>NC_136065.1:1275830899-1277072256 GCF_964261635.1 Lissotriton helveticus | reverse complement strand
ATGATGCAGACGTATGTTAATGTGTGCCTGTGAGTAATGGTTTTCTCATTTCACATTAGGGGATAGTGCATATGCACTCCGTTCCTTCGTCCTGACACCCTACCTCAACCCCACGACCCCCAGCCAGAAACGATACAATGTGGCACATAAATCAACCCGGAACATCGTGGAGCACACCTTAGGCCTCCTGAAGAGTCGGTTCCGCTGCCTCCACAAAAGTTGGGGGGCACGGCAGTACTCACCAGTAATATGCTGTAAGATCATTGCAACCTGTGCAATGTTGCACAACCTCGCAACTAAGAAGGGCACAGAGGTGGAATTGGAGGACTATGAAGACCATGACGATGAGCAGGCACTACCAGCAGCCAACACAGTAGGAGTACCAACACCCACAGACGGAAGACAGAGACGGGCAGAGATCACACACAACTACTTTTGAGTTAGTATAGAGACAAAGCAAGTGTTCAAAGGCAATGAACGTAGTTTATTTGGCACTACGTGAAATGTCTGAAGACACAATTGTTACATCCTAAGTGTGCCTAGCACACTCACATGTCCGACCGAATTTGACAGCCTCACTGCCTGCGCCCATGCACTGCACTGCGTGATGCCTGAGGTTGGCTTTGTTCTATGTCTGCTATGCCAGCGCCGGTACTCTGGCGTCTGCTGCTCCTCTGAATTTCAGGGATAGGGGTGCTGCTCCTGCTACTGATGTTGTCTGTGTCCCCTAAACCTTCACCTCCTGCGGTGGCTGACTGGTTTGTCAGCAGCACTTCCATTGCTGTACTGACTCTCCCCATCCCCCTTGTGAGATCAGTGCAGCAGTGCACCAGCTCCTCCTGCATCGCAACAGAACGGCGACACAGCATTGAAGTCACTGTTGGAAGACGGTGCATGCCCCTTGTCTGCTGTTGCATGCTCTGCCTCTCCCTGCGCCTTTGGGCGCGGTCCTCATGTAGATCGTCACAAAGTGACATCACACACTGTGACATGTCCCTGACTCCATCGGCCATGTCCCTCATGCTGTCCGCCATTGATGTTATCCCCTGGTTCATGTTTTCTAAGTTTTTGTTCATATGGCGCATTTGTCTGTGCACTGCACTAATAGCTTTTGCCTGCAGGCGCTGCACCTTAACCATTGTGGTCTCAAGGCCACGGAAGACACCCTCATCATGCCCACTCAAGCTTGCCTCCCGGACCGTACGACGTCTTGTGCCTCTGGATAGAGTGACAGGAGTGGATGGAAGACCAGTTGTATTTCCTGCCATTGACTCCATTGGGTTCTCACCCTCCCTTTCCTCATCGGAGGATGTATGTAAGATCCTTAGCGGGGGAACGTCATGCCTCCCGGGCCTGCAGATGTCTGACACCTCTGAGTCTGCTGGTGTGGCAAGTTGTTGTGACTCATGTTGTGGTGAGTCAAGGAGCAGAGGAGATGCTTCAAGTTGCATGGTGGCTGCCTCTGGTGTGGCAGCTGCTTGTGTGCAGGGTGCTGGAGGTGTTGCAGTGCTGGGCCCTGCATCCCTGGCTTCTTCCTCACTCCTCTCCCTTTGGGGATGTGTCTTCTCCCTCTCCTGCATTGTCTTGCGCGAAGTCTCTCCTGTGGACAGATATGGAGAGTGTCTTAGTGGTGCTTTCACCGTGTATTTCACAATTAAATCACATGTCATTTGCACTATTTCCTGCTCCTCCCCTGTCTCTAATTGTATTGTGTGGCATGCCTGACATTATTTCATGTTGACTGCTCTGATGTGTATTCTTATGGCTACCATTCCCATAATGCATTGCAGGTGGATACTGAAGCCTGTACTGGAGTTCCTCAACACACAGCCACATTGGGGGAGGGAGACAGGCAAGGGGTGAGGAATGATGGACATGTCCCTTACCTTTCTTTGGTGCAGCTCGGGCTGAGCTGTCTGCATCACCAATCCCTACAACGGACTCTGGCTCCAGTGTGGACTCCACCAGCTCTTCCAGATCCATGAGAGCAGGTGCCCTGTTCTTTCCTCCACCTGTAGCATTGGCCTCTTTCATTCTTGCTGCCAATTTCTTTTTGGTAATGATCCTCAGATCATACCATCTCTTCTTCAGATCGTCCACTTCCCTGGTTGTCACTCCTATTGCGTTCACTTTTGTTTGGATCCCCAGCCAGGTGTTCCTCTTCACAGCCTCTGCTACCTGCAGAGACTGCTTTCCAAATATCTTGGAGTAGTGCTTTACCACCTCCTCCACCAGCACCTGAAGTTCACCTATGCTGAACTTCATCTTCCTCTTCCTCTCTGCACCTTCCCTCTGGGAGTCTTGGGAATCCATTTGTTAGTCCTGCACAGCTCAGCTTCACAACAGCCTGTCACTGTGTAACTGCTCTCCTGTGTGATCAGTTACTCTGCACCTGCATGGGTGTGGCCACTTCCTAGTTGTGGGGTAGGGTGGATGCACAGGATTGGTTGATTGCTCTGTTGGTTGGCTGAGGGGCGTGGTGGAGGCACGTGATTGGTTGATAGCTCAACTGCCTGCTATTTTGTATCCCCAAGTCGGTATTTACCGAATCGGTATTTACCAATTCGGTAAATACCGATTCGGTAAATCCCATTCAATCCTATGGGCATCCAGGCCCATAGGAATGAAGGGATTTGCCGAATCGGTATTTGCCGAATCGGTAAATACCGATTTGGAAAATACCGACTCGGGGTTTCCGAATTTTACCGAATCGGTATTTTTTACCGATTGTTTTCCTACATCTCATTTCCCTTTTCTAAAATACTGATTGGGTAAAATTCGGTATTTTAGAATCGGTAAAAATGAGTTACCTACATCTGGCCCTTGATGTCCTTTAGCACAAAATGAATGACTACATAATCAGTCTGCTAATTTAATTGCAATGCCCAGTGCTTATTTTTTATGACATCGCCAAAGTTGCTTATTTAGAAAGACTCCTTATGTAATCAGATTCACATAGCACGTTTCAGCTTGTATACCAAATTGCAAATTACCGTGGAATTCCTTGATCATATAGAGGCTGAGTTCCTTTATAAGATCATGGAACTCCATGGTGACTTACAATATCCTTATCGTGTATGGTGGAGGTACTTTATTCCTTATAATGCCTGGTCACACCATGGCCTTTCCCACTTGAAGCCTTGGTGCGTAGCACTTTCATAAAAAAAAGGGGGCATGTTGCAAACATGAAGAGTAAAAATAGAATTTGTAGTACAAAATGAAATCATAAACCATGGAGCTAAACTTGTAAGGGCTGTAAAAACAGTCCTCCTGCTTACTAACATTACCGCGTTAGGGAAGGAGTGGAATAAAATTATTTTTACCTCTTGTGAAATAAATTCAACTATTTATTTAAAATTTGTTTTTTTAATGAACCAATACAAGTTACCATATATTAAAATTGGTTAACTGTGGTCCAGGTCATATGCAGCTGTCCAAATGATGTCCAACTTCGCAATTGGCATAGCTGATTACTAGTTCCATGCCATATGTAAAACAATTAGCTAATCACGACTTTTAAGTCAACGATGTTTCACACCCCATGATTTTATCACGTACAAACGGAAGCTTCCTATAATGCACTCTCTTCTGTCACTATTTCATTCCACACCATCTTAATGCACTACAAGACCTACAATCCCCTTGGTTAAACAGGAAATGACAAAACGAGCACAAACAAACCAAAATGATATAAACAGGTCTCTTTAGATTATGAGATTCTCTTTCCATTTGCATGGTTTGGAGTTATCTGTTTCTGCTTGGTCTTTGTTCATAGAAGACCGTTTTTTTGTGATTAATAAGTCGTGTTGAGGACTAGAGATTAGCTTCCCTTAGAACAGAACTGTGCCTGCATGCACACTATTTAGAACTAAACTCGAGGCGCAGCCAGCGCATCTGAGAAGCAGTGAATTAGGACATTTCTGCCTTTCATAATTAAGCTCGGACAGAAAATTCTTGTTTAGTAAATTGGCTGAGTTCAGCGATAATGTGCATAGAAACTTTATTTGTTTATTTGCTTGCAGTTGTGCACCTTGAGGGACTTTTAGTGGAAGAGTTTACAGAGAGTTCTTTTTCTATTCTGTTTCGATGTACAAAATGATTTACTATAACTGCTGGGTGCATTTAGTTTGGCCTTAATATTTCCTGGCATCACACCTCAGAGTCATTTACTTGGTCCTCCGATGAATCTTGAACCGCACAAAGAGCGGTCAGAGATAGGGGATCCAAACCACTTATCCAATGAGGACCATGAATTGGATAACTGACCTACAGGCTGGTAATTAGATTCATGTATATAACTCTCAAAACTATACTATACAAATACTAGATTATTATGGATGGACCAAATCTCCTACAGAAATTCAGTGGGACTAGAACAATACAAACCAATAATCCGGTTAAGGTGAGTCAAAATAGTAACATTAGAATCTGTTGACTAGAGACTTCTCTTTTAGAAATACCATTCCTCATTGATATTATATTGGAATGCACAATCAATTATTGGAGACAAGTCATAGAGAGATGGAAACAAGATTTGAGAATAGTTAGATTTATCAGTGAGTTAGGAAAAGTAAATGTATCATTCTTAGACATTATATCTAGGAGTACAGAATAATCAAGTTAATCTCACTTGGGCCATCAATTACCAATGCTCTAGAGGACAATTTCAGGAAGGGACATGAACCTCTCTGCCATGGTAGAAAGGAATTTGGAAATAGTATGTGTTAGACCAAGGAAAGCCAGTAAAGTTTGCAAGAAACATAAGATGTCTCTCGGGCCGCAAGGAAGCAACCCCCAGTGGAAAGGTGGCAAAGTGTCGAAAAGAGTGGCATCCTTATCCTCAATCTAACGTATATTATAATTTTTCAAGTTCCAGAGTGAAACCTCCTGAGTCACCTCATCTGGTCAGACTACTCAGTCCATTGGTCAGTTTGTATAGGGTGATTGTCATGCTGCATCAAAAAGACACATTTTATGGGAAAAAGGAGGAGATCATTGCGTGAGCTATCAAACCATTCAAAAAGTAGGAGTGTGAACAATCATCTTTTAGCAAAGGCAAATGAGTGAGTTGAAAAGGACAGTTTCTCACAGCAGATGTTCCCAAAGTAACAAAATAGTTGTGAATAATGTTCGTATGTGCATGGGAACTCTTTCAATGAAACATAATTTTGTCCCACATTGCAAATGTATGAGGCCTTCTCATGAGAACAGAATCGAGCAAGAGAAAGACAATGCAGGCCGAAATCGAATTGTAGTTCATGAATTATACAATATAAATTAATCGAAATATACATTTTGTTCTAAAGTTTCAAAAACCTCATATTCTTTCTTCGATTTTTCTCACTTATAAAGCATTTTAATTTCATTGCAATTAGCATGTGTAACTATGGTGCATAACTACATTCCAAAAGATTCAACGTCGAAAATTATTTTAAAAAGTGAAGTGCCTAAATCGTTTCTAGTAATTCTCATAAGTACATTTATGAAGATCATTCTCTGAAAGTTTCAGTGAAATTGGAATTAGCATAAATGTGCAGCACAATTTCTTTTTCTTGGTTTGTGCACACTTTAACGTGCAGAGATAGTGTTAGAACAAATCCCTTCAATAAATGTTCATAGGGTTATCTAATTTACATTTAGTTCTGTTAATTCTTCACATACATCATTATTCAAAAGAGAATGGTTAATTAAACTTTTATAACACGTGAGTCATCACTTTCACATTTCTATTCCACTTTAAAAGAATACACCATGGAAATTTAGTAAACTTGAACCTATGTTATTCCAAGGAGCATTTTCATCTAGTCTCCACACTCTTCGGCATGCTTTTACGATGAAGTAACTAAGTCTCTTTACTATCTTTTTCTCATGAGTCTTCAACGTATAATGTACATGAGTGGTGCACGTTTGTCATTTTTCTCTCAAAAGATGTCAAGATCTGTTTTATGTGTCAAGTAGGGATTCGGCAGTTTATCTGCTTCATCACCGCACATGCTAAATCTGGGGTATGTGCTGACAATTTTCTTAAATTCTTTGCAATTGTTTGCAAGGAGATATGCTGAAAGTGCATGTAATTGTTTTTGTATGAATGTGATTTAATATTTAAGTGTTTACTGCATGGCGCTTCAAACAAAGAATTAACATAACATGTCTGCATTTGGTAGGGTTCAGTTCCCTGAGGTTGGTCGAGGTAATTCACCAAGCTGGCTAAGGCGGTCCCCTTCCTGTTGTAGCATCCTCACTCTGCTGAGTGGTTCCCTTTTTTGTCAGTGGATGAATATAATAGGTCAAGGATTATAAATCTGATGGATGGGGCCACCAGTACTAAAACAAGGATTGAATTTACTAGGCCCACCATTTCTGACAAAGTGGCTCTTATCCCTGCTATCCCTACACAAAGGTGGGAAAGACCTATGAAAAGGGGTTGTCAAGGTATGGGCCTCCTGCCAAGATAAGGTATTAGGTATCCTAGGACCTTTGGCAAGAATCATGTGTTTGATTGAGCTGACCAAGTCTTCAGGGGATCCTTTGGATCATGATATTGTGTCCTGGTGGGTTGTGATTTCTGGGGAAGGTCAACACGGGTCTCTCCTTTGAAAGGAGAAATGGTAAATAGCCAGTTTGGAATCTTCTAAATAATATGCAGGGTATGTTGTTTGGGTACGATTTGATCAGGGCAATACGGCACTATGTACCGGCCTTTTCTTCCCTTGACAAGGCTCATGTGTCTTTAAAGAAAGTTTTGGGCAGTCTCTGCCCAGCCCATTGGATGCAGGGGTTGTTTCCCTGGCCATGAATTCCGCCCTCAGACCCTACTACGGCAGTCAATTCAGGTATTTGAGATCTGTCTTCTTCCTCAGAGGAGAAGAGGGGCAGGTTCAGCTTTGGATACATTGGCAGTCAGTTAAGGACAGCTGGAGTGCTAGATAAGAGGTGAGATTGCGCTCTAGGTGCACAGCCCTTTTTGAATGAACGTTTTTTCTTGTGTATTATAAACTGTATTACTGATGCTGTAGGTGCTCCTGAGGTGACGTCATCCGACCAGTGTCATCTTTGAACATGAATTAGAATATGCTGCTAATGGGCCATTAGCGGCATCCCTCCAGGGCACACTTGTATTGTATTGTATAGTATTGTATTGTATTGTATTGTATTGTATTGTATGAAGGTTTTATACCGCGCATACTGTCACCCTACGGGTATCCTGGCGCTTTAGATTTTACAATCTCTTAAATCTCCTCTTAATGAAAAAAGGATTCCACTCAGCTTTTCATTTGAATGTTTAGTTGTTTTAATTCATTTTTTATTTTTTTTATTTTTTTTCCGTGTTTTGCGGCGAAGGGCTGCACGGGTTGTGCTCATTTTTTTTTATTTTTTTTTTAAAGACCTTTATTGTCCAACATGTACAGTATACAGCACTTAGCTTAAAACCCAGCCGGGCCAGCTGCGAGTAATGAATATTGCAACAGGTATGGTAAAGAAACACAGCTTTAAGGCCGACAACCCTGGGGTTGGGCAGCGTATATCAACGTGTCACCATACTGCACAGACATACAATCATTTGGTGTTATAAAAGTATGGGTCTATGGGGTTTTTCTCATTTTATCTGCAAACTCAGAGTTACAGCGGTAAGGTGGCACTCATCAGCGTTGTCAGATTAGGCGAAGCCCACCATGACACATGCGCATCGCTGGGAAGGGTATCAGTTGAGTCCGACCTTCAAGCGGGCATGGTGCTACAGAAACGAGGGATGAGGCCGCTCAGTGTCCAGGTGTGTTGGTGCGTGTGTATCAACTTAGCTCGCCCATCTTGGCGAGAGTGACAGATATTCGTGTCGGCACTCAGGTGAAACGCCCAGGCCATAGCTGGCAGTCCCGAAGGTCTCATGGTTTATGAAGTGCAATATTCTATCTGCAAGGGCTTGGTCCAAAAGGAGATAAGTCCAGAAAATCAATAAACCATAAAACAATAACTCAGGCAGTACAAAAGATAGGTAGGGGTGGATGGAGGCGGAAAAAGCCACGTTGTCGGGGAGGGAAGTGTGGTGCTAGTGTGTCGGTTGCGGTCCAGTGGGTGGGTAGGTAGGAGACCGGGGGAGGGCAGTTTGCCCGTGTGTCAAGCGCACATGGGGGGGGAACCCCACCATAAGGGTTCATCGGGTGCAGCGTTTCAACGCTTTGTGGGAGGCATTCGGTGGTCGGACCCATTGCTACAGCGTTGTGTGCGGGGATGTAGGCGTGGGAGGGGCGAGACATCCGCTATGGCGGAACGGTCAAGTAAGTGATATACGGTGGGCAAGGTGTAGTGGCCGTGCAGGTAGTGGTCGGTGCATTATATACGACTCGTAGTAACCGTTACAGGGATGGGAAGGGGGGGGGCAGCAGACAGTTCTTCACGTAATCCCCTGTTCTACACATTTCTGCTGAAAGGAGTGTAGGATGTCATCCCAGTGTTGTGCGATAGGAAATTTCCTGAGTCCCGCTGTCTCTTCTCGCCGCAGGACAGTGCTCTCCGCCCGCGCCCAGTTCACTAGCGACAGGCTCCAGTGTCGGAAGTGTGGGGGTGTGTCAGCCTTCCACCGCTTGGTAAGCAGTCTCTTGGCCGTGATTAGTCCAAGATCCCAGTAACGGGCCTGGACTTTGTTTAGTCGTGTACGTTTGTACAATCCCAGTACCCAGGCTTCCCATGTTGTCGGTACGTGTTCCTTGGTGCAATGTCGAAGTAACGTAGTCACCCCATCCCAATACTGCTGGAGGGCAGGACAGTGCCAGAGCATGTGGAGGAGGTCTGCGCCCAGTAGGGAACAACGACCGCAGGCAGTATCAGTGACTGAAAAATATCTGTTTATCTTGTCCGGGGTAAGATATGCGCGATGCAGTATGTAAAATTGTATAATTTTGAAGTGAGGGTTGCGGGGGATGTTCACTGGGCCAGCCAGGATCATACCCCACTCTTTTTCCGTCCAGTCTCTCCCTCTGTCTGTCGCCCACTTCTCCCTTAGTTGCATGGTTGTGGGATGAGTATGGAGAAGGAGTGCTTGTGCTATCCAATGAATTATGTGTGTGCCATTGCTCATGACATGAAGGTATTGTATGAAATGATGTGTGGGTAGTTCACCAGACAAGTCCCCCCAGGCGGTAGTCAGTGTATGGATGAGGGATGCGTGTAATAGGAACTGTCCAACCGGAAGAGATGTGTCTCTCGCGAGATCCTCGAAGGGTAGGAGGGCGCCATCAGAGTATAGATCTCCCAGCGTGTCCACCCCCGCGGTGGTCCAGTTGTCCAGCTTTACAGCCGTCAAGGTCCCCGCCGCAGTCGGGGTGCCCAGTAGTGGTAGTATCGGGCATACGGTAATGTCGCCCGTGTCAGATGCAAACAACGGAGGAAGCATCTGCGCGCCACCGCGAGCAGTAGTTGTGGCGGCCGGGGAGTCCGGGTCAGTGGATGAAACAACCCGTGGATCTGCAACAGGGACCAGACAGCGGTATCCGTGGCCGTGTCTCCTAGGTTCTTGCCACCCAGCCAACCTGACACCCACTGCATTTGCGCCGCTAGATAATACAGCTCCATGTTAGGAACAGCCAGTCCGCCCGCTTCAGTGGGCATATAGAGTTTCGTCAATGCAACTCGTGGCCGGCCCTTATTCCAAATCAGGTCACGCAGCAGGACCTCAAGGTCCCGAAATACCCGAGTAGGGACATAGGATGGAAGATTCGCAAAGTAGTACAGTAGCCTGGGTAGGACTATCATCTTTATTAGGGCTATGCGGCTAGGAACGTTCAGCGGTAGCGTCTTCCAGAACCCAACCTGTGCCCGGGTGGATGCGATCGCTCGCATCAGGTTCCCTTCCAAAATATTCACAGGGTCCCGGTAGATGTGTATCCCAAGGTACCTGAAAGTCATGGGGTACCACTGTAATCTCTTGCCCCCGATGCAAATCTCGCTCTCGGGATCGTGCGGGTTAAAGGAGTAGGCTTCACCTACAATCCCGACACCTCCTCGAAAGTGCTGAAGATGTCAGTTAGGGACGCCGGAACATTACTTAGGTCCTTGACATACAAAAGGAGGTCGTCAGCATATAATGACACCATATGCAGGCCATCCGCCATCGGTATACCCCAATCCGCCCCTTGGGACCGGAGTATCGCAGCCAGGGGTTCCACAGCTAAGGAGAACAACAAGGGCGATAGGGGGCAGCCTTGCCTGGTGCCTCTCCGCACACAAATAGGGTCAGAGAGCAGCGCTCCAGTACGGACTCGGACTGTGGGTCTGCGGTATAACAGTCCAACTATAGTTTGATAGTCGTCCCCCAGCTCGAATTTGTCCATGACCGCTCGCAGGTAAGGCCATTCCACCGAGTCAAACGCCTTCTCGAGGTCTAGTACCAGGCACCCGGCCCGTGGCCACTGTCGTGTGGCGTATTCCTGTAAGGGGAATAGGCGGCGGATGTTGTGGGACGTGTGTCGTGTCGGTACAAACCCGTTTTGGTCGTGATGTACCAGCGCGGGAACCATAGGGGCTAATCTGCGAGCAAGTGCGGAGGCGAGGATTTTGTAGTCCGTGTTGAGGAGTGCTAAAGGGCGGTAGGACCCCATCCGCTCGCTATCCCTGCCAGGTTTGAGTAGAGAGACGAGAGTGGCCTCATTCAGTGTCGGGGGCAAGGAGAAGTCATCTGTAGCCGCAGAGTACATCCTCACCAGGTGGGGAATTAGGACGTCCGAGGTGGCCTTATAGAATTCAGCTGGGAAGCCATCCGGTCCCGGAGACTTGCCATTCGAGAGGTTTAAGATGGTATTACGAATTTCGTCGGAGTCCAGTGGTGCTCCGAGATCATTCTGCTGTGCCGTCGTCAGGGAGGGCAATTGTATAGCAGAAAGATAGTCAGTGATTGTAGTCAGTGGGACACGCAGTCGGGAACAGTATAGTTCCGAATAGTGACTCGTGAACGCCTCGTGTATTTGGCGTTGGGAGTAGAGTAATCCACCGCCCTCCGCCTGTATTGCCGATACGGGGGTCGAGCGATCCTCCCGCGCGATCAGCCACGCTAACAGTTTACCAGGTCTATCACCCTGTCTGTGGACCCGGGCGGAAGGTGCCGCAAAGTTGACGTTATGCAAACGGTCTAGTAGGCGGTCATGTTCCGCCTTGGCATCCGTCAACCGAACGACCGCATCCCCCCCCCCCAGCATGCTCAAGGTCCAGTAGTTCGGTCTCTAGTCGTGTCAGGTCCTGTTCGAGTTGTCGACGCATGTGCCCCTGTGTACCCAAGCAGAGTCCCCGGGTCACCACCTTGAAAGCATCCCATTCGGTTTGGGGAGAGGATGCCGTACCAGTGTTGAGTTCAAAGTATTGAGCCGTCTGCGTGACTAGGGAGTCGCGGAAGGCGCGTCCAGTAAAAGGTCAGGTTGGAGGCGCCAGGTGGGAATAGGAGGGTATGGGTCGTCCCAAGCGATGACCAGTGTGTGTGGATTATTATCTGAGTGCGTACGGCCCATATATTGCGAGTCTTGGACCAGTGGAAGAAGATCGGTGGAGATCATGTACCTGTCTAAGCGTACATGTAGCGCATGCGCACCTGACCAGTAGGAATATGTGCGTGTTGTGGGGTTGCGTGCTCTCCATGCGTCGTGTAGGTCCCAATGCTGGGCCCAGTTGAGTAGGGCTTTCGTGGTGACGTGTGCCTGTGCATTGGCCGGGGGTGCAGTAGATCTGTCTAGGTTTACATCTAGGACGCAATTATAGTCGCCTCCAAGGATCCACGGGAGCCCATGCCAGGGCACCAATGTCGTGGAGAGGCTCTCAAAGAAGCCGCCCTGGTTGGTGTTTGGGGAGTACAGAGAGGCAAGTACTACAGGGTGCCCATCGAGTCTGCCTCGGGTCATCACATATCTACCCTCCGAATCTATCCGTGTGTCTATGACTGCCCATGGGGTGCCCGGCCGTATCCATATAAGTGTCCCGCGAGCATAGGAGGAGTACTCCGTGGCATAAAGTTGCCCGCGCCATCTTCGGCGCAGTGCGTGTTCCTCAGTTTTGTTTAAGTGTGTTTCCTGTAGCAACGCTATATTGAATTTGTGACGCCGTAAGTAAGAATAGATTTGGTAACGTCTCGACGGCGTGTGCGTGCCTCTTACATTCCACGTGCATATCCTGATCTCAGCTATACTCGCCATCATAGCAAGAAATACCCGTTTCACCCGCCAGCCATCCCCCAGGCGCGCGCCACCACAAGACCCGCGGTGCCCCCCTCCCACTTATATCAGACACAGACATCAGCACAGAAATAGAGGGCATAGGCAATTCTTCGAGGTCGGGGTGGGAAAAGGAACAGGGTGTGCAAACAGTGCTAAACAGTTATAGATACCAAAAGGTCGGCCACGCAACATGTCGCCGTCCAAACACACCAAAGAGAACAGAATTCAAGTCTATGGGGTAACGTGTGCTAGTTACAGTTCTGGCAGTTCACCAATTCAAAGCAAGAAAAGGGGTCATTGGCCCTTCCCCGGGCCATATGTCATGCGCACCATGTAGCCAAAAAGGCAGTGTTCAGGAAGGCAGTGCCGTCTCCTGTCGTGGGGATGCTTGTTAAACCAATCACGCACAGGGGAGAGAGGCAAGTTCCACTCCCCAATGCCCCTGAGCAGGAAGGTCCCCAAGTGATATGGGTGGCTGGTATGGGGGAAAGAAGGGGAAGCACTGCAGTATGGCCCCACCACCTCATCACCCTCTCAGTGTCTATGTGTCCAGGTGGGTACTCACTGCGTCATGGTCTCTCCCTCTGTCCCCAGGGCGGCAGGGGGCATCCCAGGCAATGGCTCCTAGGCACGGCATCTAAGCTACCGCCTGGTCTCTGGCTCCGTCCCTGTCGCCCCGGCAGAGTCTAGTAAGGTTGCATGTGTGGCTTCAATGGAGCATGTCAGCCATTTGCGGCGTGACATCCGGTAGATCTACGGACAGTTGGGAGTTCGGTATCCTGTAAATAGCTTCATCATCGCTCGGATCCATCCATGGGCTGGTGGCTTGAATGACGTCCGAAGTTTGTGAGGCGCTCAGTTGGGAGACTCGTCGGAGTGCATCTCGTTTAGTTGTTTTAATTCATAAGATCATCTTGATAGGTAAATTTACCGATTCGGTAAAATACCGAATCAGTAAATTTACCGATTCTGTAATTCAATATGTAGGTGGCACAGTTTACAGTGCCACAGGCCCTTAGAAATTCGTTATTTACCTCCCAAAACTATTGGGTGGTAAATTACGAATGTCTGTGTACATGCACATCTGTGCATGCACATCTGTGCATGTACACCTGTGCAAAGAAGCCCATAGGAATGAATGGGAATTGCATGCCCAACAAGTACCAATAGGTACTTGTAAATTACGCATGCAATTTCAAGGGTGCAAGGGTTCCAAAAGGACACCCTGTTGCACCCCTGAAATGTGCATGTGTGCACATGTGGCGCACCTACATGCCCTAAGAGCATGTATGTGTGCCACATGGCACTTTGAAAAAAGCAAAAAAGTGCTTTTTTTTTAGGAAATCGCAAATTACCACCAACTTGAAGTTGATGGTAATTTGCGATTCCTTACAGCAATATCGCAATTTGCTATGCCTACTAGAATAGCATATATGGAATCGCAAATTGCGATTCTCTAAATGCATGCGCAAAATAGAAAATTGCAAATTTTGCGATTCTTTATTTTGCGAGTAGGTTTTTCTTTCCTACATTGCACACAGCTAAATTGCAATTAAGCTTGATACATCTGGCCTTTACTCCTTTTTTTAATCATGTTCCTTCCTGCACGCTCTTTTTTGTGCTTTCCCTAGGCTCATATATCAACATGCCGCCTGCTTCACGGATGCCGTGCATCATGTTTTGACCGGCATTTATATTAGGGCCATCTTATCTTTCAGCATTGCGTGCGCCAGGTAGACGTTAGTACCAGAGCATGCTTTAACCCTCTACACCTCAGCACAGAGCCCTCCAGGGCAGACGGCAACCAGAGCCAACACTCTGTCCTTTGTAATTTGTTAATTTGGTAATTTGTTATTCTGAACCTCCTGCATTGGAGTCTGTGCCTTACGTTGTACACTCCGATGGTCTCACGGCTAAACTGCTGCCTTTGGAGCTGGAAAACCAAGGTTCAAACCTTGGGGTCGACTCCACATCCTGTGATTCTGGACAAATCACTTAGAGGCATATTATCAAGGGGGGCGATAGGCACTTTTCGCCGGTTTAGCTGCCGTTTTCGGTGAAAATTCTATCGCCCTATTATCAAGCTGTCACTAACAGCAGTTAGCGACAGCTTGAAGGCGATAGGGAGCGGTTTGGGGCCCGCTTTGCATGTTAGCGATATTTATCGCTAATGACATGCAAAGTGGGCGTACCCAACCCGCTAGCGACTGAAAGCAGTCGATAACGTCGCATTCGCCTATTCACAAGGCTGGTGTAGCAATGGAAATATTCCCGCTATCGCCAAAAACTAACGCCTGCTCTGACCAGTTCTTAGCCATGTTAGCCAATGGGAGGTGGATAACATGGCTAGGAGCATTTTGTCGCTAATGCGAGAATATCGCTATATTCTCAGCGATATTCTCGCATTACGCCGCTATCGCTGGATATTTTAGCGCTATGGAGAAAAACGTTGCTAATAGCATGTTTTCTCCGCTAAAATATCCAGCGATAGGCAGCGATAAAAAAAAGTCGCTAAGCGCATTTAGAGATAAATATCGCTAGTTGTTAGTAATATGCCCCTTAATCTCCCCATTCCTACCCCAAAAAAAAATGAATGTGACCATGTGTAACTGGCACTCATGTAAAGCGCTCCAATACCTTCGGGTCGATTTTGCGCTATATAACTCTGCATAAGAACTGAGCTTTCTTAGGCACCTACCTCTCTCAGCTGCATGTTTTTCCGGTTTTCGGGAGTCGCCTGCACCCCGCAGGTGAAATCTTTGCTGGTTTCAGTCATTCAACATTAACATCCCCTAGGCATTTTATAGTACTTAAACCCAGATCTCACCGGCAAGTGGGAGGTAAATCTACGGTCTAAGGATTTCTCTCCCGGGATGCTTTTCCCACGTGCCTCCGGCTGCGCGTATCACACTTTCTTTATAGGAACCCTCTCTATCTTCACTCTTTTCGGGTTCCCCTTTTCCCACGTTCTACTGCTGCTCTGCCTGAATGCATTATATTACTATATACCAATGGTTACGCAGCCCGACATGTCAGGGACGTCTTCCACCGTGGCCTGAGAAATGTGTTACGTTCTGATGTTTGGGACACCCCGGAGCTCTAATATCGTCTTCTCCATGTAACCAAATTGTGTGAACCTGGACACATCCGCTTGTAGTCAGTTGCCTCGAATTCTTTCCCTAAATAACCAAAGCATGAAAGAGACCAGACCCCCCTCTCATATTACATGAATTCTTCTAAACACAGTGCATAATCCATAATTTGCAGTATGAAATGTAGCATTCACTTAAAACCTACAGACCCGTGGAAACAATATGCTTTATGGTGCCTACGGTAAAATAACCGACTGTTTAATAAATGATAAACCTTCACCTTCCAGATCTATTGCTCAACATCTTTTGGGCACTGGTTCCCATTCTGGTGTCGACTTCGTTCATAATTCAGAATTAGGGAGGAGATGGTGTGCTTTATTCTGAAATAGATTAGTGGGTGGTAGCCCGTCTAGAGCACCCACTGTGGACTAAAATGTCTTGTGGCACTAAGCAGGTGAATGCTTTTGGATATGCCTATGTATAGAGAGAATGGGCACACTATTTCAGCTATTAGCTGTAAACTGTAAACTGCGAATGAGGGCTCCTGGGGGTGGCATTCGCAGAATGTCCACCCCAGGGCAGCATCAGGCTAGTGGCACATTCCAGGACAGGTAAGTAGGTCCTGATTGGCTGGCATGTATCGCGAGTATCCTTCCGCTTCCTGTGACGTCAGACGCCAAGATTCAACGTTCACCTTCGTGTATGAAACCTTTATCGTCTTTTTTGGCTTCAAGTTGTATCCATAATAACCGAAGGCCACACCTACCGTAAAGCTTCGTTAGATGCTATATGACCAGGTCGTTCCTACTGCTTTGAACACGAGGCAATTATTATTAAATTTTCAGCTGCCTACGTCGGCCCGCGCTTTTTATACGAAACGCCCGAGGTCCTCCGTTTCAATTTGGAGTCGTTCTTGAGAATCTGTGAAGTTATCCCGCATCTTTTGACGATTTTTAGAAAAAGATGAAAGCTACAACACTCCATTCGGGCCATTCTATTCTATCTTCATTATCATGAAGCAGACATCCGTATAAATTGGGTCGACATTTCAGAGGAAGCGATAAAGTTGTGATTCTCATAACTTTGAAGATTATATTATCAAGTCGATTGCACTTTTCTGTGTATGAATTCACATGGACACCTCGAATGAAATAAAGTAATCTGTGGCTACTCCTGAAGAAGGCGCTAGCTCGCCAAAACGCGCATCGATAATTATGTGCCACTAGCCTTGATTATGTATTTTTACCTGTGTTTTTGTATGAACTATTAAAATGCTGTCAGTAAAGACAGAACTTTCCTTGCCTTGTAATTTTCCCATATACCACTGTGTAGACAAATATACGCAATTGCCTAGGTATTGTTTTTCCTCATTCATCTTTCCCTGATCTAGGAATTGAACTAACTAATGTTCAGGGGGTCCTTGATATATACATTGATTATACCGCGAGTCAGCTGGAATGGGAACATTAGGTTCGCAGTTAGTGAGGCATTAGAGTTTGAGGTAGGCATTTATGAAATGTTGTCCCACCTACCCAGTAAACAACAAGGGGGACAATGGGGGCTTGATAAAGGTCCACAGTACTTGCCCTGGGTAGAACTAGAAGACACAAGAGGTACGGTGTTCCTAGGTGGCAAGTTGGCCACCTGGTGAGTACTCAGAGTGGTGGGGAAGTGGGGAATACCTCCTTCCGGAACTAGGACCCTCACACTCCCAGCAAGCTAGGTGTCATGCTTCATCATATGGGTCTGCTCCTCGTCGAGCCAGCGCCTCAATGCTCAATGGGCACCCATAAAGGGGCTCTTTATCGGAGATCTTTTGTTCCTTGCCATATAGGTGCTGTGGGTGGGAGGGGCCTGGTAAGATGTAGATGTGGTGTGTGGGCTAAAACAGGTAAGAGAATCTTCTATAATAATTTTTATTCTGGAGAGGTCACAACCTGATTAAAAAGTAAAAGGAAGAAGGAGGGCGACTATTTTGTTTTAATCTGACAAAAATTACACTCTGAACCCTTAGTGGTCAACATGTTTCTCGCCTATAAAATGTTCTAAAAGATCAGTTGGCCATTCCTCAGGACCTAGAGACTAAATGAAAACTATCTACAGTGTGTGGTGTGGTTCTACATACCACTTCTTCTCTCAGTAGGACATTGCATCGGAGAAAAGCAGCCAACCTAGAGGACAAACAAAAAGGATCAAAAAACCAAATGGAGATATTGGTACATGGTCCTATTAATTCCAGTGGGTGTGTTTCACCGTACACAACCTCTTTGAATCTATACAAGTGATAAAAACAACGTGATTTCATGCATATCACATTCTAAGTGTGCCTTCCAATTGTATTTAGAATATAAAAACCTCTGGGTAACCAGTTAGAGTAATTGAACATCATGGTGAGTGTGTATCAGCTCACCTCTTAAGGATTCAAGTGCTGCTTCATCAGACCACTGCGGAGTATATGGACACTCAACGTAGTGTCACTGTTTATTAAAATGAAAAAACAAACAACAAAATATGCTGGGTGTGGGCTAGTAGGCACCACATTTAGTTGCTAAGGCCATGACTCTAGAGCAGCGTTTCCCAAACTGTGGTCCAGAGGGCAGAAAGGCACAAAAAACGAGGGAAAAACGAGTGGCACAGAGGGCAGTAGGGCACAAAAAAACGAGTGGAACAGAGGGCAGAAGGGCACAAAAAATGAGGGGGAAACGAGTGGAACAGAGGGCAGAAAGGCACAAAAAACGAGTGGAACAGAGGGCAGAAAGGCACAAAAAACGATTGGAACAGAGGGCAGAAGGGCACAAAAAACGAGGGGAAGCAAGTTGAACAGAGGGCAGAAAGGCACAAAAAATGAGTGCAACAGAGGGCAGAAAGGCACAAAAAACGAGGGAAAAACGAGTGGAACAGAGGGCAGAAAGGCACAAAAAATGAGTGGAACAGAGGGCAGTAAGGCACAAAAAACGAGGGAAAAACGAGTGGAACAGAAGGCAAAAGGGGCACAAAAACGAGGGAAAAACGAGTGGCACAGTTGGCAGACGGGCACAAAAAACAAATGGCACAGAGACAAAATACAGAATACAGAAATATAGGGGCAGCTAAGAACAGAAGGCAGAATGGGCAGAGAGGCACGGGGGCAGCGAGGGGAACAGAAGGGAAAACCGGGCAGAGACAGGGGGCAGCGAGGGGTACAGTAGGAAAGACCGGGCAGAGAGAGCACGGGGACAGCGAGGGGAACACAGGGAAGAAAAAGGGGCACGGACCACGTACAGGCAGCGGGGGAAGATAGACAACAGCAGTCACAGACACAACAATGAACATACAGGCAATACAATAAAAGCAATAAAACGTTGAAAGGCACATGTGTACAGGTTATTGTTACTTGGCAGGCAGGTAAAACTGGATGCAGCCAGGATCAGCAGTAGGATTTTCATGCTGCTGTCTGATTGCTCACTTTCCACAAGCCCTTGGGTACCACTAAATAATACACTGCTGTATGCATACATGTCCATGCCAATAGACCCAATTCAGGCTGTCTCCCTCTTGAAAATGCCTCTGCTTCAAAAGGCGTTTTTAAAAAGAAATTTAAATTGTACAAATTGCTTGGGGTTCCCGGCTTCCAGTAGTGATTCAGTGGGGGTCCCCAGGAGTCAAAAGTTTGGGAACCACTGCTATAGAGCATTCAAAATATATTCTAAATACAATTGGAAGGCACACTTAGAATTTGATATGCATGAAATCATGTTGTTTTATTCACTTGTATAGATTCAAAGAGGTTGTGTACGGTGAAACACACCCACTGGAATTAAAAGGACCATGTACCAATATCTCCATTTGGGTTGGAGGCATTCATACTAGCTTCGGACAGAGGGCAACAGGGGAGAGAGGAATGAGGCAGGAGGTAGGCAGGGGACGAAAGATAGTGGTTGGTGAGGAGCAGGGGTTAATTTGTGAAATAAAAAGTGCCAGGGCTCTCTTCAGGAGGCAGCACTAACAGGAGAAATGTGCTGGTGCAAACTGCCTCCTGACTAGAGCCCAGCGCTTATTAACCTGGAGAGGACTTAGCCTAATGCGTAGAGCTGCCAATTTGGGAGCTAGAGAACCCAGTTTGAGTCTTGGCGTGGCTCAACATCCTGTGAGTCTGGGGAAAATCATGTGCCTTCTAAATAAGTGTGTCCTTAACTGGTGCTACAAGCACTGGTGCTGAGGATTAGGTGCCGGTGCTGAGCACCGGAAAGCACAGACTCAAATTAAGCACTGGGGAGGGGGATTGGTTAGAACAATGTTGGGGAAGTTTATTGTGGGGAATTGTTTAAGGGCGGTGGGGTGATAGAATATGACTCTGTATTAGTGAGGCCTTACTTGCATATTTGGAATACATGAAACTGCTTACCTGTCCAATAAAGCGGCCTTTTACCCCATTTTGGTCTGTTGGAGTGCTTATTGCCCGATGCTCACTGCAGCTGCTCCCCCCCTCCATGTTTTTACTTTACTGGCCGCCAGAGCATGCTTTAGCCCTCTACACACCAGCACATAGCCATCCTTAGCAGACGGCAACCGACACCAACACACAGTTCCTTGTGTGCGTAATTTCAAAAACTTCTTTTGGAGAGATAGTAGGAACGTAGGCATGAGCTTCAGTGCTCCATTGCTGCCCTCCAGCACCAGGGCTCTATGCCTCGTGTTGAAGCTTCCCTGTTCATTTGCGGAGCATTCCCGCTCCGTACGCCTGTAAATCTACTTTAGGATTGTGCTGTGTTTACAACTCATACATCGTGCCAAATAGGGGTACATAACATGATTTTGCTCTATTGCACACGAGCATAACATTGCTTCAGCTGATGTGCGTTATATAATGAGATCGAGAACAATTCATTTTCAAGGTCAGGCTCAAAATCGTATAATTCACGTTATTTGTCCCTATACTGTTACTGATTTATTTGCGAAGCAAATAATGCTCTCTGGACATTTTGGCCTTCCACATTTGAAAGCACACTCAAAGCTATCCAACAAGAAACAACCACAGTTACCAAACTCCTTCACACACTAAACAAACGGTCACTTAATTTACTGCTCTCCCTTCCGCACTGTTGTTCCCCATAACTCCATAAAAACAAATTGTCACCATAAAAAACCATTAAAAGACTAGAAACAGAGGAAAGTTTTTACTTAAAAAAAATTATTAATACTTAAGTTGTTCACACATTTCTCTTTCCCCATATACTCAAAAGCTGCTTTGGCTTGCTTCGTGTTCGTGTTTTCATCTTGTTTTGCAGCTGAATGGGAAGCGTAAATTCGGCAGTGTGTTTTCCGTGCTCTGGTGCGTTGCTTCTGAGTATCAAAAGGAAGCACACAACTAGGAAGTGCTTGAAGAGGAAAGGTGACCTAAAAGATGTTACCCATCCACAGACTACATCCTCTTTCGTCCACAGACGACATCCTCCTCGGAGACCTGAATTTCCACCTTGAGAATGCTGACAACAGCACCTCCATTGCTCTGCTCGATAATCTCGCCAACCTCAGACTCACACAGCTCATCACGACCCCCACCCACTCCACTGGACACACACTCAACCCCATTCTCTCCGCCAGCAACCACGTCAGCTTCAGCCACACCACCGAACTCCACTGGACCGACCACCGCTGCGTCCATCGCTGCGTCCACTTCACCTTCAAGAAACCCACCACCACCCACAATGGATCCCCTACCGCAGCTGGAACAAGGTCACCGAAGACCAGCTCACTACCTCCCTCCTCCGAGACCCACCGACAAACACCACCGACACAGCCGCCAGCAATCTCAGGCAATGGGGCGACGACTGCGCCAACAGTCTTGCCCGATCAAAAAACCCTCAAACAGGTGCATAGACATAAAAGGCACCTGGTTCACCACTGACCTCCAGGAATTCAAGCGGACTTGCTGAAGACTCGAGAAAAAGTGGCGCCACTAACAAACACTGGACAACCACACAGCCACCAAAAGGACCTCCTTCAAGGAATGCATCAAAAACAATGCACACAACAGCAAAGAGCTCTTCAACATTGTGAAGGAACTCTCCAACCCCAGCTCCAGCTCCAATGACATCCCGCTGTTGCAAGACCTGCATGACTCCCTAGCCACCTTCTTTCACTGCAAGATCGCGGACATCCACAACAGCTTCAACACCCAGACCCTGATTACTACAGCGGACACTGCAGACTCATCACCCCCCAGCCTCACCAACCACCTGCTCTCCTGGACCCACGTCAACGATGATGACACCATCAAGACCATGAACACCATCCACTCCGGCTCACCAGCAGAACCCTGCCCTCACCACATCTTCAACAAAGCAAACCGCACCATCGCACCCCAACTCAGGAAGCTCTTTTGAGACCGCCACCTTCCCGGAAAGCTGGAAACACGCCGAGATCAACGCCCTACTCAAGAAACCCACAGCGGATCCAAAGGACCTCAAGAACTTCCGGCCCATATCCCTGCTCTCGTTCCCAGTGAAAGTCATCAAAATGATCGTCAACAGGCAACTGACCCACTTTCTTGAGGAAAACAACATCCTGGACCCGTCCCAATCTGGATTCCGCAGAAATCACAGCACCAAATCCTCCCTCATCGCTGCCACAGATGACATCAGGACCCTGCTGGATAACGACAAAACCGCGGCCCTCATCCTCCTGGACCTCTCGGCCGCACACATCCTACGCACATGGCTTCACGATGCAGGAATACGCAACAAAGCCCTAAACTGGACCATCTCTTTCCTCACCGACAGAACCCAGACGGTCGGCCTCCCCCCATTCCGCTCTGAGGCCACCAAGATCATCTGCGGCGTACCCAAGGTTCATCACTCAGCCCCACCCTTTGCAACGTCTACACGGCGCCGCTCGCCAACATCGTCCGCTCAAACAACCTCAACATCGTCTTCTACGCCGACGACATTCAACTGATCCTCTCACTCACCAAAAACACCGCCACCGCCAAAACCAACCTCCACAAATGAATGAAAGCCGTCACCAGCTGGATGCTGACCAGCTGCCTGAAACTTAACTTGGACAAGACAGGAAGTCCTCATCCTTGGATCCACCCACTCCGCCCGGGATGACTCCTGGTGGCCTGCCTCCATGGGAGCCACACCAACACCCACCGACCACGCACACAACCTGGGGGTCATCCTGGACTCATCGCTCTCAATGACCCAGCAGGTCGTCAACGCAGTCTCCTCCTCCTGCTTCAATACCCTCCTCATGCTCTGCAAGATTTACAGATGGATCCCCACTGGAACCAGAAAGACGGTAACACAGGCCCTCGTCAGCAGCAGACTGGAATACGGCAATGCCCTCTACGCAGGAACCATGGCCAAACTCCAAAAGAGACTCCAACGTGTACAGAACGCCTCTGGACGTGTCATCCTCGAAATACTCCACCACACCCACATCTCGGCCCACCTGATAGACCTTCACTGGCTCCCAGTCAACAAGAGGATCACCTTCAAGCTCCTCACCCACGCCCACAAAGCTCTCCACAATGCCGGACCAGCATACCTCAGCAAACGTCTCACGTCCCCCTAACCGCCTGCACCGGTCCGCCGACCTCGCCACCATCCCACGCATCCACTAAACCTCCATCAGTGGCAGATCCTTCTCCTAACTCGCTGCCAAGTCTTGGAACACCCTCCCCGCACAGCTGTGTCAGACTCAGCACCTGCTGACCATCAGGAGACTTCTCAAGACCTGGCTTTTCAAGCAGTAGCTGCACCCCCCAGCTCCTTGAGGCCCTCACGGGTGAGTATCGCGCCCTACAAATGTTTGATTGATTGATCCAGCATGGCTGGCTTTTGGCCAGTGCGACCGGTGCAGTCGCTCTGGGCGCTGACTTATGGAGGGGGCGCTGGCCTCATGGGGTGGGGGTACTGTGTTTAGCAATAACTTGTGATTGGAGATATGAGGACACTTTTGCTCAGTGGTAGTGAGGGAATCAAGGAGGCGGTCATAGGATATGGGGGCACCAAAAATAAACATCGCACTGGGTGCCACCAGCGCTAAAGCCATCCAGTGTTACAAATTGTGTGCAAATTAACTAGTAGGCACACCCCTGTAGTGCAGTGGTGACTGGTGACATTTGAAAGTGGCGAGGCATAAAACAATTGTACTTCACTGCGGCAAGTGTAGCGAGTGAGCCAGAACCACCTATTGGAGGCTCGGGGGGGTTTCTCCCCCCGCAAAATTTTTGAAAAAAGAGTGGGCAAATGGTGCATTTTCAAGCAAATTTGAGAAAGCAGGAAGGTGTCAACCACTCTGAGGTCTGATAACAAGGCACCGGAGCCAGACAGCAGGCAAAGCACTGCAATCTCAACAAACAGGCAGCTGAAATGAAATGAAAAATTGCATTTGTATAGCGCATAACTGCCCTGAGGCCTCGCAGCGCTTGAAGATAAAATGGTTTAGCGCAGGCTCAGGGCAGATCAGCAGGATTTAGCAAACAAATGCGTTTTCAAGGCCTTTCTGAACGAAAGGAGGTTGCTATTTCCTCGGATGGCAAAGGGGAGGGCGTTCCAAAGTCTGGTCGCCGAATGGGAAAAAGAACGGCCACCCCAACGGGCTTTATTAATTTTAGAGGAGGTGGCCAACTGCAGAGTACCAGACCGAAGGGGGCGTGTAGGGACATAAGGCGTGACCAGAGGGTGCAGAATCGCTGGGCCTACACGATGAAAGGATTTGTGCATAATGCACAGAGCTTTAAACTGCACTCTGGCAGTCATTGGGAGCCAATGGAGGTCCCTCAGAGCCTTCCTCGCCGACTGCCGACGGGACAGATTGAACAGTAGGCGGGCCGCACAGTTTTGTGTGACCTGGAGCCTCTGAAGAACCGAAGCCGGTGCTCCCAGATAGAGAGCGTTCCCATAATCCAGGCGGGAGAGAATCAGGGCCTGGACCATGATCCTCCTCGCCTGGAAAGGGAGCAAAGGGAGCACCCGCCGGAGCATCCTCATGAGTCCGAAGCAAGTGGCCGCTCGAACATTATGTCACCCACTCTGTGGGTCTGGTGGCTCAGTGGACTAACGCATCCATTTCAGGGCCCTGTGTTTGACCTCATGGTCACTGGTTCAAATCCCAGCGGGTCCACTCAGCCTTTCATCCACCTGAGGTCGATAAAATGAGTACCATTGAGTTGGGTAACAATAATCATCTGTTATTCAGCGCCAAGATGCCTAAGGGTGAACGTGCGCTTTACAAACACACATGTTATGTTATCACTGCTAGAGAGACTCAGCAAGAGATGCCATAGGGAAAGTACCTGCAAAGGCCGGAAATGTACAACTGACCAATCAGCTTAACAACAACAGCACAGTCCTGTGGAGCGCTCATCCTTACACACAACAAAAAACAAAGACGTTTATCTGGCCCGCCACCTGGAAGACAACAACATTTTGGACCCGTCTCAGTCCGGATTCAGACGAAACCACATCACCGAGACAGCCCTCATCGCCGCCACAGCACCGAGACAGCCCTCATCGCCGCCACAGACGACATCAGGCGCCAACTAGACAACAGCGTAACATCAGCCCTCATACTCCTGGACCTGTCAGCCGCCTTTGACACGGTCTGCCATCACACTCTAAAAACACACCTCCTAGAAGCTGGAATCCAAGAGAAGGCCCTTGACTGGACCACGTCCTTCCTCTCCGACAGAACCCAGAGCATCCACCTCCCACCCTTCCGATCCAAAGCCATCGACATCATCTGCGGCATCCCCCAGGGCTCATCCCTCAGTCCGACGCTGTTCAACGTCTACATGGCCCCCCTCGCACTAGTGGCCCGCCATCACAACCTCAACATCATCTCCTACGCCGACGACACCCAGCTCATCCTCTCCCTCACCAAGGACCCACACACCGCCAAAACCAACCTCCACAAGGGAATGAAGGCCGTAGCCAACTGGATGAGGAACAGCTGTCTGAAGCTGAACTCGGACAAAATGGAGGTCCTCATCCTCGGTCCCACCCCCTCAGCCTGGGACGACTCCTGGTGGCCTACCACACTGGGAACAGCACCGACACCCACCGACAATGCACGCAACCTAGGATTCATCCTCAACTCCTCCCTCTCCATGTCTAAACAGGTCAACGCCGTCTCCTCCTCCTGCTGCGACACCCTCTGCATGCTACGCAGGATTTAAAAGTGGATCCCGATCGAAACAAGAAGAACGGTGACACAGGCCCTCGTCAGCAACAGAATGGACTACGGTAACGCACTTTACGCAGGAATCCCAGACAAACACCGGCGATGACTACAACGCATCCAAAACGCCTCCGCCCGACTGATCGTCAACGTCCCCCACCGCAGCCACATCACCCCCCTCCTGAGAGACCTACACTGGCTCCCCGTCGACAAGAGGATCACCTTCAAGCTCCTCACCCACGCACACAAGGCACTCGACAACACCGGACCAGCCTACCTGAACAGCAGCAAAATACACAAGATGTTGGACGGAATGTTGCACAATGGCAAAACATTCACCCCCAGTCACAGATCTGGGTTTAATCCATCGTTATTTAGCTCACCAAGCCACCCCAGTTCAGACATGGCCATATGCAAATCAGTCTTGACCCTGTGCCTCATGGGAACAGTCCAGCCCGAACTGCCAAGCCATGTCTTTCCTGGACCGGAATCAAGCATCCTAGGACCAGTTTCTAGCTATCAGCCGTCTTCAGCCAGGATAGCTTGACTCCAGTGGCTTAGTGACAAAGGGACCCACGTCTGGGCATACCTTTCCCACATAGGGTGAACAGCAAAACACACAAGATGATGGACGGAATGTTTCACAATGGCAAATCATTCACCCCCAGTCACAGATCTGGGTTTAATCCATCGTTATTTTGCTCACCAAGCCACCCCCGTTCAGACATGGCCATGTGCAATTCAGTCTTGACCCTGTACCTCATGGGAACAGTCCAGCCCGAACTGCCAAGCCATGTCTTTCCTGGACCGGAATTAAGCCTCCTAGGACCGGTTTCTGGCTATCAGCCGTCTTCAAAGCAAAACCAAAGGTGGTGATGGACGGGGCGTTGACAATACAAACACTCACCCCCAGTCCACTGATCTGGGTTTATTCCATCACCGTTCTTTAGCCCACTCTGCCACCCCAGTTCAGATATGGCCATATGCAAATCAGTCTGACCCTGTGCCTCATGGGAACAGTCCAGCCCGAACTGCCAAGCCATGCCTTCCCTGGGCGGGAAACAAGCTTCCGAGGACCGGTTTCTGGCATTACAGCCGTCTTCAGCCAGTTCAGACATGGCCATATGCAAATCAGTCTTAACCCTGTGCCTCACGGGAACAGTCCAGCCCGAACTGCCAAGCCATGTCTTACCTGGACCGGAATCAAGCATCTTAGGACCGGTTTCTGGCTATCAGCCGTCTTCAGTCAGGATAGCTTGACTCCAGTGGCTTAGTGAGCAAGGGACCCACGACTGGGCATACCCTTCCCACATAGGATGAACAGCAATACACACAAGATGATGGACGGAATGTTGCACAATGGCAAAACATTAACCCCCAGTCACAGATCTGGGTTTAATCCATCGTTATTTTGCTCACCAAGCCACACCAGTTCAGACATGGCCATATGCAAATCAGTCTTGACCCTGTGCCTCATGGGAACAGTCCAGCCGGAACTGCCAAGCCATGTCTTTCCTGGACCGGAATCAAGCATCCTAGGACCGGTTCTGGCTATCAGCCGTCTTCAGCCAGGATAGCTTGACTCCAGTGGCTTAGTGAGCAAGGGACCCACGTCTGGGCACACTCTTCGCACATAGGGTGAACAGCAAAACACACAAGATGATGGACGGAATGTTGCACAATGGCTGTGTTCAAACTGGAATGGCATGGTGAGCAAAAAAACGATGGATTTAGGCCCAGATCTCTGCACTGGGGTGAATGTATGACATTGTTCTGCATTCTGTCCATCATCTGTTGTTTTTGCATTTGTCACCCCGAGTGGGACGGGTATGCTCAGACGTGAGTCTCGTGCTCTCCATGCCACTGGAATCAAGCTATCCAGGCTGATGAGGGCTGAAAGACCGAAACCGGTCCTTGGATACTTGTTTCCAGTCCAGGGAGGACCTAGCTTGGCAGTTCGGGCTGGACTGTTCTATGGAGCACAGGGTCAAGACTGATTTGCACACGGCTGGGTTCAAACTGGAATGGCATGGTGAGCAAAAAACGATGGATTTAGGCCCAGATCTCTGTACTGGGGTGAATGTATGACATTGTTCTGCATTCTGTCCATCATCTGTTGTTTTTGCATTTGTCACCCCGAGTGGGACGGGTATGCTCAGACGTGAGTCTCGTGCTCTCCATGCCACTGGAATCAAGCTATCCAGGCTGATGAGGGCTGAAAGCCCGAAACCGGTCCTTGGATACTTGTGTCCAGTCCAGGGAGGACCTAGCTTGGCAGTTCGGGCTGGACTGTTCCCATGGGGCACAGGGTCAACACTGATTTGCATATGGCTGGGTTCAAGCTGGAATGGGACGGTGAGAAAAAAAAATGATGGATTTAGGACCAGATCCTTGTACTGGGGTGAATGTATGACATTGTTCTGCATTCTGTCCATCACCTGTTGTTTTTGCATTTGTCACCCCGAGTGGGACGGGTATGCTCAGACGTGAGTCCCGTGCTCTCCATGCCACTGGAATCAAGCTATCCAGGCTGATACGGGCTGAAAGCCCGAAACCGGTCCTTGGAAGCTTGTTTTTAGTCCAGGGAGGACCTGGCTTGGCAGTTTGGGCTGGACTGTTCCCATCGGTCACAGGGTCAAGACTTATTTGCATATGGCTGGGTTCAAACTGGAATGGCATGGTGAGCAAAAAAACAATGGATTTAGGCCCAGATCTCTGTACTGGGGTGAATGTATGACATTGTTCTGCATTCTGTCCATCACCTGTTGCATTTACCTCAACAGCAGACTCAGCTTCCACACCCCCACCCACCAGCTCCGCTCCGCCAGCCTCGCCGCCGTCCCCTGCATCCAACGAACGACTTCCGGTGGCAGATCCTTCTTCTACCTCGCCACCAAGACCTGGAACACCCTCCCCACCCACCTACGGCAGACCCAAGACCTACTCTCCTTTAGAAAACTCCTCAAGACCTGGCTCTTTGAGCAGTAGCCCCCCCTCCCCCTCCCCTCAGCACCTTGAGACCTTCACGGGTAAGTAGCGCGCTTTACATGTATGCTGATTGATTGATTGATTGATTGGGGCAACCTTCTCTTAATTTGACATTAACAATCATGATCCATTAGCACTGTTGACAAATTGCCCCGTTCCGAGTGCAAATGTCTTCACTCATTGTTACAATGCATTCAATCTGGCACCATAGATAATACGACTTTTCTGTCACTTTGTAAGCAGCAATCCATTATATCCAATCAGCAATGCATAAACAACCATTCAATAAACAAATGCCTAATTTCATTTAACTGCAAGAAAACACCTTGGATTTCATGGGGGCAGTGAGCAGACATTGTAGACCTATATGGGGGGGTTAGATTTAAATTAATACATGCACTGCCTGATATTCAACACATGTTCTTTCATGAAATGGTACGGCCCTAAAAGAGGGCTACTGATTTATTTCTCCAGCACTGGCACTTCCGTTTCTCCCATAAAAGTTTGATGCATGCTAGGATTTGTGCACACCTGGAATAGGATGGGTGGTTTGTCATGAACACACCAACGGGTCGTGGAGAGACGAGACACCTTGCTCAATGCATCCCTGCAGACGCACACGGCTCTCAGAGAGAGGCGGCTGACAAGAGCTGGGCCAGCAGGCAGCTGCCTCACATCACACACAGGGTCCTGGGTCTCTCCTGTCGGCTGGTGCTCACAACCCAGTGCGCAGAGAGCCCTCCCGACCTGATGTGCATAGTCCCAGTGCACAAGAAGCTGGTGCACAAAGAGCCGTCCGGACCTGCTGGTGCATACTCCCCGTTCACAAGAGGCTGTTGCACAGAGAACCTTCCCTGCCTGGTGGTGCATACTCCCCGTGCACACAAAGCTAGTGTAACCTTCCCTGCTGGTGCACACAGTCTAGTGCAAGCCAAACTTGTACAAAAGCCATTTCCACCTTCTGCACACACCCCTCCGATGGGGTCGCTAAACCAGAGAGAGGGCACCTCCAGCTTGCATGCTTTTGTCCACATGGCACCCTTCCAGTTCTAACCCATGGAGAGACAAGTCGGTTCACAAAGAGCGAAGGCAGCCTGCACCCACACCTGGGAAGGAAGCACTTGGCTGATCGAAGCATTTCCCGGCGCAAACCCAGGGAAGAGAGCGCTGGTCAGGGCGAGCCTCTCTACTGCATATCCCGTTCAGTATGAAGGTTTGGCTTACGGCACCCCTAAAACCTCCTGCTCAGGGAAAGAGGCGTTTTGTCAGAGAAAAACACCCCAGACTGGGGTTACCAAGCGCAAGGGGTACACCTTCACTTCTGCCCCCAGCGAGCCCGTAGTCAGGTGATGTATGATGCCGCCTTTGCTCCAGTGTTTTAGACTGTTCTGATGTTATTGTGTTGGCTCTGTTTTCGCTTTTCATAGATATAAAAAGAATTCGTATTATCCCTTCTTCCCCTCACATTCACCGGAGACCAATGTAGTTTAGGAAAATAACTTTTTTTAACATTAAAGTCATATCTTAAGGGGACTCACCCTGTTACCCACTGTTGTTGGCGCGGCTGGCACACCAGAGGACACTTTTTAAAAAGTGTGTTAGAAGGGCATTCATTTGAAAGGTCTAACGCACGGGTACTCATAGTACGGCTCGCGGGCCCCCAGCAGCCCGGCAACCTTCCTTGGCGGCCCACGGATCTTTCAGACATCACACCTCTGTTCTTTTTCTTATTTTTCAAAGAGTATCAGCAAACAGATTCTGCTTTATGGGGCGGGCGATTCCAGCAATAGTCAGGGTGGAGCTGCAGGGGTGCTAAGAAGAGGTCAAAGACAACAAAGCCTCATTAACGAGTGAATGATCTTTTAAAGAACTGTGAAGTACTCGGGTGCGGCTGTGGGTGTGCCAGGGAAGCTGTCTCCACCTGGGCTGCCACACACACAGGGTGAGATGACAGAGGGTGACAGAGGGCAGCAGGGAGTGAGAGCTGGGACGGGGCAGATAGATGAGGCAGAGACATGGAGAAACAGACAGGTAGGCAGGGAGACAGAGACAGGGAGACAGAGACACAGAGAGACAGGGAGACAGAGAGACAGGGAGACAGAGAGTCAGGGAGACAGAGTCAGGAAGACAGAGAGAGTCAGACAGAGACAGGAGACAGAGACAGGGAGACAGAGACAGAGAGACAGAGACAGGGAGACAGAGAGACAAGAGATAGAGAGAGGGAGACAGAGACAGGGAGACAGGGAGACAGAGACAGGGAGACAGAGACTGGGAGACAGAGAGACAGGGAGACAGATAGAAAGAGACAGGTAGACAGAGACAGAGACAGGGAGACAGAGAGATAGACAGGGATACAGAGAGACAGGGAGACAGAGACAGGGAAACTGATACAGGGAGACAGAAACAGGGAGACAGAGACTGGGAGACAGACAGAGACTGACAGTCAGAGACAGACAGAGACAGACAGACAGAGACAGACAGACAGAGGGAGGGAGACAGGGGGAGGGAGATAGGGGGAGGGAGTCAGGGGAGACAGAGGGAGGGAGAGGGAGACAGACAGAGGGATCTAGACGGAAGGAGATAGAGGGAGGGAGACAGAGGGATGGAGACAGAGACAGACAGAGGAAGACAGAGGGAGACAGAGAGAGGGAGGGAGACAGAGGGAGGTGTCAGGAATCGTCTCAGCCGCGTCTGCCTAACATTTAAAACTTCATTTCCCAGAAGGCTTCAGCCGGGTGCAGCAGATAAATAGTGGGCGGAGCCTTAGCACGTTGTGCGTGATTCTGTTTTCGTTCGCCTGCACCGTTCCAGCCCCTGGTGAGCATCTTGCTGTTTCAGGTTCTTTCTGATCTGTGTTACGCTGGAGAGGTACGGAGAGCGCTTCCGCCGAGAACGCTTGTTTTCCTTTCGGCGCATGGAGAGCGGGAGGGGCTCTGCTTTCAGCGCTGCTGGTGTGAGGCAGAGAGACTTCTCCTTCATTATCTGTTCGGGGTGAGTGACGAGGGCGGAATGCGGAGGTCGGTTCCTCGCATTACCGTCACGAATGGAGAGCCTTAAGGGACATTTCAATCGTGGAGGGTGGTAGTATTTGCTACGCCTTGCCGTGATAGTGAGTCATTTGTGGAGTACAAGTACCAAGGCGGAGGACAATGGTAGAAGTACTACATCTTGCCGTATTTGGGGGGACATTATTAAAGGAGTATGGATCCATGAATTAATACTGGCTATACAACATAGAACATTTAAGTGCCAAAGCGGAGAACGGTGGTGAGGTCAACTACGTTCTACCGTGTTTGGAGTTTGTTTGTATCTAAGGAACTGTACTTTAGATTGTGTGGTTTTGTGGGGATCTACAAGATGACAATGCAATGTTTTAAACTTCATTATTTGTTTGGGTCTCTACCTGATGCTATTGAGAAACTATCAAATGCTGGGAGAGCACCCCCTTCTGTATTCATTTGAAAGGGGACAGACAGGGTAGGTTCCCAGAGTCCTTATCTCCCTATTCGGTATATTCATTCGCCCCATTGCCAGCCTTAACTTGTATGTTTGTGTTCCGTAGGGAGAAGAGTCATATGAGTTCTTTCGACTTCTATGTTGTGATTGGGAGCATAGAGAAAGGCCTTCAGGTGAATAGGTCTTGCCTTAGTGAGAATTCATGAGAGTAGTTGTTTATGCAAGTGCACATTCATAATCGTGTGTTTTCTTTTACAGCCTCCCTTTCCCTGCTGTTCCCTTCCCTACCCGTCCCTCGCTCGATCGCTCGAACACCCTGTGTATGGCAATATCAGGGTGTTGGTGAGGTCAGGAGGTGGACATTCTTGCTACATCCTGGATCCCGCGGAGTGTGTCCTGACAAAATCACGTACCCAAGTATTCCACTCCGCCCGGGCCAGGGGTAGCAAGCATGGCCTCCATGGAAGATGTGCTGCATGCCTTAGTTTTGGTGCAGCAGGAATTGGCGGTCTCTAAGGCAGAGACTGCCGCATTGAAGGATAAGGTTGAACAACTTAGCAGGAACCCCTTTAATGCCTCTTCATCCGCGTCATCCATTAATGTTACAGTGCCCCTCCCATTCCTTTGGCCAATCCTGAGCGCTACTCTGGGGATCCGAGAAAGATACAGGTGTTTTTAACACAAGTGTTGTTACACTTCTCTTGCAAGCCTGCTTATTTCCCTAACAACCACTCACGTGTTGCTTTTGCCATCTTGTACCTAGTAGGGGATACGGCCAACTGGGCAGTACCATTGGTAAAGAACAATGATGCCATATTATCGGATTGGAATGCTTTTAGAACTGAGTTTGAGAAAGTGTTCGACAGACGAGCCACAACCTTTAGTGCCGATAGAGAGTTGTTGGAATTAAGACAGGGTAGGGGAGAGCTAATTACCTATATGACATCTTTTAACCGTTTGGTGGCAGAAGCAGAGTGGCCTGAGGAGAAGCGGATGTCCCTTTTCTACCAAGGGTTGCGGGAGGAGTTGAAAGTAGTTGTGGCGCAGATTGATCCTCAGCCCACATCCTATGTGGACATGGTTAACTTAACATTAAGACTGGATAGCCGCTTGTCAGAGAGAAGAGGTGATAGGCGGAAGTGGGAAAGGGGTTACTATAGACCTGACAGTGTGACACGTAAGGCAGTAGGAACACCTGAGGTACCTTCCGAGCCTATGGAGATAGGGGCCATCAGACCTCGTTTGTCCAGAAAAGAAAGAGAGAGTAGACGGGTCCAGGGCCAATGCATGTACTGCGGAAAAAAGGGACATTATGTAAGAGAGTGTCCATCCAAACCAAAGAACTCCAACCCTTGGAACCGAAACAAGAGATTAGCAGTATCAGCCACGAGTGCAGAGATAGAGAACCGGGCAGGTCTACACAGGAGGCGGATACGAGACAGGACTGGAAACTTACTTCTCTTTCTACCATTGGGGTGGGTGAGACTGAGTCGCATGTAGTGATTCCTATGACATTGGAATGCAGGAATGAATGCCACCAGATTCTGGTTATGTTAGACTCCGGGCAACCGGCAACTTTATAGACGATGGGTTGGCTACACGTTTGCAGTTACCTAGAGTAGCTAGAGTTAACCCGGAGGAGGTCTTGGCAGTCGATGGTCAGCCTTTAAAATCAGGGCGTATCACAGAAAAGACTAGCGAGATTGTGCTATCTGTGGAAGTCATGGGGGAGCAACACGTCGACAAATTGTTGTTGAATATCATTGAAGCCCCTCAGTATGAGGTTATATTAGGTATGCCATGGCTAAGATACCCTAACCCAACTATTGATTGGACAACCGAAACCCTTCAGTTCTTGTCAGAGACCTGTAAAGACCATTTCTTTCCCTGTGTTACATCTCAGGTAGCTCTGTTATCCTCTCCGTTTTTTGTGGCCACCGCAGTAGAGAAAGCAGTGGAACTGCCAAAGGACTATGCATCTTATGGGGATGTGTTCAGTGAAACCAAAGCGGAATCGCTGCCCCCTCATAGGGACTACGACTGCCGTATCCATTTACTTGAGGGGGCTACCATTCCTTCTTGCAGGGTGTATGCTTTATCAGTGCCCGAAACCACACATTTGAGAGAACACATTGACCACTATGTGAAGATAGGGTTCATATGTCCTTCCCGTTCCCCTGCAGGCTCTCCTTTGTTTTTTATTGCGAAAGCAAATGGGGATTTACGGGTGTGTGGGGATTACCGCATGCTGAATAGAAACACCATTCGGAACAGGTATCCACTTCCTCTCATTTCAGTGCTCCTTGACCAAGTGAGGGAAGCGAAGATTTACACCCGGTTGGATCTGAGGGGAGCTTATCACTTGGTCAGGGTGCGAGAGGGGGACGAATGGAAAACGGCCTTCAAGACGCGCTATGGTCTTTATGAGTATTTGGTTATGCCGTTTGGGCTGCGCAAAGCCCCGGCGGCATTCCAATACTTCATAAACGATGTATTGAAGGACTTTGTGGATCACTTTGTGGTGGTCTACATAGATGATATCTTGGTCTATTCGATGGATGAGTCATGTCACACTAATCAAGTATGTCAGGTGTTGGAGAAGATTCGCTAGCATAGGCTCTATGTGAAACTGAGCAAATGTGAATTCGGAGTAACAGAGGTGGAGTTCCTGGGGGTCTACACATGTCCGAGCGGAAAGTACAAGCTGTGCAGGAATGGCCTGTTCCCAACAATGTGAGGGAAGTCCAAAGTTTTCTTGGATTTGCGAATTATTATCGCAGGTTTATCCTGCATTTTTCGCAAGTAGCAGTTCCCCTTACACAGTTACTGAAAAAAGGAAGGCCTTTTGTGTGGTCGAGCGAAGCAGGGGAGGCGTTTGCATACCTAAAAAGGCTTTCATCACTGCTCCAGTGCTCGCTCATCCTATTCTGAATCATCCGTTTATAGTGGAGGCTGATGCTTCGGATGAGGCCATCGGAGCGGTATTGTCCCAGAGAGATCATAACACAGGACAGCTCCATCCGGTAGCTTATTTGTCCAAAAAACTGAGCCCGGCCGAACACAATTATACCACAGCCGAGAAAGAACTCTTGGCTATAAAGAAAGCATTTCAGGAGTGGAGGCATTACTTGTGGGGGGCCTGTCACACCATCACTGTATATACAGACCACCGCAATCTGCAATACATGAAGGCAGCCAGACACCTCACTCAGAGACAGATGCGGTGGATGCTCTACTTAGCGGAGTTCGATTTTGTGGTAACCTTTAGACCAGGCAGTGAAAATCGTAAGGCAGACGCCTTATCCAGACAGGAAACCTCAGAGAACTACACCAAAGAATCAGCGCAGGCCATAATCTCCCCTGTGAAGGTGATCTGTGTGTTAAGAGCTGAGACATTCTTAGAGGAGGTGAAGAACAACAAAACCCCTGCTGCGTGGGTGTCCCGGGAAGCCCATAACAGGGTAAGGATGGTGAGACACGGGTTGCCTTTCCATGATAACAAATTGTATTTGCCCACAGTGGAGTTGCAGAAAAAGGCTTTCCCTTGGTGTCATACAGTACCCTTGGCCGGACACCCAGGCATTCGTAAGACTGTGTTATTGATCCAGAAATATTTCTGGTGGGAGGCTTTGGTTAAAGATGTGACCTTTTGGATAACACGTTGTGAGGTATGCACCAGATCCAAGGGAGAAAACACTAGGAAAAGAGGCAAACTCATGCCCATGCCTACTCCTCAACGTCCATGGCAAAACATCAGTTTGGATTTTGTCCCAGGTCTGCCTACAGATCAGGGCTGTTCCGCCATCCTGGTGGTGGTGGACAGTCTGACCAAGATGGGACACTTTATCCTGTGCAAAAACCTCCCCACGGCTGGGCAAACAGCTCAATTGTTGGCTAGTCATGTTATACGATTACATGGGGTCCCCAAGGTAATTGTTTCAGACCGTGATCCACAGTTTATTGCTCGTTTCTGGCGAATGTGGTGTAAAGCGTTGGGGATTGATTCCTCACTTTCCACTAGTTTTCATCCTCAGACAGACGGTCAAACGGAGCGGCTGAATCAAACCCTAAAGAAATATTTGAGGTGTTATTCAAAGGAGGCTCATGCATCATGGGTGGACTTATTGTGGATGGCGGAACTAGCCTACAACAATGCGTGGCATTGCACCACTGGGATGACTCAGTTCAGGGCTAACTATGGATATGATGCAAACACTTTACCGGTGGATCTGCCTGAGGATGTAGGAAACCAGCCTTCTGTTAGAGGACAGGTACTGTTGTTACAGAAGGTGCACAAGAGTGTGCGTGAGCATTTGTTGAAGGCCAAACAGACATACAAACGATGGGAAGACCGTCACAGATTGACAGGGCCTAGCTTCGCCGTAGGGGATAAGGTCTGGTTATCCACCAAAAACATCAGGTTCAAACTACGTAGTGTGTTTCACCCACGTTTCATTGGCCCTTACCCAATCATAAAAAGGATTAACCCAGTGGCCTACAAACTAAGGTTACCTGGGTCTTTGGGAATACACCCGGTGTTTCATGTTCAGTTGTTGAAACCAGCCCATACGTCCAGGAGGAAGGCTCCTCCGCCGGTGGTGGGTGACGGGGGACTGGAATATGAGGTGAGGAGCATTAGGGACTCCAAAATACGTAGAGGAGTCCTTTGGTATTTGGTGTCCTAGAAGGGCTATTCTGCGGAAGGTGACTCTTGGGAACCTTGGAGCAACGTGCATGCTCCCCGTGCAGTTCGCTCCTTTCATGCTCCGTTCCCGACGAAGCCTGGTCCTAGAAGGCGCTGAGGCGGGGGCACGTACTGTCAGGAATCGTCTCAGCCGCGCATGCCTAACATTTAAAACTTCATTTCCCAGAAGGCTTCAGCCGGGTGCACCAGATAAATAGTGGGCGGAGCCTTAGCACGTTGTGCGTGATTCTGTTTTCGTTCGCCTGCACTGTTCCAGTCCCTAGTGAGTGTCTTGCTGTTTTGGGTTCTTTCTGATCTGTGTTAGGCTGGAGAGGTATGGAGAGCGCTTCCGCCGAGAACGCTTGTTTTCCTTTCGGCGCACGGAGAGCGGGAGGGGCTCTGCTTTCAGCGCTGCTGATGTGGGGCAGAGAGACTTCTCCTTCATTATCTGTTCGGGGTGAGTGACGAGGGCGGAATGCGGAGGTGGGTTCCTCGCATTACCGTCACGAACGGAGAGCCTTAAGGGACATTTCAATCGCGGAGGGTGGTAGTATCTGCTACGCCTTCGCGTGATAGTGAGTCATTTGTGGAGTACAAGTACCAAGGCGGAGGACAGTGGTAGAAGTACTACGTCTTGCCGTATTTGGGGGGACATTATTAAAGGAGTATGGATCCATGAATTAATACTGGCTATACGACATAGAACATTTAAGTGCCAAAGCGGAGAACGGTGGCGAGGTCAACTACGTTCTACCGTGTTTGGAGTTTGTTTGTATCTAAGGAACTGTACTTTAGATTGTGTGGTTTCGTGGGGATCTACGAGATGACAATGCAATGTTTTGAACTTCATTATTTGTTTGGGTCTCTGCCTGATGCTATTGAGAAACTATCAAATGCTGGGAGAGCACCCCCTTCTTTATTCATTTGAAAGGGAACAGACAGGGTAGGTTCCCAGAGTCCTTATCTCCCTATTCGGTATATTCATTCGCCCCATTGCCAGCCTTAACTTGTATGTTTATGTTCCGTAGGGAGAAGAGCCATATGAGTTCTTTCGACTTCTATGTTGTGATTGGGAGCATAGAGAAAGGCCTTCAGGTGAATAGGTCTTGCCTTAGTGAGAATTCATGAGAGTAGTTGTTTATGCAAGTGCACATTCATAATCGTGTGTTTTCTTTTACAGCCTCCCTTTCTCTGCTGTTCCCTTCCCTATCCATCCCTCGCTCGATCGCTCGAACACCCTGTGTATGGCAATGTCAGAGTGTTGGTGAGGTCAGGAGGTGGACATTCTTGCTACATCCTGGATCCCGCGGAGTGTGTCCTGACAGGAGGAGGGCAACAGACAGAGGGAGACAGAGGGAGGGATACAGATAGACGGAGAGAGAGGGAGACAGACTGAGAGAGAGAGACAGAGACAGGGAGACAGAGCGGGATAGTGAGGGAGACAGACAGAGAGGGAGAGAGAGAGGGAGACAGACAGAGTGAGATAGAGGGGGAGAGCGAGAGATCAAGAGCACTGCGAAGCTGCAGCGGATATATTTCAGACAAAAGATGGACGAAGTGGATCAGCAAGTAACATTACAACAAGCACACAAAGCACATCCAGTCCCCTGAAAACGTTATTTGTACAGCTCGAAAAACTGTTCGAGCGAGAGATCAGAAAGTGGTGGGAGGCCACCTCGCTTCTGAAATACTTGGAAGTCCAACGCATTCCGCGCGGGCTCCATGTTTACAAGGTTCCCGCATACGCGAATCCCGACCCGCAATTGCTGGATGAATGGGTCAGCTATGCGGCAGAGATGTTGGGAGGCATGCTAAAGATCCTAATTAAATTTGCTTGGAGCGACAGGGAGAAATGCCAGAAAGAAATTGAAGTGCAAGAGGCACTAATCGCTCAGGACCCAGACTCAGCACAATTAGACCAACTGCGCGAAGCAATGAAGAAACACCTCATTGCCTACAAGGATAAAATCAGAAAACGCAAGCAAACTAAATTTCAGAGGGATGCTCGAGATTATGAGCAAGGGCATATTTTAACCTTTGCATGGAAGTATGATGCACCAAGAAGAGCTTTGAGAAGTTGTGCTAATAAAAGAAGCCTTCAAGTTGTTCTCACATCAGAATCTGATGTTACAGATACTGAGCAGTCTGGCGATGAAAGAGCAGCCCCCAAGGATACAATGTCCTCGCAATCCCTTTTTCGCGAAGAGTTCCAGCTAATGTGACAATCATATCAGAGAACGGCCAAAGGCAAGCCCCCAGAACAAAGACAAAGACAAGACAGACGCGAAGAAGTGGCTTCCACATCAGAAAATCAAGGGATGGCCTCACAGACAAGGAGCAAGAGAGGCAATCGGAGGTAGTGCCCTCAGAGAATCTTACAATAGTGAATTTGACATCGTACAAACTTTCTAAAATTGAAAAAGAAGTCCTCAAAAAGGGACTAACATTTTGTCCATCGCACAGTTTTGAGTATACTCAAACAAGAATTGACTTATTCCTATTCACTCAGAAACTGAAGCTTTTAAAATATCATAAACTCAGAAATGTCACTAGTGGGAATCATGACACTAGAAGCAATGAATCTACAATGGAGAACTTAGGGGAGGATGATTTGAATTTTTTGCGAATTATGGACAGTCAATCTATCAGTGATACACAGGAACAATCTATTAATACTGCAGAAATTGCTGAACAATTTGGTATCACACAAACCAAAGCGAAAACGAATTTCAAACCTCCTTCTAAGTTCGTACCTTCAATGCCACAAGACCCCATAGATGTGTTTGCGGAATCAGTCAAAACTGGCCTGGACGAAATGAGAAGACAGGCCCAAGTAACAATAAACAGTGGAATTTATCCTATGCACATCGAAAAGCATTGGAAAAATTAAAATATAATCCTAATCTAATTTGCAAACCATCCGATAAGGGAGGAAATAATGTCCTGATGACACGTGAGTACTACTGCACAGAGGCATTACGCCAATTGAGGGATATATCCTGTTACACTAAAATCAGTAAAGAGGAGTACAACAACAGTATCACCGAATATCATGAATTACTTGATAAATGGGCATCAGAGGGTCTGCTAGACACTAATGAATTCAAATTTCTGACATGTCAACAACCGGTAACACCGACCTTCTATCATCTGCCCAAAATTCACAAAAATGTGATTACACCACCGGGCAGACCTGTTATTTAATCAAGGGGAAGTCTTACTAAACAAAATGTCACAATATTTGAGCTTCTTTTTAACCCCTTTGGGCGCGGCCGCGATTCTGCGCCTGTGCGGCCGTTTTAATGACTGGGCAGGTTCATGACGGCCCCCAGCCGTCATCAGCAAACGCCCACTGTGATGCATGATGGACGGGGGCCATCATCAGCATGTAAAAACGTTACCATCCTATATTTGTGACACCACTGACTTCATGAGAACGATCTCTGATATTGTGTGGGAACCAGACATGTTAATTATTGTCCTGGATGTTACAGGATTGTATACATGTATTTCTCATGAACAAGGCACACATGCAGTGCAATATTTCCTTAAGACACGTTCATTAAGGTTTACCTGACATAATGAAATGTTACTTGAGTTCCTGTCTTTTTGCCTCAATAACAACATTTTCTTGTTCCAAAAATAAAATTTCAGACAGTGTAGGGGGACAGCGATGGGAACCTGCTTCTCCCCCAGCTACGCAAATTTGTTCGTCGGCAGGTGGGAAAAGCAGGTCGCCTCGGCTGAAGAAAATCCACATTGGGTCGCATCAATCATTGGATGGCATCGATATATTGATGACCTTTTCATTTTTGGATAGGTCCCAAAACTGAAGCTGAGTCCTACATTAGACATTTGAACATCAACTCAGTCAATCTACACTTTAGTGGCAATATAGGTGACACAGAAGTAGATTTTCTAGACTTAAAAGTCTTTATCAAGGAAGTTAGAATTTGTACCTCATTGTACAGTAAAGCCACAGCAGGCAATTCAATTTTGGAAGCCAGCAGTTGTCATCCTAAATCTCTAAAAGAATAGTATTCCGTACGGGGAATTACTACGTCTTAAAAGAAACTGCACATTAGAGAGAGATTTTGAAGAGGCGGCACATGAGTCGATGTCCAGGTTCAAAGTGAGGGATAATCGGATCAGATATTACAACAGGCATATGATAAGGTTCAAAAAATTCCGAGAACAAATCTCCTCAAAGATAAGAGTAGGACAATGAGTAAATATGAGGATAAACCTCGTTTTATTACAACCTTCTCGAGAGACTCCAAAGAAATTCATCAAGCTATAGCACACAACTGGCACATATTAAAGGCAGACGGTATTATTGGGAAAGAAATATCTAGTTACCCAAAAATCACATACAGAAAGAATCGATCATTGAGAGACCTGCTAGTGCACAGCCACTTTAACTCAGTTCTACGGACACCAAGACTAAGCAATTTGACAGGATTTTTTCCATGTCAAAATTGCAAAGCCTGTAGGGCAAGCACTAAGATCACTATTTATAAGATTCTGGGGACACAGATGACTAGGAAGATTAATAAATTCCTGACATGTACAACCCCCTTTAGTGTCTATTGCCTTGTATGTCCCTGTAAATTAAATTATATTGGGAGTACCATCCATCCTGTAAAAAGAAGAATACTGGAACATGCAAGAGCCATTCAGCACAATGACCCAAATTACCCAGTGGCGAGACACTTTGCTAAAGAACACAAGAGTGATCACAATCTCCTGTGTTTTTTCTGTTTAGATCAAGTTCTCATCAAAGAGAGGGGAGGAGATAGGGAAATACAGTTACATCGATTGGAATCGAGATTTATCATTTTTTATCTTTGGTCTTAACACAGGAGAATAATTAACTGTACATCTAGGGAAATAAGCTCCCATTCTCCTCTACCCGAGTCACATAGATCTGTACTTGCAACTCTAAGTCGACAGAACATATGTATTTATTTCACACATTCTGATTAAGCTTTCCAAAAAAAATATTGAATTGCATATTTGATTATGAATTGTAGAAACATGGAGATGTTGACAACTAATGAATGTATTTACAGTAGATGAATGCTTATAAGTGATTTGATTAGATTTGTCTGAGTAAATGCCCATCCAGGGCTTAATTTCTGTTCGAGCAAAGAAAGGCCATATTTCATAGATAAAATGTTTGTTAAAACAAAACACATTCTAAGATGGCCGCACCAATAGCAATTGATTGTAAGTGCACATTTTGTTTTTATGAAACTAAAGGAAATGATGTAATGTTAAGAAACCTAGTGAAACTTTATTTAAAAAATAGAAGCAATCTGCTGTGCAGTAACAGTTGGAAGAAGGTGCAATGCCAAAACGCGTCTTGTTTTGCTGAAAACAAGAAAATAAACTATGGATTTGCTTGAGCTATAGAGTGAGGTCCATTTGTTTGCCTACGCGAAGGAAAGTGAGCGAGGATATATATATGAGTGAGCAGGCGGCTGTTGAGCTGCGAAACGCGTCTTTGACACAAGGGAAATAAAACCAGTCTGAAGCACTAATTTGCGGGTCTGTGTCCAGTTTTGCGGTGTGAGGCGCTCAGCATCCAGTCAGCGTGTGGTGCAAACTTGGAATACCTTCATATATATATATATATATATATATATATATATATATATATATATATATATATATATATATATATTCACTGAAAAAACCATAGGTTATAGACCATATATAGTTAGGAATTAGCATTTACAAAACCTTGAAAATTCACTGAAAAACCCATGGGTTATAGACCATATATAGTTAGGAATTAGCATTTACAAAACCTTATTTTACTCACACAAAACCATTGAAATTCCATATATAGTTAGTTGCACTAACTATATATCGCGCACACACAATCCACTGCTGATGATGTCACATATTACATCATTCATGACATGGTCAGTGACATCACTGATGACATCTCAAATGACATCACTGATGACATCACTGATGACATCATCCAGTGACTGTGTGTTTCTGTAAAGTTTAAATATGTTTTACATATTGAAAAATGAGTAGATGTAGAAGTGTCTAAATAAAAGATTTAGTAGGTGCGTGACTGACTGTATGAGTGAGTGATTAAATGTGTCTCACTGAGTGCATGGGTTAGTGACTAAACTGTCTTAATTTGTGCATCATTATGTCTGTTGTTCTGTAAACTGCTGCATGTGTTGATCAGTAGCTATATGAGTAACTATATGGGTTATTGATTGATTGTCCAAGTATTTGTATGGGAGACTGAGTGTGTGTGTGGCTGGCTGGGAGATGTGTGACTCTGTGCAGATCAATGTGTTCTTGTATCAATGATTGTATAAGAGAGTAAGAATGTGTTTGTATATGTTTGAAGATGTAAGGTACTCTATGTTTAACTGTATAGATTAGAAAATGGAAGTGTGATTGATTCTTTACAGGACTGACTAGGTGTGTGAGTAACTCCATGGATGAGTGGCAGAGTGTGAGTGTCTGTATAGGTGTATGAGTGCATATGATAGTGTTGTAAAGATGAGTGATTGTATGTATGAATGATTGTATAGGTGAATGAGTGAATGTGTGTGTAGACGTAGGAATCAGTGAGTGCGTATGTAGTAACTAGTATTGGTGTGTCAATGGTTTAAAAAATTATATTCTGTATTTAACACTGGGTGTAACAGAGGTTATATTAAAGTGTGAGGAGATGCATTGTATTGTCACATGAATGATATCATCAGTGATGTGACCATTGATGTCAAATGACATGTCATCAGTGATGTCATCAGTGATGTCATTTGAGATGTCATCAGTGATGTCATCAGTGATGTCATTTGAGATGTTATCAGTGATGTCATTTGAGATGTCATCAGTGATGTCATCAGTGATGTCATTTGAGATGTCATCAGTGATGTCATCAGTGATGTCATTTGAGATGTCATCAGTGATGTCATCAGTGATGTCACTGACCATGTCATGAATGATGTAATATGTGACATCATCAGCAGTGGATTGCGTGTGCGCGATATATAGTTAGTGCAACTAACTATATATGGAATTTCAATGGTTTTGTGTGAGTAAAATAAGGTTTTGTAAATGCTAATTCCTAACTATATATGGTCTATAACCCATGGTTTGTTCAGTGAATTTTCAAGGTTTTGTAAATGCTAATTCCTAACTATATATGGTCTATAACCTATGGTTTTTTCAGTGAATTTCAATGGTTTTTTATTAGCAAATATCAAAAGCTTTAAAATGTCAAGTACGTGGTAGGTAAAAACATTTTCGTGTTTATGCACGCTGATGTGCTTTGAACGCTGCCCCCCCCTCTTTTCTTTTAGGAGTATTCTCTCTTTGCAGATAGTGAAGGGTAGGTAACGCAGGCCTTTGCCCCCGTTGTAATCCGTCGTGCCTGCTTCCCTCTCCATTTGATTGATTGTTATCCAAGCATTTACTGTTTTGGAATTGGTTCTCTTTGGTTCATTCTCTATTTACAAACAAGCACAGAGTCGCAATACTCTGTTTAGTCTTTGCAGATAGTGAAAAATCGTTAGAAAAAACAAAAGGAATCAAGCAAAATCAGTAGGCCACTAATGGGATCTCTTTTTGACCTCGCTAAAATAGAAACATTAGGAACAACCCCTCATGAGAAATATGAAACTAGTGAGAGGAACCGAGCTCGACGCCATGATGGCTGCAAGACAGCTCGGCTCCGCCGCCCACCCCGCCCAAAATAACGACAAACCCTATGCAAATATTATAAATATATACAACACACCAGCAAAGTAACAGGGTAAAACATTTTATTAAATAACTATTTACATGGCAGCCTGCTGCAACATCGATCCAAATGCATGCCGCCGTTCCCGGGATTTCTACCTGACTACTCTGCGGCCTACGAGATGGAGAGGCCGGGGCGTTGACTAGGCGGGGCCTCCGGCCGCAACCACAGCGCCAACGATCGCTGCTGACGGAGGGGAGCCTTGCCGGTGAGACCACTGATCTGAAGAACCGCTGCCTAAGGTGCCTCCCTCAGCCGCTTGACGGAGGCCCCCGAGGGGCGGTGTGGTGGCGCGGACTCGGAGGGGGCGCTTGGCTCCTGCCCCCTCCCAAGTCTTGTTGCCCTGGTGTGGCCTGAGATCGCCCCCGACATAGGCGGCCGGCTCCCGGGGTCAGGCGGAACTTTTTGCCTTTTGGTGACTCTTCCATTCTGGACCTTGTCCCACAATCCGTTTGACCTGAAGACACGTCCTGCGGTGCCCTGGTCCGACCATCACATATACCTGCACCAGGAGACGGCGTGGGGTGCACTGGAAGGGAGAGGCGGTGCGAACGAGCCTCCCCCACCTCCCCAGGTGGAGGTTTCTCAGCTGCACCCCAGCGCTTCACTCGGCCAGCTGAATTGCGCCCGCTCTTGCGGCACAGTGCCTCGCTCGGCCAGCTGAGTTGCGCCTGCTCTTGCTATTACAACGTCTCACCCACCATCTGGCTGAATTGCACCCACTCTTGCGGTACAGCGACAGGCGGCTGCCACGGAGCTCACGAAATGGCGGTCGGCTCCACAGACTTGGGCCTGGCCTGCAAGGATGGCTCTGGGCAACCCTGGAACTCGGACGCTTGACTGCTAGGGCATGGGCCCCATTCCCAAAAGCGTCCCCTCAGCCTTGAAGATTCTACAAGAGTCACCGGGGCCCCCGACTCCCGCAGACTTCCGGTGGGGAGCGACTGCCATGATTGCTCGCGGAATGGCCACGAGGTAGCCACGGGGTGCTCTCATGCTGACGCCAGCTTCAGTCTGAAACATCCAGAAACACTGTTGTATCGCGTTGTCACGTAATGCGTCATATGACGCGCCGCGTTAGTGCACCTGGTGCGCGAAGCGAGGCGCGAAGCGCAGCTTCCCGGAAGCGATCCGGGGCGCGGAGCGCGTAACGTAAGCATAACAGGTCATGTGACTTGTTAATAAAATTTTTCATTGGTTCATTTCACTTTTGGGTTCCTAATGATGTAAGGCTAGGTCATGTGACCTAAAAATAACACTTTTCATTGGTTTAGAACTATTTTTTGTCCCAAATGATGAAAACCCCTCCTTGTTTCCTCACTCTGACTTTCATCTTTGTGAGAGGAAGACCTTTTTTCATCACTTAGCAATGGCAAGTGTTGTAGCTTCAGCTGGTGCATCCCCACCACCACCACCACCTCCTAGGAAGAGAGTACCACCTCCTCAGGTGGTGGTTGAGCAAGAGGTGCCCCCCCCACCCACCTTCTTGTTGCCTGATTCGGCCAGCTCAATCGATCGAGCATGAGACTCTGTTGTGATCTGAAGAACCGCTGCCTGCGGTGCCTCACAGAACCGCTTGACGGAGGCCCCCGAGGGGCGGTGTGGTGGCGCGGACTGGGAGGGGGCGCTTGGCTCCTGCCCCCTCCCCAAGTCTCGCTCGGCCAGCTGAGTTGCGCCCACTCTTGCAGCCTACGACATGGAGAGGCCGGGGCGTTGACTAGGCGGGGCCTCCGGCCGCAACCACAGCGCCAACGATCGCTGCTGACGGAGGGGAGCCTTGCCGGTGAGAGCCACTGATCTGAAGAACCGCTGCCTGCGGTGCCTCCCTGAACCGCTTGACGGAGGCCCCCGAGGGGCGGTGTGGTGGCGCGGACTGGGAGGGGGCGCTTGGCTCCTGCCCCCTCCCCAAGTCTCGCTCGGCCAGCTGAGTTGCACCCACTCTTGCGGCCTACGACATGGAGAGGCCGGGACGTTGACTAGGCGGGGCCTCCGGCCGCAACCACAGCGCCAACGATCGCTGCTGACGGAGGTGAGCCTTGCCGGTGAGAGCCACTGATCTGAAGAACCGCTGCCTGCGGTGCCTCCCTGAGCCGCTTGACGGAGGCCCCCGAGGGGCGGTGTGGTGGCGCGGACTCGGAGGGGGCGCTTGGCTCCTGCCCCCTCCCCAAGTCTTGTTGCCCTGGTGTGGCCTGAGATCGCCCCCGACATAGGCGGCCGGCTCCCGGGGTCCGGCGGGACTTTTAGCCTTTTGGTGACTCTTCCTTTCTCCCCGACTACTCTGCGGCCTACGAGATGGAGAGGCCGGGGCGATGACTAGGCGGGGCCTCCGGCCGCAACCACAGCGCCAACGATCGCTGCTGACGGAGGGGAGCCTTGCCGGTGAGAGCCACTGATCTGAAGAACAGCTGCCTGCGGTGCCTCCCTGAACCACTTGACGGAGGCCCCCGAGGGGCGGTGTGGTGGCGCGGACTGGGAGGGGGCGCTTGGGTCCTGCCCCCTCCCCAAGTCTTGTTGCCCTGGTGTGGCCTGAGATCGCCCCCGACATAGGCGGCCGGCTCCCGGGGTCCGACGGAACTTTTAGCCTTTTGATGACTCTTCCATTCTGGACCTTGTCCCACAATCCGTTTGACCTGAAGACATGTCCTGCGGTGCCCTCGCAATGCGGCCTGGTCCCTGAATGTGTGCAGGGGGACGGTATTGATTGGATCAAGATGGCGGCTTCACACAAAGCTGACTCAAGTGTTGCTGCTGATGCTATGCAGACAAAAACTGGTTTTCAGTTTATACATTCTTCAGGATTTTTCCATCCAAGGCTGGTTGAGAGTTTGTAGAACGATGGCTTCAGATTTTCAACATACTACTCTTCAACATTCTTCATAAATGTAACAATGTGAGACTCACTAGGAGAACGGCCGTTTATCTTTCCTTTCAAAATGCTGCCAACAATATTTTCTGAATGGAAGACACCATCTTGTAGCATAAAGGGCTGCGTCAAGGGTGGTATTGCCCAGAATGTCTTGTTTTCTAGTGCTCGTAATGACGAAGCCGGAACTGCCGAAAGGGATTCTGGTCCTGCCGCTACTTATTAGAGACATTGAACTATACTCTGGACGTGCCTGGCCTCGACCAAAATGGCGCCAGTATGGGAGCGACTTGCAACTCCTTATGACGTTCTAGTTACTTAGCCTTGACGTTATGGGGGATGTATGCGGTCTTTGTGCACATGGCGGGCGGGGAAGGGTACTGACTGGGAATACGGACAACCCTATTGATGTCGATTTTTCATTATTGATTATTGATTATTGTATTAATAAAGCTTCGAAGTAATGTTACCCATGATACTCGCCCATGGTGTGCGTATGGACGATTTTATTGTAACTGATCCTGTTATACTTTCAATTATAAAATCAACCTTCACTGATCCTGCAACCGTTTGTCACGTTTAGTTTTTTCAATTAAATGGCTCGCTTGTTACATACTCCTATACCCCTGGCTTTTGAAAGACACCATCTTGTAGAATAAAGGGCTGCGTCAAGGGTGGTATTTTCTGAATGTCTTGTTTTCTAGTGCTCGTAATGACGAAGCCAGAACTGCCGAAAGGGATTCTGGTCCTGCCGCTACTTATTGGAGACATTGAACCATACTCTGGACCTGCCTGGCCTCAACCAAAATGGCGGCAGTATGGGAGCGAATTGCAACTCCTTATGACGTTCTAGTTACTTAGCCTTGACGTTATGGGGGATGTATGCGGTCTTTGTGCACATTGCGGGCGGGGAAGGGTACTGACTGGGAATAGGGACAACCCTATTGATGTCGATTTTTCATTATTGATTATTGTATTAATAAAGCTTCGAAGTAATGTTACCCATGATACTCGCCCATGGTATGCGTATGGACGATTTTATTGTAACTGATCCTGTTATACTTTCAATTAAAAAATCAACCTTCACTGATCCTGCAACCGTTTGTCACGTTTATTTTTTTCAATTAAATGGCTCGCTTGTTACATACTCCTATACCCCTGGCTTTTGAAAGACACCATCTTGTAGAATAAAGGGCTGCGTCAAGGGTGGTATTGCCCAGAATGTCTTGTTTTCTAGTGCTCGTAATGACGAAGCCAGAACTGCCGAAAGGGATTCTGGTCCTGCCGCTACTTATTGGAGACATTGAACTATACTCTGGACCTGCCTGGCCTCAACCAAAATGGCGCCAGTATGGGAGCGACTTGCAACTCCTTATGACGTTCTAGTTACTTAGCCTTGACGTTATGGGGGATGTATGCGGTCTTTGTGCACATGGCCCTATATACTTTCAATTATAAAATCAACCTTCACTGATCCTGCAACCGTTTGTCACGTTTATTTTTTTCAATTAAATGGCTCGCTTGTTACATACTCCTATACCCCTGGCTTTTGACCCTTTCCTACCTGCGGTCTGTACTACCGCCCTCGGGCGATCTATGTAATGAACAGACTACCATTGCCGAAACACAAGGGAATGCATCTCAGAGAGATAAGTCAAGTACGTGGTAGATAAAAACATTTTCGTGTTTATGCACGCTGATGTGCTTTGAACGCTGCCCCCCCCCCTCATCATTTAGATTACCACCGCCCATTGCACAAAAGCGTACCGGGCGCTCCCCACGCCCAAAAAAAGATATATATATATTATTTTTTTTTTGCCCCGCGGGGCCCTTTTAAAGCCTCCAAATCAAACCTAGGGGGTCAGGGAGGATCTACTATGTCCCCTTATGGTCATTTCCCCCTTTGTTTTGGCCTCCTCTTTTCTCTCGATCCTACCGAGAGACAAGATGGCGGCCGCTCCGGACTGTTTAGAATGTTGACAGACACCGGAGAGCCAATCAGCTTCGCTTCGCGAAGTTCCGTTACGCGTCAAGTACGCGAACCGGAGCGCTACCCGGAGCGCTGTTACAGATATATATATTTTTTTGAACGTTAATTTATCAAAATCCACTGGAGCTCATATATTGAGACCTAGCAAAGGCACATCGGGCTACCAGTCCCTACAATTTTGCCAAGTTTCGTGCAAATCCATTCAGCCGTTCGAGCTAAAAGTGAGGCCAACCGCCCTATGGAAATTAACACGGGAAAAACGCGTTTTGGGACCCCCCTTTTTTCTCGGCCCCCCCTTGACGAAACCCCCCCAAATTTTCAGGGGCTGCTCAGAAACAAAATGTTCCATTTTCCTGAAAATTTCAGCCAATTCCGTCCACAAACGCCAAAGTTATTAGACATAGAATTTTCAAAAATTCCATAGAGAAAAAATCCTAACTATATATACCTACTGGCGACCGCCAAAATCCTAACTATATATACAAAAGCAGTCCTAGTCCCGTCCAATGATGGCGGAACCGAGTAGGTCCAGACCTCAGAAGCCTCACGCCCAGCAGTAAAATACAGCCTCAAAAATATCAAGAATCCAGCATGGATAGCAGGGAAGACGGTTTATTGAATTAAGGATGACGCGTTTCGCTCCACAAGGGAGCTTGTTCATATATATATATATATATATATATATATATATATATATTTCTTGGATTCTTCTCGCCCCTCAGCTTGGCAATTGAAGTCACGGCACAGCAACAGGTAGGTTTGAACACAAATGTATTTACACACCATGTGCAAAATTAATAGTGCAACGATTAGGACGGCCTACGCGTTTCGGCTACTACAAGCCTTCCACTGAACCATAGAGTCCTTTCTGTCTAGACCATTTTATAAAGTGCAATGTGCAGTAAAGAAGTAAGTCCCCTCCTCCATTTCCATTAAAAGTCTAGGCTGTCTACCTTGTATTTTCAGAACAAAAATTATCGCCATTTTGGTCAGTTTCAGGGTGCATTGCACCTATTGTCCACAGATGAATTTAAACATAACTGTAAAGTACTTTGATTTGTTATATTGATCCCGCATTCCATTCACATATTTACAGTCTATATACATTAAATGATTCTCCATTTCAAAAAGTGCTGTGTGTTTACCCATCAGTTGTTATTGTTACTGCAGTGGTGGCAAGTAAAGTACTACAGCCTCACCCTGTGTTGCAGTTCAAACAGCATCACAAATTATAGAGTATACCTGAACTGTATGTATTTTTACATTATTTACAACAGTGATTCAGTCCTCTTTCATTCTCAATTCCCATCTCCGAGGATGTGCATTACAATCTATTTTCTAAGCAATTACATAATTTGATGTTTCGTCTGGTAAGTGGTTTAAATTTGTAAAGTACAGACTAGATTGGGGCTCATTCTGGAGTGGTTTAGATTTCGAATTACACTGAAAAAAATGTTTTTGTTAACATATATGTGCAGTTAAGATATTTGTCACTAAGCCTCTTTGGAGAAAACATTTTGATCAGACTGATGGCGATGATTCGTTTTCGAATGACCACACAATTTCGCAGAGGTTAAGAACCAATTACAGACAGGTATTCAGATTTAGCAAGCATTTTTGAGCAGGTATTATTTAACATCACACTAACTTCCCAGGTGTACGTGTAATTCGGCATCCAAATTATGCCCAAAGGGATGCTCAGTGCCCATTGCCAGAATCATTCGCGATTCAAGTTTGCGTAGCATTAGAGTTTGATCTCCCCCTCTTTCAGAAAGTTTGCATAGTTTTATTCCAGCGTATCTAAGCAAGCTTGGATTTGATTGATGATATTTGGCAAAGTGTATTGCCATGGGGTAACTAGTGTCCACATTTTTGATCGCTCTTAGATGTTGTAAGATTCTAAGTTTTAGTTTGTTGATTGTACTCCCTATATACAGTTTTTCGCAAGGGCATGATAGTCTATATACCACACATTTTGATTCACATGTTATGTGGTCCCTTATTTTTTCAATCCGTCCATACTGTAGTCTGTATTCTGTTAAATTTGTGCCATGTTCACAGGCCTTGCATTTGAAACATTTCCAAAATCCCGGTGTTGTTAGCCATGCAGTTTTTTTAGGGATTTTCAGTTGCAGGTGACTTTGAGTCAAAATGTCACCTAATGATGACGTTTTTCTGTAACAGATACTGGGGTTAGAAGTCAGGTTTTCCTTTAATGTGTCATCAAGCATTAAAATGTTCCAGTTTCTATTTAAGGCTTTTTTAAGTTCCAGACTCTGATTGTTGTAGTCGATGATTATTCTTGTAGTGTTCTCATTTCCCGTCTCGTCTGGGTTGTTGTCCTTTTTAGTGTTTTTATTCTCTCTAGGTAGGAGGAGATCTTTTCTTTCCTTCAGGTTCATCCTTTCCTTTGCAGATGTAATTACTTCCATAGGGTAGCCTCGTTCTTGAAATCTTATACACAGTCCATCAATTTCCTTTGTCAGGTCGACATCTTCCGAGCAATTCCTTTTGGCCCGTAGCATTTGGCCATATGGAATGCTCCACTTGAGTTTTTTCGGGTGTCCGCTATTCGCGTGCAGCAAACTGTTACAGGACGTTGGTTTTCTGTGGATTTTTGTACACAGCTTTTCATTTTTGATGAAAACTTCAACATCAAGAAAAATCAAGGCAGTTGCGCTTATTGATGAAGTGAAGTGAAGATTAAGATTATTGTTCTCCAATGAATTTATGAACACTTGCAGTTCGTTGATGTTACCTTCCCAGATTATGAATAAGTTGTCTATAAAACGACACCAGAATTTAATTCTTGATTCCTGCTTCTTTTCTTGTTCCATTACTTCAGTCTCCCACATGGCCATTAGGAGGTTAGCATACGTGGGCGCCAATGATGTACCCATTGCGGTACCCTGTTTTTGTAGGTACAGGTTGCCCAGGAATAGAAATGCATTATGCGTTAGGCAGTACATAAGCATTTCTATCAGCATTGCTGAATGTTCCAGATGACTGATGGATCTTGTTTCAAGAATTTTTTTGACGGCCTTTATCCCATCTGCATGGCGTATCGCAGTATATAGTGATGTTACGTCTATACTTGCCATCAGGTAGTTGGATTTCCATTTGATTCCTGAGATTTTATTGAGGAAGTCCATTGTGTCTCTTAGATAAGATGGTAGCATCGTTACATAATTCATCAGAAAAATGTCAATGAATCTCGAGGTGTTTTCAAGTAATGAGCCAATGGAGCTCACAATCGGTCTACCTGGAGGTCTTATAAGTGCTTTGTGTACTTTCGGTAGAAAGTAGATTGTGGCTGTAATGGGATTGTCCGTCTTAAGGTAGGAATATTCATCAAAGTCAATAAGACCTCTTTCCTTCCATGCCAATAAAAGAGAATGATATTCATTTTTCCAAGTTTCCAATGGGTTATCTTTTAGTGGCTCATAATGGTCTTTGTTTTCCAATTGTCTTTTTGCTTCTGCAATATAGTCTGTTGTGTTTTGTACCACGATGTTTCCACCCTTGTCGGATGATTTGATAATAATTGTTGGGTCATTTTTCAATTCAGATATTGCACGAAATTCCTCAGATGTTATATTGTTCTTCATGTTCTTATTCTTTTTCATATTCAGATTCCACGGTTTCCCTGAGATTTTTGTAATTTCCTCAATCATTACTTCATGGAAAAGGTCGATTTTATTCCCAGGCGGGAGTTGTGGACAGAATCTGGATTGTCTCTTGAGGCCACTCTCTCCTCCTCTGTTTGTACTTGTTCCCATTTGTTTGCAAAATTCAATGTCATTTAGGAGTGAGTCTGTGGTTCCTGTTTGTTCCAATGGCGATGTTTCCTCCATTGATGCTAATGTCTTTATCGCTGGTATATATATGTGTGTGTGTGTGTGTGTGTATATTACCTACTGGCGGTCGCCAGTAGGTAGTTATAGTTAGGACCTATTTTCCATAGGAAATATGCAACATTCTATTTGGAATAACTTTGGCGCAGGTTGACAAATCTTCGCGAAATTTTGAAACTTGGTGGGGCGCTCCGGTACGCTCCTATCCTGAAAGTCCTGGGGTGATTCGTGAAGGGGGACTGAGAAAAAAGGAGGGGTCCTAAAACGTGTTTTTCCCATGCAATTTTCCATAGTTCATCGCGGCTAGAGCCTGAACGGCTGAACAAAATTACAACAAATTTGGCAAAGCTGTAGTCCTCGGTTCAGACTCGTGCCTTTTGCTTACATGGTGTAAATTTGTTCAGTAGTTCTTGAGAAAATGACAATTAAAAGTACATATATATCTATGGCATCTGTGGATGCGCGCATCTTCTGCGGACTATAAGCGCACCGTCCCGATCACACGTTGAATGCTGATTGGATGTCAAGTGGTTGTCAAATTCGAAACCAGGAAGTGTTGGCAGCCATTTTGTGCCTCGGTAGAAGCGAGGATATAGAAATTAGTGGAAGAAGTGTTCAAAATGTATAACGTGGGCAGGTAAGAAATATTTTGACCCTCTAAACATGCTGAGGGGGTCCCACAAGGACCCCTAGGGCCCCAAATTATTTTATATATATTTTTTTTAATGGATAAATGTGCGCTGGGTGCATGGATCCTCCCTAAAAAAAATAAAAACGAAGCGCGGGCTCCTGTACTTGTTTAAAAATTAGCTATCTGGGTAGGACAAATCCCGTGGTCTAAAATATTGCATTTGAAGCAGGGGCCAAGAAAAAAGGGGGGTCCCAAAACGTGTTTTCCCCTTGCAATTTTCCATAGGAACCATTGATTGCGGTTATAGTCCGAACGGTTGAACGGAAGTATACCAAATTTGCCAAAGAGGTTGTCCTCGATTCAGACTTGTGACTTTTGCTTAAATAGTGTACATACGTTCAGTAGTTTCTGAGGAAATTACAAGTACAAATATATCTATAGCCTCGGTGGATGCGCGTATCTTGCGCGCACACTAAGCGCACCGTCCCTATCAAGCGCTGAATGCTAATTGGCTGTTAAGTGGTTGTCAACATTCGAAACCAGGAAGTGTTGGCAGCCATTTTGTGCCTCGGTAGAAGCGAGGATCTAGAAATGAGTGGAAAAAGTGTTCAAAATGTATAAAGAGGGCAGGTAAGAAATATTTTGACCCTCTAGACACGCTCAGGGGGTCCCACAAGGACCCCTAGGGCTGCCCAAAAATACATATAAAAAAAGAGAAATGTGCGTTGGGTGCATGGATCCGCCGTAAAAAAATAAATAAAAAGGAAGCGCGGGCTCCTGTGCTTCTTTAAAAAATAGCTACCTGGAATGGTCAAATCCCGGGCTCTAAAATATTACATTTGATGGGGGTTCAGAGGGGCCCTGTAGCCTAGGGACCGTCATTCCTCGATGCTACAAAATAAATGGGTGAGGGAGCTCTAAGGTCCATCTAAGTCCCGGGGATTAGCACCCTCCGGGGCTTTTTATATTTTGAGAGGGGGTTCCGTGGTCTCCATTCTGGAGCAGTCGAAGGCCTTGGGGGAACACTACTCCACAGGAGCGTCTCAAGTGATTCGGGTGTCCGTGTTGTAGTGCTGCTGTCACCCGGGTCTTACACGTAAATGTGTCATTATGTCTGTGAAGTCCCACATCATGGCCAACATGGAAGGTACGGGAAATCACTGATCCTACATTCATCCAAAGTTGCAAACATAAAAGATGGTGGACATGACGTATTTCTGCGAATATGAATGTTTGTTGTACATTCAGTGGAGTGTTGTAGCTGTAGTAATACAGGGCTATGAAAGCTTTAGGATGTAGTTTTTGGCACTTTATGGGCAGCTAATATATACGTATGTGGTCATTCGGATATACTGTCGAACTTGGTGCTGAAAATGAGTGTTCGAGGCTGGGAGTTGCGTCCACATCATGTTATTGTAGAGTAATAATGTAAGCTACGCCTTCCTGAAAATGTACTGTAAATACGGTGCTCATGTAAATTGCTGATATATTTTTGGGTCTACTTCGAGCTATATAAATATGCTAAAAAAAAAAAAAAAAAATAATAAATAGCACACACTTATAAATTGATTATGTAGTTTCTTTGCAGTATTGTAATGATCCACTTTGTACGTTCGTATTTGTAGAATGAACGAAAAAAAGTTATATTATCGAAGTTATTTGTTGTTTACAGCACAATATAATGTGGTAGGGCGCAGGAGCTAAATTTTACAAACATATTATATACATAGACACAGATGGAGGGGAGCATGACGGCCGGAAGCTAACGGCCGTAGGAGGAGTCCCGATGATGTGTGGTGCGCGCGCACTTTGCTGATGTTCCCTACGCGGCGGTGTCGGTGGACCGGCCTCTCTACGCTCAGCTGAGTGCTCCTGTGTTCCTGTGTTTCCTTTTTGCACTTCACCCTCCACCTTTGATTTTGGCAAAAACGCTTCTTTTTCATCGTTGGAGAGGGGCAGAGAGAGGTGCGGGCGGGAGAAAGAGTGAGACCTCGATGGTGTGTACAATCGCGCCTCTCTCCGCCTCTCCACCCGCATGGTCAACCGGGGAGCTGCTGGGCTGCAGGATATTGGATGCAGCGAAGAGGTGGAAGCGGCTTAGCCCCTGCGTGTTTGGCGGGGCGGTGCGAGTTTTCCTGGCCCCTTTAACAACATGGACATAACAGTACAGCAGCAGCAGCTCCACCTCTCCCTTCCCGCGCCCCTATCCTAAATATTTACAGCTGCAAGGTAGGAGTGGGGGGGGGGAAAGCGAGTGAGAGCGAGAGCGGGGACTGGAAAGATACGCGGTGTCTGGCGCCATACGAATTGCTAAAAGCGCTTTCTGCAATCGACAGTAGCGATAGCCTGAGTAACTGCGGAGGGGACTTAAATAGCCCGCTGTGTATGGAGAACAGGGAGGAGGCTGAGGTGGCAGAATGGACCGAATCTGCAAATCGTCTGACAAAGTTTAAGTCTGATACTAAGTTAGATGGAAATAAAGCAAGGGTGGGGCGCTACACCCTTCGGAATAGAGCCCTGGTTAGTTCCTCCGTACAGCTCGCACCATCATGAGAAGTACCACAGGTAGTGGCTGTGAAAGCAGGTATAAAGCATACAAAGCAGAATATAGACCCACAAGGGGACCCACTAGACTCTTCTGGAGGGGGGTAGCGGAAGAACAAAAGGCAGAGAAAGACTAGCATGATAATTAACTCTAAAATAACCCCATCGCCAAAATCCTACTATAAAATCTGTGGCACTGTCTCTTCTTCCTCTACCTCAACATCCTCTTTATCTAAGCGGGATATGGCTACCAAAGATGTATTACCCTCGAATACCCCTCAGCCCCCTACTACAGCCCCTGCGTCATCAACGGTTCTGACTTCTCCCGCTGTCTCACATTCGCAAGAGGCCACTGATCGGTGGGGAAGAGTAAAGGGGGCAGGGGTCTCGCCTCTATCTAACCCTACAGCCACTACCACTGGCACTATTGGCGCTATTGGCATAACTGATACTGCCCTGGAACCCCTGCTGGAGGCCCCTTCACCTTTGCCTTACCCACAGGAGGAGTACGTAGAAGTTCACCCATCAATTGAGCTCTCTAATAGCTTTTCAGCCCTTGATATAAGAGACCTAGATATAGAAAATCCACCTGGTACACTTGGTAAACCTGGTATTTTAATAGAGGAGGGCGCTAGGCCAAAGGTAACCAGAATTCAAGGGAAAGTACAACATATGGAAAGCCCTACAATTCAATACTCCGGAGTACGTCCTGAGCTCTTTGAGGCCTTTGATCACTCGAAGGATCTCGTGGTCCACGATATGTCCGAAAATCCTGCGGCATCCTCTTCACCCCAGCCTCCAATTCTTACATCCACCCCCGGTTCACTGGCTGATATTTTGCTGAGCATACGAGAGGATATCGGAAAGAGATTTGATGACATTAGTAGGAGATTTTCCACTTCCGAAGCCAATCAGGAGGCGATTCGAGCTTCCTGCGACCTCTTGTCACAAAAGGTAGAAGCGGTTTCAAAGAGAACGGATGCGCTTGAAGCCGAAGTGCCTAAAAACAAGGAATAATGAGAAAAATGTTTGCCTATGCCTCCAGCTTTTGAATCAACCACCATTTAGTTGAGGATAAACCACACTTTATTAGTTTATCCTGACATTGATTTATGTCGTTGATTTGTACACAGTTTGAAAAAAGTTATATTCATTCCATCAAAACAGACATCAGATAACTATCAACTTCATGTCTGGCCATATACAAAAAAGGCAATTTTTGTGCATATATACAAATGTGCAATAGGAAATCAATAAAGAATTTTTAACAAAACCACATTTACCCGTGAATGCATAATCATGACATGGACAATTGTATTATAAAAAAAAAACATTGCATGGAAAAAGGATCACAAACATAGGGAGAGAAAATAAAGAAAGAACATTTTTTTCTTTTCTTTTCAAATTATTTTTTACAAAGTCAACTCCCTACTCCTGAACCAATATACACGTTAAAATTCAGGAACCAATGCCCATTTGTGCATCAAGCATATAAGTCTAAGTGTCAAAAAATGATGTCGAAGATGCCGACGCGTTTCGAGTCCTGTTACACAATTTACAGGAATCTCATCAGGGCGGTGTAATTCTAGTCCATGGGAACTTCCAGTGTTCAAGTGTAGCCCAAAGTTGCTCCTATTTTTGTGGAAGATCGTCTATGCCGAATGGTCTGAACTGCGAGGTTGCTGACCGATCGGCAATTGTGCCGGCGTCAGAGGGTCAATCAAATTTTATGATTCATTGTGTTTTTCTAAATGGCTTCAGAAAAGCGGAAAAAATTTCTTCTCCGTAAACAACTGATCCTTCGTTTTGTCGTTTTTCCGTTTTCTCACTGCTCAAAGGCGAGCGTTGAACGCTGCTCCTCAGTCTGTCTGCTAACCGGCACGCACAGAAAGTGGACCCACTTTCTGTGCGTGCCGGTTAGCAGACAATGAATCATAAAATTTGATTGACCCTCTGACGCCGGCACAATTGCCGATCGGTCAGCAACCTCGCAGTTCAGACCATTCGGCATAGACGATCTTCCACAAAAATAGGAGCAACTTTGGGCTACACTTGAACACTGGAAGTTCCCATGGACTAGAATTACACCGCCCTGATGAGATTCCTGTAAATTGTGTAACAGGACTCGAAACGCGTCGGCATCTTCGACATCATTTTTTGACACTTAGACTTATATGCTTGATGCACAAATGGGCATTGGTTCCTGAATTTTAACGTGTATATTGGTTCAGGAGTAGGGAGTTGACTTTGTAAAAAATAATTTGAAAAGAAAAGAAAAAAATGTTCTTTCTTTATTTTCTCTCCCTATGTTTGTGATCCTTTTTCCATGCAATGTTTTTTTATAATACACTTGTCCATGTCATGACTATGCATTCACGGGTAAATGTGGTTTTGTTAAAAATTCTTTATTGATTTCCTATTGCACATTTGTATATATGCACAAAAATTGCCTTTTTTGTATATGGCCAGACATGAAGTTGATAGTTATCTGATGTCTGTTTTGATGGAATGAATATAACTTTTTTCAAACTGTGTACAAATCAACGACATAAATCAATGTCAGGATAAACTAATAAAGTGTGGTTTATCCTCAACTAAATGGTGGTTGATTCAAAAGCTGGAGGCATAGGCAAACATTTTTCTCATTATAGTATTGTGGCCCTGCCTACCCTCCTTCCCGTTGGGCCCAGCCACCCTTGTTTTTTCAGATTAAAAACAAGGAAAGCATAAACTCCTCCTCTATTTCGATTAAAAAGCTGACTTTGCAAAATCAAGAACTATATGATGAAATAGAGAGATTGGAGAATCACTCCAGAAAAAAGAATCTAAAGATACTCAATGTTCCGGAGGATATTGAGGGGAGCGATATAAAAAGCTTTGTGGTTTCCCTTTTAAGGTCATTAATCTCACCAGAGGAGGAAGTGCTGGATTTAAAAATGGACATACAAAGGGTCCACCGAGATCCCTACAGAAGAACTCCAGGGAGGGATCGTCCGAGGAAAATACTAGTACATTTTCTAACGTACTCTCTCAAAGAGAAGATCCTGTCGCTTGCATTAAAGTCCGGCCAACTGAAAAGCAACCTGACTCCCACCCCATTTACATTTTCTATCCGGTCGGATGTATCCCATCGGACCGCCATAAGACAGTGGGAACTGGGCAAAAGGATGGCCATACTGAACCAGCTGGGAGCCAAAACACAACTCAGATTCCCTGCCTCCCTCCGTATCATGTGGGATAATCACATGTACAATATGCACCACGTAGAGGAGGTGGATCTCCTAATAGACAAGATCAAAAAGAGGGGGGGAGCAGGAGGAGGAGGCGACCAGTATAGAGAGGGGGTGAGGTTGTCAGTAAAGAATGAATTATATGCTACTAAGACGCGGATCTGAACAGGGGAAAAAAAAACCTTTTTGATATTGATAAATTGAGGGCAAAACTAAATTAGTATCACTTTTTCTTTGAATAGCTACACATTAATCGGGGCTCCACCAAAGGGCACATGCCCAAGAAGAAAGGGAGGGTTCCCCAGGGGGGTAGAGGGATAGAGGGGTCACAGGGGGGTGGGGAAGGGGGTAAGGAGGGTGTGGCACGGGTGGGGTTGCCGTGGGAAAAAACCCAAAAAAATTGTCCTTAAACCTAGTTCTGCTAAAAACAAGCATGTTAGTCTGGACTATCAATTTAAGCTGGGAAATGGAGTACTATAGACAAAATGGCTGAAGAAAGGCTAAAGTTTCTATCGTGGAACGTCAATGGTCTGCGGTGTAGTAGAAGACAGCGCCTGATTTTGAAATATCTCGAGCAGTCAGCCGCCCAGGTATTTCTTATTCAGGAAACCCATTTAAGCCACGTAGAAACCAAAGAAGTCTTCGGTAGATATAAATGGATAAGCATTCCATTTGCTCCTTAAATTCGACACATAACAAAGGGGTGGCGGTTCTAATAAGGAAAGGTGCTTTCAATACCATCAAAAATGTATCAACGGATGGCTCTGGTAGGTGGATCTTGGTGCAGGCAAATCTCGGGGGGAGAGACATAACTATAGTTTCCTACTATGGTCCAAACATAGATGATCCTGGTAGTCTCCTCAAAATACAAGCCAAACTAACAGAAGTTACAACTCCAATAATAATAGGAGGCGATTTTAATGTTCTTCTAGACCCCGCCTGAGATAGGTCTAACTATAGTAAATATGTAGTAGCACCGCGCTCTAGGAGAACAATGATTAATATGATTCATGACCTCGGCTTGGTGGATGTCTGGGAAGCTAAGGGAGGAACAGGACCAAGGTTTACCTACTTCAGTAAAAAACATGGCCATTCCTCCACAATAGATTACATTTTAACAGACGCAGTGGGAGTAGAAAACATAGAGGATATTCTTGTTCAGCCATCTATCCTCTCTGACCATGCACCTATAACATTTACACTTGTAGTTAGCAAAGTAAAATCCCCCCCGTTGGACGTTAAATAGAAGTATATTGGCTGACCCGGAGCTGATCATTAACATCAAAGAATCAACCACTAATTTTTTTTTAGACAACGTAGGGTCAACAACCCCCGATGTGGTATGGGAGGCTTTTAAGGCCTATATTCGTGGGGTACTTCATAGCTTTGTTTCTTTTAAAAACAAGAAGAATAGGTTAGAATTCCATAATATGGAATTAGAGATATCTAGATTGGAGAACATTAGGCTGCACTGTCAACCTGAGATCCTCCCTTCTACTCCAAAAGATTTAGAACAAATCCGCTCATAGTATGGAGCTAAGTTGGAGGAAAAAGTAAAAGCTAAATGGAATGCCCACAGAATGGAGCATTATGAATATGGAGAGAGAGCGAGTGCTACTCTAGCCTGGAAGTTAAAAGCTGAGAGGGTAAATAACAACATTAATAAACTAATAATAGATGACCTAGGCTCAACATCGAGTAAGCATGAAGACATGCAGCAATGCCTGGTTTCTCTGTTTTCAGAGTTATATCAAGAGGAGACAGTCCCTGACACTGACTGCATCCAAGCGTGGCTTAATAATAAAGACCTGCCGAGACTCCATAATGACAGTCAAGTGACACTTGAAAGACCTATAACAGAGGAAGAGATAAAACTACATCTGGCCAAGATCAAAAATAAAAAAAAGCAGCGGGGACAGATGCACTTCCAGGGGAAGTCTATAAGATCCTCGATGAGGTAATTATATCCAGACTTCTTGAGCAATTTAATCACATCTATATAGGGGGGGGGGGAAATGCCCCCGTCCTGGAAGGAAGCAACAATTGTTCTTATATTAAAGCCCGGTAAGAACCCACTGAAGGCAGACTCCTATAGACCAATCTCCCTGCTAAACGCAGATTATAAGATCTTTACTAGCATTTTGGCGGGGAGATTGGTCAAGGTGATACCACAGGTAATAGGGGTTGAGCAGAAGGGGTTTACGCCGGGTAGGTTTATACAAGAACAGACATTACAACTAATAGGCTGCATTGATTTAGCAGTAGCAAGGTCAGAACCGCTTGCAGTGGCAGCATATGACGCTGCTAAGGCGTTCGACCGCTTTGGTGGACTTTCCTCTGGGAAAACCTTAAGGTTATGGGATACGGTCCACTGTTTATACGTTTATTAATAAATTGTTATGGTGGCACATCAGCTCCTATTCTCCTAAATGGAAAATTAACACCTAGGTTTGAAATAAGGAGAGGTACCCGACAGGGGTGCCCTATTTCACCCCTATTATTTAATATTTACATAGAACCATTGGCGCAAATGCTCAGGCTAGACCCCCACATTACCCCCTTCCGAGTTCAAGATCTTAATATTAAACTCGCTCTTTGCGCGGATGACCTGCTTGTCTATACTAGCAACCCCGCTGAGGTCTTCCCAATGATCGAGCACTTCTTAAGCGATTTCGGAAGATTCTCTGGCTATGAAGTCAACTCCCTTAAGACCGAGATAATGTGCTGGGGGGTCGATGGTTGGGATAGACGAGGGAGACCTGGATTTAAATACATGGGAATTATGATAGAGCAAGATTTGCTGAGTATCCGCCTCTCAAATCTAAATAGAGTAACAAAGGAAATTGACCAACTGATCCTTAGATGGAGAAACCTTCAACTCACAATATATGGCCGAATAAATATAGTTAAGATGGTAATCCTACCTAAGTTAACATACCTTTTCAGCGCAATCCCTCTCGAATTCCCCTCTAAGCTTCTTGGGAAAATCCAGAGTAAGATCGGTAGCTTTATATGGGCCAATAAATGCTCCAGACTATCCTGGAAGAAGCTTAAGAGGAGACTACTTAAGGGGGGGGCTTGCATTACCGGACATTTTATGCTATTGCCTTTCTTTTCAGTTTAAAAACATCCGTAGTCTCGTGTCCAGTCCTAGCGATAATAATTGGGGGAGGATCCTGAAGGCTATGGCAATACATGAGGGGGGTGGAGATGGCTTTCTGTACAAATTTGGAGCTAGAAGGTTTTTCAAGAAAGTCCTTCTCAAGGTGATCCGGGCGGCACTTAATTCATGGCAGAATCTGAAAACCAGGTGCGGTATAAAATATTACTCAGACTTCGCCCCAATCTGGGACTCTCCTGTGCTTCTTCCTGACTGTCTAAAGGATAGTCTGGCGGTGCCGATTAAATCTGCTGGCATCGCCATATGGTCTGAATTAATCTCTGCAGAAGGGATTCTCCCCTGGGAGGTCTTAAGAGCAAAGATCGGAGACTCCTTCTCACGATTTAAATTTCTACAACTAAGCTCATGTTATATTGCAGAAAAGAATAATATGGGCGTAAACCGGGAAATAGAGTCTAAATTCCAAATCCCCACCCCCTTGAAAAAGGAAGTCGGGATATGGTACAGGAGCCTACTAGATAGAGAAGACATCGAACTCCCCCCACCTTTTCAGGTTTGGAGAACATCAATATTACAAAATGGAGCTGTAGAGTTTTATCTCCCATCTACTATAAACCTCTATAAGTTCGTAAAATCAGCTTCTTTGAAGAAAAACCACTTTTTTACTATCAATAGGATATATTACACCCCCTATAAAATTGCTAAGTTTGTCAGTAACCCAACCCCCTGGTGCCCCAAATGTGGTATGCTTAAGGCAGATGATCTGCATATGTTTTATGAATGTTCTCACCTAAAAAGGTACTGGCAGAATGTGGAACTGGCACTGACGGGTATATTTGAATGCACAGTTAACTTAGACCCAGCACTGGTTATTTTTGGTTTAAATTCTCTATTGGAAAACTGCCTATCTAGAACACAGACTGGCCTCTTTTTAAATCTGATTCTGTTGGCCCGAAGGGAGTTATGCATCCTATGGAAAGATCCAGCTGCGCCTGAATATGAGAAGTGGCTCCGGGCAGCATTTGCAATGGCAAGGCTTGACTGTACAGAAGGCAACATTTGGGCGCCCTTGGTGTGCTGGGGGAAGGCACTATGGTTGATATAAGATTGTCCAAGGATTACACCAAGCCTCGTACAAAGAAGCAGGCCTGGCGGCCTGTAGCGAATGCAGGAACATGGACCAGGGTGCCCAGGATCAATGGGGTCTAACATGTTACGATTGTAGATGCTTACGGTGGTATGAGGACATTAAAATATATATTTTTTTAAAATACATAGACACAGATAGATAGTTGAAGTGGGTACAGGCACATGCGCTCAACTCCATTTCATTACGTTGCTGTTGGTAACAAGTAGAATAGTAATCATGATATTATACACAGATATTCAATCATAAACGGTTTATGAGTTCTGCTGTACAAAGGTAGGAGCACTATATGTGAAATAATACAGAGAAGATTCTATCGTAAAGGGTTCATGAGTTGTGGTGAACTGAGGTAGGAGTGGTTTGTGTGGAGTCTGCGATGATGCGTGGTTCAGGCAGATCGCACTGATAAAAATGAGTTCTGAGTATTGAATTTTTCCTTAAGAAAGGCATGTGGCAATTAATTATGGTGTACTGAGTTAGTGGTACGTCTGGTGTTTTCCATGTGCTCCCCTTGCGATGATGTGTGGTCTGAGCAGGTTGCACTCAAACCATTCACTCTTGCATACTGGATTATATGAACTTTGAGAGGGAGAACTAGCATTGATCGTTTTCAATTGCTGTGCAAACTAGGTGTACTGATTGCTCCCCATAACAAATTAAACGATTCCACTTCACGCAGTGCATTCTAACTTTCCCAAATTGGAGACGTATGTCTGGTGGAGATGTTGAAGGTGATACCCCAGTGGTACTTAGTATTGCCGGTGGTGGAGGTACATTTTGGCGCAATATTCTACATTCTTTGTGACCATAGTTCACAGGATGCAGCGATTGAAGGTGCTTGCACATACTAGCAGTGCAACAGCACTATTTTTTGTCTCTGCTTTAAATAAATTAAGGCTGAATTTAATTCTGTCTGTTGTGTAGATCGAAAGGTAGATTTAAGTTGTGAATCCTACTGTCTGCAGCGTACATCGAAGCCAGTAGTCAGTACAGTTATAGAACAATACTTTTCACTTATTTTAACAAAATCTAAATACATACAGTATAATAGTCTCTGCATTAAATTAATCAAGGTCGAATTCCCTACTGTCTATAGTGTAGATGCAAAGCTGAATTCAAGTTGTAAACCCTGCTGCCCGCAGAGTAGCTCTTAGGGTGGACTGCATTATCTGCAGTCATGATTGAAATGAAAGATAGAACATTTATGTAGCTTACATTTTATTATTCAACTAAATCTATAAGTGATATAAAATACATTTTTGAAGGAAGCATACTAAAGGGATATTGTGTAGGGTTTGATAGGTGTTATACTTAATTTGGTTTGCACTGAGTTAGTGGTACCTGAAACAACAAGTTTCTGTGGAGCCTGTGATGATGTGTGGTCTGGGCAGGTCGTACTGATAGTAAGGTTTTTTTGTCTTGTGAATTCTGCCTTTGTAAGGCCACGTGGTGTAGGTTTGAGGGACGTTACTTTGATTGGTACTGCACTTTATAAATAATAAATGAAGAATCAGTAGAATTCTGCCTGAATACGGCCATGTGGCGATGAATTATGGTGCACTGAGTTAGTAGTACCTTTGGGACTGAGGGTGTACACAACCTGTGATGAAACGTGCCTTTGCACTTGCAGCGTGAATTTTATTATTCAACTAAATCTATTTGTGATATAAAAGAAGTTCTTAAAGGAAGCATAATAAAGGCATATTGTATAGGTTTTAATAAATGTTATACTTAGTTTGGTATTGTACTCTGCAAATATCAACAGTGTAATTAGTTGTGAGCTCTGATGACCGCAGTGTAGGGAGAAGGCAGCGGTTAGCAAGAGCCCACGACCACGTGGCATTGATTAGAGCTGCACAGTATTGGTAATTTAGTGTATGTGCAGCCAGCAATGATAAGTGGTGCACAGAGTTAGTGGCACCTGAAGCAACAAAGTTCTGTGGAGCCTGTGATGATGTGTGCTCCGAGCAGGACGGACTGGTAGCAAAGTCTTTAAAATCAAGTTTTCACATAAATACTGGTTGTCCTTTCATGGGAGTGAGTTGCAGTAGATCTCCAAAAACTATGATATGCTTTCTTCCAAATAAAACATCTGACTCAATACGGTCACGTGGCGATGAATTATGGTGCACTGAGTTGGTAGTAGCTTTGTGTACGTAACCTGCGATGATGCGTGGTCCGGGCAGGCCGCAGAGGGAGCAATGTTTTTTGCCTAGTGAATTCTGCCTTAATAAGGCCAGGGGGAGATAACTTGTGGTGCAGTGAGTTAGTGGTACCTGAAGAGCTCAGCGTGTGTGCAGCCTGCAATGATTTGTGGTTCGGGCGGGTCGCACTGGTACAATGTGTCTTGCCTACTGGAATGCGTCATGTGAAATCGCCATTCCACCTGAATCGTGAGCACTCACAATATAGATCGAAGGCAGCAGTCATCACAAACATCAAGAAAATCTTTTTGTCATATCCTTTACTAAAATGTGAGGACATGAAGTACAATTATCTTTACCTTAAATAAATCAAGGCTAAATTTCATGCTGTCTGTAGAATAGATTCAAAGCTGATTTGAAGTTGTGAACTCTGCTGACCGCACTGGAGATCGAAGGCAGTCCTCAGCACAGATATCACCAAATGATTTTTTGTCACATACATTAACAAAATTTGAGGACACAGTAAAATTGTCTCTGCCTTAAATAAATCGACAACGAATTTAATGTTGTTTGTAGTGCTGATGCTCTTCTGGTATCAAGTGGTAAACTCTGTTGATCGCATTGTAGATTTAAAGGCAGAACTTAGTACAGACATTGAGAAATGTTTTTGGCGGCATCCATTAACAAAATTGTCTCTGCCTTACATAAAGCAAGGCTAACTTGAATGTGGTCCGTAGTGTAGATGGAAAGCTGAATTCAAGTTGTGAACCCTGCTGTCCATAGTGTAGATTGAAGGCAGTTGTTGACACAGACATGGAGGAAAGCTTTTTGTCACTTATTTACGCAAAATCTGAAGACATATAGTAGAATTGTCTCTGCATTAAATAAATGAAGGCTGAATTTCCTACTGTTCATATTTTAACAAAATCTGAGGACATAGTACAATTGTCTCTGCTTTAAATAAATCGAGACTGAATTCAATGTTCTCTGTAGTGCTGATGCGCAACTGGTATCAAGTTGTCAACTCTACTGACCGCACTGTAGATCGAAGGCAGTACTCAGCACAGATATCGACGACAAATTTGTATCACTTATTTTAACAAAGTCTGTGGACATCGACTAGAATTCTCTCTGCCTTACATAAATGAAGGATAACTTCAATGCTGTGCATAGCGTAGATCCAAATCTAAATTCAAGTTGTGAACCCTGCTATCTGCAGTGTAGATCGAAGACAGTAGTCGATACAGACATAAGTCTGTGGTGCTGTGGCGCTGAGTTTGCAATGGGCCTGTATCGAGGAGGCACGTGGTCATGACAGCAGCCATGTGGCAGGGTGCGGATCTTCGCTGTGGCGGAGTCTGTTGTCTTTGCAGAAGTGAACCACGCCCAAGGTGTAGGCTAATTATGTATAGGCTTACGCTGACGTTGCATACATTGGACCAGCCCACTCCGCTTCTGCTTCAAGGGGGGGGGGGGGACAACACAGCTCCATGACCGAAATATTCCCCAGTGTCTGAGATAATATGGTTGCATCCACTGTGTAGTATACTACATGTATTAATGGTATATCTATACACAGAAAAGTTTTGGGTTTCTATAGTGTGTCACCGGAAGTATTAGCATTGTGTACATTATTGTTGATGTGCGAATTTCTTCTCTTATACAGAGTTGATTGACACATCTCTGAACATTGAGCTAGTGTGCTGTTGAGGAGATATATTATTTTGGGAAGGTCCGTTGTCCTGTTTTGCGCTGCGTCTGAGGTGGTAGAGAGGGAGCGGTCAGGAGTGGTTGTTCATGTGGTCGTGGCGCTAAGTGTTGTGATTTTGTTGGGTGTTGGAAGTTTATAATTAGTACCTCTATCACATATTCCTCTTTAAATATGCCGTAAGCCTCCATACAGCAGCTGGGTCACCTGCAGCGGCAGGAGCAGGAGTCACTGGAAGTACCCCTGGAGAAGCTGCTAGGAGTTTTGGTGCCTCTCCAGCTGCGCGCTTCTCCTCCTCCCTGTTTGGCACAGCAACGAGGACCACCCAGAGAGGCTTAAGAACGAGCGGGAGCAGGAGTGAGTAGGAAGTGAGTGGTTTGTCACTAGCATTGAAAAAAACTCGACACCAGGAAAAACTGTGGCCACAATAGACAGCTAACAGACAATCAAGACAGCTTCCTCAAGCTTCCTCAATCTAATAGCTAATAGCTTATAGCTCTCAGCATCTTGCACGCAATAATGCGGTCCGGAAAGACAAGGCAGCAGGCACCAGCAAACCCTTCCAAAAGGATGAGGAGAGCAGCCAAGCAGTCATTAAATAAGGGAGGCGCCGAAGCAGACGCGAGGATAAAAAGCAAAGACTTCAATTTAATTTCTCCGCTCCTTACCAACTCCGAATCCTTGACAAGCGGGAAAGCAAGCAGTACATGCAGCGACCCAATCCTGACCAAGCCATGTTACCAACCCAAAATTTACACAAAGTTTTCATTCCTAAAAGATGCCGGACCGGTACTGTGTATAAACAGCAGTAAAGTAACTAATCCCCCCAAGCCACTCCAACCTCTACATGCACATCAAATGGAACATCAGTTGGTATAACAACAGCAATGGCAGCAGTGGGGGCCAGACTGCAGAAGCTCAGCAGTCACCGGCAAAAGCTATGGTAGAAGAGACGTGAGCCCTAAAGAGGGAGAAGTCACACCAGCCATAACTAAGAAGACAAAACCCAAGGGATCTGAGAAAAACGATCACCTGGGACACGTTGTCCTGAGTCAACTGGAGACTTCCTTCCCTATAACTATTGCAATAGACAATGAGCGCAAGCAAAACATGCCCGGTCAGGCAGCTAGCCACAGAGCCTCCATAGCAAAGGGCAGAGAGGAAGGCACGGAGAAAAAAAAGGGGGCTATGACTAATAACCGCATCTCCTATAAATATAACTGCACCTTTGACAGGTTGTACGGCATTACAACACGGGCTTTTACCCTGCATGCCATTACATCGCAGTTTTTACAACGCAAGTCGTTACAACGACTTGCATTGGGGGGTGCTGGATAGTGGAATAGTTTAATTTTCTATTCCAACTCCAGCCCACGTTGACAGTAGGGAATGTGTTGGATAGAAAATGAAACTATTCCCTATCCTACAGCGCCCTCCAGCGCAAGTCGTTGTAACGACTTGCGTTGTAATAGCAGCGTTGTAATAGCAGTGCGGGGTAATGCCCGCGTTGTTATGGATGTTTCCCCCTTTGACAAGCACGTCAAGGATGGACCCTTAGACAAAATGTCCCCACAGGTACAGGAAGGAGATGCGGAAACTCACGGAAACCAGGAGCTCAGCATAGCTTCTCACGGTCCCCTACAGCGACTGGACACGCTATTAAATGCCAATATGGAGGATAACCGCAACGAAAATCGCCTCACCTTGGGCACCTTGGAGCTGGACTCACCGGAAAGACTGGGGTCACATAAGCACAAGGAGACTTGCAAAGTGAACACAAGCATGGCTAACATGAGCAAAGGAGACAGTGAAGACTCCTTCAATATACCAAAAAATACCAACATCGAGGAATCATCAGCACAAGATGGCCAGGAAAAGTCTAACACTCAACATGGTCTCGCCTCTCTCTCTGTCGCAGCTCAACTAGCTCAACCTGTCTGTAACACGAATCAAGCACCAGTAGAATCCATAATGTCTCACGGAACTGAACCTGAGTCATCATATCTTACTCCTGAAGAATGGTAGGAATTGGTAGCGTCTTATCCCACTGCCTCTGGAGGCAAGCCAGAAAGAAGAAACAACAGTTCTCCAATATCCCACATCGAAAAAGCTAAAAGACAAAGCAAAGACGACATCTGGTGCACTTTATTGCAAACAATGCAAATGTCTGTGAATGCACTGCAGTACCATTCAGACAAGATGGACCTCCAGCTGTCAGTCCTCAACACACTCTCCATTTATGTCGCTGGCATAGACGACAAGTTGGCAGACCTTAACAACCTGATCAAGAGGGCTCAATCAGAGACAAAATTTGCACAGGCTATCTGCACCTGTATAACAATTGTGGACAAGCTAGCAACATTACCATCAGCACTGGACAACCTCCTTGCCGATATTAGGAAAGCAGTGCCAGCCCAAACAGTGCCTGGCGTGGCCCACACCAGCATTAGTAGTCAGCAAACAACAAAGCCAAGAAAAGTCCAGGGCCCCAAGGCCCAGGTTCAGCTAACTACAAGTGTGGCCAAGACAGCAGATGGGAGGCAGGCTCCTGAGGAGGAGGAATTACCCATATCAGGGCTAAATAACGGTGCATTAGCCGAAGGAACAACAGCAACCCTGACGAGTAAGATCACTCAACCCAGCAAATCCCCGGAAAATCAGGAACCGATAGACGGTGCACAGTTATCGTCTAAACAGCGGAGAAAACAAAGGAGGAAGGGGAGGAACCAAAAATCCATTCAGGAACTGCCACAGAGTAAGGATGAAACATACAGTCCCCGGGTCGAACCAACGGATGATCAATTAATCTATCCTTGTAGGAAATAAGCAAATGCGGTCCCAGGTCGAGAAAAGGAAAAGAGCCCAACCCAGTATAAAGCACTGGAAATCACTGTGCGCACAATTGCCAATGACTCAATTACTGATGGTCCAGTACGAAAACTGGTGACCAAGAGCAGGAGCATGATAGCGGAACCATTGATAACTACAACATTATCAACCACTGGACTGCTGGAGACAGTAGGGGAAAAAACAGCCTCACAAAGAACACTTGCAGGGAGGGAGAGATGACTAAAACAACAGTGCCAAGCCCGGAGAAAGCCGCAGCAAACAACAGCCAGTTTTTCGGTCTGACTATACCAATGCGGAGGCCATCACTATTAACAGAGGTCTCCACAGCGACAGAGAACACTCAGGACTCACAAACAGGGCAGTGTGGTTCAACAACTACAATTATGTTTTACCCAGAATATATATCAAAGGGACGGGTTGACATATTAAACAGAGGCAACATTTTGCGTTTACTAAGGTCCATCAACACTTTAAAAAACATAAAAACCACTGACCTGGAGTCAGTTGAATTCAAAGAATCGCCTGATCACCCATGCGCAGAATCAAAATTTTTACCTTCAATTAAATACGGTTCAGAACTCCTAAATACAAAGGACGCAACATCCCTGTACACCGCCTAAACCAGTCTCTTCAAAAATGTGTTTAACATTCCGCGCCACATTTCTCAAGCCCGGATCAGACTTGAATTTGGGTTAAAAAACCAGATCATGTCAAGACAAGGAGCACTGGGTAAATATTATTGGAGAATGCGGGCAGCCGAGGATGACTCTCTGGCACACTATTGTTGGCTGGAAGTCGAAAAGCAATCCAAATTGAGTAATTCAGTTTATTCATTCTTAAAGCAATCGATTGAGGCCTTAAAGTTAGAGGAAGCATGGCACACAATACCATCCTATCCGGAGTTTAAACAAATAGTCAACAAAACAGTTAATCAAATGTCTCAAGAACAGGATAAAGCTTTATTGACTACGAAAATTAATGCATGGATCGTGTTGCCAACATATAAAATGTTAAAGCCCCAATCATACCTTTTGGAACATTTTGCAAATTGAATGAAAAAGCAACTGATCTTACTGAGACTAGGAGTGTACCCAAATAAAGATCTAATTCCAAAATGAAAACGCACCTGTCCCTCAACTGACTGCCGCCTCTGCGGACAAGGAGACGAATCAGTGCTCTTACTCTGTACTTGCCCGGCCTTATCATCTAAAAGGAAAGAACTTTTGTGGCCAATAATGAAAAAAGAGCAGATAAGGACCTGTAGATCTGCTGTAATAAAATGTTTAGGAGGATCAACTGTGCAACTGGCATGTAAAGCATTACAGTTTTTGAGTTTAGCTGCAAACGAACTAGAAAAGAGAGATACAGAATATGAACTGGCTAAGCAAGTATTGTGAAAAAGTTTAGACAATTACCCCGAAACCAGCATAAGAATTAGATATGTCATAGCCAGAATGACTCCTATAAGTCCAAAGGCACCAATTGCATTGTTTCACCTTTGTTTTATTATTTAAAAAAAAAAAAAAACTTTTTTATTAGAAATTTTAAATGACAAATGTATCAACCACTTTGTACTTAGCTCATGAATTTTTTGTGTTATGTGTTTATGTGCTTTAGCGTTTAAGCCGCTCTTTTTATGATTTAAATTAGATCAAATAAAGTAATTTTACACCATGCGCAGAGTCAACGAAAACAGTCTGGGCTACACCAGACCTAGCTGAGAGAATACTAAAGGAACAAAATAGGTTCAACGATTAGGGCATCAAACTCCAGCCACTAGAAAACCAAGGTTTCCTGACCCCTTGTTGGCCGAACCTAAGCACCGGGAAGAAAACCTCGGCTTTGGACAACCAAGCCCACGATTATCCTCAGTATTGCGAGGGGCGCTTAGCAACAGCACAGAGCACAGGGGTAGCAGAGAACACATTGCACTTAGGGCATATGTGGACAGAAGCAGATCAATACCTGAGTGGAGCACGATTATCAGCACAATAAACATCAAAACTGAAAGACCGTGACATTCTCAGAAGCATGCACTCCCACTTAAAAACTCATTGAAAATCTGCTTCAGGAACATCAATGGGCTGGGAGATAAGACCTCGGACCTGGAACTGCAATCTTACCTGCAAAAAGGTGACATAATTTCACTCCAAGAAACATGGAGTGAAGCACCGACGGCACTGCATGACTTCAACATGCTTCACCTTCCGGCAATTAGAAACGCTAAATTCAGACACAAAAAGGGAGGTTTAGCTACATACAGCTCTATAAATAGTATCTACGCAGTAGAACCTTTACCATACAACCTAGCGCCACCAAACGAGATACAAGTAATCCGAATTACTTTACAGGGGAAGACAAGAAAAGATATAATACTTGTGAACCTCTATCTGCACCCACATTACAAAAACAAAGGGAGTCAACAATTAAATGAGGAGCTGGTGAAAATTATAACAGAGGAGAAAACAAATAACTGGATAATTACAGGGGACTTCAACCTAAACATGCTGAGGAAATGAGTTGTTGCCATCAACTCAGAGGAGGATCCATTTGCATGGGAGGAAATGTCCCAAGACATCACCACACCTCGAAAAATCTTTTGTCGTTCTTAGAGCAATTGGGCTCATGAGCATTAAACGGCAGATTTCCTGGAGATCGTCCACAAACAGCAACATTTAACAATGCATCAACAAGGTCCACAATTGACTATACATTCTGCTCTCGCCATATGTTCACAGGAGTAAAAAACTATTGCATTGGAAGCGTAGATTTCAGTGACCACTTACCCCAAGAAATCACGATAGAAGATCAATCATTATGTAAACTGCCCGTAGCAAACACAATCTGCTCAGAATCTACCAACAATGAAAGAAGATTAAATGTAGAACCAATGATCCCGAGGGACTCCTCTCTTCAGCAAAACAACTCTGGGAAAAATAGAAAACAGCCAGCTCCGACATAATTGCAGGCTGGGAGGTATTCACAAACGCCCTACGTAATAGCTACGGAGATTTAAAGGGCCATTCTCGAAGTAGGAGAATAAAGTCCTATCAAGACCTACGGTCAGGCCCCATCCTACGTAACAACATCAATATAAAACAGCTAAAAGTACGGATAAACTACACACTGCGGAGGCTGAAGAACGATCACTCAGCACTGCAAGAATTGCGGCAGTTAAAAGCTACCCGTAAAAAACGTATATGGCAAGATAAAAAGGAAGCCGAGGAATCTCTTTGGGCTGCACTTCAGTACGATATCGAAAGCAACAACAGTGCACAGTTTTGGAAAAAGATTAATGCCCTATCTAACCCACAAGGTCAGTACATCAACTCCAATGTCACTGAAGAAGCTTGGATAAGTTGCCTCGAATCCCACTTTAACAAAAAACAGACTTCCCAAATTGGCTTTAATAATCACGCTCCCAGCACGGAATCCCACCTGCACCAGCGACACCTCAATAAAGAACACGGTCAGAACCTCACATTCACAAAAAAACAAGTTTACAAGAGAATTTTAAAGGGTAGGCGAGAGGGAGCTCCTGGCCCAAATGGGAACCCACCTATACTATTCAAACAAGATCCTGAATTTTGGTCTATAGTTCTAACACCGATCTTTGATAAAATTCTACAGACATCAATAATACCATCATCGTGGAGGGGCTCAATAATCTCACCCATTTACAAAAAAGGTAACAGGAGCGACCCAAAGAGCTATCGGCTGGTAGCTCTTCTGGACAATGAGGCCAAATATTATGCCGGGGTTCTTTTACAAGAATTAGCAACATGGGCCACAGAAATCAAAGCAATACCGTATAATCAAACTGGTTTTTGTAGAGACATGGGCACTGCTACTAACATCTCTGCCCTCTCACTAATGATTTATACTGCACTTGTAATCAAACAGCCTTTATACATCTGTTTCATTGATTACAGCTCAACATTTGATCATATAAACAGAAATATTCTGTGGCAAAAACTAAAAACGTTAGGTATCCCACCATTACTCCTGAGACAACTAATCCTTCTGCATAGCAACACCTGGGTACAAGTAAAGTTGGGGGCAGGAGACCACTTATCAAAAAAGATCAATACAACTTCAGGACTAAAACAAGGGTGCGTACTTGCCCCGACACTCTTTAATTTATTTATGGCCGAGCTTTCAGTCCAACTCAATGGAATTAATGTGCATGCCCCGAAGTTAGGAGGTCATCAGTTATCTAACATTCTATACGCAGACGACTTAGTACTCATCAGCAGAACACCCATAGGACCACAACGCCTGCTGGATAATACACTTCAATACTGAGACAACAATAGACTAAGCATTAACCAAGATAAAACAAAAGTCATGTGTGTAAATCATCGGAAAATAAAAACAAAGTATAACTGGCACCTGGCAAAAGTTAAGTTTGAAGTCGCACGAGAATATAAATATCTGGGAGTCATGATTGATAGCAAAGGCAACTACAAAGCACAATGCGAGGCAATAAAAAAGAGGGGATTAACAACAGCGATTGCACTAAGAAACTTGAAAAATACAACTGCTGGGCCAAGCTTTCGCCCTCTGACCAAGGTGATACAGGCCACACGTATTGCATCAATCACATATGGAAGCGAAGCCATGAGAGGGAGGGGCGTGGAAACACTAAATGGCATCATCGCCAGAGCGCTGAGAATAATATGTGGGTTGCCTGTATATACATCTCCTGCGCAAATGCGGCTCGAATTTGGGATACAAAGACAGGAGCTAGCTAGAAAAGGAGCTTTTGTTAAAACCTGGTTCAAGATCAAAAAGGGGCAGCCAGAAACACTAAACTTCTACTTGTGGAGAGAAGTAGAAACTACGGAAACCTGCCCAGCCAGACACTTCTTGGACACTGCACTTGACCAGCTGGGGTTAAGGCAACTCTGGGCAACGTCGGGGACTAAGGCAACCTTCAAAAAAAGTGTGTACAACAACATTGTTAAAAAAGAGTCCATTATACAAGACAAAGCCGCCTTGACGGAGCGCTCACATGGCTGGCTCACTATTCAATCTTACAGTAAAGCGTCTCCTCAAGCTTATCTACTCGCTAACTTCTCTAAAGCCACCAAAGAGAAGTTTCTGAAATTTAGGTTAGGATTATCACCAATAGCATACCATCTGCCACCTTGGCTGCGCCTGCCGAAGCCAGCAACGTGCCGCCTGTGCCGGGAAGGAGAGGAGGACATAGTCCATAGCATAACTATCAGCCCTGAGCTGATGCGGGAACGCCGGTCACTTCTTAGACCCATTTTTAACAAAAAACAAATACGGTTGTGCCGACAAGCAGTGCTTGCAAGCTTCTCAGGCGAAGACATTCAATTAAGCTGCTGCTTGGTAACATTTTTAACTGCAGCAGATCTCCGATTAAAACAGTTATCATCGGATCATCGATGAAGCTGTACTGGAACAGAGATGGCGACGACCCGTCAATCCTTTGTGCTCACATCTGTAACTATGTTTTTAAGCATACAATTTTTAAGCATCTGTTGCACATATAAGCCCCAAAAGAAAATATCAAAAGGTTATTTACCCTTGTACAAACCAATGAATGTTGAGATGGGACCACGCACTACAAACATGCACTTATCACTGCCTCATGAAATGCTGTTAACCTCAACTGATAAAAATGAAGAATCAATACTACGGGTCATCAAGGTTGGGGGAGTGGACCCGCTTCTTGATCTTAACGTGTGCTTTTTAACTGTGGTCATAAACTTATTTTAAATTAACATTTTATTGCTCATAAACGATGCTCAATTATTTTTTGTAATGGTTTTAATTAACTGCACAATAAACATATTACTTACTTACTCTTTAAATATGGGTATACGTTGGATGTAATTTACGTAGTACATAGTGGACGTTCTTACACTACTTAAATGTTGATGTTAATTTGTTAGTAGTAAGTGGAACTATTGCCTGTTTTTTAGGTAGCATTACAGATTTGGCTTCTTGTTGAAAGTATGGGGAAGGGATAAACATTGTAATTAGGAATTGTCATTTAAAAAACCTTTAAAATTCACTCAAAAAAACATAGGATTCAGGCAGGTTATAGTTAGGAATTATCATTTAAAAAACCTTTGAAATTCACTGAAAAAACCATAGGTTTCAAGCAGGTTATAGTTAGGAATTATCATTTAAAAAACCTTAGAAATTAATTGAAAAAACCATAGGTTTCAGGGATGTTCTAGTTAGCTGGACATTTCACTCATAAAATAAATTTGAAATTCCTTGGTTATAGTTAGTTCTACTAACTGTAACTCTCGCACCCGCAATCCACTGGTGATGATGTGACATATTACATCATTCATGACATGGTCAGTGACATCACTGATGACATCTCAAATGACATCACTGATGACAACACTCATGACATCATCCAGTGAATGTGGTTTGGTTTGTTATTTAAATATGTATTATATATACACCAATCTGCATTGAAGATTCAGTGGATACATAAATATCTGGATAGAGGATTTAGTAGCAGAGAGATTTATTGTTTACTTGAGTAATTTATAGTGTCTCACTAAATATATTGGCTAGTGACCAAATTCTGTGAATATCTGTATTACTTGGTCAGTTGTTGTGTAAACTGCTGCACCAGTTTGTTACTAGCTACGTGAAAGCCTTTATCTAGGTAGATGCGACACTTCGTAAACCCCTGCGCTACATTATAACTTCTCCACGTATAATGTATGCAGGGTGGGCGTAGTCAGATTTGCCTTACATAAATGCTACAAATCCACTTATGATGGGGGCATAGCAACAGCTGATATAGTTTCTTATTGCAAAGTTGCCTACCTAGTGATTCTTAACAAATGGTGGATGACCAACCCGACTTTCGCTCCCAATCGGGGGCGATGCATAGAGTTCAATTATTACACCTCCTCCAGGGTGGGACGACTATGTTTACTCTTCCCCTGGCCATGAAGGTGGTAATAAAGACTTTGCATGATCCGATGAAGTTGCTAAGTTTGTGGGAGAGACTTTCGGGGATAACAGCCCAACTCCCCCAGGTGCTCAACTCAAGGGACACCGGCAATGGAATATGAACGGGATAACAAAGCTAGGTGGTGTCATGCAGGGAGCGACCTTGAAGTCCTTTGCCATGTTCAGGTGGAGTTAGACCGCTACCATAGTTAATTTTGAGATACCTCCAGTTGTGTCACCCCCTGATGCCTTATGTGGGGGACCGCTCGGGCTGCTAGATTTCAATCAACTGAAGGGTAAAATACTGGTGGATGATCTCTGAGAGCATAAAATCATTTAAATTATTTGGTCACTGGTGAATAACATATCTGATTCTTTCCCCTAGGTATGGGATGCATGGGAGGCTGACCTGGGACCTCTCACAGATCATCACTGAAGAGAGGTAGGGGTGGCAGAACAATTCCAACTTATTCAGTTGTTGAAATATCTTCACGGCACATACTATATGAGATACAGTTATGGCGAGAGGGGTTGTGGCCTCTTCATGCTGCCTGCATTGTTTAGAGTTCTGAGGGGTCCTACTACCTATAGTGTCGAGTAGTAGGGTCTTGGCCCCATCCTCCTGAGAGTGGGTACTTTCAAAGGTATGTGACATCTTGGGCTGAGGGCGTATCCCGCAGGACCCAAGGATGGCCATTTTACACACACAGGTGAAAATTGCTCTCGTGGCTGCAAACAGGGAAATTGCTCAAAATTAAAAAGGTAAATCACACTCCTCACTCGAGGGTTGGAGGAAGGGTATGGGTCACTTCATGAGGATTGAATGCCCAATATATACAGCAAAGTGTTGCCCACACACATATTTGAGGATATGGATGGACTGGGCCTGATTTAGAGGGATTCTGAATGAACCCTGCAGGCACTCACCATGGTATTTGGACAAGGAAATGGAATCTTTTTCGGCCAACAGTTAACGGGTATTATGTATGTAACAACTGCACTGAAATTGACCCTCAAAACATGGGTACATTACTCACACGTCAGATTTTTCCCACCTGTTAAACATTAAGCAGGATGGTCAGACCCTAGGAGATTAGTATTGGTACTCCTGACACTGCATTTGAAATCTCTAGACTGAACTGATTATTAAGGCAGTGACAGGAAAGGAAGATAAAAGGGATTTGGATGAGCCCTATTAACTTTCTGTATTATCCATTTGTGTGTCTTTCCACTAGTCTCTCAGCAATAAACAGGAAGTTATTGTTGGAGTAATTGTGGTAAAAGGGTACACTCTTTTGATTTTAATAGTGGGTGATGTCACATTCTCCACCCCTGGTGTTTTGGTAAATCAAAGACTATGGTAAAGAAAAATAGGTGTAAAAAGGAGAGAGAAAAAAAGTGAGCTTCTATGTTAAAAACAGCCTTTTATAGTACAATAGATGCAAAGAAATAGGGAGAGGCTAAGGAACAGCAGTAACACAGTGTGTGAGAATGCACAATAGTAGAAGATGCTCAATTAAAGAGATGATCAGGAGAGGGCAGTGATCCATTTTGTGCCTGAGACAGATCTGCCATGGTTGAGCTGGTGCCCGCTCTTCTGCTTTACAGTTGGCATCTCAGGATCATCTGGTCCCAGGTGAGTACCCACAGCAAGTCCAGGTCCTGTGACAGGTGTCTGAACGTATGGGTTTTGTACTGAAGCTGGGTCCAAGATGTTCCAATCGGGTTGCTTGCACTTATACCATTCCTAAAACAAATTTGAGAGGGATTTTATTGCAGATTTTCAGCTGACACAGATTCTGATTTGAAAATATTGAAAGCTCCGAGATAGCATCTTTTTGTAGAGGGTAGATACCCATCAGTGAAATTTTTGCTTTAGTCCAGTAAAGAGAACTGACACACTAAAATAAAATTTTCATTGTGCACCGTGAGTGCTGAAATATCTGAAGGCACTTTGACTTCAGTGCACTTAAAATGCAGTGGAGGTGGGTGCTGTCAGATACAAGCATCCTTGGTCATTCAGCGTATCACACATTAAAATTCACCCATTACTGCAATGTGAGCCAAAATACTGAGAGTTTGTCCTTTCCCTAAATCACAAATTAAAGTATTCTTTTGAATCGTTATTTTTTAATTGATTTTCAACTCCATAGGTGGAATAAAAGAAACCAGCAGTCTAAGACATAACAGTTGTTGTACATAGTCATAGGTGCCCCCCCCACAACTCCCTGTGGTCCTTAGAGTGTATATAATCTCAATACATATTCTGTACAGCATATTTGCAGTATCTCAGTATTATCTCATTCATGTCCCATACCTAAGTTACATTTTTTCATTATTTTATCATAGTTTTGGGTATCACATCATCCCTGAGCCGATCGTGTGGTGATATCTGTCCTACCCCTTAGGTGTATATCGTCTGTTTGCCTTTATCCAGTAGCTCGAGCCCATAATATTTCCTCCACCTGTCCTATATCTTGTTGAACTTTCTTGGGCAGCCTCTACCCTTGTATGTGACCCTTTCTGCTGCCATGTATAGGCCCATTCTTGCCTTCCAATCGTGTATTGTCAGCGGGGTCGGGCGCCTTGCTATATCTCTTTTCGCTAGCACCATTTCTAATGTGCTGAGAATCAGCTGCAGTCTGTCAATGTCCACGTCGCTTGGAATCCCTAACAGAATAAGTTTCGGATCCATAGAAATGGTCGCCTGCATTACTTTTCTCCTACGATCTCATTCCAGTTTATCTGTATGACTGGGCAGTCCAATATTGTGCAGTACTTGTTTACCCAGTCTTGTCCTCTTGTCCACATCTAAGGCCGTTCCGGTTGTCAGCCCTCCCAATCCTGTTTAGTCTGACCCTGTCGTAGTAGGCTCTGTGAAGAATTTTATATTTGATAAGGCGTAGTCGTGTCTTGATGGCCACCTTTCTGGGGTGCATCAAAGGGCCTCCCAATCCACATATTCTATGTCCCCCAGATCCTCTTCCCATGTATTCCTAAGTTTGTCTAGATTGTCCTGCATGTTGTTATTTAGGGTTGTGTATGTAACTGAGACTGCCTTAAGTATGAGTTGTTCTTGGAGTAGCCTTCCCTCTAGTGATGCACATTCTGGTAGGTTTGCCCCATTTATACCCTCCATTAACCATGCGTGTCTTAGTTGGGCATATTTGAAGAATTGGGGTGTTTGTAGTGTGAATTTGTTGCATGGAGCAGGGAAGGTTTTAAGGGTATCTTGGTCTATAATATCCCCTAACGTTGAGATCCCTATGTTGTCCCATCACCTGAATCCCATTATTTTACCCTTCTCCTTTAGCGAGTTTCATTTCCATAGTGGGGTCGCCTTAGTAAGTTTGTGAGACCATCCCATTGTTTTGGATGCTGTCCCCATGCCTCCTGAGTGGTTTGTGTGGCTGATAGCAGCCCCCTGACTCCCTTCCCTCCATAGAGATAGTGGAGGACTGTGCATGGGGTCATTGTTCCTCGTTCCAGCCGACATGTCGGGTGATCGCCTGCTGCATGTATCCAATCATTAATAGGAGTGGGATTCTCAGCCCAGTAGTAGGCTTCCACATCCGGCAATGCCAGTCCTCCATTGTATTGGTTCCCCAGCCACAAAAACAAGCGCATTTCATCGTCTATCTATCGAAATATCATGCGTGGGAGTGGTGGCAAGCGTTCTGTAGTGTGTGGAGGAATTGTTTAAACATCATCGCCCGGCACATTATCATGAGGGGCAGACTCTCCCAACTTTGGGCAACCTCTTTGAATTTAGTCAATATTCGTTGAAAATTGCATTGGCGACATATGCTGTCGCCAACATTGGTGAGAAATATGCCCAGATATGTGAACCCATTAGTCGCCACCTGTAGATCTCTCAGAAGCGGAGGCCATTCTGTCATTGGGCGTGGGCTATTAATCTGTGATTTGTGCCAATTAACCTTATATCCAGCGTGTTGTCCATATGTGTCTATTGTGTGGAAGAGGGTGGAATTTGTAGTGTCTGGACGTGTTATCAATAAGAGAATATCGTCCACGTAGAGGGATATTTTCTCTTCGTCAGTATCCCCCTAAATCCCTGTATCTCCTAGCATTGTCTGATCCGGCAGGCCAGGATCTCTACTGCCAGTGCAAAGAGTAGCGGGGATAGGGGGCAGCACTGCCTTGTCCTACGTCCAATGGGAAAATCTTGTGAAGTTCATTCATTCACACTCACTGTCGCCCTGGGGGAGTTATGTAATAGCACCACCCATTTCCTCAACTTTGGTCCCAGCCCAAACTTGGGCAAAGAGGCCTCTATAAATGGCGAGTGCACAGTTTCAAACTCTTTCTCTGCGTCAAGGGGTTGAAGTATATGAAGTGTCTCGATCCCTGGCTGCCATCATCAATTTATGGGTCCTACAGATGTTCCATCTAGTCTCTTGGCCGGGCACAAATCGTGATTGATCACATTGGACTAATGTTGTTATAACAGGGCATAGTCTTGTGGACAGAATGTTTGCAGGTATTTTTACCTCAATATTGAGGAGGGAGATCGGGCGATAGGATTCACATCAGTCTTTTGGTTTACCTTCTTTGTGTATTGGTATAATTGTGGCTAGGCGTAGGTCTAGCGGAAGCATGCCCTCAATATATGCATCCTGAAAGAGATTCCGCAAATGTGAACTCAACAGGTCTGTGCATCTCTTATAGAATTCAGCTGGTAGACCATTTAGTCCTGGGTCTTCACAGATCGTAATTTAGAGATGGCTTCCTTCACTTCATTAATAGACAGGTACCCCTCCAAGTCCAGTCTATCGGTTCTAGGGTATATATTGCGTTCAGATATTCTTTGATTTTGGGTGTGATGCTAAGGGGTGGATACTCATACAACTTTCTATAATAAGCAAAGGCCCTTGCTATTTGATCATCGTCAGCGTATATCCCATCCTGTACATCCTCAATGGATCTCATCAATCTGGTTTCCATATCCTTTCTATTGAGCCATTCTAGTAGTTTCCCTGCTTTATCTCCTATGTCATTTAGGCGATTCCAGAGCATTTTTACTGGTGTAGTGTAAATTCTGTGGTCCAGAAATGTTCTAAAATGTGCACCATTTTCAAGGTAACCAATACCAGTTGGAAATAAAATTCACCCTTCCGAGAGTAAGATTTGATTTGGTTGGGACATTTAGAGCTAGCTTTCAAAAGGCAGGATTTAGGGTGACCAGTTGTTTAGGGTGACCAGTTGCTGGTTTTAAACCATGTAACTTGTTGTCCTGAGTCTCACAGTCATGACTAACAATTGTCCCAGTGTGACATATTGGGTTGTTAGTTGAGGGGGTGACACCCTACTCAAGCAACAGCCACAATGCTTGTCAGGGTGAACTACAAAAAATCCCTAAATTAACTCGTGCTTAACCCTCTGATAGCTTGGTACAAAAGAAGTCATGCTTAACTTAGAGGCAATGTGTAAAGTATTTATGCAGCACTTAAAGAGTAACAAAGTGTAAACGCAACTCAAGAAAAATCACACTCTAATTTAGAGAAATAGAGTTAATTTTAATCAATTATTTGCACTGTTAGACCTGGCATCATTGGCATGAGTCTCTCCTCCATTTTTTCTGTTTGCCTCCTCTGTTTACGATGTTTTTGCTGGTAAATGCTTTGGGCACTGTGCCACTGCTGATCAGTGCCACAGTGCAAGTGCTCCCTATTTGAAATTGCTGTATTGATTGAATTCCATGTTTGGCTTATTTGGTTTACTGTCAGTCCCTAGTAGAGTGCACCAGGAGTGCCAGGGCTTGTAAATACAAATGCTGCTAGTGGGCCTGCAGCACGTGTTGTGCCACCCACAAGAGCGACCTAGTAAAAGTATGTCTGAAGGTCTACCATTGCTAGACCACGTGCAGTCTGGTACTGTCACGCAGACTGCGCAAGTACACCTACTTGCCAGTCCCTAAAACCTTCCCTTAACTTCATGTTAGTCACCCCTATGGTAGGCCCACGGGCAGGGTGCATTGTAAGCATAAGGTAGGACAAGCCTGACAAGGTTGGCATGTCCTAATAGTGAATTACAGCCATATTCGTTTTTCACTATTGTAAGGTTACCTGCTCTCCATCAGTTAGAATGGGCTGCCAGGATTATTAATGCTATAATCCTAGCGGGCTCGGGGAGCATGGTGCAATGTCGAGTTTGGTATCCCTGAACTCAGGGTCTAATAACGCATCCGTTTGGGTGGATGGTTTTTGGACTCCGTGTTTGAAAATAGCACTTTTAGAAAGTAGCTATTTTCTTGTCTAACTGTCTACCGGTCTCTGCTGGTTCTGGTGTGCGTGTGACAGGAGCTGGGTGGCTCCAGAGGTCTGAATGAGTCAGTGTGGGATGAGTGGGGCATTTGCATTGAGAGTAGGGGAAGAGTAGCTCCTGATAGCCTGCCCTGCCTGATACAATGCTGGCTCCGCCCCCCTGCCAGGCGACTGATGGCTCTGTGCCTGCCTGGGACTTTCCTGGCCCACCTCCTGCCGGGCAACTGCTGGCCCTGCCCCTGCCAGTGACAATGCTGGCTCCGCTCCTGCTGGGCGGCTGAAGACTCTGCCCTGCACAGTGAATAGGCCAGGTGCTTCGGCCTGGCAACACCCACAACAAACCCAAGATGGGGGGAAATTCCCCTGCATGGACAAAGGGATCAAAGCCAAAAAGGGGTATAAGAGAAGGACCCCTGAACCAAGAATTTAGATCACTTCTGACAAGGAAACCTGAACCAAGGACAAGAAGCCTGCTGATCTAAGGACTGCCTACCCCTTCTGCCAGAGTGCTGTTTGTTGGGGGAATCCTGCATTGCTTCTTTATTTTTGCCAAGGAACCAGGAGAGAGGAACTGTGTGTGTACTCTCAATCTTTGCTAAGAAAATCTCCAAGGGCTGGAAGAGTGCCAGTCTCCTGTTGAAGTCACAGGGCTAAAGGACTTCATCTGCTTAAAGTGCTGTTTGCTGGAACTTGTGAATCCAGCACCTCTGAAAGAATCCAGCAATCTCGACGCCGACGGACGACGCCGAATCCAGCTCGACATCGTGAGTAACGGCTCCAGTGTCCCGCTTCCTCGACACCGGCCGCCGGGCCCGATCGACGCCAGCAACAACGCCAGTGAGTAGTGAGTTCGGCTCCAGCTCCAAGTGACCTCGTGTCTGCACCGCTGCTGATCGACTTCGAGCCCTCTCGACGCCGTGAGCGTTGCTCACTCTTGCAACATCGACATCGACGACGCCGTATCCTGCTTCATCTCGTGAGCGCTGCTCCTGCCTGACTTCGGTCGACGCCGCTGCAGATCGCCCCCGACTCCGAGGCCCGATCGACGCCGAAGACGCGACGCCGGACATCTCGACGCCGCTGATCATCGAGTGCTTCACTTTTCCAAGGTACTGTGTTGTTGGGGTCTGTGCGACTCCGGGCTCGACGTAGCGCTCCTCGCGGTCGACGCCGAACCTTTGGACTAACTTTGCCTCGACGTCGTGTGACTCCCGTGTGGGTTACATTGTTGCCAAGAACTGTGTTTTAGAGAAGAAGAGTTGCTTTTGATACTAAAGACTGTGTGCTAAGAAGAAACTACGCTTGAACTATTATTTTTCCTTCCCAGAGTATTTATTAAGATTGTGGTATATTTTGTCGTTATTTGGTCTTGTGCTAAGCCTTATATAAAAATCCTTATTTTTATAATACTACTGTGTCGTGTCCATTTGTAGTGTATTCACTTTATTACTGTATGTGGTCATAAATGCTTAACGCACTGCCTCTGAGATAAGCCTGTCTGCTTTGCCAAGCTACCAAGGGGGTGAGCAGGGGTTATCTAAGTGTGTGATCCCCTTGCCCTGACTAGAAAAGGTGTGTCCCTATTTGTCAGAAGTGTATACCTCTGCCAACTAGAGACAGCCGCTTCTAACATGCACCAAAATGAAAACAATCTAATCAGTAGAAACAGAGTTATGCATTTTTAAAGTTTAAAGTAAAAAATAGCACTTAAAAGATCAAAGTGCGAACCCCAGATATCTAGTCTCTCAAGACCAGGGCAAAGTCGAAATTTATGGCTGACCGTAATGGTGAGCTGTTCGGATACACAACGTGGACTGGGCTCTGGGCTTTGTCTCTACTTACGTTAGGACTTTGAATAATTTTTCAAGAAAAATGTCTGAGAAGGTAAAGTTCAGCTGGACAAGGCATCAGGGGCTGTCTGAGAAGGGGGAACCATTGTTGGGAACCTGCTGGATGAAGTTGCAGTGAAAGTTTTATGTTCGGACGTTGCCACTTTTATAGAAAGGGAAAATCTCCAGAGGAATGAAGCTAAAAGCGCTCCAAGTGGCTGGATACCTATTTTGCAAGAAGCGCTGAACAGGACTTTCTGCTGAGGAGAAGAATGTAGCAGGAGCTAATTCAGGCCAACCAGAAATGCACCTTGGGTGGATCTACGAGCGGGTAATCCTGGTCATCTCCCAGTTGTCAGTGCATGGTTTGGCAGATAATCCTAGGTTTCGGATGTGGGCTATCTGGGCACCTTTAGCACCACTGTCAAGAGTCCAGGACTGGAGGGAGCACAACTTGGAGTGACATGACTCAATTAGGGCTGGTCCACGTGTGAGCTTAAGATCTTTGGAGCCTTCCCTGTACCTGAGGCCAGCCAACTAGACCTTGGAGTCACTATGAAAGTCTTGCATTCAAGCAGGAACGCAGATCTCAAGCAGTCAGTCAGTCAAATTATCTTTATTCGACTTAATTAAAAGTCATACAAAGAAATTAAAAAACATTTCATACAGGGAATTGTGGAACGTTTCATACACATTAAAATATAACCATTCCATCAGTTACATTAATACATTAATACATTAACACGAAGCTAGGCCTACAAAAAATTAAAAATTAAAGATTAAAGAAGGGGTAACAATGGGGCTAGTAAATATGCTTTTTTGTCCTAGCTGCTGCAACCAAAAAGTTCGCCATACAAAAGGTAATGCGTGGGTTAATCAATGATTGCAGATAGAGCAGGGCGGGTCTCACCTGTGTGAAACCCGCCTCCTTCAAAACTGGTACCAGGTATTTTTTCCTCGGCTCTAAATAAAACCCACAAAACATAACAAAATGCATAGTGTCTTGAAATGAAAAATGGTCACAGCTGCAGGGTGGAGCTAGCTCCGGGTTTTCCCATGTTTTAAAAGACCCTAAATAAAAATGTAACAAATTAAATCTAAACTTGGTTAAAAGAAACCTGTGGAATGGGATTGTAACAAAACCAAGGTACGGTGCTAAGGAGAATGAGTTAACAAGTAAATAATGACCCCTAACTGAGGGTTTCACGAGCTCCCTTTCCTCTCGTGATGCTCTCGCCCTCTCCATAAAGTGTTTTTTGACCAGGTCAATATCTCGAGCTTTGATATCTTGGGGGGCAGTGAAAAGTTCAGGTCTCCCCAGGTCTGAAAATGCCTTCGCCAGATAAGCCAGCCAAGGGATTTTTTTAAAATGATCTAAGGATAAGACGTCAAACATAATCTTATGGTTCAATGGTAGATCTTCATTGAGCCACGTCTTTAACCAAAAGATCAGTGGAGCCATGTTCAGCCCATCCGTGAGAAAGTCTAAACCCACCTCCATGTGTATAGAGTAGGTTGGTGTTGACTGTGGCAGAGAGAGAAGTGTTCGTATAAATTTATTCTCAGCTCTCTGGATTGGTTCCACATTAAAATAGCCCCAGAGTGGTGAACCATATGATGCGATGGCGACCGATTTACTCTTGTAAATTTTTAATAGAGCTTCCATTGGCCTAGCACCCAACCTACCCGCAAAGCCAATGAGCGCAGCTGATGATCTAATAACCGCTAACCTCTTCACCCTCACTTGAGGAAGCCAAGTTCCTTTCTGGTCAAACAGGACCCCTAGATAGGGGAAAGTGGGGACCCTCGAAACCATGTCCCCTCTACAAGTGAAGGTTTTAGATCTCCTCTTACTGCTTTCTCGTCCCACCACCATGGTGTGCGACTTACTAGCATTTATTTTTAGGTCAAGCTGTTCCATGAATGCACCAAAAGCATTTAAGAGACGTTGGAGGCCGACACCCGTGCGCGCAATTAGCACGGCGGTGTCCGCGTACAGGAGCGCTGGTATCTTAACAGCTCCTGCACGCGGAACATCTGCTTCCTTCTCCTCCAAATGTGCACCCAACCCGTTGATATAAATGGTGAACAGCAGGGGGGCCAAAATACATCCCTGCCTTAACCCCTTCAGGGATTTAAAGAGGGACGTACACCTACCCTCGTTAGTAACCCGCACAGCCGCAAACAGCTCTTGATGTAGAGAGGCCATAAATCTTACTAGTGCCTCGTCAATCCCCATACTCAGCAATGTCATTCATAACTTAGTCCTATTCACCAAATCGAAGGCCAAGTAGAGGTCCATAAATGCAAGAAATAGGGACCCCTCCTTAGCCACCGTATACTTTGAGATCAGCAAGTGTAGGTTAGAGCATTGTTCAATTGTACCTTTCCTTTCTCTAAACCCATACTGGATCTCAGATAAACCCTCACAGTTCTCGACATTTTCCCTCAACCTGGCTAAGAGGACTCTACCTAGAATCTTCACTGACGAGTCTAGGAGGGATATGGGCCTATAACACCCGGGATCGTCCAGCTGACCCTTTTTAAAAATAGGGACAATAGTAGAAATGTCCCAGGAGGATGGTGTAGGGTTACTATTAACAGCGGTAAAGACATTAGACAAAACCTCTGCCCACAACTTCGGGGAGTGTAAAAAGAAGTCAGCTGGCACCCCGTCAGGGCCAGGCGCCTTGTGTTTGGATGTGGCCAGAATAGCTTTCTCCACTTCTGTACTATAAAAGCGTATTGGTGTGGAGTCTAGGGTGACCAGTGAAAAATCTTGAGTTACCTGATCATTCTCCCCATATACGTTTTTAAAATGGGACAACCACTTGTCATCTGAGATGACACAATCCATACCCTCATTTACTTGGTCAGAGAAAAGTGGTTGTTTGATTGTTTCCCAGAATTTTCGGCTATCTTTCAGAACAGCCGCGGATAGGAGATTTTCCCAAGCTTCCCGTTTGATGCTATCTTTTCTTATTTTAATGGCTGACTTGTAGATTTTCCTTAATCCAACAATCTCGCCCTTAACCCTTGGAACTTTTTTCAAGGCTAACATCAAGGACCTATGAGCATTGGAGCACGCGCTGTCAAACCAGCGCATCTTTCTCGGTGCTCCTCTCACTGGCTTCGCCAGGAGGTCTTGGGACACCTGACCACAGATCAGCTCAAAGGCCCCTATAATTTCGCAGCCCAAAGCACAAGGGTTCTGACACACCTCTACCTGTTTCTTTATTTTCCGGAAAACCTCTGCATAAAATTTTCTGGGACCACTTTGGCCCACTTGACTCTTCTCCCCTGATCAGCAGTACGCAAAGTATTAGCCGTACTCACTTTCCCCGGGTATGGCCCCATATAATCTCCCCAGGCTACCTCAAGTTGGACAGGGTTATGGTCGCTCTGGTGAGATGACAAGGTGCGATAAAAGAGCACCTGGTTTAAGATACCTTGTGAGATAAAGATGTAATCAATTATGGTGCCTGGGTTTGTGCCAGTGAATGTAGCTATACTTCTGTCGCCCTCTGGTTCATACAGATTAAAATTTGCCAAAAGCTCTTCTAACTCCTCTCCTTCTGAGGTGTGCTCAAAATGAGGTCCCTCGAGTTCTTCGCAATCCTTGTTATTTAGACTGCATGCAAACATGCAAGGATGAATGTTAAAATCTCCTAATAAAATATACTCTATGTCAAGCTGTGTATACTGACTGCCTGACCTTAGTATAGTATCTAAAATGGCAATATTACTACCAGTATTGTCCCTATTCCCTGAGTTATAAAAGTTAATGTATAGAGTTCTCCTAACAGGATTAATCACTCTCTCTACAATAAGAATATTGTTTGAGACAGTAATAATCTGTTTTAGGGAGCCCTTCAGTTCTAAAGAGAATTTTATTTATTTTATTATTAATCTTATAGAGCGCGACAGCTACCCGTAAGGGTTTCCCGGCGCTAATTGACAACAACAACATGGTTAATCCTGAAGAAAAGGGGTTATTGGGCAAACAGCCAGGTCTTTAAGGCCTTTCGAAAACGGAGATGGCACTGCTCCATTCGTAAGTCCACAGGAAGGGAGTTCCACAGTTTAGGTCCCAATACAGCAAAGGAACGGCCTCCCACTCTGGAAAGCCTGAACCTAGGTACGCAGAACAGATGTTGGGAGGAAGAACGAAGTGAGCGTGTAGGTACATAGGGCTTGACGAGTGCTTGAAGATAGATGGGAGCAACCTCAATTTTAATCTTATGCATAAAGCATAGTGCCTTAAATTTTACTCGGTTGTCAATATTAAGCCAATGAAGTTGCTTAATACGTTCCGCGATTGGATCATATTTCCGGCATCCACACAGGAGCCGGGCGGCAGCATTCTGAACTAATTGGAGACGATGCAGGATCGCCTTGGTGGCCCCAAGATAGAGCACATTACTGTAATCCAGTCTTGAGGTCACCAGGGCCGTCACAACAGATCTTTGTGTGTCAGATGGCAGAAACCAAAAGATCTTTCTCAGCCATCTAAGAATAGTAAAACAGGTGGCTGAGACTTTATTGACCTGGTCTTTCAACGACAGATCCCTGTCAATGAGGACCCCTAGGTTTCTAGCACGTTCCGATGGAATGGGTAGAACGCCCATCGTTGATGGCCAGTGTCTCGGACTCCAAAGGTCAGGCTTGTTGCCAAAGACGAGCACCTCCGTCTTATCGCTGTTAAGCTTTAGAAAATTTCCGCTCATCCAGCGAGAGATGTCACTAAGACCAGTTTGCAGGGAGGAAGGAGAAGAAGGGTCTGCTTGAGTTAAAGAAAACACAATCTGAGAATCGTCAGCATACGTGAAGAGGTTAAGGCCAGAAGACTGTGCAACATGGGCTAACGGAACAACATAAAGATTGAAGAGGAGGGGGCTAAGAATAGAACCCTGGGGAACACCATGAGGGGAATGATAGATATTAGAAGTGAAAGTGTTAGAAAAGATTTGAAAAGTCCTGTCAGAAAGAAAGGATGAAAACCAGAGAATAACATTAACAGGCCTCCCTTAGCTCTGCCAGAACGGCTAGAGATAGCTGGCTTGGCGAAGCTAGTGTACCCGTCCCACCAAGAGTTATCATTTGTATCCCAGGTTTCCTGGAAAGCAATAATATTGTATCTAACGACAAAGCTTAACCACTCCTTATCATTACGTTTGGAGTTGAGACCTGCTACATTCCAGCTTAATATCTTGCAGGTTTCTACAATTCGCTGTGCTGCAGAATCAGTCAAAAGTGCTACTTCTTCTGCTCGCCAAGGGGGGCTTCCAATTGCAGGTAAGTTACCCCCTAATTCTGCTGCATTTATCAGCTCATGGGTAGTTTCTTTTTCATTAATACTGCCATGCTCCGTAAAAGAATCATTGGCAGTCTCAGCCGGGATAAGGTCAGGTACAAGTTCCCTCTCCAGGACAGCTTGCGCTTTGCGCCCTACCAGACTTATATTCTCATTCGTTATTTTACCAGTTCTTAATCCTTTGTCCCTAGCTTTCTTATTACTTATTAAGAGTGATGCCCTTACTCCATTAGTTGACATATTTGGACCCCCTATGCGTCAATCGCAATCATTCAGGTTTGCCAAAACTCCAAACCTGTTCGCTGTACCAAATCCCCAATCATGGCTTGGGGCCCCCAGTCCCCATCCATTTGTTACTGTATTCCACCTAGGTAGTGGGGTGTTGGGGCGCGTTGGGAAAACTCAACATCTGGCCAAGCTCCTGCGCCATTTCCACAACCCCCACGATTGTCAGGCGATAAACCAGGCCCCCACCTGCTCTCTGTATTCCAGTGTGTTCTAGGCGTCCTAGCAAAAGGCGCATTTTGATGATCACCTGGCCATATACCAAAACTATTTACTGGGCCACTGCCATAATCATTATGTATAAATCTAGGAACCTTTCCCCGTACATTACTTCTTGTAGACCATCCTGCTCTTGGGATATTTGGCTGAAGTGCATGTTGCTGTTCGCTATAAAAGAATTTTAAGGTAAGAGGGATTATCGATCCACTCCTTCTTTGGGGGGGGGGATATATTTGACAGGACATTTGGAAGCACGGCTGCGTTTGAAAAATTTAAAACTAAGCAGTCCCCCTTAAACTTCTTTTGCTTGTTCCCTATCCATGTCATCCTCCTCGCCATAACAATTTCCTCTGCCAGCTGTTCTTTCCCATAATGGGTCATCTGCATGTTACTTGTCAACCAGTGTAACGACTTACTTGTCAGGGATGAGTTCGATTCTATCTGACGAGGGGGTAAGGTAGGTACATTAGCTAATACCAATACCAATGGTGATGCTTCCATAATGAAATGCGAATGCTCATCCCTAGGGAGTGGTGGTAATGGTAATGGTGCAATAGATGGAGATGTAGGCACCTCACTCGATACTACCTGGCTAAATGTAACTAATGGTGTCTGAGCAGGCGGAATGGTCTCTAACAATCCTTCATCAACTATTGTATTACCCCCGTTATTACCCTCCATCGTATCTACTGGATTGATGGCACTGGTTACTACTTTCTCCAATTCTTCTGATAGCTTGCATTGCATCCCTCCCATCTTTTTCACTTCTGCAGTTAACTTATCAATTTTTCCAATCAGTGGCTTAATGATGGTTTTAATCTTAAGATCTATCATATCTGCTATCCTGTTAAACAGATCATCATCTATGATTTGTCTAAGGTTATCTTCCTCCTGCTCCTTTTTTTTCCCCTTCGACTTCGGTGGGGAAACAGTCACTTTCCTCCCTGTCCGTGTCCCCCCCATTTGGACTGAATTTTTCTGCAGGTTCTCACTGCCCTAATCACAGGCACTGGGGATGGGGGTTCCTCTGCTATGAATTCCTCCTGATGTTCGAGATCAGACCCCAGATTTGACTCCACATCAACCAGCAAATCTACGCTATGATCTTGATTTTCTGTATCAATGAGGTTGGTGTCTGGGACATTCATACTAAGGTCTTGCGATGGTATAACAGACATTTCCACGCTGGTAGAGGGGCTTTCTAAATGAAGAACAGGGGATTGGCTCAGGCCTAATGATTGTCTTGGTTTGGTATTTATTTTATTTACCACTTGGACCATGTAATTATCCATGGTATTGAGCGTCTCTGAAGCTTCATGGACATTTTTCTTAGGCATGATCGCAAGCGCTAATGAACTTTGCGTTACAACACAAGCTAATAATGACCAGATATAAGCGCGCTCAATTCAAACAAAACAGTTTTTAAGTAGTAGATGGTAAAGTCTTACTTCAGTCCAATATCATTAGTGGAGGCACGGGCAAAGTAACCGGCCCAGTCCAGTCCCGGCCAGTCTAGGACTGTCTAAGACTGTCCTGCCCTTGTCCCGGGCTTCTCCCGGCGCCGCCCGCGCACGTCCCGCGTTGCGTGGGGGAAGGCGGCGCTTTAAGCGCGATGGCAGCGCCTCCCCCAGTAACAGCAGCTGTGGTCAATTAGGCTCTCAGGCCGTGGCCGGGGCGAAACGATGCACCCTGGGACTACAAGTCCCACCAGGGCGTAGTGCAGGTGAGTCCAGGTGTCTTTGTGCCCGCACTTAGATAGCAGCCAGCAAGGGACACAGGGAACGATTCTCCGGTTTGCAAAAAGGTTTCAAAGGGCCCCGCGCTGCGTGGGGGAAGGCGGCGCTTTAAGCGCGATGGCAGCGCCTCCCCCAGTAACAGCAGCTGTGGTCAATTAGGCTCTCAGGCCGTGGCCGGGGCGAAACGATGCACCCTGGGACTACGAGTCCCACCAGGGCGTAGTGCAGGTGAGTCCAGGTGTCTTTGTGCCCGCACTTAGATAGCAGCCAGCAAGGGACACAGGGAACGATTCTCCGGTTTGCAAAAAGGTTTCAAAGGGCCCCGCGCTGCGTGGGGGAAGGCGGCGCTTTAAGCGCGATGGCAGCGCCTCCCCCAGTAACAGCAGCTGTGGTCAATTAGGTTCTCAGGCCATGGCCGGGGCGAAACGATGCACCCTGTGACTACGAGTCCCACCAGGGCGTAGTGCAGGTGAGTCAGGTGTCTTTGTGCCCGCACTTAGATAGCAGCCAGCAAGGGACACAGGGAACGATTCTCCGGTTTGCAAAAAGGTTTCAAAGGGCCCCGCGCTGCATGGGGGAAGACGGCGCTTCAAGCGCGATGGCAGCGCCTTCCCCAGTAACAGCAGTTGTGGTCAATTAGGCTCTCAAGCCGTGGCCGGGGCGAAACGATGCACCCTGGGACTACGAGTCCCACCAGGGCGTAGTGCAGGTGAGTCCAGGTGTCTTTGTGCCCGCACTTAGATAGCAGCCAGCAAGGGACACAGGGAACGATTCTCCGGTTTGCAAAAAGGTTTCAAGCAGTCCTCTAAGCACACAGGGCAGTCTTTAGGTGGCAAGGCAGTTCTCATTGTGCAGCAGGGCAGCCCTCTGAAGTACACAGCAGGCCACAGGCAGCAGGACCATCCTCTGAGGGTCCTTTTGCAGGTCCAGAAGTGAACTGAAGAGTGGGTCTGAGGGTCCGATTTGTAGGTTTCGACCTGGCCGGAGCACTGCGAAGCAGTGCCCCGCCCAGGCGAAAGCTATTGTTTACAATATGGGGGACTTGAACACTCCCCTTCTTCCATTGGCTAGCTCCATAAATGGAGGCTAGCCATTGGAAGAGAGTGGCTGTCAATCACGCTTTCCTCGTGAAAACGCGATTCGGGGGCGTTTGTGTCTTTTATTAAGTACCGCCCTCTCCTCTTCCCATTGGCTCGAATTTTACCTTCCAGCCAATGGGAAGGGGAGAGGGCGAAAAACACGCCCCCGAATCTGCCGGCCGGGACACCCCCGTGACGTAATTCCCCGGGCCGCTCTGTGATTGGCTGCCGGCCCGGGACCTGACTTGTTTGTTTGTTCTCTCCTTTATGAGGTAAGTTGTGCCCCCTCCCGCCTGCTGTCCGTGTCTTTGCCCCCTCCCGCCCGCTGTCCGTGTCTTTGCCCCCTCCCGCCCGCTGTCCGTGTCTTTTTCACACCCCTCCCGCCCGCTGTCCGTGTCTTTGCCCCCTCCCGCCCGCTGTCCGTGTCTTTTTCACCTCCCGCCCGCTGTCCGTGTCTTTGCCCCCTCCCGCCCGCTGTCCGTGTGTTTTTCACCCCCCTCCCGCCCGCTGTCAGTGTCTTTGCCCCCTCCCGCCCGCTGTCCGTGTCTTTTTCATCTCCCGCCCGCTGTCCGTGTCTTTGCCCCCTCCCGCCTGCTGTCCGTGTGTTTTTCACCCCCCTCCCACCCGCTGTCAGTGTCTTTGCCCCCTCCCGCCCGCTGTCCGTGTCTTTTTCACCTCCCGCCCGCTGTCCGTGTCTTTGCCCCCTCCCGCCCGCTGTCCGTGTGTTTTTCACCCCCCTCCCGCCCGCTGTCAGTGTCTTTTTCACCCCCCTCCCGCCCGCTGCCCGTGTGTTTTTCACCCCCCTGCTAAGCCCTGTTCATACACCTTTTTATCCCATTGTCTTTTGGTTTACCCTTAATTTATGAATTCTTTATTCTATTACCTTATTTCCTATTATCCTCCCTTCTTATTTTTATTTTCCTTATCTTTACATGCAATGTCACTGTTACCCACCTATCCATCTCACCACTCTAGCCACTTAGTCCGTCGTATATTTTTACCTCCGCCGCAACTTTTTCTCGTTAGTCCATCTTTCTTTTTTATTGCGCACACCCTAACCTATCACATGCGAGTTTATTAAATATATTACCGGCGATCGGCTCGTCACCTAACCTTCCAGGGGAATCACTCTTCACCTTCTCGTACCCCGAATTCTAGCGAACAACGTTTTCTACTTCATGTAAGTGAAACCTCGAGTTAACATTCACGGCTACGCTAAGGAGCTCCGCTCCATTAGTGCACTTTGTTAAAGTCGATCTCCATCCCGTTTTTTTAGAATCACGTTAAAGCTGGCCCGTTTCGAGCCTACACCGTGAGTGTTCATCTAGCAGCTTCTTTATTAAACACCGCTACTATTAACCCACACGTTTGGTTATTTTGCATGGTAGCTTTGTATTTTCACATGGTCGCTTTATTTTCTGACGCTTTACTTACGTTTCGATTTATGTCTTTGAGCACTTCACTCACCGCCAACTAAAACGGATATCACCCTGTACCCGGTGTTCACTATCCTGTGTTTTTCACCATCACTTCTTAGCACATATCACTCGTTTGCATCGTCCTCACATTTGTTTTGATTTTAGGCACCTCACTGTCAGTAAACCTTGAATGCACATACCCTCCATTTACGTCATAGTAATGGATATCCCATTCTTCTTCATCCCTTGTAGATACCCCTTGATAAAGGGCTCCGCCTGAAATGCATAGGGAGTGGAATTAATTAACCCACATGCAAGACGCTTGTGAACATTAAATGAACCTGATATGATGTGAATATCAAAAAAACTTTTTCTTCATGAAATAAAATGCAAAGAAACAATCATAAACTTGATTGGAGTCTAACTGTTTAGAACCCCACGGTGTGCCTCCATCCAGGGATGCACTCACATTAATGCGTGCACACAACTCCTTTGTACCTCTCAGCGTCATTGGACGGTGACGCCACCTGGGAGAGCACCCTACCCACCTACCAAACTTAAGCCTAAACTACTGATTATCCTAGTAGTGCACCTCCCAACCTTTGATTGATTTGCCCCCCTCCCGCCCGCTGTCCGTGTCTTTCTTTTCGCCCCCTCCAGCCCGCTGTCCGTGTCTTTGTTTTCGCCTGTACCTCTGGTGATGCAAAGGAGGAGTGTACTAACATGGGTAGCACTACACAAGAACATGGGAAATGACAAACTAATGGTAACTTCCAATCTAAGAAATGTGTTTGTAATTGGTGATTCTTGTTAATTAAGACCATCTTTAGTTTGTAGGTTTCGTTTGGGTGGAAGTCTTAAAGCAGCACATGCGGTTTATGTGCGGCGAACTGGTTGCACCTATTCAATGGACAGTTTTTCACCCACGGACAGTTGTTGCTGGACACTTGCAAAACAGTGGTCTCCAGTCTGATTCACGTTTATGGAGAGAGTTGCTCGGAGCTGTCTAAAACTGCCTTACCTTTTGTGCTTTTTGCTTTCTAATGTAAGAAGTTGATTCGGTGTTCGGATGTGCGGGCAGTGCAAAATGTTTTGTTTGTTCGTTTTTTCCCCTCAAAGCACATTTCTGTAACGGGGAGGCTAGTGTTGGTAGCAGGTTTAAGGGAAATTCTGGTGCTCAGAAAATGCACGACAGGACCTTTTAGTATCAGTTTTCAAACGACTTGAAAACATAGCATCTGAATTTGTCCTCACTTTTTTTTTACTCCAGAGGCTGCCTCCCCCAGTGGGAGTGTTGCCCGCTTCCCTCGCTGCTGTGCTGTGTTTTCATCCTCCTTTGAAGCAGGTCTCTCTGGGGATTTCTCGGGTGACTGTCTTTTGGCCAGTCTTAGATGGTAAAGCTATTGGAACTTGTGCATTCTGTTTTTATTCACGTTTAACATGCCTGTTTTTCAGATCTCCTGGTCCCCTCGTTGTTTTCCGAGTCTTACTGAAACGTTATTTTTATGTGCAGCACTTAGATGCGTTTGTAATCAAACCAGACTTTCAAAATTCCCATGCGTGGGCATTTTCTTGCCTTACTTGTATGGAATTGTATATAGAAACGTGCAAGAAACTGGTATGAATTTAAAGGCCCGGTGTCCCTTATTCTGGCGTTTTTGAAGTGTGCACTGCCTATGTTTAATACTATGTGCTGCCCTGTGTTCTCACCGTAGCACGAGCCTCGGGGTGTAAACAGGCGGTCACAGGAGGAAGAAATACTGCTGGGTAGGTGCTCCGGACTCCTTTAAATAGAAATGAATCTCCCCCCAACCCTGGTGTCCGGTGTAAATACGTTCTCTTAAAGTGCCTGGTAGGTTCACGAGATTCATGTGGATGAACCAAAACTTGGGGATACATGTAACATGGTATGAAAAAATGTATCGTGATATTCTGTCAATGCAAGTAGGAGGGCGGCGGTGGTACTGTTTATCAAGTAATGAGCATGGGCGGGAGGTTTTTAGGTTTCGCCTGTGTGTGTGTGTGACTGCTCCTGGGTGTGTGTGTGTGTGACTGCTCCTGGGTGTGTGTGTGTGTGACTGCTCCTGGGTGTGTGTGTGTGTGTGTGTGACTGCTCCTGGGTGTGTGTGTGTGTGACTGCTCCTGGGGGTGTGTGTGTGTGACTGCTCCTGGGTGTGTGTGTGTATGTGACTGCTCCAGAGTATGTGCGTGTGTATGTGACTGCTCCAGAGTGTGTATGTGTGTGTGTGTGTGTGTATGTGACTGCTCCAGTGTGTGTGTGTGTGTGTGTGACTGCTCCAGTGTGTGTGTGTGTGACTGCTCCAGTGTGTGTGTGTGTGACTGCTCCAGTGTGTGTGTGTGTGTGACTGCTCCAGTGTGTGTGACTGCTCCAGTGTGTGTGACTGCTCCAGTGTGTGTGTGTGACTGCTCCAGTGTGTGTGTGTGTGTGTGTGGGGGGGGGGGGGGGCTTTGGGTGTGGCTGGCTCTGGGTGTGTGGGGCTGGGTCTGTGTGTGTGTCTGTGTGTGTGTGGTAGTAATTGCTGTCTGCTGAGGTCGTCCGTAGGGTACAATAGTTCTCACATTTGCGAGAGGTTAAACTATTGGCAATGTAAACTTCTCCAAAGGCGAAACCGTTGCATTGTAAATGCTTGTTATACTTGATGGTAGCTTTGAAGTGAAAAAAACTTCTGGAGTTTTCCCCCTGTGGAAAAGTAAATTTTGCCATGTTCTGTGTCCCTACGTGTCCTCCATCTTATGTTATGTGTGCATGATTAATATGCATATGTATTCCCCATGTTTGATTAAAGACGCAATTACAGTTGTGTCCATCACTAGTATGCCAGTTTCCAGTTCTCGTGAAAGCTACGAGTATTAGGCCTATGTAAAGTTGCGTTGCCACGTTTCTCAGTGTGCACGTTATTTCATTGAAAAGTCCCCGTTTCTAGGCCTCAAAAGGGCCCGGACACCAGATTCAGCTCCTGTCTCCTGAGCCCTCGCTGAGGAGCGATACAGCCCCCACCTGTATTCCTGACCCTTCACTTACTTCCTGCCTCGCAGTGCCCGGCTCGGCCTGGCTCTGCCTACGAGTCTGCCAAGAGTATGTTATGATTCTAGTTATCAGTTCAGCCCTCCTTCTCTGCATTCCTAAGCTACTGAATCGCATCAATAGTTTCCGTCATTGTCTAGCCTTTACGTCTCCATGTAAGAGAAATACTGCATTTAATGGTCATTTAATATTCTTCAACGCACTACATGTAGAATAATGCATGCTCCAGTCTTAGAGTCTGTTAGCCTTTACCCCGAAAACTTTTGGATTCTATCAACATGTTCTCTAAACATCAGATACTAGATAGGGTTTAGGTACATGTCGCCCCTGACTCTCCAGACTTCAGTCTCTACTCCTAGCGCAGAGTTCATAGCCCCCAGCTTCTCCTAGTAACACGTCATTGTCAGTTTGCGCGCACCATTAGGTTAGAGGTCCCGGCTCCTTAGGTAGCCCCCTCCATGTTTCCGCCCCATTTATGACATACTCTGTTACGTTTACATCACATGTCTATGTATACGCCTCTTGTTACACCCACTTTCACCCTTATCTTTCGCGACTGCTATTGACCACACCCACTGCTCCGCCTACTGTAATTCACTGTAATGCAATTGTTTTAGTATATATACTTGTGCACTGTTATTAAAGTTGTGCTAGCTAGCCATCCCAGATCTTGTCCGTGCAGGTTGTCCTGTTCCTGTCCTTTATGCTGTATTAAACCTGCAAACTCCTACTACCTCGAATCTTGACTCTTATTTATTGAGCTATCTGTTATTCATATATTCATTCAAAAATAGAGGTATTATTTATTTATTGACCACATAATGGCGCCCGAACAGGTACTTGCCCTTTCCCCACGCGCCGGTGAAGCCACGCCGGCCCCCTGACCCTCTGCAGCCGTGACGGAACCATACCGTGCACGTGCAGATATTTCTGCTTCAAGTATCCCTCAGGCCCACGGAGGAGACGGAGGTGGCGGTCCAGCATCCAGACGAGGCGGTGGAGGAACGCGGCGAGTCCCGACCAGAGCCCAAGCCGAGAGTCCAAGGTCCGAGGTATCCGGAGGCCCACCCGTAACAGAAGTCCGAAGTTCGTCCGTCCGGCGTCGAAGCAGTCCAGTCCAGTCCGAGGCCTTCCGTTCTTGCTGCCCGGTGAGTACCGTTGCTGGGGTAGTATCTAGACAGGGTCAATCTAATTGACTCTGGTCCGTGGGTTTTGGTGGTACACAGACCCAAAACGAAGTGTCCACTTCGGTGGATGCGGGTCCTGACGTGTCTCTTTATGAGACCGGTAAGTTTCGCACTGTTTTAGCAGTGCATCTAGTTTCTGTTCTAGTCAGTTCTGTTCTCGAGAAGATTCATGTATTCTGTTTTCAGTATTCCAGGTAGTATTCTGTTCGAACTGTTATTTTAAATGTTCTTCATGTATTTTTAATGTCGTGGTATGAGAGTGGAGTAATTATCGTGTTCATTGTGTATTGTATTGGGTCTAGATTACAGTTCAGTCATGCCTTTATTCTCGAAATTACGTCAGTTAAAAACCAGAAAAGGTCTGCTAGAAGCAGCAGTTCCTGTCCCGCCTAGGGACAGTCCAGGTCATTTTATGTATCAGAAGCATGGCATAAGTGCCATATTATATCTAGATTTATGGGTGGAGTACACCAAAGAGTTAGAAGAAAAGTATAGATGGCCCGTATCAGGTACGTGGGATGCCGAGTGCATCATGCGAGTAGAAGAAGCATTATGGAAAAAGAAAGCCAGACAGTCACAGAAAGATGCCATCGAGTTATGGCGCAAAGAATCTCATAAAAGAACCGAAAAAGAAATCAGAAAGTCAGAACTAAGTAGAGAATCCTTAGAACGAGCCCAAGAAAAGGAATTAATCGAGATAGGTGAACGAGTTAAAACCGAACAGTCAGACAGACAGAGGAATGCCCTCATTAAGGGTATGTATCCTCTTCTTGCCGAGGGCTTGCCAAAAGCGACCCCGGAGGCATCCAGTAATTTTCCGCCACCACTAGTTCCGATCAAGCTACGTCACAAACCGACCGCAGCTGATATTTTTATCTCATCCTATTTGGACGACACAGTCCCAGAATATGCGAATCCTGTTCCGCCAGTCCCTGTAAATAATGTAAATCCTGCTCCTCCAGTCACCGGAGTACCTGCTACGGTACCCCCGGTCCAGCCTACATTACAATTTCCCACTCTGCCAGCACGAAGAGTATCAGTCGACGATTCCAGTTTAGGGGCCGCAGGAGGAGGTCCTCCTGGTACCCCGCCACCACACCAACGTAGAACGTTGGCCGAGTTACATGAATGTGCGTTACAGCGTACGCCCAAATATAAGTCCGTTGCAGATATCCGACGAGCTCTCACTGAATGCCGCTATGATCCAGTCGCAGGTGATGATAGTACAGTAATATATTCCATCCGTGTAAGACGGGTGACCGGGTATTTGGACACCCTACCGGATATGAAAGGAGATCTAGACAGAATATATCGTTTCATCCGTACAGGGGATGATCCAGAAAGTATTGGCGAAGCCATGTCTCAAAGGAAAGCTGAGATCCAACTCATGCTATTAAAGTTTCTGATTAATTGTTTAATAAGAGAACAAGATTCCCCGACTAAAGATCCGGCCGAAATGAGAATCCTGACAAGGTGGAGTGATAATATAGCCGAGGGTAAGCACAGAACTATCAGTAGTATAGAGAGTATGTACAAGAAAATTCGTAAAGAAATAATAAGGTTACACGAGAAACGCAAAGAAGCACTAGTAAACGAGAAAGAAAATGACTCTACTGAAGAGGTAGACGACGAGAATCCCGCCAGAATAGCGTATGTAGGAAAATCTAGATTTCCAGACCGCCATTTACGCCTAGAGCACAAGAAAACTGTTCCTCATCCAGCACCAGAACAAGGTTCTCTAGAACAAGTATTTCAAGCTACCGATCACATTCTGAAATCACGAATCGGTTACCGTGAGTTAAGTACTATGCATGAACAAGAACTAGCCCGATCAGCAGTCCGATGGACTACTGATTCTACCACTTTTCCAGATGAAATAGTGGCACAAATGTTTCTGAAACTGCCCCCAGCCGAGCAACGACTGGTGGGTATGTATATGATCCAGCACCTCATTACTCTGTATGAGGGTCAACATTCTGATCCAGGTCCGTTACACGATGTCCTGAACGAGTTACTCCAGTATAGATGGAAAGGTCTAGGTACCGATTTAATTAGTGTCATCCTAGAACAGCGCCACAAATATAGAACGTTTTTGAACCCGCATTTTGTTCATGTCTCACCTCCAGAAAGTAAACCCTTTTATATAGATAGACAGAATCCGTTACGAGAAGTACATCCAGTCAGGACAGCGGATGGTGAAATGCAACGAGTGTTTGTGTACACTCCGATTACAAAGATGGAACTCTTAGAGATGAAGAAATTAATTCCCTGTCATGACAAAGATCCAGCAGGGTTCCACCGAGAATTAAAAGACATGCTCCGTATGGGAGAATACACGTATCCAGATATAATTAAAATGTTAAAAGTCCTGTTGCCCGCAGGGGTATATGAAAAACTCAAGGAAAAAGAATGGGAGGTGGGAGAGAAAAAGATCGATTGGGCAGTTCTAGAAGCTGAAGATAAGATACGAGTACCAGGTACCGGTCTAGGAGAGAAATGTAGAGAATTACCTGAACTATTAATACAAGTTTTGCCCAGATTATTAGCCACTAAAAAGGAAGACTGGGATGCAATCTCAGCCTGTAAACAGAAACAAGATGAAGACACTAGTGATTTTTATTCTAGATTCGAGAAATGCTTTAGTATTAACAGTGGCCTCAAGACAAGTAGCGAGTCATACCCTCATCTCTTTGTTACTAAATTAGTCGAGAATTCAAGTCCACAAGTTAAGAACCGAGTTTTGAAAGTCGAAAGTACCTGGCAAGCTAATACCCCGTCCCAAATGTTACAGATGCTTCAGTATCACCAGAATAGAATCAGAGAAGAGCAAGATCATGAGAGAAAACGTATGAAAGACACGAAAATGAAAGTACTAGTTGCACAATCTGTCCCTCAAGACAGTCAGAAGAGGGGTCCGAATCAAGCCAGTCATCCTGCAGTTCCCGTTAAAGGGACCTGCAATTATTGTAAACAGCCAGGTCACTATATAAACGAGTGTGCAGTTCTGAAACACAACATAGCTACCGGTAAAACTAAAGAAAGACCACGTCCGCCTAGACAAGAACAAGTTTCACAGACTTCTCAGCCACAGAATGCACAACAGACAGTTCCAGCACCGCAGCCTATTGCTGCAACACAGCATGTTACACAACAGATGTACCAGTATGCACAGTCCGAGTATCCAGAGTATCAGCCGTACTCATGAAACAGCCTAGAGAGGGAGGTAGGCTTGCCTCTCATCGAGATACCTGTAGATCAAGAGGGTCCCTATGTTCATAGTCAAGTATTAGGGAAAGACAGAAAGTTTCTGATTGATACAGGGGCAAGTAGGACCACTATAAGTCACGCCGAAGTTCCAGGGGCTCCGCTCTCAGGCTCTAGAAATGTTTCCCTTGGATTTTCAGGAAAGCCTATTGTAAACGAGATATCTAAGCCAGTTACTCTAGAAGTAGGTCCATTGTCCCGCACTACTGATCTGTTACTTACGAAGTCATGCCCAGAAAATTTGTTAGGTATTAAAACACTGAAAGAATTAGGTGCAGTTATTTGCTGCTCCCCAGAGGGAATACGATTGTTCTTACGTGACTTCAAGGGTCACTATGTATTACGAGATTTTGATCCGAGATTGTCTAATGTTCCGCAGCATCTATGGGCACAAGGTCCAACTGATGTAGGTTATATGCAAATCACACCCCATCGTGTGACTCTTAAGCCAGGTGTAGTGTTACCACGAATCAGACAGTACAGATTGCCACCTGAGGCTGTAACAGCCTTATCCAAAATTATTGACGAGCTCATTGCTCAAGGAGTAGTTGTAGAAACTAACTCCAATGTATGTAATTCTCCGATCATTCCAGTCATGAAACGTACTGATCCAAATGCACCCCCAGTATATCGATTAGTGATTGATCTTCGAGAACTCAATAAATGTATTATTCCCCAGTACCCAGTTGTCCCAGATATCTCTTCCCTATTGACAGCCATTGATTCTGAAGCCACATTTTTTACAGTCATAGACCTCAAGAACGCATTTTTCAGTGTCCCCATTCATCCAGACAGCCAGTTTCTTTTCGGATTTTGTTTAAATGGAAGGAGCTATAAATTCACACGAGCTCCTCAAGGTTTCACAGAAAGTCCAAGTATTTACAGTCAAGCACTTAAGAGACAACTAGACAACATTCACATGCCAACTGACACTGCCCTGCTCCAGTATGTCGATGATCTACTGATCACAGCCCGTTCTGAACGTGCTTGCGAGCGAGCATCCCTTACAGTCTTGTATTTCTTAGCCGAGATGGGGCACAAGGTGTCCCCTTCGAAGCTTCAATTCTGTGTCCAGCAAGTGATCTATTTAGGCCACTTACTGTCCAAGAGGGGTAGGCAGTTGACATCTGACCGTATCCAGTTAATAGCGAGTCTTCCTCAGCCCAAGACCCAGAAGGAGGTGCGTGCTTTTATCGGCCTTACTTCTTATTGTAGACAATGGATTCCTCAGTATGCATTTCTAGCCAAGCCACTGATACAGTTAACGACACAGGAGGCAGCCGTATCGACTGTCCTCCCTTGGACATCTGAACATACACTTAGTTTCAATGAATTAAAGAAAGCCTTATGCCAAGCTCCAGTTCTAGCTACACCGAACTACAGTAAGCCTTTTACACTTTTCCTCACTGAACGCGAAGGTACAGCATTATCTGTTCTTACACAAGATCAAGCAGGACAATACAAGCCCTGTGCTTATTTTTCGAGCACATTAGATCCTGTAGCCCAGGCTCTGCCTGCGTGCCTCAAGTCAGTTGCAGCCACAGCACTAGCTATCAGACAAAGTGATTCCATAGTATTAGGACATTCCTTGACAGTACAAGTCCCACACTCCGTGGAAGTTCTTTTAAACCGAACACAGACTCAGCACTTGACAATTGCACGTTTAACAGGTTATGAATTGACACTGTTCCAGCCACACATAGAAATCAGACGCTGCAACGTTTTAAATCCTGCTACCCTGTTACCGTCAGTTACTTCAAATCCTGCCACACATGACTGTGTGGAAGTAGTTAATACTATGACTAAGCCAAGACAAGATCTGACAGATATTCCATTACCAGATCCCGACCTGACACTTTATGTGGATGGTTCATGTATGAGAACAAGTACAGGAGAACTAGTAGCCGCGTATGCAGTGACTACAGACACTGAAGTTATAGAGACACATCGTATTGACACCCTGTCTGCTCAAGCAGCGGAGCTAGTTGCTCTGACTCAAGCCTGCATACGTGCCAAGAACCTGAAAGTTAATATTTACACAGATTCACGTTACGCATTTGGAGTCGTACACGACTTTGGAGTGCTCTGGCAGGAGAGAGGTTTCATGACTTCTCATGGAACCAAGATTCAGCATGGTCTCCTTATTCAAGCTCTGTTAGATGCCATACACTTACCGACATCTATTGCTATCATGAAGTGCAAAGCACATACGAAAGTTACTGACACTATTTCTCAAGGTAATGATCTAGCAGATCGCACAGCCAAGCTTACAGCTCAGACACCAGACATTCCAGTTAATAAGACACCGACACACACTCCAGATCTGACTACCTGTATGACAGTTAAGGACCCCACTCAAGATGTCATAGATATCCAGTTACATGCTACTCCCGATGAAATCAAGAAATGGTCCGAACAAGGAGGGGTCCAGACAGACCAGGGATGGGTAACGAAGGGAAAAGCCACATGGTTTCTCCCCGACTCTATGGTTCAAGTCATTATCAATACCGCACATAGTCCAGCACATTTAGGAGAAAAAGCTATGTTAGATAGTATCCAGAACATTTGGTCCAACAAGCATTTACGAGCTGCAGCCAAGCAGAAGGTCCGTACCTGTATGATATGTTACCAGTTCAATCCAGGTAAAAGTGTCCCGGTGGAACAAGGTGGATTCCAGCCCCCTGACCACCCTTTTGAAGTCCTCCAGATGGATTATATTCAGATGGAGCGATGTCGAGGTTTCAAGTATGTCCTTGTAGTTGTATGCGCTTTGTCCAGGTGGACAGAAGCATATCCAGTCCCAGATTACACAGCCGCGACCACTGCCAAGCAGTTGGTTCGTGAATTCTTCCCCCGTTATGGACTCCCTAGAGTCGTATATTCTGACAACGGCCAACCATTCTCATCTGAGCTCATGAAACATGTCTCCCTTCTGTTAGGGTACCAGTGGAAGTTTCATTGTGTACGCCATCCTGAAGCAGCCGGTCTCGTAGAGAGACATAATCAGACCCTGAAAATCCGCATCGCCAAAATATGTAAAGAGAAAGGTGTGGACTGGTTAGTAGCTCTGCCAGTCGCTTTGTTTTATATGCGCATGGTCGCACATTCCAGATCAGGTCTGTCCCCGTACGAGGTCGTATTCGGCCGCCCCCCTAACATGTGTGGTACACCTAGACCCCGAAGTATTACCGATGTTTCAAGTAATATGCTGACAGATTACCTAGCTTCCTTGATGTCTGCCCTACACTCTTGTCGTTCACAGGTTGCCGCCGCATTTCCAGACAATACCGAGGTGGCACCGCATGAAATCGTTCCCGGATGCATGGTTCTTGTCCGGAATTTTGATCGTTCAAGTCCGCTGGAGCCCCGCTGGAAGGAGCCCAAACAGGTCCTCCTGGCCACCCGTACTGCCGTCAAGTTGGAAGGCAGGAAGGGCTGGGTCCACCTGTCACATGTGAAAAGATTTTTTGGACTAAAACCTGTTTCCAAGAACATTTCCGAGGATTGTAAAGACTGCCAAAGTACTATTCTTAAGGACTGTCCCGCAAAAGACAATGATACAGATTCCTCCCCGTTAGAAAAAACTCCGCAGCAGGAGTATAAGCTTAAATTAAGGTCTAGTAAAATAAGTCAGCCAGTTTGATTGTCTAAGTCCTCCCCTAGGTGAAACGGTTAGACCGGTTTCTGACATGTATATAATAGACCCCCACAGAGAGAGAGTTAGTGAGAACTCTAAAAGTTGCACTATTATTTTATGTTTTCTGCTATATCTCAGCCTTATGATTACCTGCACATGTTATGCATTTTATTTGTGTTTTCCAGTTTCTCATGTAAATAAGTCTGCTAATGTTACAGTAGAGCACACGTTTAGTGATCTGCCTCCTCATGAACTCTCATATCGTCTTGCTATGCGTAATAATTCCTTTATCCGCATGTTACATTATTCACACCAGACCAGCAATGCCACTAATTGTTGGGTGTGTGGTCGACTCCCCCCTTTCCAGACACCGAAGGGAGTTCTGCCACTGTTTCCTTATCCATTTTCCCATAATGGTTCGTGTGGAGCATGGTCCACGTTAACGTCATCCTCAACAGATATGTCTTTTCTGAACAGTACATGTTTTCCAGACAAGCAAGGTCTTCCCCACAGAACAGGGTTAGACCTAGAAAATGAAGTTTATAACTTGGGTAATTATTCTTCGAATTTCATGGTCCTGAATGTTCAGTCTGATTCTACTCCAGACTTACCTGCTATGTCAGTATTACCAGTAAAAGGCGAATTATGTGTCCGAAATAATGGTTCCGTACATGTAGGCCATAGTGATTGTACTACTATTGTCAAGTATAGTGACAGTAGGAAATCTATTTTCAAAGCTTCACGTCATTCTTATTTTGTTTGTGGTCAGACCGCATATGTTCGTCTGCCCCTCGATTGGGAGGGAACCTGTTACATTGCCTTCCTACTGCCACCAGTTTTTCTAGCCCCACCTGACTATCATAGGAATTCCCACCTAGTACATACGAGACACAAGAGAGACCTCCCGATTGTCGATTATACTGAAACTGCTCTAGAGCAATACATAGATATCAATAAAGGTGTCTTCCCCTACTTAGGTACTGTTGTAAATAGTAAACTGATACGTAGATTAACCAGAACACTTGAAGCAGTAGTGATTGAGACTACTTCTGCTCTAGGTAACTTAACCGAAGAACAATCCTTTATGAGAATTGTCGTGCTCCAGAATCGTCTCGTCCTTGACGTCATACTGGCCGATAGGGGCGGGGCATGTAGAGTCATCGGATCTAGTTGCTGCATTTTCATTCCTAATAACGCACCGTCTGTTTATTCAGCTATTACCAGACTCCATAATATTGCCCATATGTTACACCAAAATCCAGGCACCTGGACATGGTCCGGTTGGTTCTGGAATACAATTTCTGCCTGGGGATGGAAAGTATTGTCATTTCTGGGTATTGCAGTAGCGATCATATTCAGTTGCTGCCTCTGTTTACAATGTGGCCCTGCGATTTGCGGCATTTGTGCTACCTCTTGTATTCCTAGTCCCAAGTCCCGTTCTAAATCCAGTTCCAAGACAATTCGAGACGAGCAAATGATACTGTATGAAATGATAGATGGTATCATGAATATTGATGTTTCCTGATGGAAACGTAGTGACAAGGAGGGAATGTGGAAAAGTAAATTTTGCCATGTTCTGTGTCCCTACGTGTCCTCCATCTTATGTTATGTGTGCATGATTAATATGCATATGTATTCCCCATGTTTGATTAAAGACGCAATTACAGTTGTGTCCATCACTAGTATGCCAGTTTCCAGTTCTCGTGAAAGCTACGAGTATTAGGCCTATGTAAAGTTGCGTTGCCACGTTTCTCAGTGTGCACGTTATTTCATTGAAAAGTCCCCGTTTCTAGGCCTCAAAAGGGCCCGGACACCAGATTCAGCTCCTGTCTCCTGAGCCCTCGCTGAGGAGCGATACAGCCCCCACCTGTATTCCTGACCCTTCACTTACTTCCTGCCTCGCAGTGCCCGGCTCGGCCTGGCTCTGCCTACGAGTCTGCCAAGAGTATGTTATGATTCTAGTTATCAGTTCAGCCCTCCTTCTCTGCATTCCTAAGCTACTGAATCGCATCAATAGTTTCCGTCATTGTCTAGCCTTTACGTCTCCATGTAAGAGAAATACTGCATTTAATGGTCATTTAATATTCTTCAACGCACTACATGTAGAATAATGCATGCTCCAGTCTTAGAGTCTGTTAGCCTTTACCCCGATAACTTTTGGATTCTATCAACATGTTCTCTAAACATCAGATACTAGATAGGGTTTAGGTACATGTCGCCCTGACTCTCCAGACTTCAGTCTCTACTCCTAGCGCAGAGTTCATAGCCCCCAGCTTCTCCTAGTAACACGTCATTGTCAGTTTGCGCGCACCATTAGGTTAGAGGTCCCGGCTCCTTAGGTAGCCCCCTCCATGTTTCCGCCCCATTTATGACATACTCTGTTACGTTTACATCACATGTCTATGTATACGCCTCTTGTTACACCCACTTTCACCCTTATCTTTCGCGACTGCTATTGACCACACCCACTGCTCCGCCTACTGTAATTCACTGTAATGCAATTGTTTTAGTATATATACTTGTGCACTGTTATTAAAGTTGTGCTAGCTAGCCATCCCAGATCTTGTCCGTGCAGGTTGTCCTGTTCCTGTCCTTTATGCTGTATTAAACCTGCAAACTCCTACTACCTCGAATCTTGACTCTTATTTATTGAGCTATCTGTTATTCATATATTCATTCAAAAATAGAGGTATTATTTATTTATTTACCACACCCCTACTCAAGTGTCTGGAATTTTCTGCCTCCCTGCCTTGGTCCCAGTGGGTCTGCAGTAACAATAGGCTAGTGTGAAATTATTTGTGTGTGAGCTGAGACAGTGTCTTTAAAGTGCAAGTAGGGCTGTGCACAGCTCAGCCCCCCATCCTGCATTCGGTGGCCTATTCTGCCAACATACTGAACCTTCTATTGTGTGACTGGAAGGAATACACAAGGGCCAACTATGCCGATGGTAGAACATGAAAATGCCAACTTTCTAAAAGTGGCATTTTCAGAATTGTTACTTAAAATCTGACTTTACCATTACATTGATTTTAAATAACAATTATCTACGCACAACACATGACATTTCTACCTGTTCCCAAACAAAAGCTATTACTTTTCAAAAAATTATTTTTATGAACAAAACAACAAAGAAAAGCACATCAGGTGACATTAGCAGTTCTTGAAAGTTACATAAGTAAATTTCCATACATTCAAAATAATGAACACAGAATGTAGGTAAAGGATCAAGGGGACGCTTGTGTCTCCACTTCCTCAGAACACATCGGGGGCACACAAATATCTCCGCGATATTGATTGCAGACCTCCCAGACCTTCCCCACTTTGCTGGACACCCCCTAGCTCCATATACCGACCCCTCCCTGAACATGCACCAATCCAGGTCCTCCGCCCACTTCTCGACCCGAGGCGGCTGGCTGGCTCCCCACAACTGGGCATCATTCCGCTTGGCTATCATGCAGGCCAACGTAACCCATTGCTTCCTATATGCAGTCAGATCCGTGGGTTCCCAAACGTTCAGAATACACCTGCGCACCTCTGGCCGTATCTCCACACTCAGCACTTCTAGTAGCTTATCGTGAATCTTCTCCCAGTATGCCTGTAGCCCAGAACAATGCCACATTATATGCATGAACGTTTGAAGCTCCCCGCACCCCCTCCTACACTCCCCGCCCTCCGAGCGACCCATACGGACCAGATGAGGCCCCTTGACATATGACCCATGGAGAATCTTTAGTTGTACTAATCGAAGCCTCATCTGTATCCCTACCATCCGTGGAGAGGAAACCACCTCCCGCCAGTCCTCATCATCCAACTCTAACTCATCATCACCCCAGTGCATTCTTAATAGGACCAGCGGATCCTCCATATGATTAATAAGCTTCTTGTATATTAGTGAAATTGCTTTATCAGGGAGGTGGCCGTCGAGAGGGGAGGTGTCGGGAAGCGATGTGCCCTTGTGGATATTCGCAAGTAGGGCATGTCTGATCTGGAGGTAATGGTAATGTTCACGATCCTTGAGATGGTATTGTTGCTGAAGTGAACTGAAGGTGAGGACTGTGCCTTTCTCCCATACATCTTTAATCTGCATAATCCCGATGAGATCCCACTTGTCAAATCTCTTAGATTTCCATAGGCTCCCCAACTTCTCCGAGTTCGACAGCGGGGTGGCCAGTGTGAGGCTCCCTTCCTACTTAAGGTGCCTATTTGCCGCGTGCCACACCTGATCGGCATGTGCCGTTGGTCCCGCGAGGGGAAACCAACGAGGTACAGCATAGAGCGCTCTAGTGAAATTGCCGCCCGGAACCTGCCAGCGGTCCATAGCATACCCTGGGTCCCCGGGGGCCCGTATATTGCATGATTCACCCCAGCCAACTGGGAGACCCAGTAGTATTTCCTTAGCTCCAGCAGGCCTATTCACCCGTCATACCAGGGGAGAGTGAGTTTGGAGAACGCTATACGGGGCCTGCCGTCCCAAAGAAGCTGCCTCTGGAGGGCCTCTATCTCCCTAAAGTAGGATGTGGGTACCAAATCCATCGAGTTCTGGAGCGCGTAAAAGAATCGAGAAGGGCCATCCAGCGCGCCACATCACCTTTACATCTACTCAAAGGGGTGCCGAGATTGTTAGCATATCGTAGTTTCGGGTCAAGGGTAACGTAAATGAAAAGGTATCTAAACCCGATCAGCTCAATCTGTATCGGGCAATTCTGTGGAAGAACCAGTGGGTCACCCCTAAGAACGAAGAGCACTGACTTTGACCAGTTTATAGCAAAGCCAGAGTACCTCCCAAAAATGGCAAGCATGTCTAAAAAACATATAAGAGATCCCCACGGATTGGTGAGGTAAAGCAGGATCTCATCAGCATATAATTAAATTTTGTCCTCTCATTCCAATGTCCACAGTAAGCCGCAGATCGCACGGTCCCACTGAACCCACGCCGCCAGGGGCTCCAAGGACAAGGCAAACAAGAGCGGGGACAGGAGATAACCCTCACTCGTGCCGTTGCCAAGGAGAAAGTCAGCAGACTTCTGATTATTCACAACTACCCTCGCCAGAGGCTGGGCATAGAGGAGGCGTATCCAACTCACAAACCCCAGACCAAAACCAAGCTTCCCCAATACTGCAAATAAATATGGCCACTCAACCCTGCCGAATGCCATGGTGGCATCCAAAGATACCAAACCCCCGGCTCCTGGATCGTCGGGGTCCTACCTAGCACCTCGTGTAACCGCCGTACATGAAGGGCTGTATTCCGGTGCGGCATGAAGCCGGACTTATCCGGATGTATCAAGGTAGTGATAACCTTTGCCAATCACGTTGCCAGCAACTTCGCCAATATTTTGGGCTCAGCGTTCAGCAACGAAATAGGTCTGTATGTGGAGCATAGTGTCTTAGGCTTCCCCGCTTTATGAATGACCACTACATTTGCCACCCGTTGATCGTATGGGAGCTGTCCCCCTCTCTGCATTCTGTGAATATGGAGCGTAGAAATGGAGCAAGCTTATTGGAACTAAGTTTGTATAGTTCTATGGGAATTCCGTTTGGGCCGTGGCCATCCCGGAGTGCACTCCTCTGATTGCCTGCGCCACCTCATCGTCTGTGAGTGGGGATTCTAAATATTCCCGGTTATCATCCGACAACAGGGGCATTTGGATGTCTTTTATCATTGCGCTATTCTACGCCTCCATATTCTTGCCAGCCGAGGTATACACCCCGCTATAGTATTCCGCAAACCTATCTGCAAGGGCCTGTGGATCAGTAAGCATGCTGGAATCCTCCCCCTGTATTTCTGATGCCAACCGCGATGCCCACTCACCCGTTTCTAGCCATGCTATCAGTTTACCGGCCTTATCTCCATGCTCGTAAACCCTGCTTTGAGTCTCGTAGTTCTGCGCTCTAGCCTTGTCCCTAGCAAGTCTTTTATACTCATCCAGCTGCAATTTAAGCCGATGTAACACCTCCGTGGTCACTGCCCTAGACACCTCCGCCTCCAATCTTAACACTTCCCCCTCTACCCTCTCCATCTCCGCCTGCCGCTCTTTTTTCTTCCCCGCAACCAAGAATAAGGCCTCTCCCCGAATGACTGTCTTATATGCCTCCCACAGAGTCTGTGCCGAGTCCACCATACCTGCATTTTCCTGGAAGTACCTGTCCGTGATTTTAACAACTTCTTTCTTGGTGTTGGGGTCCCTCAGGTGCCAAGCATGAATAGGGGCAACCCTGCCTACATCAAACTGATCGAACTCCAGCCGGAGCCAAACCCGAGAGTGGTCTGAGATCCCACTCCCCAGGTGGCGAGCCTCCCGGATAGCATTTGCCTGGGCAGCTGGCACCAAAACGTAGTCTATCCTAGACAGGATACTGTGTGCGGCGGACACGTGAGTATAGTGCACTCCACTTGGATTACGAACCCTCCAACCGTCCACCAGCCCCATTGTTTCTAAGAAGTCAAGGAGCCACCTCTGCACTGGTCTCAGAACTCAGGCTGGGTGCCGGTGCACCTTCCCACCACCACCGCGTTAAAGTCCCCCCCCATCACAAGAAGGCCCAACGGAAGAGTCAGGAAGATAGAACCCAAATCTCGAAACGTGTCAGATTGGAGGCCGGGCAGGACATACATTTTTTTTTTGTTGTTTTTTTTTGCAGAGTTTTATATAGCGGGAACTAGACCCGAACTGAATCAGGTATCAGAGCGCTTTACATAGCACCAGTTACGTTACATGAGGACACACATTCATTTTAGGCACGGGGAGATTAAGTGATTTGCCCAGAATCACAGGAGGTTTTTTGGCGTCGTTACCGAGACTCGAACCGAGGTCGAGCGCCCTAGCCGTTAGGCCTAGTCAAATGGAGATGAAGGTGACCGTTCTCCACTCCCACTGCCCCAATACGCCGATGTATCGACCTCGCTGGTCAGACCATGTGGCCTGAATTGTTAAGGGAAAGGACTTTTTAATCAAGACACCAACTCCTCTCGACCCAGTGGTGAATCCAGCATGCGCTACCAATTTATAACCCCCTCTGTGTAGAGCCATGCAAAGATTTCCAATGAGATGTGTCTCCTGTAATAGCACCACGTCTGGGGAGTGCCTTCTGACCAACTGACTCACCATTCCCCTCTTAATTCTGTCCCCTTGGCCATTAACATTCCAACTAAGCACAGTCATCCCCGATCCCCATCTAACATTTGACATTTAACTGGTATGGAAGCAGTACAGTTAAAGCATTGTCTCCTGATGTGAGAAAAAAGGAATAAAAAAAATACACAATGCAAACAATTCAGCAAACAATCCACTGAACCCAAAATCGGCGTGGCTCCGACCGCCCGGAGCCCCGCCAACCCCAGACCCCTCCCCCCTCCCTGCACCACTGCTCATGGCTTACGACCATCCCCAACTGGCAGTGTGCCTGTCGCCCGACACTCTAACTCTACAACTAACTAAAAGTAGTTACGAGGAGGCGAGTCGATAACCCGCCCCCTCCAGGTCCACAGCCAACTCCAGCACCCACACCCGGAATAATCCACAGGCCTGACTTTGTCCCAATTCTAAGACAGGATAAAAAACGCCTGTGGGTCTAACCCTTCTACCCGGCAGTACACAAGAGTCCCACTGTTACTTCTGCCTCCATCAGTTCTCCCTCTGCTGCTCTTCTTCTCCCACATGGTCGCCTCCCTCCGGTGCAGTCAATGGATGGGTGTCATTCCAGTCCGATAGCACTTCCGGATTATTGAAGAACCAGACTCTTCCATCAGCTTCCCCCTCAGATGCACCGGGAACATTATTGCATATCTCAAGCCCCTGTCTCTAAGTTTCTTCTTGACTGCATGAAAGCCTTGACGTTGCTTCTGCACCAGCTGTGTGAAGTCAGGGAAGAAGGAGAGGGTGGCGTTCTCGTAGCGGAGGGGGTCTCCCGAGCGTGCCGCCTGCAATATAACATCTCTGTCCCTGAAGTTCATGACCCTTGCAATCATCGGGCGAGGCGGCGCCCCAGGCCTAGGCCGACCTTCAAGGACCCTATGCGCCCACTCAATTGAAGACATTACTCAAAACCTTTGGCTTGAGGTAGTTAAGTATGATGTCCTCGACTAACAGGTCCGGGGCCGGGTTCTCCGCTTTCTCCGGGACCCCAAGGATCCGAATATTATTGCGCCGCACCCTCCCTTCAAAATCATCCAACTTCTTGTTGGTCAGAGCCCGGGAGGCCTTGAGGTCACGCACCTCCTGCTGGAGAAGAGCGACATCATCTATCAAACTAGCAGTCTTTATATCTAACGATTTTACTTTTTCGCTTGCCTTCGTGAGGTCCGCTCAAATGAGGTTTGCCTCGATCGTGACCGTATCAAGCTTATTATCCAGTGATTCCATCTTCTATCCCCGTGAAGATTGGACACCTTTGATAGCTGCCATCACATCCAGCAGCGTCAGCTCTGTCGGTGTTCCTAAAGGGTCATCCCCCTCGACTGGGATCACTTTGAGTCTATAGGCGAGCCTTTAGATATGGTGTAGCGGTCCAGCCAATTGGATTGCACATGTTTCGGACCTCTAGAGGATCTAGGGAGATGCCTGTCAGTGTCTGGTTTGGCCGCCATTTGGGAAATCCTCAAAGCGAAAGCTCGCTACCCAGCTCTTGTAAGGGAATCCAACGACCCAGGCCGGGCCCACCACACTTGTCACTGTCTCCACCGCTACGCCGTATGACGTCACTGACAGGTCTGGCCTCTGTGACCAAACAGCCCAGGAGACAAAACATCTTACAGTCCCAGAGGGGCAAGTCCACGGGTGTGAGTCAGGCCCACCCCCGGCTACACGGCCCTCACGACAGGCCGGACTCACCGTGGCCCCAGAGGTAAACACTGCCCACACCGAAGGGCCAACAGACCGGAGACCCAATCAGACCCCCCATGGGGTGTACAATGCAAGCGGGGGCCAATGGCGGTGGCAGCCAGACAACACAGCAGACCAGGGGGTGCATGCCCGGGGGACCCCCAGCACCGCCTCTTCCCCCCAATGCCGCAACACAGATGATTCACAGTGTGCACCCCAGCCACAGGTATGGACAGGTGCACACCAGTCCACGGCAGGATTTACTTCAGACAAAGGGTGTGGCCCTACTTCCTGGGCCCCCTCCACAGTCGTTCAGTAGGCAGATCGTCCAGTAGCCCCCACACCACAACGGAGGCAATTGAACCACGGCAGCCCGAGACAGAATATCTGTTTGAGCAGGATCTCCCCCAGCACCACGGTTCTGGGGGTCAGCCCCAGCCTCTCACGGTGCCCACGCCACCAGGTGGTGGGGTAAACCAAGAGTCCTCCGCAAGCCCCCAGCACCCCGCCCGTCCGACCCGCCGCCTCACCTCCAGTCCTTGGGGCTCCGCCGCAGGATGATCAATGCTCGTCCAGGGGCTGCGATAGAGAAGGTGGGGGCCTCAAAGCAGGTGCCTCGCAAGTCCGCCACACAGCTCCGCCCCCGAAATAAGTTCACAGCACCTCGGCTTGTTTCCAGCAGGCCAGACTGGCGACTTCCGGTTTCCGGGCTCGCTGTTGATTCACTGAGTCACGGCCACCAGCCCACTCAAGCTCCTGGTCCCGGCCGCACCCCAGGCCGTAATTTCCCATCAATGTTTCTCTGGCCCCCGGTGTCACAGCGGGGCCAGAGTCGGTGTCGGGAGCCCCGACGCACTTCCCCTATCAGAGGGTGGGCTCCGATGCCAGGATGCTGTGCAAGATATTGGAGCTGGAAGGCAGGTAACGCAGAGCCGAGGTCCTAAGCGGCCATCTTGCTCGACGCGTAGCTCCTCCTCCCCAAGTTATCACTTTTTAAGTGTTATAAGGTAACCCAACATTATCCTATAGGATAGGTAGGCTTCAAAGTAGTGAAAAATGAATTTGTGAGTTTTCTCCTACCAGGACATGTAAAATGTAAAAGTACATGTCCACTTTTTAATTACAATCCACCCGGGCCTTGTGGCTCTCTAGAGCCTACCTTAGGGGTGACTTAAATATAATAAAAAGGGAGGCTTATGCTTGGCAATTGGTTATGTTTGCCAAGTCGAAATGGAAGTTAAAAACTGCACACATGCTGCAATGGCAGGCCTGAGACATGTTTAATGGGCTACTTAAGTAGGTAGAACAATGAATGCTACAGGCCCACTGCTAGCATTTAGTTTACCAGCACTCTGTATATGGTATATCACTTTACTGGGGACTAATTTGCCAATAGGTGTAAGCCCATTTTATCATGTTTTAGGGAAGGGCACTTTAGCACAGGATAGCAGTAGTAAAGTGCACAGGGTCCCAGGGACACAAAAACAAATAGGAGAGGAATAGGCAAAATGTTTGAGGGAAGACCACCCCAAGGCTGAAATGTCTAACACTCTGCTTTAGGGTAAGGTAACAGATTCAGGGACTAGGCTTGGGACGTGCTGGCTGCATGTGAATGCCTGACCCAGACTCTAAATGCATGGCAACACATATCACTGCCCAGCTATATAAGAGCATCTACAGCATGGTGTGGTATTTCCAGAGTATTAACATTCCACATTCTCTGGAGGAATGCATAATGTGGAATGTTGGGGGAATTTTGTATGATGCCAATAAGATGGAAACTTGGCATGCTCTTAATGCCATCCAGAAGTCTAAGGCAGGGTGAAGAGGTTGCACAAAACATTTAAACAAACCATTTAGTATAGTGGGAAAAGTTGGAAAGTGGAAGGTATGAAATGGATTGAAGGTCACACCTCATAGTACCATGGATCCAGAAACACTAACTCCATGCTTTGTTCTGCATCAACTAATATTAGTAAGAATGTGGAAAATGGGAGTGAGGGTGAAGAGTGAGAGAAGTAGAAAAGTTGAAAGTGAGTAATGAATATGAGGATCATAAGAAAGCTGTTGGAAAATCCAATGCAGATGTTGGACATTTAGTGGGAGTCAAAGCTCTAGTAGGTCTTCTAAGTTCCGCAAACCTTTGAGGATAGTAAAGATCTTTAGAAACAGAGTGGTAAAATGCAAAGGTGGTAATCAAGAGGTTTTCTTGAGACAGTTCCACAATGAAAGGACAAGAATAGAAGACGCTACGGATTTGAGAAGACCTGAGAAATATACAGATTTTGTCATTATAAGTGATAATTGTAAAAAATGTTAACCTAATATGGGTTTTAATGTTTAAATCGGTGTGGTTGTGATTTTTATCATGTTATTCATTATTAGTTGTATTGAAGGAAGTGTATTAGTGTTAATTAATAAGAATCAATACAATTAATCACAGAAAATCATGGAAAATTTAAAATCAATCTGAGGTTAAACCAAGATATAAAATCATGAACATTGCAGAGCAAATAATAAGACTTTCTGACATTAGTGCTTCGACAGTGGCAGAGGCAAACACAGTCAGATCCTTCGCTTCCAGGTGTCAATAAAGACCTATTTTGACAAATTTGCTGAAGCGAGCAAGATGCATAGGCACAGAAGTGGTCATGCAACATTCCAGCGTCTCCTTAAAGGTGGAGACCCCATTTGACCTGAACATCAGATAAAAACTCCAGACAGCAGCATAATAAGTTTAACATGGATAATTTTTTGTACTCCCAGAATCTACAGGGCATGCTCCCCGGTGTACCGGTCTAGTCTGGATGAAATTCATTAATTCAGAGAACCATGAGTCGTGCTCTGAGGATGCAGTGCCTGGTTTCCTTGGTTAATGCCGACTTTAAATATGGATGCAGGTTCGTGTCCTCCTATGATTTTAAAATGGGAGCAGTATAGATACTAGAGAGGGCAGTTGCCAAATTGTCTCTCTTTGAGTGAATGCAGTCTGTTTCCTCGAAATAGCATGTATGCTAGAGTAAAGAGCGTTTAGGGGTATCAGTGTTTCCAAATTGCCATCTAGATCAGAAGCTGCCTTTCTAAGGTATGAGGACCATGGAGTAGAAGAGGCAGTATAAAGCACTTGGAGAACCTTTTTTAAGGAGTTTGGTTTACTCGTTGTGTTGCGTAGTAATACTTAAGGCAGGCAGCCTTGCTTTCAATATCTTAGCCATGCATGCCAAACTCTAAGCGAAGTAGCGCGCATCAAGGATATTTTGGAAAATGAAGCAGCCTCCTACAAGCATGGCACTGTGCCTTGTTCAGTGCTAAAAATAAATCCCCCTGGGTAGGTATGTTGACCATATCAGAGGTTAGGTAGCAGTTTCGCCTGAGTAACTTTCAGTATGGCCTCTGCTGTTAGGGAGCGAAACTGGTGATATCATTTGCATAAGGCATAGGTAATGCCTGGGACTTCCTGTTAATCTGTTTATAGTGGAGAGTCTGTATCCATAAACCAGACACCAAAGTAATTGTAGTTAGATGTTTGCTGTAATCCATTGGTTGCCAGGCCTGCATCCTGGGTTCCTCTTATTTTTATACCTGTTGAGAATCTTCACCTTTGTTTTATCTGGGTTCGCCACCAGTTTGTTCGCTGTGTTCTAAGAATAAAGCTCATTGAGAGCACGCTGCAGACCAATTGTTTTGTGAGCTAGTGTAAGCATATCATCTGCATATTGAATCATTAGAAGCCTAATGGAGTTGATCTTTGTTGGATTGAGTTTGCCCTTGTTAGTGAAAGACCTCTGTCTGTGGTGTGTAAAGTTTAAACAGCATTGGATCCAGGATGCACCCTTGCTTTAGGCCCCGTGTGGTAGAAATTGGCTTAGTCCCTGAGTTATAGACTGGACACAGACCCACGTGCCAGAGTACAATGCAATAACAGCACTAAGTAGGCTGTCATGTATACCCAAGCCTGACAGATTAAAGCAGCGGAATAATCCACAAAGCACTCAAACAGTGTCGGCTGTGAAAGAATGAAAGCGCTGTGTGTCAGATATGACACTGTGACTATATTGTCAGTGGAGGAAGAATGTGGTCTAAAACCAGTTTGGTAGAAGGGTATGTTGTTAGTTTCAGCCACCCATGTCTTAAGTTCATGGAGTAAAATATTTGCGTATGTTTTAGCTTTTACATACAGCAACGCAATTAGCCTGTAGCTTACTGTGTTGACATGTCACCCCTTTTTATGATTTGGATGAAGGATAGATCCCTTCCAGGATTATGGGACCTTTGCACTTTGGAAATAGTCCACATACAGGTGAGTGGGGCGGACAGCCAGAACTCTGCATCAGACTTAAATAGTGCGCTTGGCAGCCTGTTAGGACCTGGGGCCCATTGGTTCTCATCGCATTAATGACTTTAGATAAGGAGTCTTGATTGAATATTGTAGACCCAGTTGCCACCTCTTCATTGTCCAGGCCTGATCCCTTCAACATATCAGCTACACCATGGCAAACCATGGAGCCTGGGTCTACATATAAGTTGTGTACAAATTTAAAACATTTTGTTGCTTACAACATTTTTGTTATTTAATGCGTCAACGTAGAGCCAAAACGTCTCCTGGTTTTTTTACTAGACAAAAATGAGAATAAATGAGTCAATTCTGATTCCATGTACTTTACTTTTGACTTCCACATTTGCAGAGAGAAATTTGGGAAAATTGGAACAATCATGGAGGTAAACTCAGAATATCTAAGGGAAGCAGGTGCTATTTGCCTTTTGGTAGACCTGGCACTGCACTTGTTAACCCTGGTCTCCAGAGTGGGGCACAAATGCACCAGTAGGAACAAAAGTAAACCGGGATCCATTTCATTTCTACAGTTATCGCACTTTCTTTTTCCCCTGACCCCTCAAATAGGATGCGGTTGAGCGGTAAAAGATTGGAGAAAGAGTCAACCCTATGATGTCACCACAAGACAAGGGTGTATGACATCCGTTCCACTAACCATGGTATTTTGGCAAATCAACGTTTATGCAAAATACTGTTCTCTACCTCCAGCTTTCATCAAGCATCCACAGATTTTCTCTTAGCTGGTATTTGGGAAGCAAACCAGAAATAGTGGCGACAAAGCCAAGGAGAATTGGGAAAATAATACCAAACTAGAATGCCACTCTTGGTCCTCCAAGTCTTGCTGACTTTTTATCACCAGTTCATCCACAGCACCATGCAGATATAAACCAGATGGAAAACAAATAGCAGTGGAGAGAATGAGAGACCCCTTCATTACAAATAAAAAGGAGAGCCCCCACTTAATTAAAAATAAAAAGTGGATGCAGGAGGTCCCAACAATGTCACAAAAATAATAATAGTAAATAGAAACATTGCAGGTGTGGTCATCGGAATGGACAGCAGATCCAATTCTATTTCAATTTCTCGTACATGGTACACAACCTTAGCAGTCAAGCCTGCCTCTATTATACTGCAGCCCCTCCGTTTCCTCTAAGGGGAGGATGGGGAAAAATAGTGAATTATTGGTCCAATGTAACATTGATGTTTTCCCATTTAATACTACACTATCTCTTAAGAGAACCAAAGAAGGATGTCAATCCACAAGCCATACCTAAGGTACAAGGTAAGGTAGTCTGACAAACCAGGCAGAATATTTTAAGACAAGTAATTCTAGAATTTTACACAAGCGCCTTGGGCTCCTCTGTGGAAATATACCTAAATCTGAAGATTCTGTTCCTGGAATGTACATGGCCTTACACGATTACTGGAAGATCGAGATGCAACAGACCTTTTACAGAACTATGCAATTTTAAAGTTCCAGATAACTTGGAAAAATGACCTTACTGCCATTATTTACTTTCAAGAATTCTTCATTCTTTCAACACGTTTTTCTTCGTGTGGTCGAGAAAAAGTTGGGTTTTAAATTTTTTTATCACTAGAACTAGATGCCAAGCCTCAAGAAATCGATCTTCAATTGCCATGGCTTTTATGTATCAAAATTCATTTACAGATGTCAATTATTCTATTCAATATACACCAGAGTACAAAGACATTGATCAAAACAACCCAGATTACTTTCTTTGGGAAATAATTAAAACTCTAACACAACAATATCCAACAGCCATTCTAATTATCTCAGGAGACCTTAATATGCACAAGGTCATTAGAAATTCTTCAGATAATTCAAATAGTGACATAATACAGTTGTGCTGTGCACAATTGCAAAAATATGGCTAGTGATATTGCAAGAACACTGACTGCATATTTCAAAAAGTGTGCCAATTTAAAAAAAATAAAGCACCATTCTATACTTGATTACACTATCATTTCAAAGGACTTGGTGTCTGGAATTGATGGATATGATGTCATTCCGAGATTGTAAAGCAATCATAATCCTCAAATCATTAAACTGGTGCTAGCAGCACATTATCAACCAAAGTCCAATAATTTTAAACAAATGCTGACTGCTTTTAATTTGAAAAGGCTGATATGCAATCAACAAATCAACCGGAAAAACTGAAATTTGTGGAGAGTCAAACAGGCTAGGCCCACTATGAATTTCAAAATGGAAAATCAATGACAGATACGTGGTCTTATTTATGTTCATCCTTAATAAGACACATTTCCAGCCTCAGCTAGGGGAAACCCCATTAAATCCACTTATAATAGGAGGTACTCACATAAGCTCTATTTACAAAAGAAGGTTCTCAACAAAGTAGTAAGGGCAGTATATAAGCAAACAAACCCAAACTGCAGTCATGACAGAAAGCATTCTTTGAACTTTTGAGGAGGACATACAAACAGGAGAACTGGAAGGCCAAAAGACCTTACCATTAGGAAATATGGTCAAGACTACATTATGCTTGCAAAACAAACAATATTCAAGCCTTTTGGAGAACCATTAATGATTTGCAGAACAGTTGCAGTAGGGCATATAGTGTAAATATTTCAGAATCAAGTTGGGGTATTTGGTCTGTATGGGGCCTGCACTGAAAAACGCTCAGAAAAATCTTTCCAGTAGAACATGATAACCACCTCATGTGACATAAACTATCACCCTATGGGGAGTGAAAGGCCTTATAAAGAAAGGCTATTAACTAATAGGCATAATAAATGAGGAAATGATAGACGGAATTAGGTCAAAAGGACCACCCACCCCTAACGGCATCGCCAATGCAGTTTTTAAAGCAAACCCTGAACTGTTGGCAAGAGTATTGACTCTGTTATTCGGAGAGGTAGTAGCAACAAAAGCAGCTCTAGAATCATGGCAATGGAGTATTTTACATCCTATATATAAGAATGACACTCCAGATAATCCAGCTAACTATAGTCTTATCAATACAAAAGGGGATGATGGATGGAGCATTTGAGCAGATCCAACACTCACCGCCAGTCAACTGATCTGGGTTTAATCCATCATCATTATTTAGCTCACTCCACCACCCCAGTTCAGACATGGCCATATGCAAATCAGTCTGACCCGATGCCTCATGGGAACAGTCCAGCATGAACTGCCAAGCCATGTCTTCCCTGGACCAGAAACAAGCATCCTGGGAACAGTTTCTGGCTAATCAGCAGTCATCAGCCAGGCTAGCTTGAATCCAGTGGCAAAGTGAGAAAGGGACCCACGTCTGGGCAAACCCTGCCAACTTAGGGCGAACAAAGCGATACAAAAGAGGATGAAGGACAGAGCGTTTGAGCAAATCAAACACTCACCCCCAGTCAACTGATCTGGGTTTAATCCATCATCATTCTTTATCTCACTCCACCACCCCAGTTCAGACATGGCCATATGCAAATCAGTCTGACCCTGTGCCTCATGGGAACAGTCCAGCCCGACCTGCCAAGCCATGTCTTCCCTGGACCGGAAACAAGCATCCTGGGACCGGTTTCTGGCTAATCAGCCGTCATCAGCCAGGCTAGCTTGAATCCAGTGGCAAAGTGAGCAAGGGACCCACAACTGGGCATACCCTGCCAACTTAAGGCGAACAAAGCGATACAAAAGGGGATGATGGACGGAGCATTTGAGCAAATCAAACACTCACGCCCAATCAACTGATCTGGATTTAATTCATCATCATTCTTTAGCTCACTCCACCACCCCAGTTCAGACATGACCATATGCAAATCAGTCTGACCCTGTGCCTCATGGGAACAGTCCAGCCCGAACTGCCAAGCCATGTCTTCCCTGGACCGGAAACAAGCATCTTGGGACTGGTTTCTGGCTAATGAGCCGTTATCAGCCAGGCTAGCTTGAATCCAGTGGCAAAGTGAGCAAGGGACCCACATCTTATAGCAAATGTGAATACGAAGGCCTTTGCATATTATCTGCTTAAGACCTCGAAGAATGGGCAACATCATCAAATATTATAATTATACCAGTGCATCAATCAGGATTCTGAAGTGGACAGTTAACAATTACAAATCTGCTATCCTTCACACTGATGGCAGAGAGGACAATATATAAAAACCATAAGTTATACATTTGCTTTGTCGATCTGAGTGGTGCTTTCGATACTGTCCCTCGTAACTTGATATGGTGAAAGTTGGCAGCATGGGGAGTACCGCAGAAATTACTAGATATGATAATTCTCCTATATACAAACACCTGGGTCGCGGTAAAATTGGGGGACTGCAGCCATTTGACACATCGTTTTGAAACATCAATCGGTTTAAATCAAGGCTGTGTACTAGCACCATGTCTTTTTGTATTCATTAAGGCTGATCTACCTCTCCATCTACAAAATATTAATGCTCATTTCCCTAATCTTTCAGGCTGCAACATAAAATTTTTACAATATGCTAACAATACTACTAAGTCATACGCCAATAGTTTTACAACAGCTCATAACATCTTTTAATAATTATATCATTTTAAACCAATTACAAATGAATATAAAGAAAACCAAAAATCAAGTCAATAGGCCAATCTAAATCACGAACATGAGAGTGGATTGTTAGTGGAACAGTGGTTGAATCGGTAAAGTATTATAAGTATCTAGGAATTAAATTTGATGATAGAGTGTCTTTTAAACATTATTTTTATAATTTAAAGGCAAAACAAGTTCACTTACATTTGCTTTTAGAACTCTGCATGATAAGCTTCTATTCCCCAGCTATGAACACTTAGTAAAGATCATGAAGGCACAGCCGATTCCTTCTTTGGCTTATGGATCAGTAAGCTTTCGTGGCAAGTGTGAGAAGTTGGCCTGGTATATGATGCTCACTAGTTCTAGTGATCACCTTGTACCATGCCAAGCAACCCTTATGGTGCAGGTTGTAAAGTCAACCTTATAGACAAGCTATCCTAGGGGTAGCATGGACTAAGCAGTCTTAGGCTAAACTCTGTAAAGGCATGTGAAGCAAGCTGTTTTACCATACACAATCCCTTGAATACCAAATGAAAGGACGCCACACAGATATATATTGAAAATATATATGGATTTATTACTACAAATATCCCTGATACTCTTTATGAGCACAGAAGCAAATGCGTTAAAACAAAACACAGTTAAAATATACAAAAGTTGCACAATTTTGGATGAGCCCTAGGGGCCACCTAAACCATATACTAAAATAGTGGTATAAGAACCACTATGGGGAAAGTGAAGAGGCCTAGGGCCTGGGGAATCGCTGGAGCTGTTCGGGACTAACAGTGAAGAAGTCGGGAAAGGCCCGCGGGACTCGGTGCAGTGTTTAAAGTGCACGCACTCACCAATGCAAAGTCTATGGTGCGTAAAAATTACAAAGTTAGTTAGAAAGGAACCTTCCGAGTGACCTAGAAGGATGAAACTTCAGACACAGACACTAGAGGTGTGTACCAGTGTGGGAACACCGGCGGAGCTGAGTTACCTCACCCACAGGAAGCGGGTGCATAGGGTCGAAGTAGTGTCGGGTTTCGTCACGCAGGTCGATGGTGCTTGGAGCTGAAGATGCTGCAGGCGGCTCGATGTGAAGAGTTCCGGCGGATCCAAGGGTGGATCTGAAGAGGTGAAGACCTGAAAGCAGAGGGGACAATGTTCAAAGTCACTAGCCAGTGACTACCGTGGAACCAGAGTGGAACCAGGCGATGTCGGGTGCAAACAGGCGTCGAGGTGTAGCTTCTCTCTGCAGCCACGTGGACACGAGGGGTCGAAGACGTCCAGGAGTCGGTCACGAGCTGTCCCACGCAGGCTTCTCGCTGTTGGCGGTGTCGGCAACTTGATTGAAGCAAACAGGCCTTGGCTAATGCAAGCCACGCAGGAATCGAAAAAGGCTTGTTACTCGGACCAGCAAGGTCAGAGCAGGGGCTCCTTTTTACAGGAGCAAGGGCAAGTCTGGAGCAACCAGACCTGCAGTAAAAGTTGTAGGTTTTGTCGCCAAGATGGCCACTAGCCGCGTGGCAAGTGGACGGTTAGGCGCGTCGAGTGGCACGATGCAAAAGGGCTCCACGCAGACCGTGGAGATGCTGGGGGGCTGATCGTCGGTGCAAGGGCTGCTCGAGGTTGGGGCTTCTCAAACCCCAAAGCACAGCATCGAGGGTGCCTCTGATGCTGCGCAGTCAGCGTTTGGGGGGTCTTCCAAGAGGTCCGGTCCCACGTCTCTCGGTGCCTCCACAGGTCCCTTCTTTGCAGGGACTGTGGATCGGGCTGTGAAAAGTCTGGGAGTCTGGGTCTTGTCAGGCTCTGGGCTCGGGCTCCGGCGGGAGGCGGCAGCAAAGCAGACGTCGAGTTGCTGGTTGGTGCCTGTGTTCACAGGGTGGTCACTCCTTGGCCACAAGGGAGATTCTCTTCCGTCTTCTGAGCAGCAGAATGTCGAAGTCCAGTCTTCTTCTGTATTTCAAGTTGATTCAGGATGATCTGAAGTCTCAGGACACAGCTCCCACTCTTATTCGAATCTGGGGGGCCGGATCACCTACTAGGTCCCTCCTCTGGGTGGAACCAGGAAGGGGGGTGGTTACACCCCCTTTTCTTTGTCCAGTTTCGCGCCAGGACTGGGGCTGGAAAGCCCCAGCACCGGTTTGAACTGGCCTATGCACAGGGACACCTTGTGTGCCCCAGGCATGTCTGATTCTATTCAGCCCTGTCCTACCCAATACACAAAATCCTGTCTGGAGTGGTGCTAGCACCTCCCCAGGCAGGAAACCCTTTGTCCAAGCTGCCCTCGCTGGAAGGACTCCCAGCAGCAGGAGGTCAGACTTGTGTCTGTGGTGGCAGCATCCATTTTGAGATGCTAAGGCTCTGTTTAACTTTAACTGGGGTTCAGGTTAGGTACATGTCGTGTCCCTCTAGAAGGGTGGAATGCTACCCCCGTCGCCAGAACTGGCGAGGGGGTAGTATTCCAATTCGTATGACACCTTACTCGACATGTTTTGATAAAGCCAAACCTAAGATAGCATTTAACCGCGAGGATTATAATGCACTTAAGAGTATATGGTATGGCAATATCATGGAACAGCTAAAGGACATGGTTCCGAAAGCTGCAGACAGGCTCAGCTCATGCCAGAGCACCATCTCACATATTTCCAAGCACTCTGCCTCCAGGATTGATGAGGCCTTCCATAGGAGTGGCTGATAGGAACATATGTGTCCATTTTAGGTTAGGTATAGGCATACTACACCTAAGTAAGGGGTGGTTACACCGACTTACCCCAGCTGAGTGATCAGCCAGTTGTGTCAAATATGGAGGCCAGGCCAGGGGTGGCACAATACATGCTGCAGCCCCTGGTAGGCCTTGGAAGCACCTATGCCCTGGGTACCTGGGTACACTGTTACAGGGGCCAATAAGGTGAACCAGTTCCAATTTCGTTATGCACCTAAAGTACATGGGTTACAATTTAGAGAGAGAACAGCAGTCTGTGGGTCTGATTAGCAGGCCCACAGCCACATTAAGTTATAAACCAGTGAAGCAAAAATCAAAAATTTGGGGTGACCATAGGATAGCAGACCCTACTCTCCTACAGCAAGGACTCCAAACTCTTGGATGAATTACAAATTAAAGCTTTTAAATCTACCTTTAAGGTTCCGAGAAACATCGGTCATGCAGAAACCTGAATGGAATTTGGCCTGACCAGCCAAAATGTGGCAAAATGTGTTGAGACAATCGCATTTTTTAAAAGTTTATATTCTTTGTTTTTATCCGACCAGGGCACCCTGGCAATCTGTGTTGGCTAGAACTTACAAAATATGATTATACAAATGTTTGGAGGATTTATTTTACAGAGAGCTTACATACTTTTACTCTTCAGCCTTTTGAATAACTGGATGTAAGTAAAGCCCTGATTAGGCATCGCCTAAAACAGATCAACAAATGTATTTTCTTTTATGCAGGACAAAGAGACCTTAGCAGCAAAAAAACATGCCTGGAACATTATTAATACATTTGAGAAACTTGATCTCCAACCCTATCTACGGGCTCCAGGAAAAGGTACCATATTTTACAAATTGCCCTTGTGATGGAAAATCCCCTCAATCCACGCTGCATTTTTTATTATTTTGTAATTTTTATAGGGACAGTCGCAAACTTGTTTTGAAACCTCTTTTTTTTGCAAATAAATTGTATTATTATAAACAAGCTTTCAACTTTATCTGTAGCTTGGAGAATGATAACACCATGAATGCTGCTTGCAACTTTACACAAATGTCTATTAAGAAAAGAAAGACCTACTCCTATTCAGAGGCATTAACTTATGAATATTATGATGATTGAAGTTGGAGTCATAATGCCCTTTATCCCAAATGTATTATATATGGAATTGAACGTACTATATGCACTTTTGAGAAGTTTTTTAAGACTAATGATTTTAAAAGATCTTAATGAACCTTTACTACATTGATTTCCTTAGATTAATAACTAAAAATGGACTGAATTTCTATGAATAATTGTGAGGAAGTGTAAGTAACATGTTTTTATTAATGTTTTTAGGATGCTTTTATGGTCATGTATAATGTACCGAATAAAGCTTTTTTGATTTGATTTGATTTGATTTGATTTGAAATTAAAGCTTTTAAATCTACTTTTAAGGTTCCTAGAAACATCGGTCATTTAGAAACCTGAATGGAATTTGGCCTGACCAGCCAAAAAGTGGCAAAATGTGTTGAGACAATCTGCATTTTTTTAAAGTTGATATTCTTTGTTTTTATCCGACCATGGCACCCTTCCAATTTGTGTTGGCTAGAACTTACAAAATATGATTATATAAATGTTTGGAGGATTTATGTAACAGAGCGCTTACATACTTTTACTCTTCAGCCTTTTGAATAACTGGATGTAAGTAAAGCCTTGATTAGGCATCGCCTAAAACAGATCAACAAATGTATTATCTTTAATGCAGGACAAAGAGACCTTAGCAGCAATAAAACAATCCTGGAACATTATTAATACATTTGAGAAACTTGAGTTCCAACCCTATCTACAGGCTCATCTGCAACCGTATAAAAGGGACTTATTTCTTAAGTTAAGATTTGGCAGATATCCAACACAGACGGCACCCCTAAATGGATTCAACAACGGTCAGTAAACAGTTGCAGACTTTGCAGTTTCTCTAAAGAATCTGTACTGCACACTGTGTGTGCCTGCCCTCAATTACTCCATTTACGGAAACTTTGCTGAAACCACTATTTATAGAACATGGAGTGAGAACATGTCGTCAAGCCATAATTCTCTGTCTATCTAGAAGATCAATTTGTTTGACTGGCCAATCTACTAAGTTCATCCTTCTAGATGAATTCTGATTTTAAAATCTATATAAATTGACATGGAGTGTAGTAAAAATATTTAACATTTGTTTTGTAAAGTAATAATACATACTATGGTCCTATGGGCAGTCATTTACTTATTCTGAGTACAGTTTAGTTAAACTGTCTTTTGGTACAATCAATTCAATAACCACATGGTACGCTTATTGTGGTCATGGGTCTACCGCTGAGATAAAGGTGTGCATATGTGGTATTAATGTCCCAGTATGGTATGTAACTAATGAAGCAATTTGTGTTTCGTTGCATAGTGAGTAACGGTTATGGAAATTCTAATGGCTCTATTTAACTGACATATTTAAATTCCATATCATTAATGAACTGGTTTCTACACATGGCATCACTGTTTTATTTGTAATTATTTTTATTATCAAACAATAAAGAATGTTACTTAATAAAAATTAATAATATAAGATTCTGTATTGAAGCCAACCTAGTATCCCAAAGTGAGCAGTGAAAATACGTAATGATTAAGCTGCAGCCTATTTGTATGACGTAGTTGGCTTTTATTTCAAAGTGGAACCCATTCTTCAGATGTGCAAGAATTGTCATCCAGGCATTGGGGCAAACCTAGTAGCCAACACTCCTAAGTGTGACAGACAACAGCCCTGTAAAACACTAAGGGGTCGATTCCGATTCGGGAAACTAATCCGTACGACGAATCGTATTCGTAGCCGTTTCCGTATGAATCGTAGTAATCCGTCCGAATCGCGTAGTACGATTTGTAGGTCAAAGCTCCGTCCGAATCCTTGCGAACCGTACGAAAAACAAGTGAAAATCCGTACGACATACACCCGCACAGTGAACCATACGATTCGTAAACATGCCGTACGACAGGCCAAGTACGATCCGGACCGGGGACGCGTATAGGCAATTCGTATGGAGAGCCACAAAATAACATACGCACCGAAACCCTGAATTCAAGGGGTGTACGCACCGTACACCTACGTCCTTGGGGGGTACAGACCATACCCCTAGGCACCGTACACCGACATCCATGGGGCATACGCATGGGGACATACGCACCGTACCCCGGAAATCCAGGGGTGTACGCACCGTACCCTGCAATCATGGGGTGTACGCACTGTACCCGGGGGGTCCGTTCCATACGCATTACGATGCGAAATCATCTTTTCCGGACGTTTTCAGCTCCCGTAAAAAAAGAGTCGTACGGAGTGGTGTCCACATGAATCGTACTTGCTGGGTCGTAAAAAGATGCTACGATCCGTGTGAACATCGCGCACTGCGTGTTCCGAGTGCGATCCGTACGGTTTCCTGCATCGTACGGGCTTTTGTACGATTCGTACGGAGAACAGCATTGAGGACACATCGTACTACATCGTACATACAGGTACTGTTCTGCGTATGCATTGAACGGGAAAAATGCTCCGTACGGCGATTCGGACTGGATTTTACCGAATCGGAATCGGCCCCCATGTCTGACAGGTGGAAAAAGTGAAAACCATTTTGAAGCTTTCCGTGTCATCTAAAAGAAAGGAGAGGCACTCTTTCTAGGGCTAGACTAGTAAATAATGGATTTTCATACTATGTTTCACAAGGAGAGCCATAAATGTAATCAAATAATCACCTCTAAATCTACAGTGTAGACTAGTGAGGCGGAATCAGTATTGCATATCATTGATAACTAATATGTTTAGATTAGACCAAGTCCCGGTCTGTCTGGTCTGCTCACAGAAATTTATTTTACAAAGTGATACTTAATATGTAGGTCTGAGAGCAACACTGTCACAGAGAAAGAGTGGAAAACCAGGTACTGTTTTTAGCAAGAAGTTTTTACTTTGAGAGGCGCATTTTGATAGCACGGAACAGGAAAGGCCAAAGAATATCTCTCATTACATCTGAGCCTCTAACTTATTGTATTTATTGACCACACTTCTCTTGTTACATTCATTTATGAGAATGTGAACATGTGTAGTAAGATGTGTGCCACACGGACATGATGCTTATTCCCTGCAGAGCACCCGCAAGGACCCTGGGAAGTCTCATGGAGAAGTGTGGTAGCCATGAAAGTCTCAGGAGATGTGAGGTTTCCATGATGTTTTTGTGCTGCTACACTACTGTATTGGTCATTTACACGAAAAGATTCAAGAGCAGTTTGTACTCAAATCAGCACTGCCAATTATTGCTCAATTTCTAATTCCAACCTAATTGACCAGCGCCTGCCACCTTTCTTGCAGTGTCTGCACTGGGACTGAGCATGTTTTTGCACTGCAGAAGTGAGGCCTGAGTACTGCTGCAGTGAGCAATACAGCACTGGACTTTACTTTCAGCTTTTAAAGGCACAATCTCAAGAGTAAACACTTAAAGTTTGAGCTTTTTGGGGGAGAAAAACAATTGCAATAACAGATCTTGGAAGATGTTTCTTGTCATACCTGCGAAATGCATCCCCCACGCTGTTCACACCGTACACAGAGCCATCACTGCCCACTTCAATCATGGAGGGCTTGCCTTCCACGTGCTGCCAACTGGAACCACTGCAGGAACTTGGTGTTACAGAAAATCGATAGAAGATGTCATCAACAGAGTTCACTCCCCAGCAGCCCAGAGGGCCACAGCTGTAGTACTTAAGCTTCCCATCAATATGGGACCAGGGAAGAGTCGACCCATCATTGGTGGACATTGTTGCTTGGTCGTGAAGGCAAAAAATGTCATCATTCATGTTAGCACCAGAGATAAACTGGTCTCCACCTGCGTCAATCTGCTTTAGAAGCCCTGGAAGTAAAATGAAGAACAAAATATGTGAGGGCAACTGAGGTTTAGGTGGACGCACCCCTCCCTCCCCAACTAAACATTGACTGCATCAATTTGGAATGCATTTGAGGTGGGTGACAATGTTAGACTATTTTGCTAGTGCAATGGCATTCCTACCTCTCTGCCAGAGAAAGAATGGACTGGCTGACTTCCTTTCCCCCTCCAACCTTTGAGGACATTTTCCTCTCCTCCAAAGTGTGCTTTGGTCCCCATTGGCCAGTATTTGTGTAGATTTGCAACATACTGCCTTGGAATCTGTTTCTGCAATGTGGGTTACGTTACAAAACTTTTTATTTATCAAGATCAAATGGCATAAAAATCGCGTTCAAGTAGGGCCTCAGATATATGGTGGGAATCTGCAAATAACATATCTCAAACCATTCAGAATCTTAGATTATTTTCTAAAATCTGATATTTACTAACAATCCTCGGAAACAAAAATTACAAATGCACAAATATACAAAGATCAGAGTCCGTAATAAGAATTTGGAGTGCAGATGTTTTCCATCACCAGTGGCGGCTCCTCCACTAGGGCAGAGTGTCGCCCCATTGCTTTCTCGCAGTGCGAAAAGCAGAAACATAAAATGGTAATAACTACCATTTTATGTTTCTGCTTCTTGCACTTCGAGAAAGTAGAAGGGTTTGGTTGATGGGGCTGCACTGTGAACAGGGCTGGGCAGGGGAGAAATGGTGTGCCAACCCCCAAGTGAGCATGACTGGTTTGGTTGGCCTTCTGGGGCCGCCCAAACCAGTCATGCGCACTCTGCCCTTTCTCCATGGAGGCTGCAATGCAGCCTACACTGCGAAAATAGCCTCCTCATGAGTCCCTGGCTTGCCGGCGTGCCCACCAATCCGTTGTGATTGGCTTAGGGGAGGGGAGAGAGGCTGCCTGCTACCTGTTCCTGCCGGAGGCAGCAGAGCAGGAACCGGAGCAGGAGCTGAGATAATGCAGGACCCGGCCGACAGGCAGGTGCGTTTTTTTTATTAATTATTAAATGTACCCCCTCCCCGTGCTAGCCTCCACCCCCCACATGAATAATGCTGGCCAAGACTGCATATTTCGAAAAGATTCTGAAAGAGTAACAGCAAGCCCCAAATGCCTTCACTACAAATGGCCATTTAATGCAGATAATGTTAATTTCAGAGGTAGGGAAAAAATAGCCAGTTTCCCGGGCCACTCATATGAGGGCCGTAATGGCCAGCCATGTTCCCTCTGTTCATGTTAAATTTGGTAAATGGGCACCCAGTGGCTTGGACAGGTAATAAAAAGAGATCAACCCCCGCCCCCCCCCCCAGCAATTTCATCATGAGTGTCCCAGACACTTTTGCATGAAGGGCACGCCCTTTAGCCAGGCCCTGTACTGTACCCTCCTGGAATGAGTTGGCATGGCGTTCAGCCATGGCCAGCATTATCTGTCATATGTCAGGTCATGATCAGTGAATTGGGTGAGAGGAGAGGATGAGTTATAGTTCCCTTTCTGGTGCATTTCAGTGTTTTTTGAGCTTTGATTCATAACAATACTGTCCCTTAAACTGAAGATTTATTTGGAGTTTATTCGACTTTTTAACCAATGCTATTTGTCTTCTAATTACTTTACAATCCATGAAACTATATTTGATCATTTGGCTGTAAGATTTGTTCACTGGATGCACTGAGTGGTCCTTCGGCAGTGTGGAGTTTCACTGTGAACTTAAATGTTTTAATTATTGGCTCTGATATTGGATCTCAAAAACAACTGAAGCATAGCCATAAATACATGTTTAAACATTTTAAATTCGAAAACTGATTGACAGCAGTTTTTTGTTACGGGTTTAATCTGTTTACTAGTTTTTGGATATTTTGTGTTATAAAAGAGTGATTGGGGCTCAGAGCTGTATCTGGCTCATTAATTTGAGGTCTCGCCTCAGATCAGAATCCTCAGAGAATTTGACTGGTGCTAATTTTGAAAATTAAACTTAACTGATTGGATGAGGGAAAATGTTTCTCTTTGTACTACAGAGGATGCGCAAATCCTGACACTTCGATTGGCTGACTGCAAGTAAACATATGTATTGCCACATCCATTACTGGATGGCAGACACTGAAATTGCAGCCTGAAAAAAGTGCCTTGATGGATACGGGGAGCATAGTAGCATCTCCTCACCCAAAGGAGGATGCTTTGGAGATTGATGCGGGCAAATCCTGCTCATAAAAGTAAAATAAAAAACGGTTTTCTCTTGGAATTCACAGATCCTGTACATTATTTGTATTAAATTTGTGAATGCTGATTTTTAAGTCAATGTAACCACAGGGCATATCCATCTGGTTGAAGTGGAAAAGGTCTGGCACAGGGCCAGTTGCTGCTAACCCTCGTTACACAGCGTAAGGTTGCACAGTGGATTGACCGCACCCTGTGGACAAACACTGCTGCGTAAATCAAAGGCAGTGTGCAGGTGTGGTTGGCCAAATAGAAGGTTGCCTGCAGGAACTGGTTACAGCCAAAGGCTGCGAATACCCGAGGTTGGCAGCAGGACAGGTTCAGAGCAGAGCGCAGGATCTGTAGCAAACTACACTGCACATGGCCTTTCACCATGCACAATGGTATGTTAGCCACACACCGGGTATGCTGCAAGGTCTAGCCATAGGCCAAGCCCTATGGTCAATTCCATCGTTTATGGCAAAAGACCATGTGCAGCTGTAGTTGGCTGCTCAGTGGGTTGGCCAGGCCATGAGCCCATCTCCTGTTGCTCACTGCTGAAGGTCATGGACACCAGTATCTGAGTGCACAGGTGTTGAGTGTAGTCGCACATTGAGAAGTGATGTCAACAGTGTTTGCCACAGATGATGACATTTATCATGTCATCTTTGACAGGAGTGAGGTCTCGAACAGTTTTTGAGGACGTTAATATTTGCACAGTAAGACACAAGTGTCCAATTTTCATAGTTTCCTTATGTTTTGTAACCAACATTTTTTAACTTGGTTTTGAGTGGAAATGTATGTTGTTGTAAACATAGTTTAATATTCTTACATAAACATCTATACAGACACACACATATATATATATATAATTTCTGATTGATGTGTCTACCTGCGGATTCCTCACCTGTAGAATTTTCCAAGCGCTAGACTGCTTCTGGAAGGATGTATGACATCACAACGCATACTTTCACAACGCATGCCATTACGACGCAACTTTTACAACGCATACCATTACAACGCATAGTGCTTTGGGGCGCTGGATAGTGAATAGTTTAATTTACTATTCCAACTCCAGTCCCCGTGGATAGTTGGGAAGGTGTTGGATAGTAAATTACACCTATTCCCTATCCTAGAGTGCCCCCCAGCGAAATGCGTTGTAATGGTTTGCGTTGTTAAAGTTGCGTCGTAATGGCACTGCGTAGTAAAAGTTGCGTTGTAAAGGTTGTCTCCCCTTCTGGAACTTTAAAGGTCTACCATCACCAGCAGGTGAGGCTGGCTTTGTGTCAATGCCAGAAATAGCAGCCATATAGCGTCCACCCCGGCACAAAACATCAGTTACCTTTTTTCAGCGCCTTCCACGAGGATCAGGAACTCACTAATCAAGTTTTCTTCACAGAGAAAAATATTTGCAGTACTATGTCCAAGCACTTGAGTTGTAAGCCCTACAGAGACGGGGAGGGTACAGATATCAATTACTGAACCCCCTGTAAAAAGTTCAATCGGGTCGGGGACAATCGATATTTGCCCGGCGGTATTGCCTCTGTGACCCTCTAGTTATTAAATCAAATGAAGAGGCAGGCGCTGGAGACTGGAAAGCAGGAAACAAGGTTTTCTTTATTCTCTCCGGAGGAGAACACAACGAAACGGACAGAAGGTATCGTTCTGAGGTGCTCTAACTGTATTCCTGAGGCCTGGCCTCTTATATACAGTGTTTATGGTTTTTATTACAGTTTACATACATGTGACAAAGCTTTGATATACGGAAAGACATACCCGGAATCCCCCTTTGGGGCCCGTTCCCACACACATTTACAGTTGAAATCCCCACCCTAGTCATAACAGGTGATGAGTATCACGCAGCTGGATATTCCGCCGATTCACGGAATGTGGGGGGTTTGATCGGATCTCATGGAGTGGGGGCTTTGATCAACCCGGGGATCCTTTGATGGGGGAAGCTTCCTATTGTACGGGGAGGGGCAAGGAATGGTATCGGCAGAGCTGGGTGTCGGCTTGGGAACGGGGAGGACAAAACGGGCACACGGGGAAAAAGGGGGTTTGCATCTAAGGGCCGGAGATCATGAAAGGAAAGCAGGGAGGTGTCGCGCTGGGAACAGGATGAGGGCCTGGGGCAGAGCAGCGCCGAAGAGGGGTTTATGACTCAAGGCAGGTGCAAGCAGGGGGTTGGTCAGCGTGCAGGCTTAGCGAAGGCAAAGGGCTATGTCAGGGGCCAGCGGCATGCAAAAGGGTTTGTTCTGATCGGGGCATTTTAAAATGGCGGGCGCGCACGACAAAAGTGTGGCATCAGGGGAAGAGGCAAGATGGCGCAGATAATGTTCACCAAAACGCACTAATTTTCCACAGTCCTCCCTTTAACATATTCAAGACATCTTGCTGGTTCATTTTCTATTCGGTTCTACTGTGGTGAGCATGAGAGAGAAAACGGTAAGAACCCTAGGTGGAAAGAGTTGTAAACAATACATTTTAACATTTCTAGTTTTCAGGAGGCGGGTCTATTTGATAAACTTTGATAAACTTGTTCAGCAGGAAAGTCATAGGAATGTAATACAAAAAACGGTTCTGTAGCGAGCAGCAAGTACATATCATAACGTGAACTGGCAGGTTATTACATATTTCAGATTTGGATTGGAGCAGGATCAATACAATGGCGGCTGGGAGAGAAATGAGGCATAGCAAAAACGGTGATTGTGGATGTCAAATGTTCGAAGTTTTACGAGTTCTCATTGTTCTTTGTGGTCTTTCGTTGGCACTGTTGAGCACCGGCGGTGGAGCTACGAGTCCAGCTCTGTTCTAAGTTCTGCGTTGCAGGGCACGACCCTTTCCTCGCGTTTCTGGTCGGTAAGGTCCTTTTCGCCCTGTGTCCTTTGAGGTGATTGTCAGAAAGTTCCGATGGAAGAAGAGCGTTCAAAACAGTCCATAGGGTAGGTCAGAGGAAAAAGGGGGATGGAGCAAGGCCAAATTGGGAACAAACTAGGGGAACGAGAGACTTCAAATAGGCGGGCGTGTGACGGAACTCAGAGAGCGGGGACTTGTCGACAGGCACTGGACGTCGAGCAGGGGCATCAGGTCGCCCCTTTCCTTTCATGCCGTCGAAAACAGTGCCTCGTCCTGCAGCTCTTTTCAGTCGTGGTCTCGCCTTGGCTAATGTCGCAGGTGTTCCTTAGTCTGCAGTCAGGCCTCGTGCTCCCACATCCGGTCCTTATCTCCTCCAACAGCAGTACCCTTAAACAAGTTTGAAAAGACAGTCTTTAGAAAATTTGCAGATGAAGATAATCAAAAAGTCTATTTCTCTCCCAGCTCCAGGCAAAGAATGAAAATGTCCGTTATATTTAATGTTCACAACTGGCATATGAATGACCGGTGGCGGACCTGTTGGATTTACTATGACTTTCCTTCATAATTATTTATTACAGGCATGACAGTTCATCTGATGGTAACCCACCTTCGGGAGACAAATCTGGCAAAGATATGCCGTTCTCTAGAGTTTTACATTTACAAAAGGGTACAGTGAGTCGTCAACATGGTACTACACAGGTATTTTGCTGAGAGACGAACATGGCTAAACATTTCCTTTCTATCGGTGCATCCTGCTTTTCAACTACTACGGGGTTCATTTCGGTTATTTCTTTACCTTGGGCTAATCTGTTAACCTTGTGAAACATCATTCTGGATCCTACGTAACCTTTTACAGCCCGGTTACTTAACTAGGAAGGACAGGGGTTTTATGGGAAACGACCAGGGACATAGACAGGGGAGGTAACGGGGGTGATCGTTTTTCTGGTTTGGGTATTGCGACAATTCGGGGAGGGGAGGGTCGCGTATTCTGAGGTCCTTGTTTTATACTATAGGAGCCGTTGACATGTAGTTCCCTTATTTCGGGTCAGATTAGGGAACCTCTGTCGTCTTACCTGTCCTTTCCCTTACGGCCCAACCTGGGTTCATTGACTTCTAGCGGAAAAGGAGAGGTAATGACGCGGCCTCAGGGTGATTGTATTAAAGACGAGCGTTTGTGCAAATACTGACGGTATTTGGAGCCAATTAGGTGGTGTGCTAGGGGTGGCAATCTGCCAATTTCGGGGCTAACCACTCGGAAGAGTGGTAGTGAAAAAAATAGAGAGAGAGAGAGAGAGAGAGTGAGAGAGAGAGAGAGAGAGAGAGAGAGAGAGAGAGAGAGAGAGAGAGAGAGAGAGAGAGAGAGAGAGAGAGAGAGAGAGAGAGAGAGAGAGAGAGTGCAACGGCAGGCTAAATAGTACACGTGCAACAGAGAGGGTGGCAGTGTATTCAAGAAAGGCTATTTAGGGCATTACACAGTAAAGGGTATTCACGAGTCCGCGTTAGAATCTTGTAATCATGCAGTTTGAGCATTAGACAGGGTAGAGGGGACGTGCTTTGAGAAAGGGAAAGAAGGAAAAAGGAGGTACCATTTTGTCGCACTTTCTCGCATTCTCGGTCCTTTGACCAGTTGGGTCAACGCCTCAGTCACGCACACACACATTCCCTCACAGTTTCGCATCATACGTGACATGGGTTCATTCGTCCGGTCTGGTTTAAGGGTGATCACTTTCTATCAAGTTGTGCTAATTTTCCGGGTCTGTTCGATACGTGAGTAGTTTGCAGGCGTGCTTAGACACCACCCTGCGGCGCTAGTCCGTTTCGTGTATTTAGACATGGCAAGGTCTCAGATCTTCGCCACACCTTGGCTGTAATCTCTGATGTAACCTGCAGAGGGAGGAAAAAAAGGGGGGGGGGGAGACAGCATTCGCGCGCATTCAAATACATGGATTCATAAGTCCTTTACTTACCTCTTACTCGTCTTTCCTCCTTGGGGCAGGGTCCCCGGGGATATGGTTTCCGGAGTCGAGGGGGGGGGGGTAGTGTGTTCATGTAGGGCGTGTGCGGGGAAACATAAAAAGGAAACCAGAGGTGCCTAGTGCGAGGTATCTAGTCAAAGGGTATATCTCACTATCGGGATCCTTAAACCTCTTTCAACGCCGTGGCGTTCTAAAGTTCTTCGGTTCTTGGGTCCCTGCTACTTTGGAACGTTGTACTTTATAATATTTACATTATTTCATTTCACCCTCCTTTTACATTCCCTCATTTACACCATTCGTTTTACCCATCCTTGGAAGTCAAGGTCTTCCTCTACGCGAGAGTTCATGAGTCAGTCGCGTACTTTTGAAGGCGGGGTGTCGTGTTGTCGATCCGATCCGTCCTCCAGGGCTGGGCAACCATCTTCTTTTAACCTTAAAGAGAGAGCAGAGTAGGGTGCACAGAAAAAACTTTCCCACCGATCCCACATTTTTTTATAAAATAAAGCATGCAATACCCGTCCATAGTTTCAAAGACTTTATTTTGCAAAATCATTTCAGCATATGGATTATGAGGGTGCGGTCGTATTTGGCCGGTCGTGCCAATGGCTAAAGTGCGTACAGTGGGGGGTGTCGTTTGCAACAACAAAAACATCGGAAAGTTTTACTCATTCATTTGTAAGAGACTAAAACGTCTATTAATTGGCTGGGGGTTCGGGGGCATATATTTTCATAATTTAGAAGCATAATCATAATAGTTGTAATCAGATTTCCTATATGCATACCGTACGTGTGCGTCGTAAATGAGGTTTACATCGGTTATAAAAATATAATACAGTGTACATTTGTAATCAGCATTTGTAATGGGGATTCTTTCATACTGTTCGTCGAGTGAGCTCTCCTTGTCTTTTCTAGCCAAGTGTACAAAGGATCACAAAAATCTCAGAACATCAAGTTTATATTAGTGCGAAGGAACACCACGAGGTGTTCGTAAGTTCCGATTGATACCAGCGCCATTTTGGGCGGGGCCGGCACAGTCCGGAAGCAGCATCAGGGGGAAATGTTTCCATTACTGGCAGTTTGGACCAGAGTCCTTTTCGGCAGTTCTAGAATTCACGCTAACAGAAGGTGTGGCAATGTCATGTTTGTTTCGTTGGCGATCAAGGCAGCCGTCCCTTACCGGAAACCTGCAAAGGCCGAAGGTTCCGCCGGGGACCTTTGTATGATCTTCAAGGCTGCGGAGATGCTGTCGGCATTTTCTACAGTTTATCGTTATTATTCCTTGTTTGTTGTGTTAAATTAAAAGTTCAAGTTTATTAATGGTCTACGGATTTTGTTTTATCATTTCTTTCTTTCCAGGTTGCTTTTATGCTAAGTTTCTGCTAACAGGGGTTGAGTAACACGGAAACACGTGTAGAGGGATGACGCAGATTTGTACATTACATACACACGAACTCAGACGGGGGACAGTACAAGTACGACATACAAAGACCCAAGACAAATATAAAAACAGTTATTGGTCATAATTATCTCTTTCCGTCTGTGAATTTTAAACGAGGCTGGGTTCCCGTCTTGACATTGCCCGACCTAGGAGAACTTGAGCATGCCGCTGAGATTTTCCTGGCGAAATCTGTGCCATCGGGCATAATCAAACGTGGTGGTTCTGTCTGGTCTGTCTATGTAAGTCGGGTTCTTCTCTGTCTCGCGCCTTTTCTCGTACTGTCGGTCTGTCGTTCTTGTCGGCCCTTTGCCTTTACTCACGCTCAGTAGAGTCGGGCATTGGGCTTTCCAGTGTCCGACATACCTACAAAAAGCGCATTGGTCTGACCCTAAGTCTGGTCGTCCTTTGCATAGTGTCGGGGGATAAGTTGTGGGTAGCGGTGTCCTGGGGTTGTCCTGTCGGTATATTTCCCTACTTGGTTTATCCTCGTCTTTTCTCTGTCGTTTCGTAGCCTCTCTGCGCCACATACCGAGACTGTCAAGCATAATTGGCGTCGTCTTATTATTTCGAAGGGCTATTTCTAACGTTTCTATTTTATCAAGGTCAAAGGATCCTGCCAGTGGCCACTGTTTGTCTTGGCTATCTTCGGTATACCTGTGCCATAATTTATTATAAGCTATGGTGACTAACCCATAGTTTATGAACATGTCCTTATTAGGGGTGCCTTCTAGTGGAGCTATATGGTCCACCTCTAGCACCCGGTCCGGGCTAAACAGGCTATTTATCAGTGGGGAGAAGACAGACATGACGGCTCGTAACGAGGGACTAAAAGTCAGCACTGCCTATCTTATCACTAGGTGCAAAGACTAGACAGAATATTTCTATTCTACGTTGTTTGCAGGTAGTGAATACCTCATGGATCAAAAACCAAAAGACCAACAAATAACAATGGGGAGAATGAGTAGGACCGCAAAGATCTGCGTTACCTACCCTTTTCACTATCTGCAAAAAGGGTGGTCTCTTCCCTGCTTGCAGACAGGGAATCTCCAGGAAACAATAGTTTTGTGAACAACAGTTCAGTTTCAAGCAATTATTGAGTGGGGGAGAAAAAGAACAAGCACGGCTGCTACCCTACCTATCCTCCACTGCTTGCAAAGGGAGAGGGAGCCTGTTGTTTCTCCGTTTGCAGACAGTGAATCTCTAAATAAAAATAAACAGAGCAATACTAGTATTTTGAACAATCAAGCAAGCAAAAAAATTTTTTTTCGCAACTTGTCGTGGCAACACGACCTTACCCGGACCATGTGGACAGTTTCTTGTCTTCCGAATCCAGCGCCCGATCGTCCTCTTTTTCTCGTATCTCTCACGGCACTCCTGATGGTTCCCAGTCAGGACCGTAGATCACTCGAGAGAGGTCTGTTCGGAACTAGTGAAGTTCGGATGATCGGCTGCCAGACGAGGGTCTATTGGGCAAGAGCTCTCCCGATCGTTGCAGTCGTTCACTCTGTCGTCGGGACCTCTCCCACTGGATCCACGAGTCGCTGATGGGCCCCACGCTTGGGACGCCAATTGTAAAAAGTTCAATCGGGTCGGGGACAATCGATATTTGCCCGGCGGTATTGCCTCTGTGACCCTCTAGTTATTAAATCAAATGAAGAGGCAGGCGCTGGAGACTGGAAAGCAGGAAACAAGGTTTTCTTTATTCTCTCCGGAGGAGAACACAACGAAACGGACAGAAGGTATCGTTCTGAGGTGCTCTAACTGTATTCCTGAGGCCTGGCCTCTTATATACAGTGTTTATGGTTTTTATTACAGTTTACATACATGTGACAAAGCTTTGATATACGGAAAGACATACCCGGAATCCCCCTTTGGGGCCCGTTCCCACACACATTTACAGTTGAAATCCCCACCCTAGTCATAACAGGTGATGAGTATCACGCAGCTGGATATTCCGCCGATTCACGGAATGTGGGGGGTTTGATCGGATCTCATGGAGTGGGGGCTTTGATCAACCCGGGGATCCTTTGATGGGGGAAGCTTCCTATTGTACGGGGAGGGGCAAGGAATGGTATCGGCAGAGCTGGGTGTCGGCTTGGGAACGGGGAGGACAAAACGGGCACACGGGGAAAAAGGGGGTTTGCATCTAAGGGCCGGAGATCATGAAAGGAAAGCAGGGAGGTGTCGCGCTGGGAACAGGATGAGGGCCTGGGGCAGAGCAGCGCCGAAGAGGGGTTTATGACTCAAGGCAGGTGCAAGCAGGGGGTTGGTCAGCGTGCAGGCTTAGCGAAGGCAAAGGGCTATGTCAGGGGCCAGCGGCATGCAAAAGGGTTTGTTCTGATCGGGGCATTTTAAAATGGCGGGCGCGCACGACAAAAGTGTGGCATCAGGGGAAGAGGCAAGATGGCGCAGATAATGTTCACCAAAACGCACTAATTTTCCACACCCCCTCAAATTGACTCTGGTGCCTTTCATCAGACCATGACTTGTGCTCCTGTGAATCCTGCAGAAGCTGCACCCTAAGTGTAAGGCCAAGCTGTTTATGGCTCAGGCCAAAGACAACAGGTGTAGTTGTCGTCAGTCCAGACCTTGCTTCAGCTCCCCTATATCGTCTTCAGGTGCTTAGTCCAGAACATCTTTGACCATTAGGGCACTCCTCAGGTGGACTTTTTGCCTCCTCATGAAACTGTCATTGCAAGAGGTTCTGTGCCCTCCAGTATCCATTGAAAGGAGCCTTGAGGGACGTGTTTTAGTTGAGGTGGAACTTTTAGCTGCATTACATGGTACCCCATACCCTTGATCCTTTCTGAGGAAGATTCACAAAGACCTGGAGTAAGTCATTCTCATTGCCCTGGATTGGCAAAGGAGGGTGTTGTACGCAGACCTTCTGCGTGTCTCCATTTGTCTTCCACTCAAGCTGTCAGTCAGACCGGAGGCCTCCACCTCCATGCCTGTAGACTGAGTGTGTACATATGAACTCCTCTCAGCTGACACCAGAGATGGTGCACGTCATATTGTCAGTGCAAGGCCCCTCCACCAAGTCTGCTTACTCAGGAGGATATAGTAACTGTGTTGATTGGTGCATGGACAACAATGTGGACCTCCTACAGTCTAAGCTTTCCCAGATCTTGCAGTTAGCATTTTCCTTTGCCTAGTGAGAATGACACACAAGAAACCTCTCTTTGCTTTCAGAAGGAACAAAAACATATGTGATTATGTGGTGAGTTCCTTTTTGAAACCCAAGAAGAACTCTGACATTCGCTCACAACTGAATCTCCCTCCACTTGTAAGGCATTTTAAGTGTGGGCGGTGCAAGGCTGGTGAACTTAACATGGACGGCAGGAACTTTGATCATGTGGGTCGTACATACACAGCACACCATCATATCAACTGTAACACTAAGAAGGTTATATCCACTATTCCCTTTAAGGTGCGTGCGCGCACCTCTCTTTCTGCGAGCGCGCACTGACGTGTGGAGCGCTCGCACACACCGGACATCCCGAGAGAGTTTGCACCGCCACTTTAAAAAAGCGAGCGGCACAAAAAACTTCCTGGATGTGGCGTTTGGACTCTGGAGTGCACGTATGGCTGGCTGTCTGGCTTGGGGTTTGGGGCTGTTAGGAAAGCGCGGTGCAGGGCATTTTGTGCGCTTTAGTTTAAGTATTCATGTTAATCACAGCCCCTCACGAGCTGTGATTAACATTAATACTTAGACAAAGACACACAATGTGCCCCGCACCGCACTTTATTTACAAGAGTACCGCAAGTTTAAAAACACAGCGTGTACTTGAAAATAAACGCTGTGTTTTTATACTTTCTTTGCAAGCAAAACCAAGCAATGAAAATGCTGGAAACATAAATATCAGAAATTACACCCATTTGAGCAAGGTGACTGTGGCACCAAAAGCAATTTTATATAGCATAGCAAGTCAGTGCAACAGTAGAAGATCAGGACGTACACCATAGCAAACACAGTTTCAGAGTGTCCTCATAGCTTTTGCATGTCAGGTTCCGTCCTTTTAAGCTTACAGCAGGGTTTTTTTTTTCATTCGAAAAATTTGCAGTCCTGCCCTAGCTCGGTAAGCCCTTAAACAGACAAAACACTGACCTGACTTGCCACCTCAAGATTGGAAAGCACTGGTAGCAGAACAGAGATAGTTGCAACCTCATCTCAGGGGGAAAATAGCCAGGGTCTCAGCTCTACCTTTCTTGCTCTGACAAAAATCTTGAGGCCAGTGTAGGCTTCATTGAAGCTCCGGGCAGCCCACCCATCCAGCGCCAAGTTAGCTATATATTCTCTCATTGTGGCCGGTCCAGAAACAACCCCTTCCACCAACCAGTGCACAGGCTTCCTTGCTGTGCAGCTCTGGGGTCAGGAGGAGCGATCTGCTGCTCTCAGTGCTTGAATGTCTGCTGCAATTGTGTAGTGTGCATTCACTTTACAGCTGCAAACTCTGTCCTGCACCGGGTAACCTAACAGTGCTTTGGCCTGTGTCACCTGAGATTCAATGTGGGTGGGCGGTATCAGCTGGCACCACCACTGCTCCCCAATACTATGCCGATGTGTCCCTTTCTGCCAGGGAGTCCCGGTCAATACCGAAATGAACGGCCGACGGGCACGAGTCTCAGTCAGGATCGAACTGGTGGCACACGGGGCACTGGACACTGAGACAGGGCGTGAGCAGAGCTGTAACAGACTCTCGGCACGTATGCTCATGACACTTTAAAATTAAAAAATAATTAGGATTTACCTTACCTGTTAATAGACTGGCAGAGTGAGCCACGGTACAACAGACAAGCTTATGAGAGGCTGCAGGCCCCAAACTCGACTCCGGCAGCTAAGACCCGAACGAACTCATTAAGCGGGGCTGCTTGCAAGCACTGGCAGTGTGGCTCATAAACAGTTAAAAATGATTGTGCTCTCCTCAGCCCTGGTTGAGTGAGTCACTGAGAGTGCTGGCTGCAGTAATACAATGTTACATTTGCAGCCTCAGCCGCATGCCAGCCTGGCTGCATTAATTAATTAATTTCCGGGCTGCCCGCGGCACCGCGCACCAAGCTGTCTTTTAGCCCACACTCTCTGCCGATTAACACTGGTGTGGAGCACGCCGCTGCTCGCACTGCCGACCTGTATAATGCATGCTGTAGCCTCGACTCATCAAGGTGCTGTGGTCAGTGGAGGCTGGACCAGAGAGATGAACCTGCTGCTGCTGCAGTCCTGGAGAGATAGTTAACAGCACGTCTGGAACAGCAGAGCCGGTGCGTGGTAGCCAGTTTCAGTGGCATTAAAAATGTGTGACAAAGTATTTCAGTGTGGTGATGCGGAACACCACACTGAAATGCGTTTGTGTCACACACGTGATGCGTGATACTTGGCAGGACTGGGTGCCAGGTCAACAAAATCCTTTCTGCTTTTGAAGCAGCAGCCGTGAGCCCCCATTGCAGTTAGGCAACAGTGCACGTTTCTTTAATGCGGTGTAGAGCCGCAAAAACATACATAGCTGCCAAGGTTTCAGATTGCTATAAGTGACATTTTCATAAATTCTGTGCAATTTTGAGTGATATTAAACAACTGTGAGTGACACCGTCTCATGAGCAAACATCAAGCAATGAAGATGAGGGAGACATATAAATAGTAGAAATGACACCTATTTGAGCAGCCAGAAACTCTAAGATCTCAAATCTCTGCAAAGCACCAGTGATGCTGGAAAATTCCATCTGTAGCTGGCTCTGCATGAGGCTATTATTGTACAGAAGCAGCGCTCTTACCGGCCCATCCACTCCACTAGTGGTTATCAATGCTGCTGGCCTCAGTCAGTGAGCATCTCGTCAGCTTCAGTGCTCCCACGTATCTCCAGCGTGCTCATCAGACGGTTATGACTATTTTTTGGTGCATTTTCACCTAGCATGTTGTGATCCCCCCCCAGCCTTACAGGCCTTTATGCTTCCCCACGCCATGATCGTGTCTTTGTGGTTGCAGGCCCACGGGCACTACAAGCAGGTAGGGGGGGTAGACTCTGGTGCTGTTAGTGCTAGGGGATGCACCCCGGGCGCACCCCAGCCCTACAATGCATTGCAGGACATTGTGGTGGGAGTGGTCCCCAGGCGGCGTCTGCTAGCAGCTTCAGTTAAAGCGGGGCCTAGCAGTGAGGGAATAGTGCGGCCCTCCGGTCGCCTCAGGTCGCATCCTTTGGGTGTGCACACTGCACTGCAAATGCAAAAAAAGGGGAGGGAGAAGGAGGATAAACAAGGCTAGGTCGGCCTCCAAGTAATGTAGCATAAATAGTAGGAACCCAATGTTCTGGATTCAGAGACCTAGCTTGTGTGATGGTCACTGATCAGATTTTGTCAGTACAAACCAATGAGAAAGAAAATGTTCTTTCTAGTGTTCCCTCACTCACCGGGGTTTCCCCACGGTGACATGCTTCATCATTGGGGCCATCTCAGTTCTCTACGAAAAGGGGCGTGCTGCGACTAGCGAACTACGCAGAAGCACTCAGTTGGGAAAGACTATGTGTGGTGTAAGTGAGATAGTGATGGAGTGGGTGTGAGTGATGAAAAATACTGTGCTAGTGGGCCTCAACAATTTTATTTAGCTCCTAGGTTGGTATATTAAAAGGGGTGTGACACTGCAATTCAACCTTTAATGAGGGCTAAATCAGTGAGCGGTCAACATGTTACAAGCTCCTCAGGCTTTTCATCAGGACCATACAGGGACCAGCCCTATATTTACCACTCCTATGAGCCCCTATTTAGGGTGTGCAAATTTTATTAAAAACATTCAACGCTGTTTACTCTAAAACATGCGTGTCATACATACGTTTGTACTGATTCATTACATATGTAATGGTGCCTATTAGCACTGCATGGTCTCTGGTAGATGCGGTCCGGAGGGGTAACGACTAGGTAATTCGGTGCGGTTTCACCGTGAAGGAACAATGTTTCCATAAGGTGATCCTGCCCCCTACCAGAGACCATGCAGAGCTAATAGGCACCATTACATATGTAACGAATCAGTACAAACGCATGTATAACACGCATGTTTTAGAGTAAAAAGCGTTGCATGTTTTTTATAAAATGTGCACACCCTAAATAGGGGCTCATAGGAGTGGTAAATACATGGCTGGTCCCTGTATGGTCCTGATGAAAAGCCTGGGGAGCTTGAAACATGTTGACCGCACACTGATTTAGCCCTCATTAAAGGTTGAATTGCAGTGTCACACCCCTTTTAATATACCAACCTAGGAGCTAAATAAAATAGTTGAGGCCCACTAGCACAGTATTTTTAATCACTCACACCCACTCCATCACTATCTCACTTACACCACACATAGTCTTTCACAACTGAGTGCTCCTGCGTAATTCGAAAGTCGCAGCACGCCCCTTTTCGTAGAGAACTGGCATGGCCCCAATGATGAAGCATGTCACCGTGGGGAAACCCCGGTGAGTGAGGTGACACTAGAAAGACATTTTTCTTTCTCATTGGTTTGTACTGACAAAATCTGATCAGTGACCATCACACAAGCTAGGTCTCTGAATCCAGTACATTGGGTTCCTACTATTTACACACTGCACTGCAGCCATGTCAGAAGTCTTGCGCATGTACAGGTGCCAGTCAGAAGTAGGCTAAACTTCACAGGCTGCTGCATTGGTCCATGGGGCAGGGAGATTCACATATGCCAGCCTGCAGGGTGGTGGGGGTGCAATAGAAATGCAGCGATCCACAATAAGTTTGCTACCATTAGCAAGAAATTAGATGGGGAAACAATACTTTATTGCCTACAGGGATGGCATTCCAGCTAGTTTCATTCAGCATAGAAACGCTACGGCTTAACTACCGAGCCAAGCGCTATACCTAAAATGCGTGACTTCCCATTTCAGTGCGGTGATGTGGATCACCACACTGAAATGCGTTAGTCCCACGCCTGATTCGTGGCCCTTGGCAGGCATGCACATAAATGATGCTGTTAATGTCGGTATCTATCGCACTGTGATTGACTACTGAGCCCGTCGGTTGCTCCTTAGCACTGCTAAGTGCCCATGGAGCTATGTTTAATGTGATGCTCCTGTCACTGAGATCCGTGTGTAACCTCCAGCGTGCTGTGTTTTTAAACTTGCTGTACTCTTTTGAGTAAAGCGCAGTGCGGGGCATATTGTGTGCTTTAGTTTAAGTATTCGTGTTAATCACAGCCCCTTCACGAGCGATTAACATGAATACATAAATAAAAGCACACGGGCCGCGGCTTGAGGCGTCTAGATGGCGGTCACACTCTAAGAGTGCTACGGATCCCCTCCGTCATGCGCCACTCACAGCTGCCATCAGGTCCTTGCTTCTACTTACAGTGACTCCTCATCTATCCTGCTGCACTCCGATTCCCCCTGGGGACTGCCCGGTGCATCCGCTGCCTCCGCTGAGCCTCTCTCCCTCTGAGACCCCGCTCACTCAAAATGGCGGCCCCCCCTGCTTTCCCGTCCTAGGCCCTGCACTCCCCTCCCGAATGGACCGGCACCCCCCCCCTGACATGCTGCCGATGACTCACCTGGCGGTGGAAAGCTAATCTGGGGACCGGCGGACTCGCCATGGAGTCTGGGACTGTTGTGGAGGCCCCCGGATCGGCAGGCCCGGAGAGCAGCAGAGGCGAACCCTGCAGGCGGTGGAGGCGCCCCGCGGCGAGGATGGGTGCGCTGGTCCCCCCGGGGCAGTGGTGGCCATGTGAGGCTGCCGGGCCGACTCCCGGGACTGTCCGTGGCGCAGATATGGTCTCCAACTGCGCCGCTGCTGCCGGGGAGGCGGTGAGGGAAGGCCAAGTCTGCCTGATCCGGTGGGCTGACTGCGCCGCGGGAGTGTCACCGGAATCACCGGAAGTGGCGGTGAGTGAGCGCCGCTCCGCTGCGGAGGTGACACCTGACCTGGGGGGCTGACTGTGGGCCCTGCCTGGCCGCTGCTGCACTGGAACCCGCCTTCCCTGCGGGGTGACCTGAGAAAGGAGATTCGGCCTTGTGCTGCCTCCCCGGACCCTGATTGAGGCTGCTGAGGCCCCACATGTGTGCTGCCCAAGCTGTGATGCCCAGAGAAGCGGGCTGTCCCAGGGAGCCAGGGTGCAGGAGCCTTACAGTCATCTGATCCTCCATCCTGATTGGTGAAGGGCTGCATCAGGAGGCGGCATTCTCTTCTTGGTTGTTATGAACTTTCGCACCCTACGCCATCTTGAGAAAATGGCGCAGGGGCGCGATGAGCTGCTGGCTTTGTCGTAGGTGTGGGCCAGGTGGACTTTGGCCATTCTGAATTCCCCGGTGATGGGCGGGGACCTGTCCTGACCTCGGCCCGGCCACAGGTGTTCTTCCATGCCCGTCCTGTGGGCTGGACCTCTGACGATGCGCCGGTGAGTGGGGCTCCTGTTCATTTGTCCTAGCTGCGGTGTGAGGGGGGGATCGGCCACTTCGTCGGGTGGTGGGCTGAGCTGCTGCGTCCCCGCCCCTCCCCCCCTGGTCGCTGGTGTGAAACTGCTGGTGCGGTTGGGAGGACGTCTGTGGGGAGCTTGACCTCCCCATGCTGCAGTGACTCCTGCTCCTCTGCTTGGGGGTGGTGGAGGGCCTGGCTGACCCTGCGCCTCCCCGGGGTGGCTGCTGCCGTCCTGCCTCCTGTGACTGGAAGCCCTGCGCAGACTGGGGTGCGATCTACGCGCCCTCCCTCGCACTTGCATGACACCCTAGCTGGGTGCCCTCTTACCTGCAGTTGTGTGACTTGGGGCCAGCCGGATTGGGGGTGTGCGGCGCTGATACCTTCATTGAGTGGAACAGGGCGCCCATCCTGTAACTGTCTTGCTGCTTTTGGAGGTGAGTCACAGAACTCTTGACACAGCGCAGCCCCCTCGCTACCTTCACTGCTACCTGGGCTGTGGATCACACCGACCATAATCCCAAGGGCTCTTCGCCCTGTCCCGGGCTCGCGGCTGTGAGGGCCTGCATCTCTCCACTGTCTGAGGACAAGGAACTGCGCTCCGCATCGGCCATCATGTCTGGTGCCACACACACGTTGGTCCCCCCCCTCCCTCTTCGGAGCCATGGGCAGGAATCGCAAAACTCAGACCCCCCTCTCCCCGACCCAAACGAAGATGGATCAATTCACCATGTCCGTCCAGGATCTAGAGACTGGGCCTCCGCCTGCCCCTGGGGCCACCGAGGGGGATCTCTCCACTATCCTGCAGGCGATAAGTAGGTCCCAGGCCTCGGTGGAAAGTAGGATCAGGGAGGTGAGGATGGACGTGGCCCTGATTCGGCAGGACCTCCGGAATGCCACAGCATGTGTTGCAGAAGCGGAATCCCGCATTTCCACGGTGGAGGACGCCGTGAGTGCCCTCCACCGTGTCCCAGGTGGCCCGCCTTCAGACGCAGGCTTCGGAGTTACACCGCAGGGCCGAGGACGCTGAAAACAGGGCCCGAAGAAACAACCTGTGCCTCCTGGGATTCCCGGAGGGGGTGGAGAAGGACCGCACCGACACCTTCATTGAGGCCTGGGTCCGCTCCTGGATGCCCAAAGAGAAACTCTCCCCCTGGTTCGCGGTGGAACGGGCTCACCGCTCTCTTGCTCCTAAACCCCCTCCTGGGGCACAGCTCGTCCCATCATCCTTCGAATCTTTAACTTCCGGGACAGGGACGCAATTCTGGGACAGGCTAGGGAATTGGGTCCATTGCTATTACAGAACTCCAAAATCATGGTATTCCCGGATTATTCCAGAGAGGTTCAGACTCGCTGGTCCTACGACGAGGTCAAGCAAAAACTCAAGGCTATGAGACTTCGCTACGGCCTCCTCTTCCCCGCAAGTCTCATGGTGTTCTTCCAGGATAAGACATACTTCTTTGACACCCCCCTGGCGGCTTGGACCTGGGTCACGGAGGAGCGTCCCCTCCTGCCTCGCGTGGTTACCTCCCCTGCCCGGAGACAGCTAGTGCAGCTGACTCACGATGCGCCCAAGGCTCAGAGGCGCCGTACCAGATCTCGAAGAAAGTGCAGCCGTCGAGGAGGGGGTTCCCATTCGCCGGGGGTGCAACACCTGCGGTCCCAGACTCAGCCCACAAATCAGGACGCCTCTTCCTCAACTCTAACTTCCTCCTTGATTGATATGGGAAGTATCCCCGGGCCGGACGTCACTCTGCAAAAGGTTTTATCGGACTCAGACTTGTCTGGAAGTCCCGTGGTCCATAGCTCTGGTGGAGAGGAGGGAGTGTAGCTGACGCTGCACACTGGACAATTAGCACTCCACATGTCTCGACTTTCCACCGTGGGTTTGCACCTGACCCTGGGAGCGGGGTCCTACCTGGCTCCACTGGATGACCCGATTGAAGGTTCATCCTTCCAATGCAGTGCCGAGACTACTTCATTGTGTTCACCTGCAGCTTATCGAGTTCTGCATTTTGTTTTTTCAGCTGTTGACATTCATCCGTATACATGGAGGGGGATCCACTTTAGCCACGATCCTGTTTGTTTGTTTTTCTTGCTAACCGTTTTAGATTAGTGCATCGCCTTTTAGTGGGGTAGTTGGAAGTTGGGGCTGTACAGGGTGACAGATGCTTCCACTTCAGAAGTGTAGGGTGGGGGGATTTGGGGGTGTGTGGGTTGGGGGGACCATTGTCTCCCGCAAGTTTGTTATTTTTAGCCGCCTATGGGCCGTTGTTTGTGCTGCCTACGGGCTATTGGTTGCAGTTCTCCATAATCGCCTTCTCTCATGGGCAGGTCCACAGCAGCCACACAACTCATTGCATTCACTACTTTGTTATTTTTAGCCGCCTACGGGCCACCACCGGAAATGGCTGCTGGCAGTCGTTCCCCCTCCTCTCTTTGGGTCTTCGTCAGTGATGCACAGATCATCAGTTCCGGTGCCCCCTCTCTGAGCCTACATTTGAGTGGCTATCCTCCTCCAGCCGGCAATGGTCCCCCGTGGTAATCCGTCCCTCCCCATCCCATCCCTTCTGATAACATACACTCTCACTAGGCCCATCTGAGGAAAGTCAGGAAAATGGTCAGGCGATTTAGTCGATGTTTCTTAAGTAATTTTGCCCGGCGTTAAACGCCTCTAATACCATACGAAGTTTATCAAATAAAGAGGCAGGCGCTGGAGACAGGAAGACAGGAAACAAGTTTATTCCGACGGAGCAGAACACATCAGATCGGACAACAAGGTATCGTCTCGAGGTGCTCTCTAGCAGCCTCTCTGAGGCCTGGCCTTTTATACACTGGTTTACGACATGTGACCGCTCTTTATTACAATAAAGACATTGTGAAGTAACGAAAAATGACATCCCCGGCACCCCCCCAGTTCCGGCTTATTCCAACACGTGGATACAGTAGAGGTCCTCACCCCCCCATACAATAGGAGGGGGGCTATCACGCAGCTGAGTGTTCCGCCGATTCCTTTGGAATGTGTGCGCCTGATCGAATCTCAGGGGGTGGGGAGGTCATGATCAATAGTAGCTCCTTTGAAGAGGGGCGAGTGCATACAGTAGTGGGCAATAAACTGTATCCTCAGGCCAAGGGATGACCAGCGGTCCGTGCAGACAATCGGGCTCAGAGGAAGGGGTCATCAAAGGAGAGATATTCATGAAAGAAAGGATCGGTGTGGACAATCGAGCATAGAGGAAGGGTTTATCAAAAGAGGGGTATTCATGGAAGGAAAGGAGGTGTTGGTCAGGCGCGGGGTGTGATTCCCAGAGACAGAGTCATGCGGAAGAGGAGGGTTCATGACTTGTGCATGTGAGCGCGGGGCAGCCAGGGTGCATGGGGGATGCTTGCAGGGTCAGGGAAGTGCGCTGATGATCGATCGTAAACAGGGAGACCATGGTACCTAAAATGGCTGTCGTGTATGTTCATACGTAAGTCTGAGGAATGGGCAAGATGGCGCAGATGATGTTCAGTTCACGAACTAAAATTCCACAGTCCTCCCTTTTAACATGTCTCGCCAGCTTGTCAATTCGGATCTATCCCCATAAGACCACGTGTTTCTATCTCATAGAGGGGACTCATGTGCTCAGTTCTAAAGTCCAAGGTCTTAGGGCACATACAGTTAGAAATGAGTGAACACAAAGGTGGCAAACATTGAATACCTAAGCAACACCCACACAGTATCACGACTGGTATCAGTATAAATGTAAACAACCTCCATCCCCAGTCCTTCAAAGTGTCCCAAAACCAGCTTCCAAGCGACCATCCTTCTTGCTCCTGGTGAACCTCTGAGGATAGTCTGTGGAGGTGTTCGATTGCTTTGTAGACTGAAGGCGAGTTATCTGGCACGTAGGTGCAACAGCTTGAGCCGATGATGCGGCATGCTCCTCCACGGTCGGCCAGAACCACATCTAGAACAAGGCGGTTTTGAAGAGCCACCAGGCGGACTGCCTGAAGCTCAGCCGTGTTGTTAGCGAGGATGCCAGCCGTGATGTTAATGGTTGTTTCTACTGCCTGAATCAGGTGTCGGATAGCGCGGCTATTTGCCATTGGGCCCCACAGAGGAACAAGTCCCTTCACCGCATCCAGGAACTGTGCTCCGGTGGAGTCGGCTTGTCCAATGTCTCCGGCGCGCTTTTGCCGGTGATGGTAGGCTGGGGCCACATACGTGGGGGGAAGAATGAAGGCGATGTAGCACGTACCCCTCCAACCTTTCAGAAGCCAAGTGTAAGCTTTGATGCCACAAATAAAGTACATATTCGGAGAAGCAACAAAGGAGGGGGGGTCAACTGAGACCAATGTTCTGGTGATGTGGCAGGAACTGTGACCCACCAGCTGTGTTCCCTGGCCTTTAAGGCACACGAGACCTGTGACATTGATGACAGACAGGGCCACAGTCAGAGTGGCAGCCGTTCGCTTCCGCAGGTGGGAGAAGGTGGGTCTAGCTGGATTGTGGAGCACTTGCATTTCAACTCGTTCTTTGGCAGGGATGTTCATATGGAAGGAGGAACCTGAGGTCACAGGACAAAAGGGGGCAGACGTCCTTCCTGTTTTGTTCAGCCAGAACCCATAGTAGAAGTGTGACACTGTTTGACCAGAAGCGGCATTGTCCTTGTGGCTTTCCTGCAAGAGGATCAACCAGGCGAGGCAGGAGCCGTGAACTGAGAAAGGAGAAAGGATGAAGGGGATGGAGTGTCCAGTGGCATGCGGGAGCAACCCGCAGACCCAGCAGTTTGTGGCATTTGCAGCAAGGTTGTGCTGGTGCAATAGTTGCACGAAGGAATTGTTCCAGAACTCCTTACGCCTTTCTCGGAGCTGAGGCGAAAGGGAGATCAGGTGATGCTCTTTCATGGTGGTTGGCTGTGCAGTGGTCAGCAATATCTGATGAGCGGGTGTGTTGTCCTCCAAGATCCAGAAGGAAGTCATGAGGAGGAGGCAAAGGAGAAAGAGAATGAAGAAGGCGATTGTCTTTGATTTGTGCAAATTGTCAGCCTTTGGGTTCCTGTAGTGGGTATTTCCGGTTGCGTCCATCATCTTCTTATCTGGCGCTTCCATCATCTTCTTATCTGGCGCTTCCATCATCTTCAAGGTGCTCGGTAGTGGGCAGAACCACAGACTTTGTTTAGCTTCTCTCCGGGTAACCCTTGGTTGTTTTAGGCCACCGTTCTGAGATTCAACTTAGTCCGTGGTCTACTTAGCCGAAGCTCCCTCCTTTCGACGCAGGAAATACCCTTCCCGGGATGGCACAGTGGGATCAGGGAATTTTGCAAGTTCAAGTGCCTCGGTATCAGGATAGCAGTTCAGTGATGGCCGGTGTGAGAAGTTGGCCTGATGTGCAGTGCTCACTATTCTAGTGATCACTATATATCAGTCCAAACAACCCTTATTGATGATTGGTTGTAAGTCAACCTTATAGACCAGCTATCCTAGTAGCGTGGATACGAGCAGTCTAAGGCTAAGACTCTAGAGGGCGTGTTAAGCCAGCTGTTTTACCATCACATTACCACTTGAACACCCAGTGAAAGGACACCACACAAGTTGTTATGAAAATAAACAGTGTATTTATTTATAACAAGACTACCCTGGCTCTTTATGAGACAGGGAGCTAAGCACAAAACAAAACTCTTACGAAAATACTTTAAGTTAGCACGTTATACACAAATGCCCGAGGGGCACGGAAAACCATATACTTTAAAAGTGGAATGCGAATTACTAGCAGGTAAGTAACAGTACTAATAGGCTTTGGAATCGCTAGGACTGGACTAGGGAATCGTTAGATTACTACTAGGAGACCCAGGGGACTCGGGTGCAGAGTGTGCACTCTCACGCGGGATGCGGGACAAAGTCTATGGAAGCTAGAATTCACAAAGTTAGTGTTCACGGGCGAACCCGACCTGGTAGGGAGAAAAAGACAGTGGATCCTGACCCTTGGATAGTGAGGCTATGCTGGGACACCGGAGTGCCGAAGTTACCTAGCCCAGGGGCTGCAGCTGCATAGGTCTGAAAAGACGTCGGGGATCTCGTTGCCGGACCAGGAGCCTGGAAGGAAGAAGTTGCTGGCAGGCGACCAGTGAAGGAAAGTTCGATGGATCCAAGCCTGGATCAAGGAAGAAGAAAACCTGAAAGCAGAGGGGACCAAGTTCTTGAATCACTAGCCAGTGATTAAGTGGGCACCAGGATGGCACCGGGCGAAGTCACCGCAGTCAGGTGAGTGGGCGCTGCTGGGCTCTGCAGTCTCTCGGACCAGGAGGCGTTGTCGGCGACCAGGATGGAGGTGCGAGCTGTCCCACGAAGGATGAAGTCGTTGGCGTCGAAGTTACCCAGGATTGGGCAACAAGCCTTGGCTAATTCAAGCCCACGCGGTGGACTCAAAATGGCGTCTTGAGTGGACCAGGAGGGTCCGGGGTGCTCCTCTTCTGGAAGGGAGCAAGGGCCAGTCTGGAGCAACCAGACCAGCAGCAGAAATGTCGTCGGGCGTCGTCAGGAAGGCCACAAGCCAACGGGCTAGTAGCCAAACAACGCGGTGAGCAGCAAAAAGCAGAAGGGCCCCACGCAGATCGTGGAGATGCTGGGGGGCTGCTCTTCGGTGCTTGAGCTGCTCAGGGTGGGGGCTTCTCGGACCCCAAAGCACTCACCAGGAATTCACTCGGCGGGCTTGCTGGAAAGAAGTCGTGCAGTCTTGAAGATGGCCGGTCCCTCGAGGTCTCGTCACACCCACGAATCTCAGCGTGACTGATGATGCAGGTAGAGGTCAGAGGTGCCAGGGAAGCCGGTTCTCGTCGAGCTGGGCAGTCGGATTCCGGAGGAAGGACTTGCAGCAGACCGCAGTGTTCTTAGATGGTGCCTGCGGATGCAGGGTGACTACTCCTTAGTCACAAGGGAGAAATCTTAGGAAGAAGTCTTGAGTTCCTTTCGCAGAAAGTAGTTTCAGGATTCAAAGATGATCTGATTTGGAAGGGGGCCAGTCTCTACCTTTATCCTGTAAAAGGGGGCTGGCACGCGACTAGGTCCTGCCCTATGGGTGGGACCAGGAGGGGGGTGGTTACACCCACTTCCTTGGCGGGCTTTTCCCCAGGCCAGGGGCTGGAGTGCCCCTGGAACTGGTTCCAGCCGGCCTATGCACAGTGAGCACCGGGGTGCCACTTGCAGTCACCTTCCTCTAAAGCCCTGCCTACCTACAATACACAAAACCCTGTCTGGGACGGTGCTGGCACCGCCCCTGGCAGGAAACCCTTTGTCCTTATCTCCTGCTCTGGGAGGACTCCCAGCAGCAGGAGGGCAGACTTGTGTCTCGGTGGCAGCATCCATTTTGTGGATGCTAAGGCTCTGTCTGACTTTTAACCGGGTTATAGGTTACAGGCATGTCGTGTCCCTCTAGAAGGGTGGAATGCTAACCCCGTCGCCAGAATTGGTGAGGGGTTAGTATTCCAATTCGTGTGACACCTTACTCGACATGTTTTGATAAAGCGATACCAGAGTTGGCACATAACCGCGAGGATTATAATGCACTTAAGAGTATATGGTATGCGATATCATGGAAACGGCTAAGGGATGGATCCCGAAAGCCGCAGACAGGCTCAGCTCATGCCAGAGCACCATCTCACACGATTCCAAGCACTCTGCCTTCAGGATTGTTAAGGCCTGCCATAGGAGTGACTGATAGGAGATCTGTGTGTCCATTTTAGGGTTAGATATAGGTATACTATATCTAAAGCAAAGGGTGATTACACCACCTTGCCCCAGCTGTCAAGCAGCCAGTTGTGTCAGATTTGGATGGCCAGCCAGGGGTGGCATAATACATGCTGCAGCCCCTGGTAGGCCCTGGGTACACCTATGCCCTGGGTACCTAAGGTACACTGTACAGGGACTGGTAAGGTGACTCAGTATCCAATTTAGATATGTACCTAAGGTACATGGAATCCATTTTACAGAGAGAGCAGTAGGCCTGGGGTCCTGAATAGCAGGGCCCCAGGTCAACTAAGTCAGAAAACCAGCAAAACACCAGGCAAAAAGTTGGGGGCAACCATAGTCAGGGGTCAACCTTCCTACATAACCCCCCCCCCAAACGAAAGGAGATAAGGCTATCCTTGTCCAGGTAAGCCTATATTGCCTAAGTGGCCATTTAAGGAAGTACCAGCACTGGCATGGTTACCCCCTATGTCATGGTCCACTAAGCAATCCCTCACCCTAAGGGTGTCTGAGGGTCTCCACCATAGGGAATCTCTACCTGTGGTGTGTTTTGTCAAAGAAAAAGGCTGGTGCTGAAATGGAGTACTGAAGTGAGGCTCCACTAATTGTGGGCTCAGCTTCCTCCAATCATTTTCCACCATATAGGCCTTTCTTTCCAAGACTGAGTTGTTTTGGGCTCTCAGGGTCAACCTCTGGCTACCTACAGCTGGAGGTTGGGTCCCTCTGTTTGGCTTACTGGAGGGACAGGTCAGGTCTGGGGCCCTCAGGTCCCAAGTTTGGCTGTGCCCAACAGTGTCCATCTGTGGGAGGTCCCTAACTAATTTTAAGGGGGATCCCTCAGGAGTATGTTTTATTTTCACTTGGCTAGGACTACTAGCTTCAGTGCCCTTAATCTGCTGATTGGGAAATTCTTTTGGACAGGGGGCCCTTTGGGGTCCAACACTGGCCTCCCTGACCTCTACAGCCCTGGGCTGACTGAGGCAGGGTAGAGAGGGGCAGGTTACCTGCTCCAGACTGGGTCCCACCTTGGAAGGGTCCACTGACATCAGGGGTTCTGCCAGGCTAGGCCTGACTACCTCTGTGGCAGTTGCTTCACAAGGGGTCAGATCAGTTCCCTGAGGAGGCTGATCTGTTCCTAAAGTCTGGTGGGAGGGAGATTTCTCTTCCTCCTCAATGCTCTCTGTCTGAGTGGAGTGATCCATAGTTTCAGGCTTCACAACACTATCATCTGTCTGAGTTTGAGCTGTGGCCATCACAACTCTCCCAACCTTTTCAGGAGGGGGCTCAGTTTGGGTGTGGGCTGTGACCATCACAGCCTTGACAACCTGTTCTGGGAAGGAAGTTGCCTGAGATTGGGTTGTGACTGGCACAACCCTCCTGACCTGTTCAGGGAGGATATCTTGGACTGGGGCTGTGGCTACCACTGCCCCACTAACCTTACCATGGATGTTCACCATTCTAGAATGGGTTTCTTGCTCTACTTCAGCCCAGGCTGAGAGCTCTAAATCATTCCCCAGTAGGCAATCTACAGGCAAGTTTGGTGACACTGCCACTCTCTTGTGGCCAGTGACACCTCCCCAGCTGAGATTGACCACTGCCATGGGATGATCTCTCTGTACTCCATCAATATTGGTCACCTGGTATGTGGCACCAGGTAAAAGTTGCCTTGAGGGGACTAGACTCTCAGTCACCATAGTGATGCTAGCCCCTGTATCTCTATAGGCCTCAACTTTTATACCATTGATGAGGGGCTCCTGTCTGTACTTGCCCAAAGTGTTGGGACAAGTTGTGAAGTTGGCAAACCCCATGCCAGTCTCACAGACAAGAGTATCTAAGTTTGGGGACCTGGTTAGGCCAGAGTCCCCAGGAACTCCCAAAGTAAATGCACCCAAATTCTTGGGGGCACTCCCACCACCTGGGGGATTACTACTAGTAGTAACAGGAGGTTTGGGAATGTTACTTGGGGGTATGTTCTCCTTATTGTTATTCTTTGGGCAACTGCTGTCAGTTTTCAAATGACCCACCTGTTTACAGGGATAACAATAAGGTTTCTTCTGGTTATTAGAAGGATTCTGGGACCCACCCCCCTCAGAGGATTTTTGGGGCCCTGATGTGGTTTGATCTGGAGATTTATTCCCACCCTTCTCTTGAGGCTTGGTTGATTCCTTTTTCTGGTCACCACCTTGGTTCTTGGGCCTAATCCTGGTTCTGACCCATTTGTCTGCCCTCTTACCCAATTCTTGTGGAGAGGTCAGATCAGAGTCTACCAGGTGCTGGTGTAATAACTGGTTCTGACAATTATTTAAGACTTGCTCTCTCATAATAAGATTATATAATCCTGTGAAGTCAGTAACCTTGCTACCCAGTAGCCAGCCTTCCAAAGCCTTAGTGGCACAATCAACAAAGTCAGACCAGTCCTGAGACTGAGTTTTCTGGGTGTCTCTGAACAGCAACCTGTACTGCTCAGTGGTTAAACCAAACCCATCAACCAGTGCATTTTTCAGGACCTGGTAATTGTTAGCATCCTCTACTCTTGTAGTGAGGAGCTTATCTCTACCTTTACCATCAAAGGAGAGCCACAGTATAGCTGCCCACTGACTCTGGGGAATGCACTGCACAGTGCAGGCCCTCTCCAGAGCAGCCATCCATTTCTGGATATCATCCCCTTGCTTAAAGGGGGGCACTATTTTAGTCAGGTGTTTAGTATCTAAACCCTTCTCTCTATCTCTTGGGAGATTGCTGCCACCAGTGGGAGCTAGCCCACTCATCTGCTGCTCTCTTGCCAGGGCAAGCTTCTCTTTGGCCAGGGCAATTTCTTCCCTTTCAATCCTCAGTTCAGCTTGTCTCATCCTAGCTTCATGCTCCTTTCTCTGAGGGGAAGTAAATCTCCTCGGTGGAGGATTCCTTCTCCCCTGAGAAGAGGCATTAGAGTGCAGAGATCTATTGGAGTCCCTAGAAAGAGATCTATCTCTCCTAACTCCAAGGTTAGGCCCACTTCGGGTCAGTACTGGGGGGCCCCCAGATCCTAGCCCAAGTAAGTCTAAGTTGGTCCTAGTTAGCCTTCTGACTACCTCAAGACCCTTGTCTACCTCATCCCCAGAGAGTACCTCCTGATCCTCCTCCTCAACTGCTGAATCAGTGTTGTGGAGATCTGGATCCCCAGAGGTTCCCTCTAAGGCTGGCATGTTCTCATGTAACTGAGAAAGCTTTCTGGCATCATATGTCTCTAAGAGACCTATCAGAAAGGAAGTGGTGGGGTTAGACCCCTGCTTCAGTTTTCTGGAGACACAGATCTGTCTCATCTCATGGAAACTGAGAGCTGCATATCTTGAAGTGACCTGTGGAGGGTCAACACTGACCAGGGGAGTCTCAGTAGAGTCCCCCTGAGTCGACATGCTTTTCTAGTGAGGTGTAAGTGGTGCACTTACCTACACTATATGTTTGCCTACTGATCCCTTGCTAGAGTTGTAGTTTAGGGTGTGCTAGGCCCTAGGAGCTACAACAGCTGGTTCAGTAGAACTCAGAGTATTCTAAGCTAAGTTATATGTACCTTTAGTACTTATGTGATCTTTCACAAGATATTCTTAGGATATGTGTGGTAAAACAACAGCAAGCTCAAATCCCAACCGCTGCTCACCAATGTGAGAAGTTGGCCTGATGTGCAGTGCTCACTATTCTAGTGATCACTATATATCAGTCCAAACAACCCTTATTGATGATTGGTTGTAAGTCAACCTTATAGACCAGCTATCCTAGTAGCGTGGATACGAGCAGTCTAAGGCTAAGACTCTAGAGGGCGTGTTAAGCCAGCTGTTTTACCATCACATTACCCCTTGAACACCCAGTGAAAGGACACCACACAAGTTGTTATGAAAATAAACAGTGTATTTATTTATAACAAGACTACCCTGGCTCTTTATGAGACAGGGAGCTAAGCACACAACAAAACTCTTACGAAAATACTTTAAGTTAGCACGTTATACACAAATGCCCGAGGGGCACGGAAAACCATATACTTTAAAAGTGGAATGCGAATTACTAGCAGGTAAGTAACAGTACTAATAGGCTTTGGAATCGCTAGGACTGGACTAGGGAATCGTTAGATTACTACTAGGAGACCCAGGGGACTCGGGTGCAGAGTGTGCACTCTCACGCGGGATGCGGGACAAAGTCTATGGAAGCTAGAATTCACAAAGTTAGTGTTCACGGGCGAACCCGACCTGGTAGGGAGAAAAAGACAGTGGATCCTGACCCTTGGATAGTGAGGCTATGCTGGGACACCGGAGTGCCGAAGTTACCTAGCCCAGGGGCTGCAGCTGCATAGGTCTGAAAAGACGTCGGGGATCTCGTTGCCGGACCAGGAGCCTGGAAGGAAGAAGTTGCTGGCAGGCGACCAGTGAAGGAAAGTTCGATGGATCCAAGCCTGGATCAAGGAAGAAGAAAACCTGAAAGCAGAGGGGACCAAGTTCTTGAATCACTAGCCAGTGATTAAGTGGGCACCAGGATGGCACCGGGCGAAGTCACCGCAGTCAGGTGAGTGGGCGCTGCTGGGCTCTGCAGTCTCTCGGACCAGGAGGCGTTGTCGGCGACCAGGATGGAGGTGCGAGCTGTCCCACGAAGGATGAAGTCGTTGGCGTCGAAGTTACCCAGGATTGGGCAACAAGCCTTGGCTAATTCAAGCCCACGCGGTGGACTCAAAATGGCGTCTTGAGTGGACCAGGAGGGTCCGGGGTGCTCCTCTTCTGGAAGGGAGCAAGGGCCAGTCTGGAGCAACCAGACCAGCAGCAGAAATGTCGTCGGGCGTCGTCAGGAAGGCCACAAGCCAACGGGCTAGTAGCCAAACAACGCGGTGAGCAGCAAAAAGCAGAAGGGCCCCACGCAGATCGTGGAGATGCTGGGGGGCTGCTCTTCGGTGCTGGAGCTGCTCAGGGTGGGGGCTTCTCGGACCCCAAAGCACTCACCAGGAATTCACTCGGCGGGCTTGCTGGAAAGAAGTCGTGCAGTCTTGAAGATGGCCGGTCCCTCGAGGTCTCGTCACACCCACGAATCTCAGCGTGACTGATGATGCAGGTAGAGGTCAGAGGTGCCAGGGAAGCCGGTTCTCGTCGAGCTGGGCAGTCGGATTCCGGAGGAAGGACTTGCAGCAGACCGCAGTGTTCTTAGATGGTGCCTGCGGATGCAGGGTGACTACTCCTTAGTCACAAGGGAGAAATCTTAGGAAGAAGTCTTGAGTTCCTTTCGCAGAAAGTAGTTTCAGGATTCAAAGATGATCTGATTTGGAAGGGGGCCAGTCTCTACCTTTATCCTGTAAAAGGGGGCTGGCACGCGACTAGGTCCTGCCCTATGGGTGGGACCAGGAGGGGGGTGGTTACACCCACTTCCTTGGCGGGCTTTTCCCCAGGCCAGGGGCTGGAGTGCCCCTGGAACTGGTTCCAGCCGGCCTATGCACAGTGAGCACCGGGGTGCCACTTGCAGTCACCTTCCTCTAAAGCCCTGCCTACCTACAATACACAAAACCCTGTCTGGGACGGTGCTGGCACCGCCCCTGGCAGGAAACCCTTTGTCCTTATCTCCTGCTCTGGGAGGACTCCCAGCAGCAGGAGGGCAGACTTGTGTCTCGGTGGCAGCATCCATTTTGTGGATGCTAAGGCTCTGTCTGACTTTTAACCGGGTTATAGGTTACAGGCATGTCGTGTCCCTCTAGAAGGGTGGAATGCTAACCCCGTCGCCAGAATTGGCGAGGGGTTAGTATTCCAATTCGTGTGACACCTTACTCGACATGTTTTGATAAAGCGATACCAGAGTTGGCACATAACCGCGAGGATTATAATGCACTTAAGAGTATATGGTATGCGATATCATGGAAACGGCTAAGGGATGGATCCCGAAAGCCGCAGACAGGCTCAGCTCATGCCAGAGCACCATCTCACACGATTCCAAGCACTCTGCCTTCAGGATTGTTAAGGCCTGCCATAGGAGTGACTGATAGGAGATCTGTGTGTCCATTTTAGGGTTAGATATAGGTATACTATATCTAAAGCAAAGGGTGATTACACCACCTTGCCCCAGCTGTCAAGCAGCCAGTTGTGTCAGATTTGGATGGCCAGCCAGGGGTGGCATAATACATGCTGCAGCCCCTGGTAGGCCCTGGGTACACCTATGCCCTGGGTACCTAAGGTACACTGTACAGGGACTGGTAAGGTGACTCAGTATCCAATTTAGATATGTACCTAAGGTACATGGAATCCATTTTACAGAGAGAGCAGTAGGCCTGGGGTCCTGAATAGCAGGGCCCCAGGTCAACTAAGTCAGAAAACCAGCAAAACACCAGGCAAAAAGTTGGGGGCAACCATAGTCAGGGGTCAACCTTCCTACAGCCGGTCTTTATTCAGGAGCTCCTCTTGGGTGTCGATGTTTTCTGTCGTGGCCAGGGTCGAGGAGACCTTCTTGCAGTGGTGTGCGTGCAGCCAGTGCCTTTTTCCCTCCACTCGAAGAGCCGTCCGAGTGGTGATCAGTACTTGCCAGGGGCCCGTCCACCGGGGTTCCAGACTCTTTGCCCGTTGAAAATTCCGGACTAAAACATAATCTCCCGGTTGGATATCGTGACCGGGACCCCTGGAAGCATCGGGGATGGCCTGCTGCACCTGTTGATGAATGACAGACAACGTTTTAGTTAATTTGCACAAATAATCTGACAGCAGGACGTCGGGGACGTCGTGAATGGAGGTCGGTTTGGGGGAAGTCCAGAGGTTCATTGGTCGCCCAAACACAACCTCGTAGGGGGTCAAGTGGTGCTTAGTGGGAGTGGAGCGCATCGATAGCAATGCCAGTGGGAGGGCATCTGGCCACTTAAGTCCTGTGGTGGCCACTATTTTTGACAGTTTCAGTTTTAGTGTAGCATTGTGTCGCTCAACTAGGCCAGCGGATTGGGGGTGGAAGACCGCATGTAACCTTTGCTTTACCCCCAGCCCCTTCAAGATTAGTTGGATAACTTCAGCTATGAAGTGGGGGCCATTGTCGCTCCATAAAATTTGACAAAGGCCGTAGCGAGGGAAAAACTCTTTCAGTAATACTTTGGCAGTAGTCATGGCAGTGTAATCACGGGTTGGATAGGCTTCCACCCATTTGCTGAAGGCGCATACAATGACTAATACGTACTTCAGGCCTTGGCATCTCTCCAGCTGGATGTAATCCATCTGGAGGACCTCAAAGGGGTGGTCGGGATCCCAAACCCTCCCCGGGGTACCACAGTTCCTTTCCCGGGGTTGTGTTGTAGGCAGATAAGACACTGCTGGACCAGGCGTTTGGCTGAGTCGGGGATTTTGTTGTTGTGCCAGACTTTGGAAATGAGTTCAATCATGGGGGCAGAACCTATGTGTGCAGGGGAGTGTGCCATAGTCAGTATGGGAATCAAGTATGAGTCAGGCAGCAACCATTTGTTTGTGTCTTTTGTCCGCCAGCAGCCTTCATCGTCCTTCAGACCCACCCGTGCCCATTCAGTCAGTTCGTGAGGTGTGCTGGCCGACTGGATGTCCCTAATCGTTTCCCTAGCGTCAGTCCATTTTTCTGCTTGTGACCTGGTCACATATATGCGTGTCGTCGTCCTATTCTCAGCTGTGGTTCGGGCAGTGATGTCGGCCTGTGCGTTTCCCTGTCCAACTAAGTCCGTCACCTTCTTGTGTGCCTGGCATTTGATCACTGCTAATCGTTTGGGGAGGAGAACTGCTCCAATCAGGGCGGAGACTAGATCTCCGTGAAGGATGGGCGTGCCGTGGGACGTCAGGAATCCCCTTTCCCTCCACAAGAGCCCAAAATGATGAACCACCCCGAAGGCATACTGGCTGTCCGTGTAAATGTTCGCCGTGGTTCCTGCTGCTATGATACATGCTCGTGTGAGGGCAATTAGCTCTGCCGCCTGTGCGGATCGTTGCGTGATGCGGGCTGTTTCAACTACTGTTCGGGCTGTCGTCACCGCATAGGCAGCTGAAGTGGTGCCGTCTGGGAGTTTGATACAAGAGCCGTCTACCCATAGTTCTCCATCAGGGTCTGTAAAAGCAATGTCTCGGAGGTCAATTCTACTCCTAGTCTGTTCGTCCGTGAGGGTCACACAGTCGTGTATAGGGGGCACATCGGGGTCATTTTCAGGCAAGGGCAACAGTGTAGCAGGATTCAAAGTTGTGCATCTCTTCAGAGTGATGTGGGGTGCAAGTAGAGTCAATTCGTACCCCGTCAGTCGTGCACTAGTCAGGTGTTGGGTCTTGGTCTGGTTCAAAAGGGTGTCAACTGCGTGGGGTACTAACACCGTGAGAGAGTTCGAAAGTACAATTCCCTCACTCTGACGGATAGAGACAGCAGCGGCGGCTACTGCTCGAAGGCAGGCAGGTAAAGCTCTGGCGACTGGGTCAAGAGTGGCAGAGAAGTAGGCACAAGGGCGTTGTTTGGAGCCGATGGGCTGAGTTAGAACAGACAATGCGCATCCCTCCCTTTCGTGAGTGAAGAGGGAGAAGGGCTTGGAGTAATCTGGTGTCCCTAGGACGGGGGCTGAGCAAAGGGCATCCCGCAACTCCTTAAAGGACGCTTGGCATTCGGGGGTCCAAGGGAGTGGGAAGGAAACATCTTTGGCCAACAGGGAAAGTAGGGGCTTTATAATGAGACTGAAATTTGGTAACCATTGTCGGCAAAATGAGGTAAGGCCCACCAATGAACGGACTTGCTTCTGTGTTTTTGGGATGGGGGTGTCTAGGATGGTTTGGATTCGGTCGGGTGTAAGTTTCCTCCCTTCTTTGGACAGGAGATGGCCTAGGTATGTCACTTGAGGCTGGCAGAACTGCAGTTTCTTTTTGGAGACTTTGTGGCCATTCTCCACAAGGAAGTGCAAGAGTTGGATAGTGGCCGTGATTGCAAGTGGAGTGGTGTCGGCCGCCAAAAATATATCATCGACATATTGGATCAACACCACTCCATCTGGTAGCTGGACGGCGTCCAGCTGTCTTTTGAGAGCCTGGCTGTAAATGCTGGGACTTTCAGTGTAGCCCTGGGGAGCTCTACAAAATCGGTACGAACGTTTTTTTAAAGTGAAGCCGAAGAGATAACGGCTGTCTGGATGGATGGGGATAGAGAAAAATGCATTCTTGAGATCAATAACGGTGAAGGTGGTGGCAGTGGACGGGATGAGGGTCAGAATGGTGGTGATGTCTGAGACTACGGGGTACTGTGGCACCACCACTTTGTTGACTTCTCGCAGGTCGATGATGAAGCGGTACGCTTTCTCATCTCCCTCACCTTGCTTCTTAACAATGGGTAGGATAGGGCTGTTGCAGACATTACTAACCACTTCCTCTACCACTCCTGCATCTACCAGGGACTGAATAATTGCTACCAATGCCTTCTCGCCTTCGGGCTATATCCGGTACTGTGGGAGTTTCGGGAGTATTGCATCTGATCGAACAGTTATGTGCACAGGGTCGATCATCATTCGTCCTACATCCGAGTCGTTTCTGGCCCATAGGTACAGGGGTAGGGTGTCGAGCAAGGTTAGGTCAGCATCAGTTATAGAGTACATATGTCGTGCGGGGCGGGATCTGGACATGCTCGGGTTGTCGTACAGGATGACTCGGACTCCATCTGGGGAACACCTAATAGTAGCTCGGAAATGTTTTAGTAAATCAATACCCATAATGGCGTCAGGAGAGTTGGAGGAGAGCAGAAATGTTGTGTCAGTGGGGTTGTTTCCTAGGTCAAAGGAGATAGGTACAGACAGGGGATTAGTGGAGGGCGTTCCATCGAAACCTATCGATGTAATGTGTGAGCCAGACAAGGGTGCCCTTGGAATCAGTCGCTTTGATAATACACTACGTGTCGCTCCAGTGTCTACCAAGAATGGAGACTTTGTACCCAGGACCTTAGCGGTGACGTAAGGACCTTGCTGGTCAACACAGAGCTCGACTGGATCCCTCCCTTGCCCCTGGCAGTCCTATGCGAAGTCGGGAGTGTTCTCACTGTCAGATAGTTGGTACTGGTTCTGTCGGGACGGTCAAATGTGTTCGATCTTCCTGGTCTGTCGCTGTTGGTGTCGTTTGTGTACCCCCGTCCCTGTCCTCTAGTCCTGGGGCCATTCGTCATGTCCCTCGTTTCTTTATTTTTAATTAGTTCCAGAAGAGCCGGACATTGTGACTTCCAATGCCCGAATCCTTTGCAAAATGCACACTGATTATCTTCTATGTCCCTTCGTCCAGAGTAGGGAGTGGGTGTGCGGTCCTTTGGGGGTGGATTTCTAGGGGCGATCGATTGGTAGCTCCCCCTGTGTAGTTCTTTCCCGACTGCCACCCCTTGTATCTGGGCTATCATCACCCTTTCTTTCAAATCTTTCTTCTTTCTCTCGGTTGCCCTATCATTCTCATTCTTTTGGTGTTCGTAGTACTGAGCCATTTGGAGGATAGCGGCGGGTTTGGAGGCCCCCCAACTACTCTCGCTCGTTTGTAACTTTTCGGAAACCTCTCGTGACAGACCCTTTACGTAGTTTTGCACAAATAGGTGTTGTCCGGTTGCGGTGGTCATGTCTTGGCCACTGTAGTCGGAGAACACCGTTTCAAATCGGGAGAAGTATTCTGATACGTCTTCCTGGGGTTTCTGACGGCAAGCCGTGACTATTGACCAATCTACCTTTTTCTCTGGGACCAAGTTTTTTAGCTTCTGAACTATTTTGTCCGGAAGTTCCAGTATGTCTTTTATCGGTTTCCTTCCAGGCTCTCGTCGTCTATCTAGCTCACTGAGTTGATTCCAGGTATGTCCGAACAGATCTGTGTGTTCGGCTTTCCGGATTTGCTTCTACACGTCAGCCGGCAGACATAACCCGAAAAACAAATCAATGTCTGCTAGAGTCATTATCGTTGAGCCCAAGGCCGTGCCTAATTCGGTGTAAAATGCTGTCGGGTTCTTCCTTAAATCAGGCAGGGTTTGCCTAAAGGTTAAAATATCTTGTCGATCCCAGGGTTGGTAAACCCAATTGTACACAACCCTTCCTTTTGCATCTGCGTGGTTGATATCGTCGTTTGTTCCCTGACCTCTTGGGGGAACCCAGTAGGGGGTGGCTTCTCTGATAGGCATCATAGTGTTGGCTACTTCTAATGGGGACTCAGCCGTTTCAGGGACTGTGATCTTAACCTCTGGTTTCTGTTCCGTGAGGTGGCGGAAGACTTCAAGCGTTTGCATGAAGAGGTCCGTCACATCGCGTTCAGTCCCATCTCCAACATCGACCTTTCTATATAGAGCCGTCAGCTTAGCAGGACCCTTAGTTTGATACCTATCCTCATATGCGTTCAGGGTGTGGTAGCTGAACCGTAAAATGAAATGCCGTCTGTGGCTACCGGCATGTGAATTGTGCATATCCATCGTATATTCTTCGCTCTCTTTCCGTTCTACCAGTGTCTTTGCTATCTTGTCAATCCCATCCCGCTCGTCTTTGCTCAACCTATTTGGTCTGGCCGTTAGCTGCTTGCTAGTCTCGAGTTCATCTGATGTTGTTACCAATGTGGCTGGTGCGAAGGCCGTAAGAGCCGAGGCACTAGCGCTAGAGTCACCCTCGCCCGCACTCAGAACTGGTAGGTGCTGTGCTAGAGGCTGACAGGGGGCATAAGGAGGGGGCATGTAGATAATCGGAGGACCTAGCAGTAACTCGTCGTTTGCCCGTTGTTTGGAGGGCATCTCCGGGTAGAGCGTAGAGGGGGTCCTAACAGGGCATTGGCCTGTCGACCCTGATTCTTGCGTTTGTCTAACTTCCTCTCTCCTTCTTATTTCTTCGTCTAGTTCCTTAGCGGCCAGGTGGGCTGCCTTTCGTAACTCTTTCCCTATTCTTGCTTCTTCTCTTTTCCTTTGTTGCTCTGCTTCTTTGCGCCACATGCCGATACTATCGAGCATGGTGGGTGTTGCCTTATTTATTCTAACAGCTGCTTCTAGCGCTTTTATTTTATAAGCATCAACAAAACCTATCAGTGGCCACTGACTTTCGGGGTCCTTTTTTGTATATTTATGCCATAACTTACTATAAGCTATAGCGACTAGTCCTTGTTTAGTGAACATGTCCTTATTAGGGGTGCCTTCCAATGGAGCTGGATGGTTCATCTCTAATAAGCGGTCCGGGTTGTACCAACTACCAATCAGTGGGGAGATGACAGGCATGACAGATTACAACGGGGGACAAAGGTCCGCACTACCTATCTTTCACTATTTGCAAAGACTAGACAGAATATTGCTATTCTACGTTATTTGCAAGCAGAGAACCTCAAAAGAACTATACTCCAAACAATCTATGTTCGGACAATCAATCAGTGTGGAGAAAAATAGGTACGGCAGATTATAATGGGGGACAAAAGTCCGCGTTACCTACCCTTCACTATCCGCAAAGGGAGATAGAATATTCCTATTCCTCCCCGTTTGCAGGCAGCGAATATCTCAAAGAGCGACAAAGCAAATACTAGTATTTCAATCAATCAAACAATCAATCAATTCGCAATTTGTCGTGTGTCACGACCTTACCCGGACCGCATGGACAGTTTCTCGTCTTCCGCTTCCAGCGCCCGATCGTCCTCTACTCTCTGCTGCTACCGCGGCACTCCTGATGGTTCCCAGTCAGGACCGTAGACCACTCGGGAGAGGTCTGCTTGGAACCAGTGAAGTTCGGATGATTGGCTGTCAGACGAGGGTCTATCGGACAGGAGCGCTCCCGATCGTTGCAGTCGTTCACTCTGTCGTCGGGACCTCTCCCACTGGATCCACGTGTCGCTGATGGGCCCCACACTTGGGACGCCAATTGAGGAAAGTCAGGAAAATGGTCAGGCGATTTAGTCGATGTTTCTTAAGTAATTTTGCCCGGCGTTAAACGCCTCTAATACCATACGAAGTTTATCAAATAAAGAGGCAGGCGCTGGAGACAGGAAGACAGGAAACAAGTTTATTCCGACGGAGCAGAACACATCAGATCGGACAACAAGGTATCGTCTCGAGGTGCTCTCTAGCAGCCTCTCTGAGGCCTGGCCTTTTATACACTGGTTTACGACATGTGACCGCTCTTTATTACAATAAAGACATTGTGAAGTAACGAAAAATGACATCCCCGGCACCCCCCCAGTTCCGGCTTATTCCAACACGTGGCTACAGTAGAGGTCCTCACCCCCCCATACAATAGGAGGGGGGCTATCACGCAGCTGAGTGTTCCGCCGATTCCTTTGGAATGTGTGCGCCTGATCGAATCTCAGGGGGTGGGGAGGTCATGATCAATAGTAGCTCCTTTGAAGAGGGGCGAGTGCATACAGTAGTGGGCAATAAACTGTATCCTCAGGCCAAGGGATGACCAGCGGTCCGTGCAGACAATCGGGCTCAGAGGAAGGGGTCATCAAAGGAGAGATATTCATGAAAGAAAGGATCGGTGTGGACAATCGAGCATAGAGGAAGGGTTTATCAAAAGAGGGGTATTCATGGAAGGAAAGGAGGTGTTGGTCAGGCGCGGGGTGTGATTCCTAAAGACAGAGTCATGCGGAAGAGGAGGGTTCATGACTTGTGCATGTGAGCGCGGGGGCAGCCAGGGTGCATGGGGGATGCTTGCAGGGTCAGGGAAGTGCGCTGATGATCGATTGTGAACAGGGAGACCATGGTACCTAAAATGGCTGTCGTGTATGTTCATACGTAAGTCTGAGGAATGGGCAAGATGGTGCAGATGATGTTCAGTTCACAAACTAAAATTCCACACATCCACATCCTTTCCTGGAATGTCAATGGCCTTCTGGCCCGCATCAAAAGCACAGCTGTCCTTCGCGCTGCCCATCGCCACACACCGGACATCCTCTTCCTTCAAGAGACACACCTCCTGGGTACACAGTGTAACTTCCTTGCCCGTTACGGATTTGACAGGGTCTGGCACTCCGGCTTCACAAGGGGCTCCCGAGGGGTGGCTATCTTACTTAGGAAGGGCCTTCCTTTTACCCTGGGTGCCGCCGAGACAGATGTGCAGGGCCGATATGTGGTGGTCTCGGGTACTATGGAGGGACGCCCCCTGAACCTCTTGAGCATTTATATTCCCCCTGCCCTTCTGCCTCCAATGCTTCGCCACCTCACACACATGATGTATTCTCTTCCGCAGGGTCTTACGGTGGTTGGGGGGGATTTTAATGCTATTCTGCAGCCCATGCGTGATACGACGGGGATCCCATCCGAGGCCCGCCTCACCTCCGCTAAATCCCTGTCAAGCTGAACCTCGGCCCTGGGTCTCTGTGACGCTTGGCGGGTTTGGCACCCCCGCGACGATCAGTACACCCATACGTCGGTGTCCCACCATACGCACTCCCGCATTGACCTTCTCCTGCTGCCGGCAGCCGATTGTCAGCTGGTCTCGGATGCCGCGATACTGCCTAGAGGTATCCCGGATCACTCTCCTGTCTCCCTCCGGCTGGGGGCTCCTCCGATGGGTCCACAAGCGGTTTGGTGGCTGAACACCTGGTTCTTGTAGGACTCGGAGTTAGTGGAGTCACTCGGCCAGGAACTCAATCACTATTTTTCCACCAATGCGGGATCGGTTCCCTTACCAGGGAGGCGGGCAAGGCTGTTGTCCGTGGTGTGGCTAGAGGATTAGTTCACGCGAAGCGTGCGGAGCAGATGGCCAACTCGCACGGCTGAAATCCCAAGCGTTCCAGCTGGAGGCTGCCCAACTCTCTGATGACTGGCAGCGGTCCGCGAGGAGATCCGCCGAATCTCACTGGAATCGGCTAAAGTGCTTTGGCGCCCGTCGGTTGCTCACATCTATGGGTGGGGAGACAAAAACAGAAATCTCCTCCATAACATTGTGTCTTATACCAAAGTCAAGCGTATTATTCCTGAGGTCCGTTCGAACGATGGGACCCCCCAAGTGACCTCTGCGGCCACAGCCCAAACTTTTGCTGCCTTCTATGCGCAGCTCTATGGTGAGCGACCCCCGGATGCTCCTTTGACTGCTCTGATGGACGAAACTGGTACCCAGCTGCCTTCTCTCTCTCAGGAGACTGTGGATACTCTGGACCGCCCCTTCACCCTGGAGGAGGTCCAGGATGCCATCTCCCTCCTACATCCCGGTAAAACACCTGGGCCCGACGGGTACCCGCAGGAATACTATGCGGCCTTCCGGGATACTTTGGCCCCACACCTGTTGGATCTTTTCCGCCATGTGGCAGAGACGGGCACATTCCCACCTGAGTCGGATTTGGCCACGATAGTGGTTATTCCGAAGACACGGCCGACGTCTCTGAGTTGTGAGGACTACCGCCCAATCTTGTTGATCAACATGGAGATTAAGCTCTTCACCACCGTTCTGGCTCAGAGACTCCGACCTCTCCTGCAGGACCTGGTCCACCCTGAACAATGCGGGTTCATGCCGGCTAGAGGTACCCGCCACTGCATTCGTCGCCTCCACCTAGTCCTGGCACGCCGGGAGCAGCTAACCCCATACCTGGCCCTCCTTTTCATAGACTTTGAAAAGGCCTTTGACATGGTGAATTGGGAATACCTGCAAGATGTGCTGGACAGGATGGGTTTTGATCCCTTGTTCCGCCATTTTATCAAGGTTCTCTACACCAACCCCCGAGCCCGTGCACTCATTAACGGAGCAATCAGAGGGACGCTCGATGTACCGACGGAAAGAGCGGTGCTCCACACACCTGAGCTGCAGCCAGGTGGGGCGATGTTATTTCCTCCTACCAAATAGCACGTTGGAGCAGATTGAGCAAAACCTGAAACTACACAGGTGATATTTTTCTATTTTATTGCAGTAGCTGTTAAAATCTAGGTCCTGAAGAAAGCAGTGGCGTATCCATAGCCACAAATGCTGAAACATGCTGAGCCTACTAGCTTGCAGATATTTTGTTAAATCTGCTAGTTTATCATTTTGCTTTTAACCCCTTCCATGCTGATGACAAACCCCAGCCGTCATGCACTACAGTGCTCGTGTGCTGATGACGGCTGGGGTTCGTCATGAACCCGCTCACTACATAAAACTTCCGCACAGGCGCAGAATCGCCTGGAAGAAATTAATGTTGGGAGAGTTGAGAGAAATCATTAAAATTGCTTATCTCTACTCAATCTCTACCTAATTCTATACACTTAAATTTCACCACACATTTATGCACTGCAATTCAGTTACCCTGATGTACCAAACATTTCCGGTCCCACCCTCCACACAACTTCTTACCCATCTTGGGTTGACTGTCTGTCACAATAATAACTAGTGATAGACCACACTTTCTTCTGGGTTATGGAGAGCCCAGATGATGAATAGGGCGGTTCCGTGTGGGAACTGATGGGCACCTTTTACAAATTCAGGAATTGTGTGATGTTGGTTGCACATTTTGCAGTATTTGCTCAGTTATTCTGCCTTGATTGCACTACACACTAGTAAACACAGTTGAATCCCCCCCTTTTTTTCGTTTGACCGACAGACACTTTTGTTGTTATCATAACGTAGTATTTGGGCACGTGTCTGGATGGGTCGTTAATCTAGCCCTAGGACCCTCCTCCCAATGTTCGTTTATTGTTGGTTGTGTTATCACAAAGGGATGGTAAAAAAGAGTGAAATGCAGTTTTTGCATCCAGGACCTTAAATGAAACTCAGAGGAGGTATGCAGTGATTGAAAAAAGGTGTTGGCATTCCTATAGGCTATTGAAAATTTCAGAAATGACATGTGGGGAAGTCTATCCACATTAAGGGCGAAACACAAACCGCTGGTGAACATATTACCACCTGGTGGGGGGATGGAACGCCCCTGCACGCATTTCTAGATTAACTTCAAGACTACAAGAGAATTATTTTAAACCAGAATTTGTTCCTGGGAAGTGCAATGTGATGGCTGATTGCTTATGAAGGCCACCTTGCTGGTTGGAGGATATTAACATAAGTTTGAGTTAAGTGGACATGATTGCTACTATGAAAGATGTTGTTGCTGTGACTTTTTTATGCCATTATAGAGGATAAGTGAGCATAGAGTGAAATGAGGGATACATTATGGGAACAGGTAAGGAACTGTGTGTCTTGGAATGTTGGCCTAAGGAGTTGATTTCTATAGAGTGATTACCATTTTTGAAGGCTTCATGAGAGTTGGATGTGGAAGGTGGATTATTATTCAATCAAGTAAGTGTGTTGCTCTAGTTGATATGCGAAAAGTGATTTTGTGTCTGGCTCATGAAAAGCATATTCATATGTCGGCTATGAAGAAGCTTATCAGAACGTGTTTTTGGTGGCCAGGTATGGACAGGATGCCAGACAGGGTAGTAAGAGAGTGTGATCAACGTAGTAATGGTGAGAAAACCTTAAAGGTTAATCCTGCACCTTTGAAACCAGTTGCATGGTTGAAATTGCCTTGGAAATGTCTGGTCCATTTTCTTCTTTACCTCAAAAAGCTAGGTTTGCTTGAGTGATGATAGATTATCACTCCAAGTCACTGGTAGTAAAATGTATTGCGCCAAACACTGCCCAAGTAGTAATTGAGCTTTTTAAGGAGACTGTTGCTAGAGAAGGATGTCCTGATGTTTTAATTACGGCTAAGTACGGATAATGGAACCCAGCTTAAGTCGAGAGAAATGGAAAGATTTCTCAAACTGTGTGGAATACAGCATGCCACTACCACGTAACAGGAACCTCACAGTAATGGATTAGTAGAGAGATTCAACTATGTTTTAAGAGAGTATGTGGTGTAGGCACGTAAGAGTGGTTGTTAATAGAGGAATGTGCTAAGGGAGAAATTGTGGATGTATTGCATTACACCTCATTTCGTTATGGAAGTGAGTCCATTCAAGTTACTTAAAGGAAGAGATCCTGTTTCCAAGTTGTGTCCATCTTGGTTCAAGAAAAGTTGTGGTAATAGCAGGCGTAGTATGATGTGGATAGTGTGAGCAGGAGAGTTAAATGGAAGCCGAAGAAGAATAAAAAATTGTATGATGTCAAATGGAATTTTAAAGAACCAATGGGAGATTAGGTGACGATTCTCAAACCTGGTATACTCCACAAAGGTGGGCCCAAGTATGGGAAGGTAATGAATGTCATTAGTATTTACCAACAGCGTTGTTACACAAGATGGTAAAGTGTGGAACCCTAGAAGGGTTGTTAAATGCTAACATATGGCAAATTTAGATAAAATGGAATGTGAGCAGAGTTGTGATGAAAGTGACATATTTCTTCCAAAGTTTGGCAAAATTGGACCAGAGGGAAACACTGTGAATTTTTCTTGTCATGAGGGCAGTAAAGTGGACACTGACTGGTGTTGAATTGACACAGCAGAGTGTTGGTAGAAATGAAGTTTAGAAAATAGATAAAAGGATTTGTGCCTTTTTATCTATAGTTTGAATTGTTTTTAAATGTGTACTTGAGGTTTTATAGTACATCTTTCATGTAAAACAGTATTTTTTGTCTTGCTGTCAAACACGTATCTACACTGGTGATGATGGGTGGAGTATATGCACTTTGAAAAAGGCTTGTGCTGAAATGCGTCAGTGCGTTAATCTTGGAAAAATAAAGACTACCAGGAGTGCCCATTGTTCTTACGGTTAGCTGACCGACGTTTGGGTCATATATATATATATACAGTGATTAGTGAACGTATGAAGTTCATATAGGTTGGTGAGAAACTAGTGATGGTAAATGTTTTTTCCATCATTTGAATAATTGGATTATCCAGTTAATAAGTTTGTGCTATTCCGAAGAATATCTCTTGGTAATGACGGTTTAACCTGGCATTTTTTTCGTGTCTTATAATTACAAATGAGATGAATCATAACAGGTTTCAATTGGAAATGCACAAGTCACTTTTAACTAAATGAATTGTTATAAATATTGGGGATTATCCCGGGAGATGTAGCAATTAAGTCTGTCTTCTACATTAATTTTTGAAGACTAGTCTGTGTCCAATCGAATGATGTAAAATTTGAGCACTTGCACTTTAAATTCAGATCGCGCTCTCCATGTGTCATGTGTCCAAGGCCTCTGTGCAGGCCGAAACGTTATGCTGACGAAGGTGCCGATTAAATAAGAAAACTCACCTGAATTTTGGATCTCGTGTTCTTTGCTGCAGCGGCGTCCAGGAGCTTGTGGAATTGCCATCCAGTGTTGAGCGTTTTAAACAATATATATATATATATATATATATATATATATATATATATATATATATATATATATATATACTAGCAGCCCGCCCCAGCGTTGCCTGGGGCAGAAGGGGACTGGGGGCAGCATTTCAGGCTTGCGTGCACTCCCGCCCCGGCCCCCGCCCGCCACGACATTGTCTGTGTCCCGGACAATGTCGTGGCGGGCGGGGGCCGGGGCGGAGTGCACGCAAGCCTGAAATGCTGCCCCAGACCCTGAGCCTTACCGCAGTTGTTCCGGGCCAACCTCCCACACCTGCTCCCTCCCGCCCCGTGTCCCAGAGCCTTACCTGAGCCGCCGCTCCTCCCCGAGCTCCTCATTTCACCGCCGCTCCTCCTCGTCATCACGTACGTTGCGGCCAGCGCTACATCGTGGCCGTCAGCGTCGCGGCCGGCGCTACTTTCAGGGCACTTCTTTTTTTTTAAGTCATATTTTTAAATTTACGATTTTTTTAAATTTTCTATAGCCCATGTCCATCTGCACACCCTGAGGATTACAACAATGTATTGGGTGTGTGGATTGGCGCTGTGGTTCCCGAGTTTACCTTGCCAAAAGGTTTGTGTTCTCTCTTTATAATAGTAGTATAGAAGATATATGTATATATATGTATATATATTTGTAAGTGCTAATTTCGTGAAAGAAGCAAAGCTAGAGCCCAGATCCTTACAGCGTGGTATATTTATTCCAACAAAATTGTCAAAAGCCACGCGTTTCGGTGCAGCCGCACCTTGTGCACGTATATGTATACGGGGATCATGTATATATATATGTATGTCTTTTTAAAGAAAATGTAAGTATTTTGCAGATAACTATAAAGCTGTTTTATGTATATATTTTTTAAAATTAAAAAGCTTTAAACTTACCTCCTAAATACTTTTGTGTTGTAAAGGCTTGCGTTGTAAAGGCATGCGATGTAAAGACGCGCTCGTTGTAATGACCGCATCGTTAAGGAATGTGTTGTAATGCATGCGTGGTTCTGTCATACAACGGTTACATTTTAGTAAGCAAAGCACCTTTGGTTAAGTCTGACAAGCCTATTAATGTTATATATGATTAACCATAATGGGAGCACTAGACCTACGTAAACTTTAGAGCGTCGGATATGAATCCAAAAACATTTGATAAATACAAAGATATGTTGGGATATTGCGAGGGTTGCACAATTTATAGTGAAATTAAAAAACTCAAGAAAATATGTAGCAAAGAAGGTCAGAGCATACATGGATTGAGAGACGTGGGTATGTTAGTGATTCTTTTAACTGCAGAACATCCATGTCTGTGTTTGCTGGAAATGTTGAGAAGTCTGATGACGTTCTTGTACTTCTTGAGGTGTTCACTTACAGACTTGGTCACGTCAAAGAGTTTGAACACAGGGTCATACTGTTCAACTTTAAATAAAACATGAGATCTACTCGGAGAAATTTCATATATATGAGGTTGTTAAAAGGGTAATCTCTGTGTTGGACCGATCGCTATAGGCTAGAAAAAATCAGAAGGATCCGCTGAACAAAAACATTGTGATAGATTTTGCCACCATTACACAAGAAGCATGAAATGTTTGCTGAGCTAAGTAGCTCCAAGTATTTCAAGTATAGTCCCTTAAAGGCAGCTTATCCCAGATAACGTCATGGTATGGCTGTAGGGAAATGACTACATTTATCAGTTGGTAAACATACACTCAGTGGAAGATGTCCACAGTGCGAATAACAGCTGCATGAGTAAGTCCTTTGGATCTCTTCAGGTTCCTACTGATGTGCCTTTCCCAAAGTGGCCCTTTTTCCCCTTGCAAGACCTGTCCATAACGACACTTTAACAATGCAAAGGTAGCCTCTGCCTTGCTGACCCCTGTCTCTACCTTTACTTGTAGCTTCCAGGATTCATGCAGCAAATCCTGGCTCATGATTCTTGCTGAAGCTGGATTTCTGTAAACTATTGCAACAGACAGTCTGTGCCGTGCCTGATCAATACCTGGCCAATGAAATATTTGGTCTGATATGTTTCCGTAAATATCCTCATGCAGTACCCCCTTCTCCACCCTTTTGTTATAGGAACTCCCTCTACTCAGGCATCCCCAAATAAGTGACAAGATGACTTCAGGTAGTCCAGAATCCTAGCGTGCGGGTTCTCTCCAAAATTTCTAAGCACCAATCAGCTGCACCAGCGTTAGAAGACTTACACTAGTTACCGATTCATTGTGCCATTCATAAGAAAGGTTTGCAGCTATTCAGCATCTGGTGACTCCTTATACTCTAAGAAGGGTATCAAACTACTGCAGGTGCCAAGGATCAAGAGTGCAAGATGCGCAGGACGTTCCTTTGCATATCCTGTCACACAAGCTCTGGAACGCTTTTTCAGCATATATTAGACTAGACCAGTCAGAGCTTAGCTTCAGAAAGCCTTTTGAAAACCTTTCTATTGTTATATTCCATATAGGTATCATAGTATAGACCCAGGATACTTCATTACCCTTCACCTATATTCTTCCCTACATTACACTTATAACGGTTTACAGAGACTGACCTTTTACCAAGATACAACACTGCATTCAGAACGCTGATTTTCCCTGGTTCGAAGTCTTGGAAGCATAGCAGGACTACCATCTCCTGTATAATATCTGTGTATAAAGTTCATGTCCGACGTCATTCTTATGCCAACACAGTAATACAGCAAGGTCAGACCCCTGGGGAGACCTTTGGGTATATATACATCACATCTTGCTAAGATAGGGAGAGGAGACCAGGACTTCCCGTCAGACACACTGACCAGAGACGCTGAGGTTCCTGTATGCAGACATCCCTCGTGCGGTGTCCAACTCAAGACCAGGACAGGGTCCCACAGTCTCTCTCTTCAGGTAATGGGGTTGACTCTATCCTAGAGGGATTCTTGGCCTAAACACCTACTCACATGCTAGGTACGCTTAGGTACATCTAGTTAGGGAAACATCGTAGGAGTACGAATCTTTTTATTATTATGTATTTTATGTACTTGTATGTATTCATGATTACTGCAAGATGGTAGAGCTATACCATCCATTTACTTTCATAGTACTGCTACGTAGGAGTACGCATATTTTTATTATCATGCATTTTATGTACTTGTATATATTCATGATTACTGCAAGATGGTAGAGCTATACCATCCATTTACTTTCATAGTACTGCTAATCATTTATATCTTTTACTGCTTAACAGTTGTTGCAGCTCATGTATTTTACACCAGAATGGCAACTGTTCAATAAATACTTCTTGAAAATGCCCAGCATGTTTATTCTGTGTACCTCTCTAAGACAGACTAAGTAAGCACGAGTGACTGAGCATAAACTAGTATGGCTTTTCCAAGGTCCCGAGGGATCAAGGTTGTCATGATCGATGGTTGCCAAGAACTACTCTCTCCTTGGTAAGAGGATATTCTAGTGGCATTGTGAGCTAGCTGATACAAAAGGCCAACATACCCGGTGGGGGTGTTCAGAATCAGTCCGACACCAATCCTACAGTGTATGTTATCCGACTGTGCAGATCCTGTATAGGTTTTATAGGAACTATATAACACTATCCTGTTTTATTTTCAGGGCATGCAAGCAGTACTATTTGTTAATGCCTGTTACCAGGGCTGTGTAGGCCTGTTGGGTACCATGCTCTCTATAAATTTCGAATAATAGAATAGATTGCGGATTTCGTGCAGCGTTCTTTTTTGCCAACTGACACTTTTCCATTTTCACTGCAGCTCTTAGTTAAATAGTAATGCGGTTGTAGGTGGAGAAATGCCTGTAGGGGAGCAGGGGTATGGTGGGGGCACTCCCCGCTAAAAAATATGAAAGCAAGAGGCAATCACGGTGGGGCAAACACTAGTATCAAGAGCGTGTTTGTCTTTTCTTTTTTTAAAATATCTTTGTTCATCAACAAGTCAACATTTACAGTAGGCCGCAGGTAGGATTACAGATATCACAAACAAAAGAACTTTAACAGAAAAAAAGACAACCAAAGGCAGTGAATTTGCAAATACCCTCGATCCTAATTCTTATCATACATTATAATATAGATCCCCATATAGATTTTAATTTATTCAAAGATTGCGTTCCCCTTGCATTCGCCAGAATGTATTCCATTGCATATATTTCCTTCATCAACATCCACCAATCACTGATATTTGGAGGGTTCAGACTGATCCAAACTCGGGCAATCACCAATCTAGCTATTACCAACAAAATCAGTAATAGTTGATTCTGTCTATGATTAAAAGTTTAAAGCCCCAACATGATGTCCCTCACCGTAGAGGAAAAATCTATCCCTAACTTCTGAGAACAGATTTGGCCTAACTGTTGCCAAAAGTCATCAAGTTTAGGACACTCTATAAACATATGTGTTATATTTGCAGCAAAAAGATCACACATAGGGCATTTTACTCGCGTACTAGCTGACCCCAAAACAGCCCATTTAACTATTTGCCCAGGTGTGTAATAAAGGGTACAGATAGTACCGAACTGCTACATTTGTATATTGGTAGCATGTACAGATTTCTTAACTACCCTTAGACTTTGCTCTATCTTGTTTGCCGTAACCTCCTCCCCCAATATTATACTCCATTTCTCGGCTAATTTATTACCATCCCCTTTTCTAAAGCAGGCGAAAAATTTGTACATAGAACTGATCATGGATTTAACTTTATCCTGATAAATATATCCCATATCTCCGACTTAGTTAAATTTGTCAGTTTTAAATGTGTCAACAAATAACCCTTGATTTGCAGATATTTAAAAAACATATGCCTTGGTAACTTAAACAAAAGTTGCAAATTTTCAAATGAAGCAAAACCACCATAATCATACAAATCCCTGAATGTTAAAATACCAAAATCAGCCCATCGTTTAAGTATAGTGTCCTGAAAAATCTCAGGAAAAATTGGGTTCCCCCACAAAGGAAGTTTATCATGATAGTATGATAAATCACATCTGATCAAACTAGCTTTCCAGATAGAGATAGTGTCCCGTAAAGTCTTAAATTTAACACGCTTGATATCATTTGGATCAGTAGTTTTATACAGATACATCGAGCTATTTTCTGCCAATAGTAATTGATGAAAAAAGGTGGTGCATTTAGGAACTAATAAACTCCGAAAGCAGACCAGAAATACATCTTAAAATCTGGAAATCTATACCACCCTGATCGAAAGGACATTTCAGTAAATCCATTGCTCTCTGTGCCCTCTTATAGCCCCAAATAAAACTACTAAAGAGACCATCTAATTGTTTTTAAAAACTATTAGGGACCCGCAGAGGGATGGACCTAAAAGTATTTTCATTTTGATGATATTAGCCCAGCCTACGATGCCTATGGGAAGTTTATGCCATTTTTTTAACAAAAATTGCCATTTCCTTTAGCAACGAATCATAGTTCAGAGAGACTATTTGACTGATCTGTGAAGATAATCTAACCTCCAGATACGTAGCCACAGTGCATACCCCCCTTATGGACTCCTTAGGAGTAAAAGTGTCTGAGTTTTATGAGTGTTAAGTTTATAACCGGCTACTACTCCAAACCCAGCTGCTTCTTTTTCAATTTCTTCCATTGCTCCTATTGGTTCAGTTGTGAAAATCACTATGTTGTCTGCACAGGCAGTTCCCCTTAATGAGCTTACACCCTGCCGTAGTGGTATAATTTGAAGATTGGATTGTAGTGAAAAAATAAACGTTTCAATATAAAGGGCAAATAAAAGCGGAGAAAGTGGACTTCCCTGTCGCGTGCCACGAAAGATTGAAAATACTTCTGATTGTATCCCCAAGTATATTAATTTTGCTTGTGGTTTACCATATAGAGCCTGAATCCACTGTTTAAAAATGTTGCCAATTCCCATTTTTTCCAGTACAGCCCATAAAACTTCCAATCAACAATGCCTTTTCCGCGTCTAAGAGCAACATACCTAATGGAATGTCATTTTTTTATCCAGATCAATGGCAGAGATGGCAGTGTTTATATGAGCTGTAGTCTCCCTTCCTTGAATAAAACCATGTTGATGGACTGAGACAAGATATGAAATACCTGGTGCCAATCGGGTAGCAAGAATGTTGGCGAATATTTTTGCATCAGAATTAATAAGTGAAATAAGCCTATAGGAGCCCCGCTCATTAGAAGGCTTATTTTTCTTTTTTTTAAAAACTATTTGTGTCAAATTCCAAGATTCAGGTACTGTACCATGGTTACCAATGTATTGTATTACTGTATTACCCCTCTAAATGGTTCAATTAACTGCTCTTTAAATATTTTGCAAAACTCCAGAGGTAAGGAGTCTTTCCCTGTTGCTTTTCCCGAGAGAAGTGCTGATATTGCTAACAATATTTCCTCCTTACTAATATCATTGCCTATTGTAACAGTATCTTCTTCTTTCAACTATGGCAGATATATGTTTTGAAGATACTGTTGTATATCTTCCTCATTTGTTACAGTATTGGGAGTGTATAACTTCCGATAAAAAACAGAAAATTGTCCTAGAATCTCTTTCGGCTCTGTGTACGTAATCCCATTTGCCGCTTTTATCTCTTTAATATAAGTTTTGGCCCGATCGTCAGCTACCTTGTGAGCGATGACTTTTCCCATATGTTCACCGAACTCGTACTGTGAAGCACGATACTTATTATATCTTGCGACCTTTCTTTCCTTAAGTACCTTTTTGGCAGCCACCCTCAAATCAATTAATTCTCATAATAGCTTATCCTGGTTAGATAGTCCAAACCGGACCAAATTAATATGCTCCATATCAGCCTGTCTTATAGTCAAGATACCCTCTTCTGTTCGGTTTTGCTTTCTTTATTTTGCTGTAGTACATATTGCAGTGTAGTTCCTAGAATAACTGCATTTCCAAGTATCCAATATTATAATAGGTGTAGCTGATCCTATATTTTCCTGGAAAAAACTTCAAGCGGCCTCCTAGTAGTTTCTGTATATGTCTCATCTGTAAGTAGATATTTTAGAAATGTAAAAGGTTTACGTATCTTTTCTCCTACTATAGCCTGAAATATTACCATAAGAGGATTGTGATCAGAGGTAATACGTGGGTATGTCATTAAATCAGCTGTAGTAGCGATCCAGTTTGAAACCCACGCCATATCTAATGTTGAATAAGAATTATCTGGAGATGAATAATAGGTATATCCTGCAATGTTAGGATATAAGTATCTCCACAGATCTTTCACCAACTGTAAACGGCCCAACTCCACTATCACAGCTCTTGTTTTAGACATTCTGTGGGCGGGGGTCTGTCTACTAATACAGTTGAAATCCCCCATAATCAACTTCTCTCCTTCCCAATTTAATAATTCCATATTTAGAGCATAAAAAATGAATGGTTCATCTACATTTGAGCCATATATACCACATATGACATACTTTTTACCTCGTATTTCAACCTGTGCAATTGCCCATCTCTAAGCCTGATCACTCATGGTTTTTTGTATCACAGACAAAAATCATTTTTGCTTCAATATAGCCGCTCCTCTAATAGAGCAAGACTGCGAAGTACAGACAATAGTTTCATAGCTCAATTGTACTAAAGGTTTACGATCTTTAGTTTACGATCCTTATAAGAAAGATGTGTTTCTGTTAACAGAGCAAACTGAGGGTTATGTCTCTTTAACTCTTCCCGTACCAGCTGCCTCTGAAGTTTACTATTTAGACCTGCGACATTCCAAATTATACTCTTAATTCTACCCATCATCAAAATGTTTTTTTTCCTCTTTCATGTAGTCCATTATATTTCATTTCCACCTTTTAACATTTGTTCTTTTCCATTCATTTTCCTCCTCTGATATAAACAAATTCATTCTTAATTCTTCTTTAGCTGTCTTGTTGATTTTATTTTCCATATTTTCCCCCACCTTAACCCTTCCAAAAACCTACTCGCCAACCCACCCTCGTACCTTAGGAGAGAAATTACCCCCTTAAAGAAGCTGCTAAAAAGGCAGCCAAAGGAAGACAGGTCCCCCTATACACACCGCACTCACCCGAAAACCCCGCGCCTGAAGCCGTGAAAATGTAACAATCTCCGACTAATCATTAATCAGTGTTCATTTCAACTCATTTCTTCCCACCCTTCTCATAGCCTCCTTAGCCTCTTCGACAATGAAGAAAAAATGCATTTGACCACCTTTCAAAACCTTCAACCGTGCTGGATCTTGGAAAAACACTTGTGCATTTAAGTATTTCAGAGGTTCAATTAACTGCCTCATTTGCCATCTCCTATCCATTGAAGCTTTACACAAATCTGATCACACAAAAAAGTAACAGTATCAGTTGTTATAGGAGAGTTTGGGCAGGCTCTTAGGTATACAGCCTGACGCAACAAAAAATTGCCAAAATAAATTAACAGAGGCCTAGGAAACTGAGACCCTTGTCTCTGAGGCCCAAGAGAGTGTCTATGTGCCCGCTGTATCTGGCTATCCCAGCCCCAGTCAGCCAGATCTGGGAAAGCTTTCTGAAAGAGCAGTACCAAATATGCCCGGGGGTCTGCGCTCTCTTTTTCCTCTGGAACACCAAATAGTCTCAAGTTCTGCTGGCATTGACGATTCTCTAAATCCTCCACCTTGAGCTGCAATGCTCTGATTGAAATGTTGTGAGTCTGCGTTTGTTCGATTGTCTGTGACACAGCCTCCTCAGTGTCTGCCACACGCTGCTGGAGGTCTACAATGTCTTTTACAAGAGAGTCGACCTTAAGTGTTGCTGCCTGTAAGGCCTGTTGGATGCCTTGGTTATCCGTTCTGAGTTGCGAGTAGTGCTCCTGAGCTTCTTGTCTCTGATCTTTTAGAGATTGAAAGATTAAAGCCAATGACGGTTCTGACTGAAAACTGGACTGCTCTGTTGACATTAAATCAGAGTTCCCAACATCAGTTCCAGAGACTTCCGTGATATCAAATGATGCTGATTGCATAGAGGTAGTAGGGGCAGTAGAGGCAGTAGAGACGATATCTGTCTTTTCCCATATCTCCCACAATAGTGACCAAAGACTTCACCCCACCTTTTGTTTGAACCCGACGGAGGGAGGTATCATTAAGTATCTCTTTATTGCGTGACACACTATCTTGTTGGTCAGATTTGGTTGGTGTCTTCTTATTATTACCCCTTGGATACATAGATTTTGTGATTGCATTCTTCTTCTTGACCACCGATTTTGGTTTATTTTTTTGTATTTAGTTCTACTTTTTTTCCTCCCCCTACATCATTTTGAAGTATCTCCCCTTCCTCCGATGAGCTCATGTTTGAAGGGGATTGAGAGTTTATTTGAACTTCAGGGCAGTTATTAATGGATAGTGAGACTGACCTAGCCGGACAATTATCACCACCTTCTTGTTGCCGTTCAAAGATCTGTTGCTGAGACTGAGAGCTATCAACCACATTAACAGTGTTATTCTCACTAACTGGGTCAGTTGTACCAACTGTAACAGTCGTGCTACCAACACCACCTTCAGTTACCACTACTAAACTAATCAGAGGAATAGTCCTGCACATATCACCATCAGTCGGTTCCAAAGTTTCCTTATTTAATTCATTTTCCCCCTGTACTAGAGTGTTTCCTCCTGTAGGGGTCCTATCTCCTCTCTGTTGCCCAGCAGTTTCTTCCATACATATTTGCTGGTCAGGAAAAGCCCCCATCAGAATCCCCACAATATCTTGACTACCACCATTCTCAATAGGCAAATTTAACGAGAACAGCTCTGCAGCTTTTCTTGATTGAATTAGCTCGAGTATGGGCTTACCAACCTTAGAGTTATCAGCCCGTGATCTCACGGTTGCCAACCCTGCACTGGCATCAGCGTCCTAAGTCCGCTCTGTTTCCCCCGTTACAACAGGAGGTAGCTGTCTTCCAGCGTGCGTTGAACAGAGCTGGTGCCTTCGGCTGGGTCATCCTGAGTTTGTCTCCTCTATCCGAAGCCAAAGACTTCCAGCTGAATACCGAGCTCAGTCAACGGATCAGCCGAAGTCTGTGAAGCCGCCTGAGAGTACTGCCGCCAATAGTGAACGCCAGCAAGTATTCTTCTTTGCTACTGTAATACCAAGTGGGAAAGTCTTAAGTCTCAATTCAGACTCGGTTCCGCCACATTAATTCCGCAGATTTAAACAAACCATAGGGGTTTACAGCTGGGTTTACGGGAGCTGCTCAGGTTACCTGTCTTCCCGGCGGCGTCAACCCGCCATCTTGCTCCTCCCCACTTGTTGGTCTTTTCAATGCAGTGAAATATCCGCAAATCGTACCAGTGAGTGGAAGCAGTCAGATGTCCGTCAGGAAGGCTTGGGGCCTTTCAGCCAGTGGTTTGGGGCTGCTCCTAGAATGGGCACTTTAAGAAATTGAAGGGCTGAGTGCCCTGAGCCAATTAAACATTCAGGTGCAGACAACTGGTGGATTTCTTGGTGTCTCGCTAAGCCCCATGGTTCTGGAGTGGCAGTAGGAGGAGCCTGACCACTCCCTTTGAGGTAGCTGCAGTTTGATTACAAACAGTGAACAAGGGTGGGCAGAAGAGACTTTTGTAAGTACCTTCCCAAATTCCTACTGGTAAGAGGAAGCATAAGTTATAGACCGCTGCTTATGTGCCTCGTTTGACTGTTGCTAATGGAACCTTTTCCACTGTGACATCAATTCCATTATTTGCAGAAGACTTGCTCCCAGTGTAAATATGAGAAAGCCTGCTCTGGTACTCCGGGGAGCTTTAACAATGTCAGAAAAATCTGGGTGTAAGGACCTCTTCCTTACAGCAAGAACTTTCAGTATGTTTCAATGCCAAGTACTCTGCCTGCAAAGAGCAGGTGTGCCAGAAAAAGGAGGAACATGGGGAGACTCCACAGTTCACACGTGGTCTGGTTGATTGGTTGTGCCTGCAGAAGATTCATTGAATCGTGCTTGAAGTGGGAAAGTTTTTTTAGTTTCAGAGTTTTTGAGAACATCAGGAGCAATAGAGACGGAGTAACGCACAGATTGGAGAACCTGTGCCATGCTTGAAGAAGGGCTGAAGATAACAGAAAGCGGCCTTTTAAAGTCACAGTGGGAAGGGAAGAGGCAAGACAGAACCCTGCCGCACCCAAAGGCTGGATGGGTCTACACTAATCTGACTCCAACCACTGCAGGGTGATTCCACATGGCAAGTCTGTTTCATGTCATTCTCTGCCAATGAATCAAGGCTAGTGATGGAGCGGGGTTCAGTAGAGTGCTCACTCCAGACAAGTTTGTATGTTAGTGGTGCACGCATTGTCACTACTGTAGGGATATCAATCAGAGAAAGTAAAAGGGGTAGGTAGCACTGCATATCTTAGTCCTGGGAAGGGGTTATAGAACAGAATTAAAATGTATTGTTGCTCAAACAAGGGGCTTGCATCATGAACTACACACTGTGCTGGCCATATCCTCTTATTTCTTGTCAGTTCTCACTGCCTTCCTTATTACTCCAGTAATGGAGCTTTCATAGATTCACATGCCTGAATCATTCCCCGTTATCGAGGCGGGAGTCTCTGGTATATAAAAAAGCAATGCTTAGTTGGATAGCAAACCCATAACCTTCGTTAAGTAAAAGAGACCAAACTTGTTCCTGAACCAATCAGAGCCCCCCACCGTCTAGAACTCTCCTGAGAGAACGTTGTTCCCCTCAGATTTTCTACCAGACGTTGTGCTAGGGAGTCTCCTTTGAGCTCTGCTCAAACTCTGCTTTTTTCAACCTCTTTGAAGAACTTTGTTCTTAGAAATTCATCTGGATTGTTTACTACTCTGGACTGTGTTCGAATACATTCCTTAGAGAATGTCTGGAAAGGTGAAGAAGGGTTTATCTAGAGCCTGTGCCACTTGTTCCAAGAAGAGGCTCTATACTGATGACCCTCATACTGATTGAATTTACTGTCTATACCCGGATCACCAGGCCATAGACTGTAAGGTATGTCTGACTTTTTTAAGTCAGACTCTGAGAGATCGTGAAGGGAGCCTTTTGATATGGCTTCAAAAGCTAAAGGCCAGAAAGAAGGTTATCTCCAGTGATAGTGATGAGGCTTCCTCCTCAACATCTATGAGAACTCAAAAGAGAAGAAAATCTCCTCATACTCATTCCTAAGAAGAACGTCCTGAGAAGGCCCTATAAAAGACCACTCATGGGTCTTCTGGGTGCAGTCCTTCCAAATCTCCTCCCTCTGTGGAAAAGGAGAGTAAAGGACATGCTTCTGGAGAAAAACCACTGAAAAAGACGAGATCTGAGCTGACAAAATCACCTCCTCAGGTCAATGAACCCTTCAGGAAGCCGTTTTCTATGCCTCCTGAGGTAAAATCTAAAAAACCTGCATCATCGACAAGATGGTCGACGAAGAAACTATCGTTGTCGACGACAAAGACTGAGGTAAAGCTCATATCAAAGACGCCATCATTGCCTATAACAGTTGCCTTACCGCCGCCGACGTCATCGTCGACGCCGGTTACATCAACGGCGGTATCGACTATGACTGCAACAGTGATGACCACAATGTCACTGATGGGATCGTTGTCGACGGTGATGACGACAGTGTCGTCAATGGGAGCATCGACGACGGTGACTATATCGTCATCGACGGATAAATCTCTACGACTGGTGTCGTCGACGGCATCAACGATGGGGGTGTTGACGGCGATCTTGTCGACGAGGGAAACTCCAGAAAAAGCTGGAAATTGTCAGGAAGAGAAGAATTACACCAGAAATCACCTCCCCAAGCAAAATTACTCCCCTGGTGCCATCACACGTACTAGAAGAGCAGGATTCAGAGGAAGAGGAGGATGACGGATCCTTTGGATATGCCAGTAGTTCCTCACAACTACATGTGAAATGTCAAGATGATGACTATGAGAAGGGTTACGGGGAGTATTAATATCCTCCACAGCAACACTATCACCAAAGGTACCAGGAAGAGATGTTTGGCATGGCAACGTCCATGATGATAGATATACAGTTTATGCTAGCAGACTATAAAAAGAGATTTCTGCCGACACCAGCTTCTCAGGAAATCCCTGTCTTGCATCCACGTTCCAGGGAGTCACTACAAGACGTTACACCTACAACTCCTCAAACAGTACACCACCAGGATCCTGTCACCAGTGATGATAATGACCAGGAGGAAGGAGAAATAACGGATCCCAACAAAGAATGGGATGATTACATGATTCCATCACGAGCATCTCCCTCACCAGTACCTGCTGAGTCTCTGCCGGTGGACATCAGCGGATTCCATAATTTAATAGAAAGAGCTGCGAAGAGGTTCCAGCTTCCAATGTCTACAACACAAACAGAGTGGTTCCTATATGATTTTAAAGAGCCATAACTCAATTCAGTTCAGGCTATCCCGATTGTTATCCATGTGTGGGAAGAAGGTTTAAAAGTCATGAAGACACCGGCGACAGTTACACCTGTGCTCAAAAGGTTAAGGGAGAAATATACAGCTCCTTTGAACACACCAGCGTGTTTACGGGGCCATCCTATGCCAGATTCCGTGATTTCTCAAGCGGCGCAACAGAAATCTAAGAATCCTTCTGCGTCTATATCAGCACCTCCTGGCAAAGAGGGGAGACGCTTAGACAATGCAGGAAAGAGGTTTTCATCCATGTCTGCTCTCCTGGTTAAAGCAGCAAATGCCCTTGCCGCTCTGGGCAGATGTGACAGGCAGATGTGTTGCAATATGGCACCATACATGGACCTCATCCCAGAAGACAATAGTTATGAGGCAAAAAGCAGCGGAATGTTTTGGTGACCCTCCAAGACACCCTGCTGCTCTTAAAACCAGGGGGTCATAGGACCACTCTAGACTTACAAGATGCGTATTTTCACATTCCCATTCATCCTTCCCACAGACGATATCTTCGGTTTGCAGTAGCCGAAGACCACTACCAGTTCAAAGTACTACCATTCGGCCTCAAATCAGCCCCGTGAATTTTTACAAAGTGTCTGGCGCCAGTGGCAGCTTTGCTCAGGAAGCAAAGACACCAGGTACTTTCATACCTGGACGACTGGTTGGTAAAAGCACCATCAGAAACTTCAACCCAGGTATCAACTACGGCATGCATACAATTGTTTGCCAAACTGGGACTGACTTTGAATATAGATAAATCATCCCTTCAACATTCAAGGGAGATCACGTTCCTCGGAGTGATTCTGGACACCTCAGTAAACAAGGCATTTCCCTCCATAAAGAGGCAACTGGGTCTCATGTCTCTTGCCAAGAACTTCACAAGACAAAAGTGCCTTTCAGTACGCAGGTACAAGTCGCTACTAGGGACAATGACCTCTTGCATACCTCTCATTCATTTATGCCGACTAAAAATGCTTCCATTACAGGAAGAACTGGATTGCCAATGGCACCAGGCAGAGGGATCCTTTGACAACAAGGTGGAGATCACGCCAGCTATGGGTCAAGCAGTAACATAGTGGACCCACAAAAGGAACATTTTGGTGGGACTTTCCTTCCTGACCGGCTCCATTGGTAATTGCCACTGATGCATCTTTGGAAGGATGAAGGACATTCCTTCAGGACCTACAGGTCAGCGGTCTGTGGAAATTGCAGGAACAACAGCTTCACATCAACTTGCTGGAGCTCAAAGCGGTAGGCTTGGCATTGCTGGCTTTCCTACCAAGAATTCAAGGAGCATCTGTTTTGGTAAGAACAGACAACACAACTGCGATGCATTATCTCAACAAGCATGGAGGTACAAGATCACTCTCCCTGTCGCAGTAAGCACAAAAGATATGGAAGTGGGCTGTTCAACACGGAGTATGTCTAAAGGCAGAACATCTTCCAGGAGATCAGAATGTCAAAGCGGACACTCTCAGCACACAGAAGTCGACCTGCCACGAGTGGGAGATCAACCAGGACATATTGCAAAGCATCTTCTTCAAATGGGGAGTTCCGACAGTGGCTCTGTTGGTGACAGCTCAGAACAAAAAATGCTGGTTCTTCTAGTTACGCGACCCCCAGCGACCTTTTTGTTGTATCCTGTGCCAAAACGAATATGTATTATTAATGGTCTGTTTCAAAGTGTATCTTTAGTGTTGGGGATGCAGGATGACATTGTAAACCAGACCTATTCCTGCAAAACTTGTTTTATTTACAATTGAAATTGTCCCACTCTTCGACATAGGATCCAATTTTTTGTTTTGTTGCATGTCTGTTTTTGGGAGTTTGAAGGTTTGAATGGCAATGTGAGTGTGAGTTGAGTTAGGTTATGATTCAGGTAACGAGTATGAAAGAGGCTGCTTAAATCAAGTTTAGTATATGGCAATTTTTTGTGCACTTCTGTTTTTTCAATTATTGTAGGTGTCACACATATTTATTAAATAGCTTGTATTTCGTCTTCTTTGAAAGTTTGTAAATAAAAATAAATCTCGATGGGTTAAATCCAAATCACGACTATAAATTCATTGTTTTAGTCGTTGAAAAAGTTCCTTATTGCATTAGGTCTCAGTACTGGCTTTTTGTTTTAGTTTTTGAAGGTTCTTCGCAAGTTGGCATCACCAACGGGGATCTTGGGAGTATGCGTTTTTGATGGCATGGTCAGGCGTCTTTGCCTACGCCTTTCCTCCGATCCCCCTCCTGCCACGCATTCTCACAAAGATAAAGAAATAACCATGCAAAGTAATATTGATAGCTCTGTGGTGGCCCAGGCAACACTGGTTGACAGAGAAGTTCCTACTGTCGGAGGATCATCCGATTCGTGTGCAATCAATACCTTCACTCTTGACAATGTCACGGGGACAAGTACTTCATCCGGACCCGAAATCCCTGCGCTTAGCGGCCTGGCTCCTGAATACTGCAAATTTCTCAACCTAGATATTTCTGCAGAATGCAGAGATATACTTGCAAATGCCAGAGCGGAAAGTACAAATAGGACATATAGGATGAAATGGAAGAGATTCTGTTTTTGGTGCCAAGAACGTAATATTCATCCTCTAAACTCAGCGGCACATGAAATTATTCCATATATATTAATGTTGGCAAAAGCTGGCTTGGCCCATGGCTCTATTAAAGTACATCTGTCCGCGATTTCTCGATATAGAAGAACTTCCTCGGGTCCTTTACTGTAGTCTCAAAGAATTATCAAACAATTTATGACAAGATTATTTCGAACTTTTCCTCTCTGGCAGTTGAACATTATCTCAACAGTAATCTCAAGTGATGAGGCAGTCCTTCGAACCAATTTACAGGGCGTATCTAAAATTCAGCCAGAAGAGTTGGGGAAATACAGGCTCTCATGATACAGGAACCGTTTCTGCAGTTCAAAGACAACAGGGTTGTTCTCAGAACTAATCTGAAGTTCATTCCGAAAGTGCCAACAGATTTTCATCTGAATGAACCGCTATCCTAAAGAGGTTTTCCCTCAACTGTCAACAGCAGCGGTAAAAGCTCTTCATTCATTAGATGTTCAACACTGTCTGAATTTCTACTTGCAAAGAACAAGACCTTTCCGCAAGTCTTCCCAACTGTTTGTTGCTTATAGTGCCTCTAGGAAGGGGTTTCCTTTGTCCAAGAGTGGGATTGCCCAATGGATTTCGAGTGCAATACAGTATTGTCATCAGGTGGCGGGGAAGCCTTTGAATGCATGTGTTCGTGCTCATTCTACAAGAGCAGTGTCAACCTCCACTGCTTTATTTGCGGGAGTACCTATCCAGGATATCTGCAGAGCTGCTACCTGGAAGAGTGCGCATACCTTCACCAGACATTACTACCTTGATGCACCTGCTGAGAAGGATGTGGCAGTAGGATAAGCAGTACTAAGGAACCTTTTCCAGTGATGGTAAGCCCTCTTTATAATCCCTACTTCCTTTGTTGGTGATGTATGCACATTTTATTGTTGTATGCTGTATTATATGCAATTTGTGAAGTTTTTTGCTATATATATATATGTTTATATATGAACACTGCAATTATCAAACTCCATACAATGCCTAGTTTCAGGTCTTAGGTAACAAAAAATGCGCTTAGATTTACTGCTCGCTATTCTGATTCAGGCATGTGAATCAATGAAAGCTCCAATACTGGAGTAAGAAAACATGTTACTTACCTGTAACTGTAGTTCTCCAGTATATGAAGCTTGCATAGATTCACATGCGACTCACCCTTGTCCCCTGAGAGGCTCACCTTGGATTTAGCACAAAAATGTGTCTAAGGCACAAGTCCACAAAAATCTGAGGGGCAAAAGGTTCTCTCAGGAGTGTTCTAGAGGGAGAGGGGTTCTGATTCGTTCAGGAACAAGTTTGGTCTCTTTTACATAACAAAGGTTATGGGGAAATGGGCCTAGGCCTCTTTTCAGTTTGCTATGCAACTAAGCATTGCTTTTTTATATACCGGAGACTGCCGTCTCGATGACAGGGAATGATTCAGGCATGTGAATCTATGAAAGCTTCCAATACTGGAGAACTACAGTTACAGGTAAGTAACTTGTTTTCTTGTTGCTCGAGAAGCATTTTGCATAAAAGTTTAGGACCTTACCTTTTTTTGCATATTCTGCTCCACTTCGTGCAAGAAAGCACTTTAAGGCTTTGCAGGTTATGGGGGATTCGCGAAAGAGCCACCCATCTTAATTTATTAATTCATTCAATAGCATTAACCTTGACTTACACCTACCATCAGTTTGGACCCAGTCTCCGCCGACTAGTTTGTAGATGTTGTTGTTTCTGTTAACGCCCCAGACTCCAGCAGGCCCCACTGTGACGTGCTTGAGAGTACCGGGGATCTGTGTCCAGCCGTTACTGTAGAGGGTGTAAATGTCATCTTTTGAATTCACTCCGAACACCTGTCCGTTGCCGGCATCGATTTGTTGGAGAGCTCCAGGCACCTGCTCACAGGTCAGTTGAACAGTCTGACCTAGAGGTGAGAGTTTAAGAGACAAACGTTTTAGACCAGGTTAATGCTGGTGATTTTATTGGAACATTTGTGTAAGTCATTTATTAATGTTCTTTTTTGTGAAGAATCTTTGATTCAATTTAATGTTCATGGACATTTCAAGGATGACAACTCTAAGTCCACCACTGCCAGTTCGCCCAGTGGTGTGAACCCACTGGCTCCAGGGAGAGGTGGTGTTATGTTAGTGGTAACATGTCCCAGTTTGCAAGCAGGCCATTATGGTTTGGTCAGGGATGCCAGTGTGGTTAAAATAGAGTCTGCGCAGCCAGGAGTCAGTTTCGTAGTATCTCTGGGTAGTGCCCATCTCTCTCTCTCTACCACCTGACTCCACTGATGTGCAGTAGTTCATTTTACTGTTACACGCAGAGACGTCCCTTACTCAGAAAGCAAATTGGGCAAGAAGAAGTGTTGGCACCCTGGCTGACTGCTGCACAGTGAATAAAACGAGGCAGCAGATGTAGTGTTGCCGGAAGTTGGGCAACACTATGTGTATGCTGCGCAAGGGGGGAAACCTGGTACACACCTGTGAGCGTAAGTGTGGTGGATACATCTGGCGTGGGGCCAGACTATTGCATGCATAGCCCGGTGAGATGGGCATGGGCAAGTTTAAGACCACAACCAGTCTGTGGGTCTGGTCAGGCCTCAGCTCATTACATCAGGGCAGTAACTTACCTCTGGACACAAACATTTCTACTTCTCCCCCAACTCACCTGAATAACCTATTAGCTCTGCAGCACTGGTGTCAAGTTGTTGGTAGGGGACCGGGGAGCTGTTGGACCATTTTGGCAGGGGGTTGAGCAGAAGATGGAGGTGAAGGAAGGGGATTGGTGGGGTGTTAAACAATTGCACAGCTGATTAAAAAAAGCTTTTAAAAGCAACCTAAATGTCATCACTGGAACCAAGTTAGAGGGGCACTGCTTTTTGCATAACCTGAAGACTGGTGCCCTCGGCATGTGTCCCGCCCGCCCTTGCTAAAGGCCAACCCCCTTTACACCTACTTTCTCCTAGTTCTGTTTGACAAAATGTCTTTGGAAAAAAGAGGACCTCTAAGAGAATGAAGAGGGCAGTGATCATACTTTATCATACCTTCCATGTTTCACAGGTCCATGCGTAACTAGTTAATCCAGTCCCTTTTTTATTTAGAATTCTGGGACTTGCAGTCTTATGTGTCCCAGTATAAACCCAGGACTACAAGAACCACAATTCTAAGACAAAAAGGGAATTGGACTAAATAGTCAGGCTTGGAACAGGGAAACTTGGCAGTGAGACTTTATGCCTATTCGTATTACTGTAAAATTCCCCAAATGCATCCTTAATTCAGAACAATTAAGTTTTCCAAGCCATGCTCTTCCAGTTCAGACTTTTGCTTTGCATTTTGGGATTTGTAGTCCTATTCATAATATTATACATTCAGGACTACAAGTTTCTGAGTGTGAAAGAAAAAACCTGACTGGATGAGCTACTCACTCAAACTGGGGAGCTTTGCTGTTAATGGATTTTCAGTATAACCCGAACATGTTGGATTTCTCCCAAAAACGCCTACGAAGTGGTAATAATAGATCATCCTAATTGGGAATGTGATAGCACAACTTCATCTGCAGCTCTTAATGGTAAATTCATTAACGTTTTGTGGATAAACAATGGAGGGACCTGGATTTTGGAAACCTTTCATTCATAACATGATGGTCCGATACAAGAACTACAAGGCAACTGTTACAATAAATATTGCATCTTCCTACTACCCATTCACACATTGATGTAGACAATTGTGTTTGTACTCACCTTGCTTTTCTGAATTACATTTGCACCTATGTTATGCAATTCGTCAAAACAAATCTACCAAAGGTAGGTATGTTTTAACGATGTGTAATCGCACTTGCAGTAGCAAACCTCTGATCAGATACCTAAACCCAAGTGCTGGTGACACTTGTGCTACGCAGCCTCGGGTAGGGGGAAATCAATCGGTGACTTAAAGTTAGGATTAAAATGTGATGCTACGGTAAATGCCTATGCTAGAAATAAAGAAAAACAATTAAAAACATAAAACTACTAGTGGAGTGCAACATTTCATTCAAAGTCCAAGATGAAAACTGGAGAAAATATGGTCCTTAACTATAAGGTGTCCTTAACTATAAGGTGTTCTTAACGGAAGCCACCTGGATGAAGCTAGAACACCCATTCTAAGCGTAATTCCTGGACCATCATGAAATTTCCTAACAGAGGACTTTTAGAGGAACCAGCATAGAGGCAAACTACTGCATGAGATCTTTGAATGTACACATATCCACTTATACATCTGTCGCCCTGTTCTTGCGTACTAGCACACTCACACATCCCACTTAAAAAAAAAAACGCCAATAAACAATGTTTGATGTTCTCCATGGACAATGTTATAAACAAAGGGCAATTTTGGAAGGATTTGGATAATGGTCTTTGTATAAAAGAGTGTGTCATCATATACTTTGCAATGAGAAGTAATAGAAACGACTCAAAATTCAAATTCTAGAGTAGATACTGGAATAACAAAATCGATTCTTAATACAGGGGGTCCTAAAATAGATAACCAGTCTAAAGAAGTCACGTAGGAAACCAATGAATGCCTAGAATTTAAGACAATAGGTCTCAAGTGCTTATTACAGCACTTTTGAAAAATGCATATGACTTAGAAACATTAGACACTATGACACCTAAAGATGTGTCAAGAATGTGAACATGCAGACATTCAATAACTTTCTAATGATGAAGCTTTGTGATGCATTCTAGATCACCAGTTCTCGAGTATCTTACTAAAAAACAAAAAGAAATTATTTCACTAGCAGTGACCACTCAAAAGAACTGAATGGTCATTATTTCTTAGCTTGTGTTACTTTTACTATTTATCATGGGTGTTGCTTTATAAGTGTTTCCTTGCATATATTATCTTGCTATTTGGTGTTTGTACTCAATGTTAATAAGGTAAATTCTTTACTAAGAGGATTCAAAACAAAATGCTGATTAGTTTATTTAGGTCTCAATTGTAGTACATTTGTGCTCTTCTCCTTCAGGTTTAGCTTGTATCCCTTCATATTCTGCCCTTCTGAGAAGTCTCTTACCAGTTGCGCCTGAAAGCATATAAGGGAACTTTGTCCCCCTTCCAGCCACATCCACCTGCACCTCTCCCCATTCATTCTGCATGTGGTTCCCATCAGGACTTAGCAACATGTTACCCACAAACCCCCACTGGGGAGGGTTGGACAACTACCTGCATCTTGTGTCAGAAGAGACTCAGTTCCAGGGTGGGCCTCATACACAAGAATAAATGGATTATGAAATGAGATTGTGCTTTCAACTCTAGTTGTCTCCGGATGTAAGATTGACTTCTGATTTCTCCATTCCAGAACACTTCACCTGGTGGTGCCAGGGAGGTCCATATGGTGGATACCAACCACACTGGGTTGGAATCTTGGCTTCAAATATACATACATCAAATAAAATGATGTAGCCACGTATACTTTTGTGATGAATATATGTACCTTAGGCCTAGCCTCAAAAGTTAATGGAAGTGCCCCTATGTGCCAGTAAATGTGCCTCAGCACACAAGACTGGGAAAATCATGAAGGGACAACCCAGGGATGGTGCTGTATAGAAAGGCCCCCCAGGAACCTGGGTAAGAAGGATGGGCTGAATCAGAGGAAATCAGAAGAAAGAGCATTAAAGGTGAACTATCTGAAATGTTAGGTAGTAGGCCAGGGTACAAAAGAACAGAGACAGCAAGAAGAATGGCAAAGGGAGGCTCTCAACGGATAAGTCAGGATTGATCAAAAAGGAGGTAAAGCCAGAGCAAAAAAGTATGTGCAACAAAGGGGTGGAGAGATATAGTAAGGACCTCGTGGAGTTAGGGGCATACGGCTAGGGGCAGTGAGAAGGTGGACAAAAGTATATTCAGTGCAGGCTGGGATGTGGTCATTTTGTGACGCTGAAATGTGGTTGCTTTCTGAGACTCTGGCTGCCACAAAAATGCCAGGTTTTCAAAACTTCACTCAAGAGAGTGATAGGGTAGTGATCAGCAGGAACCAAATCAGAAAAATAAGGCAATGGGAGAATAAATGGGAAGCTATCACAGAGAATGGCCCAAGAATGGTGTCCACAATGGTATGTGGAAGGGAGGAAGGAAGGAGTTACAAAGTCCTTGTATTCTCTTTTAAACAGTGGTTCATTTTCACATTATATAATTTCAGCTGTGTAGAAAACCTTAAGGGCTAGAACAATGACAGCAGATGTGCTGGGTACAACCAGGATCCCAGGAAATCTGGAGCAGTCATCTGTGACATGCAGAAGGCATTGTCCTATGGGCACATGTCCGTAGTCAATGTATAACTCTTCCTAAATGCCTAGTGCACCTTCAACATTTTTAAGGGCTGAGGCTTCACATGTCACTAAGACTCTTGCAAGCCTGTCAGTTGCCTAAGATTTTTGCAACTATGTGATCATGGAAAAAATAGACTTTCTTTTGTGATTGCAGGTTCCTGGACAAAATACTGTGGTAACTCTCATGGACAAGTTCCAGAACCTGCTCTACCATTGTTTTAGGGATGACCAAACAAGATCCTCTTGTTGTTAAGCCATTTAAATGATGTGTAAGCTCACCTTGAAACCTTTTGATTCCTTAATGCTACATTAGTGGTTCAACCACCAGATCACTCCATTGTTGCATGTGGATGAGCTCAGGTGCAGTCTCTTGTGTGAAATCCTCTACAGCAGCCTTATGAGGTCATCTATCAATATTGCCACAGACTGTCTTGCTTGATCAGCTGGCACAAAATTAATTATTCACGAATCAAGGACTGAGATGTGGTACTTGCAGGTAGGACACTTGAGATATGAGCTATTTTATGCCAATGCAGAAATGGTAGCCCTAAAGTTACAAGCCATATTGCTCTATGTAGACTGGTATTTTGGCTTTGGGCCTGCCAAAGTTAGGGAGGAGGGTTTGATGGTCACTGAGGACAGTAAGTGCTTCACAAAATAAAAAACAGATAAAAATGGTTACAACCCTATACAACAGCTGGGTTTCTCTTAAGACTGTGAGTAAATTGGTTCAGGTTTTTGTCACCTTGTCACTGACAACTAATTCTGTCAACGGTGCAGGATCGAAATATGCTCTGTCATTGGCATCTGAAATGTATACTTGGATCTTATACAATGGATTTTGTTTTGTTTCTTCATGAGGTTTCTGATTGGGGGTACAGATGAACACAGAATTCCAAATGTACTTGGGATTACTAAAATGTCATGCCCGACAATAGCTGCAGTGATGACATGTCCATTAGTGAAAGTGAAAAAGTGCCAGCCTGTAGTCTTCCAGCGTGGGCACATGCCTTCTCATGAGGGAGTGCAGCTGTAGATATCAGTGCTGGTCTTGAAAATATGCATTTGGGTTAACTGAGCATGACCCTAGCATCAGAAAACACCAAAGTCCATTATCTTGAGAATCTCCTGGGTCTTCCTAAATGTGAGAATGTCATAGCTGAATTCATGTACTTGGGCATTCCCTGTAGTACTGTCCTCATTTCCTCTAGAAAGATCTTACCTGCTGCCAAATCATCTAAATTGAGAGGTTTTATCCATGCAACGGCCCTTGCAAGAAGCATAGGCCATGTGGTATTGTGATAACTTCTCCTGATCCAGCTGATGGTAGCCCACTTTAAGGTAACTTTTTTAGAAGAATACTTCATTATGTTGGTAACCCATGTCTTGAAATATGAGGTGCCAAATGTAGCAGTCTTTGAAGGTCCCAGAATGGTTGGTTGTCTTTTACCCATACAGCTTTACATTTGGCCACCTGACTGACCCATGATGAGGACCGGACAGATTGATGAACCCCAATGGGGGGGGGGGGGAGAGAGTAGGCGGCAGGCTCAATGATGATTTATCACAATAAACTCTCAATCTCCGCCTCAAAAAGGTAATTTCCTAAAAGTAATAAGCTGCCGGTAGAATTGCTTCATCGATGTAAATCTTAATCTGTTGCAGGTGCCTTCTGTTTAGGAAACCATTTCTCAATATAATGTTCAGCAGATGCTGTCACCCCTGCAATGAGGCTACAAAGTACTTGGAGCAGGTCAATTTTTATTACAGACCTTTATTAATTAAAGAGACACAAACATATTCTTTGAAAGGGAGAAGTGTTTGAGATCTAGGCATAGATTTACACATTAGAGGGCAGACGTTTACTAGTGTTGAGTTAACTTTTCAAACTTGATAGTCATGTTTCTATGTATGTAAGTAGAATTTGTAGAGCGTAAACAGTCGAAAACAAATGGAGCACCATAGAGCATTGGCTAAGTTATAGTTACAGTGATGAAATGGTAAGTGGGTTCTCTGCGTTTCATCTAAATATCAACTTGAAAAATATCATGTGGCCATAATATTGGGTGTGAAAATATCATGACTACAAAAATATTCTGGAAAAAAACATAGAAGATAAGTATATCAAGTTTATTGTTTTACAATAATAGCAATGTGTAAAATATTGTTTACGGTATCATTTTTACTATGTTTTATTGAATTATTTTTCATTTTATTATATTTTTGTGAAACCAATTTATAATTGTTTTAAAATATTATAGTTTAATGGTTGGGACTCTGGGTTGGTAGTTTTTCTAATGATATATTCATGAGTTTTAATTGATTAATATGTTGATTATTTTTGTTATGTATATGTTTACATTTTTCAATATGTTTTTATTGCATAATACATTTAGATTTGGGGCTATGCAGTTTATTGGAAGATCAGACATATAGTGTTATTTTTAAAGTGGATATCAATTATTGTTAACTGTTTACTATGTTATATTTGCTTTCTTTGTTATTGTTGTTCTTTTAATTGTATAAATATTTACTTTTATTTGTGGGGTTTATTGGGTGATTGGGTGGGTAGTCTTCAAATGAACTAATCAAACAATTCTACTAATTATATTAATTTATAAATCATTTTGAATTTTTTGATACATTAAATTCAAATTTATTAAAGCGTTAAATATGTAACCTTTTCTTTTTTTTTTTTGTCCTCATCTTCACCAAGACTTTCACAGATTTTACAAGCCAATTTACACTCTTTGCTTCTAGGTGGCCCCTTAGCTCACTGTTTCCGTCTAGGCCCCTTGGCCTTCCTCACGCGATTGAGGCCTGGTGTAATCTTAGGACCGTGGTGCCAGGAAAAAAAAAAGGATTTTGAATATGGTTATTAAAACTTTAATTAATTAATCAAGCACCTATGCCGTGCCCATCTTGTGAAGGGTTGCCAAATATTGGGGGGGTCGTCGTTTCCAATATCTAGTTCTAGTCTTGACATGTTGACTGCCGCTTTAAGCCAGTCTTCCCTACCCGGGGGGTAGCAGATTTCCATTTAATACAGATCTCTCTTCTTGCTAAAAGTATTAAGTACAGAAGGAGGGCTTTTTGGTTCTGTGAGCATACCCCCTTGGTTAGATCGGTCATAGCAAAGAAGACTAGAGGTAGGTCAACTTCCAAATCAATATCAAGAATGGATGATAACGTTTCTCCGACGCCCTTCCAAAAAATTTCTAATATTGGGCATTGGAAAAAAATATGCAAGTCATTGGCGTGGATTAGAGCAATGGTTGTTTTTCAGCATGGACGGTTTTACATATTTATATAAGATCCTCAAGGAAGTTTCAAATGATTCCTGAATATTTGGAGCGAGTAGCGTTGAATTCCAGATTGATGCTGAGGGTGGAACCTTAACTTCCTCTGCTTCTTGAATTTGTCCATACCAAAGAGCTATCGCTTTCTTCCTTGGGCTTGGATCTTGCAACAGCTGTTCTACTTCCCAATTTCCTAAGATGTCCTCAGCTTCTGATTCATACCATGATTTCAATTGAAGGTATTTAAATCTTGAAAACTGGGTACGTATCTTAGCTTGTAAAAGTTCCCAGGGAAGAATACCCTCTGAATCGACCAGATCTGACCATCTAACCATCCCTGAATTTTTAATTGATGTCGCCAGGCTATCTTTCAGGCAGAGTGGTGCCCCTGGGGAGTCCCAAATTGGGGCAAAATCTGAAAAATATCCTATGCCCCATATGCTTCTAATTTTATACCAAATAGAAAGTGCTGATTTTAACACCTTTAGCCAAACTCTCTTGAAAAATGTTGGTGCACCAAATTTATACAAAAAGCCACCATGGGGTCCTCCCTCCTCCACCAGAACCAATTCCCCGAGTAGTCTACCCCATGCTGAGTGTTCAGGATAGGATAATAGCATCCTTATACACTTGAATTGAAAAGCCATTAGGTACCAGTTGATGTCCGGGAGTGCTAATCCTCTTTTGAGGAGCTTCCTCCTCAGCTTTTTCCACGACATCCTGGCCTTTTTCTGACCCCAGATAAAACTACCAATTTTTCCCTGTATTCTGCTGATGTTTTTACTGGGAAAGATTAGTGAGACTGCGTGGAAGATATATGTAAGTTTTGGAAGCACTGACATTTTTACTAAATTGACCCTCCCATAGATGGTGAAACGGAGGTTCTTCCATTTAGCAAACAAATAATCTAAATCTTTCTTGATTTTCCCCAAGTTTATCAACGAGATTTTATCTAGTTCTTTAACTACTTTGATGCCGAAGTATCTAAATTCTCTACTTTCAGAACCATTTCTATATACTGTATACCAGCACATTATTTCAGTCTTATCTGAATTTACAAGGTACCCTGAAACCTTACCAAATTCCCTCAGAGTGTATTCGAGTTGCGGCATAGATTGTACTGGATTGCTGGTATAAACTATAATGTTATCGGCATATAATGCCAGTTTACACTCATAGGCCGATGATTTAAAAGGAATAATGGCATTGTTCAGTCTGATAGTCTGCGCTAGGGGTTCTATATAAAGATTGAATGGAAGGGGGGACAGGGGGCATCCCTGCCTAGTCCCCCTCTGTATTGAAAAACTTGGTGTCAAAGAACTGTTCAAAATAATTTTAGCCGAAGCATCTGAGTAACAGTGCTTCACTGTCTGTATGAACACTGGGCCCAAATCCTTGGCCTCTAATGTTCCCCAAAGATACCTCCAACACACCCAGTCAAAGGCTTTAGTGGCGTCGATTGCAACTACTGCTAAGGGATCTGTCTTTGCAACTGCAAGGTCGATGTTGCCTATGAGCAACTGGATTTGTTCTTGAATCACCCTGCCTGGCATAAAGCCCTTCTGGTTAGGATTGATCAAATTAGATGCCAATTTCGCCAATCTCCCCGCTAAAATGCCCATAAAGATCTTATAGTCGGCATTCAGCAGGGAGATTGTACGATAAGAGTCTGCAGCCAGGGGGTTCTTTGCAGGTTTTAAGATTAACACCAACGTAGCCTCACTCCAAGATTGTGGCATCACCCCATTGGAGCAATATATTAAATTAAAGAGAGTTAAGAGCACCGGCAGGAGATCTTCCTGTAGTAATTTGTATATTTTATTTGGGAGGGCATCTAGACCAGAGGCTTTTTTATTTTTTGCTAGTTTTATTTGGATCTTTATCTCCTCTGTCATTATGGGGGCATCAAGTGTCTCTCTAGAGGCCTCCGTGAGGGTAGACAAGGATTTATTTGCTAGCCAGGAGGATATCTCAACCTGAGTCGGTTCAAGATCTTCTTTATAAATATCCGAAAAAAGTGAGAGTAAGGTGTTTTGTATATCCTCGTGGTTAGTTGATTTATTGCCACTGTTATCTATGATTAATTCATTGATGTCGTTCTTGGCTCTATCTAGCCTGGCTTTCGAGGCGAGGAGTGTCCCCGCCTTCTCTCCATATTCAAAGTTCTCCATGTTCCTGGATTGCCACTGCGCTTTACATTTTTGATCCAAAAGTAACCTACATTTTTGTCTAGCCTCCTCCAACTTTTTATCAACCGACTCAAATTTCCTCTGGTCTCCTACAATAAGCTTACTCCTTTCTCTCTCCAGGGCAGCTATTATCCCTTCTAATGCTTGTACATCTCGTTTTTTTGTCAGTTTTTTTTAGCTTATTAGGGCGTGGAGATGGCCTCTCAGATTGGCCTTATAGGCATCCCATACCTGGTCGATGGAGGTTGATCACAGATTAATAGCAAAAAATTATATGGAGGATCTACTGATTGATTGTATGATCTCCCTGTCGGCAAGCATCGTTCTATTCAATGTCCATCTAGGTTAAACACACTTCCGGCTGATGGCATATCCAATTATTAAGGGGGCATGATCTGATAAATGTATTGGCTGGACCGAGATGTTTATGATGTTGTTTACATTTTCTTTATTTGCCAACATGTAGTCAATCCGAGAGGAGTGTCTGTACTTTTTACTGTAGTACGTAAACTCCTGGACATCTCCTTTCTTGGATCTCCATATATCCACTAAGTTTAAATTTAGAATTAGGTTTTTCATTACCCTTCGTGATTTAGGGGTTGCAATTGAATACTTTAAATTGGAGCTATCCTTCTCAGGGTCAAGTCTTACATTAAAGTCTCCACCAATTATCAGCGGAGGATTTGCCAACATTAAGCACCCTTGTAGTTTAATCAAAAATGAAGGATCAGATAAGACTTCCTAGACATGCGAGGGGGAGATGGGACAGCGTGGCAGCAACTGCGGCTGGAGGCTGATGGTAAGATGCTGGTCGCATGCGGTTGACTCCATGCAGGTAGGACATCTAGTTAAGCAAGGCACTGCATAGCCGCTCCTAGAGGGGGGGGGCTCGACAACGGACACAGAAGTCTCACCCCCAGGAACAATGTTCAACAGTTGGGACTATAAGCACTCTGCTCAGTTGGGGAGGTGGAAGGTTCATTGTCCGCCGGGCAGGGAGGCAGGGTGGGGGGTCGGGGTTCACAACGTTTTGAGTTTCCTTTGTTTTAGTTTTAGTTTTTTGTTACTGCAAGGTTTAGCTTTTCCTGAGCACACACCATATCCACTAGAATTCCATGACACACACACGGACACATGCCCCGGACGGAGGCTACTGCACAAGAGCGAATGTCCATGGTTGGGTCGTCCTGGATCATATCTGGCCTTTCCGTCGCGGCGGGCCTTAGGAGGTCCTTTCACAATAGTCGACGACCAGGTCTCAGACTGGGTCATTGCCCAGTCGGAGCAGATATGCCCTTTTTATGGAGAGTATGGCTGATCCGGACACTTTGACAACGGACCCACAATTGCAAACATTAGTATCCCCGCCCACTGACGGTTATCTTGTGGAACGTAAACGGACTGGGGAATAAAATTAAAAGGGGATTAGTTTTACATTATTTGAAGAGGAAGGCACCCACTCTGGCCCTGCTGCAGGAAACGCACTTAGTAGGGACTGCCTGCAAAGCGCTTAACCGGTGGGGCTTCCAAATGGTCGCCCATGCAGAATTCTTCTCCGGCTCCCGCGGTGTGGGAATTCTCGTTCACAAAAGCGCCCCTTTTCTCATTAAGCACACCTGGACTGATGACAGGGGACGATTCGCAGCAGTTAATGGTCAATGGGGGGCAAACCCTACAATATCCTGTTGATATATGTCCCCCCAGCACTACACCAGGACACTCTCCAGGACCTGGGGAAACTACTGCTCGAACTCCCTGAAGGGGAACTAATTATGGCGGGCGATTTCAATACAGTCTTAGACACTGCGATTGACCGACACCCGCTGTGAGAGCCCACTAGACCCCATCACCTATTTAAAGATTTTCTAGAGGCCCTGGGACTGGTGGACATGTGGAGACTGAAACATCCCTATGACCGCCAATACACCTTCCACTCGGGAGCACACAATAGTCTCTCCAGGATTGACTACATGCTGACTCAGACAGTCCCCCCAGAGAGGGTGTCTGTCATAGAGCACCTCCCCCGGGGGATCTCGGACCATTCCCCCATACAGTTTAGTTACACAGTGCAGGCCTCTAGATGGCAGAGAATATTCCCAATCTATCCGGGATATTTAAAAAAAAGACCGATTCTGAAGGCCATTACGAACTCCTCCACTCACTACTTTGCCGAAAACACTGACTCGGTGGACTCCCCCTCCACCCTTTGGGAGGCATACAAATCGGTGATTAGAGGGCAGGCCATCTCCTCGATCACTAACCACAAGAGAGACCAGAGGGCAACCATAGGCTCCTTAGAAACAGCCTTACACACTGCTGAAAGGGCACACGCCTTAGACGCCACAGATGACACAACCCACACCCTTGAGCTGGTGAAGCACGAATACAGGGCGTACGCAGAAGCTATGACCAAAACGAGAATGACTGACACATTGCACAGAGTATACGAACTGGGGGATAAAACTGGGAGAATGCTCGCTTGGCTTGAACGGAAGGACAGGGCGAATCGGTGGATTGCAACGATGGAACTCCCAGACGGCACGCACACGACCTCTCACGCAAAGATAGTGGAAGTACTAGCTACCCACTATGAAACGGTATACGCCGCGCGTAGTGGAGTAACAGAGGAGGACGGCATGACATTCCTCCAGGACATTCCCATGACCACATTAGCTCCAGAGGACATGCAGGCACTAGAGACGGACTTAACAGGGGAGGAATTAGGGAAGGCCCTAGCAGCACTGCACACCGGAAAGGCCCTGGGTCCAAACGGGCTGCCAGTTGAACTTTATAAAACACTGTCTCAGCAGCTCACTCCACACATGCTTGCCATGTATAATGAATGTATGGTAAAGGGTACACTCACGCCGGACCAGAGACTGGCTACCATTATCTCGGTGCACAAACCGGGCAAACCTCCTGACCAACCGTCCTCCTACAGACCAATTTCCCTGATGAATGTTGATACAAAAGTCCTTGCGAAGATCCTAGCCCTCCGCCTACAACCCCACCTCACGAACTTAGTTCACCCGGACCAATCCGGCTTCATGCCGGGAAGAAACACATCCCTTAACCTGAGACGTATTCACGGGGTCATGCACCATATACCTCTACTGCGGGAGGATGCAGCCGTTCTCTCTCTTGACGCGAAAATGGCATTTGACCTTGTAGAGTGGCCATTCCTCTTCGCTGTGTTAAGAAAACTGGGGTTTGGTCCAAGGTTCTGTGGATGGGTCAGACTCCTTTACACTGGTCCCCAAGCACAGGTGGTGGCAAACGGCCATACGTCGCGTGTCATAACATTGGGGCGTGGAACAAGACAGGGATGCCCGCTCTCCCCACTCCTTTTTGCGCTACTCCTAGAGCCACTAGCGGTGAAAATCCGGCTGGACACTCAAATCAGGGGGATAGCCTGTGAGACGGGTTGGGAGGACCGCATTTCCTTGTATGCGGACGACGTCTTAATCTACCTGACATCCCCTTCCGCATCCCTGGCCGTCCTGCTGGACATACTCAACGCCTATGGTGAGGTGTCGGGCTACACCATTAATTGGACAAAATCATTGCTATATGTCCTACGGGGTGACCCACCGGTACTACCCCCGGACTGTGCGATCCAAACGGTCACAAGAGGGTTCAAGTACCTAGGAATCTACATAACACCTCAAGAATCGACTTTTATGGAAGAAAATCTGCAGACACCTCTACTGAGGCTGAAAGCGGATGTTTCCCATTGGCGATCTCTACCGCTGATACTACTGGGGAGGGCTGCGCTCTTTAAAATGTTGGCACTCCCCAGATTCCTATACATTCTACAGAACACGCCATTCCCGGTCCCACTGCAGTACTTCAAATGTATAGATGCGGAGGTCTCTACGCTCCTGTGGGACGGAAAACCACCCCGCATCTCGCACTTCAAACTGTCCCGTTCTTGGTATGATGGGGGTATCGCCCTGCCAAACACGAAACTATACTACTGGGCAGCACAGTTGATGATAGTAAACCGGTGGCTACATGCCCCACAACAGGACCCAGCCTTTCGTCTTGACAGGGAGGTACTGCCCCCGGATCAATTAATGAAGGCGCTATATTCCAACAAAAGACGTCACACACTGACAGGCCCAACAGCCCACACGGTCAAAATTTGGCATGCAGCGCAGAGGGCACTGGGATGGGACGGTGTGCTTACACTAGCCACACCCCTTTGGGACGCGCGCCGTCTCGGTACACTAGCGAACACTAAGGGCTTCCGCCAATGGGACCTTATTGGCATTTCTAACATAGGTGATCTATGGAACAGGGGGCGGTTATCTCTTTCCCCGCCCTTCAAGAGCAATACGGAATGGCAGACACAGAGAAGTATAGATATATGCAAATTACGCACGCACTACAGAGCGCCATCCCGACAGGTACGGCACTTGCAGAATCATCCCCCCTAGAAGACAGACTCCTTACGGACCAGATAGACAAGAAAGCAATATCGCTTACTTACCAGAAACTGATCAACAATCTCCCGGATCCTACAGTAGTGCTTCGTAGCAAATGTGAGGTAGAACTAGGAGACATCGAGGACGAAGACTGGTTACATGCCCTAGCATCGGCCAGGGAGGCCTCCATACCGTCACGGCTTAAGCTGATACAACTGAAAATAGTGCATAGAGTTTACTATTCCCGTACACTTCTACATAAACTGGGCCATTCACAAGACCCAAATTGCATGCGCGGCTGTGGCTCCCCTGGCACATTCTATCATATATTATGGGACTGTCCAAAGAGAGATACTGGGACCACATACCATCAGAAATCTCCGAGGCAGCAGGGGTGGAACTGCAGAGGGAACCTAGATGTTGTTTGTTAAATATGTGGTCGCCAACTGATATGAACCGAGGAATGCAAACGTGGGCTACACTGGGTCTAGCACTGGCGAGACGCAATATCGCTCGAAAGTGGGGCTCTGGAGTGGTTCCATCACGTGCGCAATGGGAAAAGGACATGCACACGGCTATGGTTGCTGAAAGGGCTGTCTATATACATAGGGGCTGCCCCAAGAAATGGTCCAAGATCTGGGGAAAGTGGAACGAACACCGAGGACAGATATGTGCTCCCCCACCGGAACTGTCGGACCCAGAAACTAGTCCATGAGGGGTTGAACTAGAAGCAGATTATTATGAAGGTGTAAGATTTATGTTGTTCTAGAGGGGAGGGAGGGGACGTACTCCCGCACTGATGGGGTCTAACACTGAGACATATGTAACGTAAGAACTGATGGGAGGGTGGGACCAGCGCGAGGACCCGAACAATATACGTATATACGATGATAGTCATGATTGATGTACTAACAATGTATTCAGAAGTGGAGATGCGACCTAATGTATAACTGACCAATTACTTCTAAATGTATTTGGTGATGTGTAATTTGTTGAAAAGCTGAATAAAAGGTTTAAAAAAATAAAAAAAAACTATGTGAATAAATCAGGGAGATACTCAAAAAAAAAAAATGAAGGATCGTCTGCATTCGGACCATAATATGATGAACATGTCATCTCAACCCCCCCGAGATCTAAAAGAGCAATTACCCACCTACCAGACTGATTGGTTTGGACAGACTTAATACTACAGGGCACTCCTTTCTTAATCACAATTGCTACTCCTCGGTTACTCAGTGTCTGTTGCGAGACACAAAAACACTGTACCTGACCTGAACTTGGTCGGTGCCGGTCGCTCCACACTCCGCGCGGCTCCCCCTAAGTGCGCCTGGTCTCCTTGACCCCGATTCGCCGTTGCCCTGTGGCAAGGTCTTTGTTTTGGCATTTTTTGCCCCCTGTGTCCTGCTGTTGTTGGTGCCCTTGGGTGTCCGCTCGCCCCTGCCCCTTGGGATCGCTTCCCGTCTCTGTCACCTCCCCGCTCCCTGCCGCTGCTCCCCTGTGGCCCCGCCCCTTCTTGCTTTGTGTCCTACCCTGAGCCACCCCGCTCCCGCCTCCAAGCTGCCCTTCCCTTCCGCCGGCTATTTAAGGACCGGCCACGCGACGGTGAGCGGTGACCTGACCTGACCTTGGTCGGTGCTGGTCGCTCCACACGCCGCGAGGCTCCCCCCGAGTGAGCCCGGTCTCCTTGACCCCGATTCGCCTCTGCCCTGTGGCAAGGTCTTTGTTTTGGCACTCTTTGCTCCCTGTGTCCTGTTGTTGTTGGTGCCCTTGGGTGTCCGCTCGCCCCTGCCCCTTGGGATCGCTTCCCGCCTCTGTCACCTCCCCGCTCCCTGCCGCTGCTCCCCTGTGGCCCCGCCCCTTCTTGCTTTGTGTCCTACCCTGAGCCACCCCGCTCCTGCCTTCCAGCTGCCCCTCCCTTCCGCCGGCTATTTAGGGACCGGCCGCGCGACGGTGAGCGGTGACCTGACCTGACCTTGGTCGGTGCCGGTCGCTCCACACGCCGCGCGGCTCCCCCCGAGTGTGCCCGGTCTCCTTGACCCCGATTCGCCTCTGCCCTGTGGCAAGGTCTTTGTTTTGGCCCTCTTTGCCCCCTGCTGTTGTTGGTGCCCTTGGGTGTCCACTCGCCCCTGCCCCTTGGGATCGCTTCCCGTCTCTGACCCCTCCCCACTCCCTGCCGCTGCATCCCTGCGGCCCCACCCCTTCTTGCTTGTGTCCTACCCTGAGCCCCCCCGCTCCCGCCTCCCAGCTGCCCCTCCCTCCTGCCGCACTACGTATGGTGGAGTCCACACGTACGCACAGCGGTCAGGCGCGCCAAAGGCAAGCCCGTCTGGACCGTGCCCAGCGCCAGTACCCCTGGCCCCCGCCGATGCCACCCCACCCGACGGACCTACGACGCCGCCAACCTCAACGCACTCAATGCCGGCCGGAACCCCGCCTGTTACCAAGCCACCCAAAACGCACCCACGGACCCTTCTCCTGCCAAGCCTGCCGATTCACATGCCTCCGGACCTGCACCGCACCAGACAAGCCGAGCACCAGCAGCAACCACCTCAAGTGCATCCTGCTCAACACCCGCTCCGTCCACAGACACGCTGTGGAACTATGGAACCTACTCGACACAACATCACCAGACGTCGCCTTCCTCACCGAAACCTGGATGAACGCCTCCTCAGCGCCCGACATCACCATCGCCATCCCGGACGGATACAAGATCACCCGGAGGGACCGCGTCAACCAGACTGGAGGAGGCATCGCCATCGTCCACAAGAACACCATCCGCATCACGACCAACTCCGACGACACCTTCACCGCCGCCGAGCACCTCCACTTCCAGATACACACCGACCCCAAGACCACCCTCAGAGGCACCCTCATCTACAGACCCCCGGGACCACGCACACAATTCAGCGAAGACATTGCAGACTTCATCAGCCCGCACGCCCTCCTCTCCGCTGACTACATCCTCCTAGGGGACCTCAACTTCCACCTGGAGAACAACAAGGACAGCAACACCACCACCCTGCTGGACAACCTCGCCAACCTCGGACTCAGGCAACTGGTGAACACCCCCACCCACTACGCCGGCCACACGCTGGACCCTATCTTCTCCTCCAGCAAATACATCTCTTTCAGCCACTCCACCGGACTTCATTGTACTGACCACAGCTGCGTCCACTTCAGCTTCAGAAGAACCACGACCGACCACCACCCGCATCAGGTTCCTCGCAGGAGCTGGAACAAGATCACCGCCGACCAGCTCACCACCTCCCTCAGCCAGAACCCTCCCGCCAGCACAACGGACCCCAACGAAGCAGCCAGCAACCTCACACAGTGGATCACCATCTGCGCAGACGACCTCGCACCACTGAAGATCCCTCCCAGCAGACCCGGCAGCAAGAAAGCCTCTTGGTTCACCGACCAACTTAAGAACTCCAAGAAGAACTGCCGCACCCTCGAGAAAGCCTGACGCATCGACCAGACCACAGACAACATGACTGCCCTCAAGCACGCCACCCGCAAACACCACCAGCTGATCCGCACCAACAAGAAGGCAGCATTCAAAGAACGACTGGACAACAACGCCCACAACAGCAAGGAACTCTTCAGCATCGTCAAAGAGCTCTCCAACCCCAACGCCGGAAACAACGACATCACCCCCTCGCAAGACCTCTACGACTCACTCGCCTTGTTCTTTCACAGCAAGATCGCCGACATACACAACTGCTTCGGCGCCCAGACCACGCAACCAACCTTTGAACCAACGCGCCCCACCACCACCCTCCGCGCCTGGACCCCGGTCAGCACCGAAGACACCACCCGCACGATGAACACCATCCACTCCGGATCACCAACCGACCCCTGCCCCCACCACGTCTTCAGCAAGGCCAACTCCATCATCGCACCCCAACTCCGGGACATCATCAACACCTCCTTCAACACCGCCACCTTCCTGGAGAGCTGGAAGCACGCCGAGCTCAGCGCCCTCCTGAAGAAACCAACAGCGTACCCCACCGACCTCAAGAACTACCGCCCCATCTCGCTCCTCCCTTTTCCTGCCAAAGTCATCAAGAAGACCGTCAACAGACAGCTTGCCGCCTTCGTCGAGACGAACGGATCCCTCGACCACTCGCAGTCCGGTTTCCGAGCCAACCACAGCACCGAGACCGCCCTCATCGCAGCCACTGACGACATCAGATCCCTGCTCGACAACGGGGAAACAGCAGCCCCCATCCTCCTGGACCTCTCCGCAGCGTTCGACACTGTCTGCCACCGCACCCTAGTGCAGCGCCTCAGCACCATCGGAATCCAAGAGAAGGCACTGGAGTGGATCATCTCGTTCCTCGCCGGAAGAACCCAGAGAGTCCGCCTCCCCCGTTCAGATCCGAGGCCACCGAAGTTATCTGCGGCATACCACAAGGATCATCACTCAGCCCCACCCTCTTCAACATCTACATGAGCCCCCTCGCTGCCATCGCACGCCAACACAACCTCAACATCATCTCCTATGCCGACGACACCCAGCTGATCCTCTCCCTCACCAACGACCCCGCCACCGCCAGAACCAGCCTACATGAAGGGATGAAAGACGTCACCGAGTGGATGAAGAACAGCCGCCTGAAACTGAACTCAGACAAGACGGGATCATCACCCTGCACCTGGGACGACTCCTGGTGGCCCCCTGCCCTGGGCACTACTCCCAAGCCAACGGACCACGCACGTAACCTGGGCTTCATCCTGGACTCCTCTCTCTCGATGACCAGACAAGTCAACGCCGTCTCATCATCGTGCTTCAACACCCTGTGCATGCTCCGAAAGATCTTCCGGTGAATCCCCACCGAAACCAGGAAGACGGTCACCCAGGCACTCGTCACCAGCCGACTGGACTACGGAAACACCCTCTACGCTGGAACCACAGCCAAACTTCAGAAAAGACTCCAACGCATCCAGAACGCCTCCGCACGACTCGTCCTGGACACCCCCCAACACAGCCACATCTCCAGACACCTGAGAGACCTGCACTGGCTCCCCGTCAGCCAGAGGATCACGTTCAGACTCCTCACCCACGCACACAAGGCTCTCCACGACCTGGGCCCCAGGTACCTCAACAACCGCCTGACCTTCTACACCCCCACCCGCCAGCTACGATCGACCAGCCTTGCCCTCGCCGCCGTTCCAGGCATCTGCAGAGCCACCACCGGAGGAAGATCCTTCTCCTACCTGGCAGCAAAGACATGGAACTCCCTCCCCTTCCACCTCCGGCTAACCCAGGACCATCTCTCCTTTAGGAAGCAACTCAAGACCTGGCTTTTCGAGCAGTAGCGGACCCCTCTCCCCCAGTGCCTTGAGACCCCTCCGGGTGAGTAGGGCGCTATACAAATGGTATGATTGATTGTACCCAAGGGGTCTTAGAGAAAACCTCATTACATTCATTTGGACTTAAATGAGTCTCCTGCAGTAAGCATATCTGTACTGGGGCAAATTCTAAATCTTTCAGGATCAATCTCCTCCTACGTGGACATCTCAGGCCATTTAGGTTCCATGACAAATATTGTATTTTGCCGCCATCTGTCACTTTACCCACCACAGCCTTGGGGACCATCACCGTTACTACACTCCCTTACAGCCTTCTCTCGGAAAATGCGAAAGTTAGGAAAAGATGAGGTATTTTTTATTTTTATTTTTATTTTCCCCCTACTCTGCTCCCCACCCACTGCTCCCCTCCCTCGATCTCCCTGATCCTCCCATTCGTGCCCCGCGTCTCCCCCTTTACCTTGAGGAACCCTCCCTTCCAATAGGCTAACCTATTCGTGTATTGCTCCGTCGAACATCTTCCTTGTTTAAAAATTCTAAATACTGATATGCCCGAAATATCTTTCCCGGAATATCTTTCCCCCCAGGAAGCCTCTTTACACTCTCTCATTTTCCACCCTGTTTATCATGTTTATTTTATCAATGAGTGTATCGACTTCCTCCGTGGAGCTGAGGATATACATATGGTTATTCCACATTGCCCGGATAGTTGCTGGGAATCTTAATTGTGCCTTAGCTCCAAGGCTGTTGAGCTCTTCCAGTCTCTTCCCCAGCTCCCACTGCCTTGTAGCTGTTGTATTCGAGATGTCTGATCTTATGAGAAAAGAGAAGGTAGAGTTTTCCGATAATGGTGACACAATACTCCCTTCTTTTAGTGCAGAAGAGAGAATGAGTTCCTTAATAGAGTACGACAGGAAGTTCACTAGTATTTTACGTGGTTTTTGCTTCCCAAGCTTCCTTTTAAAGGGCTCTCTGTGTGCCCTTTGAATCTCATGGTCAAGATCAATGCTTGGTTGTTTCTTTAGGACAGTAGCTTTCAACAGAGTGATCAAGAATGCCTTTATATCCTCCCCTTCAACAGACTCTGGAACATTTAGGAATTTCAGATTGTTTCGACGCGAATGATTCTCTAGGTCCTCGAGATCGTTCTTAAGCTCTTTATTCTCAGAGGCAAGAGACTCGAACCTCAATGTATTAGATAATAATGATTCCTTCAATTTAGGAATCTCTTCCTCTAATGCTTCAGTCCTTGCTGTGATCTCCTCCAATTTCTTAGCCAGGGCCTCACAGGATGACCGGATTGCAGCCTGGTTTGCCATGACACTGTGAACCTAGAATCCATTTCCGCTTGGTTTGCCTCAGAGACAGTAAACCTTGATGTCATCTCTTCCTTCATTGCCAACAACAGGTCCGCCAATGAATGTGGGACTGTATTTGAGATGGGGATGGAGGTGAGGGGGCTGACGCGTTTCTGACCAAGTTCTTGTTTGTCTTGTTCTTCAGCCCTATCTCCTAGTTGAGCAGCTGTTTGTGCCTCCTCATCCAGCTCTTCTAACAGAACATACCTATTGGAAAGATCTATCTCAGTGTGTATTTCCTGTTCCTGAGGCCCGTCCATGACTGATTTTGCCGACTGGGCAGGTTGTTCCAGACTTACAGGTTTAAGCTCAGGTGTCTTAGCTGTTTTAACCTTTACTGACTTCCCTGATTTCTCTTTTGGCAGTGGGGAATGGCTTGAAGAGGTTATGCTCGGTTTCCCTGTTGACTGACCATCTGAGGCCCCCTTAATGGGACTAGGCATGATGTTGATTTGCGTTTGCCGAATTTTATTTGAGGTTGATGAGGGTATTGATGATGAAATAACTTGATAATAAGTTTTCAAAGGTGGGGTAACTTTTGATTTAATTGTGGATTTCTTTTTCCTCCTTTCCTGTGGCCTAGATTTACTTTGCACCTGCTTATATGATGTTTGCTCTCCTGTGATTCCGTAAGCCCCCCATACCGCCTGCTCCTCCTTAAGCTGTTTTACTGAAGCTATCGATTTACTCTTAACTTCTGGAGCTACTACCACTGGGAGAGGAGTACGTTGAGGAAAATGCGTAATATCTCTATTTGCAGCTAAATGTGCGACTCTTGCACGCAATGAATATCTGCTGATTTTCAGGGGGATAGACCCTTAGAGTCAATGCCCCTCTCCATACAATCTTGTAGTGAAAGTACTTCCTTCGTGTGGTGGCACCCAAAACACTCCCCCTGGTTATCCGTATTGGCAGTTACAATTTCGCCGGCCTTTTGTCCGGAGTTTTGCTTACTTAAAAAGAGAAAATAGTCAAGGCTTTGAATTTTCCGACCCGTTAAACTTTGCCCCCCATCGGGAACCTCGATCCTGGCCACAGGCACTGACCGGGTCCCCGATACCTGCTGCGTCACCCAGTTCTCTGTTGGTGGTCATTGGGTCGGTCCTCTCCCCCGGGGGCCGGCAACTAAGGAGCACACTCGACTGCTCCCGCGCACCGCTGCTGCCGCTGCCTCCCACCTCCAGCACGGCCCGCCTCGGATCACTGCTCCGCCCACAATGGAAAGCTCCAACGGAGCCAACGCACTCGCTGCTGGAAGAGACCGCCATGCCCCCACTCGATCCTCCAGCATCACCGGCAGCACAAACCGAGCAAGCGAACTCTCCCGGGACTCTCAATCGCCCCGCAGTTCGACAGGTAAACTTCGTAAAGCATAACTAACATTCAGGCATTCAAAAAATTAGGAAGCGTCCGAGGGAGCAGCCCTGCGACTGCGCAAACGACGGCCGCCATGTTCCTTCCTCTCAGCACTCCTGCCGTATAATCTATAAATATGTAACCTTTTCAAATTGTACACTAAGTTTTTGGTACTTCATTATCGTGACAATTATTTTAGCTGCCTGCGCTTTATGTGGCAGTGTTCATGAAAAATGGAGTGGTTTTTAGGTGAAAAGTAGGTCTTTTTTTAGACAATTTTAAATAGCTACTTAACAGTTTTGATGAAGTGATAAAGACCTCTTCAGATTTTACTGTTTCTCTGATGTCATTTGGAATAGATTGTAAAAAAGAGTTTAAAAAAGTCAATGTGAGCCCCTCACCACAAACGCATGTATGCACTTTCCATAATGTTTGTTAGACTGAAGTTAGATTGGCGAATTTAACCCCATCCCTACAATGTATGTAACTAATTTCCCTAATTGTTTTTAGACTATTGTTAGAATTGTAAATATGAAATCTGTGCACACTCCCTTCAAATTGATAGGCTGGAGTTCCTATCTTAGTATGAACTTTCCCCAGTGTTTGTTAGACTATAGCTATAATAGCAAATCTGACCCCATACCCAGTGCATGTTCTTTGTCCAATGTGTTTTAGAAGACTAAGGGTTTGATTTAGAGTTCAATGGACAGGTTACTCCATCCCAAACATGACGGATATCCCACCCATCGTATTAAAAGTGCATTATATTCAATGGCACTTGTAATACAGCAGATGGGATATCAGTGACATTTGTGACATAGTAAACTATCTTCCAAACTCTTAAACAAGCCCCAAATCTGCCCCCGCCCGTACTGTAAGGCCCATGACTAATATTTGTTATATTAGAGAAAGTATGGTAAATATACCTCCCCTCCTTCCCCCTACCACCCTCAATGTATGCATGCTCCCCAATATGCATGCATATCCCCAATATTTGTTAGACTGGTAGACTAGAGTCACAAAAATAAATCTGACCTCTCTGGCACATAATGCATGCATTCTACTTACTAATTGCAGGTTTGTAGTTTGAGTATTTGAGTTGTTGTTTTATAAGTTTATGTTTTGTAAGGTTTGGATTGGAGTTAGGTTGCTACATGCTATTTCATCCTGAATTGTACAATTTATGAGTTTTATTTGGAATGCTACGATATTTAGTATCTATTAATTTTAAGAGTATATATTTGGACATTTATTTTAATATTGCTATTTAACTATGTTGTTGCATTTTAATGACGTTATTTTTTTATGTTTCACAAGCTCTAAAATATATTTCCAATAGCAATGAACCCTTCCCAATGTTGGTCCAGTTCTGGACAGTCCCACAGCATATGGGGAGGTCAGGATCCAGCCATTACAATGTGGCTGGTGGAGGCAGCTCCACAATAAATTTACTATGCATACATGGTTTTAGATAGGCTCTATTTAGCATATAAAATTGTACTCTTTTGAATCTCGCATTTCGCAAAATTGTATACGAAAATGTCTGTATCCAAGTCCGCTCTTAGTGGTGAAGTAGTCTTTGAATGTCCAATTCCCATTTTGTGTAAAGATGTCGCTGTGTCTTTATAGCCAATATTCATACAGCACCCTTTAGCCAAAATGTAAGAAAATGTCCTTTAGGGATATCATATTCTTGTATGAGTGACTTGAAGTCAAACATATATATATAAAAAAAAATATATATATATATATATATATACACATGCACACACAAACAAAAAAATATATATATATATACACACACAAATATATATATATATATATATATATATATATATATATATATATATATATATTCACTGAAAAAACCATAGGTTATAGACCATATATAGTTAGGAATTAGCATTTACAAAACCTTGAAAATTCACTGAAAAAACCATAGGTTATAGACCATATATAGTTAGGAATTAGCATTTAAAAAACCTTTTTTTACTCACACAAAACCATTGAAATTCCATATATAGTTAGTTAGTTGCACTAACTATATATCGCGCACCCGCAATCCACTGCTGATCATGTCACATATTACATCAGTCATGACATGGTCAGTGACATCACTGATGACATCACTGATGACATCTCAAATGACATCACTGATGACATCACTGATGACAACATCCAGTGACTGTATGTTTCTGTAAAGTTAAAATATGTCTTACATATTGAAGAATGAGTGGAAGTATACGTGTCTGGACGAAGGATTTAGTAGGTGCATGACTGAATGTATGAGTGAGTGATTAAATGTGTCTCACTGAGTGCATGGGTTAGTGACTAAACTGTCTTAATTTGTGCATCATTATGTCTGTTCTTCTGTAAACTGCTGCATGTGTTGATCAGTAGCTATATGATTAACTATATGGGTTATTGATTGATTGTCCAAGTATTTGTATGGGAGACTGAGTGTGTGTGTGGCTGGCTGGGAGGTGTGTGACTCTGTGCAGATCAATGTGTACTTGTATCAATGATTGTATAAGAGAGTAAGTATGTGTTAGTATATGTTTGAAAATGTAAGGTGCTCTATGTTTAACTGTATAGACAAGAAAATGGAAGTGTGATTGATTCTTTACAGGACTGACTAGGTGTGTGAGTAACTCCATGGATGAGTGGCAGAGTGTGAGTGTCTGTATAGGTGTAAGAGTGCATATGATAGTGTTGTAAACATGAGTGATTGTATGTATGAATGATTGTATGGGTGAATGAGTGAATTTGTGTGTAGACGTAGGAATCAGTGAGTGCGTATGTAGTAACTAGTATTGGTGTGTCAATGGTTTCAAAAATTATACTCTGTATTTAACACTGGGTGTAACAGAGGTTATATTAAAATGTGAGGAGATGCATTGTATTGTCACATGAATGATATCATCAGTAATGTGGTCATTGATGTCAAATGAGATGTCATCAGTGATGTCATCAGTGATGTCATTTGAGATGTCGTCAGTGATGTCATCAGTGATGTCACTGACCATGTCATGAATGATGTAATATGTGACATGATCAGCAGTGGATTGCGGGTGCGCGATATATAGTTAGTGCAACTAACTAACTATATATGGAATTTCAATGGTTTTGTGTGAGTAAAAAAAGGTTTTTTAAATGCTAATTCCTAACTATATATGGTCTATAACCTATGGTTTTTTCAGTGAATTTTCAAGGTTTTGTAAATGCTAATTCCTAACTATATATGGTCTATAACCTATGTTTTTTTCAGTGAATTTCATTGGTTTTTTAAAAGCTAATATCTATATCTGTAAAATATATTCTTTATTACGTGACGTATCACGTAGCCACGTGAGACGCCTCATGACACGTCGCATAACCGTGACATATCGGCTCTGCAGCGCAAACAAAACCCGTAACGTAAGCGCGCCAGAGCACGCTTACAGATATATATATCTTTTTTAACCTTAATTAGACAAAATCCACACGTGCACATATCTTGAGGCCTTGCAAAGGCACATCAAACAAACAGTCCCTACAATTTTTCAAAGTTTTCTTGATAATCTATTCCATTTTTTTTTTTTTACTGTTTCTCTTGTTACGCTTACCGGGACGCTACCCGGTACGCGAACCGGACGCTCCAAAAACACAAGATGGCGGACTACCGTTACGCTGCCGGTTAGCTGCCCGGTTCGCATACCGGGAAGCGCCTCTACCGCGAAAAATCGCAATTTTTTTTTTTTTTTTTTTGTCCCGCGGGAGACTTTAATATCCCCCTCATCAATCCTAGGGGGTCAGGAGGGGTTTACCTTGCCCCCTTTCCTTCATTTCCCCCTTCGTTTTTCACCACATCTTGTCTCTTGAACCTACCGAGAAACAAGATGGCGGCCGCTCCGGACTGTTTACAATGTTGACAGCTACGCTGCCGGTTAGCTGCCCGGTTAGCTGCCCGGTGAGCTGCCGGATTCGCGTACCGGGACGCGCCTCTACTACGAAAATTTTTATTTTTTTATTTTTTCCCCCGTGGGGCACTTTAATATCCCCCTCATCAATCCTAGGGGGTCAGGAGGGGTCTACCTTGCCCCCTTTCCTTCATTCCCCCCTTCGTTTTTCACCACATCTTGTCTCTCGATCCTACCGAGAGACAAGATGGCGGCCACTCCGTACTGTTTAGAATGTTGACAGACACCGGAGAGCCAATCAGCTTCACTTCGCGAAGTTCCGTTACGCGTCAGGTACGCAAACCGGTGCGCTGCCCGGAGCGCGCTTACAGATATATATCTTTTTTTGAACGTTAATTTCTCAAAATCCACTGGAGCACATATCTTGAGACCTAGCAAAGGCACATCGGGCTAACAGTCCCTACAATTTTGCCAAGTTTCGTGCAAATCCATTCAGCCGTTCGGGCTAAAAGTGAGGCCAACCGCCCTACGGAAATTAACATGGGAAAAACAAGTTTTGGGACCCCCCTTTTTTCTCAGCCCCCCTTGACAAACCCCCCCAAATTTTCAGTGGCTGCTCAGAAACAAAATGTTCCATTTTCCTGAAAATTTCAGCCAATTCCGTCCACAAACGCCAAGTTATTAGACATAGAATTTTCAAAAATCCCATAGAGAAAAAATCCTAACTATATATACCTACTGGCGACCGCCAGTAGGTAATATATATATATATATTCGCGCAAAGTTCAACAATTGATGGCACTCCACTCGAGAAATCTTTTAAACAGCATTTATTTTAGTCTTCGCAGCCTAAAATAAATGCTGTTTAAAAGATTTCTCGAGTGGAGTGCCATCAATTGTTGAACTTTGCGCGAATACAATTACGGGATCCTGCCTTGGTCTGGTTGCTGGCACCAGCTCCAACGCGCTCCCCCTGCGACGAGGCAAGTTGCGAGTACATATATATATATATATATATATATATTCACTGAAAAAACCATAGGTTATACACCATATATAGTTAGGAATTAGCATTTAAAAAACCTTATTTTACTCACACAAAACCAATGAAATTCCATATATAGTTAGTTGTACTAACTATATATCGCGCACCCGCAATCCACTGCTGATCATGTCACATATTACATCATTCATGACATGGTCAGTGACATCACTGATGACATCACTGATGACATCTCAAATGACATCACTGATGACATCACTGATGACATCTCAAATGACATCACTGATGACATCACTGATGACATCTCATTTGACATTACTGATCACATCACTGATGACATCATTCATGTGATAATACGATGAACCTCTTCAGACTCTAATATAACCTTAGATACACTCAGTGTAAACAGACACTCACAGACTGTCACTCATCCATGGAGTTACTTACACACCTAGTCAGTCATGCAAAGAATCAATCACACCTCCATTTTCACAACTATACAGTTATACACACCTTACTTATTCAAACATATACTAAAACATATTTACTCACTTATACAATCCTGGATACAAGTTCACAATGATCCATACAGCCACTCACACATTCACTGGCTCTTATGCACAGTTATTTATATATGTCAACTCTCACATGTACTGTATTTTACATATGTACTTACTTTGACATGTAGCACTGAGATATCTATTCACTCACCAATACAGTCATGCACACAGTCAACCGCCCATACAGCTGTTTCCACATGCACTTTTGAACCCATACATCTATGCACAGAGTCATACACCTCCCAGCCACCCACATACACACTCAGTCTCCCATACAAATGCTTGGGCAACCAATCAATAACCCATATAGTTACTCATATAGCTACTGATCAACACATGCAGCAGTTTACAGAACAACAGACATAATGATGCACAAATTAAGACAGTTTAGTCACTAACCCATGCACTCAGTGAGACACATTTAACCACTCACTCATACAGTCAGTCATGCACCTACTAAATCCTTCATCCAGACACTTATACATCCACTCATTCTTAAATATGTAAGACATATTTTAACTTTACAGAAAAATACAGTCACTGGATGTTGTCATCAGTGATGTCATCAGTGTTGTCATTTGAGATGTCATCAGTGATGTCATCAGTGATGTCATTTGAGATGTCATCAGTGATGTCACTGACCATGTCATGAATGATGTAATATGTGACATGATCAGCAGTGGATTGCGGGTGCGCGATATATAGTTAGTACAACTAACTATATATGGAATTTCATTGGTTTTGTGTGAGTAAAATAAGGTTTTTTAAATGCTAATTCCTAACTATATATGGTGTATAACCTATGGTTTTTTCAGTGAATTTTCAAGGTTTTGTAAATGCTAATTCCTAACTATATATGGTCTATAACCTATGGTTTTTTCAGTGAATTTCATTGGTTTTTTAAAAGCTAATATCTATAGCTGTAAAATGTATTCTTCTTTAAATCCAAAAATATATTTTATATGTTTATTAATAATTTTTTTTAAATTTTTTTTTGTTTCGCTCCCGGTCCGCAAACCGGTGAGCTTTCCATTAGCTCAAATTGATGCCGCGACCCGGTCCGCGAACCGGTAAGAAATCAACATAGTGACGGTATCGCGTTGCCGCGTAATGCGTCTTATGACGTACTGCGTTAGCGCACCCGGAAGTGCCCCGGGGCGCGGACCGAGGCGCGAAACGCAGCTCTCCGGAAGCGATCCGCGGCGCGTCGCGAAAGCGCGATGTATCGCGTTGCCGCGTAATGCGTCTTGTGACGTACCGCGTTAGCGCACCCGGAAGTGTCCCGGGGCGCGGACCGAGGCGCGAAGCTCAGCGACCCGGAAGCTAACCGGGGCGCATTCCGCAGCGCGTAACATGAGCGTGAGAGGTCATGTGACTTGTTAATAAAACTTTTCATTGGTTCATTTCACTTTTGGTTTCATAATGATGTAAGGCTAGGTCAGGTGACCTAAAAATAACACTTTTCATTGGTTGAGAAGTATTGTTTTTCCCAAATGATGAAAACCCCTCCTTCTTTCCTCACTCTGACTTTCATCATTGTGAGAGGAAGACCTTTATTACTATATCAGAAATGGCTTCAGTAGTTGCTTCAGCTGGTGGACCCCCACCACCACCTCCACCTCCTCATGGGAAGAGAGGACCACCTCCCCAGGTGATGACCAACACTGAGGAGGAAGAGGAAGAAATGGATGAAGAGGAGGGAGAAGAACCACAGTTCTTAGAAGAAGTGCCCCGGGTTTCCCATAAGAAAGCCAGTTTCATCTGGCAGTTTTATTCGATCCCTCGTGGCCAAAAAAAAGTGAATGCGAGGTATGTCACCTGCCTCATCTGTAAAGAAAAATTATCCAGAGGGACGGATAAGAAATATAGTTATGGCAACCATACTATGCACAGGCACATGACAAGGAAGCATCCACTCAATTATAGCCGGGCGGAAATACGGGATTTGCAGGAAAATCCAAGATCAACTCCTGTGGCCAGATCAAGAATATCCATTTCATTGACACCAGCAGAGGCACGGGAAACTGTGCCAAACATACAAGAAAATTTTGGCCACATGATCCACACTTGTATGCACTGTCGTGCGTTGTTAGCATGTGGCAATATGAGCATAAATGCTATCAACCTGGCGTATGAACACCATAATTGCCCTAACCGCCCCCAGTAATTTTTTTTTTGCTCCTGTTGAGCCCTTTTCAATGCCTGTTTTTTGTTGTTTCCCCCCCCCCAAAAAAAACCCAAAAAAATATAAAATCGTTCAAAAAATACAAAAAAAACAAAAAATGTTCAAAAAATAAAAAAAAATATAAAACAACAAAAAAAAAAAAAAAAAGGTCTTTTCAGAACTACCTTCCCTTTCAAAAAAAATTGCTAGAATGTTTAGCACTCTGGCAAGCTCTATTTCTTTTGGTTCGCTTCCCGGTTAGCTTCCCGGTACGCGGACCGGGAGCTAACCAAAAAATATTTTTTTTTTTTAAAAGAGTAAGTATAAGGAAAGTAATCAGAGAGTGATGTTAAAAGAAAGACAGCTATAGGGAGTAAAGAAGAGATACTGTTTAATAGATCTATTTACCGAAGAAAAGACGGAAGAGGGTATAATTGTGAAAAACAAAATAGATAACGAAGTGAAAGAAAAAAAAAGAGAGTATAACATTAACAAAGAAGAGTTTCTTGGAGAATGTGAGTGAATGTTCAAAATAGGATTAAAACATGAGGAATAACAGAGAGAAAAAATAGAAAACAGAAAACAAAAAATAACAGAAAAAGATTAATTGAAATAGCAAAGAAATGTAAGTAACATAGAGCCATATCATCAACATAGGCAATAAAAGTTTTGCAGCTTTTATTGGCAGAAATGTGTCGCTAAAGCTGCTTTTGCGGCAGAAAACTGCCGCTAAAACCACTTTTGCACCAGTTTTCTGCCAATAAAAAGAGCAATAATTGTATTGGCTGTGTTCATAATATGCCCCTTAGTGTGCTTCAACTACACAGAGAAAGCATTATGAACAAATAGTGATAGAGTGATCAGTCAAAGACACTAAGAGTAATAGAGACGGAGTGAGTGAACAAGAGTGAGGAACTATGAGAAGAGAGGGACTGAGAAAAAGAGTGGAAGGAGTTGAGTAAGTAGGTAATAGAGAAAGGAATGAGGGAAGTAGCAAAGGCAGGAAACTGAGGGTTAAAGAAATGAAGCAGTGGAACTAATAGAAGTTAAATGTGATAGAAATGTAACGAAAAGAGTACAAAACATTTACCTTATAATTGTCGTTAAATTACTCACTTTTTGTTTTTATACTTTCAATCTGTGAAAGAGACAACAAACATTTGAAAAATATTAAAACATGTATTTAAAAATTACAAAAGACAAGGGAAAAGATTGAAGGACAAACAGTTTTTCAACAACTTTGACACTTACAGAAGCTTCTGCTTCTCCAGGCCCCCTACACAGTCCTAAAGATATACATTTTAAACTAACAGTATCTTGATGCAGATGAAGTGAGGCCTATCTTAAAATATGGTGCATCTTTTGCATTGCTGTTGTCTCAGAAAAGTGTCGCAAGACACTAACATTTTAAATAATTGCTTCAGGATGCCAATAAGATGTCTCCTATCCAGAGGTTTGTTTGAGGTGAGGCCTACTCAGGGTTGCAGATGAAATTTCGAGTTGTTGAAGAGAATAGAGGACATAATATATGTGAAGGTCTACCAATGAAGTGAGTCATGTCCACTGCACTCTTGAACAAAGTCCAAACCTCCTATGTTTCCCTGGACAGACCTAAACTTGATCTACACAATGTGCTTCGTAATGATAGGAAACACAGGTGATGTAAATGAAATACGTGCAATTTATTTTGCTCATTTCACAATCACATCACTTGTGTTTCCTTTGCTTAGGTATCTCATTGTGCAGATGTAGTCTAGCATATGAAAGAATACGCAGAAGCGCAGCACTGCATGCAACAACTTTGACACTTACAGAAGCCTCACCTTCTCCATGCCTCCTACACAGTTCTACATATACATCATAAATGCAAACAGTACAGAATTAATTATACATGTTAAATGGTTTATTTTTGCTGTTCTCAGAATGTATAAAAATTCACTAAAAACAGTGACTTGAAGGTATTCATCATATAACAGCGGGGAAAAAAAAACACAATCAAAATGATTGTGTTTAAAAAACCCATACAACATAACAAATCAGAATTCAGAACTCCTTAAAGTTAACTTACTTTCCATGACGTCAAAGGATGTCCTATGAACAGCTTACACTCTGTTGTGCTGTTATTACTTTCAGCCCGCCACTTTCTGAAAGAAAATCTCCATCGTTTTTAAAAACATGTTACATGCAATAAATGACTTCTTGCTCTCTACCACAAGTTTCCACAAGGCCAAATCTTGTCAGAGCCATTTATAACTCTTGGATTTCTTGTAAGCCAATCCCGTCATTTGGCATTTCTGCAACTTTCAGAATTAAAATGTTGAAGATCATTTTCACAATCCAGGAATAGTAATATCTTCCTCTTCTTGCTCAGTCATGTTCTACATTTCCTATGACACTGATACTGCTTACTATGAAGCAGACTTACACTAACTCTATGACTAGTACAATTATTTAATTCTCTACATCACTTTCAATCACAAAGCAATGTAAAACAGTAGACAGCATTGCAGACTTACATTCCCTCTACTCTATGTTTTGATTGGCTGCTTCAATTAGCTTATAAAAAGAAATAGTTTTTCTGAACTCATTCAAAGTGCACTTATTTCTCCATGACGTCCAGTCTTATGGTTAGAAGTTATGTCTCTGAACTACACTTATCCTCAAGGCCAAATTGTGTAGGAGCCATTAGAACTTCTTGAAATTCCACAGAGCACATCCCGAGATAATTTCCCTAAAATTTTGGTTTTAAAAACACCAGGTAAGAGTTTTTAAGGTCATACGGCAATTTTTTTTTTAAAATTAAAACAGAATCGTTGCAGAATGACCAGCCATTTCTAGACTTTAAATAAGCTGTGTAATGTCCTGATGTTATTGAAGGGCCGTCATGATATATAATTGCTGCAGTTACAAAAGTCCTTCCTGATATTGACAACTGCGAAGCTACAAAATTTTTAATTAAAGTTGTCAATTTTGTTCCATCAGGCCTACATCGTTGGAACATTAAAATGACATACTGGCCATATGTTCGTATAAATAATGTGGACATCATTTCAGATTTACATTGGCTACACTCCATGTTGTGATCAGCTGCTTTTACTAGCTTATTAAAGGAGACTGATTTACTGTCTGGCAAAGTTAAATATATAAATCTTTCTGAGTCTACACTAGTAGTACTTGATACCATACAGTTCTCGCAGTCATGCTGCCATTGATAAGAAAGCCCAAACAGCTGATCTACATCTACACTTTCAGCATGCAATACATCAAGCATATACATTAAAAACTCCTGACAATCTTGCTGAATATTTTGAGAGAATTGTGTTTGGCCTGAACATCTGTCTAACAGATTTCGAATTTCAGACACACTTTCTATGTTTGTTCTATCAGTGCTACATTTCTCTAACACAGAATTTAACAAACTGCAAAATCTTTGATCAGAATTGACCACAATCTCTTCTTTTACATTTTCTAGAGAAAACAAAACATTAACCACTACATTAGCATAGCAGTTGACACCAGAACTGTTTTCAAATTGAAAACCAACAACATCTTCAACAGAATCCTTTTTGTTTCTGCTTGTAATTTTAGGTTCATCGACTTTTCGTCTTTTTGCTACAACCTCCCCAGTATTGGTCACATTTCTTCGTTTCCGGCCTACCACACGTTTCTCAAACAAAGGATACTGAGGCAAATGTGGCGCATACTCTCTTCTTAACCTATTGTATTCCTTAACACAATCTAGATCCGCACAAATGTTTGTGACATCACACTCAATCAAGTACAATCCCGATAAAGTTCTAACTCGTGACAATGCCACATATGCCATACCCTCCTTGAACACAGAACTGCCAATATTCACCAATGCACAGTCTACACTTAAACCTTGCGATTTATGGATTGTCACCGCATATGCCAAGCAAACAGGAAACTGCTTACGGCGAACATATAAGTCTTTTACAAGCAAAAATCTAGCAGAGCAACGACCAATTAGCTGTACTTCCTCAATGCCATCAAATTTAATTTTAAAAAATTCCATCTCTATTTCTGTATTTTACAAAATCAACAACATTACCCATTGATCCATTTACCAGACCTCTTTCAACATGTAAATTCCTTCTTAAAATTATACGGCAGTTCAAGCACACATTCAGAGTCTTTTCAAAACCTGCAGTTTTAGATATACTCTTCTCTAATGAATCCAATTTTGTTTTCAGATTCTCAGACAAAATAATTGTTGATCCCATATGCTCTACTCTGTCAATAGCTTCCAGTTTCACAATCTCTTGCTTTTCTAAATGCAACATTTTGTTGTTGAATTTGGCACATTCTGCAAGAGTTGGCATCAAACATATTCCAGATTTCTTATCAGTAATTTTCTGAAAAATATTCTCAGGCACAACATCTTGTTCTGGATATAAATTTGACAGTAATCGTGCATGTAAAGCTTCTTTCCCATGCTCGGTCACTTTTCCAATTCTAACATCTTGTAGAATAGTCTTGTAAACTTCATCCTTCGCCGGACGCATATTTTCATGCAGTTCAGCATAATTGAAGTTTAACCATATATTGACGTTGCCAATGCTGCCTAGGCACTTCCTGGTATCTTCATGCGTGAGCATTTTGAACACAGGTTGCCCTTTCACTGGTGTCAGCTGCAAAAGATCTCCGAAAACAATGATGTGTTTGCCACCAAATAACACATCATACTCTGTTTTGAGAACTTCTTGCATTCTCAAATGCACAAAGGCAAGCATGACATTGGAAACCATGCTTACTTCGTCAATGATAAGAAGTTTCATTTTCCTCAAGATTCTTGAAACTTCAAAACAAGCATCTCCAGATAGCTTGTGATATTGTAATTTGTTGTCATGCTCCACTGGCAGCATCAGTAAACGATGTAAAGTAATCCCTTTAATGTTATGTGCTGCCAGTCCAGTTGGAGCGGTGACAACACAAGACAGCGATGACTCTGTCCTTTCCTGCAAATAGCATGAAATTGCTTTAATGAGGAAACTTTTTCCAGTTCCCGCTTCTCCACTCACGTACAGTCGGACAGGCTTCAACGACGTACATGAGCACTCTTTCTTGTCATGACTTAATCCATGATCAATTTGCATGGTAACTTCGTCATATATTTTCCTCTGCTCAATGTTGAGTTGTCTTTCCAACTCTTCTAAGTTAACCGCATCCTCCTGAGCATGTGCCATGGCTCTTTCCACTTCATTCATGGCAGTGGCAGCTTCATTTTCGATAACAGGTCCTCCTAGTGGATCCTGACTCAATGAAGCAGAACTCTGAAAGTCCTGAGAACTGTCTCTGGCAATCTCGGCTGCAATCGTTGCTTCCTGCTCAATTTCCGCATTCAACATTTCTACATATTTGGGAAAAGCAGGACATTCTATGGTCTCCTTGGCGGCATTGAAAGAGTCTTCGTAACAGAGGAAATCTCCAAGCAGTTCCTCTTCTGCACGCCAAGGCTTGAAAAGTTGCAAAAGTGCTAAATAGAAAAACTCCTTTTTTTCAGGAGATTCGCCACTCAATTTTCGATGGTTTACCAAGTGGCATTTTCTTTGCTTGACCAGACATCCCTCACTTCCTATTACAGCATACACTCCTTTCTCAGTATCTTCTTTGATGTTCCTCTTGAATATGTAATTTTGAAGAACCTCATACAGACAAACATTGTTGAGGTGACTGCTTCTATTTGGATAATATGTATCCAACATGTTGGTCTTCAAAATGTCGGTACTGTTTGGCTCCTTTTCCGCCAAATACTCAATTTCCCGCACAGGTTTCAGAACTCGATTACGCGTTGCAGCAAGACCAAGACTCGCCCAAATGATACTCCTGGACTTGGCATAGAGACTTGCTGAAGACAACCGGTCAGAGCATTCGTAAGCTCCAATTTCTCGATGCGACAACATCTTCAGACTGAAACTGTACAACTTCTTGCTGAGGCTCTTTTCATGGGAAATGTCCTCCCACATATCCTTCAATTCTGTCTTCTCTTTTTTGGTGATGTAAGACGTCACATACCGAGCCACAGCCATACAGTTATCAGCCACAAACTGTATATCCATGTTAGCATTCCACATGGACAAAATCACCGGGTTGTAGTCGTTGATGTACTTGGACTCTTCGTTCCTCTTCAAATTGTATGTGTTTTTAGGTGATTTCTTCATGACATTATGTCGCAGCGAAGACATCAAACTGTTTACTCTTCCTTTAGAAATCACCGGTCGTGGAAAGCCGAAACGACATTTGGTGTAGAACTTGTCCTTGTTTCGGAATTTACGACGGCAGTACTTTCCACATCGATGGCTTTGGAAACGCAGAACTTTTTCTTTGGCTTTTCTTCTCCTTTGCGTTTGGAACAGCACACGTAGAATACTGTTGGATGAAACTCATCACTGAGTCTTCTGGATCCGTTCCAAATTTAGGTGCATCCTTGATCCACAGCAACATATGTATATGAGGAGCACCTCTTGCTTGGTACTCCTTTCTCCAGAAGAAATCCAACACCTCTCCAAGAGGTGGATTCTTCTTATTCATGATGAAAGACATCATAGCTTCAAATCTATGATTGAAGTACCTACATACATTGACTGGATCCAAAGAGCACAGTTCTCCGGGTGTCTTGAATTCGATGTTATCTACGTTAGCATTTGCCTCTCGTAGAAATTCAAGTAAGTCTTCCCAGCCATACTCGGCACAGCTCAGAGTGAGGAACCATGTGGGAGTACCTAAGTTCCTCAGCATACATTTTAAATCACCATGACGACGGTACCAGTACTCATTAGTACCACGCTGACACGCCATGAGATTAATCAGGTGAGAATCCAAAATACTGTCTTGGACATTGACTTTATCCATAAAGTCACTTGCCGAGATGTTTTGCATGTGTATACCACTTTTCAAGATGTGGTTCACTGCATATGACAGTCCAGACAGATCGCTTTCAAACAGGAGATGAAACAAATAAGGAATGCATTGTCGAAACCTAGCATCTCCTGCATACAATCGCAAAGTCCGGTATTCAGAAGCAGGAATTTGATGAGGTCGCTCATCATATCTTCCTCCCTGACCTGTTGGAAAAAGCTGTGGGAAACACCGAGCTTCCAAACTTTCCTCCCAAACACTAATGGGACTCCCTTTGGCTTGTTTCATTTGAAACAACTCAATAGCATTCCCCATGACTTCCTTGGAATGCAAAGGATGAACACTATAATGTTCATATATTTCTTCACTAGTAGAGGGTTCTACTTTCTCAATTTGACCAGCACACAAATCGCTATCCTCTTCCTCACTTACTTCCTCTTCTGCAACATATACATTCTTATAGTATTTTTTTTTTTTTCAAATACAATGTTGCCTTTTTAACTTTCCTAACATCTGCTAAATCTTGCCATATTTTCTTATTCTTTGTCGGAACCCCATTAACTAAGATAACCAGAGGTTCCTCTTCCACTTTTTCTACTCCAATTGTGTTAATGTTTTTCTTCAAATCTAGAGGCAAATAAACAACTCTTCCCTTTAATCCTCTCTGTAAATCTGATGGAGGCAATTTCCCTGTCTTTGGCTCCATTCTTACAATAGCCTGAAAGGGATGGATACTTTGAATCAAAATAGATTCATAAGTATTTAAATCCTTCAATTCAGAAGGAATCTCAACCAATTCCAGATTATTATGAACTGCTCTAGCAGGCATCTGGTTTTGATTTAATTTGCAACAACAATAAGTACACACACGTTGATCCAATCCCAAATCAAAACAATTTTCTACCATCAAGTATGTTGCAAAATCCTTCCATTCACTATTATTTTCCCTTTCACTTTTTGCATATAAATCCACTAACTTAGTCTGATTCTTATAATAAGTGCGTCGACAACACACACAAGTGAAATTTGGCCTCTCACTTGATTTGACCTGAAATGTGACAATTTCCCTCTGGAAATTATCTGTACTGGAAACCTGTACACTATCTTCCACATTACCCGCTTCTTCTTGGTCAATTTCAACATTCTCCTCTTTACTTCCAAAGTAACAAAACTCAATTTCTTCACATATATTCTTCACATCTATTTCAGAACCATGCAAAAGAGCAGCGCATAATTGTTTAAGCATAATTGCTGGACTCTTAGCATAATACAACATTCTAACTAATTTCCTCACTTTATTATGATGCACTGCTAGCATTCTGAAATGATGAAAACACTCTGGCATACTCTCCTGGAAAGACAAGCCAGTGAATGACCATGCAAACCTGTCACTTCTCTCACTCTGCAAGGATCTAATTCTTGCAACAACCTTATTTTCTGCTTCAAACTTTTCTTATTAAATGACCGTACAAAATCACAAAGCAAATTGATGGAATCCTGTCGCACACTACAAATACTACTACACTTCCAGGTGTACACAGGACCCTTAGCACGTCTTCCTAAAACCTCATTACCTAACACCTCTTCTGCCTCTGTTGTCACAAGTTTTTCTTTTTCAACTGGACAACCATCTCTCACTTCATAAGCACGACCACTGGTGTCAACTGCATGCACCAAATCATTATCCTGGAAATAACTCTCCTCATTAAAAAATGCCTCACAGCTTGAACTATGAATCCATTCTCCAGAAAAAACTTCACAAAAATTACTACGATTAACTATTCTCTTCCATCTACTATTTCTTTTGAAATCATAAATTGCCTTGTTTAGCTTCCTAATTCTATTGATTATCAAAATAAATAACTTACGTTTAATTTCAAATGCCTGATCAATAACTTTCTCAACTTTTTTTTTCTCTTATAAAAAACCACTTTCTGTTGACCTTTCTCAATATTTTTTAACAAATTGCCAATTATCCTGTTGCGGAACATTCGTTTACGAATGTCCCTAAACTGTTGTTTCCTTCTACTATCATGCACAGAGTTATCTCTTGCTCTAGCAGTAACATTTTTGATTGGCCTTTCCTTTCCATTTGAATTGGTTCTCTTTTTATGGACTGAAACATTTTCTGTAGTAATATTTTTTTTACTACACATATTTCTTATGAATGTTTTTGTACTCTTACCCGGTGCTTTCTTCGTGACTTGACAAATCTTTTTGTTAGAGGACTGCTGCTTCTTTTGATTCACCTGCTGTCTTTGACGTTTTGCAGCCTTTCTCTCTCTTTCTTTCGTTGGCATGGTGAAATGTTGAAGTGATCTGCAGTTGAATCTGTGGTAAAATATATTAAAAAATGTTATTAACCACTATTACCAAACAGTAAATCAATAACAGTGATCAAAAACTTAACACACTACTTGACATTTTAAATAGAAGATTTTTTAGTCCTTGGCAAATTTACAATACAGAAATAGCAGAAAAGAAATGGAATTTATGTTCATGTTACCTGTGCTATTTTATATGTGAATCTGATCTAATTTTATGAGCATATTTTAATATTTTATTGAAGACACTACACATAACCTGTTTTTGAAGATGTCTTTATTTTTAAATTAAACGGTTTACACTTTTACTTTTTATTTATTATAAATTTTAAAAATAAATGTTTATAGTTCCATAGGCTCAATCAGGTCAGCTTCCCACCCTATGTCATATAATTCGGACAAATCTGCATCCTCATCACGCTCTTCTTCATCCTCAGGATTTAAATCATCCAAGGGATCAACATCCACTGATGTTTCAATTACAAGTTCAATGATGAGGTCAAAATCAACTGATTGCAGATTGTCGCTCATGTTGATGTTGTCTTTATCTTTAAAGAAAGATAACAACAATGAGATGTTGCAGAGTAAGAGACAAATCTCAGAGATTATAATAGTAAAATTGTTTAACAAGAGTAACATTTTGCAGCTATTATTTAGCCATGTCCAGCGATGCTGAGCAGGTGAAGCCTATGTCTAATTTTTCAGTGAACATGACTCATCTCTTCTTAACCTTGGATAAGCCTCACCAACTCTGTGTCCCCTGCACATACTTAAATGTAAAGGGGCAGATTTATGTTAAATGGCACATCCCCAGGCATGCACCAGTTAACGTGCACCGCTGCTCTGCCACCCATGGTGTGCCGTATTTACAATCAGATAGGAGAAAGCTGCGTCAAAACCCTGCGCCTGCTTTAAGCAGGCATAGGTCTTGACGCAACATTGTGGAGATGGGGCACCCCTGAGCCTTGCTTGAGCTGCATCGCACTTGCGATACAACTCCAGCAATCACTACCTTTACAGCACAGATACGTCACGCATCTGTGCCATTTTTGCCCCATGATGCCCCGCATTGTAAATGCAGCACACCATGGGTGGCGGAACAGCGGCGCAGGATGACTGGCACATCCCTGGTGATGCGCCAGTCATCATAAATCTATCCCTAAGCTTCTTATCTTGTTACAGATGAACCGCCATATGTACCATCAAACTATTTTGCATTTCCTAAATAGCGAATTTTAAGGAATAAATAGCAATTCTTTACCATTCCTAATTTGCAATGAGCAAATTGCTAATTGCAAATTACCCATTCATTTCCATGGGCTAGGAGGCTCATAGGAATGAAGGTACAATTTGCGATTAGCAATTAGCTCATCGCAAATTAGGAATTTTTCCAAGGGTGCAGGGGTGCTGCACCCCTGAAAAAGAAATCCTTAATGTCATTTTTTACATATTTTTTGTTTGATACATTGCATTTAAGTAATCGCAAAATTTGCAAATCCTTCAGTGCAATCGCAAGATAAGGAATAGCAAATATTGCTATTCCTTATTTTGCATCAAACTTGTTTGATACATACCATTTGTCTAATTAGCATTCGCAAAGGCCGAAATTCGCAGAATTTTGATCTTTGCGAATGCTAATTAGCTTGATACATATGGCCCCAAGTGAGGCCTGTCTTGCAACATGGTGCATCTTTTGCATCACTGCTGCATCGGTTTCATGTGGCACGTTTTTTTTACACCATGACACATCTGCCTAAATGCATCAATTTGTAATTTTGTCGCCTCATAGCAAATCTTTTGCACCGCCGCTGCATCATAAAAGTGACGCACAGTGGCGCAAAAGAGGCATACACCTATCATAAATCTGTCCCTAGCATTTTAAATGATTAATTCATGATGACGATAAGGTGTGGCCTATCCAGAGGTTTGTTTAAGGTGAGGCCTACTCAGGATTGCAGATTAAAGTTACGCTTGATGAAGAATACAGAAGAGATAATACATGTAAAGGCCTACCAATGAAGTAAGTGATGTGCACTTTATTGCGCCAGTCATCATAAATGTATCCCTAAGCTTCTTATCTTGTTACAGATGAACCACCATATGTACCATCAAACTATTTTACATTTCCTAAATAGCGAATTTTAAGGAATAAATAGCAATTCTTTACCATTCCTAATTTGCAATGAGCAAATTGTTAATTGCAAATTACCCATTCATTTCCATGGGCTAGGAGGCCCATAGGAATGAAGGTGAAATTTGCGATTAGCAATTACCTCATCGCAAATTAGGAATTTTTCCAAGGGTGCAGGGGTATCTCAAGAACACCCAGCTGCACCCCTGAAAAAGAAATTTGGGGGCATATGGCATACATACATGCCCTAAGGACATGTATTGGCGTCATATGGCACCTTTTGTTTTTTGGAAAAAAATGCTTTTTGAAAAGAATTCGCAAATTACCACAAACTAGAAGTTGGTGGTAGTTTCCAAATCCTTAATGTCATTTTTTACATATTTTTTGTTTGATACATTGCTTTTAAGGAATCGCAAAATTTGCAAATCCTTCAGTGCAATCGCAAAATAAGGAATAGCAAATTTTGATTTAAGGACATTTTAAGTCATTTCCACATGTGCAGTGTTTTCAAATTAAGATTTGAAAATCGTTTTTGGGGAAAAGGAATGGTTTGCAAATTTATGACAAGGACATAATGGTGTATGCTTCTCTATAAGGCATTTCACTGTCTCTGATGTCATTTTTCCCATATTACATTATAAGACCTTTCCCCATGGAGCACATTCCTTGTAAATATGCTCCCACCTGTGCATGGTGAATTTAGATTTTGACTGTTTGAGTCACATAGCCATGTTAAAAGTGACCCAAAAAAATTGCAAACGCTTTAAAAAAACACATTCATGTGTCTTAAGGACATTTTAAGTCATTTCCCCGTGGACAGTGTTTTGTAAGTGGCGCAAAAGAGGCATACACCTATCATAAATGTGTCCCTAGCATTTTAAATGATTAATTCAGGATGACGATAAGGTGTGGCCTATCCAGAGGTTTGTTTAAGGTGAGGCCTACTCAGGATTGCAGATTAAAGTTACGCTTGATGAAGAATACAGAGGACATAATACATGTAAAGCTCTACCAATGAAGTAAGTAATGTCCACTTCATTGCGCCAGTCATCATAAATGTATCCCTAAGCTTCTTATCTTGTTAGACATCAACCGCCATATGTACCATCAAACTATTTTGCATTTCCTAAATAGCGAATTTTAAGGAATAAATAGCGATTCTTTACCATTCCAAATTTGCAATGAGCAAATTGCTAATTGCAAATTACCCATTCATTTCCATGGGCCAGGATGCCCATATGAATGAAGGTGCAATTTGCGATTAGCAATTAGCTCATCGCAAATTAGGAATTTTTCCAAAGGTGCAGGGTTGTCTCAAGAACACCCTGCTGCACCCCTGAAAAAGAAATTTGGGGGCATATGGCGCACATAAATTTTAACAACATTCCTTTACCTCAAAAACGATTTTCAATTCATAATTTGAAAACACTGCCCACAGGGAAATTACTTAAAATGTCCTTAAGACACATGAAAATGTTTTTTGATTGCCTTTCCAGCATGGTTGGGTCACTTTTAACATGGCTATGTAACACAAACATTTAAAATCTAAATTTGCCATGCACAGGTGGGAGCATATTTACAAGCAATTTGCGCCACAGAGAAAGGTCTTACATTAAAATGGGAAAAATAACATCAGGGACAGTCAATTGCCTTATAAAGAAGCATACACCATTATGTCCTTGTCATAAATTTAAAAACAATTCCTTTTCCCCAAAAACGATTTTCAAATCATAATTTCAAAACACTGCACATGGGAAAATTACTTAAAATGTCCTTAAGACACATAAAAGCGTTTTTTGATTGCCTTTGCAGCATGTTTGTATCACTTTTAACATGGCTATGTAACACAAACATTCAAAATCCAAATTTTCCATGCACAGGTGGGAGCATATTTACAAGCAATTTGCGCCACATAATTCATAATTTTCTCCTTAAAGCACACTATTCTCTATCTAAATTAAAGAAATATTTTCTCACCTTAGCAAATACTTTGAGTTTGAAAACAGTCTCAGAAACACACAAATTTGTCTTCAGCAGAGCAAAAGGTATGCACTCCAGAGTCTGCAGCTATCAAAAGCACAGAAATGCTGTAATTCTTCACACATATCTCTCATGTCACCCAATCAAAACTCTTCCCTCACTTTTTTCAAATGAAAACCCTTCCCCCCTCTGCCATTTCATGCCTTTTCTGCATGGCAACCACCTCTTGGAAGACTTCTGGTGTTTGCAAGTTCACACAACAATGTTGCAATTGAACTCTGAACTCTCAGTGCACCTGCATATCCAGTGCATTCTTTCATTTAATGATTTTTTATTGACCATTCAAAATACATCTTTCAAATAACTCATCCGTGCACCCTAACTTTCTGTTTTCAGCAATCAAAATCCACCAATCACTGTTACTGCTTCATGAACACAGAAACTCCACAGTTTTTTTCATTTTAAACTCTCATTTTTTCAACTGCCATTTCATTGCCACACTTCATCTGACTGCAGGAGAACCTTCTCTCACCATGTTTTCTGTCTGGATTGTTGGACATAGTTATATTCACTGGGCTCAAAGGTACACTGAAAACAGGAATTTACCTAACCTCAATTTACAAGATGTGGAAATTAAGTGGTTTGGCCACAGAGGATTAAAATGTCACCAATTGATACCATTGGTGAAAACCTTTATGCATTTGCCCAAACCTGACCTGTTAATTGTGCACTGTGGAGGTAATGACTTGGGCACTTTGACTGGTGTAGGTCTGGAAATGCTTTTAAAGGACACCTTTGAGCAATTAATGGCACTTTTTCCTCAGACTGCCTTGGTATATTCAAATATATGCCAAAGACAGAAATGGAGGTGGTCAAACCAATTTTGTCCACAAATTGAGAAGTCGAGGAAGCATGTAAACAAATCTGTTTCAGCTTACATGAGAGACCATGGAATGGGCTCCCTGTACAACAATAACTTGCGTTACTACATGCAAGATATCTACAGAGGAGATGGAGTTCACTTCTCAGATGAGGGCAACAGAATTTTCACTCTGAATTTAAGACTGTGCATTGGTACCTACTTATAAGTACCTAAATGTACCATAAACCCAAAAGCTCTTCTCAGAGCTACCCTACATCTGATCACTCACAATTATTATTTTACTGTAACATTTTTCACTAATTTTCAACAAAGTACGCTCCCTGGGGCGCTACCCGGTACGCGAACCGGGAGCTAACCTCGCGAAATTTTTTAAAAAAATTGTTTTTTTTCGCACATATAAGCCTCCTCAGCCACCCTCACAAAACCTAGGGGGTCAAGATAAGTCTACCGTGCCCCCTTCTACCCATTCTGAACATTATTTGCCCTCCATTTTGTATCTTAATTCGACCGAAACACAAAATGGTGGACTCCCGTAACGCTTAAGGTACGCGAACCGGGGCGCTCAACGGTTCGCGTACCGGGTCGCTCCCTGGGAAGCGCACCATCAAAAAAGGTGGGAAAGTAGTTTACAGAAAAGCCACTGGAGACAATTTCACCAAATATAGATTAGCTCATACTACATACCAATCCCTACCATTTTCACAAATTTGATTGGAATTCCATTTAGCCATTTAGCCTGTAGACCTCTCTAAATACCCTGAGGTAAATTACTTCTCAAAACACATCTGAAGTGTTGGAATTGACAACCAATTAAAATGTTACTTTCATTTTCTACTTTTTTTACCTGACATTTGATTGGTTATGTACCTGAATATATATAAAAGAAGAGAATGAAACACAGCCATTTTGACTACTACTTCCTGGTGTACATTTCAATTGGATTTTCACTAATCACTTCAACTTCTTTCTAAAGGTAAGTTGTTATTTTAAAAACTGAACTATATTGTGCACTATAAGTTAATATGGTAAACTTTTTCTGATAGTTATATACTATCCCTCTGTAGTAGTTATAGATTTAGATAGACTTCTCTGTTATAGTTATGGATGGAGTTAGGCTTCTCTTTTATAATTATGAATTTACTTACGTTAAATCACATACACTTTTTTATATTCCTACTTCCACTCTGATACTATACACTGCCCAAAGATAAATTCTCTGTTAAAAAATGCCTATCTAAAATTAATCCCAACAGTGCCCTATCTCTACTAATATATATTTTTTTTATCCAAATTTCAGGCAACATGGAAGGCGAACAGAAAGTTTCATTTCAAATTGTCCTGCAAGAGAGCAGCCAAGAATTAATTGATCCAAATTATATAGAATTTATGGATGAAACTTGGGACCAAGAACTACTGCAATGTGTGCAAGCAGTGGATGACCTCCTTCAAAATGAGGACATTTTACACCCTCATAGATTACAAGCTATGTTCAATGAAAATGACGACATTTCAGACAGTGAAATGTTAGAAATGTTATTAAATTTTGAAACACAATCACAATAATAAATAATTGCTTAAAAAATAAAAAAAAATAAAAAATAATCAACAAAACCAACAATCAATTAACATACAGTATTTGAAAAGTCTATCATTCATTTTTCATTACAGTACGCTGCCCAGAACGCTTCCCGGTTCGCGGACCGGGCGCTACCCACGCAAAAAAAACAAAAAAAGAATTTTGTTTTTTTTGCCCCGCGGGGCCCTTTTAAAACCTCCACATTAAACCTAGGGGGTCAGGGAGGATCTAGTATGCCCCCTTATGGTTATTTCCCCCTTTGTTTTGGCCTCCTCTTGTCTCTCAATCCTACCGAGAGGAGGCCGCTCCGGACTGTTTAGAATGTTGACAGACACCGGAGAGCCAATCAGCTTCGCTACGCGAAGTTCCGGTACGCTTAAGGTCCGCGGACCGGAGCGCTGCCCAGAGCGCGCTTACAGATATATATCTTTTTTTAAACATTAATTTCTCAAAATCCACTGGAGCACATATATTGAGACCTACAAAAGGCACATCGGGCTACCAGTCCCTACAATTTTGCCAAGTTTCATGCAAATCCATTCAGCCGTTCGGGCTAAAAGTGAGGCCAACCGCCCTATGGAAAACTCAATGTTAAAAACACGTTTTGGGACCCCCCTTTTTTCTCGACCCCCCCTGGACGAACCCCCCCCAAATTTCCAGGGGCTGCTCAGAAACAAAATGTTCCATTTTCCAGAAAATTTCAGCCAATTCCGTCCACAAACGCCAAAGTTATTAGACATAGAATTTTCAAAAATCCCATAGAGAAAAAATCCTAACTATATATACCTACTGGCGACCGCCAGTAGGTAATATATATATATATATATATATATATATATATATATATATATCCAGCCACAGTGCCCCACGACACAAGCTTGAACCTTGGAGGGCGGTCAGTGCAATCCAGCGCAGGGCTTCTGGTAAAAAATACCAACACAACCTCTTTAAACCTTTAAAGAAGTGCACCAACACGTAGCAGAGTTGCGTTTCAAAATTGCATTTAATGGTGTTTGTGTTGGTATTTTTTACCAGAAGCCCTGCGCTGGATTGCACTGACCGCCCTCCAAGGTTCAAGCTTGTGTCGTGGGGCACTGTGGCTGGATTTTATGTTTGAAGCTTGACCTGCTTGCCCCCAGTGAAAGTGTTCGCCGAGTGTGGCAAGTTGGGAGCAGAGGAAAGTATTCCGGGACTGCTGCCTGGAGGAGCGTTTCTTAGCAGTGAGTGAGACTGAAATTATGAACTGTGTGGGCTGGTGGACTTGGCAAAATAGCACATGGGATTCTATTTAATACAAGAAGTGTTTGCGCAAATGTGTCATTCGTCAAGAAGAAAAGACACCGCTGTTGCACCTTTATGAACTTTAAAAAGAGTTTCCCATGCTGCACTCTTAGTGAAAATAACTTGAATATTTTACTGATTCATGTAGTGAGCATTTATATACAAGTGGGCACAACCTGTGACCCACAGGAAGCAAGACAAAACAGGTAAAAGCAGCTTATGCAAGGGCGCACAAGGCGGTCTGTACTAGTATTCAGTGATACAGACTAGAATTAATTTGAGCAAACCATTGTAAAAGACATTTTTGTGACTTTTTGGAAAACATATGGTGCTTTCAGGTCGACGACATTTCGATGCAATTTGAAAATACATGCATCATCATCAGGACAAAGAATAAATTATGTTTGTCTTGAGAGCTCATTCATCATAACATAGCCTCTAACATTTTAACAAAACATGAATTAATAATTGGGAAAAAGGAGGGAAAAACATAAATAAGTCTGGTTAGAATACGAATATGCTAGGCATGACTGCATTTTTGTTACGCTGTCGGGAGAGAATAAAACAGTGTGTGACACTATATTACGGGAAGCACAACGTGACTTCGAGTGGTTAGATTGGTTGATAGCATCTAAATGAAATCAAATTAATGCAGAACTTAGGTGAATTTATGCAAAACATGTAACGGAGGGTCACTGTAATTTTCAGTTATTGCGACACGTAACAGTGTTTAAAAGTGTATAAAGGGGGTATTCGGCGCAGTGAAAAAATCGACGCAGTGAAATAAGTGCATGGGAAATATTACTTCTAAGTGGTGTACCTCCAAGGGGACCACGCATATCTCCAGGTAATGAAAGGGGATAATGGTCTGTTAATCCACGTTTCTATCTGAGCGGGTAAAAGAGTGGGTGTTAAGGGACCATTGCAGATCGAGAGTCAGTGCTTGCTGGCTTTGAATTGGTAAATACTCACTCGTTTTATGCTGGTGGGGCCGGGCGCGTTTGCGCGGTAATAAATTCGGTAGCTGGGGGAGCTGAAGAGATTGAAGGGAGGGAAAGGATTTAAAAAGAGGAAAACCCAGATATTTAATAAATAGGTTGGCGCGTCTCGAGGAACTTACTCACTTGTTACAATGGAATCCTTCGAGGCATGCACGGCAGCGCGGTGCTCCGTCGGGTGTGTTTCTAGCGGGGAGGGGAGAGAGAATCGTAAAGTATAGGAAATAGCTAGCAGGGCGTAAGTACGCTATGGAAGGAGGTTCAGATACCAGGTGAAACTTACTTGATATTGCCTTGCTTGATAGCAGGACGGATGGGGTTCTGGCGGGGATCGCTGCCGGGATGTGGGAGGGGAGGGATACTTTAGGACAAGGTTGGAGAAATCAAGAAAGGACTTGGGAAAGAAATGGAGGTTACAATAGGGTGAAAGAGAGGGCGGCCATCTTGGAGTGGTATGCGATGAACCGATTAGTTAGGGAAATGTGACAAGTTAGGTGTATATTAAGTGACTAATATAATTATACACGATACGGGCAACTACTCATTATATACAACAAACTCTACAGACTCAGGAGAGTTCGTGCTATTTATTAGAAGTTCCGATGTTGGTCAATCATTACAAAAGTGATGTCCAATCCTCGACCCTGTTCAGGCCCTTTCGTATACTGTCCGTTCTCAGGATCCAATGTAATTCCTCTTTGTTCATAATTTGAGAAATATCACCACCCCGAGGAGGGGCTTTGATCTGTGTGTACACAGTCCATGTAAAGTCATTTTCAGTGTGGCTTTTTTCCGAGAAGTGTTCCACAAGAGGCGCGTTGGCAGTTTGACAGCGGATCCTGCTTCTGTGTTGTCCTATCCTCAGTTTAATCTTCTGGCTTGTTTGTCCTATGTATATCAGCATGCATGGACAAAAGATTGCATAAACCACATTTGAGGAATTACAATTTGTGAAATGATGTCTATCATATTTAATTGTGCCAAAAGTAAATGTCTTTCCCTCAATAGTTGAATCACAGGAAATACACTGACCACATTTGGCATGGCCCTTGAGAGTTGGTAAGTCCCACAAATCATTAAGAGTATTTCTGGTATTTGGTTGTGGAAGCGAGGCACACACTAAATGATCTTTTATATTTTTTGCTCTTTTGAGGGCAAACAATGGTCGTTCTAAGTTAAGGGCACCGGCATTTAATACTGGCCAGTGCTTCAAGACACTTTTCTTAATAGCATTTGATGCAGGAGAGAATGTTGTTACACATGTGATTCTGTCTTGGTTCTTCTTACTGTGGGGTTCTAGAAGCGTCTCTCTGGGACAGTACCATGCTCTTTTTAATGAACGGCGTACTAGTTTGCGTGGGTAGCCCCTTTGTCTGAGTTTTGCACTCAAGGTTTTTGCTTCCGTAAAGTAGTCTTGTTTGAAATAACAGTTTCTGCGGATGCGTAGAAACTGCGAATAGGGTAAGGAGTCTCTAAGGGCACGAGGGTGGTGACTGTTGTAGTTCAGTAAGGTATTTCGTTCTGTGGGTTTACGGTGAAGACTTGTTATAAGTCGCCCTTCAGTATGTTTTATTTCGATGTCTAGGAAAGGTATAGATTCCTTGCTGCTAGTGATGGTGTATTTGGGTCCTCCACTGTTGTTGTTCAACCAGTGTAGGAATTGTTTTAATGATTCATCTGAGTCATTCCACAACATGAAGATATCGTCAATGTACCTCTTCCACAGGGCAATGCCACTGTGGAAGGGGTTCGATATATTTAGTATGTTGGAATTTTCTAGGTGATCCATATACAGAATCGCCAGGTTGGGGGCAAAAATAGCCCCCATAGATGTTCCGCGGACCTGACCGTAAAATTGTCCTTCAAATAGAAAGACATTTTTAGTTAAGCATATTTCCAACAGTTGAAGGATGAAGTTAGATGGAACATTGTGGGGGCGGGGCCGTGTGTCTAGAATCCTCTCAATCACACGCAGAGATTCAAATTGAGGTATATTTGTATACAGTGATTCCACATCCAGCGTACACATAGTGCTGGATGTGGGATCAAAAGGATATTCTTCAATGAGGTTATTCATCGACATTGTATCCTTAATATAGCATGAGGTGGTAGGGACAAATTGCTTGATAAAATGATCAATGTAATGACCCAAGGGCTCCAATATGGAACCACAGCCAGAAACTATGGGGCGTCCTGGGGGATGTTCAGAGTTTTTATGGACCTTGGGTAGGCAGTATATGACTGGGGGTCTGGGGCCTTAGCATTAAGAAACTCAAATTCCTTTTTTGATAAGAAACCTGCCTCTAAACCATCATTGGTAACTCCATATATTAGTTGTTGTATTTCTGTTGTCGGGTTGCGTGGCAGTTTGCAATAATGTTCATGATTGCCAAGTTGTCGCAAGATTTCATTTTTGTATTGGTCAGTTTCTTGAATTACAATCCCCCCCACCCTTATCAGCCGGTTTGATGACTAAGGACTGGTTATTTTTAAGGGTGGAGATAGCATTCTTCTCCTGAATAGTGATATTGTAGGGGATGAAGGATTTTCTGTTCTCTAGGAGGGCTAAGTCATTGAGAACTAACTTCTCGAAAGTACGAATTTCTGATGGAACCATACTGCCTGTTGGTGAGAATTTTGAAGGAGGTTTAAAGGGTGTATTGGCATGTGTCTGTGGACTGGGATTCAGAAGGAAGAATCCTTGCAACCTGATCTTCCTGAAAAACCTTAAAAGTTCAGTCTGAGCGTCCAGGAAGTTTGGGCGTGTAGTAGGGACAAATGAAAGTCCCTTGCTAAGCAGTGAGACTTCGCTGCTGGATAATGTATGTTTGCTGAGATTGAAAATGGGGAGGAGGGTGTTATCCTCTTCCGTACTGGAAGCATTGTTGGGCAGCATATCGCTGTAGTTTACCAACGATAATGCTGGCGACGGGTGAACCGTTCGCCTGGGGGGTTCGGCCATCTCTGTGGTTGCTTCCCTCTGCCTCTCCCAGGGGGTTCTGTTGGTCCTGGGCCCCTTGATAAAAATTCCTATTTGAGGGTCCTGGGCTGTCGCTTTGATCAGAATTTCCGGAGGATTCAGCTGAACTGTCTGTGAATCCTACAAAGTTCTGCCGCCTATTAAACCTACCCCACGGTCTCTGATTTTGGGGGCCGCTATAGGAGCGATTGGTATAGTAGTCTTTGCTGAGGTATGGATATGCCCTCTCTTGACTAAAGTTCTTTATATCTTTTTTGACTTTAGTCGTTTTCTTGTTAGTTTCGAATTTGTGAAAATCTTCAATGGTCTTTTGAATTTGGTCTAAAAGTTTTTTGGCCTCAGTGTTGGTATTCTCGTCTTTTATCTGTTTTTCAAGATCGGAGATTTCACTTGCTAGCTTCTTTAGTTCTTCTGTGGCGATGTCAATGCCAAGCACCATCCAGTGCCTGGAGCATGTGGTGCTAATATAGCTAAATCCGTTCAAATATTTCGGGTTGTTTGTGAAGACCCCCGGTATATTCCGGACTTGGAGACCAATGGGGATTATATTTGCTTTAAGGTAATCTGTCAGGAGTTTTATCATTAATATTAATCTGACTTCTTTTTTCTTGGCCTTTTCTAACTCTGCTATAGAGGTGGGGCTTGGTGCAGTTGGAGTGTTGCCTGAGTCGGAAAGGAGTGAGGGGCCCCCTAGAATTTTATTGATATAATTTCTTGTGCTGACCTCCGAGTGCCGAAGCCGGAGGACTGTTTTTTGCTCTGTTTTAAAAAATGTATTTGTTATTCTCACTGCTTTTAAAACGAACTCACTTGCATTCAGAAGCGCTTGCCAAACGCGCCGAGCAGCCCTCCTGACATCCCCTGACACAGCGGATCGTAGCGCTGACACAGGGAAACCCCTCAATCCGCCATCGCGGCTCGAAGGTGTAGACACGCCCACAACCAGGCCACGCCCATTTCTAGCATTACTTAACGCTGATTGATAGCGCTCCTCATTATTCTTGTGCTGACCTCTGAGGCGGAAGCCGGAGGACTGTTTTTTGCTCTGTTTTAAAAAATGTATTTGTTATTCTCACTGCTTTTAAAACGAACTCACTTGCATTCAGAAGCGCTTGCCAAACGCGCCGACCAGCCCTCCTGACATCCCCTGACACAGCGGATCGTAGCGCTGACACAGGGAAACCCCTCAATCCGCCATCGCGGCTCGAAGGCGTAGACACGCCCACAACGAGGCCACGCCCATTTCTAGCATTACTTAACGCTGATTGATAGCGCTCCTCATTATTCTTGTGCTGACCTCTGAGGCGGAAGCCGGAGGACTGTTTTTTGCTCTGTTTTAAAAAATTTATTTGTTATTCTCACTGCTTTTAAAACGAACTCACTTGCATTCAGAAGCGCTTGCCAAACGCGCCGAGCAGCCCTCCTGACATCCCCTGACACAGCGGATCGTAGCGCTGACACAGGGAAACCCCTCAATCCGCCATCGCGGCTCGAAGGCGTAGACACGCCCACAACCAGGCCACGCCCACTTCCCACGCCTCAAATGTGTCGGCCATACCAGCGCAGCGGACGAGCGCAGCGGGAGCGCCGTTTGCACACCGAGGGCGCGCCTAGGGCAAGCCCGTCTGCGCCCGTCCGCGCACGGCCGGGCTCAGGGCCAGAAGCCATGCCGGAGCCAGCTCCTCCTAGGGTAAGCTACTCGCGTCGGGACATCCTTAGTCTCAGACCCACCAATGACAGCTCATGTAACTATGTTTACGGTTTAGAGGGACCATTTACCAGCTGTACACTCTGCCGCCCAGCTCAGCTACAACTCCCCAGTCCACCCGTCATTCACCCGGCCCTTAAACTTGCCACTTTAAACTGTCGGTCACTCCCTATGCATGCGCTGCTCATTAACCATCTAATAGAAGATCATGAGCTTGACATGCTGTTTCTCTCTGAAACGTGGCTTACGGACCACTCGGACCCAGACGTTGTTACAGCCCTCCCCCCGGGCTTCCTCATTCAGTCCCAACCTCGTCCTTCTGGCAGAGGAGGAGGACTGGCCATCATCTACCGGGATTACCTCTCCTGTAGAACCAACGACGCTCATATCTTGGACTCTGAAAGCCTTTATATTACTATCCAGTTAGCGCCGACTAGCTCATTGTCAGGCCTCCTAGTATATCGTCCCCCTGGCCACTATGGCCCATTTGCTAGCGCTCTCCTAGAATTCATAGCGTCTCAGGCCCACTCTACATCCAACTTCTCTATACTAGGAGACCTCAACATCCATTTCGATGACCCCCGTGACACAGGGGCAGTCGACTTGATCTCAGACCTGGCGGCCTACGGCTTACACCTTACCAACTCCGGAGCCACACACACTAAGGGGCATCTGCTGGACCCGGTATTTACCAACATCCCCACCCTTCAAGTCAAAGAGTCCCTCCCCCTCCCGTGGACGGACCACTTTTTGGTCCCTCTCCGTCTACCAGGAGCTTTCAAGAAACTCCACAAACCCACTTCCTATACCAGAGACAGGGCATGGTCCAGACTCTCCACAGAGGACTGGGCCAAAACCCTGAACTCTACGACCCCTACATCTTCGGAAGATCCGGTCACCGCAGATAGGAAATTCAGGGAGTGGATCACCTTGTCCCTTGATTCCATCCTCCCTATAAAAACCCGTGAGGATAAAAAAAACGGGAAATTAGGATCAGCCCCATGGTACACCCCGGAACTCCGAACTCTCCGCAAAGACTGCAAAAAAGCAGAGCGACTATGGAGGAAAGACTGGCTGCACGCCGGCAAAGAAGCCTATCGTAGGTTGGTGAGAACCTACAAATCCACTCTGAAGCTCACTAAAGCCTCACATTACGACACCAGAATAAAAAACTCCACCAACTCGGCGAGAGAATCCTTTCTCATCGCCAAAGAGCTCTTGAAAATACCAGCGCTCCCCTCCTCCAACATATCCCCTGCGGACAGAAGTGATGAACTGGCAACCTACTTCAACTCCAAAATCGCCCGTATCCTAGTCTCCCTCCCCCCTCCCTGCCTGCCGAGCCACATGGACAACGATGCATCCACCATCCTGTCAGGAAACAACATGCACCCTCAGTTGACCTCATTCAGGGCAGTATCGTTGGACGAAGTAGGCACAACCATGGCCAAAATGAAAAGCGGCTCCCCTCTGGATCCCGCCCCCATTAGATTCCTTAAAACAGTGGCCCCTGTCATCTTGCCCACTATTACGGAGCTGATAAACATCTCGCTCTCCCAAGGCTCTGTCCCCCCAAGCTGGAAGAGTGCAGTAGTCAAAGCACTCCTAAAGAAACCCCAACTGGACCCATCTGACATGGCGAACTACCGGCCAATTTCACTCCTCCCCTTCATCAGCAAAATGGCCGAGAAACTGGTCAATGGTCAACTGTCCCAGTTTCTTGAATCTCACAACCTTCTGCGTCAGTCCAAAACTGGGTTCCGTCCGGGCCACGGCACAGATACCGCCCTTCTTGCTGTCATCGAGGAGGCAAGGTGCATTTTGGATTCAGGAGGGTCAGTGGCAGTGATCCTCCTGGACCTCAGTGCAGCCTTTGACACGGTAAACCACCGTGTCCTACTCAATCGGTTGGCCGTGGCAGGACTCGCGGGTTCCGCGCTCACATGGATAGAATCCTTCCTTTCAGGGCGCTCGTTCCAGGTGTGGGACGGCAATTCCCACTCAGCCTCCCTCTCCCTCTCGAGCGGAGTCCCCCAGGGGTCCTCATTAAGCCCCACCTTGTTTAATGCATACATGGCCCCCCTTGAGGATGTCGTCGTCCCCTTCGGGATCAAGATAGTGAGTTATGCGGACGACACGCAATTGGTCGTCTCTCTCTCACATCTTGACAACCACCCAGACAATCTGCTGAACTGCCTCCAGGAAATTCACCACTGGATGTGTGAGTCATCACTCAAGTTAAACGGATCAAAGACAAAAGTCATGCTTAAGGGCAAGAAATGGATCACCATCCCCCCATCGGTTTGGCCAGACGTCTTCGGGGAAGTGCCCACCCCGAAACAAGAAATTAAGACCTTGGGAGTCTGGCTGGAACCCGAGCTGTCTTTGACAACCCAAGCAGCCAAAACAGCAGGCACCTGCTTTGGACTCATGCGCTCCTTTCGCAGGATCCTTCCTCTACTTCCGCCCCTATCTAGGAAACTCCTGGTCCAAGGTCTGATCCTTGCTCGGCTAGACTACAGCAACATGGTCTATCTTGGAGCCCCTGAAGCCACTATGGCAAAACTCCAGCGTACTCAAAACGCAGCTGCCCGGCTCCTTATGAATCTCCCTTCCAGAGTCTCAGCCAGAACAGCGCTCAAGGCCCTCCACTGGCTTCCAATACGTCAAAGGGTAGAATTTAAGGCCCTGTGCACCGCCCACAAACTCCTCAACGGTCTTGGCCCAGCTATCCTGAGAGACTTGGTCACCCCATATAAGGCCCCTAGGTCCTTGCGCTCGGACAATGAGCGTCTGGCCAATGTCCCCAGATTTAGGAAGGCACGCACCGGCGGCCGACGCTTTTCTGTAAAAGCGTCCTCAGGATGGAACGCGCTTCCTCGCCCCCTTCGGCTCGAACCCAGCTATCTCACTTTCCGTAAAAAATTGAAAACTCTGCTTTTCCCAAAATAGTGTCCCTCTCCCCCTCTGGTCTCTACAAGTGTTTCAGCGCGGGGATGCCTCCGGGTCACCAGGCGCTCTAGAAATCGCTAAATAATAATAATAATAATCTAGATTGTAGAGCTGGGGATGGGGGTCAGACATGCCTAGCGAGTAGCAAGGTACAGAAATAGAAAGGAGGACAAAACACAGAGGAATGGGGGGTAGGAGGACCCACTTGGGAAAGTGGAGGGATTCCGATCCCTTGCAATCATGCGATTGCGCTACATACTGTTTAACACGACAAGGGAAAACCCAAAAGGAATAGCACTAGGGTCCTTGGGCAGTAGTTTATTTCATAGAACAGAGGACCCTAGTATTATAGGAACACGTAAAAGATAAACATACACTAAATAGTTTGTATGTCTTTTGTCCAGCCGGACAGGACTTTTATTAGCTAGAATATTTTACTGATTCATGTAGTGAGCATTTATATACAAGCTTCACTGCTTAGCAAGGGACTTTCATTTGTCCCTACTACACGCCCAAACTTCCTGGATGCTCAGACTGAACTTTTAAGGTTTTTCAGGAAGATCAGGTTGCAAGGGTTCTTCCTTCTGAATCCCAGTCCACAGACACATGCCAATACACCCTTTAAACCTCCTTCAAAATTCTCACCAAAAGGCAGTATAGTTCCATCAGAAATTCGTACTTTCGAGAAGTTAGTTCTCAATGACCTAGCCCTCCTAGAGAACAAAAAATCCTTCATCCCCTACAATATCACTATTCAGGAGAAGAATGCTATCTCCACCCTTAAAAATAACCAGTCCTTAGTCATCAAACCGGCTGATAAGGGTGGGGGGATTGTAATTCAAGAAACTGACCAATACAAAAATGGAATCTTGCGACAACTTGGCAATCATGAACATTATTGCAAACTGCCACGCAACCCGACAACAGAAATACAACAACTAATATCTGGAGTTACCAATGATGGTTTAGAGGCAGGTTTCTTATCAAAAAAGGAATTTGAGTTTCTTAATGCTAAGGCCCCCAGAACCCCAGTCATATACTGCCTACCCAAGGTCCATAAAAACTCTGAACATCCCCCAGGACGCCCCATAGTTTCTGGCTGTGGTTCCATATTGGAGCCCTTGGGTCATTACATTGATCATTTTATCAAGCAATTTGTCCCTACCACCTCATGCTATATTAAGGATACAATGTCGATGATTAACCTCATTGAAGAATATCCTTTTGATCCCACATCCAGCACTATGTGTACGCTGGATGTGGAATCACTGTATACAAATATACCTCAATTTGAATCTCTGCGTGTGATTGAGAGGATTCTAGACACACGGCCCCGCCCCCACAATGTTCCATCTAACTTCATCCTTCAACTGTTGGAAATATGCTTAACTAAAAATTTCTTTCTATTTGAAGGACAATTTTACGGTCAGGTCCGCGGAACATCTATGGGGGCTATTTTTGCCCCCAACCTGGCGATTCTGTATATGGATCACCTAGAAAATTCCAACATACTAAATATATCGAACCCCTTCCACAGTGGCATTGCCCTGTGGAAGAGGTAGATTGACGACATCTTCATGTTGTGGAATGACTCAGATGAATCATTAAAACAATTCCTACACTGGTTGAACAACAACAGTGGAGGACTCAAATACACCATCACTAGCAGCAAGGAATCTATACCTTTTCTAGACATCGAAATAAAACATACTGAAGGGCGACTTATAACAAGTCTTCACCGTAAACCCACAGAACGAAATAACTTACTGAACTACAACAGTCACCACCCTCGTGCCCTTAGAGACTCCTTACCCTTTTCGCAGTTTCTACGCATCCGCAGAAACTGTTATTTCAAACAAGACTACTTTACGGAAGCAAAAACCTTGAGTGCAAAACTCAGACAAAGGGGCTACCCACGCAAACTAGTACGCCGTTCATTGAAAAGAGCATGGTACTGTCCCAGAGAGACGCTTCTAGAACCCCACAGTAAGAAGAACCAAGACAGAATCACATGTGTAACAACATTCTCTCCTGCATCAAATGCTATTAAGAAAAGTGTCTTGAAGCACTGGCCAGTATTAAATGCCGGTGCCCTTAACTTAGAACGACCATTGTTTGCCTTCAAAAGAGCAAAAAATATAAAAGACCATTTAGTGTGTGCCTCGCTTCCACAACCAAATACCAGAAATACTCTTAATGATTTGTGGGACTTGCCAACTCTCAAGGGCCATGCCAAATGTGGTCAGTGTATTTCCTGTGATTCAACTATTGAGGGAAAGACATTTACTTTTGGCACAATTAAATATGATAGACACCATTTCACAAATTGTAATTCCTCAAATGTGGTTTATGCAATCTTTTGTCCATGCATGCTGATATACATAGGACAAACAAGCCAGAAGATTAAACTGAGGATAGGACAACACATAAGCAGGATCCGCTGTCAAACTGCCAACGCGCCTCTTGTGGAACACTTCTCAGAAAAAAGCCACACTGAAAATGACTTTACATGGACTGTGATCACACAGATCAAAGTCCCTCCTCGGGGTGGTGATATTTCTCAAATTATGAACAAAGAGGAATTACATTGGATCCTGAGAACGGACAGTATACGAAAGGGCCTGAACAGGGTCGAGGATTGGACATCACTTTTGTAATGATTGACGAACATTGGAACTTCTAATGAATAGCACGAACTCTCCTGAGTCTGTAGAGTTTGTTGTATATAATGAGTAGTTGCCCGTATCGTGTATAATTATATTAGTCACTTAATATACACCTCACTTGTCACATTTCCCTAACTAATCGGTTCATCGCATACCACTCCAAGATGGCCGCCCTCTCTTTCACCCTATTGTAACCTCCATTTCTTTCCCAAGTCCTTTCTTGATTTCTCCAACCTTGTCCTAAAGTATCCCTCCCCTCCCACATCCCGGCAGCGATCCCCGCCAGAACCCCATCCGTCCTGCTATCAAGCAAGGCAATATCAAGTAAGTTACACCTGGTATCTGAACCTCCTTCCATAGCGTACTTACGCCCTGCTAGCTATTTCCTATACCTTACGATTCTCTCTCCCCTCCCCGCTAGAAAAAAAACACCCGACGGAGCACCGCGCTGCCGTGCATGCCTCGAAGGATTCCATTGTACCAAGTGAGTAAGTTCCTCGAGACGCGCCAACCTATTTATTAAATATCTGGGTTTTCCTCTTTTTAAATCCTTTCCCTCCCTTCAATCTCTTCAGCTCCCCCAGCTACCAAATTTATTACCGCGCAAACGCGCCCGGCCCCACCAGCATAAAACGAGTGAGTATTTACCAATTCAAAGCCAGCAAGCACTGATTTTCGATCTGCAATGGTCCCTTAACACCCACTCTTTTACCCGCTCAGATAGAAACGTGGATTAACAGACCGTTATCCCCTTTCATTACCTGGAGATATGTGTGGTCCCCTTGGAGGTACACCACTTAGAAGTAATATTTCCCATGCACTTATTTCACTGCGTCGATTTTTTCACTGCGCCGAATACCCCCTTTATACACTTTTAAACACTGTTACGTGTCGCAATAACTGAAAATTACAGTGACCCTCCGTTACATGTTTTGCATAAATTCACCTAAGTTCTGCATTAATTTGATTTCGTTTAGATGCTATCAACCAATCTAACCACTCGAAGTCACGTTGTGCTTCCCGTAATATAGTGTCACACACTGTTTTATTCTCTCACGACAGCGTAACAAAAATGCAGTCATGACTAGCATATTCGTATTCTAACCAGACTTATTTATGTTTTTCCCTCCTTTTTCCCAATTATTAATTCATGTTTTGTTAAAATGTTAGAGGCTAGGTTATGATGAATGAGCTCTCAAGACAAACATAATTTATTCTTTGTCCTGATGATGATGCATGTATTTTCAAATTGCATCGAAACATCGTCGACCTGAAAGCACCATATGTTTTCCAAAAAGTCACAAAAATGTCTTTTACAATGGTTTGCTCAAATTAATTCTAGTCTGTATCACTGAATACTAGTACAGACCGCCTTGTGCGCCCTTGCATAAGCTGCTTTTACCTGTTTTGTCTTGCTTCCTGTTGGTCACGGGTTGTGCCCACTTGTATATAAATGCTCACTACATGAATCAGTAAAATATTCTAGCTAATAAAAGTCCTGTCCGGCTGGACAAAGGACATACAAACTATTTAGTGTATGTTTATCTTTTACGTGATCCTATAATACTAGGTTATTGTGCAAGACAGAGGACCCTAGTAATTTAGGATCATGAGAATGATAGACATATACTGAATAGTATATATGACCTCTGTCCAGCCGGACAGGATTTAATTCATCAAATTTTTCTGTATTGGTTCATATATTCAACATTTATACAAAAGTGGGCACAGCCTGTGACCCACAGGAGACAAGACAAAACAAGTGACAGGAAATTATGTAAAAACGCACAAGGCGGTCTGTACTATTGTTCAGTTTTACAGACTAAGATTCATTTAAAGCAACCCATTGTTCTAGACATTTCGTGAATTCAAACAAACATATGGTGCAATAAGGTCGACGACGTTTCGATGCAGCTTGCGAATAAATGCATCATCATCAGGACAAAAACATATGTGTCATGTTTGTCTTGAGACTATTTCTACAATTACATAGCCTCTATGGCAGTTTACATAATACGGACAAAACGTTTGGAAGGAGAGAAAATGAGGGAAAAAACACCGGCAGATAAAGGTGGAGGCATTGTGATTCAAGAAACTGAGCAATACAAAAAAGAAATCTTGCGCCAACTCGGCAATCATGAGCATTATTGCAAACTGCCACGGAACCCCACTGCTGAAATCCAGAAATTAATATCTGAAGTCACCAATGAAGGCTTAGAAGCCGGTTTCTTATCCAAAAAAGAATTCGAGCTCCTTAACACAAAAGCTCCCAGAACTCCGGTCATATACTGCCTCCCAAAGGTCCACAAGAACTCTGAACAACCTCCAGGGCAGCCTATAGTCTCTGGATGCGGCTCCATCCTGGAACCACTAGGACATTATATTGATCACTTTATTAAGCCTTTTGTCCCCACAACCACATGCTATATCAGGGACACCATGTCAATGATCAACCTCATTGAAGAACACCCATTTGATCCCACATCCAGCACCATGTGCACGCTTGATATGGAATCACTTTATACTAATATACCCCAATTTGAGTCCCTCCGTGTGATCGCAGCTATTCTAGACACACGACCTAGGCCCATAATGTTCCATCCAACTTTATTCTTCAGTTGCTGGAGATATGCTTAACCAAAAATGTCTTTCTCTTTGAGGGACAATTTTATGGTCAAGTCCGTGGAACATCCATGGGGGCTATTTTTGCCCCCAACCTGGCTATTCTGTGTATGGACCACCTTGAGAACTTCATGATATTAGATGTATCAAACCCTTTCCACAGTGGCATCTCCCTGTGGAAGAGGTATATTGATGACATCTTTATGATTTGGACTGACTCAGAGGCCTCTCTAAACCAATTTTCACACTGGCTTAACAACAACAGCGGTGGGCTAAAATATACCATGACCACCAGCAAGGAATCTTTGCCTTTTCTGGACATCGACATAAAACATTCCGAAGGGCGGCTCATAACAAGTCTCCACCGTAAGCCCACAGAAAGAAATACCTTACTAAATTACACCAGTCATCATCCCCGTGCCCTCAAAGATTCATTGCCCTATTCGCAGTTTCTACGCATTCGTAGGAACTGTTACTACAAACAAGACTATTTTACAGAAGCAAAAACATTGAGCCTCAAATTAAGACAACGAGGTTATCCGCGGAAATTGGTACGCCGTTCACTAAAAAGAGCATGGTACTGCCCCAGAGAGACACTGTTAGAACCCCGCATCAAGAGTAACCAGGACAGAATCACCTGTGTGACCACATTTTCCCCTGCATCTAATGCTATTAAGAAGAGTGTTCTAAAACATTGGCCAGTTTTAAATGCCGGTGTCCTTAACTTAGAACGACCAATGTTTGTTTTCAAGAGAGCGAAAAATATAAAAGATCACTTGGTCTGTGCCTCACTTCCTCAACCTGACACCAGAACTACCCTAAATGATATGTGGAACCTGCCTACTCTCAAAGGTCATGCCAAATGCCGTCAATGTGTCTCCTGTGATTCAACTATTGAAGGCAAAACTTTCTCTTATGGCACAATCAAATATGAGAGACATCACTTCACAAACTGTAATGCTCACAATGTAGTGTATGCAATTCTATGTCCATGTATGTTGATATATATAGGACAGACAAGCCAGAAGATCAAGCTGCGGATGGGACAACACAGAAGCAGAATCCGTTGCCAAACTGCCAATGCGCCCCTTGTAGAACATTTCATGGAAAAGGGGCACACGGAAAATGACTTTACCTGGACTGTGATTACACAGATCAAAGCCCCCCCACGAGGAGCAGACATTTCTCAAATTTTGAACAAGGAAGAGTTGCACTGGATCCTGAGAACAGACAGTATACGAAAGGGGCTCAACAGGGTTGAGGATTGGACCTCTTTGTTATGAAAAATCCTTTACAATAGTTCCTTTCCACCAGCCCAACTAACCTCAAGTAACTGATAAACTGTCACACAGTATAAATGGTTTTCTGAGCAAATAACCAATTGTATGTATATCACGATGTGTCACCATATTTTCACTGAGCACTTCACTTCACTTTGGGCGAGTCACTTTTACCACTCTAAGATGGCCGCCTCACGTTCTGAATCTCCCTGCCAAGTCCCTTTTCTATTGTGAGTATTCAAATACCCTGTCCCTCCCACCACCGGCAGCGATCACCGCCAGAACCCCATCCGTCCTGCCATCTAGCAAGACCACACCAAGTAAGTACCCCTTGGTGCTACACCCCCTTCCATACGCACCCCCGCGCCCTCTCCCATATGCCCGAAGCTTATTTCTGCCCAATTGCTTCCTTAGAATTCCCGAAGAGGAAGCATCGGACCGCCGCATCAGCGAGCCTGGAGCAACTATTCTAAGTAAGTTCGGTTTGAGCCATAGGTTAACTAATTAATCCCGCATATTCCCCGGCTCATTACCCCTTCCCTTGTCTCACCCCCTCAGTTCCCCGATTCCTTCTCCAAGCCAGCCAAGTCAATGTGAGTATTGAGTTTCGAATATTACGAACACCTCATGCACTCTTAAACGAGTAGCACACCTAACGTTTTGATTCCCGCCCTCACAGATGTATTGCCATATCCATGCGGCGATTTTAATATACCACCGGAAACCGCAATAAATTGAAATCAGGTATTACAAGTTCAATGCGCCGTCTCATTTCCTTATACCAAAGTAATTGCAAGCGGGCACGCCCACCTCCCCTCACCCGCCTTAGCATATAGTCCAGTGCGCCTAAACAGTAATCACTACGCCGTAATTCCTTCCTTCTTTATAAACCAATAAACTCACGGGCCAGAGCACATGTCTTTTTTCACTGCGCCGAAATTCTGTTTTTAAAAATATTGAATGTGACTGTCCTTTCACTGCCCAGTGCGCCGAAAACAGTAATCACTACGCCGTAATTCCTTCCTTTTTATAAACCAACAAACTCACGGGCCAGAGCACATGTCTCTTTTTTCACTGCGCCGGAATTATTTTTGAAAAAATATTGAATGTGACTGTCCTTTCACTGAACACTGCAAGCCATCACTCTTTTTTCTGGCAACAAGCATGTGCTAGAAATCACGCACAAAAAGAGTTCTCAACCAAACCGATAAACACCACCAAGTCACTCGAAATTTTGACAACAGCACAAATAAGTCCTCGATTGTTGTTGGTGGTAACTAAATATAAAAAGTAGTCATGCCTAGTAATTTCTAATGAAAACTTTTTGTTTATGTTTTTTCCCTCATTTTCTCTCCTTCCAAACGTTTTTTCCCTATTATGTAAACTGCCATAGAGGCTATGTAATTGTAGAAATAGTCTCAAGACAAACATGACACATATGTTTTTGTCCTGATGATGATGCATGTATTCGCAAGCTGCATCGAAACGTCGTCGACCTTATTGCACCATATGTTTGTTTGAATTCACGAAATGTCTAGAACAATGGGTTGCTTTAAATGAATCCTAGTCTGTAAAACTGAACAATAGTACAGACCGCCTTGTGCGTTTTTACATAATTTTCTGTCACTTGTTTTGTCTTGTCTCCTGTGGGTCACAGGCTGTGCCCACTTTTGTATAAATGTTGAATATATGAACCAATACAGAAAAATTTGATGAGTAAAATCCTGTCCGGCTGGACAGAGGTCATATATACTATTCAGTATATGTCTATCATTCTCATGATCCTAAATTACTAGGGTCCTCTGTCTTGCACAATAGATTACTGCCCAAGGACCCTAGTGTTATTCCTTTTGGGTTTCCCTTGTCCTGTCAAAACAAAACCTATAATACTAGGGTCCTCTGTTCTATGAAATAAACTACTGCCCAAGGACCCTAGTGCTATTCCTTTTGGGTTTTCCCTTGTCGTGTTAAACACTTAGTGAAAATACGGCCCATGGTAATCAGATAAAAGGGGATATCACGTGGGCCGATTTGAAAATGAGACTGCCTCCCGCGATCAAGGTTAACCTTGAGCAGAAACATTGGGATTGACTGCTGCCCATCTTCGTGCTGTCTCACCATTAAATGCAATTTTGAAACGCAACTCTGCTACGTGTTGGTGCACTTCTTTAAAGGTTTAAAGAGGTTGTGTTGGTATATATATATATATATTCACAGAAAAAACCATAGGTTATAGACCATATATAGTTAGGAATTAGCATTTACAAAACCTTGAAAATTCACTGAAAAAACCATAGGTTATAGACCATATATAGTTAGGAATTAGCATTTAGAAAACCTTATTTTACTCACACAAAACCATTGAAATTCCATATATAGTTAGTTGCACTAACTATATATCGCGCACCCGCAATCCACTGCTGATGATGTCACATATTACATCATTCATGACATGGTCAGTGACATCACTGATGACATCACTGATGACATCTCAAATGACATCACTGATGACATCACTGATGACATCTCATTTGACATCATTCTTGTGCTAATACAATAAACCTCTTCAGACTCTAATATAACCTTAGATACACTCAGTGTATACAGACACTCACACACTGTCACTCATCCATGGAGTTACTCACACACCTAGTCAGTCATGCAAAGAAACAATCTCACCTCCATTTCCTCAACTATACAGTTATACACACCTTACTTATTCAAACATATACTAACACATATTTACTCTCTTATACAATCCCTGATACAAGTTCACAATGATCCATACAGCCACTCACACATTCAGTGGCTCTCATGCACAGTTATTTATATATGCCAACTCTCACATGTACTGTGTTTTACATATGTACTTACTATGACATGTAGCATTGAGATATCCATTCACTCATCAATACACTCATGCACACAGTCAACCGCCCATGTAGCTTTTTCCACATGCACTCTTGAACTCATACACCTAGTGAATCAACTGCTCACACATCTATGCACAGAGTCACACACCTCCCAGCCACCCCCACACAAACTCAATCTCCCATAGAAATACTTGGGCAACCAATTAATAACACATATAGCCTCTCGTATAGCTAATGATCAACACATGCAGCAGTTTACATCACAACAGACATAATGATGCACAAATTAAGACAGTTTAGTCACTAACCCATGCATTCAGTGAGACACATTTAATCACTCACTCATACAGTCAGTCACGCACCTACTAAATCCTTCATCCAGACACTTATACATCCACTCATTCTTCAATATCTAAGACATATTTTAACTTTACAGAAACATACAGTCACTGGATGTTGTCATCAGTGATGTCATTTGAGATGTCATCAGTGATGTCATCAGTGATGTCACTGACCATGTCATGAATGATGTAATATGTGACATCATCAGCAGTGGATTGCGGGTGCGCGATATATAGTTAGTGCAACTAACTATATATGGAATTTCAATGGTTTTGTGTGAGTAAAATAAGGTTTTCTAAATGCTAATTCCTAACTATATATGGTCTATAACCTATGGTTTTTTCAGTGAATTTTCAAGGTTTTGTAAATGCTAATTCCTAACTATATATGGTCTATAACCTATGGTTTTTTCTGTGAAATTCATTGGTTTTTTAACAGCTAATATCTGTAGCTGTAAAATGTATTCTTCTTTAAATCCAAAAATATATTTTATATGTTTATGAATAATTTTTTTTTAAAATATTTTTTTTTCTTCGTTCCCGCTTCGCGAATCGGGAAGCTTCCCGTTAGCTGACCTTGATGCCGCGAAATAGACCGCGAGCCGGTAAACGTTTCTTTACCGCAAGTGCCGCGTTAGAAAACAACATCGTGACGCCTCCCGTCCGCATGACGTTCCACGTTGTCGCGTGATACGTCATATGACGTGCTACGTTAGCGAACTGGTACGCGAAGCGAGTGCCAAAGCGCAGGTTTCTGGAAGCAAACCGGGAGGCCCTGCAAAGCGCTTAACGTAAACACAGCAAGTCATGTGACTTGGTAATAACACTTTTCATTGGTTCATTTCACTTTTGGTTTCCTAATGATGTAAGACTAGGTCATATAATCTAAAATGAACACTTTTGATTGGTTGAGAACTCTTGTTTTTCCCAAATGATGAAAATCCCTCCTTCTTTCCTCACTCTGACTTTCATCATTGTGAGAGAAAGACCCTTTGTGATCACTGAGCAATGGCTTCTTTAGTAGCTTCAGCTGGTGCTTCCCCACCACCTCCACCACCTCCAAGGAAGAGAGGACCACCTGCTCAAGTTGTAATTCAACAAGAAGAAGAAGAAGAGGAACAGGAGGACGAGCACGAAGAGAGGCAGTTTTTGCCTGAGCAGCCCAAGACGTCTCACCGGAAAGAAAACTTCATTTGGCAATTTTTTAAAATTCCCAAAGGTCAGAAAAAAGTAAATGCAAGATACGTAACTTGCCTTATATGTCAAGATAGACTGTCCAGAGGGACCGACAAAAAATACAGTTTCGGAAACTACACAATGCATCGCCATATGACTAGGTGGCATCCTAACAACTACAGTGCTGCACAGTTTCGGAACGACCTAGATAATCTCCCTATTATGGCCAGAAGATCTGTTGTACCGGAAGTAACGGGACCAGAGGGCAGGGAGATGGTGCCAAATATACAAATGAGATTTGGTGAAGTAAAACACACCTGCGTATTTTGCGATGGATTCATTTCCTACGGAGAAAGAAGCATCACTCTGATCAACAGAGCTATTGACTATCATATGCAAGTTTGTCCGAAACGCCCAAAATAATAAATACTTCTTTTTTTTGTTTTGTTGCTCCTGTTGAGCCCTTTACAATGAATCGTTTTCATTGCCCCCTCCAAGAAAAACCCAAAAAAATATAAAACTGTTCCGAAAAATTCAAAAACATTAAAAAAATGTTCAGAAAAATAAAAAAAAAAGTTCTTTTCAGAACTACCTCCCCGTTATTAAAAAATTGGTACAATATTTGGAACTGTGCCAACCTCTATTTCTCTTAGTTCGCTTCCTAGTTCGCTCGCTGGTACGCGAACTGGAAGCGAACCAAAAACAGTAAGTATAAGGGAAGGAAACACACACTTATGTTAAAAGAAAGACAGCTATAGGGGAGTAAACTAGAGATACTATTACCCATAATCCACTACTGATGATGTCACATATTACATCATTCATGACATGCTCAGTGACATCATCAGCAGAGGATTGCGGGTTTTTTGGCAACATGCCTTATCCACGGTTTAATAACGCTGCCTTTTGCTTTATATAAGTTTTCAAATTGTATGAAATATATACCAATAGGTCTTTATGAACCTTTAGGTAGTGCTTTTGTTCATGAGGTCTGGTCGCTTCCATACACATACAGATGTTTCAAAGATGATCAAGAAGTTTATCTGAATGGAGAGGAATGCACTGAGACGCCAGATCATTCACTAATGTGTAGGCACATACAGTTACACGATTCATGCAACAAACACCGACCAAATATGGCTTGCGTGTTGCAAGGCACGCCAGTTCCTGCTATCATCCCCACGTTCAAGTTGTTGGAAAATGGTAGTTATTTGATGCTCAATAATGAAGATTGTTCTGAGTTAATTAAAAGTATTCCTTTTATCGTAACAGTAAGTGAACGGGTTATTTGCTGCAGAAATGTTCTATTTCCTCCCACACATGAACATAGGGAGTTTTCAATCTGGCCACAAATACCAACCTTGGGACACGTTTCAACGGCATGACAAGAATAAGAGCTCTTTTGTCTCAGAGAGAGGTGGCCTTGAGTTCGGCCCGTGAAACTTTCGTACTTCACATAGCGAACACCCGTACACAGGTTTGCCTTTCAATTTCAGCAACATGTTTCCGACTATCTTTAACGCATCCTCCACAAAATCCCTGGCACACTTTTTTAAAGTTGTTACCAGTGGTCTCGTGACTTCATTTGAGAAAATCTTTGGAGTCATCCCTGCTCCCTTTCATTCCATTTTCTCCACTCTGGTTCGTGGATTGCATTTTTACTTGCATTACCAGCGGACGCTCTTGTGCTTTTTTACATTTTTAAATATGGATGTCCCTCCTATGCAACCTCCGACCCTGCAGCTGCTGACACTGTTCCGCAATCGCATGCTAGAATATTATGGCACAATGCCGTTGGCGATATTAAGCACGGCATATGGATTATCTTTTCGGTTCTCCTACTTCACCTGTGTCCAGCCTGTATTTCACTGCCTGACCTGTGATTTCGATTGGGCCATTGATTTGTGTCTCTGCGGACCGGTTTCTCCTGACGTCGACTTTAATCAGCTGATGACTCCTATCATTACTCACGAGTTGGTTTGTCCTGGCGAAAGGATTATGGCTGTGGCATTGATGCATGGACTACTTGGTCCCTGGAATTTACTGGCGGCAGCACAGTCTTTCTTGGAACACAGCTTTCTTGAAAACCCACCGAGCTGTCCTCTGATGGTGATAGAGGATCCGGTGCTGGGAGAGCACGTATGTTCTTTTCCGCTTTTAAATTGGATGGCTGAACTGTTTTCGGATGAAGACGGTGACTTCCTGTTGGAGGCTGTTGCAGCTTATTTTGCATACACAGTTATGTCATAGACCTTTTTCATGTTTCATATGCTGAGTACTAGCATTTCATTGACAATTCATTGACTTAATTGTCAAGTTTTTATTATTTACCTTGCCTATTGGCTTAAGACTCGATAAAGTACTTGGCTGTTTTATTTTTCTTTAGCATTGAATTTTCCTAGTTTTTAATGCTTTACCTTGCGGACCGTCCACATATAAACTTGCAATCTGCTCTCATGAGATGGCACTTCTATTATCTTATTCAGTTCGTTTCCGGATCATGGGGAGGTGTCATCTAGGTCCTGGATATCTTTACACCGTGTTAAGTTAGCATGGGCTCATTACCGGTTTAAACGCCATTTTTCCTTTTTTGCAACTTCTGCACACGACATTTAGTTGTTGCTTTAGCTTTCCACCTAGTAGTTCATCGTGGTTTACATGAGAATAATATGTTATTGGTCTACTATCTGCTTTACTTGTTAAACTATATCTGTACAGCGAGTGCTAAAGTTTCAAGAACAACACGATACAGAATTGTTATGAGGTCTGATCTCCACGACTTCATACTCATAACATAAGTGCAACTTCTGCCAATTCTGGGCATGAGGCGGGTTTTATATTGCTTTGCCGAACACACATACACAACAGTTGATGCGGTTCACATGAAGAGAGAGCTGGTGTATGCTGATGTGATTCCTTCAAATCTAAGACACTAAAGTATGGGCACGCCCTAAACCAACACAAAGAGACCTTCTTAGCAAATAATATAATATGTGTATTAGGGAGGGTGAGATATAAGCAGCCGCGGGCCGTGGAGGGAGTTACGGTGAGGCAGGGAGGCGGGGAGGGGGAGAAGCAGGGTGGAGCCCTCTCTACCTTGCCCCTCCCCCTCCCCGCCTCCCTGCCCCACCGTAACTCCCTCCACGGCCCGCGGCTGCTTATAAGTGTTGCTAACTCTTATTCATTTACAGCATGTTAACATACTGTCACCATTCGCTTTTTATGTACTAGTAACTATGCTGGTAATTTTGCTACTGATAATATGTGTACTTGTATTCTCCACCCTGCTTCTCCCCCTCCCCGCCTCCCTGCCTCACCGTAACTCCCTCCACGGCCCGCGGCTGCTTATAAGTGTTGCTAACTCTTATTCATTTACAGCATGTTAACATACTATCACCATTCACTTTTTATGTACTAGTAACTATGCTGGTAATTTTGCTACTGATAATATGTGTACTTTTATTATCTAAGGTACTACGCCTGAGAAGACGGCATTAGTAAATAAACATTTCAAATACACATGTGTTCTTCTTAACTCCATGTTCTGGTTTCTAAGAAATATATAACGACCGACTGTTCATGAGTTCCACGTATCCTGAGGTACTATAAGTTCATATTCTGGATTGTCTAAACATTGAGAGTTTGTTATATCCAATGTGACACTGTACCTAGCTTGCTAAATAGTTTTTGATTACTAACGTGAGTTTTGGGACACCCTAATTCGCCGAGGTTCCAATCCTCTGTCCACAGTTCTGTGTGAGAACAGAAACCCTGCGACAGGGGCACCCCCGACCCTTGCTGGAGCTTCATCACACTTGCGATACAACTCCAGCAATGCGCCACCTTTACGGCACAGATACATCACGCATCTGTGCTGTTTTTGCCCCGTGATGCGCCGCATTGTAAATGCAGCACACCATAGGTGACGGAACAGCGGCACAGAATGACTAACACATCCCTGGTGATGCGCCAGTCATCATAAATCTATCCCTATGCTTCTTATCTTGTTAGAGATGAACCGCCATATGTATCATCAAAGTTATTTGCATTTCCTAAATAGCGAACTTTAAGGAATAAATAGCGATTCTTTACCATTCCTAGTTTGCGATGAGCTATTTGCTAATTAGCCGAATGTAGCCCAATGAAGCCCAATGTAGCCCAATGTAGCCCAAAGATGGCCGCCAGACACACAAAAAAACAAATGTAGCCCAAATATCAGCCAGATGTAGCCCAACTATAGCCCAGTGACAGAATGACCAATCAGCTTCGCAAACCTCCGTTACGCGAAGCAGAGCGCTGTTACAGATATATATCTTTTTTTGAACGTTAATTTCTCAAAATCCACTGGAGCACATATATTGAGACCTAGCAAAGGCACATCGGGCTACCAGTCCCTAATATTTTGCCAAGTTTCGTGCAAATCCATTCAGCCGTTCAATTATTATTTTTATTATTTTTTTTTGCCCCGCGGGGCCCTTTTAAAACCTCCACATCAAACCTAGGGGGTCAGCGAGGATCTACTATGCCCCCTTATAGTTATTTCCCCCTTTGTTTTGACCTCCTCTTGTCTCTCGATCCTACCGAGAGACAAGATGGCGGCCGCTACGGACTGTTTGGAATGTTGACAGACGCCGGAGAACCAATCAGCTTCGCTTCACAAAGCTCCGTTGCGCGAAAAGTCCGCGAACCAGAGCGCTAACCGGTCCGCTGTTACAGATATATATCTTTTTTTAAACGTTAATTTCTCAAAATCCACTGGAGCACATATATTGAGACCTACAAAAGGCACATCGGGCTACCAGTCCCTACAATTTTGCCAAGTTTCGTGCAAATCCATTCAGCCGTTCGGGCTAAAAGTGAGGCCAACCGCCCTATGGAAATTAACATGGGAAAAACGCGTTTTGGGACCCCCCTTTTTTCTCGGCCCCCCCTTGACGAACCCCCCCAAAATTTTCAGGGGCTGCTCAGAAACAAAATGTGCCATTTTCCTGAAAATGTCAGCCAATTCCGTCCACAAACGCCAAAGTTATTAGACATAGAATTTTCAAAAAACCCATAGAGAAAAAATCCTAACTATATATACCTACTGGCGACCGCCAGTAGGTAATATATATATACAACAAAAGAGTGTTCTCTGGTGTTTGAAATACCACAAACAGGAGCAGGAGAACAGAAAACTGGCCTCACTTGGATCAGTTAAGAAAGCCCTCACTCACCACCTAGTGGTGACATGCTTCATCATTGGGCCCCACTAAAGAGGCAGAGTGCCTCTTTAGTGTGCTTCGACGCCAGAATTACTGCGGAGCAGGTTTTGTGAGTTCGTGCGTGCAGTGAACTTAAATGATATTATAGTGAGGAAATTAAAAAAGATGTCTTAAGTGTATCAAATGTCTGTTTTTCTATCAAAGTTTTTATGCTTAAAAACTTTGATAGAAAAACAGTCATTTGAGATGAGCAGATCTAGAGTGTCGCTGGTGTTGAGAGTGCTCTAACAGGAGCTGCTTTCCACCTAAACTGAGACCTACCCAGAGTTCTCTCCTTCTTTTCTGCATATATATATATATATATATCTCCAACAGGCAACTCTACCATCCAGATACTAGAAAAATATTTAATTACGGGTGAAAAAACAAAGACGCGTTTCGAGCTATCCAGCTCTTGGTCATATATATAAATAACCCTACTGGTAGTTGTTATAGTCAACAAAAAAAATATATATATATTATCTACTGGCGGTCGCCAGTAGGTAGTTATAGTTAGGACCTATTTTCCATAGAAAATCCGCAACATTCTATTTGGAATAACTTTAGCGCCGGTTGACGAATCTTCGCAAAATTTTCAAAACTAATGGCCAGCTCCGGTCAACTCCCATCCTGAAAGTCTCTGGGTGATTTGTGAATTGGGGGCTGAGAAAAAAGGATGGTCCCAAAACGTATTTTCCCCTTGCAATTTTCCATAGGAACCGTTCATCGCGGCTACAGCCTGAACTGCTGAACGGAATTATACCACATTTGGCAAAGAGGTAGTCCTTGGTTCAGACTCGTGCCTTCTGCTTAAATAGTGTAAATCCGTTCAGCAGTTCCTGAGAAAATCACAATTAAAAGTACATATATATCTATGGCCGCACAGGATCCGCGCATCCTGAGCGCACCCTAAGCGCACCATGCCGATCACGTGCTGAATGCTAATTGGCTGTCAAGTGGTTGTCAACATTTGAAACCAGGAAGTGTTGGCAGCCCTTTTGTACCTCGGTAGAAGCGAGGCTGCGGAAGTCAGTGGAACAAGTGTGCAAAACATATAAAGGGGGCAGGGTAGAAACACCCTGACCCTGTAGAACTGCTTAGGGGTCCCACAAGGACCCCTAGGGCCCCAAAATTGCACGGATCGTGTCATAAAACAAATATTTAAATGAAGAGCGGGCTTAGTAATTAGCCCCCAGGGGGGCCAAATCACGGGGGCAAAAGTTTAAAATGTTATGGGGGGCCCAGACGGGCTCCCCAGTCCCGGGGACCGCCATGCCCCAGGGCTATAAAATAAATGATAGGGGGGCTCAAAGACCCCCCAACAAAATACATGAGTGGGGGGAGCTCAACGGCCCCCTACCAGCCCCAGGGACCAACACCCCCCGGGGCTTTGTTAATTGTGGGAGGGCGACCACGTGGCCCCCTCCTGGAGCCCTGTGATGGCCTTGGGGACCACCACCCCCCAGGGTTGGCTCCTGAAGTGTCTTGGGGTGCCCACCCCTGGTACACTGCTGTTTGCAATGGCAGGGCCGGAGCCTCGCGGCTCCCGTCCTGCCAAAGCAAACTTGGTTTAGATTTTGAAAAAGAAAGCAGGGAAACCTGTTCTCTCTTTCAAAATCCAAACCATATTGCTTTTCCACACGGGGAGCTGCATGTTAGCAGCTGCCCATGTGGAAAAGCAGAACTGGCTTTGGAATGGCGTGGGGAGTCAGCTGGGACCGTGGGGGCATTGGGGCCCCCCCCCCATGGTCCCCAACATTATATATGAGCCCGGGGGATGGGGTCCCCGGGGAGAATTGAAATTAGTGATAGTTGCTATTTTTTTTTTACTGTAAAATTAGGTCCCCAACATTATATATGAGCCCGGGGGAAGGGGTCCCTAGGGAGAATTGAAATTAGTGATAGATGCTATTTTTTTTTACTGTAAAATTAGGAGTCGCGTACCCAGCGCGGCGCTCAGCATGGCCCCCTGGTGTGCACGCGATGGGTTCACGATTCCTAATCTGTAGGGTGCACGGCTCCAGCGTGTTGGGTGCACGATCTTGCGCGTTGTGTGCACGATTCGAACGCGTCAGGTGCGCGACTCCCAGCAAAATAAAGTAATATTTTTCAGATGTACATCGTTTGTGTGTTTAGATCTTGGGTGGCTCTAAAAAGAGCCGTTGTGTTTATTGAGAAATTTTGGTACCTACAAGTAAGTACCTATGCAGAATCTAAAGTTCAAGAGGAAGACTATGTTACCCTCATCTGTAAAATGGACACCATAATCTTGGAGAAAAGCAGAAACAGATTTATTGACATGTTTCCTAGCTTTCTCAATCTGTGGACAAAATTGATTGGACCAGTTCCATTTCTGCCTTTGGCATATGTTGGAGTAGGCAAAGGCAGTTTGGGGGAAAAGTGACTTCAATTCTCAAAAGGTGTCCTTCATAAGCATTTCCAGACCTACCCCGGTCAAAGTGCATAGGTCACTGCCACCACGGTGCACAATTATGAGGTCATGGTGTTGGAGATGCAAAAAGGATTTAACCAATGGCATCAATTGATGCCACTTTAACCCTCTCTGTCCAATCCATTTAATATCTACATTTGACAAAGCTAGGTCTCTGTCAATGCCTTTGTTTTCTGCATACCTTTGACTCCAGAAAATATAGCTGTGCCCCACAATCCACACTCTAAGAATCTTGAAAGGAGGTCTGGATGCACTCAGAAGGTGTCTGTATGTGAAATGGCAGTTTGAGAAGTAAGATTTTTCTGAAATGGTGGATAAGATGCAGTTTTGAAAAAAGAAAAGAAATGATTGGCTGTTTGACAACATTCTAGTCTGAAAAGTAGGCTGCATGTTTCTGTTTTTTAAAAGCATGTTTCTTATTGGTTAAGAAAAAGTGTTTGAAAGGAACATTATATGGGATAATTTGATATTTTGAAAAGTCAAGCACACCTGTTGTTTGGATTAGCAACATTGTGTGCTGACCTTGTGACCTGTGTGCTCAGTTGAGTGTTCCATGAACTGTTACTATGGCAACAGGCAGTAGGCAGATTGGTGGTAGGGTTCAAACTTATGTCAATTGGAAAGGGTTGAAATGTGTAACCATTAGAAATGTGTGTTAGCTTTTGGATTAATGTGGTAAGCAATGTGATTTGATATTTACATGTATATGTATACAGAATGAGAGGGAAGCGTTGCCATTTTTCGGTTTTGAGCAGTGCAGTCCAGAGATTCTGAATAAGAAAATCTGGTGTGTGATTGACATACTTCTTAATCCACAAATCAATTTGAAAGGTGATTTAATAATTTGTAAGGGGTCGTATGTGGTTTCTTTGTTTTTAACCCCTTCGCTGCGGCGGCTATTCCACCTCAGCGCTAAGGGGGCGGGTGACCGCGCGGCGCTCACACGCTGGTGACGGAACCGCTCCGACACCAGCCTCGGGTGAGCTGTGCTGATGATGGAGCGGTTCCATAATGGCCCCGCCCGCTCAATAGAATGCGCCGCGCAGGCGCGAAATCAGCGCCGCGCAGGCACGTCGGGCGGGCCATGACGGAACCACTCCGTCATCAGCACAGCGCCACCGCTGCTGGTGACGGAGCAGTTCCGTGATCAGCATCGATGCGGTTAATAAGATGAATGTGTTTTTCCTGGTTAAGTCTAGGGAGTTCTCTTGCTTTTCTAGAATCACACTGTGAATCTTTGTACATTTGGGAACTATTGTGACAGAAGCATTTGGATACTTCATGTGCTTGCAGATTCATAACTGTTTAAAAACCTATACTGTTCTCAAGTTTTGGCAGAATTAGAAACTAGTCATTGCTTATGTATTTGCAAAATAAGTCAGGCTTCCACACTAAACTGCAGTTCTAAAACATGTGGAATGTGTGCAGTCATCTTACCTCTTCCAGATTAGTAAATAATTTTTGGTAAAGTCCAAGGGATAGTGTTGCTTGTCTAGAATCACACTGTGGGTCTGTGTGCATTTGGGAAGCATTATGACAGAAGCATTTGGGTACTTCATGATTTTGAAGACATAAAACTGCTTGAATCCTATCCTGTTCTCAAGTTTTGGTAGAATCAGAAACCAGTCATTGCTTATGGATTTGCAAAATGAGTGAGGCTTCCACACTAAACTACAGTTCTAAAATATGTGGAATCTGTGCAGTCATCTTACAGATTAGTAAATGATTTTTGGTAGAGTCCAAGGGATAGTGTTGCTTGTCTAGAATCACACTATGAGTCTGAGTGCATTTGGGAACCATTGTGACAGAAGCATTTGGGTACTTCATGAATTTGAAGACATAAAACTGCATAAAAACCTATCCTGTTCACACGTTTTGGTAGAATTAGAAAACAAGTTATTGCTTATGTATTTGCAAAATGAGTTACGCTTTCACAGTACGGTGAAGTTCTAAAATATGTTGAATGTGTGCAGTTTTCTCACCTGTTCCACACTAGTAAATGTTTTTGGTAAAGTCCAAGGGATACTGTTATTTGTCTAGAAACACACTGTGAATATATGTGCATTTGTGAAACATTGTGGGAGAAGCATTTGGGTGTATTATGTGTTTGCAGAGACATAACTGCTTAAAAATCTATTTTGTTGTCAAGTTTTGGTTGAATTAGAAAATAGTCATTGCTTATGTATTTGCAAAATGAGTTAGGCGTTGACTCTAAAATGCAGTATTGAAATATGTGGAATGTGTGCTTTCACCTTACTTTTTCTAGATCAGTAAATGTGTTTTGATAAATTCCAAGGGATATTGTTGGTTGTCTAGAATCACACTGTGAGTCTGTGTACATTTGGAAACTGTTTTCAGAGTTGCATTTGGGTACTTCATGTTTTTGCAGATTCATAACTGGTTAAAAATGTATCCTGTTAACAATTATCCATACACTCCAGCAAACACTATGCCGCTGCTCTTGCAATTCCATAGTGACTCTTTCAGTACCGTGTACTAATCCATTCAGTAAAGTAAAACTCAACCAATTATAAATTCACCCAGTGTATCTCCTGATAGTACTCTAATCATTCAGTGAGTATCTATGTACTCATGCAGCGAGCCAGGCTTTAGGACATGAACTGCTTTAAACTCCTATGCACTATGCATGTAGTAGTCTAACCACCTTTTCACTTGTGTTTCAGGCCTACAATTCCCCAGTCAGAATCCATGCTGTTCAGCAAACACCCTGTGACTTCCCTTGCAATCACATAGTGACTCTTTCATTAACATGTACTAATCCATTCACTAAAGTAAAAGTCAATCGATTATAAATTCACCTAGTGTATCTCCTGGTAGTACTCTAATCATTCAGTCAGTATCTATGTACTCATGCAGCGAGCCAGGCCTTAGGACATGGACTGCTTTAAACTCCTATGCACTATGTATGTAGTGGTCTAACCACCTTTTCACTTGTGTTTTATGCCTACAATTCCCCAGTCAGTATCAATAAATTCCAGCAAACACTCTGCCACTGCTCTTGCAATCCCATAGTGACTCTTTCAGCTACATATAGTAATCCATTCACTGAAGAAAAACTCAACCAATTATAAGTTCACCCTGTGTCTCTCCTTGTAGTAGTCTAATCATTCAGTCAGTATCCATGTACTTATGCAGCGAGCCAGGCCTTAGGACATGGACTGCTTTAAACTCCTATGCACTATGTATGTAGTAGTCTAACTACCTTTTCACTTGTGTTTCAGGCCAGCAATTCCCCAGTCAGTATCCATGCAGTTCAGCAAACACCCTGTGACTTCTCTTGCAATCACATAGTGACTCTTTCATTACCATGTACTAATCCATTCACTAAAGTAAAAGTCAATCGATTATAAATTCACCAGTGTATCTCTTGGTAGTACTCTAATCATTCAGTCAGTATCTATGTACTCATGCAGCGAGCCAGGCCTTAGGACATGGACTGCTTTAAACTCCTATGCACTATGCATGTAGTGGTCTAACCACCTTTTAACTTGTGTTTCAGGCCTACAATTCCCCAGTCAGTGTCAATACACTCCAGCAAATACCCTGTGACTGCTCTTGCAATCCAATAGTGACTCTTTCAGTACCATGTACTAATCCATTCACTAAAGTAAAACTCAATCAATTATAAATTCACCCAGTGTATCTCCTTGTTGTACTCTAATAATTTAGTCAGTATCTATTTACTCATGCAGCGAGCCAGCCCTTAGGACATGGACTGCTTTAAAGTCCTATACACCATGCATGTAATAATCCACATTTGTAAATAACCACCTTTTCACTTGTGTTTCAGGCCTACAATTCCCCAGTCAGTATCCATGCAAATCAGCAAACATCATGTGACTGCTCTTGCAATCCCATAGTGACTCTTTTAGTATCATGTACTAATCCATGCACTAAAGTAAGTCAACCAATTATAAATTCACCCAGTGTATCTCCCTGTAGTACTCTGATCATTTAGTCAGTATCTATGTACTCATGCAGTTAAAGCAGCAAATCAAACATGGAGTGTAGCCAATGCAAATCAGAAATGTTATCAACATTATATATACAAAGATATGGACAATATATAATTTTAATGATGCAACGTTGTACAGCTGATGGAATAAAATTGGACACTTTAATAAAACATTTTGCAGCAAGTCAACTATCAATATCAGGATGGACTTTTGTAGCAGTAGCAATAATTTTCCCTGATGGTCCTTCCACAACATCTTGACATTTTATTGCCTATTTAAAATTTGATAAAGGTTGGACCTATTGTAATGATGTTCAGTTGATTTTTAAACAACGTTTGCCAAGCAAATTACCAAATTCCTACCTAATATTTTTAAATCCAAAGTTTTAGGAAAATAATTCGGCCTCTGAGTAATTTATTAATATGTATTAGTACGATTACTATTGGACAATTTCAATATAAAGGATTTCAAGAATCTATTTGGCCTAGAGGAAAAGTATATATTTGAATTACAGACTTTTTCTTGCACATTCTCTCGGCGTATATTTTTAAACAACAACATTTACAATGTATATACATATTTAAGTTAGAAAATTTTCTTAGGAGTAAGCATTTTATAAATGTGTGATTTGCATTATATGGTATGTTATTGACACGGGTACTCATAGTACGGCCCTCGGCCGTCAGCGGCCCGGCAAGCCTTCCCTGGCGGCCCGCGGACCTTGCAGTACCCGTGTTTTATAGAAACATTTCTAAAGAGTGTCTGCAACCGGAGCGCAACTCCGAGAGACTGCTGCTCTGTGGGGGCCGGGTGATTCATTTCCATAGTCAGAGTGGAGCTGCAGGGGCCTACGAAGAGGTGAAATACTATAAAGCCCCATTAACATGCAAATGTTCTTTTAAAGACCCGTGAAGTTGATGGGTGCGGCTGTGTGTGTGTCCTGAAGCTTTCTCAGCCCGGACACACACAGGCAGGGTGAGATGAGAGGGCAGAATGCTCTAAATTAAATACAGAGAAACAGAAAGGCAATAATTTGAATGTTGGCGCAGATGGCCGATAGAAATACTTATTGACCCTCTACTACTTCATTGTCTTCAGTGAATCATTAATTGTTCCAATGTTTGTATTGAAATCAGCACAGAGAATAGATTTCCGATATTGATTCAGCCAATCAAAGCTTTGAAATCTTCTATTAACTACTTTGGCATATTTTCCATGTGTAGTGTGAAGCTGAGGCATGATGCACAAAATAGGGTCAGTGGACAAGATTGTTCTCTGATGAGGGTGAGGTCAAAATAACAGGTTCGAATAGCTTAACTGAGCACAGCTTGGCTGGTGCTACGTGGCGCGAATTGCCCTTCCCCTCGTTAGGGGCCTTCAGTTCAGGGTAACTTCAGGCAGGCAATTAACAGTAGTTCATGCCCTCACCAGAATGCAATAACGCGACGATGGGTAAAAGATTTAATTGTCGGTGCCAGGGTGAGCAGACTTGATATAACCTCATCCAAGGAGGGAGGGAGACAGAGGAAGAGGGAGGGAAAGGCAGGGAAGGGAGGGAGAGTGCGACCAAGAAATGGAGACCGAGAAAGGGAGACAGACAGAAGGAGGGAGACAGACAGAGGGAGGGAGGGCGACAGAGGGAGGAGGGCGACAGAGGGAGGGACACAGAGGGAGGGAGACAAAGGGAGGGTGACAGAGTGAGGGAGGCGGGGGAGGGAAGCGGAAGTGAGTGAGGGAGTGAGGGAAGGGGAGTGAGGGAGTGAGGGAAGCGGAAGTGAGGGAGTAAGGGAAGGGGAGGGAGGGAGGGAGGCGGGGAGGGAAGCAGCAATGAGGGAAGGGGAGTGAGGGAGGCAGAGGAGGGAGGCAGAAGTGAGGGAGTGAGGGAAGGGGAGTGAGGGAAGGAGAGCGAGGGAAGGGGAGTAAGGGGAGTGAGGGAAGGGGAGTGAGGGAGTGAGACAGTTAGAGAGAGGGAGAGTGAGGCAGAGTGAGTGAGACAGAGGGAGAGGGATGGAGGGAGGGAGACAGAGAGGGATAAAGGGAGGGAGACAGAGAGAGCGAGGGAGACAGAGAGAGAGAGAGAGAGGGAAGGAGGCAGAGATAGATAGATAGAGAGAGGGATGGAGGGAGGGAGACAGAGAGAGAGAGAGAAAGAGAGAGAGAAAGAGAGAGAGAGATGTTTCTATGCGGGTCTTGTGGCTCAGTGGACGAAGTCGTCCGCTGCAGGGACCTGTGTTCAACCTCATTGTCAATGTTTTTTTTTACTCTAGGCCCACCCCCACCCCCACTGACCCCGCCCCCACCGGTGCGGCCCTCGAACACAAACCAAACTGTAAATTTGGCCCCCAAGACAAAGTTTGTGAGTACCCATGTTATTGAGGAAGTAGTCTTGTTTTTTTTTAAACAATCTTATTAATTGTTTTTTTTTTTTGCCCGCTGTTATGTGATGAGTACAATTGAAATCACTGTTCCTAGTGAAATTCAATATATTCTGAGAACAGCAAAAAAGGCAAAGAAAATAATTTGTAAAATGTTAAAATTATGCTGTATTGTTAAAATATAATATTATATATTATAACTATATTTTTTCTTCCTTTTCACAGATCCTAATTCTAAAATATCAAATTTTCACAAATTTAGATTATAAAAAACAACTGAAAAAAATGTGTAGCATTTTATATTTCTATTACGGTGAAGGTAAGTTTAACTAGGTATTAAAATGCACAATGGCCTGTGTTTGCACACAGGTGAAGAAAGAGGAGATGGACGGAGTAGATATGTGTGGAAAGATACTCTGTGGGCGTTTTAAGTTACAGGATGAAGTTAACATGAATACTGAGTGTCACTGGGGGCCAACTAACCCACCAGATATGTGTAGAAAGCATCCTGTGCCAACAATATGTCACTTTTTGTAACATAGTGATAGTGTAAAACACTCTTTCATATTTACAAGGAGAGGAAAAGGCACTCTCTGTACCTTTTCTTCTCCATGTAAATACGACCTCATCATACACACCACTTTGCATTGAAAGGGCGTTCTATAGGTGTTGCTGTGTGTGTTTGCACAGAACAGTCATAGAACAAGACACATCACCAGATTTATCAGAAATGATTAACCTGTGAATGCTGCACCATCCTCCAATTGATGTAGCAAGGCACAACAAGGAGAATTCTTTTAATTTCTCCTCATTTTTTCTCTTTCAATATATGCTACAATGCACAGCATACATTGAAAGAGAAAAATGCATTCACTGATTGTTTTTGTAAAGGAAGGCGTGTCTTTTTGCACAAAAACAAACTTCACATGACACAGATATCCTTGCACCAAATTCCGCCCTCCACCGCTCCACACTAGGGCCCTTATTAGATTTCCACTGCCTTGTTAGTTCTCGTTTAGCTAATAATAACCCCAAGTCAATGAATTTACTCGTGACCTTAGTGCGCGCTGTATGAGGAAACCAGTGCAGCATGCATGCTCCCATGTCGGGCTCAATCTACCTATCCGTCACTCCACACAGGACTTCAACCACTTCCTCCCAGTATGTTCCAAGCTGCGGACAGCTCCACATCATATGTTGGAAGTCCGCTGAAGTCGAGTGACACCTAGGGCAGCATGCTGAGTCCACATTAAAATATTTATTTATCTGCTCTGGTGTTAGGTACGCCCTATGTATAATATAGAAATTAATAAGTTGGAATCTAGCATTCCGCGTACCCTTCCACGCCCTTTCCACTATTTTAGACTAAGCTGTTTCAGGAATATCTTTGCCCAGGTCCTCCTCCCATTTCCCTCGCAGCTGTGTCAGCGGCTGCAGTCCCTCCTCCACCATTCGTCTATACAGGCATGTTACTGCCCTTACCGTCCCCACTGCCATTATGACATATTAACATGGCAGGGATGTTTGCGGCTCCAGCAGTGTTTCTGAATCGCAGACACCAGAGCTGGGCAAACCATATCTATCATGCAGCGCCTGAAAAGGCTAGAGGGGTCCCTCCCCATACAGATCCCTGACCATTTGCAACCCCAGATCCTCCCACTCAGCCAGCGCAGACCAGTCTCCTCCATGCGGGAAGGCCGTACACATGCCCAAAGGTATCTCCGGAGCATATTGGCGAGTGACTCTATCCCTATGCCTACTTCTATTCCAGCACGCTCTCAGCGCCTTCTCCTCATACTTCAATGAATTGACTCGCAACCACTGGCCAAGAACAACAAAGGACAGAACATGCCGCAGAAACCATTGGTCCTCTGGGCCCTCCGGCCCCCTAAACTCCCGAGCTACTGGCTGCGTGAGTCACTGCAGCTGGTCTGCCAAATAGTACAGTTCGAAGTCCGGGACCGCCCATCCTCCCTCCGTTCGAGGCCTCATCCCTCATCGAGGGTCAGTGCCACCCGCCGCCTACCGCTCCCCCACAAAAATCCTCCTACCATGGATGTAAGCATCCTAAACACTGAGCCTGGGATCCAAATCGTCAGCGTCCTGAAATAATATAACAATCTAGGCAGAGCTACCATTTTCAAAAGCGCTACTCTTCCTGCCACCGACAAAGGCAAAGTACTCCAAAATGCCATGCTCCCTCTGATCCCCTGCACTGCTCTATTCACATTACCCTCCAAAAGGCCTGCTTGCTCATGACAGATGTTAGTACCCAAGTATGGTAGGCAGCAGGGCTCCCATCTTATTCTGTTCAGTTTAGCCGGGATTCCCATCGCCCGGTGCACTGGGAATAGCAAGTCTTTTCCCAATTCACACACAACCCCGAGACCTCCCCAAACATCTGCAACAGCGCCGTCGCTCCGGTTGAGACCTCGTCCGGGGAGACTAAAAACATCAGTAGATCATCTGCGTAAAGCGATATGTAATACACGTCTCCTCACATCTCCAGCCCAGCACAATGCCCCCCCGATCTAGCTCACACTGCCAGCGGTTCTATCGCCAGCGCGAACAGCAGCAGCGACAACGAACAACCCTGCCACATCCCACATCCCACTGAGCAGGAAGACGACACCGTCTCCCCCTTCCTTAGCCGAGCCATCGCTGAGTTGTATAGTATTTGAGTCCATCTCACAAATGCCTCCCCCAAACCCTGCCTGCGCATAACCTGGAAGAGAAATGGCCGTTCCAGACTATCGAATGCCTTCTCTATGTCTACTGACAGAATCAAGGCAGTCGAATACGAATCATGACAGTTCTCCAAAATTCGCATTAGCCGCCTCACATTAATTGACGTGTTACGGTTAGGTATAAACCCGACTGATCCCGATGCACTAGCTGCGACATGTATGGAAGTAGGCGGGATGCTAGGATTTTACTCAGGATTTTGTAGTCGGCTGTCAACATTGAGAGTGGGCGATATGCCTTCATATCCGTTGCTTCCCTACCAAGTTTCAGGAGGGGGATGATAATAGCCTCTCTAGTGGTCTTAGGCAGCATTCCTGCCTTATTTGCTTTTTGATATATCACTTTTAAGCACGGTGCTAAACAATCGACTTATCTGGAGTAAAATTCTATGGGGAGACAGTCCACCCCAGGGGTCTTGTTATGATCCATATGCTTAATCGCGCTCCTGATTTCTCCCACTGTGATCTCACTTTCCAGCAGATCTCCCTAGTCCTTACTCAGCTTTGGCAAGGCCACCTCATCCAAATACTCCCCTGTGCTATCAGCATCCTGAGTCAGGTGACTACCGTAGAGCCCAGTATAATATTCTAGGAACAAGCTGTTTATCCCTGATTGTGTCCTCACCATCTCCCCTGTGGGGGCTATCAGATCCAATATCGGTGCTCCTCTGGGAATTGGGTAAGCCAGCCACACCAGCAAGGCACTCGATTTGTCCCCCTCGGCGTGCATCCTTGCTCTGTAACTCTTATAATCAAAGGAGAACAGTCTCTCTACCTGTAACGCCACTGCCTCTCTAGGCTCCAAGACCTCAATATGCACTCCCGAATTCCCAGGCCGGTCTCTCTCAACGTCCCGCAGCCAGCCTTCTGCCTTCTCCAGATCAATCAATATTGTTTTCCTTCCTCCCACCATCTTGCTAATACACATACACCCAACCACGACCTTGAACGCATCCCACTCAATTGCCGCCGATGTCGCCCTCCCCTCATTCTCCTCAAAGTATTGGTCGATACCCGTCCCCAACTCCTTACAGAAGACTGGATTTTCCAGTGCCTCCGGTCGGAGTCGCCAGTCCGTAGGACTGCCCCCTCTCGGCTCCATCGTAACCACACTAGCAACGGGTTGTGATCTGATATCATCCTCGCCAGGTATTCACTACCTATCACCTTGGACAGGACATCGGGGTGCATAATATTGCATCCAATCGCACATGCAAGTCGTGGAGGCCAGAGTAATAGGAATAATCCCTCTCCTCCTGGTGCTGAGCGCGCCACGTGTCAACCAGCCCCCAATTTGTTTGCCATGCGCTTCTCGCCTTGGAAGTCCTATGTACTGGGGCACCAGACAGCAGGGGATGTGACCTGTCTCTCTCCACATCCGCTATTGAATTAAAATCTGCTCCCATTATTGTCGCATAAGTTAAATATGGTGCTAGGCTCCCCGATAAACTCTCAAAATATGAGGGTTGGTCCAGATTGGGGGCATACACACTACAAAGTGTTACATCCACTCCATTTAGCCACCCCCTCATCTCTAAAAACCTTCCCCCGGATCGACCAAGTTCTGCATTGGCTGAAAAGGATTCCCGCTCCAACCCATACCAAGGCCCCCCTGGTGAAAGCCAAGTAAGTTATGTAAAACAATTGCCCCTCCATCTCTTTTTCAGAGCTACACCCTCAGACCGGTTAATATGCGTTTCTTGAAGGAGCGCTACATGCACCCCCCGTCGTACCAGGTAAGCATGCACCTTGTGGTGCCTTTGCATTGAATAAAGCCCCCTCACATTCCAGGTAATACATTTCAAATCACGTAACGTCCCCATTTGTCAAACACTGCCCCCCTCGCACACTCTCCTCATCTAAGAGCACACCGGTGAAACTAACTACCCCCGCCTCCCAAGCCCTCCCCAACACCCTCCCCCAGAATAGGCACTACAACATTAGAACCCATCCAAACTATTGCTCAAGTGCTCCCACAAAGCCCCTAATGAGCTATACCCAGCCAAACTTACGGGAGGTGAGCCCTAAGCTTCAGAGAGTCGGCCACCTAGTCGACCGCCATCCTGCGCCCAATCCCCTTAATGTGCAACTAGCCCCCTCCGGGGCCACATAGCGGCAAGATCTCCTTCACTAGTAATCCACAGCCCCAATCTATCCCCGGCCCTCAATAGTCAGATCCCAGCCAACCAAGTCCAAAGTTAGACCCCACCACACATCCAGCCCCGCACGTATTGCACTACTCATGTCCTGCTAGAGTCTACATCACCCATCTACGATCTCATCCGCTGTCCCAGCTGCCATATGAGGCAATTTCAGGCTTCCAGCATCCGAGTGTTCATTGTCCTCTTCCAGGGACCTCCCTTCTGACTCTGACCCCACTGGAGATGCTACACCTTCCGCTCGAGAGAAAGCCGTGATGGCCTGCAAAGCAGCCACCAGCTCCTTCTCCGTCTGTGCCTCCCTTGGTTTCTGGGATGCTGGTTGACGTCGCCGGTTGCGCCTCAGTCTGCGCGGTCGTGGTCCCTCTGTGCCTACATTCACGCCACGCCCTGCATCTCCAATACCCGCTTTATACATCTCCAGCCAGTCCCATGCTTACTCAGGGCTGTCGTGAAAGGACATCTTGTCATCCATAGTTATCTTCAGGCACTCTGGGAACATCAGAGAGTATTGAATGCCCTTGTCCCGAAGTGCCGTCTTGACTGCCACAAACGATACCCTCAAGAGTATAATCCGGGAACAATGTCACCTTGCTGTTGTCCACTGTGTATGGGCCCGCCATCCTGGCCTTGTTCAACAGGAGATCTCTATCCTTCTAGTGAAGCAGCCTGGCCACCACTAGCCTTGGTGATCTCCCAGGGGCCAATGGCCTGGCTGGCACTCTGTGGGATCGCTCCAAAGTAAAGAAGGATGATAGACCTTCCGGCGCGACAGTCCCTTTTAGCCACTCCTCCAAATAGTCCACCATGTGGGATCCTTCCACCCCTTCAGGTAGACCTACCACCCGAATGTTGTTTCTTCGATTCCTCCCTTCGGCATCCTCTGTTCGCCGCTCCAGGGTATGCAGTCTATTTTAAAAATCGGTCATCTGTGCCAACATCGACTTCTGAGCCGGTTCCAGGACTTCTATGGCTGCCTCAGTTTGCTTCACCTTGACGGCCAGTTTGGCGTGGTCCACTCTGAGCAGTCCTAGGCCCTGCGTGACATACGCAATGTCCAGTTGCAATGCCTCCATGGTGTCTGTTATGGCTTTTAGTATTTGATCAACCTGCTGCTAGAGCATCCCCTCTGGGCGTTGCTGCGAGACCTCTCGCGCCTCCGTGGCAGTTGTGTCTTCGTCCTGCTCCACTGGTGTACCCGCTTGCTTACCCCTCAGTTTCCCCTTGTTTCCTCTGGCCTAGAGATCTGTTAGACCGGTGGGTTTTCCTCTGCAGATCACCTCCCTTCAGCAGTTCCCACTGCTCTTCCTCGGCTCTGGCAGTCTAGCCGACCCCAATGCACCGCTCTTCACCCCCTCTATGGGGCTCACACCTCGGCAAGGTCGTCCTCCAAGCCCAGTCGGGCATTGCCTCTCCACAGTCTCAGCCCTCCTGGCAGCCCTCTTCTCCAGCGGGGCATCAAAGGCTCTGTTCCAGCAGTGTGGCACACTCCAGGGTATCGGGCGCCAGCTGCGGTGTCTCTCACGTTGTCTACTTCCATGGTCCCCTCGCCTCAAGGGTGAGTGGTATCAGGCCACAACTCCAACTCAGAGCCTACTCCTGCCAAGCCCACAGCTTAGCCCCTTGTCCGCGCCCACTGGATGAACTTTCGCCACTTCCGTCAGCCTCGCTACTTCTCCAGTCGCACCGCCCTGTTCACCTCTTGCTGAGAGCACCCATTGGCGGCTCCTTACGTCTCTGCTCCCATCCAGCCGTATTCTCCTCGCTCTGCTGAGTCTTGCCAGCTTGCCAGGTGTCCTCCCTTCCACGGCCCTCCAGACTCAGTCGCACCAGTTGTTGACCCCCCCGAGAGGGGGGAGTGGCCGATATGTTCATCCGGCTTCACTCAATCGCCAGTCCCCTCTAGTTGAGCGGGCACCCCCCGCTGCATCCGCATCTTCCCCTGTGGATCCTGCGCTCCACAATTGGTCTTCAAAAGCAGGTCGTTTGCCTATTTCACCATCTCCGTGGTATTACAAACTCAGCTCCCCGCCAGGAGTGTCGCACTGCCCCAGTCCTCCTCAGTGTCCCTCATCCACCACCTTTGCGTGCGTGCAGGTCCAGGGCTCCACTTCCCGTCTGGCTCCGCTGAACTCCACCTTCCACTTCAGCAGCAGCGGCCGGCCTCAGACTCGCTACTCCATGTACCCTGCAACCTCCGGGCCCCTCCGTTGCTCAGCAATCAGGCCGCTCACGCACGCGGCCCCAACTGTCAGCCCTTCTGCAAGCTCCAACTCACTGCGCCACTCAGCCACACCAACCCCCGCTTTCTTCCCTGCTTCAAGGACTGTCACAGTTCATCCAGGCAGTCGGTGCAGCCTCAGCAGCTCCCACGCCGCAGCTGGACCGCCGGCTGGAGCGATCCGCCCCCCACCGTGCCGCTGATTACCTTTAAGCCTCCAGAGGGCTGTTGATTCCACCCCCGGGGAGAGGGGGGCGCTCACCGCTACTTGTGTCCCGCTCCGAATTGTGCCATGATACTATCTTCCTCTGTAGACCCCCACCAGGAGTCCCAGTCTCTCAGCTGCAATATAGACCCCAAGACCCACTTGCGGATTCAGCTCTTTGCAGCCGTGGGTTTCATCAGGTCACTCACGCCGCCATTTTGTTTCCCCTCAACTGGCCGGGCTTTCTGATACACCAGGCTTGTATGGGTTTCAAATCCCTTGTTCCCCTTAGCAGCGATCGTCCCGGGCCCTCGTGGGTAGATTCCTCCCCGCCAGCGATCCCCTGTCAGTCCCTGCAGTTCAAGCCGCCTTTGCGGCTATCGGCATCTCGGAGCTCGTACAAAGCCATCTGGGACCGTGACTCGGCTCCCCTTTCAGTCGTCAATTCTCTTGTCCGCTGCGCTCCAGGACTCGCCTTCGTGGCGGCTGGTGCTTCTAGGCTCTCGCTACCTTCGCCTCATGGGTTCGGGGGCTATTACAGTGTACCTTATGCAGAATAAAAGACGGGGTCGGCGCGGAACTCTGTGCTCACGTGTCCGCTCTCATCCGCCTCATGGCTACGCCCCTCCAATCCGAACTCAAGGCAGTGTTTAAAGGTGGCGGAGAACAGATTGTGAACTGCAATATATCCTCTTCCATTTACAGCGAGAATGCTGTGTGCTGTTTGTTTTGCAAAATCTTCCTTTGAAAAAATATTTTTGGTGCAGATATTTAGCAAACCTGCCTTCTGTGGGGTCCCAGAGGTTGAGTATCTGGTGTGTCACTACTATTGCCTTCCTCATTGCAGTTGTGTTTGTTCACTTCTGTGTTAAAACCTTGTTTTTATGTCTGTCATTAGCCAAGACCTTTCGATTTTACAAAAATGTTTAACTCTGGAGTTAGCCATGTCCTTTCGATTGTAATAAAATTAGATGTATAATACAATTTCTTATAGCGCTCTTCATCCGTGCTTCCAGTCACCTGGCGAGATTGGATGCCTCCTCATCACACATGTTAACATCTGTGCAGTTAACAATCATTATCAGAGACAATAATTTTGAGACTAAGATATACAATAAACTTATTAATAAGATCAGTCTCCTCCTTGAGAGAAAATCTCTCCTTTGGACAATTTTTAAGGAGTTAACGCAACTGCAAAGATATTAACATGTATTATAAGCAGGCATCCACTCTCACCAGGAGACTGGAGGCACCGAATTATCCTCACAGGATCACTAAAAAGGCCAGGAAATTGGGCAAGAACAATAACAAGGAGGCCTTATTAGAAACTGTAACCAAACATGAGTCGGACAGACATTCCCCCCTTTGCCTCCAGTACTACCAAGAATATTATCACAAAACAATTGAATGAGCTCCTTTTTTCCCTTAAGGGGAATGCTAAGATACATGACCTATTAGTACATACAAAGCAACAGTAGGAACAAGCATTGGCATAGACAATAGGTCTCGCCTTTGAGACCTTATAAGTGTTTAGCCATGCAACAGTTGATGTTGTTGCACCAAGGATTTTGTGCTGCATAACTAAATACTTATAAGGTCCCAAAAGTGAGACCTATTGGCTATGTGTTGTCTTTTTCCCCGGGTGGGCAAGGTCCAGGGGAAATTTATTTATTAAAGGGAGGGAGTCACATTGCCCACCTCCAGAGGACAATTACAACCACAGGGACACTATCCCCTGAAGCCTGGCTGCATACGTAAAGGGGCGGGTCGGGGCCCCCCTCCTAGGGCAATTTTGGCTTTGGGTAACCCATCTCCCAGGGCCTGGCAAAATTTGAAAATGGGGAGGGGCAACACAGCCCCCTCCTAGAATGAATTCTGGCCCCAGAAACCCCACCCTCAATGGCCCAGTTGAAATTTGAAAGAGAAAAGGGAGGGGGCTGCGTGCCCCCCTTCCCGAGCCAAAAATGGCCCTGGAGACCCCATCCCCAGGACAGACTAGGTCCCGGGGTGCCCACCAGTGTGGGCAGGGAAACCTGTGTTAGCACTTGCTTTGCCGGAGCAATCTTAAAGATCCTGCCAAGCAAGCGTAAACATTAAGTCCACTCCCCATGGGCGGGAGCATGAAAAATGCTCCCACCTGTTGGGAGTGGACTTTGCATCTGGTTTCCCTGTCCACTGGGAAGCGGGCATGGAAACAGATGAAAGAATTGCTCCCGCCCGGAAGGGGCAGCATTTTTTGCTGCTCCCTGTGGGCAGGAGCAATGCCGGCTCCGGCTGGAAGCGGGAATCTGGTTGGGGCCGCTAAGTATTGGGGCTCCCCTCATTACCTCCATCAATGGTAAATAGGGTGCCCATGGTGGGCTCCAGGGCACCCACCTTTTATTGTCCTGGCCCTGGCTGATGGAGTGTCTAGGGCCTAAATTGCCCCAGGAAGGGGCTTCAGCTGGGGGTCCCTGGGGCTACAAATCAGGGAGGAAGGGGCCGCGCAGCCCTCTCTCCCATTTTTATTTGGCCAGGACGCAGGGGATGCGGTCCTCAGGGCCGATATTGGCACAGGATGGGGGTCTGCAAGCCCCCTCCCACTTCACAATGTGCCAGACTTAGGGAGGTAGGATCCACAGGACTAAACTTCACTTGGGTAGGGGGGCCGCCCAGCCTCCTACCCTATTAATAATTATATTTGGCCTCAGGGATTGGGTCACTCGGCCAATATTGACCTGGGAGGGGTGGCTGCGTGCCCTCCTTCTCTCTCTTAACATGGCCGGGCCCTGGGAGATGGGGGTCCCTGGGGCCAGAAATTGGGTTACAAACCCTTCTTCCCTAAACACAAAAGTGTGGCGGGCCCTGGGAGATGTGTGCCCTCCTCACGGGTTGGCTGCCTTTCGGGTTTGGCTGCAAGGCCTTACCGCTGGTCATGCCTTCTTTCCAATGCCCCCCGCACACATCCATAGACCATGCACGGCATGGGGTTGACTGTATGCGGGGGTGGGCCACAGGGCCTGTCTGCAGGCCCTGCGGCCAACTTCCTTTAGCAATGCGTGGTGGTGGTGGGATTAACATACAGTAATTAAATATTGCTTCATGTTTAAATAACAACCTAGAAATTCACTGAAATAAACAAGGGTTACAGGGGCGTTATAGTTAGCAAATACCAATAAAAAACGTAGAAATTCACTGAAACAAACATAGGTTACCGGGACATTCAAGTAAGAAAACAGGATTAAAAAGCCTTAGGAATTCATTGAAAAAACAAATGTTACAAAGCTGTTATAATTAGGTTCAGATTTAACACATATAAAACAATAGAAATTCAGCAGTTAATTCACGTTAGCTCAAATATCTGTAACTTGTGCCCTAAGGTAACTATAAATCGTGTCTTGCCATGCACTGCTAATTACCCCACATATTACATCACACATAATATCTTCTATGACATTGTTGATAATAACAGTGAAACATTTGCTGGAAAATGATTGATGAGAAAACTGCGCATGGGTGGTACGCGAGTTATAGTTATCTTAGGGCATGATTTATAGCTACTTGAGAAAACTATAACTGCTGAACGTCTATGGTTTTGTGTGTGCAAAATCTGAACGTAATTATAATGGCCTTGTAACCTTTAGTAATTTAGTCAATTTCTATGTTTTCTTTTATTCTATTACCTAACTATAACATCTCTGTAACGTTTGTTTTTTTCAGTGCAAATATACATATATATATATTCAATGAAAAAAACATAGGTTTCACACTAGTTATAGTTAGGAATTAGCATTTAAAAAACCTTGCAAATTCATTAAAAAAACATAGGTTTCACACATGTTATAGTTAGCTGGACATTTCACTCATACAAAACCTTTGAAATTCCCCCGTTATAGTTAGTTCAGCTAACTATAACTTGCGTGCCCGCAATGCACTGCTGATGACGTCACATATTACATTACTCATGACATGGTCAGTGACATCACTCATGACATCACTGATGACATCACTGATGGCATCATCCTTGTGACAGAGTGGCAGACCTGCTCTCAGCGTAATATAACCGTTGATACACACATTCAAAAATAGAAACAAAAAATTTCAAAATAATGGAGATACAACCTATTCAGTAATTTCACCATCTACATACACATCCACTCATTCACCAACAGTTCTATATAGTCACTCATACATGTACTCACTCATTATATGTACTCATATACCTATACATCCTGTTACACACCGACACTCATCCATAGAGTTACTCACACACATACTCACACATGCAAACATCCATTTATTTGCATATACAGCTATACGCACACCACTACACTTACTTTTACAGAAACGTACACATACTTACTCTCTTAAACAATTACTTATAGAAACACATACTTATTTATACAGGAACTCTTCCAAACTCTCACTCTCACATATAATCACTTATATACATCAATATTAACATATACTAGTTTAAAACAAACTTACTGATAAAGACACTATTGAGACAGTCATTAACTCACGAACACACCCATACACACACTCATCTACTCATACAGTCCTGTACACATGCTGTCTTGAAAACACATACAAACAGTGAGTCACTCATTCATGCATCTATGCGCTAAGTAATATCCCTCACCGAACCATACAGACACTCAGACACCTATATATAATAAATGCACTTTTCTAAACATCTGGAAACTTGGTTTTGTTTAACCTATGGTTTTTCCAATGAATTTGCAAGGTTTTTTAAATGCTAATTCCTAACTATAACGTGTGTGAAACCTATGGTTTTTTTCAGTGAATATATATATATATATATATATATGCACTGGAAAACTAAACACCAATTTCCCTTACAAAGAAGTGGAAAGTTTGCATGTCTGCACCTTTCTTATTTTTCACCTTATTCATCTTCCGCTCAATCAACACATGATCCACACATACACACACCTACTTGCTGCCTTTCTTGGCTGGGGTTATCAATTATTCTTCTTTAATTCAAATTCAAAATGCAGGCCCTTTATTCAGCCTTCTTGGTAACTACTACCCATGAATGGCGGTGGGTAATTCGCACACTTGCGTCCTTTCTTGCATCCTTTCCACCGCACACTGTGTGCACTTTGTGCACTAGCTTCCTTCCTTAGATGTGGTTCTCGTTTCTCTTGCTCCCACTGCGGAATCCAACACCCTATCTGTGTAATGAGCTGGAAATCCAAAGATCCACTACACTGACAAGGCAGTGGGTAGTTTGCGTGTCTTCAGCCTTTCTTATTTTTCACCTTTTTCATCTTCCACTCAATCAACACATCATCCACACATACACACAACTACTTAATGCATTCCTTAGCTGTGATTATAAACTATTCTTCTATTTCATATTCCTATTCAAAGTGCAGGCCTTTATTGAGCCTTTTTATTGTAACAACTACCCCGGCCGAAGGCACAGTGAAATTTGCACACTTGCTCCCTTTCTTGGCTGGGGTTATCAATTTTCTTCAATTTGATATTCTTATTCAAACTCAAAGCCCTTTATCGAGCCTTTTTGTTGTAACTACTGTTTCAGGGATTCTGCTCCTACACAGAACTGTGCATAAAGACTTAGGACCTCAGTGAATTACAGTGTTCCAAAACCCACCTTAGTTACCCAAACCCCCTAACAGACTAGCAATCAGTGACTCATTGGTTCTTCGTCCTTTAGCAAAAACACCAATGACTAGTCAACCCAGAACATGCGACTTAGATTACCTCAAGTAAAGTGGATAAAAAGAGCACTCTTTCGTTATAGTCTTACACCAGTCCAAAACAAGGAGCAAATAAAGACACGTGCAAGTTTGAAATGTTTATTTCTAGCGCAGTAATCTCATGCACAGTACCTTAGATAATACAAGCAAACTTATTATCAGAAACAAGGTTGTCAGCATTGTTACTATTCCATAAAATACAAAGGGAGAAAGCATCTTATAATGCTAAAGGGAAACAGATTTAAAATATACCTAGATTTCACCCTCCCTACCTAGCAGGTTAGTTTATAACTACAGAAGGTCTCATTGGATTACATGGGCGGACCCATACCTCTGGTACTCAGCAGTAGTGGAACACATTGAGTTCTGCACAAACTGTCAGGATACAAATGTTCTCCAACGGTGTGTAATCATGCCTGCACACTGCATTATTAACCGCGCCAGTATCAGAGGTGGCAACAGCTGCATATGTGTTATGGCTCAAACGTGCGAGGATCATTCCGAATAACAGACACAGTGTCCAAGATAACCTTGATGTTCCATGATATCACTATACACACTAAACTAGCGAGGCAGTCTACAAATGTAGCATAACAAATTATTCTCATGTGAAGCAAAATACTCAGCCTTCTCTAAACAATATCGCAAGTGCGTGTCGTGTGCAAAGCAGAGCAGGAAAGCAAAAATGGCGTTTAAGCTTCTAATAAACCCATGCTAACTTAACACGGTGTGAGTGCAAGGCTCAGCTCCACTTCCTTGATCGAAGCGCGTGATATAAACGTGGGCGAATTATGAACGCAGAGTCCAAGCCTGAAAAGCAGAGTCAAGTTCAAATTTGCCCAAAAAATTATTCGCTGTTTCATAGAAAGCAGTAACTAAATAATAAAGAATAGGTAGAAAAATCAGAGTCTTATTCCAACAGCGTATAAGCACAGTATGTAGCAACAGCCTCCAGGAGGAAGTCATTGTTCTCATCTGAAAACATTTCAGCCATCCAATTCAATAGTGGGAATGAACATACATGTTCCTCAATGATCGGAGCCTCTATCACCATCGGAGGAAAACTCGGGTCATCTTCAATGTAACTGAGTGCCAAGAAGTCAAGCGCCGCTGCAAAAACATTCCAACGTCCCATTATTCCATGTATCGCTGCTAAGGCCATAATCCCGCTACCAGAACAGAGCAAGTCATGAACCACTAAGGGGCTCATCAGCTGGTCATAATCCGCGTTGGGAGACACCGTACTGCAGAGACACAAATCCAGGGCCCAGTCTAAATCGCAGCTCAGGCAATGGAAGACAGGTTGAACGCATGTGAAAAAGGAAAATCGAAAACATAATCCATAAGCTGCACTCAATGTAGCCAGAGACAGCGCTCCGTAATAACTAAGCATTCGTTTGCGGACCAGCAACAGCCGAGAAATATTGTCGTGTGCTGCAGGATGTGCATCCATATTTAAGTAAACAAATTAATAGAAGCACACCGGCAACTAATGCGAGTATTAAGGGGAATCCACCAAAGATGTTGGAAAAAATCAAATGAAAAAATGCCGAGAAGACACCAAATATAGTTTGAAAAGAAGTCACAAGGCCACTGCTTATAACTTTAAAAAAGTAAGGTAACCCCGTAGTCGAGGATGCATTAAAGATAGTCTGAATTAACTCCCCAAAATGCAGGGGCACGTCTGTATTTAATAAAGCATGCACTTCTGTGCGGGTGTTTGCTACATGAAGGACAAATGTTTCTCTAGCAGATGTAAGAGCAACCTCTTTTTGAGACAATAGCGTTCTTATACGGCTCATTTGGTTGACTCTGCTTTCAAGGTCGGAATCGATGGCCAGATGGAAACATCCAGCTTCCCATGCAGAGGAGTAAACACAACTTTTTTATAGCAAACCACACGCTCAGTTACCGTAATCATGTAAGCGATGCCTGCTAACATCGCACAACAATCTGCATTATTTCAAAGTAAATAACTCCAGTTTGCCAGTAAACTGAATGTTGTTATGATAGCAGGTGTCGGAGTGCCTTTCAAAACTTAGGCCTAATTAGGCGCATCTTCATTACAAGAGCCATGCAATTGTATGTGTCTACAAATTAAGGAGTGATCTGGTGCTATTGTGCAATCCTCATCATTCAGATAAACTTCTTTTCACTCCCTCAGGCAACTATATGTAAATGGTAATAATCAAGCTTCATGGAGATAAGCGCTGCCTAAAGATCCATATCTGCCTATACCATAGTCAAGTCAAAAAGATTTTATTTGTGTTGGTACTCGACAGAGGACCACAAATATAGCATTTAAAACAGAAAATAAGAAAAAATATACATCATCAATTAATATAAAAACAACATAGATTTAAAAAATTTGTATATATTATAACATACAAGTTCGTTCGGAGGCGATTTGCCCACTGTTAATAGTTCTTTTTCCTTTGTTATCCTGCAAGTACGATATATTGGATCAAGATACATAGCACGGGCTACCACTACTTTAGAACTAGGGCAAACAAATAATAAATGCTCCATGGTCTGCTCGCCCCCTTGACATAAAGAACAGAGAGAGGAGGATTCCCCAGCAGACCATTTCGATTTATAGGATTGCACAGGTAAAATGCCTATTCGTAGCATCAAGATCACCCTCCTAGCACTATGTGTAAGGAAAAACCCGATATAGGGCTGGATGTGTTTATACTCTAATGGGTCTGTAAAAGATTTGTATGTTGGTAATTTTTTACTATGCGCAAGGTCCAGATCAAAACTCAACCTAGGGGTAAAACATTTAAGGAAGAGTTTTAGTTGCGATGCAGACCAGGTGAGTAAGATATCTGTAGTAATTTCAGCCATTCAAAATGCAGCTGTCATATTCCCTAAAAAAGTTTGCTTAGCTGCTTCTGTGTCAAAAGTTTCTTTATTCAACAGGAATCTAAGTGTTCCCTCCTTTGCGTGGAGGAGGTTGTAGGCCCACCTAATGATGTTGGCCACAGCCGTGGCATAAGCACTTGTTATAGCAAATTCTAGCCTTAGAACTTGTACTGATGTTGCAGCTGGGACCTTCATAATTCTTTTCAGGATTTTTCCTTCTTGGCGATCCATGAAGCCCCATTGTTTTATGGGAATATATTCCATTGCGTACGACAGGACTGCAGGAATTTTTACTTTATATATTTTTAATAGTGAGGAGAAATGCCTGCTCCCAGTAGCGCTATAAAGTCTTGAGAGTGCTCCAGAATGTAAGTCAGATTTCTTTATTAAATTATCTATATGTTTTGTGTTTGTTAGATTCTTTGAGAGGATCCTGCCGAGATATATATATTCATTTACTTCATCGATCTTTTCTCCGCCTAGCCTCCAGTTGTATTTGACACTTTTTTTCCTCCCAGAAAAGGCTACAACTTTTGTTTTCTTTATATTTGGGATTAAGAAATTTTCTTTTGAGTATTGATACAGGATGTCCAGGGAATTTTGCAGACCAAATGGAGTGAGATCAAACATCACTATATCGTCCGCATAAAGCAACGAGTGTATACTTTGTTTGCTTATTTTTGGAGGCAAGCTCGAGCCCTGCTGTAGCTGATCTGGCAAGTCACTGAGGTATAACGAAAATAACATAGGGGCTAGGAGACATCCCTGTTTAAGACCATTAGCTGTATTTATTCTTTTCGTTAAGCCTTTTTCGCCCCCCATTTGGACTTGACACCAGGTTTTGGTGTGAAGGCTTATTATTACCTGTAGCAGATGTTCGTTGATTCCAAGACTCCTCAATTTATTCCATAATGTGGGTCGATCGACACGATCAAATGCAGTCGAATAATCTATAAATGCCATATAGACAGTCTGAATTTTTCGTGTCACATATTTATCGAGAATGACCTGAATAATTGCGATATTATCCGTTACAGAATGCTTAGGTCTAAAACCAGCCTGGAACATAGGTATTAGACCCAGCGAAAAAGCCCAGTTTTTCAAATGGAATAATACTTCCGCAGCGAAAAAATTTCCGGTGGCATCCATCAATGCTATTTGACGGTAATTTCCTGCTACCGTTTTGCTACCTTTTTTATGTATAGGGATAATAATACTCCCCTGCCATGATTTTGGTACTTGTCCAGTAGTCAAAATATAGTTAAAAAGTGGGGTTAACATAAAACTCCATTCCTTAGGATCTACCTGCAGGGCCTTGATTGGTATTTGGTCGGGACCAAAGGCACCTGTGCTTCTGGCTTTCCGTATATGGGTTTCTACCATTATTGCCGTTGTTTGTGGAATTAATGATTTATGTTTTTCCTTTACTTTATCAGCACTATTTTCTTGTAATTTAACCATATTTGATTTATAAAGATCTATCAGATAAATTTCCCACTCTTTCGGCGGAACCGGTACTGCTAATAATTTCTTTTTTGTTCCTGTTAGTTTAGCTATTAAGGACCAATATGTTCTCTGGTTATGTTCTTTTGCAGCAATTTGTAAGTCAACCCAGTTGCGATCTTGAAAGGTTTTTTTCATACTTGTTTTTTCTCTTCTCAGTTGATTTTTCAGTTTGTTTATTTCTTTCTTTTTTGTAGGAGAAGAATTTAAATATTGAGCACGTATCAGTTTATTTAGTTTTTTCTTTGTTAATGTGTTCCGGGTTTTGTTTGTATTTTTCTTCATTTTATTACCTGTATTTCTTTGATGTATCATTTTTATTAGTGCCTCTTTGAGTTTATTGAGCATACTCTCAAAGTTTACAATAGGGTCATCTGAGTAAAATTTCCTTAATAATTGTATATGCTTAATCAGTATTGTTATTTTGTCCATGTGAGATGAATTCCAAAAGATACGTCTCTGTTCGCAGTTTACTAAGGTTGCATTTCTATAGAGGATCATCTGTCCTTCTGCTGCAGAGTGAGCTGACCAACTGGTACATAGTTGCATCACGGCGTGATCGCTATCGGGTGTAAAATTGGAGTGAAGATACATGATGGTTTCAAATAGATCTTTGCCACAGATGATGTAATCTATAATTGAAGTGCTCCCGTTTCCCTGTCTAGTGTATGATGCCGGGATGTCTCCTTCAATATTTCCGTTCAGGATTACCCCATTTATGTTAAATAGTGCTGATAGCATCATTTTCCCTCTTTTATTTGAGTGGATATCTCTGGGGAATTGGGGAGTTGAAAAGTCCAGTGTTTCCTCTTCAAAAATTCTTTCCCACTTTTTTATTTCCGAGTTTGAGATTTTTCCGTTGAAATCACCCATGATTATGTAAGATGGAAACATATGGACTTCTATTATTTGCATGATAGTTTCCATAGTATCTACAAATAGGGTGTCCTGCTTTCTTCCAGGGGGGTGTATATATTAAAAAGCATGATTGCACTTTGTGAGGCCGTCTTGTAAGTATTTAGAAAAAATTGTCACAATTAGTCTCAACTATCTCCTGAGCCCATAGGTAATCCTCCCTCATTAGAATAGCCAAACCTCCTTTAGCATGGCCCCGATTAGTAGCTTTTGCTGGTATGTTATAAACATAGTAGCCTTTCTGTGAGAAGGGTTCTGTTGCCCAAGTTTCTTGTAGGGTCAGAATATCAGGTTGTTTCTTAAGGACTTCCTTCATTTTGTTTATTGTTCTCCCTGCCATATTCCACGATGTTAACTTTAGACCTTGGTTAAACAGGGTACTTCAAGCGGTTAGAACTTTTGTTGCAGTTCAATGTCCCCGATAACCAGGTCCAGGACTTCACGGTATCAATGTCAGTAGCTCTATTCTCATTTGAATCCGAGTACCAGACTTCCCTTTCCCCTTTGTTCACGTGAATTTTCAGTATATCTTCTCCTTGTCGCATGCCTCTTAAATAGCTTACTCCTGAGTCTTCTAGCACCAGAGAAGATCTAAGACCATGTTTTGTATGAAAACTAAAGATTGGTTGCATATTATTTTTTGAGTTTTTATAGTTTTTATTTCCTTTGGGCTCGACCTTCTCAATTACATCATATCCAAATCTGTGTATTATTTCTTTTTCCTTGAGTATGATCCCGGGTATTACTGGTGACCAAAAGGAAACCAGTGCGATTTTATTATAACCTCTTTTGGGGAGAGTCACTAGGTCTATCTCGTTGCTAGTCAATGATTGGAGAGGCTGTAAATTTTGCAAGAGATTAAGTATCCTGCCTCTATTAAGTGGCATATTATCGGTGGGAAAAAGTTCCTCAAACTGTAGTGCATTTGACTGTATATTAACACTGCATTGGGGGTCCTTCTCACCGTTTCTTTCAGCATCGATGTTCTCATGTATTGTCTTTGTGACTGTCCTGACAGGGAGATATTCATCCGCTCTTGGGTTCAATATTGACATTGTCTCTGTGATATTTCTTTTAGTGGATTCTCCTTTTTTAATAGTTTGTGGCGTGTTATTCTCACCATTTTTCTCCTCTAGATCGTTTTGAGGTATATTGATTTTTTGGAATTTTAGTTTACGGGTTTTCTTTTTGTGAATCCTTCTTGTGGGTTTTTTTTTCTCTTATTTCTTCCCATTTGCTCAAGTTCCTTGATTTTATTAGTTGTTATTTCTCCTTTTTGGATTTCTGAGTTAGTTTTAGTACTAAGATCGTCATCTTCCTTTACAGAATCTTTATCATATGTATCCGTTTTTCTGTGTTTTATGAAAATCGGAAATTGTTTTAACTTTTTTTGTGGTTTTTCTCTAAATAATTTTTTCAAAGAATAGAGTGTAGATTCGTTTAGAGATTCCGATTTTTTCCTTTTATGAGTTTCTAAAAAGTCTTTTTCTGATGTCTGAGTAGTAGAGTTACATTTTCTTTGTTTAGGGCCATTTTCCGTTTGTTTAGTGGTATCCTTTAATTGATTTTCTATTGGTTTTGAGGACTCCTTTTTCTTTTTCTCTTCTACTAGAAACTTTAGAATACCAATTTGGACATCCAAAGTTTGATCAGAATTTTCAAGGATGTTTCCTAAGAAGGAAAGAACCGATTCTAATATTTCCTGTAGTGAGAAAAGAGCCTTAGATAATGGAATTGTGGATTTGTCAAGATTATTGTTTTCAGTTAAGAAAGGGTCCAAGAAGGAGTCTTGTTCTTGAAAGTGTTCAGATGTTTTTTTTGAATCAGTATATGATAGCTTTGTTTCGGGGCTGTGTTTTTCTAGTTTTGAGTTGAGTATACTTGGATCCTCTAACTTATGTGGGCTCCCTTTACCTTTTATAGGAAGTAGCTTTCTATTAGGACTATTTTCTTCTGTATTGTGATTAAGTAAACTTAAGTCAACTGATTTATTTAGACTCTCATGGCCTCTTATAGGAGTTGATGATTTCAAGAGAGTAACTTTATAGTCCGTTAATTCTGGATCTTTCGAGGAGTGATTGGATTTGTTAATTGACGCCATGTCACTTGCATTGTGAGTCAAATGGGGAGATTCTGATAGGCATGTTTGATCCCCAGTACTCAGGAGTGGTTTAGTTTCGGTGTCTGACATTATTTTATCAGGTATCTTTTTTGATGGTATGGCAGAAAAATATTCATTAATTGCCGGGGTTAAAGTACTTCGACCAGGTTTTATCGCTTTGTCTGTAGATTTCCTGACTGCTTCCTCAGTTCCCATTCGCTTCATGAATATTGTGCGTGAACGTAATTTTTTTAGACCCATATATCTTTCCTGTTAGAGATTTTACAATAATATAGCTGAAGAAAATCTCGTTGAGTCACGTTCCAGTACGATGTTTGTGTCAGCACGGAACTCTAGACGGCTCCTCCTTACTGGTATAAGATTAACTTGCAACTCTTGTCGATGAGGAGGAAATAACCTTTTGTCAAGGGTTCGTCTCCACAATGGTCAATTTTTCGGGCGGAAATGTTAATAGGGTGGCCCGTCCCATCCACGATCGACCTCGGACGGCCTCAGACGGCCCGCCCTTGTCCCGGGCTTCTCCCGGGCGCTTCCCGCGCGCTCCCGCGCAGCGGTTGTGTGATCGGTATAATATAGTTAGGAGGTTGAGGGGGGCGTGGCCACCAGGGAGAGCGTCACCAGGTGATTCCGGTGAATGGAGCAGCAGGGACTCTTGGGAGTTCGAGTCCTGCTGTGAACACGCTCGCAGCCCTGTGGTGGAAATGCCCTCAAAACGATGTGACCAGTGATCCAGCAGCACTGTAGTGCGAAGCGGGACCCGCGGAGCGGGTCCGGCAAGCAGTAGCGTCTTTCAGTGCACAGGCGAGATCACGTTCCAGTAGACGCCTCCAGGAGCCTCCAGCGTCAAGGTTCAAGCAGCAAACAACAGGTAACCGGCAAGAATCAGTATCCGGATTCTTTTAAGGAATGCAGGGGGGCGTGGCCACCAGGGAGAGCGTCACCAGGTGATTCCGGTGAATGGAGCAGCAGGGACTCTTGGGAGTTCGAGTCCTGCTGTGAACACGCTCGCAGCCCTGTGGTGGAAATGCCCTCAAAACGATGTGACCAGTGATCCAGCAGCACTGTAGCGCGAAGCGGGACCCGCGGAGCGGGTCCGGCAAGCAGTAGCGTCTTTCAGTGCACAGGCGAGATCACGTTCCAGTAGACGCCTCCAGGAGCCTCCAGCGTCAAGGTTCAAGCAGCAAACAACAGGTAACCATAGTATTTCATGCAAACCTCAAACTTAAACAGGCTAAAAGGTAACGTCACAATACCGTGGATAAGCCACACAGCTGAATCGGATCTCCAATGAGTGACCACTTGTAACCATTCTCATAGCGCGCCCTGTGCTCTGATTTGACAGTGAGAGAGTGATCGCACCATAGTTTGTACTGCTAATCATTCTCAGCATACGCTACAAATACGCTTTCACGTTACGCTTCGCATCAAAGCTTCCGTGTGACGTCATGTACGGCACCCCGTACGCGAAAGACACAAATGTTTTTAATTGTTTAAAAACATATATTTATGTATTTAATGAACATATTAACAGAATACATTTTATAGGTTAGTTATTAAAATAGTTTTTTAAAACTTTGAACAATCATATATTACTTTTAAAAGCAATTACACAAATCACGGTGGATCGTCATGCGTACTCGCATCGTAAGAGCACCGTAAGCACAGCGTACGCGTACGCAAAGCCATGTGACTTTAAAAGAAGAGATTTGATTGGTTTATAACACTTCCTATTCCAACTGTTGAAAGTTCCGTCCCATTTTAATCATTCTACTTTGACTTTCTAAGAAGAAGCATCTCTTCTGAGAATCTTGTCAAATAGAAGGAAGATTACCATAATACCAGCAATGGACTCATCTTCCAGCCATTCTTCAGAGGAATATTTCATTCCTGAAGAACCTCCAAAGAAGAGGAAAGAAGCTCTAATTTGGCAGTTTTTCACTTTTCCAGAAGGGCAAAGGTTAATGCTCCAAAAGTAACCTGTAAAATTTGCCAAACAACTCTTTCAAGGGGTGATCCATCTAAAAAATATTCATTTGGCACAGCAAATATGGAGTGACAGGTGAAGAACTTGCACCCCAACAACTTTGCTCGAGCTGCAACATGGAGGTTGCAGGACAACCCACCTGGTCCTGCACCAAGCACATCAACTGCTGCACCAGCATCTTCAGTAAGCAGTCCACCCCCACAAATTGATCCTGATTTTGCTAAAGTTAAAATTCCATTAATTTATTGCAATAAACTTTTGTGTTATGGGGAACAGTCTATTGACCTGATAAAACGCAGGAAGCAGGAGCATCGCTGTCCTTGACATTAGGTTTTTTTTTTCATTCTTTTGTTCCTGTTGGACACTTTTGAGTTCCAAAAAAACTTGTTGACAAAACACAAAAAAAAATAGAAAACTAAAAACACCATAAAAAAAGAATTATAACGATCTGCTCCTAATAACCACATGAACACGGAGTTAAGAATGTGACGATTTAATGTCCCGAGCGCCGGGAACGCTACTTGCCCATTGCTAGACTCGTGGCAACTCCCGTGGCCGCCTACGTTCCCAGAATGCACTGGGCGCACGCTCTGGTAAACTAGAGCGCGTCGCCACATGAATGTTTAAGGAGCTGCAAAGGGACCCCATCCCCCGGACCTCAAAAATTAACATTTGGGACCATGTGGGGAACCCCAATACCCCCGCGGTCCCAGCCAGCTCCCTGCGTGGTTCGAGAGCCGGCATTGCTTTGTCAGAGAGAGCAGTTCATATGCTCCTCTCTCTAACAAAAAGCAATCTGCTTTCCTACTTAAAAAAAACAGCATATTAACTTGCTCTCTCTTTCAAATAGGAAAGCGGTTTGCTGTGCTAAAGTGGAAGCCGCGACGCTCCCGCCCTACCTTGGCAAACAGCAGTGTCCCGGGGGTAGGCACCCCGGGGCACTGCAGGAGCCGGCCCAGGGAGGTGTCGGACCCCAGGGCCATCAAGAGCTCCAGGAGGGAGGCCGCCCGACCCCCTCCCAACATTGAAAAGCCCAGAGAGGTGGTGGTCCCCGGGGCTAGGGGGTCCGTGCTGTCACGGACCACCCCTATTTTAAATATTACTGCCCCAGGAAGGTGGCGGTCCCCAGGGCATGTGGGCGGGCCGTGAGCCCCCCGTATACTTCAAAATAAAACCCGTACTCCGCGTTTTTTTTATTTTAAAAAAATATAAAAAATTGGGGGCCTAAAGATCCATGTGAGACCCCCTGAGCAGACCTACAGGGTCAACATGTTTCTACCCTGCCCCCTTTCCTTATTTTTCAACTTTCTTTTACAGTTTTCTTGTGACTCGGTGCTACCGAGGCACAAGATGGCTGCCAACACTTCCTGGTTCAGATTGTTGACACAGTTGACATCCAATCAGCATGCAGCTCGTGCTCGTAATTGTACAGATTTCCGTACGCTTGCCGTACTTCGTCTCTAGATATCACTATGAATTTACTTTTGATTTTCTCAGGAACTACAAAACGGATTTACACCATTTAACAAAAAGCACAATCTGCAAACCGAACTCTAACTCTCTGCCAAATTTGGTGTAATTCCGTTCAGCCGTTCGGACTGTAGCCCTGGCTAAATATCCCTATGGAAAATTGCATCGGGAAAACACGTTTTGGAACCCCCCCTTTTTTCTCAGCCCCCACTTGACGAATCACCCCCAATCTTTCAGGAAAGGAACGGAAGGGAGCAGGTCATTTTCTTGGAGAGATTTGCGAAGATACGTCCACCAGCGCCAAAGTTATTCCAAATAGAATGTTGTGGATTTCCTATAAAAAGTAGGTCCTAACTATTACTACCTACTGGCGATCGCCAGTAGGTAATATATATACACACACAGATATATAGATATATGTGTGTGTATATATATATATATATTCACTGAAAAAACAATAGGTTTCAGGAGTTATATAGTTAGGAATTCGTTTTTAAAAAACCTTTGAAATTCACTCAAAAAACTATAAGTTTTAGTGGTGTTATAGTTAGCTGGACGTTTTACTGATACAAAACCAATGAAATTGCTCCTATATAGTTAGTTGTACTAACTATATTTCGCGCACCCGCAATCCACTGCTGATTATGTCACATATTAGATCATTCATGACATGGTCAGTGACATCACTGATGACATCTCAAATGAGGACCCCAGATGTCTAACATTGTAGCTGGCATCAAAGGTTTTCAGGCTTAACGCATTTCGAATGTCACTTCTTTTTCCCAAGCCATCGCAAAGAAAAGAACAGCAAACTATTTAGAGAACATTCGAAACGCGTTAAGCCTGTAAACCTTTGATGCCAGCTACAATGTTAGACATCTGGGGTCCTCACTGCAAGGAGTGGCTTTCCGGGAGGCGTTTACTTTAAGGGCAACCTTGTTTTTTTTCCTATATATATATACATATATATATATATATATATATATATATATATATATATATATATATATCTATATATATATATATATATATATATATACATATATATATATATATCAACACTGGCGAAGGCTTGCAGCCGAAACGCGTTTGTTGACTCTGAATATTAAACCGGGAGTTTGAACACCTACTTGCCCACGAGTGCTGTTTTCCTAACGTATTTGGGAGGAATTTGAGCTACATATATATATATATATATATATATATATATATATATATATATATATATATATATATATAGAGAGAGAGAGAGAGAGAGAGAGAGAGAGAGAGAGCTCACAAGTCTGTCACACAAATGAGGAAGCACTCGAACTGCCGGGAAGGTTTGACCCTTAACCTTTAATTCTTGGTATGAACAGCAGACACACGCAGGTTTTAATTACAGCAGTTCCTTTGTCTCGCCTTACGCGTTTCTAAATCTTTCTTCTTCAGAGGCTTATGTACGAAGAATGCGTGCACACTCCCACGCGCTGGCTAAGTAAGCAATGTCACGCCCCTCAGCATTGTTGGAGTTGGAGTATTACAGATCCTGGATGGATGCACTTTCCTAACTGCATATCACTCTGTATGAGCCCAAGCTCTGGATGAGCCCCCATGTGTGCCTCTGTTCTCATCCAACTCGCACTGCTCCACGATGAGGTAGGTAATCCATCCTCGGGGGCCCCAACTTAGCAGGGTGTTGCTCTCCTCGCGGCATTGCATCAGCTTTGAGGTGGGACATTTAAATGTGAGGATGACGTGCTTACCACATAAAGACTGCTGGCGCTGAGGAAGGCTGAGTATGCCGAAATGCATTCGCCATTTGATGTGTGTCTGCTGAATAAAGGTGTCCCCCAAAGTCTCCCCTGCTGTGGCCTCTTCTCTTCCCTAGGGGAGTTTAGTGTGGACATTTCAGCGTGGTGACCGGAGACGCGCTTAAGAGGTCCCCGCGTTGACAAATGGCCTGGCTTTTCCGGAGACTCTGCTGCAGCGGATCTTTTCTTTTCCATATTTGTGGATTGCCAGTGCCCCCCTCGGAGGCAGGAGGAATGTAGGCGGTGTAGGAGTCATTGACTCTTTGCTGGGCGACTTGGATTTCCGTTTCTGCCCCCGCTAATTGGAATCCTGCACTGGGGGTGATGCGGTTGGGGACCTGAGGGGGCACTTTGTTTAACATTCATACGGGCAGGAAGTATGGTGACACTCACATCGGGACGCCCTGCACATCGCATAGTCTTTTGACTTCCCTTGCATTATCTACCTGGTTTTACCTACACTATTCTGGGACTTGTAGTTTCCTGACATTCGGTGAACTGCTACAGGTGAGCACAGGGGCGGAGCTGAACACATTGCATCAGCTTTGAGGCGGGATCTTTAAATGTGAGGATGACGTGCTTACCACATAAAGACTGCTGGCGCTGAGGAAGGCTGAGAATGCCGAAATGCATTCGCCATTTGATGTGTGTCTGCTGAATGAAGGTGTCCCCTAAAGTCTCCCCTGCTATGGCCTCTTCTCTTCCCTGGAAGAGTTTAGTGTGGACACTTACACGAGGAAGGCAGTTAAGCCGAAATGCATCACGCTGCACAACTTTCAGAGAATAAAGAGCTCCCTTTTCCACCCCCGCTGTGTCCTTGAAGTCACTTCTATCCAGGGGCTTTCTCCGGGCATATTTTCCGCATAAGGCCAGAAACGCGGTACAAGGACCCGCCCTGTGAAGAGTCCTGGGAGTCACAGGCAACCTGCTCTGCTCCTTCTGTTCGAGGTATCGAATCACCCAGGACCGCCACGGGAACAGGTCAGAGATGGGGCTGCTGCCAGGATGCAGTCTGTGAATTACACGGAGGAGAGGGTTAACCCAGCGCTCTCCACAGCTCTGCTTCTGTTCTCCCTGCAAACGTGGCTGGGGCGTTGGGGACTTAAGGGACTTCTGACTTTCTAATTGGAAATGCTGCCTGCCACTACACGGCCCCCCCTTGACTCGGTACACAAGCCACCAACCCCGCTTTGATACCTACCATGATGTTGCATTCTGGGAACTGTAGTCCCGGACTTGACTGCAGCTGCTCCCAATCAGGCGGGGTCAGCTGATCTCCTACTACTAGGAGCACCGGAGTATTCTAATGGAGGGAAACGGCACCATTTCGTTGTGAGCAAGCGTCCGAGGAAGGCAGTTAAGCCGAAATGCATCACGCTGCACAACTTTCAGAGAATAAAGAGCTCCCTTTTCCACCCCCGCTGTGTCCATGAAGTCACTTCTATCCAGGGGCTTTCTCCGGGCATATTTTCCGCGTAAGGCAGAAACGCGGTACAAGGACCCGCCCTATGAAGAGTCCTGGGAGTCACTGGCAACCTGCTCTGCTCCTTCTGTTCGAGGTATCGAATCACCCAGGACCGCCACGGGAACAGGTCAGAGATGGGGCTGCTGCCAGGATGCAGTCTGTGAATTACACGGAGGAGAGGGTTAACCCAGCGCTCTCCACAGCTCTGCTTCTGTTCTCCCTGCAAACGTGGCTGGGGAGTTGGGGACTTAAGGGACTTCTGACTTAGTAATTGGAAATGCTGCCTGCCACTACACGCCCCCCCTTGACTCGGTACACCAGCCACCAACCCCGCTTTGATACCTACCATGATGTTGCATTCTGGGAACTGTAGTCCCGGACTTGACTGCATCTGCTCCCAATCAGGCGGGGTCAGCTGATCTCCTACTACTAGGAGCACCGGAGTATTCTCAGGGAGGGAAACGGCACCATTTCGTTGTGAGCAAGCGTCCGAGGAAGGCAGTTAAGCCAAAATGCATCACGCTGCACAACTTTCAGAGAATAAAGAGCTCCCTTTTCCACCCCCGCTGTGTCCTTGAAGTCACTTCTATCCAGGGGCTTTCTCCGAGCATATTTTCCACGTAAGGCCAGAAACGCGGTACAAGGACCCGCCCTATGAAGAGTCTTGGGAGTCACTGGCAACCTGCTCTGCTCCTTCTGTTCGAGGTATCGAATCACCCAGGACCGCCACGGGAACAGGTCAGAGATGGGGCTGCTGCCAGGATGCAGTCTGTGAATTACACGGAGGAGAGGGTTAACCCAGCGCTCTCCGCAGCTCTGCTTCTGTTCTCCCTGCAAACGTGGCTGGGGCGTTGGGGACTTAAGGGACTTCTGACTTAGTAATTGGAAATGCTGCCTGCCACTACACGCCCCCCCTTGACTCGGTACACCAGCCACCAACCCCGCTTTGATACCTACCATGATGTTGCATTCTGGGAACTGTAGTCCCGGACTTGACTGCATCTGCTCCCAATCAGGCGGGGTCAGCTGATCTCCTACTACTAGGAGCACCGGAGTATTCTCAGGGAGGGAAACGGCACCATTTCGTTGTGAGCAAGCGTCCGAGGAAGGCAGTTAAGCCAAAATGCATCACGCTGCACAACTTTCAGAGAATAAAGAGCTCCCTTTTCCACCCCCGCTGTGTCCTTGAAGTCACTTCTATCCAGGGGCTTTCTCCGAGCATATTTTCCACGTAAGGCCAGAAACGCGGTACAAGGACCCGCCCTATGAAGAGTCTTGGGAGTCACTGGCAACCTGCTCTGCTCCTTCTGTTCGAGGTATCGAATCACCCAGGACCGCCACGGGAACAGGTCAGAGATGGGGCTGCTGCCAGGATGCAGTCTGTGAATTACACGGAGGAGAGGGTTAACCCAGCGCTCTCCGCAGCTCTGCTTCTGTTCTCCCTGCAAACGTGGCTGGGGCGTTGGGGACTTAAGGGACTTCTGACTTTGTAATTGAAAATGCTGCCTGCCACTACACGGCCCCCCCTTGACTCGGTACACCAGCCACCAACCCCGCTTTGATACCTACCATGATGTAGCATTCTGGGAACTGTAGTCCCGGACTTGACTGCAGCTGCTCCCAATCAGGCGGGGTCAGCTGATCTCCTACTACTAGGAGCACCGGAGTATTCTCAGGGAGGGAAACGGCACCATTTCGTTGTGAGCAAGCGTCCGTGGAAGGCAGTTAAGCCGAAATGCATCACGCTGCACAACTTTCAGAGAATAAAGAGCTCCCTTTTCCACCCCCGCTGTGTCCTTGAAGTCACTTCTATCCAGGGGCTTTCTCCAGGCATATTTTCCGCGTAAGGCCAGAAACGCGGTACAAGGACCCGCCCTATGAAGAGTACTGGGAGTCACTGGCAACCTGCTCTGCTCCTTCTGTTCGAGGTATCGAATCACCCAGGACCGCCACGGGAACAGGTCAGAGATGGGGCTGCTGCCAGGATGCAGTCTGTGAATTACACAGAGGAGAGGGTTAACCCAGCGCTCTCCACAGCTCTGCTTCTGTTCTCCCTGCAACCGTGGCTGGGGCGTTGGGGACTTAAGGGACTTCTGACTTTGTAATTGGAAATGCTGCCTGCCACTACACGGCCCCCCCTTGACTCAGTACACCAGCCACCAACCCCGCTTTGATACCTACCATGATGTTGCATTCTGGGAACTGTAGTCCCGGACTTGACTGCAGCTCCTCCCAATCAGGCGGGGTCAGTTGATCTCCTACTACTAGGAGCACCGGAGTATTCTCAGGGAGGGAAACGGCACCATTTCGTTGTGAGCAAGCGTCCGAGGAAGGCAGTTAAGCCGAAATGCATCATGCTGCACAACTTTCAGAGAATAAAGAGCTCCCTTTTCCACCCCCGCTGTGTCCTTGAAGTCCCTTCTATCCAGGGGCTTTCTCCGGGCATATATATATATATATATATATATATATATATATATATATATATATATATATATATATATATATAAATTCCATATGAAAACACCCGACATTTGGAGGCCCTCTCACAAGGTGTTATTCTTTATTTCAGCAAGGCAGCATCAACCAGAAGTATGGTGAGTACAGCAAGGTCTTCGCCAAAGTTCCCAACGCGTTTCAGGCTCATCTTGCCTTTTCTCAGAGGGATGGCAACAGGGAGAGGCAGCTCGCAGGTGTACCTTATAGTTATTGTCATAAATAGTCCCGCCCAGTGGGCGTGCACTTGCGCTGCATTCTGGTAATGGAAGTCTTTTGGCATTCAAACCTGTAGTAGGGTCAGCCACCAGTCTTCTCACAATGTTAAAAACAACCACAGTGGGTTGCGGTGTCCCCAATACTGCCACAATGCTGTTTTTCTTCCTCACTGAAAAACACGATGTTCGTTTTGACACTACGTTCTCATGACAGGGCTCGACCTGCTCGTCTGCAGAGAGGGGCTCTCTGCGACCTAGCAGGCCGCAACATGTTCCATATGAAAACACCCGACACTTGCCAATAGCTTTGGCGTTGTTTGATGAATCCTCGCAAAAATTTTAAAACTAGCATGACTCTCACTCCACCTTCTGTATTCAAAGTTTCGTTGTGATCCATCAAGCAGTGGCTGAGAATTTTGTATATAAATATCCTCCGAGGATCCAACAGTCCCTGTGCTCAATCTGATTGACTGCCAACACTTCAAACCAGGAAGTGTTGGCAGCCACCTTGGGACTCGAATTCAGCCAAATCCCACAAAACAATTTACAAAAAGTAAAGGGGGTTAGGTAGGAATACGCCCATGGCAAAACATCATTTATTTTTACATTTTGGTGGGAGTCTCATAAATGGGTATGAGAGGGGCTGTGTGGGAGTGGGTTTATGAGGTTCTATGGGGTGTGAGAGGGTGTGTTAGTGGTTCTGTGGATGATGTCATTAGTGATGTCATTAGTGATGTCATCAGTGATGTGACTGACCATGTCTTGAGGTATGTAATATGTGAGGTCATAAGCAGTGCGTTGCGGGAGCTTAAGTTATAGGTAGCTCAGATAACTATAACTGCTAAATTTCACTGGTTTCATACAAATTAAATCTGAGCCTAACTATAAAGTCCCTGGCACCTTTGTTTTTTTTCAGTGAATATTTAGATATGATCAATTATGTTTTTTTCAATAATAATTTTACATTTTACTTAAAATAATGATAATTGTAATCAAATGCACATAAATGCTTGTATAAAGTAGGTATTTTGGACCACTCTATTTTGGTAGTCGACATTGTTGTACTTTATATTATGCATTATATGCATGCATACTTTATATTTTGCTTGTCAATATTTTCTCAACAATTTATATGTACAAAAATAATTTTGTCTTCAATATTCTGTCAGATAACTGTTCTTAAAAAGGTGCGCCTTCAGCTCTTTCCTCAATTGGAAGTGGCTTTAAGAAAGGGAATCTTCACAATTCAAATCTGAATGTCCATGAGTTATTATTATAATCTGTAAGGATGAGAAGTGAGACTATGTTCATCACAGTATTGAATTTGTGACAATGAACAATTATAGTCAATTAATTGTTTGGACAATAACAATTGTGATGATTTCAAGGCTTAAGAAATCTGTTTCCCTATGTTTACCACAGTGCAGACAATGCCTATATCTAGAGGGAAAAGACATGAGATTGGGTTTCTTAGGTGTGTTATGGTGGTTTGTAATGAGTACAGTGTAAGTACAAAAATGGTGACTAAGCATCCTTGTAATTTCGAATCATCATTTTGGAGTAGGCACACAAAAAGAATATGTTATGATGCATATTTGCAATTTACACATACAGATTGTGTGAAATAACTGATTCATTTATTATGGATAGAAATATTACAAGTGTTGTTACAAGATAGAACCTCCACTATAAAATATTGTTGACATAATAGGCAGTTGTCTAATTTTGTGACCATAAACACCTGAGTATAGTGGCACTAGTCCCTAATGATCTTGCATGTTAAGTCACATTTTGGAGATCAGGATCAGGCCCTAACATAAAACTAGTCCACTGCTGACCTATGCACTTGGCTGAGTAGTAGTGTTAGGTTGATACACTTATGTAGTGGAGTCACCGAGCAGCAAGTTGACCATACGCTCTGAGAGATGCAGCAGTCATTTTACAAATAGACAACAGAGACCAAATGGGCCAACAGTAGGTTACAGGTTTGAAAGGACACCGTGCATGAGGAAAGGAGATAACTTTTTTGGACATACTAGAAACTACACTCCTTGTGTCTCTTTAGATACCGTTACCTATCTGGTGAGGCAACACTATGGGGAAGTTGGAATATAAATCAAATTAAACGACTCATGTAGCTAAATTTTGATAATACAAAAAGAAGGGAAAGGAAAAGGAGGGCGGTTCCTTAAACCCTTTGGGGTAAGTTGTGCTTATCAATAATTCTGTGAAAAACTGCGAAATTCCAGACTGCTACAAATCTCTGTATGCATTTTACGTCTGCTGTTTTTCTTTTTAAGCCAAGCTTCTTTTTCTGGACCACATCTTTGTAAGTATATAAAGAAAGGTGTGTTGTAGGTTCTATTTCAAATTCTTAAGGTGTATGAAGAAGGCATAAATATAATGCTGAGCCCAACTGATTATACCTTTTTGACACTAAGTCATGGTTGAAAGAGGGCGCACTAAAATATACATTAAAAACATTTTAAGAGTCACAAATGATAGAGAGTGCCCCCCAGATTGTTATCGGTGCACAACAGCAACTGGCCTACACTTTTGAATGTAATCGAAAAGGTGTTGAGGAGTTAAACATTTATATTCCTCTACCACCATGTTGTTGGTAGCGGACATAACTTTTAAGAACTCTGGGCAGCCTGGAAGAATAAACTGTTGGCTGAGGTTTGGTTTCTTCGCAGTCCCATTGCAAGGAACTTCGAGACGTCTTAGGTTCTATCATCTTTTTAGGTCGAGCCTAGGTAGCATGCATGTGTTGTCTTCCATACATGCTGTATTCAGTCTGAGGGGTTGAAGCCAGCCCATTGCCTTTTTCTACATCCCTTCCACTGTCAATCAAAAATGCTTGCTTGCTGTTAGTTAATCCTTCATCTTTGTCCCGCCCTATTGTTTTTTGTTTACCCCCACATTGTACTGCCCAATTACTGATCTCTATGCATTTGTCTTTATGTGTTTGTTTTGGGGAACTCTTTTGTAATGGTTTCCTGCTTGTGTCTTCTTTTAAAGATTTCTTGCTTGTGTCTTGCTTCGGCACTTAATCTCCCCATGTGGTGCCGTCACCACACCACCACCTCCCACCCGTCGTTGCTTGCCACGCTAAACCCCTCCTCCCTCCATCCTGTTTTAACTATTTTTTCTCAGAGAGTGCTCATGTTTCTACAACCTTGGCCTTCTTTATCTTTTCTCTGTCAGATTCAAATTGGTTATTTTTTTATAGCTAAAGGTGAGCCTTCATTTTCTCTTTTCTTTCATCACAGTTTTTTCTGTAATGCATTTGAGAGTAATATCCCCATTTAAGAGACTGGTGGTTACGCCCATTGTGAGTCATTTCGCTCTCTTTGTTTTGTATTCATATGTCGTGCTAGATGCCCCGCTTTTAAAGGGTGTCTTAGTACACTACTAATTTAGTGTTGGTTCAGCGGGTTCCCTTTCATTTACGGGGGCCTTTGGAGTGCATTCTATGTGGCAGGTCCTCTATTTAAAAATATGATGCGGATATTTGAAAACTATACAGATATGAATTTCCCTTGTGTTGTCGATCTCTTCCCCTTTAAGGAAAATTAGTTCTCATCCCCCTTTTGGGGATGTATGCATGCACTCCCCTTTAAGGGATGTTGTGGTGCTTCTCCCCTTTAAGGGATGTTTGTGTGACCTCAGCTGGAGAGCCTCGAGAATAGCCTGAGAGCCCAGAACCGGAGCCATGCTGTCCAATTGGCCCTTCCAACAGAGGCGCACCTTCTGTGAGAGGCCTCAGTGGGATTTCCGTCCAGGACAGCTACTCCTGCCTAGGTAGCTGATCTTCCACACTATGTCAGCAGTCCCCAGCTCGCATACTGCACTGTCTGAATATCATCTATTTTTCTTCTACAACATGGCAGTGATTTGTGTACAAAGAGGCCTGCATTGTGCGGCTGGAGGTCTCTTGACCTTTATCACACGTGCTGTTTGGCATTGCTTGTTCTTTACTGATGCGACAACGTCAGGGAAGGTTCTGGTGGGTTATTTCTTATTTGACTGGCTCTTTTACACACAATGCCTCCTAACTTCTGTGCGTGGGTAACTAGTGGCATCTTGAACAGCAGCATTGTATTAGGCAGTCTCTTGCTTTTACCTACAAAGCGTTTTACAAGTGTCCAGTTGCACTAAAAGGCCTTCTTTTTAACCCTCCACGTTGTTATGATTTTGCCAACTCTTTACCCAGCCAGGGAAACATTGCTGGTGCATAACTAAGTGCTTTATTACTGATGTTTTGGAGCCCAGTTCATCACAAATATTCTTTTGTGGTGTGTTACTTCCTGTTGACTTACTCCTGCATTTCCAGGGATCAGGTTACACCATTTGCAAATTGCACGTGTGAACGACAACCTAGTCTGTAATCTTTTCTGTCTGATGTACACACTTCTTGCCCCTGGTGAATTGCACCAGTACATCTTGAGAGAAGCCAATGTTCTGAGAAGGGCGGGGAAGCGCGTGTTTTGTAGGCGCAGCAGGAAAACACCGACACATACATCAGTAGTTGGCAGGTCCTGCTTGTGCAAGGAAAACTATTCCATTCTGCTTGAATTACACCCTAGACGCATTCTGGGTGGACCGAAGTCTCAGTATCTAGTGCTTGTATACCATAACATCTCTACCCACCGGAGTGCAAGTGTCATCCTTGCAGTTGGTTGTGAAATCCATGCCTTTGGACATCAGGGACAAAACAAGATATAGGGTCGAAGTGAGGCAGTGAAGCATTTGCGGCAGGAGCGCCGGGGCTGGCCTTGTGGGCTGAGCGAGGCCCGTCTGCAGGCGGGGTCAACCGGCACAGCAGCGAGGCTGAGTGGCAATAGACGGGAGTGGCACCAGTGAGGGGCCTTAGGCCTTGGGGTCTACAGAGACTGTTCTAGCTAAGCCCAGGTGCACGAGGGCCCAGCAAAGTGAATGCCAGGCGTTGGTGCACCCTCCCAGCCTGTTTTAAGTGGTGCACGGGTGGCGCTCCTCAGATGTGGAGACTTGTTTTGTGTCTGGCCCCATCATAGTCAGTGGTGAGCCCAGAGAGTGGTGCAGGGCAGTGTCCAGCGTGTGGAGAGGACTGTGGGGAGGGCCGTGGCCTGTCCAGCGGGTGCCCCCTGAGGCCCTAATCTGCACATATCAGATCAGTCAAAAGCAGCACCTCGGAACCCAGTGGAGGACCGCGCTGTAGTAAGCGGCCCGGAGAGCGGTGGCGGTGCCATAATGGAAGGGACGTACAGTGGCATGCACCGTGCTGCCGGGAGAACGTGCCTAAATTATACTTAGGACCACATGCATGTGTGATTGAGACCTTAGAGTCTGGCTGAAGAGCAATGCAGATCGCTTGGCTACTGTCTGAACTTGCGGCCCGACGCGAGACGAGGGGCTTCTACCCAAGTGATGAGCGTGACACATTTCGGGTGCTTGCCGTGCCACAAGAGGCTTTAGGACACCGCTATCGGCAGGGGAGTCTAGGGGGCTCGTGAGAGTGGGGTTTACTCGCTGAGCGCCAGGGGACCAATTGGACTACTGAGGCGCAGACTACACTATGGGCGCAACAGGCTGCCCGCACAAGGCCAAACAAACCACATCGATAAATACACCATTGCCATGGGCAAGGAGGAGGGACACCAATGTGGGAGCCAGCACAGGGGGCAGAGGACGACGGGCCTGGCCCCTCGCTCAAGGATATCATGATGGCCATAAAGGAGATGCTCGGCACGATGGAACCCAAGTTGGACTCGGTCACTGAGGAAGTTAACCTTCTCCCCGCAGGTTTTATGAAAATGTCAGACAAGGTAGTGGAGGCGGAAAGCGCCATTGGGAGCCTACAATCCAAAATGAAGAGGCTCGAGGAGCAAGTCGCCAAACTCACCAAAAATCAAACAGACATTGTGGCTCGCCTGGAGGATCAAGAAGGTCGGGCACGATGCTACAATATCCGCATCGTGGGGGTCCCGGAGGGAATGGAGGGCCCGTCTACTGACTGCTTCGTGGAGGACTTGATCCTTAAGCATCTTAAGCCAAAGTGCCTATCCAACTTCTTTTCGGTGGAGCGGGCTCACCTCACGTTCGGGGGGAGGCCCAAGCCTGGGGCCTCATCCTGCAGGCATCACGAGTGTCCGGAGATTTGCAATTGGAAAACAACACAATTCGCTTCTTCCCAGACTTCACACTCAATGTCCAACATTTGCGCAGATCCTTCGAAAGGGTCAAGAGAGCCCTCAGGGACCAACAAATCAAGTATGTGATGCTGTACCCGGCGCAATTAAAGATTCTGAATGGAGAGAAAGCTTATTTCTTCGACTCACCGGCGGAGATGAGCGACTGGATGGAGGGATGGCAGACCGTGGGCCGCCAAAATGGTCCGCGACGATCAGCCCACAACCGCACTGGCCAGGGGGCTCAAAACAAACAAACGCCACTGCGAGAGACCCGAGAGAAGAAGTAGACCTCCAATAAGTGACTACAGCAGCAAGGGTCGCATGGGGTAATTCCTCCACGAGAGGGGGGGCAGCACGCTTCCTGGGGCCCGGATGTTCTCAGGGAGCCAGACTATGTCTCTTTCTGCGGCTTGCAGGCTTATGTTCCCTAGTTTGTTGGACATGGGGATTGTGGGGCGACAGGCACTCTGCGTGTTTAATAGGTGGGTGGTTGGGGGCCCACTTAGTAGGGAGGCAGGGAGGGGGATTTGGACTGGGGAGGGGGGGTTGGTTTAAGGGGAAGTTTAAGTTTGGCTCATGGTGACTCAAATTCATATGTATGGTTGTCTCAGCTTGGTAACACGCAAAGGTTGGGGATAGGTCCGAGGACTAACAGGCCCCTGTACAGCAATGGGTGAACAGGCACGAATAAAGATATGGAAGTGGAACGTACATAGGTTGGGTAACAAGGTTAAAAGGACACTGATTCTACAACACGTGAAGCACCACTTCCCGGATTTAGTGCTCCTACAGGAGACACATCTTCGTGGGAACAGATGCAGGGCATTAGATCGTTTTGGCTACAAGATGGTGGCCTACTCGGGGTTCACATCTGGCTCCAGGGGAGTGGGGATTCTAGTCCGCAACACCCTACCTACAGTAATCTTAGACACATGGACGGAGGACTCTGGGTGTTTGGTGTCCGTGGCAACCAAGTGGGAGGGGCGGACAATAGTCCTGGTCTCGTGTTACATCCCACCAGGCCTGCAAGCCCCCACTTTTAAAAAATTGGGAACCCACCTTACGGACTTTCCCCGGGGCACGCTTGTAGTGGGGGCTGACACCAACGCAGTTATTGATGCCGAATTAGATTGCTCTGGGAGGGGCGGGGCAACAGGGGGGAAATGGGCCTACGGGGCTTTGTTACAGCAATAGGTCTTAGCGACATATGGCATACGCACTACCCCTCCCAAAGGCAGTACACTTTCTACTCCGCTAGACATGGGTCCTTCTCCAGATTGGACCACATTTTCACACGAGAAGACCAAATGGGGGACTTTGCGGAACGCTGCATCATGGCCCGGGGAATAACTGATCACTCTCCGGTGTGCATAGTCCTTAAAAGGGCGACAACTGTCAGGGCAGACTTTCCTAGGATCGATCCTTGGCGCCTTAGAGACGACTCCATAACCGACAAATTACGAGAGTGCTCCCAACTATATTTCGATGAGAACCAGGGCTCAGTCGACTCCCACCTCACTTTGTGGGAACCGTATAAAACGGTCCTGAGAGGTCAGGCCCAAGCGTTAATTGGAGCCCAATAAAAGGAAGAATCGTTACAGATTCAGCAGTTGGAAAGGGAGGTTGAGTTGCTGGAGCGGCGGACGAGTGGAACTCCCTCGCCGGAGCATTGCCATAAGCTCGCCCTCAAGCAAAAGGAGCTGCGATCGTTGGCGGAGGGTGAGGCACGAGCCTACTCCCTAGCCACGCAGCACCGGATATATGATGCGGGTGACAAGTGCACAAAACTACTGTTGTGGCTTGAACGCTGGGATTGGGAGAGATCCTGGGTGGCGGGGGTGAAGGACGAGTCGGGGTCCTTGGTATCTACCAGCATTGGTATAGCTGCGGCTTTTGCGGCATACTATGACAAAGTCTACATGCCGGTGTGCACCAGGAGGGAGCAGGACTGCGAGGAGTTCCTTTGGGACTTCGCGTTGCCCACACTGTCTCAGGAACAGTCAGACCGTCTGGAAGCTGACCACACTGAGGAGGAACTAGACGAAGCCCTTAACTCCCTTCAGGCTTGGAAAGCGCAGGGTCCCAATGGGCTCCCAGTAGAAATATATAAGAGACAGGCTAATGTGATCATCGACCCCCTGCGGCGGATGTTCCTTGAAGCTCTGGATGTGGGGACACTCCCGCCGGATAAGCAAGAAGCAATGATCGTGGTCATCCATAAGGCTGGGAAGCCAGCTGACCAGTGTTCGTCTTATCGACCTATCTCGCTGCTCAACGTGGAGGCCAAGGTATTGGCCAAAGCCCTGGCGACGAGATTGCTTTCGGTTCTACAAGAACTGATCCATGTTGACCAATCGGGTTTCATGCCCCGCAGGAGCACTCCGAACAATTTGAGACGGGTATACGAGGTCCTATACATGACTAAGGATGTGGGCAGTACTCAAACGTCCTTGATGGCGATGGACGCCTCAATGGCCTTTGATAGCATTGAGTGGCCATACTTATTCCAGGTCCTCCAGAGGCTGGGCTTCAGTCCGGATTTCTGCAGCTGGGTGTGCCTGCAGTATGAACAGGTGGTAGCAAGGGTGAGGGTGAATGGGGCGATGTACCGAGCAATTTCCCTCCGCAGGGGCACCAGGCAAGGGTGCCCCCTGTCCCCTTTCCTCTTTTCCCTGGCCCTTGAGCCGCTGGCGCATTGGTTTCGGAGGGAGAGGTCTATTTGGGGCCTGGCACTTAATGATGAGTGGGAGGAGTGTAGATCATTATATGCAGACAACATCATCCTCTATATGGCCAGACCTTACCACTCAATAGTGCAGGCGATCCACCTCTTCGAATTGTTCGGCAGCTACTCTGGCTATGAGATCAATTGGGCCAAATCCCTCGTCTATCCGCTCTCGGGTCCTCTTACAAGGATCCTGAGGAGCTGCTCGGCCTCGATAGTGGTGGGCGGATTCAAATACCTGGGGGTGTATGTCACCAGGGACAGGGCGGAGTTCTTCACCAAAAATCTAGAGCCCCACCTTTCAAGGCTGGCGTCTGATGTGACCCACTGGAGGTCCTTGCTGTACCCGGTTCCGGGCGGGATGTTTAGGTGCATATCCCAAGCTGTGCGAACATTACTATGGAAGGGTGGGAACCCGAGGTTAGCGATGCGTAAGCTCACAAGAGGGGTATATGATGGGGGCTGGCCCTCCCGGACATCCAATTATACTACTGGGCTTCCCAAGTGCAAGTGATCAACGATTGGGTCTACGCGTCGAGCTCGGAGCCAGCTTACCGAATTGATAGATATGCGATGCCGGGTGGTAACTATGAGCCGCTTCTTTACTCGCGAAGGCTGTGCGAGGAGCTGCCCTCGCATACGAGGTCGTGCACCAATGCTGGCGGGAGGCCAATATATTCCTGGGGTGGACAGGCTCCTTAACGGGCAGGACCCCTCTATGGCTCGGAGACCAGCTAGTGGACGTGAGGAGGCTAACAGGCTTTAAGGGGTGGAAATTAATAGGGATCGAGTACCTGGGTGATGTATGGAAAGGAATGTCCCTAGATCCTTTGACTGCCTTCAACGAGAATAACAGCTACACGACTCCCAACACTACCCCTACCTGCGGCTTACACATGCCCTGCGCTCCCACATACACTCCGACACTTCTATCCCAGAATACTCTCCCATGGAAGACAGGCTCCTCCTTGATCCCATTCCCGAAAAGCCCACGTCCACAATCTACTGAAAGCTCATAAACAACATGCCTGACCCGCAGGTGTCTCTTCGGGAGAGATGGGAGAGAGATATTGTAGAACCAGAGGAAGAGGATTGGCAGGAGGCCCTGCAAAGTCCCTGTGAAATTGCAATTCGTGACAGGTCCCGCCTCGCTCAATTAAAGATTTTGCATCGGGTGTATTACACACATACACACCTGTTCTCGTGGGGCAAGAGCCTGTCCCCGCTGTGTGTGAGGGGTTGTCAGGGAGAGGGGACATTCTACTATATTTTCTGGGAATGCAAGAACATAGTGCCCTTCTGGACTAAAGTGATACACACAATGTCAACAGTGGTGGGGTCGCTGGTCCCGGTGGAGCCTAGGTGGCTCTCACGTGTGATTAAAGGGCTCACGGACTAGTCCAGGTATAATGAGATTTGGCTGGCCATGGCAGCCGGGGTGGCGAAACGCAACATCGCCAGTTGCTGGTGTCAGAGGGCTGAGGAAACGCTCTACAAGTCCAGGGGATGCATAAAGAAGTGGAAGAGGATATGGGGGCGTTGGCGGAGGTACCGAGCCGGGCGGGGTGGGGAGGAGGAGTAAGTGTAATCCAGCCAGTGTACTGTCAAGCTTGCCTGCGATTGTACCATGTAATGTTGATATCCTTCATGTCTTTTGAACACAGCTGTACAATGAATGTGAACATGAGCAATGTTAATAAAAAGGGTTTTAAAAAACATAATAATTCCACTACATAAATCCACTCCACACCACACAATTGTACCCCACACAGGGCTGCAGCACTTATTGTGCCACTCTTGGGGCTCTGTACCCTGACAACCATATACTGCCTTTGCAGGCTGACTCTCTAAGTACAGAACTAAACAAAGATTCAACATGGCACACATCCCTGTGTTGCTACGTCGTGTATGCATGTAACATGCTAATACATCCCCACGTGAGGCACTCCAACTGAAACAAAGTTTCAAATTGTGAATCCAATGTGTTTTTATTAGTTCAATAGCGTTATTCTTCAAAACAAGTTTGATATTGTCTTCATATCAAAGCATTCATATAATTTCCAAATGAGGAACAATCAAATAGGTAACTCCAATGCATTTCGGGCGGAGCCCTTTCTCAAGGAGTTCTGTAAAGAAGACGAGAATGAGGTAAGGGTAGAATCAAGAAGGTGAAAACGCAGTAATTATGTTAAAGACGAAGATAGTGTTAAGAAAAACGGGAGTGAATAAAGCATGGACTGTCGTGAATTCGGTGACTAGTAAAATTACGTGCCAATCAACTGGTGATGGAAAAGGTGTTTGTAAAGTCATTTAAAACTGAGTAGGTAACCAGAACCAGTGTTTTCACCGAGTGGTGCGTGATAGCTAGAATGTAACAAGAAAAAACGTGCAATAGACGCTAAGTGCTGACTCAACGAGCAAAACGAGTAAAGGACTTACTTAAAGTACAATGTGACGCGCGGCGTCACGAACAGACTCTGGGGCATTCGAAAGAACGCTGCAGGGGCGTGTTGACTAAATCGTCAATGGTAAAGTGTAAACAGAAAATGATGTTGGTGATCATCCATCTGAATTGCAGCCAATTTTGTTAGAAATTCAGTCGTGTCCTTAATGTAACTCTGAGCTCTGGTGACAATAGGTTGCAGGTATCTGTCTATAAGTTTGCCAGACGATTCATGAATCGAACCTTTAGTCGACACTATGGGCTGGAACGGTGGATTGTTCAAGTCTTTGTGAATCTTGGGACTCATATGGATGGTGGGACTCCTCGGATGTTGTGGTAGTAGGAAGTTCTTGGTGCGTTCTTAAATGACATCGTCACGAAGAGCTCTCATGACGATGTCTTGCAGTATGTTATAGAATTCCCAACATTTACAAAAAAATAATACTCAAGCACTGGCCGATCCTTCAAATTGAACCAGATTTTGAAGACATGTTTAAATTGCCACCTTTGTTCGCACACACCCGAAGTAAAAACTTGAAGGAAATATTGTCCAGTTCAACTACCCCAGCAGGACGATACAAAGGGACTCAACCATGTTTAAATTGCAGTCATTGTAACTCAGTCATCAAAGGGAAATCTATCTGTCATCCGATGAAAGGCAACATCATCAAACTTCACGTCAATGCGACGTGTGATTCTAGCAACCTAATATACGCGTTGAAATGCCCATGTGGGAAACTATATGTGGGTAAAACTGAGAGAAAAATCAAGGTTCGCTTGAACGAGCACAAATCAAACATACGCCTTAAAAATGTAAAATCGAACATTGCACAACATTTTTCAGAAGCCCGACACTCCATTGCTCAATTACAATTTATCATCCTTGAGACTGTTAACAAAAGAGAAGGTGTTGACAATAATAAACATCTCCTCAAAAGAGAACTTGAATGGACATACCGCTTGCAAACCTACAAGCCCTTTGGTCTTAATGACCGTTTCGAATACAGTTGTTATTTGTAATGTCACAGTATTTTAATGACACATTGCTTCTCATGATGTATGCTGGTTTTTCAGCTCTACCTCTTTTGAGTAACCCGTTTTCTTACTTTTTTCACCTTTTCATTTTTATTTTTATTTTTACCTCCTTATCTTGTCACGGCTTTTTAACTTTTCCTGAATTCTTTCCTTCAACCTTTAATTCTCTATTTGCTCACTAATCTTATTATGCTTTTTTATCCCATGTTTTATTCGTTATTCGTCATTTCACCACTCTAACATGGCGCCCACACCGAAACACTTCATTCCACCGTCTAGTCTCTTTTTTATGTTTACACTTTACCATTGACGATTTAGTCAACACGCCCCTGCAGCGTTCTTTCGAATGCCCCAGAGTCTGTTCGTGACGCCGCGCGTCACATTGTACTTTAAGTAAGTCCTTTACTCGTTTTGCTCGTTGAGTCAGCACTTAGCGTCTATTGCACGTTTTTTCTTGTTACATTCTAGCTATCACGCACCACTCGGTGAAAACACTGGTTCTGGTTACCTACTCAGTTTTAAATGACTTTACAAACACCTTTTCCATCACCAGTTGATTGGCACGTAATTTTACTAGTCACCGAATTCACGACAGTCCATGCTTTATTCACTCCCGTTTTTCTTAACACTATCTCTGTCTTTAACATAATTACTGCGTTTTCACCTTCTTGATTCTACCCTTACCTCATTCTCGTCTTCTTTACAGAACTCCTTGAGAAAGGGCTCCGCCCGAAATGCATTGGAGTTACCTATTTGATTGTTCCTCATTTGGAAATTATATGAATGCTTTGATATGAAGACAATATCAAACTTGTTTTGAAGAATAACGCTATTGAACTAATAAAAACACATTGGATTCACAATTTGAAACTTTGTTTCAGTTGGAGTGCCTCACGTGGGGATGTATTAGCATGTTACATGCATACACGACGTAGCATCATTTTGAGGTGTGTTTTGGACGGAAACACAACCCACGAGCGCACCCGCAAATCGCTTAGCCCAACTTACACCGTTTGAACATTACTGTTGTGCATCACTCACTACTACTTCGACACATCCCTGTGTGCCATGCCCACAAGACCAACTGTCCTGGCATACCTCAGTCACCCCTCTAGCTGGGTGCCCTATGCCAGTGGTGTGGTCACTGGTACATGAGCCCTGTGCCCCTACAGTACCTATGGCCATTCCTAGGCACTGTAAGTGCAGTGCTGCCATTAAGAGTATATGGTGCTGGGAGGTCGACATTACGAACTCCACATCACCATGATGGCCTCACTGAAGACTGGGAAGTTTGGTATCAAACTTCTCAGCACATTTGACCCACACTGATGCCAGTGTGAGATTTAATGTAAAATGCACCAGAGGGTATCTTAGAGATGCCTCCTGAAACCTAACCTACAATCCAGGTCTGGACTGAGAGGCTGACTGAGACTGAGAGGCCACAAAGCAGACATGTTGCTGGACCCTTGGGTGGAGAGACCCCCGCTCTCCTGGGCCTGCAACAATGCACATCCTTGACGAGGTGCTAGGTCTCCTCCCCCAGGAGGGGCAGGGGGAAGCTTCAAAGGCCTGTCGCTTCTGTGAGCTTCTCCAGACCATTTGCTGTACCCAGCAACTGGCCCCCACTGGTTCTGACCTCCACTCTGATGGGAAGACTGGAGGGAAACCCTACGTCAGGAAGGGGGTGTGCCAGCCTGTGCCAACCCCATCCCTCAGGTGGAAGAGGCGAGGTGAAGCACGACCCCGGGCTCCGGCCATGCTGTAGATGGGGAGCCCTGCCCAATCACAGCTAGGCTCCTGCCCCCTCCCACCGGAGAGGAGCAGACTAGGTACCCACCCCAGGACAGGGACCTATTGGTCCCTGCCCTTGCCCTACCTGTAAGGCCCCTAAAAGCAGTATTTAGGGCCTCCCTGAACCTTCCTTCCTCAGATCCCTAAAAGAAAAGAAGAAAGAAGACTAAGAGGAAGAGGACCCCCCGTGCAGCTGCTAACAACAGGACAACAACAACTGACTTGGTCCCAGCCCTACCGGCCTGTCGATCCTGGAACCTGTCCCTGCTTAATCCAGTCGACTCCTGCGGACTGCAACCTTGGGACTCTCGGAGGACCTGCCTGCCTTAACTCTCTTAAAGACTGGGACTCCCATAAGCAGAAGCTCTGCTTCGACAACCATGCCACTCGTGCCAGCCAGGAAGCACAAGACCAACCCACTCTGCACCTGTCGAGCCTGACCCGTGCCCGAGTGATCCAAGACCACGAGGACGTCCCTCCAGCGACTGGGACCCAAAGTCCAGTGCCCAAAGACCCTCCTCAACGAACCAGACGACGCCTGCAGCCTCAGAACTAGGGACCCCTCCACCCACGACCAGCTGAGGGTAAGATTTCCCGACGTCCAAAGACACCCCTGCACCCGGCGCCCTGCCGCCCCCTGTACCTCCCTTTGGGGTACCCATCTCTTCTCCCGGATCCCAACTTACCTCTCAAAGTGGTGGTCGCACCTGAAGAATCACCGTCCCTGAGTCTGCAGCCTTTCTTCCCTTTTTAACTTTCCCATTGAATGACATGTGGGCCCGAAGGCTCATAAGCACCCAGCCGTCCGAGTGCCTCTGGCCGTGCACCCTGTGTCCTATCCTACTTCCCCATTTGCCCTGAGCAAGTGGCCAGGAGCCCAGCTCCCACAGCCGCGTGGCCTGCTAGCCAGCAGCCACCAACCGAAGGCCCCCTACCTCTCATTGGATAACATTGGGGCTCACTACCTCCACCCGGCTGCCCCTGTGCCGCTGAGGGTGTACCAACTGTACCTACCTGACCCTGGGGTACCCCTGAGTCTATGCCCAGAACCTTAACTTCACTGGTCGAGTCCTCACCTTGAAACTGATTACTCACCTTCCTGCCATAGGATAACATTGAATGGTTTGACTCGAAAAATCTTCTAAGTGTGAAGTTTTGAAACTCTAAAATATTCCTATAAAATCAGCCAAACACCGAATTCAGAAGTACTCACCTATGATCAGGAGAGAAGCCAGTACTGTACATTGCAGTCCAGTACTGAACCGTAAAAGTAATCCGAACCAGGTTTACTATTAACCTGTATTTTCTCCATAGGAATCCATTGTCTGCTTTTCTATGAAATTTCTTCTTAGTGTCTACTTTTGAAAACTTTAAATATTCTTTAAAAATCGTACATATTACTGACACGTAATTATTCACCTGTCTTAAGTCGAGATCCCAGTGCTGGACCTAGGAGCCCAGTACTGGATTACAAAAGTAACGAGAACTTACTTTACCTGCAACCTGATATTTCTCATTTTGGATAACATTGTTAGATTCTCACTGAAAAGTTTGTAAGTGTTAACTTTTAAAATACCTTTTTATTCCTTAAAAATCATCGCAATAACCAAAACGTTTTTACTAAACTGTTTTCAGCTTAGACCCCAAGACTGAATCTGGGATCCAGTCCTGGAAATACAAAACTAATTTACAAAGTAATCAACTGCATGTTTTGTAGAAAAACCCATTGAGCTCAATGTAAGATTGTGTTTAGAATTGTGCAAACACAAGAACCAACGGCGGACTCCAAGTGCCGCACAAACCTCGGGTGTAAACCAAAAATGTCGAAAAGTTCCAATTAGGTGGATGGTGTGCCACATCTACTCCTGCATCTGCCGTTGAAAGATGCAATCCTTAACTCGGAAAACAAACTTTGAAACTGGGTGGAGTGGTGCACTACCGAAGGTCAATGATGTTCAATTAGGAAGCACAGTCATTTTCTTCCTTTAAAAAATTATTTTTATTGAAGCTCATCAAAATTTCGTATGAACACTGTGGCCCTTATCATGGAGGCTTCAACAACCGATGTATGACTGGATGGATTTCGAGACTAGACCACTGTTCTTTCTGTAGTACTGTGATATATACCGTTCTTCTAAATTCCGTGCCCTGACGAAGTCCACGTCTAGAACGAAACGCGTTGGCTGAGGTTTTATGTTCATACGAAATTTTGATGTGCTTCAATAAAAATCATTTTTTAAAGGAAGAAAATGACTGTGCTTCCTAATTGACCATCATTGACCTTCGGTAGTGCACCACTCCACCCAGTTTCAAACTGTGTTTAGAATTGTGTTGCCTACTGCAACCCCTGTATCTGTTGTGTTTACAAAGTTATTTCCTTTCTGCAAAGCAATTATCTGAGATCACTCGTAATTGAGAAAAGTATATTTTGATACCGGTTGGTTCTAAAAATAAAACAACTATATCTTTTGATATAAAAACAATTGGCCTGGAGTTCAGTCCTTGAGTGTGTGAAACCTTTTGCTGACTGAGTGTGTACAACACATGCTTTGCACTGTCCTCTGGTACTGACTTACTGCTCGACCATGCTACCACTTTTGAGAGTAAGGTCAGCCCTGACTTTAACCTCTGTTATACCTCTGGGGTTGGTGGCCTCTATACACACTGTACCTTACTTTGGTCCAGGATATATAGAGCCACTTTCTCACAATTAGAGAATCACAAATTGAGAATGCAATTTCAAGGGTGCAAGAGTGCCAAAAGGACACCCTGTTGCACCCCTGCACATGTGGCGCACATACATGCCCTAACCTAAGGGCATGTATGTGCTTCACATTGCACTTTGAAAAATGCAAAAAACTTGCATTTTTTTAAAGAAATCTCAAATTACTGCCAACTTGAAGTTGGTGGTAATTATGGTAATTAGTGATTTCTTAAGGCCAAATTGCACTTTTTTGCTGCTTCTTACATTGCATTTAAGGAATTGCAAAATGTGCGATTCCTTAAATGCAATCGCAAAATAAGGCATCGCAAATTTTGCGATGCCTTATTTTGCGAGGGAGTTTTGCCTTAATACATACCACTAAGCCAAATTGCGATCGCAAACGCCAAAATTCTGAGAATTTCTGCGGTTGCGATCGCAATTTTGCTTGATACATAGGGCCCATTGTCATTTACAACACCAATAGTTCTAACTCTCGCAAACGCGAGACCTATTGGAATTGCCAATGTTTGTTTTATGTATTATGATAGGCAGACGCTATGTTGACATACAGGAGTTTATGAAATTAGAAATCCTATCTTGATAGTAGAAAACGTAGTACGCAGTCTAAATTGGGTAGATGCTTTATTTTATGGAATGTTCTATACTATATATGAATTACAGCAGCACTGATCACTGGTGGTAATATATGACCATCTCTATGATCTGACGAGCTAGTTGTTGGCTGGACACCAGGAAAAATATTTGCTCTGGAGGATCCCACAGCAGCACAGCTGCACCGATGCATACCTGGCACCGCTCCCACATGCAAATAGGGTGGGGGAATCATGGATTTGACAGGGTGGGAGAACCGGGTGGGTGGTTTTCCTGCTGTGCTCAAACCTAACTGACCTCTCTAGATACAGTGGAGAATGTATACATACAATGAACACATATTGGAGGATCTGGCAGAGATGAACACAAGGTGGGCGTATACATGGGAAGACTTTGAGGAGGCACAACTTCTTGGAGCTAAGGAGACCGGTATACAAGATTGTGACAGAGAGAAACGCAGGAGCCTCCGGGGCTGGTGAGGAATGGAAGTGCTGAGGAACGACAAAAAGGAAAGAAGGCTCTCATTAAGTGGGCATATGGGAGGTTTGAGACAGAGGGGCACCCAAGAGTACTTGGGGGAGACCAACATTAGATAAGGGAAGATGCAAATGGAGGGAGTTGTGGGTTGGTGGACATTCAGGGGGGGTTAAACAGAGAAGGAGGGAAATAGGCCCATGAAATGCTTAGTTGAGAAACACACAAAGGCAAAATTAAGAATGTTTGGGGAAAATGTGAGTGTGGCACTTGCTAGTGAAGATAAAGGCAAGAGAGGTTCCTTCTGAAAGCAGACATGCTGCTCTCAGCGTGATAGACACCAGGGTGGCTGAAGAGAGAGACTACCACAGTCTCAGCGAGACAGGCATTACAAGAGCTTAGGGCATACTTAGGCGGGTCTGGGGACGGGAATCTTCAGGAGAGCTGAGACGAGAGAGAAGCCGAGGACAGCTTTTGCGAGATGGTCACTCTCTAGGCAGTGAAGAAAGAGATGAAATAGGAACGAAGCATTTTGTTTTCTGTTCTCTGTTTGCGGTAAGGCCAGTGTGTTGATCTACTCTGTTCTGAGGATGACCTGTTTCTCTCGCCAACTTATGTTTGTGCTCTGTGCTCTGCACTTTTACTTACCTTTACATCTATTAAGGCCACTTTGGCACTATCTTAAAATATGTCTGTTATGCCAGCGCAATCAATGCTTGTTCAACGTTTGTGGCTTGTTCTTTCGCACCTTTCAGGCGCTCCGAAGCCCGGCTGGATGGCGTTAGCGCTATAGAAGAGAACAAATAAATACATAGATACATTGACCGGTGTCCGTCTTACCTGAGCAGAGCCCCAGCAGGGGCAGAAACAGCAGCACAGCGGGGAGGCTCATCTTCAGTTTTGGGTTCTTCTCTCACTGCAGAGTCGCTAATAGCAGAGACGCCGGCGCGAGCACATAAATACTCAACACAGGGGGGAGGGGGAAGAATACGAGTTAGCGCTGAGCCTCAGGACAGGGGCAGGTGAACATTGCCTCAGGTGAGACACTCCCTAAATACAGGCCTCCAAGAAGATACAGCCAAGTGAGGAAGGCCAAGTAAGATGTGTAATTAGTTGGAAATCATAGAGACAGCGCAAATGAAAAAGTACAAAGAAGAGCGAGACAACGAGGCGGTTAGAGAGTGTGGGTGGCAGAAAGAGGCAGAAGGTGAAATTAAGATTTTAGAGCTTTGGTATTCAGCAATGAAAACATCAGGTGGCACATTAGCACTGTGCGTAGTGTACGCGCGTCACTTGTGTACTGTTATTGATGCTCAATTGGAAACATCCAATTACACACCCTGGACCCTTCCTTATCTTTACGTTTTCAGAAGATTTGGTGTGAATGAATAATAGAAGGCACCCCCGCGCCTAGGGCTCGGGGCATTTAGTGGCATTTCGGGCGCGAGCCAGGAATGGTGCCCACTGTAACGGGAGAAGGGTGGGAGGGGTCGACTGGAAATGCGATGTACAGGGGGCAGGCAGCTGGGGGCGTCCCCGAGGGGCGCAGGCGGCCCCTCGAGGGAAGAGATAAAAGCCCTGTACACGGAAAAGCCCTCTTTGTTCTCTCGCCCCGAGTGCCCAGCAGGACGCGGCCTGAAGCGGTGCCGGGGACTACGGGGCCTCACAGGTAGGAGAGGAGCCGGCAGTACCAGGTTAGTATATCTGGCTTGTTAGTAATTAGTACGTGACTTAGTTTTAGAATTAGTAATTAGTGACTGGCCTGACTGGTGCAGAAGCGGTCGCTCCCCACGCTCCCTGGTATCGTAGCGCTTGACTGCTCACATAGCGCTATATTAACTCTTGCCTTATCGACCTCCTAGCGCTATATCGCATCGCATTGCCTGCCTTTTAAATTTGACTTGCTGACTCTTGCCTCCATTAACTCATAGCGCTACGCAGCATTGTTGCCATATTATTGTTGCCATTGTTGACTTCTTAGCGCATTGCCTGCCTTTTAAATTGTGCCAGTTTAACTTGTGCCCCAATCTCGCCTGTTTCGCTTTTGTCTCTACTGCCATTTTGTTGTTTGTTGTCAATTTGCAGCCCGGCCCTCCACCCCGACCCCGCCTCCCAGCCGACCCCCCTCCCACAGAGAGTATAGGAACGTCCTGCTTGCCCTAACGCTGTGACTGGCCTGACTGGTGCAGAAGCGGTCGCTCCCCCCCCCACGCTCCCTGGTATCGTATCGCTTGACTGCTCACATAGCGCTATATTAACTCTTGCCTTATCGACCTCCTAGCGCTATATTGCATCGCATTGCCTGCCTTTTAAATTTGACTTGCTGACTCTTGCCTCCATTAACTCATAGCGCTACGCAGCATTGCTGCCATATTATTGTTGCCATTGTTGACTTCTTAGCGCATTGCCTGCCTTTTAAATTGTGCCAGTTTAACTTGTGCCCCAATCTCGCCTGTTTCGCTTTTGTCTCTACTGCCATTTTGTTGTTTGTTGTCGGTTTGCAGCCCGGCCCTCCACCCCGACCCCGCCTCCCAGCCGACCCCCCTCCCTCCGACCCCCTCCACTATCCATTCATGACAGATACACCTACGCGCAGCGTCCGTGTGCAGCGGATGCGCCATATGCGCGCCGAAGGTGCGCCAAAGGTAAGCCCGTCTACGCCCGTCCGCGCCTGGACCGCACCCAGCGCCAGACCCCGTGGCCCCCGTCCTACCCACCCCACCCGCATCACATACGCCGCCTCCACCCTCCTAGCCCTTAACCCAGGCCGACTCCCCAACTGCGCACAAGCCGCCCCCGGACACACCCATGGACCCTTCACATGTAACTCCTGCAAGTTTGACGGCACCAAGACCAACTCCTCATCCACTAACACCAAACTGAGACCTGACACCAACCACCTTAAATGCATCCTGCTCAACACCCGCTCGGTCCACAGACACGCCATCGACCTCTGGAATCTACTAGACACCATCTCTCCGGACGTCGCCTTCCTAACAGAAACATGGATGAACGCCTCCTCAGCCCCAGACATCACCATTGCCATCCCAGAAGGCTACAAGATCATCCGAAAAGACCGCACCAAGCAAACAGGAGGAGGCATCGCTATCGTCCATAAGAACTCCATCCGCATCTCAACCAGCTCAGACGTCAACCTCGCTAGCGCCGAGCACCTTCACTTCCAGATCCACACCGACCCCAAGACCACACTCAGAGGCACCCTCCTCTACAGGCCACCAGGACCCCGTGCTCAATTCAGTGAAGACATCACTGACTTTATCACCCCACACGCCCTCCCCTCCGAGGATTACATTATTTTGGGAGACCTCAACTTTCACCTGGAAAAAAGCAACGACAGCAACACCACCACCCTGCTGGACAATCTCGCCAACCTCGGACTCAAACAACTTGTCAATACCCCCACTCACCAAGCAGGTCACACTCTCGACCCTATCTTCACCTCCAGCAAACATATCTCCTTCAGTCACACCACAGCTCTCCATTGGACGGACCACAGCTGCGTTCACTTTGTCTACAAAAAGACCACAACCCACAACCATCCTCAACCTACTCTGCGAAGAAACTGGAACAAAATCACCATCGATCAGATCTCCTCATCGCTTCTCCAAAACCCCCCTGCCCACTCTTCGAACCCCAACCATGCAGCCATTAACCTCACTCAATGGCTAACCAACAGCGCCGACAACCTAGCACCTCTGAAAAAACGTCACATCAAACTAGGCAGCAAAAACGCACCCTGGTTCAACGATGATGTTAAGAAATCCAAGAAACTCTGTCGCTCCCTTGAGAATGCATGGAAAAAAGACCCAAACACCAGCACCAGGGACGCCTTCAAAAACGCCACCCGCATACACCACCAACTAATCCGGACTGCCAAGAAAGCCGCATTCAAAGGCCGACTAGACAACAACGCCCACGCCCACAACAGCAAGGAATTATTCAACATCATCAAAGAATTTACCAACCCTACTGCCAACGCCAACGACATCACTCCCTCTCAAACCCTCTGCGACTCCCTAGCTTCGTTCTTCCACGACAAAATCGCAGACATCCACAACAGCTTCGACAACCAACCAGGAGACCAACCCACCCAACCTTCTGCCGTACCTTCACCCCCCATGAACCTCCTTAATGACTGGAACCCAATCTCTACTGAGGACACCATCCGCCTGATGAACTCCATCCACTCAGGAGCCCCTACAGACCCTTGCCCTCACCACATCTTCAACAAAGCAAACTCCATCATAGCACCACACCTCCGAGACGTCATCAACTGCTCCCTCAACTCAGCCACCTTCCCGGAAAGCTGGAAACACGCCGAACTTAGCGCCCTTCTGAAAAAACCCACAGCTGACCCCAATGAACTCAAAAACTACCGTCCCATCTCGCTCCTTCCATTCCCGGCCAAAGTCATCGAGAAAGCTGTCAACAACCAACTCGCCGCCTTCCTCGAAACCAACAAATCCCTCGACCCCTCACAGTCCGGCTTCCGAGCCAAACACAGCACTGAGACCGCCCTCATCGCAGCAACAGACGACATTCGAACTCTACTGGACAATGGAGACACAGTCGCCCTCATCCTCCTTGATCTCTCCGCAGCCTTTGACACAGTCTGCCATAGCACCCTGTTACAACGCCTCAGAAACATCGGAATCCAAGGAAAAGCTCTGGAATGGATCACCTCGTTCCTTACAGGAAGAACTCAGAGAGTCCGCCTTCCACCATTCAAATCAGAGGCCACTGAAGTCATTTGCGGCGTGCCACAAGGATCTTCACTCAGCCCCACCCTCTTCAACATATACATGAGCCCCCTCGCGACCATCGCACGCCAACACAACCTCAACATCATCTCCTACGCTGATGACACTCAACTGATCCTCTCACTCACCAAAGACCCGAACACCGCCAAAACCAACCTACATGAAGGAATGAAAGAAGTAGCCGAGTGGATGAAGCTCAGCCGTCTGAAACTGAACTCAGACAAAACAGAAGTCCTTATCTTAGGCACCTCCCCCTCCGCCTGGGATGACTCCTGGTGGCCAGAGGCCCTTGGAAAAGCACCCATCCCGACGGACCACGCACGGAACCTGGGCGTCATCCTAGACTCCTCACTCTCGATGAACAGACAAGTCAACGCCGTTTCATCATCCTGCTTCAACATTCTTCGCATGCTCAAAAAAACATTTCGCTGGATCCCCACCGAAACTAGAAAAACGGTTACCCACGCACTGGTCCCGTCAATAAGAGGATAACTTTTCGCCTCCTAACCCACGCACACAAAGCACTTTACGAACTTGGACCCGAATGCCTCAACACACGACTTTCCTTCTACACCCCCTCCCGCCAGCTACGCTCCTCCAACCAAGCCCTGGCCGCTGTACCTCTCATCAACAAAACCACAATGGGAGGACGATCCTTCTCCTACCTGGCAGCCAAAACTTGGAACTCACTTCCCACTCACCTCCGCCTCACTCAGAACCACCTATCATTCAGAAAGCAACTTAAAACATGGATATTCGACAACTAATTCCCTACCCTTCCTCAAGCACCTTGAGACCCTCTGGGTATGTAGCGCGCTTATAAATTACTTGACTTGACTTGACTACGTGAAAACTACTGCATAGCATCTGGATCATTTCAGTTGGGGGGGGGGCTTTCAGGCGCTCCGTATTAGAGATTGGTGTTCATTATTCCGCATGTAGGCGCTATACTAGCAGATTGAGGAGCCTTTGAAGTGCGCGAGGCCCGCAGGCGGTGTAGCATGAGGCGGTTTGCAGGTAGGTGCTGGCGGGGTGTGGCGGAAGGGATAACGGATTTTAGGGCCATGCTGCGCGTGGACTCCAGGGGTGCGCCGCTGAGGTGCGCCGGGCCTTTGATGTGCGCGAGGCCCGCAGTGATGCCCCCTCCAGAGAGGGGCCGTGGCATGACGGTGGCGATTGAGCCTTCCTGCAGGCGCTGGCGATGCGGACAAGGTTAATTCATCGATCCGGTTCGGTCCCGGACAGTGCATTTGATGATAATTTAATTGTAGTGAGCCATGATCTGCCTTTTGATGTTTCGCACGCTTGCAGTTAACTGATTTATGGGCCACAAGGCGCATCGGCGGCATGACGGTGGAAATGGGATGACAGCCAAACACGGAGGGGGGGGGGGGGGTACCGACGGGTTTGCCTCACAGGCGCCTAGGCCCGTTTTTATCGCACCGCAGGGCGCGTAGATGGGCGGATTGATTTCTAGGACATATATAATGTGATGTCAGATCGAGTTGTAACAACATGTTATGTGCTTTACAAATACACACGTTATGTTATGTCAGGATTCAGTCGGGGCCGGCAGTGATGAATCAGTCCACCGAGGGTATTTATTGTTATGTTTGCCTCTCTCTGCTGGCAATTACACACGGCACACCCTGGACCATTATCTTTACGTTTTCAGAACATTTGGTGTGAACGAATCATGTTGCAATCTCCATTTACTCCGCCAAACCTGGAAAGTGTGTGCAACTCGTGCTCCACTCTCTCTTCACGTTGGGAGATGCAATTGTTTTAGCTCGCATGGGTTACTAATTCGATCTAGAGAGTGTCTACAATCCCTCCCTTTTTTCCCTGATGCAGAAGTCACCTGTAACATCTTGTCAGCGTAGTTTAAAATACACCATTACGCTAGTGCACAGGCAAGTTTGGAATCAAGATACAGCACCCGTTTCTGTGCGAATACTTTGCTAGAGTTAAGTCAAGTAAAGAAAACGCAATTCTACTGACAACGTAACCATACAAGCATCGCATTTCATAAAAATAAGTTCCACTTTCAATACAAGCAGCATGTAAACAGTTAAAAATATTGTGTGTCATTTGTTCATATGTTACCTTTTCCATAACTTTTCCTGATTTTCAAAGCAGAAGGAATATTGAATTGAATATTGAATATTTTTATTTGCATAGTTAATTAAAACAATTGCAGTACAAAATCAAAGTATAAAAATAAATCTGCATACTTGATAAAACCAGCGTATCATGATCACAATTTCTCAATTCGTTTTAAAATCGCAAAGATGCATCCTATTAAATTGGCCTTTGAAATAGATACAGTTTTGTTTTATAATATTGTCTAAAAACATTTACTATTCAAGTTATGGCATTTTCTTTTCCAATACCTTCATGCATCCTGTTAAATTGGCCTTGGCGATAGATACAGTTTTGTTTTATAGTGCTGTCTAAAAACATTTAGGGTTCAAGTTTTGGCATTTTCTTTTCCACTGCCTTCATAAATTTCACAAAACTACAGTTCAACTGTGGGTCCTGAGATGCAAAGCAGGCGAGAACTGCTTTCGTTCGTGAGCGTATCCCTCGTTGATTAAAGTGATGTTTCAGCAGATGTTTTCGTTCATCCAACAATTTGTCACAGGAGCATAACAAGTGCAGCATATCCTCTGGCCCTATGCCACATAACCGGCAAAGGGAGCCTGCTTTGTCTTTTAACCAGTGTGGGAAGTGTCGGATGCAGGGTAGCAGACCCAACCTATACCTTAAAAAACAAATTTTAGCGGTTTTAGCGTAACCCAAACCAAAGTAACTCTGTGCTGCTTGTGTTGAGTTCAGGGTCATCCAGCCATGTGATCTTTTTGAGAGGGCTGCCTTATCTTCAACCCACGAAAGATGTTTAATTGTTTTCTTGACCAGGTTTTTAACCATTGTATGATTTATTGAAGAATCCCAAAGCTGCTTTAGCCCGTATTTGCCAGGCTACTTTTAAGATACTTGGCAGCTGGTGAGGAAGGGTGTTGCTCTAGCTCCATCCATAGATACTCATTTAGAGTTCCTTGTTTGAATCTCCTTACTTTATCCCAGATAGTTATGTAGGCCCCATGTCTTGCCAAGAGCTGTTGTTGGACACCAAACTCTAGCCTAATTTGTGCTGGGGAGGTTCGTTTGGGCAGGCTAAAAATAATTCTATATGCAGCTATAATTGTGTTGTCGACGGTCTTTGCGTCTCTGCCTCTCTGTACCTCACTCCCATAGGTGATTGTTGGCAGGAGTTTAGCACGAATTACTTGTACCAGAAGTAAAAGGGAGGGCCCAGAGAGTTTGATGTTTAGTGTTCTTAAAGAGATTGACAGAGCAAGCCCTTTACCTCTGATGCTCGTTTTCTGTGCAGCAAACTGTCCGCTATTGTCAATCTTTACTCCTAGGTATTTGTACACTGACGCGTCATCAATTTGTGCATTGTTCCAGTACCACGACGTCGATTTTTTCTTGTTCTTACTAATAGTCATTGTCTGTGTCTTTTCCAAGTTTATAGTCAGTTCGTTTGCTTCAGAATAGCCATGTGTTGTATTCACAAGGTGTTGTAGCCCTACCTTTGTGTGGCTTATTAGGACTATATCGTCTGCGCTGAGAAGACATGGTAATTGGAGGCCTCCCAGCTTGGGGGCATGAGAGTTGCAGTTGTTTAGGATTGGTACAAGATCTCCTAAAAACAGATTAAATAGTGTGGGAACCAAGACGCAACCCTGTTTGAGACCATTATTGGTTGGTATGCGCCTTGACAGGAGTGATCCATCCCCCACCTTTATCTGAACCCAGGTCTCTGTATGAAGGTTAATCAGCAAGTCTAGCAGAGGCCTCGGTATCCCCCAACCATTCAGTTTAGACCATAAAATGTTCCAATTTGTATGGTCAAAGGTAGCCTTGTAGTCTATAAAACAGAAGTGGATGGGCATTTTGTTTGATTCAGCCTTATCTATTAACATACCCATAGTTAGGATATTGGTCGATGTCCCAACTGATTTGGCGTAGCCTGTCTGGTTGACCGGAATTAAGGATTTCTCTGTGGCCCATGCCTGCAATTCATCCAAGAGTATACCTGAAAAATACTTTGCCTCGTTGTCAATTAGGGCCACTAATCAGTAATTTTGTGGGAGAGCCTTGTCCCCTGCCTTAAAAATTGGAGAAATGATAGAGCCCTTCCAGGAGCCTGGCAGGCTGTTAAAATATCTGATTTCCAAAAAATGGTGTTCGAGTGCTGCTGCCCAACCGTTCACATCTTGTTTGTAAAGAATGGGCGGAATTCCATTTGGTCCTGGGGCTCCCTCTCTTCTTCCTTTCTTGATTTGGCACTTGATGATGCTTTGTAAACTTGTCAGTTCATCATTTAAAATTGGATTCTGATCATCTTGGATGCTGGTGCACTTTTGGGGTGGCTGTGCTTTATATTCGATGAGATTATCCATCACACTATCGGGTTTTAACCCCAAGTTGTTATCCATGACCTGATTAAAGTGATTTCCAAGATAGCTTGCCCATGCTTCTTCTGTGATGTTGGAAGAGACTCCGTCATGCATCGGTCTTATGAACGAGTTTATGGTTTTCCAAAATTTTGCCCCATCGCTCCGTTTGGTGTCAGTGTGTAGTCTTGCCCACATGTTATCCTCCACAGATCTATTGGCTTCCCATTTTAATTTTTTCAGCATTGCTTTTAGTTTCCGTAAGTGATCGTGCTTCCCTATATCCAGGGGTTCTGCTCAAGTTCTCTCATCATATGATAAATTGATTTTTTGGTGCCCCAAATTTTCTCTTTATACTCTAGCGTAAACTGTTCCATGCTGCCGCGGCCCAGTTTGACATATGTCTTAGGTCTTGTGGAGGAGTGTGGCTCAATGGTTAGAGCGTCAGACCCTGATGCAGAGTTCTGGCCCGGGACCAGGGTTCAATTCCCGCCTCAGCGGATCTTGGGCTCAATTTCCTCGGACCTGACAATTCTCGCCTCGGTGCCTATTCTAATCATGGGTCCCACGCTGCAACTCTGGGCAATAGCTTGCTTAACCTCCACACCGGCCCCAACAGCGCTAGGATGCCTGGCTTCACCCTAGGGGTGCCCAGGAGTGGAAACTTCACAGGGAAAGCCAGGAAGGGTTCCACAGCGGTATGAGTAATAGCGCCAGGAAGCCGCTTGGTGACAGTGCGCTCTACAAATACCTTGACATTTACATTTACATTTGTAGCGTAGATTGACATAGTTTTTGTGAATTGTTCGCATTTGGCAATTTCACTAGATCCAGTACGGGCCCAGAAGTGCTGTTTTGCCCTTTCTACTATGGTTTCATCAGTTGCTGCCGAGTATTTGATTTTTTTTATGGTTAAAGGTATAGACCGACTCTTTTGGTGCTGCGGGTAGCTCAAATTTAGACTTCACAATTTTCAGGGAAATTTCTTGGCGACAGTGGTCACTGTCTGTTTTTTCACCTATCTGGAATGAGGTTGTATATTGAAAAAAAGGTAATGAAATAAAAGTGTAATCCAGTATAGTATTGATTCTTGTCGAGTGAAATGTTATGGCCGGAGGGCTGTCTCCAGCAAACCTTCCATTTAGTGCTCTGATGTTGAAATGTTCCAGATCTTCTAATATCTGTTTTCCTAGTTGTGTTTGTTTGGATACTTGTGGCTTACCTTGTGATGGAATATCCCAAGTTGAATTTTGAGTTAGAATCTCATCATCTGACGTGATTCCCATGAGGTTGAGGTTAAAGTCCCCGGTGAGCAGAAGGTTTGTTGTTGGTCTTTCCCTTATACACTCTTCCAGGAAGTTACATAATTCTTTGGCTGCCTTTGTTTTCTTTTTTGGATGGACATAGGCGTTGATCAAGGTAAAGTCAGTTTCAACATTTCCTGGTTTTAATTTCGACAAAAGAAAGTTTACTTCCAATGACGCTAAAGAAGATGGTCCAACTTCTTTGACCGTGAGGGCACTTGTGGCTGAAAAGTAGGTTACTAGGCCGCCTTGGAGGTGCCCATATTTGGCTGTCCTTTTTGCACCAGTGAAGAAACGCAAGTATCCCTGAAGGTGTGGGGGGTCTGCTAGCCATTTCTTTTGTAGTGCCACAATATCAAAAGATCTTATATAGTCTACAAAATCTGAGTCAGATATTTTAGTGGCTAGACAGTTAATATTCCACAAACATATGCGTAGTAGATTATGCTTGCTCTCTCTTAAGTTTGGGCCAGTTTGTCAATTGTTGTTGTTTATTGTTGTAGCAAACATCTTAGATCTGCTAATCCAGTTGGTGATGACTTGTCATCTCCAATCCGTCGAATAATGCTGGAATGTTGGTCGCTACTTGTTCCGCATATCCCCACTGCTCCTCTGAGAACCGAAATTCTGGGACTTTTTGCAGTATCCTGATCCTCCGCCGTTACCACCGGAATTAATATTTCCGGGTATCTTGGCTTTGTGTATGGGATTATTGTTATCCCCCAATTTTTTAATATTTCGGCCTCAGCTTGTATTTTCTGTGAGATTGCTGTAGTTGCCCAAGTTGTTTTCGTTTTTTCTCTGCCCGTTACGTCATCATCTATGAATTCGATTGAGACCAGATCAGAAGTTCTCACTTTTCCAGAGAGGGGACATGAGATAACAGCCGTAGGATGTTACCTCTATTAAGTGTGTCGTGTCTTCCTTTCGAGATGTAATCCGGATTGAACCATGTGGCGCTTGTCGCGTTCCTTTGTTCGTCTGTGCTCCTGGCCCCTTTGTAAATTTGGCTTAATGATATAGACTCAACTCCTCGTGTTACTGATGTTTTTGCCTGATTAGTGTTAGATTCTTCCACGTCACTTGTTATTTGATCGGGTATATATTGATTTGGTACAGACAGTTTAGCCAGTTGGTGGTTCTCTCCGAGCCAAGGGAGGTAGCACATGGATTCCGCGTTTTTTGCAGGTGCTAGTATTTCTTCTCTCTGTTTAGCCCGTGTGTATACGGATGGAGTCACTTGAGTAGTGGTGGCCAGTTGACTGTCCGTTGTCACTTTGCATATTCCTAACATTTTAGGCTCCAGGTTATTCCCAGACCTTTTACCCGGGATGTGTTCTTGTTTTATTGTTTGAGTGGGATTAGAACAAGTCATCGTGTTACTCTTTGGTAGTCGATTCTGATCGGCTTCAGGAGATGCTTTACTGTCCCCGGGTGGTTGGAGGCATATAATTGGCCTATCTTGTAGTGGGGCTTCTAGATCTTCATGCATGCTATTTCCAAGTATCTTAATTTTCTCGATTGTGTGCCCCTTTCTGTTGGTGGTTTGGTTGAATGCTATTACCTCTGCAGGTGTCCCTGCTGTGCTAGTGCCTCCCTCGGGTTGGAGTGTGCTTTGTTCTGCAACAGGGGTCCTCTCAAAGAGATGCATATATCCTTCACAGTTAGAATTTGTTTTTAGTTTTCTGCCTTTAAGTTTTTTTGCCGCGTCTTTGTTTAGCGTTCTTTTTTTGGTCTGTGTTGACTTCTGCCAAGGCTTCGGGGAGCAGAGCACCTAACGTTCCAGTTTCACTGCCTCTGTTCTTTTAGGCGTGTGGTATAGGATGTCTTTTGTTTTGGAGTGTCCTTGTTTGTTAGTTTCCAGTATTTCTGTGTTCCTTGAGACTTTTGTTTCTTTTCCCAAAAGGCCATCAGAAGGTTGGATTTGTAAACACTGTGGAGGCCTTTTAAGTTGTATGCACAGATCGCTCAATATTGCTGGAAGCGAAGACAGTTTATCAATAATTGGGCCGCATCCACATCCACCTCTGTCACTCCTATTTACGTCTTGCGATTGATCAAGCTTATTTTGAAGAAGTGTATTTAATGTGCCCAGCTTCCCATCGATGGCAACCACAAATACAGCCAATGTGTCCACGGAGTTACTTCAGGGTCCACTGGGAAGGGTTCTTAATCTTTAAAAATCCAACTGCGACTTGCACATAGGTGTGAACGGAGCATGCGGTCGTGTTCCCACACTGCACACGCTCTCCGTGGTGTCACTATCTACTCACCTTGGGTGGTTCCTTGGGGTCCCAGCAATTCTACGTCCTCTCGAAACTGTCTTGACTCGAGTTGTGGTTCTTATACCACTTTCTTAGTATATGGTTTGGTCCCCCCCGGACCACTGTGTATTTTGTGCTATTTACTGTGTTTCTGTGCTAAAGTATAGTGTGTATTGTGTTTATCTCTGTGTTGGAGATACTTGAACATCTAGAGAGTATTATATACATATTTTGTATAAATACTTGGTGTAGTTCCTTTCACTTAATCTATGCTGTAAGATTGCATTCTGGTAAAACAAGCTGCTTTACACTCCTTCTGGACTAAGCTTGAAGGCTGCTCTCCACAGCTACCACTTAGAGAGCTTACTAAGGTTGTCTGAGACCTCTTAAATCACCATAAGGGTTTTCTGGACTGGCGCAAGGTGCCCACTTACATTAGTGGACATCAAACGTCAGGCCAGCCTCTCACAGCGCCCATACAAGAGCTTTGGCAAATATAATCAGATGAGCATATAAATACTTAATGTGACAGAAGGCTCCTTGAGAGCTCTCTTTAAGCACAAAACGTTTAAGGTTGGAGCAAGACGGTACATTTTTCATAAAAATCTCGAAATAGCTTAAGAGCTCTTTCAATGCTCCCATTTTTCTTTTACAATCCTGGTGACCTGCACATTTGAAGTTTTTTCTGGAAAAAATGACACCAAGATTGAGGTTTGAACTCGATATGGCATACTGTTCTCCGCTATCACACTATAGGTTCTTCATAGTCAATCTAGAGTTCAAATTTTGTCAAAAATATCTGATATTCACACTAAAACACAGTGTCAGACGATGTGTATTTATGGTTTGCTTAGGGATCCTGCGTTTGAAAGCCTATACCAATCATTGGGGCGACACAACTGATAAGACACATTCTTGTGATCTATGTAGAGGAGGTGTTCAAGACATTGTGCACTTTATAATCTCTACCCAAATAAAGTCTTGGTCAAAGCTCAGCGCCGTTTTATAAAACCTATATGTTTTAGATATGAGCTACTTAGAACTAATGATCTGGTTGATCTAATTACTTCCAAATGCTATAACCTGTTTAAATATTTTAAAACTTTTTTACCATTGTTTTAAAGAAGTCAAGTTCATGAATTGATATATTTATTGCAGATGATATGTAAAAAATAAATTATATTGTCAATGTCGGGGAGATCTAAATCAACAAAAAATTATTAATTGATTGATAACATGGGGAATTACTTACAGGCCGCGCAATGAGATCAGAGAGGTTTACAGAGCTCAGGAAATGCATGCCCACATCCCTCTTAGCTCATTTGATTGCATAGCGGGATTACATACATTATGCTAATATGCTTAATACGAAATTCTCTTTGGCCCACGTTTCTTGACAGCATATGATGTCAACGTTAATTATACAAGGCATCCAATCTTAGTTTTCCCTTTTGGATCAAATTCCTTCTATGTTTCAAGATAGCAGGTTGATATTTTGTGAGTTACTCTCCCCATGTTCTTCTCTATATATATTAAATACCTGTCTTGTTGACCTTACAAATTAATGACTTCTTTGTTTCCACATCAACCCATTCTTTCTGTATTAGGGACTTGACCTTTGTAACTCCAACTAGTGAGAGTCAGTCAGTTTGATCTAAACCCTGAAGTGTTTCAAATACATTATTGGTGGTAACACTATAAGGTCCAGAAAACTCACACTGTGCTGGGGCACTCATTCTCAAAGTTGGCTGTTTCTTACTATGATTGTGGGCTGATTGGAAAAAAGAACCAAAGGGCATGGCCGTGATTATCCTATCAATTGGTCCCAAAGTTGCATTCCATACAATAGTTTCTCTGTAAGTTTGAGATTTTTCAAATGCATGACCACATAGTCCCCAAGGCTGCTTTTGGGGCCATTGCCAATCCATGCAGTCCTTCTAACCATAATGGTATAATTACATAAATAATGCACCAGAATTCTTCCTAAGAAAATGAGCTACTTTATTCCTTAAATCGTGCCAATCTTCTTTTTGTGATTCCTTTAAGACTAACACATTCCCCAGAATAATAACATATGGGATGCAATCAGGTGGCAGTTATGATTAGTCTACACTACTCCTCTGAGGGGCTGCACATAAAGGAGATGAATGGCTGGGCATGGTACTGAGAGCAACTCGATTCATGGCTTGATTGTCTGCAATTTGCTTCACACTTCACCCAATTTAGTCCCTTGAATGGGCTCTTGTGTGACCCAAAAATACCAGATGGTATGTTCATCAGTGGGATAACAACATGCCCTGAAGTGCTATGGCAGTACGTTTTTCAATGTTTGACTAGTTTAATGTGTGTCTGTGAATATTCTTCGGGTTCTAAAACAGTGTTTAATGATTCATAGAGCCATCAGTCCTTGCATGTGAATCCATCTTTTGTTTGCTGTAATGTTGTCTTTTCTAAAAAACATTATTTTCCATGAATATTGATAGGATCAAGCCATTGTGTAAACCTGATCACTCTTTGTCTCCTTTGCAAAGCCTCCGAGGTCAACCCATCCTCAAGACAAGCATAGCTAGGTAGAAAGCTGAATGTACGCAGACCTGCTATCTCAAAGCCCATGCACAGTGTACACAGGTAGGAGTCCCACCACACCTTGTGACACCAGAGATTACTTTGAAGGGCTTGCAAGTGTCCGATTCCCACAGCTTGCAAGTGTCCGCTTCCCACACTGGATGTCAGGAGTATTCTAAGCATTTTAATCTACAGTAGTAAATGCACCATGGGGAACTAGAAATCCAAATGGACTGCCACCCCTATACAGGCTGTTGAGTATTGATGCTCAGGAAGTGCTTCTGGTAATGATTAGTCATACAAGATTAGTTTAGGATACTAAACCCTCCTTTGTGAATGAATCATACAATAGTACTGGGAAACAGGAGAGGTACTTTAAAATGTTCACTTTAAAACCTTAGTCTAGTGCATAAAATATGAACAGTAACCACTCAGAGTTCAAAAAGGAATACAGCAGGTCTTAGGCCGTGAAAACAGCAAGAATCCTTTCTAATATGGATAGAAAGTTCATGACATCTCAAGACATTTAGCTAGTTCTAGGCACTATGCTAAATTTCAGATGAAGCAGTAAATAGCCTACCTGACCGAGATTCTTAAAATAGAGTACACAGCATCCTTGTTTTTGTTAAGATAATAGCAACTCATTTATACTAGATCACAGCTTTGTCTGGGAGTTACCAATAGTGTAAAGTTGAAAGACACATCTCTGCACTTCTCCCGGCATTGCCTCTGACTGAGGCTGGTTGGTGCTGCAAACAGCGTGACTTCTGGCTTGAGCCTAGTGCAAAGTTCCTTCATCATATGGGCAGGTACTGAAGTTTTTATAAGTATCTGATATATGATTTTATCTTATGCTTATTAAATAAATCACCACTTGCCAACACTAAAGTATCAACAAGACTAAACAAACATGACAACAAATGTAACCACTTGATTCACATTGATTATAAGTTCCTATGACTATGAACAATAAAACATGCCTACTAATACAACTAAGTGTCGATAGTATGGCATTGTCTGTAACTGAAAAAAATAAAATGTCAGCCTAGATTGTGAGCAGACATGATGCCAATATTTCTGTGCATGTTTAGAAACTTTATAGTTTCTAAAGAGATGAGAGAACCTGAAATCAAGCATTGGATTCCCATGCACTCATAACCAGCAGACTGTACTATGGAAATGCCCTCTACGCCGGAATCAACAAACCCCTGATCCGTAAGCTTCAGACCATGCAGAACAACTCAGCCAGGCTCGTCCTCGGCATCCCTTGGCATGAACAAATCACCCAACACCCGCGAAACCTCCACTGGCTCCACGTCGAGAAGAGAGTAACCTTCAAGATACTCACCCACGCCTACAAATGCCTCCACAACACTGGACCCCAATATCTCAACAACAGAATCTTCTTCCACGTACCCAAGAGAAACCTTCGCTCCTCCGACCTCGATGAAACCCAGCGCTTCCTCAGAGCCAGAACGGGTGGAAAAGCCTTCTCCTACATTGCGGCAAAGAACTGTAAAGAGCTCCCTATCAACATCAGATGTGCCCCCACTCTGTACACCTTCAGGAAGAGCCTTAAGACTTGGCTCTTCGGCTGACCTGGAGCTGCACCCCCATGCGCCTTGAGACCCACATGGGTGATTAGAGCACTTCACAATTCCCTGATTGATTGATTAAAATGGAAGAAACTTAAACAAGAACTGTCAGTGTTCTAGACAACACTCCGAGAACGGATGCATACAGGGTATGGTCCCTTCAAACACTTGCCTAAAACTAGCTTTGGGGTCAGCAAGCAGTCAACTAACCGGTTTGCATGTGCATCGTATGCTACACATTTTGGACTTTGAGTCGCAGGTACTAGCAATATTAAATATTTAATCTACATGTCTGTCACTAGTTAACACCTATTTGGTACAGAAGTAGGCCAGTAACTGAAAGAAATGAAGACAAATGAAATGGCTAAATCAATTGGGCATTGTATGCAACAAATGGGGCATTTAATACATTCTGTTCAGTGTTGGGAGGTGAAGGGTGACAGCTCTTTGCAACACTTTCATCTCACTCATGCTTTTCAACATCTACATAAACTTATTACCAGCAATGATCAATGAATTTCAGCTCACACGGTATAACTATCCAGATGACACACAAATACTCCTTAAACTGGAAACCCCCATTGACATTGTACACTCAAAAATCTTTAGTTGCCTCAGAGCCGATTATAAATGGATGACATGCAGAGATCTCAAATTGAATGCTTTCAAAAGTGAAATACTCACATGCGGTAATTGGAAAAATTATGACCCACTCTGTGTCTGACCTGGCAATCTGGGACCACCTCCTAAAGTATCTAAGGAAGCAATAAACCTTGTAATAACCATGGACTTGATGTTATCAATGAATACTCAAGTAGACAAATTAGCAAGACCACCCTTCATTACTATGAAATTCTGCGACGCATCTTACCCCTCCTTGGACTTCCACACAAGGTCCAGGCTACTATCTCTCTCATGCACTATGTAAAGTTGATTACGCCAATGGCCTCTACCACGGATCATCTTTGTCAACTGTGAAAAGACTACAACAGATTTTGCACTCTGTTGTACTAATTGTAAAGTCACAAGCCCACATCTCCCCTGCCTTGCGGACTCTGCAGTGGTTACAAGCTGCCAGAAGATCCACCTTCAAACTGCTTTGTATCACCCACAAAGCAATACATGGAACAGGACATATTTTAATCGGGAATAAAAACACCAAATACATTCAACACAGGAACCTCCACTCAAGATTAGCACCTCGCCTCAAAATCTCACCATGCAGGAAACAATACATGGGAGGTACATCTTTCTGTATTCTAGTAGCCAAGCTATGGAATTCATTACCCCCAAACATCTAGTCCAATGATAACTATCTTATCTTCAGAAGACTACTCAAGAGTTGGGTATTTCCTACATCATCACTATACTCAAACACTAATGTACAGCATATCCTTGTGTAAACAAAACATAGATCATTTGATTACATGTATGTATCTAGATAGATTACATTGTACAAATATGTATAATAACTATGGTTTTTAAAATATATAGATATTCTTTAGATCTGCGTAACAATTGTGTCGAGAAGCGAACCCACTGGGGCAATACTAGAACTGCACTACATCACCCACAAGGCCATGCGAATGACCACGCCCACAAGGACAGGTGCTGGAAATTATAAACTGTGCAGTTCTACTTGCGCTTGCAGCCTCTCACAACTACATGCCACTGAAGAAAGGTCTTAACCTGAAACGCGTCTGGCATTTTATTCTGAAAAGCTGTCCCTCATTATTTCCTGCCGGCAGGCGACCAAAATAAAGAGAGCTGATTTACCTTCGTGTGGCACGTATCTTCAAAGGGTTTCCTGTTTGTGTTTGACATTAAAGGCGGCTGTTACCCGGTCGCGAAGAGAAGCCCACCGCTGTTGCGGGTCAGCTGCGGCACCACGCGGGTGCTGTAGCATTTGTGAACGAAGGAGAGCTGGAGCCTTTTTGCAGGGAAGGAGCCAGCTCGCAAGCTACAATTTGGCAGTCTTAAAGCTGGGCAGGCACTATTTTGGACAATGCAAGATTTATCCAGTTCACTCAGACTTCGAGAAGCGAACCCACTGGGGCAATACTAGAACTGCACTACATCACCCACAAGGCCATGCGAATGACCACGCCCACAAGGACAGGTGCTGGAAATTATAAACTGTGCAGTTCTACTTGCGCTTGCAGCCTCTCACAACTACATGCCACTGAAGAAAGGTCTTAACCTGAAACGCGTCTGGCATTTTATTCTGAAAAGCTGTCCCTCATTATTTCCTGCCGGCAGGCGACCAAAATAAAGAGAGCTGATTTACCTTCGTGTGGCACGTATCTTCAAAGGGTTTCCTGTTTGTGTTTGACATTAAAGGCGGCTGTTACCCGGTCGCGAAGAGAAGCCCACCGCTGTTGCGGGTCAGCTGCGGCACCACGCGGGTGCTGTAGCATTTGTGAACGAAGGAGAGCTGGAGCCTTTTTGCAGGGAAGGAGCCAGCTCGCAAGCTACAATTTGGCAGTCTTAAAGCTGGGCAGGCACTATTTTGGACAATGCAAGATTTATCCAGTTCACTCAGAGACTTCGAGAAGCGAACCCACTGGGGCAATACTAGAACTGCACTACATCACCCACAAGGCCATGCGAATGACCACGCCCACAAGGACAGGTGCTGGAAATTATAAACTGTGCAGTTCTACTTGCGCTTGCAGCCTCTCACAACTACATGCCACTGAAGAAAGGTCTTAACCTGAAACGCGTCTGGCATTTTATTCTGAAAAGCTGTCCCTCATTATTTCCTGCCGGCAGGCGACCAAAATAAAGAGAGCTGATTTCCCTTCGTGTGGCACGTATCTTCAAAGGGTTTCCTGTTTGTGTTTGACATTAAAGGCGGCTGTTACCCGGTCGCGAAGAGAAGCCCACCGCTGTTGCGGGTCAGCTGCGGCACCACGCGGGTGCTGTAGCATTTGTGAACGAAGGAGAGCTGGAGCCTTTTTGCAGGGAAGGAGCCAGCTCGCAAGTTACAATTTGGCAGTCTTAAAGCTGGGCAGGCACTATTTTGGACAATGCAAGATTTATCCAGTTCACTCAGAGACTTCGAGAAGCGAACCCACTGGGGCAATACTAGAACTGCACTACATCACCCACAAGGCCATGCGAATGACCACGCCCACAAGGACAGGTGCTGGAAATTATAAACTGTGCAGTTCTACTTGCGGTTGCAGCCTCTCACAACTACATGCCACTGAAGAAAGGTCTTAACCTGAAACGCGTCTGGCATTTTATTCTGAAAAGCTGTCCCTCATTATTTCCTGCCGGCAGGCGACCAAAATAAAGAGAGCTGATTTACCTTTGTGTGGCACGTATCTTCAAAGGGTTTCCTGTTTGTGTTTGACATTAAAGGCGGCTGTTACCCGGTCGCGAAGAGAAGCCCACCGCTATTGCGGGTCAGCTGCGGCACCACGCGGGTGCTGTAGCATTTGTGAACGAAGGAGAGCTGGAGCCTTTTTGCAGGGAAGGAGCCAGCTCGCAAGCTACAATTTGGCAGTCTTAAAGCTGGGCAGGCACTATTTTGGACAATGCAAGATTTATCCAGTTCACTCAGAGACTTCGAGAAGCGAACCCACTGGGGCAATACTAGAACTGCACTACATCACCCACAAGGCCATGCGAATGACCACGCCCACAAGGACAGGTGCTGGAAATTATAAACTGTGCAGTTCTACTTGCGCTTGCAGCCTCTCACAACTACATGCCACTGAAGAAAGGTCTTAACCTGAAACGCGTCTGGCATTTTATTCTGAAAAGCTGTCCCTCATTATTTCCTGCCGGCAGGCGACCAAAATAAAGAGAGCTGATTTACCTTCGTGTGGCACGTATCTTCAAAGGGTTTCCTGTTTGTGTTTGACATTAAAGGCGGCTGTTACCCGGTCGCGAAGAGAAGCCCACCGCTGTTGCGGGTCAGCTGCGGCACCACGCGGGTGCTGTAGCATTTGTGAACGAAGGAGAGCTGGAGCCTTTTTGCAGGGAAGGAGCCAGCTCGCAAGCTACAATTTGGCAGTCTTAAAGCTGGGCAGGCACTATTTTGGACAATGCAAGATTTATCCAGTTCACTCAGAGACTTCGAGAAGCGAACCCACTGGGGCAATACTAGAACTGCACTACATCACCCACAAGGCCATGCGAATGACCACGCCCACAAGGACAGGTGCTGGAAATTATAAACTGTGCAGTTCTACTTGCGCTTGCAGCCTCTCACAACTACATGCCACTGAAGAAAGGTCTTAACCTGAAACGCGTCTGGCATTTTATTCTGAAAAGCTGTCCCTCATTATTTCCTGCCGGCAGGCGACCAAAATAAAGAGAGCTGATTTACCTTCGTGTGGCACGTATCTTCAAAGGGTTTCCTGTTTGTGTTTGACATTAAAGGCGGCTGTTACCCGGTCGCGAAGAGAAGCCCACCGCTGTTGCGGGTCAGCTGCGGCACCACGCGGATGCTGTAGCATTTGTGAACGAAGGAGAGCTGGAGCCTTTTTGCAGGGAAGGAGCCAGCTCGCAAGCTACAATTTGGCAGTCTTAAAGCTGGGCAGGCACTATTTTGGACAATGCAAGATTTATCCAGTTCACTCAGAGACTTCGAGAAGCAAACCCACTGGGGCAATACTAGAACTGCACTACATCACCCACAAGGCCATGCGAATGACCACGCCCACAAGGACAGGTGCTGGAAATTATAAACTGTGCAGTTCTACTTGCGCTTGCAGCCTCTCACAACTACATGCCACTGAAGAAAGGTCTTAACCTGAAACGCGTCTGGCATTTTATTCTGAAAAGCTGTCCCTCATTATTTCCTGCCGGCAGGCGACCAAAATAAAGAGAGCTGATTTACCTTTGTGTGACACGTATCTTCAAAGGGTTTCCTGTTTGTGTTTGACATTAAAGGCGGCTGTTACCCGGTCGCGAAGAGAAGCCCACCGCTATTGCGGGTCAGCTGCGGCACCACGCGGGTGCTGTAGCATTTGTGAACGAAGGAGAGCTGGAGCCTTTTTGCAGGGAAGGAGCCAGCTCGCAAGCTACAATTTGGCAGTCTTAAAGCTGGGCAGGCACTATTTTGGACAATGCAAGATTTATCCAGTTCACTCAGAGACTTCGAGAAGCGAACCCACTGGGGCAATACTAGAACTGCACTACATCACCCACAAGGCCATGCGAATGACCACGCCCACAAGGACAGGTGCTGGAAATTATAAACTGTGCAGTTCTACTTGCGCTTGCAGCCTCTCACAACTACATGCCACTGAAGAAAGGTCTTAACCTGAAACGCGTCTGGCATTTTATTCTGAAAAGCTGTCCCTCATTATTTCCTGCCGGCAGGCGACCAAAATGAAGAGAGCTGATTTACCTTCGTGTGGCACGTATCTTCAAAGGGTTTCCTGTTTGTGTTTGACATTAAAGCGGCTGTTACCCGGTCGCGAAGAGAAGCCCACCGCTGTTGCGGGTCAGCTGCGGCACCACGCGGATGCTGTAGCATTTGTGAACGAAGGAGAGCTGGAGCCTTTTTGCAGGGAAGGAGCCAGCTCGCAAGCTACAATTTGGCAGTCTTAAAGCTGGGCAGGCACTATTTTGGACAATGCAAGATTTATCCAGTTCACTCAGAGACTTCGAGAAGCAAACCCACTGGGGCAATACTAGAACTGCACTACATCACCCACAAGGCCATGCGAATGACCACGCCCACAAGGACAGGTGCTGGAAATTATAAACTGTGCAGTTCTACTTGCGCTTGCAGCCTCTCACAACTACATGCCACTGAAGAAAGGTCTTAACCTGAAACGCGTCTGGCATTTTATTCTGAAAAGCTGTCCCTCATTATTTCCTGCCGGCAGGCGACCAAAATAAAGAGAGCTGATTTACCTTCGTGTGGCACGTATCTTCAAAGGGTTTCCTGTTTGTGTTTGACATTAAAGGCGGCTGTTACCCGGTCGCGAAGAGAAGCCCACCGCTGTTGCGGGTCAGCTGCGGCACCACGCGGGTGCTGTAGCATTTGTGAACGAAGGAGAGCTGGAGCCTTTTTGCAGGGAAGGAGCCAGCTCGCAAGCTACAATTTGGCAGTCTTAAAGCTGGGCAGGCACTATTTTGGACAATGCAAGATTTATCCAGTTCACTCAGAGACTTCGAGAAGCGAACCCACTGGGGCAATACTAGAACTGCACTACATCACCCACAAGGCCATGCGAATGACCACGCCCACAAGGACAGGTGCTGGAAATTATAAACTGTGCAGTTCTACTTGCGCTTGCAGCCTCTCACAACTACATGCCACTGAAGAAAGGTCTTAACCTGAAACGCGTCTGGCATTTTATTCTGAAAAGCTGTCCCTCATTATTTCCTGCCGGCAGGCGACCAAAATAAAGAGAGCTAATTTACCTTCGTGTGGCACGTATCTTCAAAGGGTTTCCTGTTTGTGTTTGACATATATATATATATATATATATATATTTATATATGTTTTAAACCTGGTTTTAGCCCCCTTATCTCCTATGTACTGTACTTTATTTAGCCTCAATAGGTAGCAATGTTGACCTCTTCTGTTTTGCACTAGTCAGATGTTTAGAGTGCACGTGCACTTTAAATCTACATGAATATTACTAGCTCAAGACTCTATGGAGGATAGTCCCAAGAACGTGTGATAAGTACCGCAAAAGTAGCTTAACGCAACTCTTCATATCGGTCTATTGCGAGAAAGTAACGCCATGTTAACGTTGAATTCACAACACGGAGGTACCATCTGATAGTCCCACGATAACGCGTCAAATGTCCCTGATAAAGCCAATGCGACACCGCAAAAATGCAAAACACAAACTCAAAAAAAGCTGCAATGAGGCCAATCCCGATACAAAAATCAGCAAAAACCAGCAACAAGCCTGCAATTCACCCACGTAAAGCGGGAAAAATCACCATAAAAATAGAAAAAAAACATCCAAACAACAGCAAAGCACAATGGTTGTTGCTGGAGCAAGTATAGAGGACAACCAGAACCCCACAAGGCCCTCGGAGGACCAGCCTGGGATCTCGGGGTCAGGGAAGGGCAAGGACAAGAAGAGTAGGAAGAAACGGTTCAGTCCACAGGAAAACAGGATCCTGATAATGGAGAGGGTAGAGCACCACCAATGACTGTTTGTCACCTCCACTGTTTCATTGACAACAAAAAATGGAATATGGATGTCCATTGTGGACAAGGTGAATGCAGTCGGAGTGCTTAAGAGGACAATGGAAGAGGTCAAGAGGCGCTGGAATGATGTCAAGCGCAAAACCAAGCAGTAACTTGCCAACAACCGGAAGGCAGCAACGTAGACTGGAGGTGGGAGTCCAGCGCCACAGGAGGACCTGGACGAGATGGCAGAAATGGTATCCACAGTCATCAGTGGGGAGACGGTGGTAGGAGTTGGGGGACCGGACACTGCTCAACATGACCGGGCAAAACAGCACCAGGGTGAGTAACGACCAGGGACGGGTGGGACGGGGCAGATGGGCACTATGGCACACATGCACAATTAAGTAGAGCATATCTGCAGACAAACCATGCCCCAGACCCCCAACTCTCACCCAGAGATCAGTATACCCACGTAAGCAAAATCACAGCACAGTACAAGCACAGAAGTCAAAGGCACACCACATGTAAGGGAGAAGGAGCAGCAATATCAGAGCTACAGGGGTGACTCACACAAATTGCAGCACACACACATAACATGCAGAGCACATCAACATTGACAACAATGTGGTACAAACCGCAACACATCCACAATAGAACACAGGACACAACTGGTGCCGCATGTGTGTAGACACTGCCCAATCACATTTGGCATTGCAGGGAAATGTGAGTTGATAATATACAAGTACCAACACACATCTTTGATGTTGTCGAAATGTCCACTGTCCCGCATCAAATAGGCAGCTCCTCACAAACAGCCACAATGTACACAGTCATGCAGTCTGAATCTAAACATGTACAATGCGACAACATACATGTGAACACAATGTTAAACTGCATCTCCCCATCACATTGCAGAGGGAAGTCCAAAACCTTCTGCAGAGCAGCCCAAACCTCTCTTCTCTGATGATGAAGAGGACCACCACACCTTGGACTCTGACACCCTCCAACAGGTCGTGGAGAGCCTCCGCAGTCCACCTCCAGGAGCAGGGTGGCCCAGCTGCTATGAGGAGACCCCACCCCCTGCACAGCCCATACAGTAGGCAGCACCCTCCACCACGGCTGCCTACCAGGACCCCCACAAAGAACACATGGCCTTCCAATGCCGTGTGTTGGGGTTCCAGGAGAATCTGGCTGAACAGGTGCGGGTGGGCTTCGACCACATGGCAGACAAACCCGATGCCATACGTGGGTGTCTAAGTCCCATCAGGGACCACTCACAGTCCCTAACGGACACCCACAGTCTGCCCCATGCTCTCCAATGGACCATGGCTGACATCCCTGGAGCCCTGACTCAGAGACTAGAACAACTGTCCAGTCAATGTGGTTCTAGCGATGTCACACGGGAGTTTGGACACTTGGGGAGGTTAATGGAGACCATGGAGCAGACGCAGGCAGACAGAGCAGCTGCCAGGGCTGTACACCAGCGAGAGGTAGCTGGATTCCTCAATGACCTGAGGACCATCCTCATGGCATTGCTGCCACAAGGCCCGGCGCTGATGCATGCTGCTGCTACCACTACATCCACCTCTACGCCCCTTGAAGAGTCAGTGCCACACAGTGCGGCAGAGATTCCACTTACAGCCCCTGAGGTATCACTGCGACACATTGCTGGATACAGAACACCACCGCCCACAAGTGAGGCACATGTCACAGCAGAGGACGAAGATGCAGATGAATCTATCTGCCTGGTAAGAAGGACGCAGTAGCATTCATCTCCACCATATGGACTGTTTCTGCTTGGTTCAGCCCTCTGCATCATCACCTTCCACTGTCCCCCGATGCACTCTACGACACCCACCCTGGACCTCGAAATGGACTGCCATATTCTGTTTGATCGCCAATTACACAGCACTCAGACTGTGGACTGAACTCTTCCTCTTCCTTTTGGACTTGTCATTCCCCGAAGGACTCTGGCTGGCCCTCCACAGGCCTTGATTGGTATGTGGGGTTTGCATGGCCCTGTAGATCTCCAGCAGCAACACTCCAGTGAATGTGCATTAAACATTCATTATTACACAGATGTGTCATGTTTATGATCATTCAAGTGTGGAAGTATGGATGAATGTAGGGTCAGTGATTCCCCCTTAAGTCCGTGTTGCTCATGTCGTTGGACTTGAGTCAGAGGGTGACTCATTGCCCAATGAGGTCCGGGTGGCACCGGCACTACAACAGGGACACACGCATTAGTTACTTCCTTGTCCAGCCCCAGGCCACTCCGCTTACGCTCACAAGGGGGGACGACAACGCTACATGTTCCAGATTGACCCTGTTGTGATCTGCTGATCAAAGGTCTAGTTGTCAGCATGCCACTGCCACTTCCTCACGGCTGGTATACACCCACACCACACCCATTCAGCACATGCATCACAGGACATGTGACCCTGCCAATAAAATGGCCCGGGCGCACGTGCTGGACGCCATTTCCACTCTCTATCTGGGTGTGTCTGTGGGCTTCTTATTTATGCATGAGGGCCTAAGGCCCTACCACAGTCAAGTGAACAAGGGAACCCTATAAGTACCCCAGGTAAACTCGCGGCCTCCTGCACTCCCTTCACCCCGCCCACACCTTGGCAATAATTGAATATCAATTTCCTGCTTTTTCCACCGGCGCTCTCAGGTACCCCATTGACTCGAAATTCTAAACCTAAAGTGCGAACCCATTTTGGTTCATCCACTGCGCAGGCCAGCTACTCCCCGCAATTGCCACAATCCAGGTAACACGATTAATCCCCATGCTTTCACGTATCGTATCCGCCTCACACCCTCACCCAGTTGATGCGTAATACCACGGATCCGACCTTCAAATTGCCACGGGCTTAAATCTATATGCTTTGGTAGTGGACACCTATTGATAACCGGCATCACCACGTCGGGTCCCCGTGCCATTTCGGACCGTCCAAGGCACTACAAACCTTCACGGAACCGATCACCTAAACTCGCCGCTATTTTAAATCACGAGCATTCTACCACCAGTCATTCTTCTTATGACCAGCTCCCTCAGACAGTTCAAAATAACGACTTTAATTAATCTCTGGTCATTTGGATGATGAGTAGTAATGCGCTACTCCCCTTTTGGAAATCACTGCTCTCTTCACTGATTGCATGCCCCGAACCGATGCGTGTCTATTTTGTACCACTCTTATGGTAATTCCGTTCTAAACTGTTTTCATCATCCCTCGGTACTTTACCAAGATTGACCGCCCTGGTCTAAATCACCCCACCGTGCATGGTCACATTATTTATGTTTTGAAACCAACTGCGCTCTCTCTCTCTTCTAAAGCCGTTCCTACATTTTTCCCCCATTTCTCCACAGGCTTGCTTATCGCATTCAGGCACCTAACATTTACAAGTCCTGATGATGATCCCGTTATTTGTTGTTTGGGATCGAAAAGCCGTCAACCAAAAATATAGTTGCACACAGCTCACCATTGTATATTACTCATGTGCCAACTATTTCTGGATAGCTTTGATAAGCATTATTATTGTTTTTAAGCATCCTCTTTTCCGTTGCCTGAAAAACCCTTCTTGTGTATTTATGTTTTTTTGTTATGTTTTCATGTAATTGGATACAGGAGTGTATCCCACTGTATATATGTTCTTGAAAGAATCCTTTATATCCTACATTGATTAAATGCTGTGTCCGGCTGGACACTTTTTTGAATATAGCACACATTGTTGACTATATTTTATGAACTTTTCTATATCGAATGAGTTAAGGACCACTGTTGTTTCCTAAATAGGGCCCTACCACAGCACATTCCCCAGGGCCAGAGGTTACTTGATGGCAACCGCACCTCGATACCCAATCATAGAGGGTCCATGATTTGCAGGTCACAGATTTGGTGGTACCGGGCACACTGCAGCCGGTAGAGGCACACCGCCACGGCACGGTGGCTTTCGGTGCCCTGAGGTAGGGGCACCTAAGATGCTGAGCATGTGTGCAGCCTGCGATGATGCTCCGTCCTGGCGGTCCGGACTGCTAAAGATTTGTGTGCCCTGCTGGATCGCAGTGTAGGCCTGAGCCAGCAGGCAGCGCGGGCCTACCGCCACGTCACTTTGCCTCGCGGATCACAGAGTTAGTGGCACCTAAAGGGCTGAGCGGGTGTCCAGCCTGCAATGATACCCTGTGCACTGATATGTTCTCAGCCATTGCGATATCAAGACCCAGAAGGCTGTGCTTGGGCAAGTACCAGTGAATATATATATATGTTTTTTTTCTTTCTTTTTTTAATTGATTTTCCAAAACATACACATGAGGTTACAGAGCTACAGAAAGTTCAGGCATAACGATAATCATGAATATATTGGAGATCCAATCAATACAATATTGACCTGATGTTTTTGTAAATAACTAAAAAAACACACACCCCCGTCATCCGAACTGCAAAAACAATGAGATGTATACCTTTACATTATCACATTGCATCTTAAATGGACATCTTCAAAGCACTCTTAGTCAGACAGCCACAAGAATGTACCTCCTTCCGAAGTGTCACTCAGTGTAATTCCCATACCTACGATCATTGCCATGTATAGCTGTGTCTTCTGTGTACTTGTCAGAGGTTTCTGCCTTATTCAGTGTGGACGTTTCAAACGGCTACCCCACCATTTCACAACCAGCTTGCAAATGGTTCCCATATGTCTTTTGGTCTGGAGTTGGTTGGCATCAGTTCCCAATAGTGGGTTAATTGATCCCTGCCATATGTGGCCGCCCCCACCCATTCAGCTATGGTCGGAGGGTTTTGTTTCTTCCAATGTATTGCCACTTGTCTTTTTGCTAGGAGCAGCAACATTGCTGTGAGTTTGCGCTGTTCTTTAGGCACTTCTAGAACATATCCCAACAGTGCTATCAGCGGGCTACACATTACTGGTTTGCGGATTATTTTACTTACATGGTGGAATACTTCTGTCCAAAACTGCGCTATTGGTTGGCAATACCATGCCAGGTGGATAAATGTGGCGTCCCACGCTCCACACCTCCAACAGCTTGCATCTGGGTGTAAACCCATACGGTGGAGCTTTGGTGGTGTACAGTATACCCTATGTAGATAGTTGAAATGAATAAACCACAGCCTATAGTTTGGTGAGAGGTTTTCGAGCTGTGTACAACAAAATTGCCATTGTTTGTCTGTTATAGTGATGCCTGCGTCTGCTTCCCAATCAGTTTTAGCTGTGGCTGTTATGATCGGGGATTCTGTAATGCTATATATAGATGTTATCAGTTTGTGAGGAGATGGCGTTGATAAAACATTTTCTAGGGCTGGTAATGTGGGAGGTGCTTGGGAAAACTCTGCGAACCTGGCTTTACACGCCGCCCTTAGTTGATAGTATAATAGCATGTCTCTGTTTTGCACATCTGTGAAAGTGTCAAGACGCTACCATCTGATTATAGATCACTGCCAGTCACCAGATCGTGTGACTTTGCCCTCAACGTGGCTGACTTATCAAGAAGTGGAGAAATTAGTGGGTTCCCCCCAATGGCATGGAAGGAGCAAACAAATCCCTCTTACCTGCCCTCTTTGCAATCCCCTGCCAGGCCCAGTGGAGTGTATCTATTTCTGATTGGGGGCGTTTATAAGGTTGATAGACTGCCGTGTTCAATGGGAGAGGTGCGACTCTGTCAATTTCTATTGCCACATGAGGCTGATATGGAGTCGGGTGGTGCCAATAATGTAAGAATTGCGCCTGCGCGGCGTATGCATATCGCTCCAGATCTGGGGCACCTAACCCCCCTTGTTGGAATGGCAACGTTAATAATTTCCATGAGACCCGGGGTTGCTTTCCGGCCCATACTAAATCCAATATTTGGGAGCGCAGTCTCTTGAAAAATTGGGCAGTAAGTGGCATAGGCATATTTATGAATAAATAAAGCAATGTAGGTAAGAGAACCATTTTTGTTATTGCTATGCGGCCTATCAGAGATAACGGTAGGGTTTTCCATCTCTGTATCCTACTTTCCAGCCAATCAATTACTCACCCATAATTGTCTAGCCATAGTTCCTGCATATCTCTGCTTATCCACATCCCCAAATATCTTGTTCTGCTTCCAGCATATTGTAAAGGAAATTCAGTATCAAACCGGACAGTGTCGTCCGTTAGCGGAAACAGTACAGATTTGACCCAATTAATCTGTATGCCTGTGAGCCCCTCATATCGGATCAGTTCTCTCAGCACTATGGCAAAATTATCTTTAGGGTTTGTTAAGTAGAGTGTCATGTCGTCTGCGTATATTGATATTAATGAACCCCTAGAGGTGAACCCTACACTTCTGTGTGTGTGGTGCTGGCGTAGTCTGGCGGCCAGGGGCTCGGTGGCGATCACAATTAATAATGGCGAAAGAGAAGTACTAGTGAATATTTAATGGTGACTTCGCTGTGTTGATGGACTTAGCCTTTGACAAAGGGCGTTGGCCCGACACGCTCAAGGCTGCACTTTGGCTGTGACGCTTTCTCACTCCATGCTGGCAGTCTCTGAGCTAATAAAAGGATTCAAGCATTACTCACCTGGTTTTGGGCTCTTCCGTATGGGTAACCTTTCTTTGTGGATGTATTACAGCCGACACGGTTGTGGAGGAGGCCCAGCTGCGGCGGCGAACCTGCTGCGACGCCAACCGGTTAACGCCAATTTGCAGGACGGGGAGCTTGCCAGAGACTATCACATGCTACCATGGCGCTTTGAAATCAGTCAGAGCACCCACTGAGGTTTTTTAATTTTTCCTTATTTTTTCACCTCACAGCACCTCACTTGGGGAACACAACTACAGGTACCAGAAGGCTGTGCTAACGGCCGCGCCCACGTGGACAAGTACAAGTGACTATTTAATGGTGATTTCGTTGTGATATGATGATGGACTTAGCCTTTGACAAAGGGCATTGGCCCGAAACACGTAAGGCTGCAATTTGGCTGTGACGCTTTCTTACTCCATGTTGGCAGTCTCTGAGCTAATAAGCTCAGAGACTGCCAAGTCTCTGAGCATTACTCACCTTGTTTTGGGCTCTTCCGTATGGGTAACCTTTCTTTGTGGATATATATCTTATATAATTAAAAATGTAACTGTTCGTTTGTTCAAAATCTCAAATCTCCGAAAGTTCTTCACCGATTGCTTGGAAATTTTCATACAACGTTGTATTCGAATACGCGTATGTTTTTATATACACAACGTTGGATTCGAATACGCGCATGTCGAATACACATGTGTTTATAATCGAAAGCACAAACAGACTCATAAAAATGCAATGTGCATTTGATAAAAATCTTAAATCTACGAAAGTTCTTCAACGTTTGATTTGAAGTTTTGACACAATGTTGAATGCGAATAAGCGCGTGTTTATATATACAAAATGTTGGAGTCGAATACGCGCGTGTCGAATACGCACGTGTTTTTAATCTAAAGGACGAACAGACCCTATCGATTGGGTTGCTGCACAACAACTACAATAGATGCATAGAGACAATAGTCTACATATATTAGGATGGACAGTTGGTGTAAGGATGGCAGACCGGGAAGTGGGTGGACGGAGGGGGGAGGAGTTGGTTCACTTTGCAACATTAGCGCGTGTTTATATATACACCACGTTGGATTCGAATACGCGCATGTCCAAAACACACGTGTTTTTAATCAATAGGCCGAACAGACCCTATCAATTTGGTTGCTGCGCAACAAATACAAGGGACGCATATAGACAATACTCTACATATATTAGGATGGACAGTTGGTGTCAGGATGGCAGACCGGGAAGTGGGTGGAAGGAAGGGGGAGGAGTTGGTTCACTTTGCAACCCGAACAGACCCTATCGATTTGGTTGCTGCGCAACAAATACAAGGGACGCATATAGACAATACTCTACATATATTAGGATGGACAGTTGGTGTCAGGATGGCAGACCGGAAAGTGAGTGGAGGGAAGGGGGAGGAGTTGGTTCACTTTGCAACTTTAAGAAAGGACGCATAGAGACAATAGTCGAAATAGATTAGGATGGACAGTTGCTGTCAGGATGGCAGACCGGTAAGTGGGTGGATGGAGGGGGGAGGGGTTGGTTCACTTTGCAACATTAGCGCGTCAGACCGGGAAGTGGGTAGAGAGAGGGGGGAGGAGTTGGACAAAAACATATTGTATACCCACAAGCATTGTGAAATTAAACATATTAGAAACGTGCACTTACTCTTTTCTTTCTCTTCCAATTAACCAGACTGAGCCACAGCATAGCGTGGCCGGGTACAGCTAGTGTATATATATATATATATATATATATATATATATATATATATATATATATATATATATATATATATATATATATATATATATATATATATATATCCCAACGTAGAGTTGAGCCCTCGATGGAAGCAGCCACTTGATTGGAAATTTGCATCCATTTCATTTAAGGAACAGCTGCAGCAGGAGACGCAGAAGAAACAGAAGAAACAGTCATCGTCTTTCCTTAGCCAGACCGGTTTCGGGAATGTAATCCCTTTCTCAATGGCTTCTGCATACCCTGAAGGTTCATCATGCACTGAATTTTAAAGGGCCTGCCCTTGTGGGCGTGTCCGCAACATGCGGCATTCTGGATCCTGTAGTGCATGAGCATTAGTCTCTAGTGAGTTCTTCAATGTAGCAGTAAATTAAAACAAAATAAAACCCCTGTGGGCTGATGAGCTGTAATGCTGGATGTCCTGTTGTCATTATTCAACTGCTCCTGGACACTGGTCTCCCGTGTCAGGATAGCGTCGTGTGGCGCCATCACGGGTCCGCACTGAAGCGGCTGGCTTGCTTCCTGCGGCTGGGCTTGTGCCGCAAAATATCCCAACGTAGAGACGAGCCCTCGATGGAAGCAGCCACTTGATCGGAAATTTTCATCCATTTCATTTAAGGAACAGCTGCAGCAGGAGACGCAGAAGAAACAGTCATCATCTTTCCTTATCTACTAATCAAACGAGGGAGGAGGAAATACTGATCCTTCAGTTTCCTATATTCAATCCAACTAATCAAAGGGGAAGGATCACTTGTCCTGCATGAACCAGGGTATGCAAGAAATAGATGAAGTGTCTCCAATAAAAAACCCTCATGCACGTGTTGGGATGTGGGAATAGCGGTATATCTTGATTCTCCGCTCTTCATACACGTGTGTGCATAATCATAGGGTTGATTTTCGGTATGCAGCCTCCACCAGGAGGATCTTACCCATAGTTAAAAACAGTAGTGACCCAGTGATGTGGACAGTGTTCAATTAAAATACCCGTACAGCCAGATACTTGATTTTATTGGGTCTGGATTCGGGTAGCCCCTTGTGGGGAATGCTGAGGAAGTGCGTTCTTTGAAAAAATTAAGAATTCAGAACGCACTAGCAATTAGTGAAAAAATAAAAATGGCCGACATGATCAGCCCCATCTGCCGGTATTCGGACTTATGGGCTTTCTTCAGGACCAATCGTGATAAGTGAGAGTGGTGCAAGTCTACAAAATTATTGCAAACAGGTATAAGAAAAGGGAAATTATCAACCTGTTTGTTCTCTTTTAGGTCTCAGTGTACCTGCAACAAATAATATAGACAGTTACAGTAAGACATACATGGGTTAGGGTAAGGGGAGACATATAAAGTAGCACTAGACTACTATTCCAAAATCGATTTTGTGGCAACTTAAAATGGTAATACTTTACAGGCCTCCCAGTAAATGGCAGTGTCAACTCTCTCTTTCTCCACAAACATGATGCATGCAAGAAGGATGCCAAACCATGATAGTTGAGGTATTGGTAAGCTAATATGTGGTCATGCAAGGTCATCTTGTTGTTAAATCTGTATTCACTCTCACGTGCTCTTGAAATGTGTGCTATTGCGCTCACAATCTTGAAAAGGCCCACACTCGCATGCGTGCTCATAAATCATGTTATGCTACTGAAGGTGTGGGTAACACGTCACACTCTGCGGTATTGAGATCTACACATACCTGAAGTGTATGTAGATTACACCTCCTTCGGGTATTGCAATGGCCTCAAGGGGGCTAGACCCAAAGAAGAGTTAAAAAGCTTTAGTTATCGGTTTCATAATACTTGCGGTTGAGTCGAGCTGTTGAGATCTCTGCCGTCTACCTGATGCTCCTTTCCTCGTGCTTCGCGTTACGCTGTAGCTGCCTATTGTGACCCGGAAGTAGCTGCACAGCGCTACCGGGTTCACTTTTGCAATTCCATTGTGATAGAACTCGAAAACAGACTCTCGGTCTGAACGGTAGTCCGTGGACAGGATTGGTAATGATTAGTAGGCTTTAACACGGTGAATAAAAGAGTCAAAATCATTTCTCTAATGTTTGTGCTTAATTAAATAAGCATTCAGTAGTGGAAAAGCAGACTTGATCAAATTACGGGCAAAAGCTGAGAAGCGTTCCCGGGTCTCTCATCGCAGTTCTTTTGCGGTGGAAAATAGAAACAGACTAACGTTCATTGAGGTAGTCTATAGCCAGACCGGTTTCGGGAATGTAATCCCTTTCTCAATGGCTTCTGCATACCGTGAAGGTTCATCATGCACTGAATTTTAAAGGGCCTGCCCTTGTGGCCGTGTCCGCAACCTGCAGCATTCTGGATCCTGTAGTGCATGAGCATATATATATTACCTACAGTTATAGTTAGGACCTAGTTTCCATAGGAAATCACAACATTCTATTTGCTGGTGGACGAATCTTTGCGAATTTCTCCAAGACTATGCCCTGCTCTGTTTCGCTCCATCCCTGAAAGTTTGGGGGTGATTCATCAAGAGGGGGCCGAGAAAAAAGGGGGGACCCAAAATGTGTTTTCCCTATGCAATTTTCCATAGGGACCTTTAGCCAGGGCTACAGCCCAAACGGCTGTACGGAATTACACCAAATTTGGCAAAAAGGTAGAGTTCGGTTCACAGATTGTGCTTTTTGTTAAATGGTGTCAATCCGTTCAGTAGTTCCTGAGAAAATCAAAAGTAAAATCATATTGATATCTAGAGACGAAGTACCGTACGCGTACGGTAAGTGCACCGAAAACCGTACAATTACGAGCACGAGCTGCATGCTGATTGGCTGTCAGCTGTCTGTCAACAGTCTAAACCAGGAAGTGTTGGCAGCCATCTTGTGGCTCGGTAGAACCGAGTCACAAGAAAGCAGTGAAAGAATTGTAAAACACACGCGAAGGGGGCAGGGTAGAAACATCCTGACACCCTAGGCCTGGTCAGGGGGTCCCACATGGATCGTTAGGCCCCAATTATTATTTTTTTAAATCACGGGGTACGCGTATGGTACGCGTATTGGAAAAAAACATAAAAACGAAGTCCGCATTATTGTTAATTAGCCCCCGGGGGGCCAAATATCGGGGGAAATTTTTTTTATAATGGGTGGCCCAGAGGGGTCCCCCTGCCCCGCGGATCGCCATCCCCCAGGGCTTTAACTATATGTATGCAGGGGGCTCATGGCCCCCCGGAACCCCGCGGACCGCCTCTCCCTGGGGCCTCTTTTTATTAAAAAAAAAAACTGTGTGGGGGGTTTCAAGCCCCCCCACATACCCCGGGGACCACCACCTCCCCGGGGCTCTAATATAGAAAATAGGGGGGACGGACCACCCAGTCCCGGGGATTACCACCCCTTCCTGGAGCCTTTGATGGCCCTGGGGACCACCAACTTTCAGGGCTGGCTTCTGCAGTGTCCCAGGGTGCCTACAGTGCCGCCTTCTGCAGTGCCCGTGGTGACGAAAAGCAATGCCATCTCCCGAAGGACACGGGAGCCGGCTGGGACCGTGTGGGCTTTGGGGCTCATAAAACACAGTTCTTTTCAGAACTAACTTTACTGGTCAAAAAAAGAGCTATATTTCTATGATAGTATGTAAAACTTTCTGGGGTTTTTTCTGCACCAGTTGTACTGTCTACGCATGCACAGCAGCCTCGTTTCCACTCCTCTCCTCATTTCAGGTATTAAATTTGCCGCTTTGTTCTGCCGGGTCGTGTGTCTCATCCACTGCATACTTTTGTAATATATATCATATTCTATCTATATTTATTTGAAACATATTGCCGAGGCGCCAAACGTTAATTACATACTCCGTCCTTTGCCATTTTAGTAGTTTTCCTCTGTTATTTTTATTATACCTGCTACTTTCATTTGACCCCCTGCCTATCTCTATGATCCATGAGATTTGCTGCCACAGACACCACGGTGTTTGTCCTTGGACTCCGTTCTTATCAGACTTGGTCACACGCAAGCCTAAAAAATAATTTGAAGCACGTAAGGCACAGCCATTACAACGTGTGACTGTCACCACAAAGCCATTACCATGCTTATGCCTTTATCATGCGTGGTAAATGTATACTAGTTGTAATAGCATGCGTGGTAAAGGCATGTGTGGTAAAGCCATATGCGTGTTAATGGCTTCATGGTGACGATCACGCGTGGTTATGACCGCGTTGTAATGGCTGTTTCCCCCCAGGACACTGCAGGAACTGGGTCTGGGCGTGGTGGATTCCAGGGCATCAGGCGGGGGACCACGCAGCCTCCCTCACACAATATAGAAATCTCCGGGGTTTGGTTGTTTTTGTGGTTTGAGGGGCGTCATTGAGGCCCATACACTTAATTTTGTAGGGGGGTAGGTTTGCACGCGAAAATGTCGCAAGAGGTTTGTAAATGTTTTACTTTTATTTCCTTTCTATGTTGTAGTCCATCCAGAGAAAATATAACTTATTGTACAGCCAGTACTTTTCAACCGTACTGTCAAACATCTTACTATAGTACTTCAAATTATAAATATTTTTGCTGTGGACCGTCACTCCCCCCCCAAAATAAAACAAATATATAGTTTTTTTAATTAACTTTTATTAAAACAACAATAACTATAAACGTAACTTAAAGATAATATAATAAACAACTAGAAAAATAACTTTCATAAAACAGTATAATAAACAAATTGTGATGTGGACTCCAAAAGACGTATTATAGGTAATCTGCAAAACAAAAAAGAAAATACGTGTTTAAAATTATTTTGATGTGATTAAATAAGGTCAAACATTACAAGTCAAGGTAACACTACGATTTTACGTGTGCAGTCTGCCTGGTACATTTCACTTCTGTTATAGTCCCGCGTTCAAGTGTTATCTATATGGAAGTGCCTTCTGCATTACTGACACAAAAGTGGCGCAACAGTATTATAGATATGCTGATTTATTTCTAATGCATTTAATTGGAGGCATTGTATATCTAGGCTGCTGTGCTCACCTTGAATAAACACTGCGGGCAACAGAATTCACAACTTGAATTTAACTGTGCTTCTGCACGTCAAAGTAGACAGCAGTGTCTATAACTTTAAAAGAGAAATGATGTCACAGAGAATGAGAGAGCGAAAACAACATTAAAACTGTGAGGGAAAGTTAAAGATGTAGCAGTTAATACAGGAGAAAATACTCATAGCTCACCTTTTGCCTCCGTTGTGTGTCCGCGGATGTGCTGCTTCAGAGTACACCCTCAACTTGCTCGATATGTAACATCCTACATAACAAAATAAGAAAAGACGGAATTGAAAGAAATATGGAAAGAGAATTTTCCACGAGAAGAGTCTGACTAAGAAATGATATACTAACAGTTTGAAGATGTTATCTCATCGAGAAATTGGAGCGTATGAATGCTCGGATCGCTTATCATCTGCAAGTCTAAACTCCAAATCTAGAAGAATCATTTGGGTGAGTCTAGGTCTGGCTGCAACATGAAATCGAGTACTTAAACCTGTACAAAAAATTTAATATTTACCTGAAAAAGAGCCAGTAATTACAGATATTATGAAAACAAATATGTTGGATACATATTATCCAAATAGAAGTCATCATCTTTAGAACATTTGTCTCTATGAAGTGCTGCAAAACTATATTTTTAAACGGAACATTGCAGAAAACATCAATAATGGGATATATGCCATGAATGGTTCTGAAGGATGTTTGGGGAAGCAAAGAAAGGGACATTTGATTAATCACCATTACTGAGTTGCGAAACTCCTGACAAAAGTGAATTTTAATGTAAGTTCTTAAAATTGCGTACCTAGACTATTGCACCCCATTAACTCGCAGAGTCTGGAGTTGAGAGTTTTTCTTGAAAAGTCAGACACAGATTTACAAGCTCCTTGCGCCATTTTTCCCATGTTAAAAGTGACACAAAAGTGGCGAAATAAGCTTGTAGTTCTATTTCTCTGTTGTAACCTATCTGCTGTCACGGCTCGGAGGTAATTATACATTTCTACACAGTCGAGCTGCTGCACACTACCCACTGTCTCCTTTCACAAATAATTTGCTGTTGTTTCGGAAACAAAATTCTTTGCTCACCTAGTGCCATTGGCATGATTCAAAGTGGGTGCTCTACGTGTCGAAGCAGCCTTCACTGTAACCAAGAGAGTTCACCACTTCAACTCAGATAAGGTTCTATACATCAGACTGGAGACAGCAGCGTCCAAAACTTTAAAAAAGAAAGAGAAACGATGTGAGAGAGTAAGAAAGAGAAAGAGAGAAAAAAGGACATTAAAACGTGGGAGAGACACACACTACGGGGGTGGGGCGGGTGCCTGAAGCCAGAGGCGCAACCACTGTCAAAAACATCGGGGGGGGCTACAATTTTTCTTCGGGGGACTGAACTTCAAGGAAAAAGCAGAGTGGAGTTGCAGGGGCTGTAAGCGGGGGATATCAAATCCTCATTAACAAGCAAAAGGTCTTTAAAAGACCTGTGAAGTACTCGGGTGCGACTGTGTGTGGGCCCAGGAAGCTATCTCATCCTAGCTGAAGCCCCGTTAGCCCAATGGGTGTTGCACGCCTGCTGCATACTACACATTCTCTCCTTTCACAGATAACTTGTCTTTCTTTCGGAAACAAGCTTCTTTGCTCACCTTGTGCCATTGCCGTCATTCAAACAGGGAGCACTACGTGTCGAAGTAGGCTTCTCAGTCCTTGTTACAATGGCCACGCATCATCGCAGAATACACAAACGTAGAGCTTTGTAAGTTTCTTTTGGGGGGTGTCGTCAATTTGTAAAACACAAGCTGAAAGATAAAAAGGAAGTTAACATTGTGTGTAATTTTTTTATGAAATGAGAGAGGAAATAAGAGAGCGATTGAAAACAATACTCGCAGCTCACCTTTTTGTCACCGGTGTTTTTCACCACGTGCCGGACATAATCCATCCTGAACCTCTTAGATAACATTGCGCTTTTATACACGTTCCTTCTCACATTTCTACGAATTGTTTGTATTGGTAATATTCCAGACATTTCAGCAATTATAAAAAACGTTCCTGCTATGGGGGAAAAAAATTATACATGTAAATTAATACAATATATACGAGTGCGTTTGTCTAAATGCTAAGTCGCATTTTTGTATCTAGTCTGCTACAACCCTGACTCCCTCCGATGCGTAGTCAAGCCTCACTGCTCACCTTTTTGTGGAAAAGACACCTTCTACATGATGTAGTCCCGATCTCCAACAAAGAAGTCTCATATATGGTGCCGAGTCTTGATATCTCTATGGCTAACGACATACTCGTGCTCCCATCATCATCATCGCAGGTACTTCACCCGCTCAGTGCTTCGGGCACCACTAAGTCAGTGACCAAAGAGGCCACGCATGTAGTAGTGGGCCCCTTGTTCGGTAGTTTGGGAACAACTCTAAAATGGCGTACAACACGTGCTTTTCGTCTTTTTTATACATAGGGTCACGTGTGTAGTGACGAATGCACTGGATGGGCGGTGGTGTGGGTGTATACGAGCCATGAGGGAGTGTGTGTGCCGATCTGACAACTAGACCTGGAACTAAGAAATCCCTCATGGCTGGTATACACCCACACCACACCCATCCAGTACATACGTCACTACACACGTGACCCTATCTACAAAAAAGACGGAGCGTACAATGCCCCCACGGTCCCGCCGACTCCTTGTGACCGTCATGTTCGAATAGAGCATGCGCAAATGAAATGAGAAACATTAGGGGTACACGGACTGATGGTGGACGTGGTGGGGCGTATTGTACGCATGCGCACCATTATTACACATGCGCTGAATGAAAGGGGTACACAGTTCGATGGGGTCCACTCCTCTATAGAACACCGGCATTGCTTTTACACATAGGGAGATGCTAAGTTGCATGTGGAAATGTAATCTTGTTTGGATTTTGAAAGTGAGAACAGATTTCACTGTTGTGTCTTTCAAAGTTCAAACTAAGTTTGCTATGGGAGGGCGGGAGCCGCAAGACTTCCGCCTTCTCATAGCAAACAGCAGTATCCCGGGGGTAGGCACCCCGGGACTCTGCAGGAACCGGTTCTGGGAGTGGCGGTCTCCAGGGCTCTCCAGGGCACCAGGCGGAGGGCCGCCGAGCCCGTGTCACACAATACAGAAATCTCCGGGAGGTGGTTGTTCCCGGGGTTTGAGGTGCACACACTTTTAATTTTTAGGGGTGGGGGCGTGGATGCGCAAGTGGCGCAAGGGGGTTGTAAATGTGGTACAGTGTTTTGTTTTACTTTGCTTTCCTTTCTGTCTTGTAGAGGATCCATGGTAAATATAACAATTTTTGTACAGCCAGTACCTTTCTGCCTGTTACCATAGTAACAGTTCATGGATCACTTGCGTGAGCACAGAGGTTAGAAGTTCACCACAATATGTTGCTAATTGAAATGGTTACTGTGCTGGAGATTTATATTTTTTTCATAGGAACCGTTAGTCGTACAAGAAGTCAGTGGAAAAGCTTTGTTAGGGATTCCTTCCTGTTCAGGGAGTATTAGGGTAACGTGCTCCTAGCGGGACATTATGAAGCTTAATGCTCATTGGCTGTGAAGTATTAAAAGTAGAAGGTTTGGCAGTCATTCCTTGCTCGTCTGTGGAACAACATGGACATTTTATTGGCTAAAGTGTTCCGAGCACATGTTTGCTCCTTATTGGGTGGGAACGGTTCACTGTTGTCAGTGATATTGTGATGCATGTTCCAAAGGAGTATGGGGAAAGAAAGTAGTAGAGGGCAGGTTAGGAACACTATTAACTCTTTACAGTGCCCATAAGGAGGTGGAGAGAGATTATGAGGGAAACAATTTTTGTTATATGTTTCAAGGGCCATTTATATAATTGCAGTGTGGTGTATAAATCACAGCGGAAAAATGACAGTGTCTTGCGCTGTTTTTTTTAATCAAGTTTGTGGGTGACATACTTCTTAGGAGTACTATTTACTTATAATGTGGTGTTTACTTTCCTGATGGGGAGGTGTTGTTGCGCAGCAAAAAATTCAGTCTAGGTTTAAAACAGTTTTTATTAAGCAAATACAAATAAACTTTCTTCAGTATCTGTCGCTGTACATATATGAAAGGGGTGACAATTAAAAATTTAATTTCATAAAATATCAGTTAAGCGTGGCTATGTACTTCTTTTTTGTGCTACAGTTTGTAAAAGTGTTGCCCCACATTCTTGATGATGTAAGAGGGCATCAGTTACTTTTTAGATAAAGTAGAATAGAAGTGCTACAAGAAACACTCCAGCACTACATTATCTCAGATCAAGAGAACAAGTAAAACACAGTTAAAGTACAAATGATATCATATTACATAGAAATGCATGCATTATTGTTTTTCAAATTTGTATTCTGTACAATTCAGGAACGTGCTGTCGTAGTGCTTACAGGTTGCAGACTGTTCCGCTAATAAATCACATAGGGCCATATTCATCAACACATTTTCCCATAGACACAGAATGGGCAAAACCCTTTGATGCATCTGGCCCATACTCTCTAAAGAATATATAGGATGGTACTCTTATAATATAAAGTACAGGTCCTATATATTCTTTAGGGAGAAGGTGAATAGGAACCGCAAATAAGAAAAGAAATTAGAAAATTACATTCAGAAATGTAGGGTTTATTTAATATTTAAAGTAACAAAGTATGCATGATAGCTATGTTGTTTTGTTCTGCTGTTTCGTAAAATATGTTTCTTGAAAAAAATATCTGATCAAGTACTTTTTAATATTTGAAAGGTATATTATAGATGGCGCTGACAAATCTCCCATTCCTCTTCTGTAGCAATAGGACAAACTATTATAATATAACAATTGATACCATTGTTACAGTAAAAAGAAAAGGAAAATAAAGTTATTTATTTAACAGAACATCCATAATGGAATACTTTCGAGCGGTAATTATTTACTGAACTTCTTTTCTCCCGGAGGTGAAAAAGTTTGATCTTCGTGGTGACGGGTCATAAACTTCTCTGAGATCATGACGGTGAGAATAATAATATGTATATATTCTCACAGCACATTATCACAAGGGGAAAATAGACTGAAAACCGCAAGCCGGTAACTTTGCTTACTTATCGTTACTCTTTGTGACGACGGATCATAAACTCCACTAAGATCACCAAGACTGTTAATATTATAATATACATATTAACAGTATGTGATCTCTAGGGGAAAACACATAAACTAGTGGAAGATGGTGACATTGATTGTAAATGTTTAGGGTTTGCGTCGACGGGTGACCAACACCTCTCAAGCGAAGTACAGTGTCAATATTATAACATAAAAAGTCACTATATATAAGGTGAAAGGAGCCAGAAAAGGAGCAATGTTTGTTATAATCTATCTGTTTCTAAAAACAAGCTGCTGACGTTACAGAGAAAAAGCAAAAAACATGCAATAAAATTTTTTTGCAGATATAAATGTTTAAATATTGACAAATAGCCACAAATTATAACTAAGTATTATGCCTATGCCATATTGAAACAGCTTAGAACTCCGGAACATGTTTGTTGACGGAAAAAGAAAATCTGATGCTAGAAAACAGAACCTGCAACATAGATTGGCCACTCAGAAATAACTTGCGAAAACGAAACTAATTGCACAGTAGGTGTGGTTTATATAGTTTTTGGTTGTTCAGTAGTCTACGGAAGGAAGCTGTGGGTCCGCCTATTTAGATGGAACGTTTTGCAGTTTACACGTGCTCACGTTTTAACTGTTTTTCTTCTGCACGTGTTCGGAAAAGTTACAAACTGTGAAGCTGTAAAGGTTTCGCTTTCGATCATAACACGTATAAGGTATTATCTACATACATTGGAGAGTTTAAAAAGTGTTACTCTGTAAACTGTGTTCTTTGCATTTTCATGATTAAAAACATCTAAATAGAAGACATAAAAAAATATTGTTGTCATTAAAAGAAAAAAAAAGGATTAATATTTGTTATTATTATGCTTCTTAATTTAAAAAATACTAGCATTTGTAAATCATAAACCTATCCTCGGAAAGGTGTGCTGGCGCTTGGGGCGTTGGGAAGATTAATAAATAATAAATGCCCTTTTCTATGCACCTGTAAACTTGGCTTTTAAATTTTCAATTGCCCAGTCTGTATCTTTACACTTCCTCCAAACATTCTGCTACTGCTATTTTAGTATTGTACTGAGCCATACAGCAGTATGTGTTTATCTATACACTGTTTTAAAAGTGAAGCAGTTATACATTCAGCTCGACACTCTCCTTGGACAACTGTAATCATCCAGTCAGTACCCAAGTAGTCATGGAGCAAAGTAGGACTTAGGCCATGGACTGTTTTAAACTCTTCTAGACTATGCTTGCAGTCTTCTATGCACCTGCACACTTGCCTTTTATATGTTCGATTCCCCAGTCTCCATCCTTACACTTCCAGCAAACACTCTGTCACTCCTGTTATAGTTTTGTAGTGACTCATTGATCAGTGTGTAGTAATCCATTTACTATATTAAAACACTAATGGGTAGATGTACAATAACTGCCATATCCCCAGGGATATGCCAGTTATTGTGCACTGTGACATCATCACTATAGATGTGCCATATTTAGAATGTGGTGCACTATGGGGCAAAAACGGTACAGATATGTGATGTATCTGTGCTGTGAAGGCGGCGCATTGCTTAAGTTGCGTTGCAAGTGCAACGCATCTCTAGCAATGCTCGGGGGCTCTATGCTCACAATGCTGAGTCAATCCTTTCACCTGCATCGAGCAAGTGCAGGGTTTTGACACAGCATGAGTTCAAAAGAGACAAAGTGAAATCTTGTATATTTTACTCAGCCACTTTTAGGAGGTGTTCCTGCGCCGGAACGCCCCCCATGCCCCCGCTTCAAATCATTATAGACTATGCATTTACTGTTGTATTCAGGAGCAAACTTGTCTTTTATATCTTCAATTACCCAGTGTGTATCGTTACACTTTCACCAAACACTCTTACACTACTGTTTCAGTATTTTGTGAACCATACAGCAGTATATGCTTATCTATACACTGTTGTAAAAGTAAAGTTGCTATACATTCAGCCACACACTCTCCTTGCAGAATTGTAATCATTCAGCCAGTACCCATGTACTCATGGTGGAAAGTGTGCCTTAGGGCATGGACTACTTCAAACATCTATAGACTATGCATGCAGTGTTCTATGCACCAACAAACTTGTCTTTTATACCTTCAATTCCCCAGTCTGTATCTTTACACTTTCACCAAACACTCTCACACTACTGTTTCAATATTGTAGTGAGCCATTCAGCAGTATGTTTTTATCTATATACTGTGGTAAAACTGAGGCTGTTATAAATTCAATCAGGCACTTTCCTTGCAGAACTGTAATCATCCACTCACTACAAGTACTCATGCATTAAAATAGGCCTTAGGCCATAGACTGCTTCAAACCCCTATAGACTATGCATGCAGTCTTCTATGTCCTTGCAAACTTGTCTTTTAGACCTTCAATTCCCTAGTTTGTATCCTTACACTTTCACCAAACACTCTGTCACTGCTGTTTTAGTTTTGTAGTGACTCATTCATCGGTATGTAGTAATCCATTCACTACATTAAAACACTAATGGGCACATATACAATAACTGGCATATCCCCAGGAATATGCCAGTTATTGTGCACCGTGACACCACCACCATGGATGCGCCATATTTACAATGCGGTGCACCATGGGACAAAAACAGCACAAATATGTGATGTATCTGTGCTGTAAAGGTGGTGCATTGTTTGAGTTATGTTGCAAGTGCAACGCATCTCCAGCAATATTCCGAATGTTGTGTCAATCCTTACATTTGCTTCAAGCTAGTGCAGGGATTTGACACAGCATGAGGCCAAAAGTGACAAAGTGAAATCTTGTAGATTTCACTCAGCCACTTTTAGGAGGTGTTCCTGCGTAGGAATGTCTCCTTCTGGTACAGGGATTTACAATGTGACGCACCTCCCAGATACGTCACATTCTATATACCACACACCATGGCGCATCTTTTGCACCACCACTGCATCAGAAAAGTGATGCAACGGCGGTGTAAAAGAGGCACAAGGGGGTTGTAAATCTGCCCCTAGCAAACACTTACAAATTCACCCAGGCAGTTTCACTAGCAGTGCAAAGGGAAGCATAGACTTGTAACATATTTATGCACATATGTTACATTCAAGTGTTTCAGATGTACTAGAGTATACTATAAGTAAACACCCTATAGATTTAAGCTGTAGCACTTCCTCATAGTTCTGCACTTTCACATTCACCATACACTAGCAATGTATTCTTTCAGTCAATTATGCACTACACATACATACAACTAAACTTTCACACACTAGCATACAAGTTTAGCTCTTTTTTTAACCAGAGTAGGTAGGTCTGAAAATAAAAAAAATTTTGTTTTGTTGTTTTGTAGTTTTTTTGAGTTTTTTTAACAGTTTTTTTGTGTTAGGAAAAAAAGGAACTGCAAACAAAAAAGCTTTTAACGGGAACAAAAAAAAGTAATAAAATAACACCGAGAGCACTAGTGCTGCTGTTTCCTCCTGCAAATTAAATCACTCGACTGTTCGCCATAGCATATTAGTAGTTTACAAAATGTACACTGAATTATTAAATCAGCGAAATCCGGACGGATGTCTGTATGTGGACTTGCAGATCCTGTTGAAGTACTTGGTTCTGCTGGTGGAATGTCCTCCCTGACTCTGGTGCATGCAGCACGGGCATAATTTACAGGGTGCTGTTTCTTGACATGCCTCACCATGCTTGCAGTCCCGAAGGAATAATGTGTGTTCGGATTCCCTCTAGATAGTACAACAGAGCAGATTTTGCAGGTTAGTTTTGCAGCATTTACCTTTTTTTCACCTGCTGGAAATGAAACAAATTTCCATATCACTGCCTCTTTTCTTTTTGTGGGTGGATCTTCTGCCACAAATTCTTCCTCAGTAGAGTGTTGTGAAGTGTCTTCTTGCTGGGCAGCCATGATAAAACAATGAAAACACAGCTCCTTCAGAAAAAGGTGTTCCTTCAATGAAAGTCAAAGAAGAATGATTAAAATGGGTGGGGTCTTTCAACAGTTAGAATAGGAAGTATTATGAACCAATTGCATCTGTTCTTTGAAAGTCACATGGCTTTGCGTACGCTTACGGTGTGCTTACGGTGCTCTTACGATGCGAGTGCGTATAACGTCCCGCTGCGATTTGCGTAATTGCTTTTAAAAGTAATATACGCGTATTAAAAGTTAAAAAAACTATATTCATAATTATCCCAGATAATGTCTTCTCTTAGTATGTACATTAAATACATAAATATAAGTTTTTAAACAATTAAAAACGTTTGCGCCTTTCGCGTACGGGGCGCCGTACATGACGTCACACTGAAGCGTTGATGCGACGCGTAACGTCAAAGCGTATTTGTAGCGTATGCGCAGGTATGCGCTGAGTACGATTAGAAGTAGAAAGTACCGTACGATTACCAAAAAACAATGAAAAAGGAATTATATAGAATTTAATTTTGATATAGTAAAATTTTATTATTTTGTTTTGTTATTATTCTACATTAACAGACCCCCCAGGATATAGCGGCATAGACTTGCAAATTTAGCGGCACATAAATGGAAATTTAGCGGCACAAAAGTGGAAATTTAGCGGCATTATTGCGGCACCTTATTTTATTTGTAATCATTCTTTTTCAGCCTTAAATCAATGTAAACTGATCTAACAGGGTATTCCACTGTGAAACTGGCATGTTTAAAGTGTCTGCGGCTCTACCGAAGCACAGCTCCAATCGGCACCTCGTGACATGAACTGGTGTGAATGACATTAGCAGAGCTTTTAGTGCTTAATTTTTGTGTTACTTCCAAACTGAAAAGCTTTGGTTGTGACAATCACCCGTTAAAAAAAAAATCCTTTTTTGATTTTTGTGTTGCGTGCTTCTCAAGCATTCGGCTGGATCTGCAGGGACAAGAGTGTTTTTCGAGTTACTTCTTTCCCCATACCCGCATGTATAGTATTCATTTTGTTGGCAAAAGTGCAGGCACAGAAGCTTGGGAACACTTCTGTAGTCCGTGTATTACATTTTTTCATTTCACACTGTATCGTTATTTTAATTGGTAAATACATACCCTCTGGCTAATTCCCCTGTGAACAAGATTAGTGGGGGAAACATCCTTTACAACGCAACTTTTACCACGCAGTGCCTTTACGACGCAACTTTTACAACGCAAAACATTACAACGCATTGCGCTGGGGGGCGCTCGAGGATAGGGAATAGGTTTAATTTACTATCCAACACCTTCCCTACTATCCACGGGGACTGGAGTTGGAATAGTAAATTAAACAATTCACTATCCAGCACCCCAAAGCACTATGCGTTGTAAAGGCATGCGTTGTAAAAACCGCATTGTAAAGGCATGCGTTGTAATGTTATACATCCGATTAGTGGATGTACGACAACTACTCCGATATGGTAGCTATCAGGTGCTGTCAGTGAAACAAGTGTCCCACACCGAGGCGCCAGTAGGAACTTGCTCAATTAAAACAGAGCCAGGAGAATCTGTGAATGTGCTGAGCAGCTGGGGACTGAAGATGGCAGCAAAGAAAACTCCCAAACACTGTGGGTACTGCAGCAGGCCAATGATGAATGAGGCAAACTGTTCCCCAAAAGGCAAAGCATGCTCAACATGGGGAGAACCATCTATTTTGACACGGTGTGACAGATATCCATGGCACTCAATCCTCCACCAAGTGGCATGCAACACTATCCCAAAAATCAGTGAAACAGTGCCAGAACTGTCCTGAATGAACGAAGGATCTCAGTACAGGGCACAAGTCCTAAAAAAGAAGTGGGGGGATGCTGTCACCGGAAGTGACGTCACCACAGGAAGTGACGTCACGAAAGGTGGCTTGCGCCATCGGCTCATTGCCTCCCCTCGCTCACCCCTTAGATGCATCTGGGAAGATGTGAAGGTTGTATACCTATTTATTTTTGGTAGCGCTATAATGGCATATATGTCACTTCACAGCACTTCTTTAATGGTCAGAGGGAGAAACTGATTTATTTGCCAATAAAAACAACAACAAAAACGAGGAAATGTAAATAAACTGTATCATACGATCAAAACGTAAAATCTGACTCCACATCTTCATGAACTTGGAGAAAGTGTCTGGCAGTCGTATTTTCATCCCCAATATCTCTTCCAAGCACTTGACTGCCTGGTGGAGGACTTCGGTTCCCCTGAAATCTTTAATTTATTCCAAACAGCCGCCTATGCCAAGTGAGTTGTCTTTGAGTGAGGGGTGATTATCTAAACTGCACTCTTTCCAGCTCGCCTCCTACCGCTCGCCGTGATAACACCATACCCGCCAGGCAAAGTCGTATCCCTAATGGAATCTATTCAGAGCGTCCGCCTGGTAAAATAAGTAACTCGACTCGAGCCCTGTCTAAGTAAGATAGTTTACATCTGATGTCAGCTTTGGGAGGAATATAACGAAAAACTTGTTACAGTCAAGGTCTGAATTGTTAATCTGTGGCAAACATACTGGGAACCTCACTTGCACGGGGGCAACAATCTCTATAAAGTATGACAAGATCATTGTCAGCTAAAGTCGACACTGCCTGTAATGACAACCCACGTCAAAGTATACATATACAGTACCACATCAACCACCATTTCTTAGCATCAAAAGGTAATTATGTCCAAGTTCTTCGTCATACACACTGACAGAAGCAACCTCATCTGCTGCAAAGCTGTATAGTTTCCTGTACTTGATTAATGAATCCTGGCCTCGGCGTGCTAATATGGACAAACAGGCCCGCCTGCAGAGCATCAGGGTTGGATACCAGCGCTGAAACTGTAGTGCAGAGAGGAAGCTGGTATTGGACGGCTGGGCGACGGCACGTAGTGACGTGTGCGCGCGCACAGCCAATAAACAGGCATTGTTTATTTTGAAGACACATTTTGGCAAATATCGCGGCCATAATTGTAAATATCGCGGCTATCGCGGTAGGTGCCCGATTTCGCGATTTTTTCGTGAATCGCGAAATCGCGAAATTCTGGAGGGTCTGATTAAGAGTATGAAATATAACTTAAAAATAAAAATATTTATAATAAAAATGTAGGAAATTACTATAAAAAGAAAGAAATATAATAATGAATACATTTTAACCCCTTGCGTGCGTCACGGTGGGCGTGTGCGGAGGACGGCCGGGGCCGTCCGAACCACGCCCATGCCATAAATCACCCGCACCGCGGCAGAATTTCCGCCACAGTTAAAGGGTTAAAGTAATCATTTACAAAACCTTTGAAATTCACTGAAAAAACCATAGGTTTCACACACGTTACAGTTAGGAATTAGCATTTAAAAAACTTTAGAAATTCACTGAAAAAACCATAGGTTTCACACATGTTATAGTTAGCGGGACATTTCACTCATACAAAACCATTGAAATTCCGCCGTTACAGTTAGTTCAGCTAACTATAACTTGCGCACCCGCAATGCACTGCTGATGACGTCACATATTACATCACTCATCACATGGTCAGTGACATCTCAAATGACATCACTGATGACATCACTAATGACATCATCCTTGTGAAAGAGTGGCAGACCTCCTCTCACCCTAATATAACCTCTGATACACACATTCAAAAATAGAAACTCAAATTTACAAAAAAATGGAGATACCAATACCAGTTACAGCAACCTATTCAGTAATTTCAACCTCTACATACACATCCACTCATTCACCAACAATTCTATATAGTCACTAATACATGTACTCACTCATAATATGTACTCATACACCTATACATCCTGTTACACACCGATACTCATCCATAGAGTTACTCACACACATACTCACACATGCAAATAAACTATCAAACATCCATTTACTTACAAATACAGCTATACACACACCAGTACACTTACTTCTACAGAAACGTACACATACTTACTCTCTTAAACAATCACTTATAGAAACACATACTTATTTATACAGGAACTCTTCCAATCTCTCTCACATATACTCACTTATATACATCAATACTCACATATACTATTTTAAAACATATGTAGTTACTCATAAACATACTATTGAGACAGTCATTCACTCACGAACACACCCATACATACACTCATCCACCCATACAGAGCTGCTCACATGCTGTCTTCAAAACACATACAAACAGTGAGTCAGTCATTCATGCATCTATACGCTAAGTAATACCCCCCACCAAACCATACAGACACTCATTCTGATACTCAAAAATCCAACTAATAACCCATATAGACACTCATGTAGCTACTCACCAACGCATGCAGTCACTTATAAACAAAGTGAGACACTGATACAGATATTTACATATTTAAACATTATTCGCTAATACATGTATTCACTAAGATACACTTAATAAGTCAGTTATACAATCAATTTCACAAAAAAATATCCATTTAGAAACTTATTTGCCCATTTATTCTTCCATCGACCTACATATATAAAAAATATTTATTTTTCAGAAAGACACACATTCACTGGATGATGTCATCAGTGATGTCATCAGTGATGTCATTTGAGATGTCATCAATGATATCATGAGTGATGTCACTGACCATGTCATGAGTGATGTAATATGTGATGTCATCAGCAGTGCATTGCAGGCGCGCGAGTTATAGTTAGCTGAACTAACTATAAAGGGGGAATTTCAATGGTTTTGTATGAGGGAAATGTCCAGCTAACTATAACATGTGTGAAACCTATGGTTTTTTTCAGTGAATTTCTAAGGTTTTTTAAATGCTAATTCCTAGCTATAATGTGTGTGAAACCTATGGTTTTTTCAGTCAATATATATATATATATATATATATATATATATATATATACACACACACACACACACACATATATATATGTGTTTGTGTGTTTATATAGGTATATATTCATATATATATTAGTGGAATATATTTAATTTACATTTTGCAGAGTTTTATATAGCGCGAAATTGGCCCGAAGGTATCAGAGCGCTTTACATGAGCACCAATTGCATTATATGAGGACAGATTCATTTTTGTTAGGCACGGGGAGATTAAGTGATTTGCCCATAATCACAGGATGTCACACGTGTTTGCCAAGACTCGAACCCAGTTCCCCAGATTCGAGGTCGACCGCCCTAGCCATTAGGCCAACTCCTCTCCCCATGTTACATTTATCTATTAAAATATTTAACATTTACTACTTTAAACTCTATATGAAAAAAATAGATATTTTTCTTTTTTTGATGATGTTGGTGTCAGCAATAATTTGTTTCCAATATTTTTGTAGTTACTATTATGAGTATAGGAGCACAATATTAAGGGAAAGGATATTTTTGCCACAATACTTTGTCAACTATATTATTGTTTAATACGATATTGTGTCAGAGATTCGCTATATGACTATACATAGCTATATATAGATATATGTGAGTGTGTTATTGACATTATTATGTATATACTGCTGCTTTTCAATAAAAAATAATAAAAATAAATATAATTGCCGATAACTTTGGTCATGTTGAGCCGGTCATCACAGGTCCATGATTGGTTTTAGCATTAAATTTATTGGGGGGGCCCATAAGCATACCTTGCAGGGGGGTCCCCAAGGTTTTGTTACCCCACTGACTTTCTCATCTTGAATTTTGTCTTGCAGGCTGTGACTTACTGATTGTCCTGAGATGATCCTCCATGGTTCTTCAAAATAGTTGTTTGGTTTTTAGTTTTAATGAAATGTTTTGTTTGGCAATTCAAAGATGACTGAGTGATTCTACTTTTTCCAAAATCACATGCATGTTGAGTTTTGTACTTGTGCGACATCAAGCGAATTGTTTTGGTCATGATTTCGTAAAGTTGATGTCACATATCTTTGTTCGGGGGGGCTGCGGGCCTGGGGGTGGTGGTGGGGGTGGGTGTTGTGGCCCACTTGGGTGTCAGAGCTGCATGTTCGTTGGCTCCTTGGCATCTGTTCTTCTTCTGGTGTGGCTCTGGGCTGGGCTTCCTTTTATGTTACAATTGTCATCCGACTTTACACCAGGTCAGAGCAGGTGTTAAATTCCTACTGCTAACGCACCTTATCGAATGTTCTGGGATTTTCTCGCCAAACTTTCTGGCAGTTGAGAATCTTGCGAGTGGTGTGTTTGCTGTGTTTTATACGGGATCGCCTGCTCTGCATCTCATTAGCGTTAGTTGCCGGGGTCATCTGTGGCGATATTGTTTGCGGCTGCTATCGCAGGTAAACAGGTGATATGGACTGTTAGCACCAGCTTGTGAATTGGGCGATAAATGTATCGCCACTTTGGATGCGATAAAGTGCCGATAACTCGGCAATAAGTCCTTGAGAATATGCCCATATATGTATACTGTGTAACATATGTATTTTTGCACTTGGTCTTGTGTTTAAATTGCACTTGCACTTTATAAGTACATGCAATGGGCATGCCTCTGGCATTGTATTTTCATTATTGACAACAATCCATGATTATTGTTGGCATAATTAGTCATTTTACACATTCTTGCACTAGCAATTCAACTTTTTATCACTTTTTTCTTCATATGAGCTATCGTGATTTTAATTCTGGATGGGGTATTTTTGCAGTATTTGTTGTGATTGAGATAAGCTGTAAACATTCCATTTTCAGGAATCATTATTACCACTTGGCAAATGCATAGTTTATTTTAAATGTATAAGGTTGTATGTTTATTTATCCAGGAATAACATTAGAATTACTCCTTCACTGTGTTTTAATATACTCGAGGCATGGGTTACTCTGTTTAACAAAAAAAGCAATGTATTTGGTATAGGAGTAGTGCCTGTCCAGTATGTTTTTATCTATACTGCTTAGGGGTGTGGTTTTATTTTGTCAACCTAATCAAGTCTGACACTATTTAAAGGTTACATAAAGTAGTGCCTTCCTCAGAAGAGGTGGAGGCATCCCTTGTTGCACTGCTATATAATCCTACTGGGGATTGCCCAGTGTTCCTCACAAAATTCACTTGTAAGCTTAAAAGTTCATATTCATGGTTTATTTCATGTTATTTCCTTTTCCTTCAATTTAAACGTTCTGTAGTACATATCATTACATTTGGTCAATCCAATGCATTTCGGTCGTTAAGACCTTCATCTGGGACCATATGAGCTGAAAACAAGGCATAATAATGTTCTGTGTCAATAAATGTCGTAATTGATATAACAAATGCAAACAAACATCAATTTCAATGTTTACACGGTGACATGCAAAAACAAACATGCTCAAACGTTTGATATCCCCCCGGGTAACATGACGTGCTGTGTGCTAAAATAAAATCAAAAACGCCAGTGCAACTGCACGTTTAACGTTGTCCTCATGCTATTCATTAAAGCCAACATACCGCTATTCAAAAAAGCGAAGAGCATCCCTCAATGTCAAACAGACGCTTAAGCTTAAAAACCTTTAAAGCTCTGCTTCCTACTAACTGTTTTTATATGCCTAATTACTCACTTTGTACACGTTACTCGTGTCTTCTTCTGACTACTCACTCTTCTGTAGTGGATGGTGCCGGCATAAGCGCGATACCCGTCCTCTTACTGCTTATTGAACAATCTTTCTTATGAGCGTTTGTGTGTCCTCCGCTCTCATTGGTTGCGCTCCCGATCACATGGTCGGGGCCATAGCCAATGGGCACGGCCGAATTCTCGCTATTGCTGTGTGTTCGTGTATGCGGCAATACGGATAATAAAGTCTTTAAACTGGCTTTTAAGAAAAAAGTATATGAATCAATGAGAATAAAATAAAAGAATGAACAAAACGGTACCCATATTATGCAAATTGTAACACATGATGAAGTATGACAAATATAAGAAAACATACAAATAAAATGTAACTGAGCAGTGACCCTGCTCTTTCTCTATGTAATGAATCCTGGATGACTCATGCATCCCATCCTGCAGGGAATGCAGAATGCGTATATCAGTGTTATTACCCCAAGTTCACAAATAGCATGTGAATTCCACACGATCATTCAGTCCAAAAGGCTTATGCGAGTTCAACAGGTACATCCAGCTGTTCTCGCGTTGCAAAAGGAATCTGTTATTATCCCGTCCTTCAGTTTTCTCAATTACTTCCAAAATTGCGAACTGCAGTTGAGACACATTATGTTTTGCTTCCTTAAAATGAGCTGCTACTGCTGACTTGATGTTACCAGTCCTAATATTCGATTTGTGCTCATTTAGTCTTATTTTTATCTTGCGGGTGGTTTTACCTACGTAAACCTTGCCGCAAGGACATTTCAACATGTAGATTGCGTTAGCTGTGTCACAGGTCGCGGTTACACGGAGCTTGATCTGATGACCTTTCATGGGATGTGTAATTACATTACCCCTAATGATGTTGTTGCAATGCCCGCATTGCAGACAAGGTCTAGTGCCACGGTGTGTCTCTGCTTTCGGTTTCTTTTGTTTAAGCATTTCTCCTAGATTCTTACCTCTAGTGAATGCGAAAATTGGCTGATGTTCAAAACTTTTGTCAAAGTCACTTTCCGCACGTAGAATGTTCCAATGTGTCCGTATTATCTGCTTGTATTTATGACTCATCGTGGAATATTTAGACACTATCGTCATTCTTTCTTGTTTTGGTTTGATGCGGGTTTTTAAAAGTTCTGCTCTGGAGATGTTTTGAACCTTATCAATGGATTTATTGATCAAAGTTGTCGGGTATCCTCTCTTACGAAATCTTTCACCCATCGTTTCCAATGTGCCTTTTACTTTCTCAGTCTCAGAGGTGATTCTTTTTGCCCTCATCATTTGGGATGTTGGTAAATGGGTTTTTAGGGAGTCCTGGTGAAAACTTTGAAAGTGGACAGTATTGTTTCTGTCAGTTGGTTTTCTGTACATCTCCGTTTCTATTTTACCCTGCTGTAACTTCACTTTGACATCTAAGAAGGTAATAGAAACTCTTGACATTTCCCAAGTAAGTTCTATTCTCTCGTTCTTCTCATTCAATTCATTTAGCGCCTGTTGGAGTAATTCCTCTGTGTTCTTCCAAATAATGAAGACGTCATCAATATAACGAACTATCATTTTCAGATTATTGGTCCAAGTAGGATTATTCAAGATAAACTGTTCCTCATATGCCTTCATGTATAGGTTGGCATATACCGGGGCGGCACAATTGCCCATTGAAGTTCCCACCAGTTGTTGGTACCACTTGTTGTTCACTTTAAAGTAACTATGATAGGGCGTAAAAATTACCAACTCCATCAAAAAGACTTGCATCTGCTCACTATGTTCGGTGGTTAGAATTGCTTGTTCCATTGCTTCTATCCCAGCTCCATGGGGTATCGAAGTATACAACGCCTTGACGTCTGCTGTGCATAGTATTAGATCTTCGTCCTCATCAATTTCCAAGAGACCTAGTCTCTTTAAGAAGTCTGTCGAATCTTTAATGTAAGTTGCCATGTTTTGTACCGTGGGCTGCATGTATTTATCAATAAATTGACCAGTAGATTCATGGATGCTATTCCTTGTGGATACAATGGGACGTAGTGGAGGGTCCCATAAGTTTTTGTGTATCTTCGGGATCATGTAAAACATGGGACTACTCGGATTCTCTTTGATCAAAAAGTTCTTCGTTTTGTCGTTGATGGTGCCTTTAACTCTTGCTTGGTCAACCAATTCTGTCAACTTTTTCGCATACTCATTCGTAGGATTCCCTTTTAGCTCAGCATAGGTGTTGGAGTCTGCTAGATGTTCTTCTACTTTACGTTGGTACATGTCAACATCCATTATTACTAGGCCTCCGCCTTTATCTGCTTTGGTGCAAAGAATATCGCTGTTATGTGACAATTTTTTTAGGACATCCCAATCCTTGTTAGTCAAGTTTCTCTTGGATTTTTTGTCAAACTTCAGCCGGTTTAGATCTTGCCTCACCAAAGTCTCAAAAAGATCTAGGGTCTTATGGCTAGTGGGAGCCATATATGTGCTTCTTGCTCGTAATCCTTTGAGTTGATCTTGTTCTATTGTAGTGGGTTTATCAACGATATGATCAAAAAAATAACGCAACCTTAATTTCCGCATTAGTTTAAAAAAACTAATGTCAAGTTCAAGAGAATTGGTCGGGGTTGTCGGTACGAATGAAGTACCTTTTTCTAAAACTTTGAGTTCTTGTGATGTTAACTTGTACTTTGAAATGTTGATTACTAGGTGCTCTTGGGTGTGGCTTTCTTCCTCTCTTTCTCCTTTGTCTTTGTTGTAACACTTCGTGTGTTCGGACCTTCTTTTTCCCCACCTGGCTCTTCTTGTGGGTCTGGGCCTAACTCTAAAAAATGCTCGTCTGTGATGTTGGTATCTGTTGAAGTGGTCGGTTTTTCAATCACTGTGGCTCCCTCCTGCCTTGTTGTGGATTTGCCCATTTTCTCAACTTGTGATGTCTGCCTTGGTTGAAAGGTTCTGCTGGGTGGTGGTCGATTTGTTGCATCGCTTCCCGATGATGAGGTGTCTGTGAACGGGGTATAGGGACGGTTTCTTCTTCTCTGGGCATACACATCTGCCCATGTGTACACTTCCCCTAATTTATAATCAAGTGTGTCTCGTTTAAATTTCCTGATTTTTCGTTCGTTCACTTCCTGGATGTGACGTTCAATTTGTTCTTTGGCGTCCTTCAGGGCTGTATCTAGTTCATCAGTTGTCATCATTTTTGAAAGCTCCTCCGTAAGTTCATCCATTTCCTTCGTTAATTCAATTAAAATTCCTGAAAGTTCTTCAATGATCAACAGGATTAAGTCCAACGAACATCGATTCAAAATGGCATACCACTTGTCTTGAAAAGTTTTTGAGTTTTTACAAAGCGAAGGTTTAAGGGCAATTCGTAGTCCCCTCGGTATCCATAATACTTTGTGATAACGAATCAGTGTACTCGCATGAAGTTTTTGATTAGCATGACGTTTCGATATGTAAATTAATTGCTTAAGATTTTGCGCCTTGGTCCTGCTTGAGGATGTTTGAGTCATCTCTTCTTGAATTAAAGAATAAATTCTGGAGGCTTCTCCCTCCTGAAAAGCAAAAGTGTCTGCCCTGGCTTCAGTGCTCTTTGAGATCTCTTCATACTGCATTGTTCAATTGTAAGATAGTCCCCACTTTTGTTGATTTTGCGTGCAGCTCGCCTCCGCGGCAAGAATAAATGTTACAAAACTGAAATTATTAGAGGCTCTATGTGCACTGCGTTGTTGAATAAAGTATCCATCTTATTCAATTATGTTTCTTCTGGTTTAGCGTGCAAGCAAATCGGCACCTCTTGCCATTAGGTGCCCTTTATGAACATAAAGTAGTGCCTTCCTCAGAAGAGGTGGAGGCATCCCTTGTTGCACTGCTATATAATCCTACTGGGGATTGCCCAGTGTTCCTCACAAAATTCACTTGTAAGCTTAAAAGTTCATATTCATGGTTTATTTCATGTTATTTCCTTTTCCTTCAATTTAAACGTTCTGTAGTACATATCATTACATTTGGTCAATCCAATGCATTTCGGTCGTTAAGACCTTCATCTGGGACCATATGAGCTGAAAACAAGGCATAATAATGTTCTGTGTCAATAAATGTCGTAATTGATATAACAAATGCAAACAAACATCAATTTCAATGTTTACACGGTGACATGCAAAAACAAACATGCTCAAACGTTTGATATCCCCCCGGGTAACATGACGTGCTGTGTGCTAAAATAAAATCAAAAACGCCAGTGCAACTGCACGTTTAACGTTGTCCTCATGCTATTCATTAAAGCCAACATACCGCTATTCAAAAAAGCGAAGAGCATCCCTCAATGTCAAACAGACGCTTAAGCTTAAAAACCTTTAAAGCTCTGCTTCCTACTAACTGTTTTTTTAAACTAATGCGGAAATTAAGGTTGCGTTATTTTTTTGATCATATCGTTGATAAACCCACTACAATAGAACAAGATCAACTCAAAGGATTACGAGCAAGAAGCACATATATGGCTCCCACTAGCCATAAGACCCTAGATCTTTTTGAGACTTTGGTGAGGCAAGATCTAAACCGGCTGAAGTTTGACAAAAAATCCAAGAGAAACTTGACTAACAAGGATTGGGATGTCCTAAAAAAATTGTCACATAACAGCGATATTCTTTGCACCAAAGCAGATAAAGGCGGAGGCCTAGTAATAATGGATGTTGACATGTACCAACGTAAAGTAGAAGAACATCTAGCAGACTCCAACACCTATGCTGAGCTAAAAGGGAATCCTACGAATGAGTATGCGAAAAAGTTGACAGAATTGGTTGACCAAGCAAGAGTTAAAGGCACCATCAACGACAAAACGAAGAACTTTTTGATCAAAGAGAATCCGAGTAGTCCCATGTTTTACATGATCCCGAAGATACACAAAAACTTATGGGACCCTCCACTACGTCCCATTGTATCCACAAGGAATAGCATCCATGAATCTACTGGTCAATTTATTGATAAATACATGCAGCCCACGGTACAAAACATGGCAACTTACATTAAAGATTCGACAGACTTCTTAAAGAGACTAGGTCTCTTGGAAATTGATGAGGACGAAGATCTAATACTATGCACAGCAGACGTCAAGGCGTTGTATACTTCGATACCCCATGGAGCTGGGATAGAAGCAATGGAACAAGCAATTCTAACCACCGAACATAGTGAGCAGATGCAAGTCTTTTTGATGGAGTTGGTAATTTTTACGCTCTATCATAGTTACTTTAAAGTGAACAACAAGTGGTACCAACAACTGGTGGGAACTTCAATGGGCAATTGTGCCGCCCCGGTATATGCCAACCTATACATGAAGGCATATGAGGAACAGTTTATCTTGAATAATCCTACTTGGACCAATAATCTGAAAATGATAGTTCGTTATATTGATGACGTCTTCATTATTTAGAAGAACACAGATGAATTACTCCAACAGGCGCTAAATGAATTGAATGAGAAGAACGAGAGAATAGAACTTACTTGGGAAATGTCAAGAGTTTCTATTACCTTCTTAGATGTCAAAGTGAAGTTACAGCAGGGTAAAATAGAAACGGAGATGTACAGAAAACCAACTGACAGAAACAATACTGTCCACTTTCAAAGTTTTCACCAGGACTCCCTAAAAACCCATTTACCAACATCCCAAATGATGAGGGCAAAAAGAATCACCTCTGAGACTGAGAAAGTAAAAGGCACATTGGAAACGATGGGTGAAAGATTTCGTAAGAGAGGATACCCGACAACTTTGATCAATAAATCCATTGATAAGGTTCAAAACATCTCCAGAGCAGAACTTTTAAAAACCCGCATCAAACCAAAACAAGAAAGAATGACGATAGTGTCTAAATATTCCACGATGAGTCATAAATACAAGCAGATAATACGGACACATTGGAACATTCTACGTGCGGAAAGTGACTTTGACAAAAGTTTTGAACATCAGCCAATTTTCGCATTCACTAGAGGTAAGAATCTAGGAGAAATGCTTAAACAAAAGAAACCGAAAGCAGAGACACACCGTGGCACTAGACCTTGTCTGCAATGCGGGCATTGCAACAACATCATTAGGGGTAATGTAATTACACATCCCATGAAAGGTCATCAGATCAAGCTCCGTGTAACCGCGACCTGTGACACAGCTAACGCAATCTACATGTTGAAATGTCCTTGCGGCAAGGTTTACGTAGGTAAAACCACCCGCAAGATAAAAATAAGACTAAATGAGCACAAATCGAATATTAGGACTGGTAACATCAAGTCAGCAGTAGCAGCTCATTTTAAGGAAGCAAAACATAATGTGTCTCAACTGCAGTTCGCAATTTTGGAAGTAATTGAGAAAACTGAAGGACGGGATAATAACAGATTCCTTTTGCAACGCGAGAACAGCTGGATGTACCTGTTGAACTCGCATAAGCCTTTTGGACTGAATGATCGTGTGGAATTCACATGCTATTTGTGAACTTGGGGTAATAACACTGATATACGCATTCTGCATTCCCTGCAGGATGGGATGCATGAGTCATCCAGGATTCATTACATAGAGAAAGAGCAGGGTCACTGCTCAGTTACATTTTATTTGTATGTTTTCTTATATTTGTCATACTTCATCATGTGTTACAATTTGCATAATATGGGTACCGTTTTGTTCATTCTTTTATTTTATTCTCATTGATTCATATACTTTTTTCTTAAAAGCCAGTTTAAAGACTTTATTATCCGTATTGCCGCATACACGAACACACAGCAATAGCGAGGATTCGGCCGCGCCCATTGGCTGTGGCCCCGACCATGTGATCGGGAGCGCAACCAATGAGAGCGGAGGACACACAAACGCTCATAAGAAAGATTGTTCAATAAGCAGTAAGAGGACGGGTATCGCGCTTATGCCGGCACCATCCACTACAGAAGAGTGAGTAGTCAGAAGAAGACACGAGTAACGTGTACAAAGTGAGTAATTAGGCATATAAAAACAGTTAGTAGGAAGCAGAGCTTTAAAGGTTTTTAAGCTTAAGCGTCTGTTTGACATTGAGGGATGCTCTTCGCTTTTTTGAATAGCGGTATGTTGGCTTTAATGAATAGCATGAGGACAACGTTAAACGTGCAGTTGCACTGGCGTTTTTTATTTTATTTTAGCACACAGCACGGCATGTTACCCGGGGGGATATCAAACGTTTGAGCATGTTTGTTTTTGCATGTCACCGTGTAAACATTGAAATGGATGTTTGTTTGCATTTGTTATATCAATTACGACATTTATTGACACAGAACATTATTATGCCTTGTTTTCAGCTCATATGGTCCCAGATGAAGGTCTTAACGACCGAAATGCATTGGATTGACCAAATGTAATGATATGTACTACAGAACGTTTAAATTGAAGGAAAAGGAAATAACATGAAATAAACCATGAATATGAACTTTTAAGCTTACAAGTGAATTTTGTGAGGAACACTGGGCAATCCCCAGTAGGATTATATAGCAGTGCAACAAGGGATGCCTCCACCTCTTCTGAGGAAGGCACTACTTTATGTTCACAAAGGGCACCTAATGGCAAGAGGTGCCGCTTTGCTTGCACGCTAAACCAGAAGAAACATAATTGAATAAGACGGATACTTTATTCAACAACGCAGTGCACATAGAGCCTCTAATAATTTCAGTTTTGTACTATTTAAAGGTTGCAATAGGTCCAGCATGTCATGTGATGAAGACTGTGGTAAAGTGGTCGAAACATGTCATGCTGTCACATTATTTTGATGCTGAAATCTCTGCAATAAAGCACTTCACTTGAAAACATCATATGAAGAAGACTGTTGCCAGCTGTTTCTTTCCTGTGCAAATCTTTTTTTGGGTAAGTGGGAGGAGGAGATTCACCTAGACACGTCCTTCATCACAGATTTTGAGTCAGTAGGTCTATCGCTCAGATATATCGATGATCTGCTAATAGTATGGAAAGGCACTAAAATTGAGGCTATAAACTTAATCGACAAACTCAACAACAATCAGTACAGCATTGTTCTGACACATAATATCAGCAAAACCTCTATAGAGTTTCTAGATACTAAGATTGAAGTGGTGGGAGGGAGCTAGGTCACCAGCCTGCGCAGGAAAGGAACAGCTGGCAACAGTCTTCTTCATGCCCTCAGTGGCCACCCAGAACCCCTTAAATGGAGTATTCCTTATTGAGAGCTATTGAGAGCAAGAAGAAACTGTAGTACCAATGAGAAATTTATGGAAGAACTAAAGACCATGTTTGAAAGGTTCCGACAGAGAAGATATCCAGAATGGGTTCTTAAGAAGGCACTCAGCAAGATTAACCATGTCAGTAGAGAGAAATCTTTATAACGGATTAAAAATGACGAGAAAACAGACACAGGTACCAGAGTAATTACTACCTATAAAAACCACTCCAAAAAGATACGAAGAATCGTAACAGATAATTGGAAGATTCTACAGACCGACGCTATTATAGGTCAAGACGTAGGTGAGAGACTTCTAATAACCTACAGGAAAGGTAGAAGCCTAAAAGATATGCTGGTGAAGGGGGATATTACTGAAATCAAGAAAAGTCATTTTTAATGACCGTTAAGGCTTCTTTCCCTGTGGGCACTGCAGGGTGTGTAAATTCAGTCACTCTGTGAAAGGATTTAGTGTCCCAGGAAGAGTAAGTAAGTGGAAAATCAATAAATTTCTTACGTGTAGTAGCAATTTCACTGTATATATACTGGAGTGTACGTGCAAATTGAGGTATGTAGGCAGGAATACATGTATGGTTAAGAAAAGAATTATGGAACATCTAAGAGCCATTACTAACGTAGATACGCACTACCCCATTGCCAGACGTTACCTGGAATACCACCAGTCTAATAACGCTGTACTGAGACTCTTTGCTACTGAACAGGTAGCCCCAGGTACAAGAGGAGGCAATAGAGAATTTTCACTCAGACAGGAAGAATCAAAATGCATACTGGAAGTGGAAACTAAGTTCCCAGGGGGCCATAATCTTGACGATGAATTAGCCTCACACCTCCATGCTGATTAACATATAATTGATGAGATTCTTTTCAGAAGTATTGTGATTGTATGATACTGTTTCAATGTGTATAAACTGTTCTTATCATGTCTATTTATTTGTGTTCTTTTCATTCACAGGAGGAAAGGAAGGAACCCACCTCCGCATGGTCACTTCACGGGTTCCCTACCCTTTTCTTCCCCGAGCTCGGGTGAGAACTGAATCCAGATAAGAGACTTTTACTACTTCCTAAACTTGAATTAATAGTTTATTTATTTTCCTGCACCTTTTCCACATTTTTTTCACACTTCTGGTATATTATGACACTGACTTTATACACTAGCCATTTGATGTGGTAACCATTAATCTCCTGATTGTCTTAAACTACACCTTATGAGAGATACTATTCCCTCTTCGCCACCTTGGTCCAGAGTGTACACAAACATTGAGGCAATTCAATAGATGGCGCATTTACTTCTAGTAAGCACGCATTACAACACATCAGGCGATAGGCACTATTCGGCGAGCATGTGTTTCAGATCGCCTTAACATACCCCTATACGTGGATATATCACCAGTAATTTGGTCATGTACATACACAGTGTCACTGTACAGGATTAGTTGACGAGCTTACACCAGCGCTCATATAATCAAATGTTGCACTAGCTCCACTCGATACTGTTGAACAGACACATACGTCTCATTGTTCATTTTATGAGTGCTTTTATTGCATCGCCTAGCCACTCTAGTAGGAGTGATTAACTCACCCTTCTTATGGAACCAGGCTAAGTACTCATTTATACACTACAAAATGGCCGATACCTGCCCATGTAGCTCGTCACAGTGTGTCCTATAACGTGATTACCAATAAATGTATACATGTCATGAAATGTCGTTATTTAACCATGTATATAGCTCACGAATTTTAAATGCATCTAGCAATAATACAAAGCACCACTGTATGCATGGTATTTGCACACTACAAAAAATCTGACATTTTAGGATGCAAGGTTAAGGTTATCCACCACCTGTAGTCCTTTGTCAATTACCACTATGTGTGATCTTTACTTTATTTATGCACGCTTTTTTTGCGGTAATGTTCGTGTGATCAAGACAACCTTTTGTCAAAACGCGTAGCGAATAATAAAGAGCTACCTGCTTTGCAAATCAAGACTTTGAGAGTGAGTTTATTTATTACTTTTGGAGGATTATTAATTGCCAGTTTTGGGCTTACCGGCATCACGCACCACCTAACAACGGGCTCGTTCCCAAACGTCCCTTCTTTGAGGATTTAATATATATATATTACCTACTGGCGGTCACCAGTAGGTAGTTATAGTTAGGACCTATTTTCCATAGGAAATCCACAACATTCGATTTGGAATAACTTTGGCGCCGGTTGACGAATCTTCGCAAACTTTTCAAAACTAATGGTCAGCTCTGGTCCGCTCTTATCCTGTAAGTCTCGGGGTGATTCATCAAGCAGGGGCCGAGAAAAAAGGGGGGTCACAAAACTTGTTTTCCCTATGCAATTTTCCATAGGGACCTTTAGCTGCAGCCACAGTTGGAACTGCTGAATGGAATTACACCAAATTTGGCAAAGAGGTAGTCCTTAGTTCAGACTCGTGCCTTTTGCTTAAATGGTGTAAATCCGTTCAGTAGTTCCTGAGAAAATGACATTTAAAAGTACATATATATATCTATGGCCGCGGTGGATCCACGCACCCTCAGTGCAACCTGGCTGTCAACACTCCAAATCAGGAAGTGTTGGCAGCCATCTTGTGCCTCGGTTCTAAATCTATGAGAAAAACACGCAAAACGCGAAAAGGGGGCAGGGTAGAAACACCCTGACCCCCTAGGCCTGCTCATGGGTCCAACAAGTACCCCCAGGGCCCAAAATATATATATATATATATATTTAAATTGGCACAATCCGCGCAGGGTGCACGGTTCTTGTCAATGGAAAAAAAAAGAAATGCGGGCTCCCGCGCTATATTACTTATTAGCCCCCGGGGGAAATGAGTTAGTTAAGGTGGGGGGCCCAAAGGGGCCCCCTACCCCAGGGACCGCCACCCCATGGGGAGCACCCCCTCCCCAGGACACTACGTTTTTATTTGGTGGAACCCCAAGCCCCGAGTACCACCTCCCCCGGGGCTTTTCAAATGATAGGAGGGGGGCCGCGCGCTCCCCCTCCTGGAGCCCTTGATGGCCCTGGGGACCGCCACCCGCCAGGGCTGGCTCCTGCAGTGTCCCGGGGTGCCCACTCTGGGACACTGCCGTTTGCAATGACAAACGGCTCCCACCCTGTCATTGCAAACTGCTTTGCTATTTGGAAAAGAGAGCAGGAAACCTGCACTCTCTTCCAAATAGCAAAGCAGATTGCTTTTCCACATGGGGAGCAACATGTTAGCTGCTCCCCATGTGGAAAAGCAATGCCGGCTCCCGCAGGATGCGGGTAGCCGGCTGGGACCGTGGGGGGATTGGGGCCCCCCCACGGTCCCCAACGGAGTGGGCCAGCCCCGGGGGATGGGGTCCCCAGGGCTATTAGTGGCCCGGGAGGGGGGCCACGCGGCCCCCCTCCTCAAAATGAAAATGTATTAAAAAAAATAAAATAAAGGGATGGCCCCCTTTAAAAAAAATAATTTTGAAAACGGGATCGCGGCCGAGGCCACGCCCCCTCATTGCCCCCTGGCGCATTTGCAGAGGGGTAACAAATTCCCCTTGAATACTGGGGGGCCCTGGGGGCCAACTAGCCCACCAGGTACCTCCAGTATGCGCCAGGGAGCTGCGTTGCAGAGAGGTGTTCTGAAGCCACACCCCTTTTTACACCTCTCTGCAACACAGCTCTGTGGGGCTTACTGGAGGTAGCTGGAGGGCTAGTTGCACCCCAGGGACCCTCAGTATTCAAGGGTAGTTAATCCCCCAATTTAAAACTTGCCACGGGGCTCGTTTGCACAGTGGTGAAGGGAGGGGGTGGGGCCTGAGTTCACATGTGTGTCAACAATCTATGGGGTGCAGATAATATTTCACTTCAAAATTCTCTGTGGCGTCCTCCTCACAGAAGAATGTGGGCCACTCTTGACAACTACTTTAGCGTACACAAACCAACTTGAGCCTCCCTCCATCCCCCTGTACTCCAGTTCAACACAAACATACATGATCTCCCCGAGCTCACTCAGCAATTCCAGCTATTCCAGCTACTTCAGCGGTGGAACTCATCTGTGGGTCACTGTACGGATACTACATTTGTATTGCATACGCTTGAGATTATATAATTTTTCTATTTTTTTATACTCATGTTTGTTTTTAATTTTCTCCTAATGTCTATTGCCGCCCATGCAGTCATTCAATTGCTTTGTTTTGTTTTTGCAGCCACTGTTTATTCTTATTGTTCCATTATTTGTTCCTATATTTTCATTGACTGTATATGTTTCTTAGCTTTTGGAAACACCCAATAAAAAACTTTTGAAATCAAATAAAGTGTGAGAGAGAGAAAGTAATAGATGGAGCTGGAGAGGTAGTGTTAATCCTGGAAAAATCTTCGTAGCTCACCTTTTTGCCTCCGTTGTATGTCCAAGCACGTGCCGGTTCATAGTGCACCCTCAAGTTTAGTGATCTGAAAGATAGTATAGAGTTAGTAATAGCAGAGTACATACAACTGCACAAGTATATTTCTGCTTTATTTCTTTGCACACTCAGCATACTGTATTTCATCAACTTCCACTGCAAGGAGGTGTCTGTGCGCTCCCAAAGTACTATACCCCATAGTGGTGAGTTCTCATTACTCCGTACCCAGACTGTTGCACCCCATTGACTCCCAGAGTCCGAAGGTGAGTGCCTTTTCTTGCGCACTCATGGGCAGCTTTACAAGGTCCTTGCGCCACTTTTGCGTCACTTTTCCCTTGTTAAAATTGATGCAAATGTGGCGCAAGGGGCTTGTAAATCTGCCCCTCAGACTGTTGCAACCTATGTATTCTCACTGCCCGTAGGTAAGTGAACATTCCTATGCAGTCAAGCTGCTGCACACGACCCACTCTCTCCACCCACAGGTGACTTGTCGTTGCTTTGGAAACAAGCTTCTTTGCTCACCTTGTGCCATTGGCGTGATTCAAAGAGGGTGCACCATGTGTCGAAGCAGCCTTCTCAGATGTCGTTACGATGGGCACGCATCATCGCAGAATCCTCGAACGTTGAGCTTTGGAAGTGTTGGGGGAGGGGACGCCAATTTGTGAAACACAACCTGTAAGATAAAAAGGAAGTTAACATTGTGCGTCATTTCTTTATCAAAGGAGAGAGGAAGTGAAAGAGTGACTGAAAAGAATATTTGCAGCTCACCTTTCTGTCACTGGTGTGTCTTTCACCACGTGCCGGGACATAATGCACCCTGAAGCTTTACATCTAAAATATAGTAAAAGAAAGATGTTATGATTGGTAATTGTTACTATTTTAATGTGGAGTAGAATTACATCGCCCTTTCATACACTTTCCCTCCTGCATTTAAAAAACAACTATTTGTACAGTTCCAACTTGTTTAATAGGCTTTGATTTTTGTACGATTACTATAGTAATAATGCTTTTATCCGGTTGTGAAAGCAAGTGGTGCGCAGTGATACACGTGGTACCGATCATCACAAGCAACGGACATTTGACAGATTATAAAAACGTTCCTGCTACTGGAAAACGAATACAAATGCAATAAGATACAGTAAATATACGACTGTGTACGCCTAAATCGTTGCGTTGCCTTTTTGTATCCAGTCTGCTGCACCTCATCTATTCCCTCCGCTGCGCACCCAGGCCTGACTGCTCACCTTTTCATGGACCAGGCACCTTCTACATCATGCATGTAAAAGTAGGCCTCAGCTAGGCCTACCAGTGCTAGGGGTTCACCCTTCTCTGCACACAAGTCCTCAGACCAAAAGATAGAAGTTGGCACAGAAGCTGAAATATCAAGAAAATAGTTTATTAAACCTCATGAGGTGGAACTACATTCACACAACACCTCTCGGTAGTGTATGAAGTAGCACACTGAGTAGAAGGACCATGAGTCTTTTATACCCACACAGGGGCTCAAAAGAAGGCGGTACAAGCTCACAGAGGATAATTCACATACATACATGGTCATACAGAAATGCAAAGTTAACATTAAGGAGGAGCTAGCAGTTGCTTATTCTGGTAGAAACAACCTGACAGTTACAGACTAAGAACAGATGTATGGACAGTTACAGTTTCTTCTGCGCATGTGCAGAGTAGCAAAGCCTAAATATAGTCTGTCTATAAGCAGAGTGCAAGAGTAAACAACAGCAAGGTAGGACAGAGCACATGGTGAGCACATGGCAGACAAGATGGCTGTCAAATACAAGATGGCTTCAGCTAAATGCTAACCCCGATCGCTTCCAATTTACAACAGACAACTCTTTTAGCATTAGCTGAAGACATTCGTTCATTTGGTGTAATCTAAGTTTACATCTTGTACATCTATTTTCATCATTTCAGTGAGTTCTTTATTTAGCATACGTTGGGCTCTAATTTCTGCAACATTTGGCTTGGTAGGAGTACAGTTAGTAATGCTGACGGAGCAAAGCATTGGACCACATTGTATACATACACAGCATGTAAATAGAATCATGATTATTACACATAGGATGGTCAATAGCTTCCAGCCCCAAGTGGCAAAGAGTGTCCAGAACCAACTTGCAAAAGTCCAGGTGCCAGTCTCTGGGTGAATTTCAGCAATAATCTTATGTAGTTTAGAAATTTCATCAATCACTGAAGGTGAGTGGTCAGGAATGTAGGTACAGCAACTACTACCGATGATGCGACATGCACAACCTCGATCAGCCAGAATTACATCCAAAACCATACGATTTTGGAGTGCTACAATTCTCGCAACTTGCATCTCTTCTGTAATGTTCCCAAGTGCCATAGCTGTTTGATTGGTAACAGCTTCTACAACACGAGTCAATCGTATTATCTTTCTGCAGTTTAATGCAGCACCCACAAAGAAAAACAAGCCCAAATTAAAATCGACGTATTGTTGCCAAGTGGTGTCAGTCTGGTCCACTTCATCAGTACTTATTGTCCTCTTATACCTGTTTTTAGAGATATCATTAAATGGTTTGTAGTCCCTGTGATACGATGCAGGCACGAGAAACACATGAGGCAATAGAAAGGACACATAGCATACTCCAGACCATCCAACAGGTAGTTGGTAATATCCCTTGTTACCACAGACAAAGTAGGTATTATGTGAGGATATAAAATTGCTGTTATTGGCACCTTCAATAGTCACAACCACAGTACACTGACTTCTCCCCACTGGAATTCTCCCAAAACTACTTATACACAAGTTTGCTTTAGCTCTGGTAACAGAAATCACAAATGGTCTATTGTTCTTAATAGTTCATATATTTGGGAAAACATATGGCGTAGAAATATTCTCAGGTCGATACTCCTCCCATTCCCACTTAGTCCCTTCAGCTCACGGATTACCATCTTCATCTGGACAACATACTTTATTGAGATGATAATTAATCCGTTCTACTGTTGCCTTTCCAGAAGCAATTAAAAGCGGAAGAGGAATAAAAGGCGTTCCTCCTTTCTTCTGGTGAGCAGGTATCATCCCCCAACAGTTGGTTGTATTTGTAGCATTGTGAGTTTGATGTAACATCTGAATAAACGTATTGTTCAGGTAGGATTGTGGATGCTTTTGCTCATGATATGGAAGCGAAAAGTAATGATGCTCAACTGGTACTGGAGTAGTGGCGATCAGAAGCTGTTGAGCAGGAGCCACTTTCTCAACATACCAGTTTGTCACTGCTACAGCCACAATAGCAACAACAAATCCTACAGCACAAATTGTCTTTTTATTACAGATCTTAGAAACAGTTGATCTCCCTGCACACATGATCACTTCGTTGTTGTATCTATCGTTGGAGCTCTAATGTCCTGGGCAGCCGTTGGTTTCTTCACCGAGGGTCAAGACGTGTGTTACTATGTAGGACTGACCCCCCCCCCCCCTTGCCACATCAGCACTCCCTTTCACAAACCCAGGACGGTAGCTCAACCAGTCTTTTTCAACAATGCAGGTTCTTTCCTTGGTCTCAGCTGGTACCGGGATACTCCAGCGATCGTGTGGTCTGGGAAGACTTCCTCAGATTCGTCAGGTGAGATAGCATGCCTTTCTCCGTTTCCAGAATCGCTCGATGGTCAGTCAGCACAGCAGGTTCCACCAAGGCAGGCGACACTCGCTTGCAGTGAGTCCTGTGGATCCAGTTCTTTCTGTTTGTCACTCGAACCGCTGTCCTCTTCGCTTGGTGCACTTGCTCCGGTCCGCGCCACCTCGGCTCCAAGCTGTTCGACCTCTCGAAGACCTTATCCATCACGTGGTCACCAGGTCAGAGTTCATGGGCCTCACGTGTGGACCTGCCAGGAAGAGCTTCTCGAACCTGTTGATGAATAGAGATCGAACTGTCAGTCAACTGTTCTAAATAGTCATTAATCAGACCACAAGGTACATCATGTATGGGGCGTGGTTTAGGAACTCACCAAATGTTCATCGGTCTCCCAAATACCACCTCATATGGTGTAAGCCCAGATCGTGAATGTGGCACCGATCTAATAAACAACAAAGCCAAGGGTAACGCATCAGGCCATTTCAGAGACGTGGAAGCCAGTGTCTTCTCTAGTTTCAACTTCAAAGTAGCGTTATACCTCTCCACTAACCCTGCTGATTGTGGGTGGAAGACTGCATGGAACTTCTGTTTCCTCACTAATCTTTTCAGGACATACTCAACAACTAGCCCAATAAAATGAGGTCCGTTGTCACTCAACAAAAGTTTGCAAACACCAAATCTGGGGAAAAATTTCTTTAAAAGCACCTTTGCTTTGGTGAGAGCCGTATTATCCTTAGTAGGGTATGCCTCTATCCATTTACTGAAGGCACAAACCACCACTAGAACATACTTCAAGTTATTGCAACGTTCAAGTTGGATAGAATCCATTTGCAAAACTTCAAAAGGTGTGGTTGGTGTAGAAAACCCACCTGTAGGAGTCCGTGTCCCTTTTCCAGGATTGTACTGCCAACAGATCAAACAGGACTGTACTATCCTTTTAGCTGTGCTGGCAATTTCTGGATGCTCCCAAACTTACGTATGCAACTTCGTCATTGCTGAAGCTCCAACATGTGCTGGCCCAGGTGCCATCTGAACCATAGGCTGTAAATAGGCTATAGGCAGTTTCCATTTACTCATCTCTTTATTACACCAACAGCCCTCATCCAACATTCCCTCTTTAGACCATTGCTCAAGTTCTTCCACAGAAGCAGACCTCTGTATGTCTAGTAATTCTTGTCTAGCATCATGCCAACGTTCAGCTTGTGACTTCACTACATACATGGATGTAGTGCTTCGTTGCATAGCAGTCTCACGAGCTATGCGATCTGCAAAGGCATTGCCTTGTCTTGTCTTGTCAGTTACTTTCTTGTGTGCACTACACTTAACAATAGCTATTTTCTTTGGATATGTCAGTGCAGTCAGAAGATTATGCACTAGTTCTCCATGCAGTATCTGCATCCAATGGGATGTACGAAATCCTCTTTCCTTCCAAAGTAGGCCAAAATCATGGGCCATTCCAAAAGCATAGCGGCTATCTGTATAGATGTTCACACGTAAGTCAGTGCTAAGTTCACACGCTTGTGTCAAAGCTTTTAGTTCAGCTGCTTGAGCTGACTTCTGTGGTATGCAAGCTGTATCCACTACTGTCTGAAGTGTCGTAATTGCATATGCAGCTGAGGTCGTGCCATCTAGTAACTTCAAACAGGACCCATCAACCCAGAGTTCCCCATCTACATCTGAAATGGCATATCTTGCAAATCGATGCAACCCTTTGTCTGTTCCTCAGTAAGGAATATACAATCACGAGAGTCCTGTGACTGAGGCTGAGTGGCTAGATATGGCAACAAAGTAGCTGGGTTTAAAGTCGCACACCTCTTCAGGGTAATATGAGGGGACAACAATGTCGATTCGTATCCTGTCATGCGAGCACTAGTCAAGTGTTGTGTCTTAGTCTGATTCAAAAGGGCATCAACTGCATGGGGTACTAGCACCAACAATTTGTGTGACAAAACAATCCCTTCACTCTGGCGTATGGACCCAGCTGCTGCTGCAACTGAGCGAAAGCACCCAGGTAATGCACGAGCAACGGGATCAAGAACAGCTGAAAAATATGCACAGGGACGCTGCTTATCACAGTGTGTCTGTACCAGAACTGACAATGCACACCCATATCTCTTGTGTACATAGAGTGCAGAACAAAGGGCTTGTTGCAATTGTTGGAAAGCATTCTGCCATTCAGTTGTCCATGGAAGGGGCATTGGAGTATCTTTAGTCAGAAGAGCCAACAGGCGTTTAACAATATGTGAAAAGCTCAATATCCATTGTCTACAGAAAGAAGTAAGACCAATGAATGCACAGACATCTTTCTGAGTACGGGGTACTGGTGTGTCTAAAATGGCTTGAATGCGATCTGGTGTGAGTGCACGTCCCTCCTTAGACAGAAGGTGAACTAAATAAGTCACCTTCGGTCTACAATACTGCAATTTCTTCCGTGAAACTTTGTGATGGTGTGATGCAAGAAATGAAAGCAAAGACAGTGTACCCTCTTCACACTGTTCAGGCGTATCAGCTTCTAACAAGATGTCATCGACATATTGTATGAGAGACACTCCTGTGGGCAAAGGGAAAGAATCAAGCTGTCTTTTCAATGCTTGGCTGTAAATACGAGGACTCTCCATATACCCCTGGGGAACTCTACAGAATCTGTATGATCGTTTATTCAAAGTGAAACCGAACAAATATCAGCTGTCAGGATGAATAGGAATCGAAAAGAAAGCGTTATTTAAATCAACCACAGAAAAAGTGGTTGCTGTTAGAGGGACCATAGTAAGGAGTGTTGTAATATCAGAAACCACGGAGTATTGTGGTACTACAATCTTGTTAACCTCTCGTAAATCAATAATGAACCTGTAAATCTTAGTATCAGTATATTTCTGCAAGATAGGCAGAATAGGACTATTGCAAACATTGTAAGGGACTTCTTCCACAACTCCCACTTCAATCAGATCATGCACAATGAATACAAGTGCTTCTTCACCTTCTCGAGAAATTTTTTATTGAGGTAATCGTGGCAACAAAGCACCCTCCTTGACACTAATATGCACTGGTGAAATAACCATTTGCCCTACATCAGTGTCTTAAGTGGCCCACAAAGTACTAGGGAGTCAAGCCAATGCAATATCCTCTCTAATTAGACAGGTTTTCTCAATCACTGGATAAGTATCATTTAAAATAACACGCACGCCTTCAGGGGAACAACGTATTGTAGCCATAAAATACTTAAGCATATCAAGACCCACAATATTGTCTGGTGTGTTCGGAGAAAGCAAAAATGGACATGGAGCAGTACATTTATCAACATGGAATGCAAGTGGTTGTGACAGTGGGCTAAGGAAAGGTGTCCCATTGAAACCAATCGATGTACTAGTTAAGCCAGACAGGGGAGCCCTTGGAACATATTGTTTAGACAAAGCACTATGTGTAGCTCCAGTATCAACCAGAAACCGATCAGCAGAACCCAAACATGTGCATGAACATAGGGACCCTTCTGATCTACTGAGACTTCAACTGATTCCTTACCCCATCCTAGGCAGTTCTAAGAATAAGCAGAGCCCTGCAAATCTGTATTCAAATAGTCAGATATTTGATATTGATTACGCCTGTCAAATGTATTTGAAGGAGTCTGAGGACGTCCTCCAGCCTCAAATCTAGCACGATCATCCATACCTCCCCTACGTCATGGGATCCCTGGGCAGCCTCTCATTTGTCCCCGACCACACTGATACTGTAAAGGACGCCGATGAGGACACTCATAAGCCCAATGCCCAGTCTCCCTGCAATAAGCGCACTGATCAGCAGACAGAGTAACTCAGGGAAAAGGGGGTACACCAGGGCGGTACACTGCACAACCGCCTCAACCACTATTATCATAAGAGAGACCATAAACCTGGGCCATAATAACTGTTGTTATCAGCTCCTTGTTTTTCTTATCCTCATTACCCTTAGCTTCTAATTCCTGCTGTTCATAATACTGAGCCATAGTTAAAAGAGAGACAGGGGAAGACTTAGTCCATGAACTTTGTCGACAAACAGATGCCTGCCCGTGTCATCTGTCAATGACTGGCCACTAAATTCGTGGAATGCCTCCTCAAAACGTGTAAAGAATTCAGAGACCGATTCATCTACCTTTTGCTTACAGGATGCTAAAACAGTCCAATCTATCTTTTTAGGAGGAATGAGGGTTTTCAATTTAACTACGATGGCCATTGGAAGATCTATAATCTCTTGATGTGGCTTCTGCGCAGGTTCCCTTTCTGCATCAATCCTTTCTATCTCCTTCCAAACATCCACAAAAGTTGTACGGTCATCGACTCTACAAATAGTTCTCCACATATCAGGGGGTAAAATAAGCCCAAAAAACATGTCAATATCAGCTAAGGTCATAATACAAGAACTAATACCTCCTTCAACTTCCTCATAAAAAGCAGCTGGGTTTTTGCGCGGATCGGGCAGAGCAGCTTTAAGAGCCATAACATCTGCTCAATTCCATGGGGTGTAAACCCAGTTATAAATAAAGTAACCCTTCGCATCAGTAGAATCTTTCTCATCACGTGTCCCCGCACCCTTAGGAGGAACATACAAAGGAGCGGCTTCCCGCATGGGCTTCATATGAGTCACATCACTCTTATCTGTTGATGGGACGTTAGACCGTTGGACTGTTTGTGCAGCTGCCGCAGCTGCCTTCTTCGCCTCACGCAAATGGAGTGTATCGGCTCGCAACTTAACCAGACGTCTGCTCAAGTCCGCCACCTGAGAAACAGTAAAAAGACCATTACGTAATTGTTTAAAATCATTTGAAATATCATCAGGCTCTAAGTCTGTGGAATGCTTTCTAAATCGCTCAATTACTTCCATGGTAAAATTTTCTACAAAATATAGCTGTTCCCTGTCCATCCATTGTTGTACCTTAGCTACAAGATCTGGAGCAGAAGTGTCTACGAGCAATGGGTATAAGAGCAGTTGAACGCTCAGTAGTCAGCATAGAGAGAGTATTTCGCATAGGATCTGAATCTGACTTATCTGTTTCTGTAAGAGGAGCATCATCATCAGAATCTACTCCAGGGGCAGAAGGAAAGAAATATGGAGGCGGGGAGCGATGTAAGAAAATGTAACCATCCTGTGCTTTATTAGGGAGAGGATAAAGGGGGTGCCGAACAGAGTATTGGCCATTTACCTGTAAATTACGCTCCCTATCCTCTCTGTCTTTAATTTCCTGCATTTCTTTATTTTTAAGTTCCAACGCTTTCGCATAAATACCTTTACGTTGTTCTTTTTCTACCAAAGCTTGTTCCCTTCTCACTCTTTCACACGCTTCTTTCTCCCACATGCGTACACAATCAAACATGTCTTGTCTACTTTTACGTTTAAACATACATTGTTCCACATACGGTATCTTTTTAAGATCAAATGACCAATGTAAAGGCCATCGTAACTCAGGATCCGTACTAGTATATTTATTCCATAACATACTGTACATTATGGAAGAAATACCTTTTTTAATGTACATGTCTCTATTAGGCGTTCCCTCGGGGGAGCCAACTGATTCTTTTCAATATTAACTCCAGCATTAGCACAGCAGCAACACATCCTTCCAAGTGTGCTTAAAACAGGCATGTCCAAAAGTATTGTAAAATACACAATACTATAAAACAGTGGCACTTAACACAAAATGTGCCGTTACAGATAGTTCACAAATGAGAGAAAAATCTCCACATTACCTGCCTATATAAATTGCAATATATATATATATATTCTGTCCAGTGGAAGGCTTGTAGTAGCCGAAACGCGTAGGCCGTCCTAATCGTTGCACGTTCTTTTTGCACATGGTGTGTAAATAAATACTTTTGTTTAAAAATTTACTCGTTGCTGTGCCGTGACTTCTATCGCAAGGAGCGAGGTGAGAAGATTCCAAAGGAATATATATATATATATATATATATGAACAGGAAATCTTCTCTTAAATGAAAAAGATGAGAGGGACACAGCGGAGCACGGTGAGGCATCTTTATTTATATCTGTGGCATGACGCGTTTCGGACAAATCCTTTTTCAAATGCCAAATGTTGAAACTGCTGGGTAGACTGCTTAAATGTCTATAAAAGTAGTCCCGCCTCATCTTGGAGGAGGAGTGTGGCTCACTGATTAGAGCGGCAGACCCTGATGCAGAGGTCTGGCCCGGGACCAGGGTTCAATTCCCGACGCGGCAGGGTACTGAGCCCAAAATGTCCACGGACTCGATAATTCTCGCCTCGGTGCCTATTCTAATCATGGGGTCCTACGCTGCAACTCTGGGCAATAGTTGCTTATTCTCCACTACGGCGGCCCACCCGCGGCGGGATGCCTGGCTTTCACCCTGGGGATACCCAGTAGGGGTTATCTCACAGGGAAAAGCCAGGACGGGTTCCCAAAGCAAGCGCCTTGATGCCTTCGGGTGATACGTGCGCTATATAAATCGCAATACATACATACATACATCTTCCAGTTAAGTCAGCACACCTGACCCACGGATACACTAGAACCACCCTTGCAGCTTGGAATGGAAAACTGCATTACCCATAGTGCAGCTCGATGTTCAGCCTGGGCGGGAGGTGTCTATGGCCTGTTGTAGAATTACTTGCAGTGAGTGGGGGCCAATTTGGAGTGTTGGTCAGGTGGAATGCAGCCCAAATATCAGCAAAGGTGCTTCACTTGCCCCTACTTCCAGCCGCACTTCACGACTATGGGTAGAACTGGAGACGACGGCACAGTGTCCACGTCCCTCCATACAATGATGGACTGCACTTGTCAGCAGGTCATTATCCCTCGTGGTTTGTATGGCAGTCCTCAGTTGCCGGTCCCTCGGTAAATTCAAAGTGTTGCCACCATTGCCTCTGAGGCTGAGAACGCTTAGTGGAAGGGTCCCTCCTGAGTGCCATAGGCAAACACGCAAAACATGAACAGGAAATCTTCTCATAGATGAAAAAGATGAAAGGGACACAGCGGAGCACGGTGAGGCATCTTTATTTATATCTGTGGCATGACGCGTTTCGGACGAATCCTTTTTCAAATGCCAAATGTTGAAACTGCTGGGTAGACTGCTTAAATGTCTAAAAGTAGTCCAGCCTCATCTTCCAGTGAAATGAGCACACCTGACCCACAGATGCACTAGAACCGCCCTTGCAGCTTGGAATGGCAAACTGCATTACCCATAGTGCATCTCGATGTTCAGCCTGGGCGGGAGGTTTCTATGGCCTGTTGTAGAATCACTTGCAGTGAGTGGGGGCCAATTTGGAGTGTTGGTCAGGTGGAATGCAGCCCAAATATCAGCAAAGGTGCTTCACTTGCCCCTACTTCCAGCCGCACTTCACCACTGTGGGTAGAACTGGAGACGACGGCACAGTGTCCACGTCGCTCCATACAGTGATGGACTGCACTTGTCAGCAGGTCATTATCCCTCGTGGTTTGTATGGCGGTCCTCAGTTGCTGGTCCCTCGGTAAATTCAGAGTGTTGCCACCATTGCCTCTGATGCTGAGAACGCTTAGTGGAAGGGTCCCTCCTGCGTGCCATAGGCAAACACGCAAAACATGAACAGGAAATCTTCTCATAGATGAAAAAGATGAGAGGGACACAGCGGAGCACGGTGAGGCATCTTTATTTATATCTGTGGCATGACGCTTTTCTGACGAATCCTTTTTCAAATGCCAAATGTTGAAACTGCAGGGTAGACTGCTTAAATGTCTAAAAGTAGTCCAGCCTCATCTTCCAGTGAAGTGAGCACACCTGACCCACGGATACACTAGAACCACCCTTGCAGCTTGGAATGGCAAACTGCATTACCCATAGTGCATCTCGATGTTCAGCCTGGGCGGAAGGGTTTTTATGGCCTGGAGTAGAATTACTTGCAGTGAGTAGGGGCCAATTTGGAGTGTTGGTCAGGTGGAATGCAGCCCAAATATCAGCAAAGGTGCCTCACTTGCCCCTACTTCCAGCCGCACTTCGCCACTGTGGGTAGAACTGGAGACGACAGCACAGTGTCTACGTCCCTCCATACAGTGATGGACTGCACTTGTCAGCAGGTCATTATCCCTCGTGGTTTGTATGGCGGTCCTCAGTTGCAGATCCCTCCGTAAATTCAAAGTGTTGCCACCATTGCCTCTGATGCTGAGAACGCTTAGTGGAAGGCTCCCTCCTGCGTGACATAGGCAAACACGCAAAACATGAACAGGAAATCTTCTCATAGATGAAAAAGATGAGAGGGACACAGCGGAGCATGGTGAGGCATCTTTATTTATATCTGTGGCATGACGCGTTTCGGACGAATCCTTTTTCAAATGCCAAATGTTGAAACTGCTGGGTAGACTGCTTAAAGGTCTAAAAGTAGTCCAGCCTCATCTTCCAGTGAAGTGAGCACACCTGACCCATGGATACACTAGAACCACCCTTGCAGCTTGGAATGGCAAACTGCATTACCCATAGTGCATGTCGAAGTTCAGCCTGGGCGGGAGGTTTCTATGGCCTGGAGTAGAATTACTTGCAGTGAGTGGGGGCCAATTTGGAGTGTTGGTCAGGTGGAATGCAGCCCAAATATCAGCAAAGGTGCCTCACTTGCCCCTACTTCCAGCCGCACTTCGCCACTGTGGGTAGAACTGGAGACGACGGCACAGTGTCTACGTCCCTCCATACAGTGATGGACTGCACTTGTCAGCAGGTCATTATCCCTCATGGTTTGTATGGCGGTCCTCAGTTGCAGATCCCTCGGTAAATTCAAAGTGTTGCCAGCATTGCTTCTGATGCTGAGAACGCTTAGTGGAAGGCTCCCTCCTGCGTGACATAGGCAAACACGCAAAACATGAACAGGAAATCTTCTCATAGATGAAAAAGATGAGTGGGACACAGCGGAGCATGGTGAGGCATCTTTATTTATATCTGTGGCATGACGCATTTCGGACGAATCCTTTTTCAAATGCCAAATGTTGAAACTGCTGGGCAGACCGCCTAAATGTCTAAAAGTAGTTCCGCCTCATCTTCCAGTGAAGTGAGCACACCTGACCCATGGATACACTAGACCCGCCCTTGCAGCTCGGAATGGAAAACTGCATTACCCATAGTGCAGCTCGATGTTCAGCCTGGGCGGGAGGTTTCTATGGCCTGGAGTAGAATTACTTACAGTGAGTGGGGGCCAATTTGGAGTGCTGGTCAGGTGGAATGCAGACCAAATATCCGCAAAGGTGCCTCACTTGCCCCTTCTTCCAGCCGCACTTCGCCACTGTGGGTAGAACTGGAGACGACGGCACAGTGTCCACGTCCCTCCATACAGTGATGGACTGCACTTGTCAGCAGGTCATTATCCCTCGTGGTTTGTATGGCGGTCCTCAGTTGCAGATCCCTCGATAAATTCAAAGTGTTGCCACCATTGCCTCTGATGCTGAGAACGCTTAGTGGAAGGGTCCCTCCTGCGTGCCTTAGGCAAACACCCAAAACATGAACAGGAAATCTTCTCATAGATGAAAAAGATGAGAGGGACACAGCGGAGCACGGTGAGGCATCTTTATTTATATCTGTGGCATGACGCGTTTCGGACGAATCCTTTTTCAAATGCCAAATGTTGAAACTTCTGGGTAGACTGCTTAAATGTCTAAAAGTAGTCCAGCCTCATCTTCCAGTGAAGTGAGCACACCTGACCCACGGATACACTAGAACCGCCCTTGCAGCTTGGAATGGCAAACTGCATTACCCATAGTGCATCTCGATGTTCAGCCTGGGCGGGAGGTTTCTATGGCCTGGAGTAGAATTACTTGCAGTGAGTGGGGGCCAATTTGGAGTGTTGGTCAGGTGGAATGCAGCCCAAATATCAGCAAAGGTGCCTCACTTGCCCCTACTTCCAGCCGCACTTCGCCACTGTGGGTAGAACTGGAGACGACGGCACAGTGTCTACGTCCCTCCATACAGTGATAGACTGCACTTGTCAGCAGGTCATTATCCCTCGTGGTTTGTATGGCGGTCCTCAGTTGCAGATCCCTCCGTAAATTCAAAGTGTTGCCACCATTGCCTCTGATGCTGAGAACGCTTAGTGGAAGGCTCCCTCCTGCGTGACATAGGCAAACACGCAAAACATGAACAGGAAATCTTCTCATAGATGAAAAAGATGAGATTGACACAGCGGAGCATGGTGTGGCATCTTTATTTATATCTTTGGCATGACGGGTTTCGGACGAATCCTTTTACAAATGCCAAATGTTGAAACTGCTGGGTAGACTGCTTAAATGTCTAAAAGTAGTCCAGCCTCATCTTCCAGTGAAGTGAGCACACCTGACCCATAGATACACTAGAACCGCCCTTGCAGCTTGGAATGGCAAACTGCATTACCCATAGTGCATCTCGATGTTCAGCCTGGGCGGGAGGTTTCTATGGCCTGAAGTAGAATTACTTGCAGTGAGTGGGGGCCAATTTGGAGTGTTGGTCAGGTGGAATGCAGCCCAAATATCAGCAAAGGTGCCTCACTTGCCCCTACTTCCAGCCGCACTTCGCCACTGTGGGTAGAACTGGAGAAGACGGCACAGTGTCTACGTCCCTCCATACAGTGATGGACTGCACTTGTCAGCAGGTCATTATCCCTCATGGTTTGTATGGCGGTCCTATATATATATATATATATATATATATCCCTAACTTTTTTGGCCAAGTTCTATCTATCACGTTGTATCCCTGGTAATTAGTATTATCTCACGTTATATTATTTTATCTCACGATTTAGCACTTTGTATCCACGTTTTAGCAACTGTATAAACTTTATCTCACGATTTAGCACTGCAAAGAACTGTATCTCATGGTTTATCTCACTAGGGGGCGTGGCTTGGACGCTGATGTGAGCGGCAGAGGATCCCGGGGCTCCTCCACGGCCGCCCTTCTCCCGCAACTATCCTGGCACTGATTTTGGGCCCCCATCCCCGATATGTGCATCGGAGGGGCTGGTGCACCGACTGTTTGCCGTGAAGAGAGCCGCAGTGCCCCACAGTCCGAGTGCAGACACTTTTCCCCTGCACCCGGAGCGGCTGCGACCGGAGCTCGCAAAATGGCGGCCAGCACCTACGGTCGCATTGCCTGACTGCAATGCAGAGCTGGTGGTAGGAGGTGGTTGGCAGCGACCGGAGTGGGGGAGAGAGAGTGGATTGTCCCCCCGGGCTTTTGCTGCTGGAAGTGGAGCCCCCTGAACCCTTCAGAGGCACTGTGAGCAACCTAGCAGCGAGGTGCCTGACTTTAAGATGGCGGCGCCTTGCCGGGGGTTTTGACTGCATACCATCGATGTGGGGGAGCAGGCAGTGTGTCCCCCGCAGCGAGGACGCCCAGACAGTGCACCGCTGCCCTTTATGCGCCTGAACAGGGGTGTGGAGTGACAGAGGTATGAGTGAACCTCCTGAGTGATCGGCCAGATGAGAGGGCAGACTGCGACCCTGGGGTCTTATAATATTGTACTGGAGCAGCACTGAGGTGAGGGAGAGGAGAGGTGCTGGACTTGCGAGAAGGTGATGGCCCGTCGGGATCGGCCTCATCCTTGAGTGCCTACGGCAGCAGTGGGATGGGGAATATAGCGTACCGGTGCCTTGTGGGAACTGAACCCGAACCTGCGGCTGTGACACTGTACTTCAGGGGCCCAGTGGCCCTGAGAGCTGGTGGCCTAGTTTATCGCTGGAGGGCTCCTGGTGTGTTTGAGCTCATCGCCGGCGGAAAGTGCCCAAGAGAGTGACTGAGCTGCAATTGTCTGGGGCGGAGAGAAGGACTCTCGAGTGTTCCTCCTGCGACGGAGTATACACAGGTGGTGGCGAGAGGCTGCGCACCTCAAGATGGGCAGAGTGTCTGCTAAAAAGAAACGGTTTGATGTTCTCCGGCTAGACGACCCGGGACACGCCATGGAAGAAGGGGACTCTGCGTCTGGGAGCGGAGTCAGGGTACAACCGCGTGGCCCCTCACCGGGAGACATTATGCAGGCCATATTAGCCTTTCGTGAAGCTCTGGAGAAAAGAATGGACTCCATTGGGTTGGACCTTTCCTTATTAAAGGATGACCATCGCAAACTCAAAGAGCGAGTGGCGGCCACTGAAACAACTATGAAAGACGTCCCTGATACGGTTGACGCCCTGCAGAAAACACTAAAGGCGTTGGTACAGAGGGTACATGTGCTGGAGATCCGGGCAGAGGATAGCGAAGGACGCTCCAGACGTAATAACCTTTGTGTGGTAGGAGTGCCGGAACAGGAAGAGGGACCTGATATTCTTCAATTCTTCAATTCCTGGAGACGTGGCTGTAGACGGAAGTGGCGCCGGAGGGACTCTCCCCCTTTTACGCGCTGGAAAGGGCTCACAGAGTGCCAGCCCGGCCGCCGAGACATGGGGCACCACCTCGCCCGATAGTGGTGCGTCTTCTGCATTATCGTGACTGAGACCATATCCTGCGGTCTGCCGGGGAGTTACAAAACCTGCGCATGGGCAACAGTGAAATGATATTCCCAGATTACACCCGTGAAGTCCAGCGCCAACCAACCTCTTTCTTAACAGTGAAGCAGAAATTACGGCAGCTACACCTTCCTTACGCCATGTTGTTCCAGGCCCGGCTCCGTGTGTCTGCGGATGGAGGTACGCATTTTTTCACCATGCCACAGGCCGCCTGGGATTAGTTGGAAGCTCGGGGAGACTCGGCTGAGCAGCCGCTGTCTGCTGTCCCGCCTCACAATCGCTCCCCAACTACACTGTCAACGCAACGGCCCGTATCACCCATGGACTGGCGTCAAGAACGCGATAAGGCAGTGTTGGCGGTGGCGGCCATTAGTCATGGTGAACTTAGTCCGGCCAGCAATGTTTCGGAGCTCACGAAAAGTGGAGAGGGGAGCCCCGGATACTGCAGCGCCCACGGACTTTCGGAGGCTGACATGCCTCTAGTAACCCCACAGACGGCGGATGGGGTATTTGGCTGAAAAAGCAGCATGGATACTGTGTCTGCCTGTAAGGGGTAACTCTACCGCCTAGCGGGTCTTGAGTCCTGATTCTTGTTTGGGGGGAGTGGTTTGGATGTGGTTTAGGCACCTAGAGGGGGGCCTGAATTGAGTGTTGCTAACTTGGGAGAGGGGAGGGAGGTTGGATGGAGTTCGGGTATTATTGCAGTTGACGTCCTAAGCAGCCTAACCTGAATAGATTTTCTTAGTTTAGTTTTTGGTTTGGATGGGGATGCCATGTTGGTTGCCTGTCCTGGGGAGGGGGAGTAGGGGTCATGTTATGTGGGGGGATTGGGAGGGGGGACCCGGGCGTGTCGGGGGGGGAGTGGAGTAGTCCTTTGCCTGCATTACACACAGCACTGGGACCCGCATTAGATTACACCTGTCTCACATGGAATGTACGGGGGATGCATACTATGAATATGCGCCACAAGATACACTCTTTTTTAATACGTAGGGGAATACATATCGCCTTCCTTCGGGAGACCCACCTCATCGCAAAAGAAGGGAAGGCTCTTCAATGCCGCTGGAGGGGCCAAGTCTATTACACTACATTCTCCGCATATGCGAGAGGGGTTTTAATTTGGGTGAGAGCGGGGGTTCCCTTCCAGTGCACCTCACAGATGATAGACTCTGAGGGCAGATATGTGGTGGTACAGGGGAAATTAGACGGTAGAGACTTAACGCTGGGATGTGTGTATGCACCTAATGTGGAAAAGCCCGCCTTTTTCTCTCTCTTGTCCCATACACTGGCGTCAGTACTGTAGGGCGCCTACTTCTTGGAGGTGATTTTAATTGTGTAACGGATATTGACCTGGATCGATCTCACCCCCCTCTTTTGAATGCGCCTACGAGCAGACTAGCAGTGGCGAGATCTACCTGGCAGCAGACCTGAGGATTACTGGACACCTGGAGGGTTCACCATCCCTTGGACAGGGATTACTCATTTTTCTCAGCCCTCCACGAATTACATGTCTGACTTGACGCTGTTCTCTGTTCCCCCGATGTGCACGGAATGATTACCCGGAGTGAGTACCTCACTCGAACAATATCGGACCATAACCCATTGCTGGTTCAACTGGGATGGTCACGGGTGCACCCCAAAATCCCTATATGGCGCTTGTGTCCAGAGGCACTTGAGGATCAAGTATTCCGCACTACTATACGGTATGGAAAGTTGTATAGCTCAGTCAGTCATCAAGTTGACAAGAAAAACTACTAACAGGTCAACATATGAATAATTCTATCAACCCATATGCAACTGGGTGTGCGTAAAGGTTAATTATTCCACATAGATTAAGTATCTTTATGTAAATCTTTTTATTAACTATACTTGTTGAAGTTTTCTCATTTTTGTTATATTTCTCAAAATGATATACATAAGGTGACAATTCATAAAAAACACAGAACAATAGGAACCGAGACATTTGATGGAGGCAATGGCGCTAGAGAGACTACGCGCGTTTCGGCGTTATCGCCTTCATCAGGTCACCGTCATACTGCACTTAGCTAGCGAAGTTCATATCAGTAAGGATAAAAGAGAGAAGGCATAGGCTATTCTCCCGGTTCTATTAGCGTTCCACGTCAAATAGATGTGGTATGAATGTCCAGCCGCAATGCTTGAAAGGATAGGTACTGCAGAGAGTCCGGGTCATTGACTCGCATTGCAGTAACCGCTTGAAGTCGAGGACTGTTGTAAGCTAAACCATATCGCGTCTTGTAAAGGATAGGTACTGCAGAGAGTCCAGGTCATTGACTCGCATTACAGCAACCGCTAGATGTCGGGGGATGTTTTAAGCTAAACCACGTAGCGTCTGAGGCGCAGCGATGTATGAGGTAACAGCATGGTCCTCGATACGTGTGGCGAGACCGGCGGTTAATGAAAAGTGGCTCCGCACTACTATAGCCTCAGCCATTGAGGATTATTTTCAAATCAACGAGGGGTCAGCGGGTTCGGTGACCGTTGAATGGGATGCTTGTAAAGTGGTTGTACGAGGCCGGTGTATTTCATCAGTGGCGGGAACCCGAAAAGCTCTACTGCAGGACATACGAAGGGATGATGAGCGGTTGAGGGTTTTAGAGAGGGAACGACCTGGCCATCCTGACATACAGGATGACTTGTTAGAGGTAAAGGAGGCAGTAGTGGCACATGTAGAACGACTACGGTGCTTTGATTATAAAACTTATATCACACGCGCGCATTCGGAAAGAGATAAATCGGGGGTGCTTCTGGTCTGGCTGGCTAATCCAGCTCATCGCGGCTCGGTCATCCTGGAGCTGAGAGACCAAGAGAGGAATTCCCGATACTACCAGCAAGGGATTAATTACCTGTTTTATGACTATTACACAGAGTTGTACCGGAGCCGTGTACTTCCATCTGCCGAAGAGCTGCAGGATTTCACAGGGGGTCTGGACTTGCCGGAATTGGGGGACAAAGACGCGAAAATGCTGGGTCGAGCCATTGAGGTGCGAGAAGTGAGGGTAGCCGTTAAAGATATGGCCTGTAATAAAACGCCCGGTTCCGATGGCTTCCCAGTAGAATTTTACCTTACTTATATTGATCTCCTTGCCCCTCGCCTTGCGGGGTTATATAATGAAGCCTAGAAGTTGGATAGATTGCCGGAATCCACCAGAGAGGCGATTATTATTCCTTTATTGAAACCAGGCAAACAACCCTGGGATAGAACGGCCTACCGGCCGTTGTCTATGCTCAACCTAGACTATAAAATTCTGAGCAAAATTTTAGCGGCTCGCTTGTTGCCCCACTTGACCAAGTTGGTACACGCCGATCAGTCTGGGTTTATACCTGCCCGCAACACAGCACTTAATATACGACGGCTTCTCCATGTTTTGGAGGCAAATTCCTATGAGGCGGATACTGCTGCAATCTTCGCGGTAGATATCGAAAAAGCCTTCGATAGTTTAGAGTGGGAATACTTGTTTCATGTAATGCTGAAGGTCGGGCTAGGTCCTGGCTTTGTGAGTTGGACGGCTTTGCTCTCCGCGGATTCTACGGCTAGAGTTCGGACAGGGAGAGAAATATCAGATGCTTGTAGGGTGGGTCGTGGCACGCGTCAGGGGTGTCCTCTCTCCCCTTTATTGTTCACCTTAGCGATCGAGTCCCTTGCGGCGCATGGTCAATTGGGGCAGGCATATCAGGGCCTGGATGTATATGGGCAGGTCCATCATATAGCCCTTTATGCTGATGACCTCTTAATGGTCCTGGCAGATACGGATGTAGCTCTGGAAGGTGCGAAGTCATTGTTGCGCGCCCTTAGTAGGATAGCGGGGCTGAAAGTCAACTGGGAAAAGTCGTGTCTGTTCCCGGTGCGGGGAGGTGGAGATCGGCCTAGGTCCGTAGACGGGGTGAACTGGGAGGAGCGGAGGCTTCCGTATTTGGGCACGGTGATCTACCATGAACAGTCGGACATTCTAGAAGGGAATGTGGGGAGGGTGATCAGGGGGACTAAAGCAAACTTTGAGTTCTGGAGCACGCTGCCATTATCAGTGGCCGGGCGAGTGACTCTGCTCAAGATGGTGACCCTCCCGCGGTTGCTATACTTTTTTAGAACACACCCGATATGGATACCTGTGGGTTATTTTCGGAGGCTGAAATCGATGGTCACCTCGTTCCTATAGGGCGCGGGTAGGAGTAGGGTAGCGCTCACTACACTCATGAGACCCCGGGCGGATGGAGGGCTGGCGGTCCCAGATTATGAGTTGTACTACTTAGCAGCTCAGCTTCAGTGGCCCACGCAGAGGGTGGCGAGGGCTACCAGGGGGGAAGAGGAATCGGGAGAACTAACGCGTCCGCTACTGGTGTTATCCTGCATTGTCTTGCGCCTCCCAATTGGGGATATGCACCTTACTCAGGAGTTTGACACAACCCGGAAGTGCTGGAATAGATACCTGCGCCCTTACACACCGGATATCCCACTGAAGATGTGCAGGGCTCTACCGCACGGAGGAACCTGGCGGAGACTGGAGATCTGGGAGCAGCAGGGCTTGGTGACAATGGGGGACCTGTATGAGGAGGGCACCCTAATGCCGTTTGATGTCTTCATGGACCACTTTGAGTTACCGGGGGGGACCTCTTGTTACATGCGGCGCTCATGTCAGCGGTGCGAAAACACTGGGGATCGGGGATGGCGGAGCCGCCAACGTCTATGGGATGTCAATATGTGGTGGTTGCGGCGGGCACAATCAAGGCAGTTAACATGTTTATACAGGCGTATGACCCTGGAGGCCCTGGCCCCCTTGACGGCCTTAAAAACAAAATGGGAAACATATTTGGGGTGTGACATTCCGGATGAGGCATGGGGCGGAATAGTGGAGAGACCCTGGAAAGGTACGCGCAATGCGCGGTTCCAGTTGGTGCATCTTTACATCCTGCATAGAGCTTACCTCACACCTGCCCACCTTCATAAATATTTCCCAAACCAGTAGGCGTCCTGCCCTAGATGTTCCATAGGCTAGGCTGATTTCAAGCATATGCTATGGAACTGCCCGCTGCTCGAGCCCTTTTGGCAGGGAGTGACGGCTTTGTTGAGGGAAATCACTGAAAGAGACCTACAACCCTCTATGGCACAGTGCATCCTCCATTGGTTTCCTCACACCTCGAAAAATAAAATTACGAGTAAGTTTATAGACCTAGGTTTCCTTCTGGCTAAAAGATCCATAACATCCCAATGGAAGGCGAATAAAGGCTCTAGCCTAGATAAGTGGAAAGCGGAATTTAGTAAGCGGGCTGGGTGTGAGGGGGCGATCCGGCTCCAAATTGCACACAGAACGGGTTCCGAACAGGCGTTAGTGAGGGCAAGGACCCGGGAAAGACTGGTCACAGAACTTACACTCCCGGTGGATGAAGAGGAGATGGGACTAGATAAAGGTACTGGGAGAAGTTCACACTAAAAGTGAAGAGATGTTTTTTTTTTTAACCAGGGAGGGGGGAGGACGTTTGCCTTGGGGCCCGACCATACATCCACGTTCCAATTACACTGACATTACCTAAGTAGCTGAGGTCCACACACAGTATTAGGCCTTCCTGAAGGGTTGTATTGAGCAGAGTTGAGGTGGTTTTCCAGTAAGACATGTCTTAACCTGTTGCTTCTCTACAATTCACAACCTTCGAGATTAACTGATCAGGTTACGGGCCCTGACGGGTCGGAATTATCACCGGTGGAGCGACCTCATTGTCTTACACGGCCTAATACTCAGCCCTGAGGATTCGTGGAAGCGATGAAACACGTGTCGGCTGGCTGTTTCTGAGAGAAAATTAAAGAATTGAATTTGACAAATACTATATAGGAGATCCCTGTTTATTCTGTTTGCTTTGTTTTCTACATTTGTGTATGGAAATTGTAAACGACTGGATAGATTGTCACATGTGTGCATAGGGTATCTCTACTTATCTCATGAATTACCTTACCAGGCGTATAGCTCCAGATTCCAACTGCCAAGTTATGAATCGACCAAATGGTCTCTGCACGGCGAACACCAGAAGAGATCTCAGTCGAGGACCGGCACCACCGGAGGGTCAGATCAGGAAGAGAGGAAAAAACGCTGTGGTTGCCAAGACGCGGGTCTCCTCGGGCAGTGATCGTCCTCAGCGAGGTTCCAATCCTCAGTTTTGACCACTCCTTCGGGCATCTGAGTCGCCGATGAGCCCCGCTTAGTTGGGCGCCAATTTGTTAAAGTATATACACAAGAGGGGTTTTGTCCTACGTGCCCAGGCAGGACACTCAATTATTATGCAAAAAAAATATGCCTGGACTCGAATTTTAAAGGCTGCTCTTTATTTAAAAAAAGGGGGTGGTGATGAAGAGAGTGCCTGAATTAAGCAGACCACTCTTACCCAGTCCAAAGATCAGGGCTTGATCCATCACCGTTTTTTAGCTCACTGCACCATCCCAGCTCAGAACTTGGCTATATGCAAATTAGTCTGTTCCTGTCCCAGTGCATGATGGGAACAGGGCAAACCAAACTACCAAGCCAATTCTTGTACTGGGAAGGAAACAAGCTTCCGGGGACCGGTTTCTGCCATTTCAGGCGTCTTCGGCCCGGCTTGCTTGAATCCTGATGGTGCAATGAGCAAGGGACTCACATCTGAGTATACCCTTCCACGCTTATGGTGGACAAAATGATTCAGAAAAGGGGGTGGTGATGAAGAGAGTGCCTGAATTAAGCAGACCACTCTTACCCAGTCCAAAGATCAGGGCTTGATCCATCACCGTTTTTTAGCTCACTGCACCATCCCAGCTCAGAACTTGGCTATATGCAAATTAGTCTGTTCCTGTCCCAGTGCATGATGGGAACAGGGCAAACCAAACTACCAAGTCTGGGTGCGACTCAATATTGGAACCATTAGCCAAATATGTGGATGTCTTTTTAAAACCATTCATGTCCAAAGTAACATCGTATTTGAAAGACACCACGGACTTCATCAATAAAGTTGAAGGTGCCCCATTTGATGACTGTCACAACCTTATGGTATCCTTCAATGTCACTTCCCTCTATACCCAAATCCCCCAAGAGGAGGGATTGGAAGCCATGGAATACTTTCTGGAAACTCGACCCAAGCCACAAAGAGTCCCCACTGACTACATAATAGACCTAGCCAGGATCGCCTTAAAAAGAAACTACTTTCGGTTCATGGACACGTTCTACGCGCAGGTGAAGGGGACCGCCATGGGGTGTCCTTATGCTCCAGAAATGGCGGTCCTTTTCATGGCCCTGTATGAGGAGCGCTACGTGTACCAAAATAATCCCTACAGACAACATATAACAACATGGTATCGGTATATCGATGATATCTGGTGTCAATGGAATGGCTCGGAAGAAATGCTTGTCCAATTCCATCAGTGGCTTAATACCAGGCATCCAGATATAAAATTTACTCTAACTCACAGCAGAACACGCCTGACCTTTCTAGATGTAGTGGTTTTCCCGCAAGACCAAAAATTAACGACCACGTTGCATCGTAAAACAACAGACAAAAACACCATTCTCCACTACCAGAGCTATCACCCACAACGTCTTAAAGCCAACCTCCCCTATAGCCAAATGTTAAGAATCAGGAGGAATTGCTCCAGAAAAGAAGATTTCATGGCACACTCTCAGTAAGATGCTAAAACATTCAACCAAGCGAGCCTGGTTCACTCCGAGAGAAGAACTATTGCAGAATAAAGATAAAAAACCACTAGACAGACCTGTCTGTGTAACAACGTATGGCCCTTACACTAATAAATTCAAGGCAATCATCTTAAAAAACTGGCATCTAATTTCGAACCTAGAGGTTCCAATGCAAAAACCATTGTTTGCATTAAAGAAAAATAAAAGTATTGGACAGTACATAATGCGTGCCGAGATGGGAACAAGCCAGGCCAAATCAGACATACGTTCTTTGTGGAAACTGAAACCCATAGAGGGCCACCATATATGTGGCACCTGCGTCTCATGTGCCAACACGATAGAAGGGGTTGACTTTCAGTTTAATTCAATAAAATGGGCACATAAAGAATTCACTAATTGTAAAAGCCGCAATGTGGTGTACGCAATTACCTGCCCTTGCTTGAAACTTTATATCGGGAAAACCACCCAACAAATAAACCTACGAATTGCTCAAAATTGTTCCAGAATTAGACATAAAGTGTTGACTGCCCCTATGGTGCAACACTTTGTACAGAGTAAACATACAGAGAAAGATTTCAAGTGGACAGTTTTGTCTGCAATAAAAACTCCCCCACGTGGGGGCAATATCGATGCCATGCTGCTAAGAAAAGAAGCTTACCTAATTTTAAAATTCAACTGTGTGGTAGATGGATTGAACGAGATGTCCGAATTACAAAGAACTGTTCATTGAGTTCTCTGTTTCAACCACCCCTTCCAAGTAATAGATTCAACAATGATTTCAAACTAACTCGACACTAGCTCAAAGTCAAGCACTATATGTACCAGAATTCCTCAAAACCAGGTGACCGCATAAAACACTTCCGGGTGCTCGAGGACATGATTAGTTGCACCACGGGAATCAGGGAGCGAGTGCAGCAGCCCGACGAGAAGAAAAATACGCTGAAATACTTTGAAAAATACGAGGTGAGAAAAGCAAAGAGACTTTAAATGCCCCGTAGAAAATGACTCATTAAATCACAGCACTAAAATGCACGCATGTATTAATGTTGCAGGCTCAGTAATTAGAGAAGAAAAATCACGAACGCATCAACACCCAGTGAGGACTTCCCTCCCCGCACAAAAGTAAGAATAAACTTTCACCGTATATAGGTGTGTACAAGTAGATTAATTCACTCCAAACTAAAATTCTGCTTTGAAATTAATTCTAACAGAACAAGCGCCGGTGCAGCAAAGAGTCACAAGCGACCGTTTGGGAGCGATAGAACACTTTCAAAAGTAAGTCCATTGAGGCACCCGACAGACAGCGGAGCATTCACAATGCTTTGAAATGTTAGATTCTTCTATCAAAAACCTGTAAGACACTAGTATGTCCCTTTCTTTTTTTGCCCAGGCATGTTTTGAAATGATTTAGCGATCACACGCCCCAGAAAAGAGAAACTCACGAAAATAATCATTTCGAAATTCAAGGTAATCTTCCGATGATATGACCTAATTGCTTTTAATTTCACCGAGAAGAGGAGAAGTTAAAATTCCCCTTTCTGCTTTATAAACCGTAGGTACCCACCCATGCCCTGAGGAAGAATCCGATCATTAACGAACGGGTTTGGAAACGCGTCGGCATCTGGCATCTCCAAGGACATTAATACCTTGGCTTTCCTAAGGATCTTTGTAACCTCAAACTCACTAAGGGCTGCAAGCAAAACGTTTACGGATAGTGAACATGATTGAACGCACAAATAATAAAAGCCCAGTGAGACTAGTCTAAGAATTATAGAGGAAACCACAAGTCAGGACTAGAATGTTAATAAATCCTGGTGTACCGATTTACAGCACGTAAAAAATCGTGATGCACAAAAAAATTGTGAAATGTATTGAATGTTTTTGATTTATGTATCCACACACAATCTATTTCAGTTAACATTTATTGACAGTCACAAGAATTGTTTAATCAGTTGTTTTATCTTTGGATGTGTTAAAACCTCAGACGTTCACAATGTGTTGAACTTAATGAAATATTTGAAACAATATGTATGAATAATAATACAGGAGCTGCCGAAAACAAAAAAACGAAGCCCCCAGTCTGCTTTTAAATAAAGAGCAGCCTTTAAAATTCGAGTCCAGGCATCCTTTTTTGCATAATAATTGAGTGTCCTGCCTGGGCATGTAGGACAAAACCCCTCTTGTGTATAAAGTTTGAAAGAGCAGGCTACGCCTGCGAGGGCACACGGTTATTCACATAACCACTGAATCCACTAAGAGCTCATAAATTGTGTAACAGGTTATTGAGCATAGCCTGCAAATCATGTCAGAGGAGGAAACTCTATCCTTTACAGAGGACCATATTAAAAATTTAATTGCAGGACCTTCTCCCTTCTCTTCCATTAAACTTAGTATGAACGCACAACAGCAAAACGAAACTGACAAACTAGTGAGGCTCAATAAGAAACATATCCGCACTGAACTACATGGGCACTTTTTATTTGAACATCTTAAAGCGGGCACCATACCGTGGGGCCTACAAGTCAAGAATGTGCCGGTGGTTTTCACAGAGGACCCACTTTACAAAAAAGGCTTCAGCTATATAGCAACTAAGTGCAGTAGAGACCTTATGGTCCACACAGTGGAAACGGCTAAGAGACTGTGTCTGAAAGAACAGGAGGAAATCGAGGCTCTAATCAAAACAATAGAGGACAACCATACTGTAACAGAAGCAAAAGCCTTACTTGATAAATTGAGAAAGAAATTTCAACCTTCATGGACAACACCATCAATTTCAGGTCAAACAAATTCGATAAGGACGTCAAGTCATTCAAAATTGAAACAGTTTACCCTTATTTAAAAGAGGATTATTATTCACAAATCGAATCCCGACGGGCTTTATCCCAATATCAGGGGCGGTCCAAGAACAGATTTTTAACAATTTCAGACAGTTCTTCATCGGAGTCAGTGGGTGACTCAGATCCTAGAGAGGGCCCCTCTAAACGTAGTAACTCTTTTTTAGAGAAGGGCGAAGGCAGAGGCAGAGTCAGATTCAAACCACAGCTGCAAGCATGGGAAATGAGAACACGCAGGACACATTACAAGACTTAGATTCCACATCCACTGTGAACCTCTCAAATAAAGAATTAACTGTCCATGAGAAATCCGTCTTGGAATTAGGACTAAAGTTTGTACCAGCGACTAATACTGACTTGACAAATCTAAAAATTGAAGCTTTGGAATTTTGTCGCAAACTGCGACTGAAGGCTTTTTTTCACAACAAAGAGGACACCCAAATAACGGAGCCCTCGAACCTCTCCAACAAATCAACATTTATTCCCCCAACATACACAGTACCAAAGGAAAGTATTGCATATGAACAGACAGTTCTTTCCTCCATCACACAGTTGGGTAAACAAAAGTTTTTTTTCAAAAGAAACATAACCCGGGAGCAGCAAACAGCCATAAATGATCTTCGAAACGATGAAACAATAGTAGTGAAGCCCGCCGATAAGGGCGGTGCCCTGGTGGTTTGGGCTAGAGACAAATACATCGCTGAAGCCAATAACCAAATAAAAAACACCGAGTGGTACAGGGAATTAAATGAAGATCCAACCCCACAAATCCAAAAAGAAATCCAGACTAAATTGAATGAGGGACAGGACATAGGGATATTAGGCCCAAAAGAATTCGAGTACTTGTTTAAATAAAGACCTCGTATTCCGGTAATTTATTTTTTGCCCAAAATTCACAAAAACCTGATAGAGCCACCCGGAAGACCCATAGTCTCTGGGTGCGACTCAATATTGGAACCATTAGCCAAATATGTGGATGTCTTTTTAAAACCATTCATGTCCATCGTATTTGAAAGACACCACGGACTTCATCAATAAAGTTGAAGGTGCCCCATTTGATGACTGTCACAACCTTATGGTATCCTTCAATGTCACTTCCCTCTATACCCAAATCCCCCAAGAGGAGGGATTGGAAGCCATGGAATACTTTCTGGAAACTCAACCCAAGCCACAAAGAGTCCCCACTGACTACATAATAGACCTTGCCAGGATCGCCTTAAAAAGAAACTACTTTCGGTTCATGGACACGTTCTACGTGCAGGTGAAGGGGACCGCCATGGGGTGTCCTTATGCTTCAGAAATGGCGGTCCTTTTCATGGCCCTGTATGAGGAGCGATACGTGTACCAAAATAATCCCTACCGACAACATATAACAACATGGTATCGGTATATCGATGATATCTGGTGTCAATGGAATGGCTCGGAAGAAATGCTTGTCCAATTCCATCAGTGGCTTAATACCAGGCATCCAGATATAAAATTTACTCTAACTCACAGCAGAACACGCCTGACCTTTCTAGATGTAGTGGTTTTCCCGCAAGACCAAAAATTAACGACCACGTTACATCGTAAATCAACAGACAAAAACACCATTCTCCACTACCAGAGCTATCACCCACAAAGTTTTAAAGCCAACCTCCCCTATAGCCAAATGTTAAGAATCAGGAGGAATTGCTCCAGAAAAGAAGATTTCATGGCACACTCTCAAATCTTGAGTAATCAACTAAGAGTGAGAGGCTATCCCAGTAAGATGCTAAAACATTCAACCAAGCGAGCCTGGTTCACTCGGAGAGAAGAACTATTGCAGAATAAAGATAAAAAACCACTAGACAGACCTGTCTGTGTAACAATGTATGGCCCTTACACTAATAAATTCAAGGCAATCATCTTAAAAAACTGGCATCTAATTTCGAACCTAGAGGTTCCAATGCAAAAACCATTGCTTGCATTAAAGAAAAATAAAAGTATTGGACAGTAAAGAGTGCGTGCCGACATGGGAACAAGCCAGGCCAAATCAGACATACGTTCTTTGTGGAAACTGAAACCTATAGAGGGCCACCATAAATGTGGCACCTGCGTCTCATGTGCCAACACGATAGAAGGGGTTGGCTTTCAGTTGAATTCAATAAAATGGGCACATAAAGAATTCACTAATTGTAAAAGCCGCAATGTGGTGTACGCAATTACCTGCCCTTGCTTGAAACTTCATATCGGGAAAACCTCCCAACAAATAAACCAACGAATTGCTCAACATCGTTCCAGAATTAGACATAAAGTGTTGACTGCCCCTATGGTGCAACACTTTGTACAGAGTAAACATACAGAGAAAGATTTTAAGTGGACAGTTTTGTCTGCAATAAAAACTCCTCCACGTGGGGGCAATATCGATGCCATGCTGCTAAGAAAAGAAGCTTACCTAATTTTAAAATTCAACTGTGTGGTAGATGGATTGAACGAGATGTCCGAATTACAAAGAACTGTTCATTGAGTTCTCTGTTTCAACCACCCCTTCCAAGTAATAGATGCTACAATGATTTCAAACTAACTCGACACTAGCTCAACGTCAAGCACTATATGTACCAGAATTCCTTAAAAGCAGGTGACCGCATAAAAAACATCCGGGTGCTCGAGGACATGATTAGTTGCACCACGGGAATCAGGGAGCGAGTGCAGCAGCCCGACGAGAAGAAAAATACGCTGAAATACTTTGAAAAATACGAGGTGAGAAAAGCAAAGAGACTTTAAAGGCCCCGTAGAAAATGACTCATTCAATCACAGCACTAAAATGCACGCATGTCTTAATGTTGCAGGCTCAGGCTCAGTAATTAGAGAAGAAAAATCACGAACGCATCAACACCCAGTAAGGACTTCCCTCCCCGCGCAAAAGTAAGAATAAACTTTCACCGTATATAGGTGTGTACAAGCAGATTAATTCACTCCAAACTAAAATTCTGCTTTGAAATTAATTCTAACAGAACAAGCGCCGGTGCAGGAAAGAGTCACAAGCGACCGTTTGGGAGCGATAGAACACTTTCAAAAGTAAGTCCATTGAGGCACCCGACAGACAGCGGAGCATTCACAATGAAATGATTTAGTGATCACACGCCCCAGAAAAGAGAAACTCACGAAAATAATCATTTCGAAATTCAAGGTAATCTTCCGATGATATGACCTAATTGCTTTTAATTTCACCGAGAAGAGGAGAAGTTAAAATTCCCCTTTCTGCTTTCTAAATCGTAGGTACCCAGCCATGCCCTGAGGAAGAATCCGATCATTAACGAACGGGTTTGGAAACGCGTCGGCATCTGGCATCTCCAAGGACATTAATACCTTGGCTTTCCTAAGGATCTTTGTAACCTCAAACTCACTAAGGGCTGCAAGCAAAAAGTTTACGGATAGTGAACACGATTGAACGCACAAATAATAAAAGCCCAGTGAGACTAGTCCAAGAATTATAGAGGAAACCACAAGTCAGGACTAGAATGTTAATAAATCCTGGTGTACCGATTTACAGCACGTAAAAAATAGTGATGCACAAAAAAATTGTGAAATGTATTGAATGTTTTTGATTTATGTATCTACACACAATCTATTTCAGTTAACATTTATTGACAGTCACAAGAATTGTTTAATCAGTTGTTTTATGTTTGGATGTGTTAAAACCTCAGACGTTCACAATGTGTTGAACTTAATGAAATATTTGAAACAATATGTATGAATAATAATACAGGAGCTGCCGAAAACAAAAAACGAAGCCCCCAGTCTGCTTTTAAATAAAGAGCAGCCTTTAAAATTCGAGTCCAGGCATCCTTTTTTTGCATAATAATTTGTTAAAGTAGGCCTCAGCCAGTGCTAGGGGTTCACCCTTCTCTGCACACAAGTCCTCAGACCAAAAGATAGAAGTTGGCACAGAAGATGAAATATTAAGAAAATAGTTTATTAAACCTCATGGGATGGAACTACATTCACACAACACCCTTCGGTAGTGTATGAAGTAGCACACTGAGTAGAAGGACCATGGGTCTTTTATACCCACACAGGGGCTCAAAAGAAGGCGGTACAAGCTCACAGAGGATAGTTCACATACATAAATGGTCATACAGTAATGCACAGTCAACAGTAAGGAGGAGCTAGCAGTTGCTGATTCTGGTAGAAACAACCTGACAGTTACAGACTAAGAACAGAAGTATGTACAGTTATGGTTTCTTCTGCGCATGTGCAGAGTAGCAAAGCCTAAATATAGTCTGTCTATAAGCAGAGTGCAAGAGTAAACGACAGCAAAGTAGGACAGAGCAAATGGTGAGCACATGGCAGACAAGATGGCTACCGAATACAAGATGGCTTCAGCTAAATGCTAACCCCGATCGCTGCCAATTTACAACATGCAGTCCCGCTCTGCCACCAAGAAGTCTCACATATGGTGCTGAGTCTTGATATCGCTATGGCTAAGGACATACTCATGCTCCCATCTTCATCGCAGGTTCCTCACCTGCTCAGTCCTTGCAGTACCACTAACTCAGTGACTAAAGAGGCCACGCACGTGGTAGTGGGCCGCCCTGTTCAGTTGTTCGGGCCTACATGAGGCGTCCGTACCACTAGGATGGGCCATCCCAGCGCTTGCGTTGGGACCAACTCTAAAATGGCATAGAGCACGTGCGCCCTGTAGTTTTTTATTGGTAGGGTCACATGTGTAGTGACTTAAGTGCTGAATGGGTGTGGTGTGGGTATACACCAGCCATGAGGGAGTGTGTGTGTGCCGTTCTGACAACTAGACCTGGAAGTAAGAAATCACTACAATGGAAATCTGGGCCATGTACGTACCGTTGTTGTGTTTTCCTGGAAGCGTAAGCAGAGTGGGCTGTACTGACGTATGCCAGTGCTGTGCGAGGCTGTGAACGATGACTCCGGAGCTATGGGCATGGTTCCGTCGTGAGCTATATGAAAAATCTACTGATTTGGGTGTCTGTGTTGTAGTGCTGCCGTCACCCGGGTCTTACATGCAAATGTGTCATCATGTCTGTAAAGTCCCACAATATGGCTAACATGGAAGGTATCACTGATACTATATTAATCCATAGATGCACACATAAAAGATGGTGGACATGACGCATTTCTACGAATATGAATGTTTGTTGTACATTCAGTGGAGTGTTGTAGCTGTAGTAATACAGGGCTGTCAAAGGTTTAGGTTGCGGTTTTTGGCACATGAAGGACAGATAATATATATACTTATGTGGTCATTCAGGTATACTGTCGTACTTGGTGCTGGAAATCATTGTTTGAGGCTCGTAGTCGCGTCCACATCCTGTTATTGTAGAGTAATGACGTACTCAACGCGTGTCTAAAAATGTACTGTAAATAAGGTCGTCATGTAAATTGATATAGTTTTAGGTCGGCTTTGTACTACATAAATATGCTAAAACAAGAAATAGTACACATTTATAAATTGACTATACAGTTTCTTTGCAGTATTGTAATGATCCACTTAGTACGTTCGTGTTTATAGAATGAGCGAGAGAAAGTTATATAATTGAAGTTTTTGTTATTGGCAGAGGTAAGATGGTTGCATACGCTGTTTACAGCACAATATAATGTGGTAGGGCGCAGAGCAGCATTTTACAAACATAATAAGTACACAGACACAGATAGGTAGTTGAAGTGGGTACGGGCACGTGTGCTCGACTCCATTTTATTATGTTGCTGTTGGCAACAAGTAGAATAGTAATCATGATATCATACACAGATATTCAATCATAAACGGTTAATGACTTCTGCTGTACAAAGGTAGGAGCACTATATGTGAAATTATACACAGAAGATTCTATCGTAAAGGGTTCATAAGTTGTGGTACACTGAGGTAGGGCGGTTTGTGTGGAGCATGCGATGATGCGTGGTTCAGGCAGAGCGCACTGGTAAGAATGTCTTTTGGCAACAGAATTTTGCCTTAATAAGGCCACGTGGCGATTATTTATGGTGCACTGAGTTAGTGGTACGTCTGGTGCTCAGCGAGTTGTCTACTGGACTGCATCATAGCATATCACCGGTACACTTGGGATTCTGTAAATTATTGTTGATGTGCGAATTTACTCCCTTATTCATAGTTGGTTGCCACATCTCTGAACATTCAGCTATTGTGCGTTTGAGAGGTTATGGTATCTTGGGAAGGTCCGTTGTCCTGTTTTGCGCTGCCTCTAAGGTAGTGGGGGGAGGGATCCGGGGGGGGTGGTTGTGGGGCTGGGTGTTGTGATTTTGTTGGGTGTCGGAGGTGCATGATTAGTACCTCTATCACATATTCATCTTTAAATATGGGTGTGAGTTGGGTGTAATTTACACAGTAGATAGGCGACCTCCTTACACCAGTTAAATGTTGATGTTAATTTGTTACTGGTAAGATGAACTATCGCCTGTTTTTTTTGTAGTTTGTGGCGATTTTGTTGGTGGAAGGAATCAATTGAAGAGTGGTGATATTTGCAGTTTTTACTAGGTTGAGATTGGGATGATAATTAAAAAAGATAGAAAAAAAACACATATGCTTAATGAACATTATAATTAGGAATTATCATTTAACAAACCTTTGAAATTCACTGAAAAAATATAGGTTTCAGGCAGGTTATAGTTAGGAATAATCTTTTAAAAAACCTTAGAAATTCATTGAAAAAAACCATAGGTTTCAGGGGTGTTATGGTTAGCTGGACATTTCACTCATACAAAACCATTGAAATTCCTCCGTTATAGTTAGTTGTACTAACTGTAACTCTCGCGCCCGCAATCCACTGGTGATGATGTCACATATTACATTATTCATGACATGGTCAGTGACATCACTGATGACATCTCAAATGACATCACTGATGACATCATCCACGTGACAATCAGATACACCTCAACATACACTACTATAACCTTTTGTCACTCACTGTAAAATACAGAGTACCATATTTAAATTCATTGACACAGCAATACAAGTATCTAAAAACCCACTCAGTGATTCCTAGATCTACACACACATCTAATCAATTAACTATAGATTCACTGATACATGTTGTCAATGATCAATAGAACACTATCAAATAAACGTATACACCTATATTGACATTACACACCAGCACACATCCTATTCAGTCATGCAGTCATCCTACTCACTTTTGCAAACAATGTATCTTATTTACATTTACTCAGCTACACACTTATACAAATATCACTTTATGTATTTATATAGATAGTAACTCATACTTAGTGTGTTATGAAATCGCCATTACAAGTATACAGTTATCTATACAGTCACTCATGCAATCAATTAGTTTTATGTGTACTTATTTATATACAACAACTGTCACATACACTTCTTTTTATTTTTTCTACTTTATTGGACATGTACCATTGAGAAATATATTTGCTCATCACCACACCCATAAAGATATTCACTCGCCCAAACAACTATTATAACATGTAGTCTTCAATTTACTATTCACATATCTTTGGGCAGTCACAGATCCCCTACTGAACTACACACACATTCACTCTCCCATACAAATAGTCAGTTAACTAATCAATAAGTAATATAGACTTTCCCGTTAGCTAGTAACCAACTGGTGCAGCAGTTTACACAACAACTGACCAAGTAATACAGATATTCACACAGTTTAGTCACTATTCAATATATTTAGTGAGACACTATAAATTACTCAATCAATCACACTGCTACTAAATCCTCTATCCAGATATTTATATATCCACTGATTCTTCAATGCAGATTGGTGTATATATATATATAATACATATATAAATAACAAACAAAACCACATTCACTGGATGATGTCATCAGTGATGTAATTTGAGCTGTCATCAGTGATGTCATCAGTGATGTCACTGACCATGTCATGAATGATGTAATATGTGACATTATGTTGAGAATTCCCATAGAAGCCCATGTTCACACCAGAACATGGGCTTCTATGGGAATTCACAAGGGCATATTATCAAGCCCATTATCGCCGCTTTAGCGGCAGTTTCCTGATGCTAAAGCGGCGATATTTTTAACGCCGTTTCTTGATAATATGCCCCAAAGTCTTTAAGCATAGGATTAGCACAGTGCTATCCATGCCGAGATAGAAAAGGGGCTTCCTTGTGTCTGGACAAAGTTATACCTCTCCGAAAAGATCTAATTAGAGTGAAACACTGTGTCAGGTGTTGCTTTTACTCATTTCAGGTTGGCTTGGTTGGTATTTTACCAATTCAAAGCTGTAATACTGTTCCTGGAGTGTTAAATGACTTTAGTCATTTTACAGCTCGGCAAGGACAGCAATGTGCTAGTCCTATGCTTTAAGACTTTGCTGTAGAAATGGCAAACGACTTTGGGGCATATTATCAAGAAACAGCAGAAAACCGCCGCTAAAGCGGCGATAATGGGTTTGATAATATGCCCTTGACAATCCCAACAGAAGCCCATGTTCTGGTGTCAACATGGCTTCTATTGGAATTGTTAAGAGCATATTATCAAGCCCATTATCGCTGCTTAAGCAGCAGTTTTCTGCCACTAAAGCGGCAATAATTTTAACTCTGTGCTTGATAATATGCCCCTATGTCCATTTCTATCTTGGAGTGGATAGCACAGTGCTAATCCTATCCTTAAAGACTTTGGGGCATATTAACAAGGGGTTTCTCTCTGCTTTTTTGGCTTTAAAAGCCCACGAAGCAGAGATAAAAAATATCGCCCTATCAACAACAGGGCGCTAACATGCAAAATCACATGTTAGCACCCTTTTTCACTACGCTGCCCCTTGCATCTCTAATGAGATGCAAAGTGGGCGTCCTAGAGCAAAATAAGAGGAGAAATGTCGCTTAGCGACATTTCTTCTATTATCAAGCTTCACGCTAACCCTGTTAGAGACAAAAAAAGCAGCTCTAACCACAGTTAACGCTGCTTTTTTACGTCTGCTAATTTTCAGACTTAGCCATGTAATCCAATGGGAGGTGGATTACATGGCTAAGTCCACCATGGGCTATCAGTTTATTGCTGCATTACCAGCGATAACCTCCCAAAATACCGCTATCGCTGGATTTTTTATCGCCTAGGCGGTTAGCATTGTTAATAACGGGATAGCCAGGCGATATTATCCAGCGATAGCGGGCGTTAACAAAATTAACGCTAAGCGCCCTTAGCGTTAATTTTCCTGTTCCTTGTTAATATGCCCCCTAGATAGAAAAGCAGACATTTGAGGTGAGCAGATTTAGAGTGTCGCTGGTGTTGACAGTGCTCTATACAGGATCTGCTTTCCACCTTAACTTGAGAACTACCCAGAGTTCTCGCTTCTTTTTTGCATAATTTATTCATCACTCTATGCCTGAAAGGGTATTTTCAGGTCTCGCCTGAGCCAGCACATGCACTGCACGAGAAATTTAATAGGGCTCTGCGAAATGCTACTTGCCGGCGATCAGCTTGCTAGAATGCACACAAGAGCTTTTCCCAAGATGTTGCAGAGTTTTTCACTAACAAGGTCACTCACCTCTACAATTCCTTTCCTCGGCAGGCACTAAACGCTCCCATATGGGGGAAGGGTGTCAAAAAGATGGGAGTACGACAGCTCACCTCTTTCTTCACCCCGCCCACAGAAGAGCTAATCCGCATCTGCGGGTCAATTAAATCTGGCTCTCCAAGAGACCCGACGACCCCTAGTCGGCTTAAGGGTAGCTTGCAGGTGCTTGAACCTTATGTTCGCAATCTACTCGATTCCTCTTTTCTGTCCCAGAGTGTCCCCAAGGCTTGGAAGCGGGCAGTTGTACTCCCCCTGCAAAAAAAGGCCAATGTGAATTTCGAGAAATTCGACAATCTCCGCCCCATTTCTCTTTTGCCTTACATGGCTAAAATAGCGGAGAAAATTGCTAATACTCAACTGATGCAGTTCGTGGAGGAGGCATCGCTACTCCACGACTCGCAATTTGGCTTCCGTCCCCGTCACTCAACGGAATCTGCACTTCTTGCGGCGGTGGAGGCACTCCGACAGGGTGTGGATGAGGGCCAGACCATGGCGCTGATCCTACTCGACTTAAGTGCAGCATTCGACACTGTAGCACATACCATCTTGCTACAGTGTCTGAGTGAAGGTGGGGTCACAGGCGCTGCGCTTGGTTGGATCAAGTCCTTCCTGTCTGACAGGTGCTTCCAAGTCAGGATGGGAGAATGCTATTCGAGGGAGATCGAGTTGGGCCAGGGCGTACCACAGGGTTCGTCCCTGAGCCCGACCTTATTCAATATCTACGTCTCCCCTTTAGCAGCCATCGCGGAGGGCCACGGTCTCCACCTGGTGTCTTACGCCGACGACACGCAGTTGGTCGTCTCCCTGTCTCGTTCCCCCGGCCTTGCGGCGGACATCTTCAGGAACTGCATGCAAGATCTTGCAGCCTGGATGTCCGCACACTGTTTAAAACTGAACGGTAGCAAGACCGAGGTGATCGTGGTGGGGGGCGGGCCTTCTGCGTGGTCGCCTGCGTGGTGGCCACCCTGCTTAGGCGAGGCCCCCACTCCCAGTCTGGAGGCCAAGAATCTTGGCATGTGGCTTGACAAGGACCTTGCCTTTGGCCCGCAGGTTGGCCGGGTGACGGGGGTGTGTTTCGGCGTCCTGAGAACTTTGAGGAAGGTTTTAGATCTGCTTCCCATTTCGGCTCGTAGGACGCTGGTGCACGCCCTGGTCACCTCGCGCTTAGACTATGGGAACCTGCTCTATCTGGGGGCTTCAGGCAAGGTCATGGGTCGCCTCCAGGTGCTCCAAAATGCCGCAGCACGGCTCGTGCTTAGACTCCCGAGAAGGTCACCTTCTAAACCCGCTCTCCAAGCCCTCCATTGGCTCCCGATGGAGAAGAGAGTTGAGTTTAAGGCCCTCTCAACGTGCCATCGCATTCTGAGCGGCAAAGCCCCTGTGCCGCTCCAGAGTTTGGTGTCCCATTATGAGCCTACCCGCAATTTACGGTCCTCTCAGACGGGACTACTGGTGGTGCCCAGAGTTAGGAAGGCACGGATGGGGGGGAGATCTTTCCGATACCTTGCTCCCAAATGCTGGAATGTCTTGCCCCCAGACCTGCGTCTTGAGCCATCAGAGGCCCTGTTTAGGAAAAAATTAAAAACTCACCTTTTTAGCAGGTAACTCCTGGGGGAGGGGGGATGGCAACTGCTCACTTATCATAGCGCGGGGACACGCCCTCTGGCGTCACCAGGCGCTTTATAAATGTCCTAAACTAAACTAAACTAAACTTTATAGTGCCTCTGGGGCACAAGCAGGGACCTACTAGAGTGTTTCTTTAGCAGAACGAACTCTGCGGTCCCCCAGGGCACAATATTGCATCACTTTCATTTTCTATTATTTCCCTTCCACTTTCTAACCCGTTGTATTATTAATACATTATCTATCTTTGTGCATTCACTGGCAACATGAGCTCCTTCACGTCAGACCTCTACTTTGTGTGCCTGTTTTCTTGTAGACAGAGGTCAAAGAAATGTGTATGTAGGTATATGTGTCAACCTAAAAAACAAATGATTTCTATTTATTTAACTACATCCACATTATCATATTATTATCACTTTAACATTACAATACATATCTTTCCACTGAAGTAATTCCTAAAGTCATAAAAAACACGTTGCAATTCAGTACATCCACATGCTTCCTTCTGAGCTGGACCTCTAGTGACAGCATGCGGTAGTGCAGTCCTGTCCCACCAGAGCTGGACCTCTAGAGACAGAGTGCGGTAGTGCAGGCCGGTCCCACCAGAGCTTGACCTCAGGTGACAGCGTGCGGTGGATCAGCTCCCCTGGAGTCTCGTTCTCCCCGGACCTCTAGTGACAGCGTGCGATAGTGCAGTCCTGTCCCACCAGAGCTGGACCTCTAGTGACAGCATCCGGTCGTTCAGCTCCCCTGGAGTCTCGCTCTCGCCGGACCTCTAGTGACAACGTGTGATAGTGCAGCCCTGTCCCACCAGAGCTGGACCTCTAGTGACAGCGTGCGATAGTGCACCTGTGTACCCCTTGTCTTGCTGAGCGTGTTAGTGTCTATGCCTGGCTGTGCTTGTGTTTTTGTGGACTTCGTTGTCATCAGTTCCTTCATATGCACTTTTTTCCTGTAACCTCTGTACGTCATTGCTGTTCGAGACAGTGGGCCAGCTAAGGGGGGGTTGGGGGGGGCAGCCGACCGTAGGGAGGTCCCCCCCCGGGCAGTTTGGGAGGGGCAGGGGGGGCTTGGTTAGCGGGCCTTGGGCTATTTTTGGGGGTTGGTTGGGCTCACTTCATGGTTCCTGGAGCCTGAGCATAAATGCTCGTGGCTCCTCCCACCGGCCACCATTTTAGCCTTCAGTGACCTGGTGGCCGGAACTAGCTGGTGTGGTTTTTCGGTCTCGCTCGAGACCTATTGCTGTGGAGTTGACTCTCAAGGGAGACAGACCGGGGCACGCGCGGCGATTCGGGACCATGGACACGCTTGCGCGCGCACATCTCCGGTCCCGCAGGCAAACCAGCATTCAGTTTCACTGCTTACAGTGAGACAAGAGATGGCATGCTGTTCACACACACACACAGACGCGCGTGCGCACACACACAGGCACACACGCACGCACGCACGCACACAAAATAAAATAAAAATAAATAAATAAACACACACATCCCCGCCCTCTCTGCCCCCCCCCCCACTCACCGGGCTCTTTCCGCAGCGGGTCAGTCTCGGCAGCAGGCAGACTCGGAGGTCGGCGTGTCTTCTCCGGCGATTTTCGACTGCGTCTCGTGCACTCCCAACGCGCTATTTCGCGCCAGGCGATCCTCAGCTTGTTCTCGCATGCATTAAGGCCCTTGACACATCTGCTAGCCTCCCCACCGCATCCCTGCCCGATCTCCCTCATCTCCACTCTGCTGTCACTGTTGACGGAAGAGCATGGGCAGGAGGCGCGGGGCACGTGCACGGCCTTCCTTCCTTCCGACTCTACTTAGCACAGACCCCCCCTCCTCAGAGAGCGCCGCGGCTCGGGTCACGTGACCACGGTGCTGACATCAGGCCAGAAAGTCTGGAGCGCATTTGCACTCGGCGGGGAAATATGCTCTGGAGCTGCGGATGCCATCACCAAAGGAAGTTTTTCTAAGGGGTCGAAACCAAAAAGCGTCCGTCGGAGAGGCTCGTGTTTGTGTGGCTTTTCTACTGAAAGGAAGATGGGATGAAGGGTACGCTAAGTAAACAAGGCAGGCGACGCCTGGATGGGGTGGAGAAGGAGAGAGGGCAGAGAGCCCAGGGTCTGGTTACAGTAGATCGATGTTTGCCTCCGTTGAGCTGCAGAGGAGAAACTGCTCATCGTCCCAGCAGAGGTTCACGAGGCCCAGCTGATGCACGCGGAGGGTAAGAGGGTTCATTGTGGAGCACGCGCACACGGGTTGTATTCAAAAGTCCTCATGTGTTTGCTTTCTTTGTACGAGGTCTTACTTGAAAATTAAGATCTACCTTAGGAATCCATTTTCTTTATTTAGAATTGATCCTTTTTTAGGTCACACCTTTTAAATAACAATTTCGATTTCCATATCATTCTTGTGTTTCTTTAACGATAAAAGCGAAGGAGCCCCAATTTGTATACAGACCTTGTGACCCCGTTGCACCTGTTTCTTTTTTTTACGCCCATCATGTAACCGTTTAGTCGGTGTGAACTCTGTCGGACGTCTCTGAGGATGCACCATCTGGCTGCAGCACATTATTCTCGGTGGCAGTGTGTCATGTATCTTTGTGAGTGGAAGGAAGTGCTGGCGTCAGACATACTGCCTTCAGTCAAACTGCCGAGATGCTTTCAGGTGTTACCATTTTACTATATGTGTAGTAAATGATGCCACTGATGTCCGTACTACTGATGCAGTCAGGTGCCCGCAGCGGGATGAGACGAAAGCCCACCAGTCTGCTTAGCATGAGCCACCAGACTGCCTTTCAGCATCTTCTGACCCGTCTGGAATCTGGACAATCTGGCATTCACTAAATAAAGTACTAGGAGAACCTACCTGGTGCATGTTTGTTGCGCTGTCTTGCGAACACTGCCTTGGGTGGATGTTACTCTTGTCACATACTGATTTCCAACAGTGGTATTCATCCTCGTTAGTTAACAACTCCAAGATCTTCTCTTGATTGAGCACCTCTGAGCCCAGCAGACTTGGAGCCAGATGCATCAAAGGGTTTTGCCCATTCTGTGTTTATGGGAAAATGTGTTCATGCATATGGCCCTTAGAGCAGTAGATGTTTACTGACACAGTTCGGTACCGATGTGATATCCACCTCTTGTGGGGGTTTTTCTTTTTCTTTTCTAAAATGGGACCCTGCTGTCCTTTTCCTTTACGTTGGGATTAGTTTGAGACTCGGGAGGAGGGGGTGGGTCATTGGTATCCCTGAGGGGAGGGATGAGTACCAGGGGATTACGAATAAAGTTTATTAGTGAAATCAGTCATTCCATGTATTCAAAGTAGCACAGGTTTACATTATGTGAAACATAGTGTGCAGTCAAAGCAGTTGCAAATCTTTTGCTCAATGTATAAGCTGCCTGAGATGCTCTACTTCACAGAAAAGTCATGCAGGGTGCAGGAAGCTGACGCAAACTGACTGCTGCGGCTGGGTAGAAATAGCAAAATACGAAAGCCGCAGAGAAAAAACACATCTATAACGTGTGGGTGATGCAAACTGAGGGGGCAAGCAAAGCAACGGATAGGCTAAGAAGTAACACAGTATCAAGGCACGAGAACAAATAGCACCCTCACGCGTGCCATCAAAAGAGAGGCCACATGCATTGCCAGCGCATTTTCAAGTACTTGCTGTGCTGAATCTACTAGCATTGATCTCCTTCCAAAGCATAAATGCAGAAGTAGCTGGGGTGTCACTCAGTGTATCACCTAGATTCCTTATGCAATGAATGTGTCCTCCTGTAACGTAACTGGTGCTATGTAAAGCGCTCTGATACCTTCGGGTCAAATTTGCGCTATATAATGGTTGGTTGCACTGCAGTCCATTGCACCACAGCGCCTCACATTTGCCAATTTTAAGACATTTTCAACAATAATAAAGCTTTCTTTGCTGTTGCCAGCTTCCAGCCCTCATATCATGCACGTCATATTAATTCCAGCTGAAGATGCAGGATACTTATACAGGAACTGGAAACCTATTAGCTCCATAAACATACTGGTAATCCTGGGTGGCGACTACAGCTTCACCAGTGCGGTAACCAAGCACCCTGATATTAGACCAGACTTGTGGGTATTGAAACACACCCACCGTACACCAGTAAGCGATTTGAAAGTGGCCAAGCGCAGGTAAGGCTGTCTGCTAGGTATACGTTACATGTATGGCCATGCAAAACCATGAGTTTTTGGCATCCTATACAACATGGATAATATGGACTAAATTCCCCGTCATGTATGGCCAAGGTTACATCTTGAGACCAAGACACAGAACACCTTACATAGCTACACGTACCACAACAGTGTAAGCCCACAGCCAAGCACATAGTCGGTCACATGGCTGGCTTTACAGAGCAGTGTTTTGGCTTTCCCAAGTACTGATTCTTAATCTCACCCAACTCTTTTTTTTTTTTGGCCCCAACAACATCGTCTGTGATATGAAAGTTGCACATTACACAATTTAGAGGTGCATGACTCGTGAGAAATACCCAGATACCGGTGTGAAAGCACACAAGGACAGCATTAACATGGGCTGAAAGACTGACCCGGACACACAAGTGGGAAGTATAGGGAGACAGAAATTATACTGTTGTTCTTTACCTGCAAGTTCAATAAATAGTTGCGCATTACTTGCATGTGTCACCGAACAACACTACCAACATAATGCTTTCACAGACGAACGTCTGCATAAGTAATAGCAAAGTAAATAATGAAAAAACAAACCAACAGCAAAGTCACACCCTTGTATGTATGCATCTCTCTGCTAAAGTGCATCACTTTGGGAAAACAGTGCCCGCAAAAAACAATTTTAGTAGTCTGAACGATGCAAATAAAGATTGTAAGTTGTGTAATGCGCAAGATGTCCCGGACCCATAAAAATGGCACTGTTTTGTAAGTGATTGCTTTATCTTTGACTTGAGGGTTTACAGTCCTCATTCTTTTCTGAGCCTTTTCCTTTTGGTCACTTGTTTCTAATGGATGTTTTGAATGTTTGCTTGCTCCTGCGCAGACCTTACTTCAACTATTTTAGGCTCCAGACTGGACCAGGATTGTTTTTTCTTTCATAGCTGATGACCATGGCAAGATGGTACTGTGGTCGTATCAGTAGCAGTGTCACGAGGATCCCCAGTTGTAACAGCACCAGGTGTACGGCCTAGAGAACGCCATGTGTGTCACCCTCACAGCTTCTTTAACATCAGTTCCTTTCTTTTGGTGCCTTCATCAGCACAGGATCCAAAAGCTTGTCCAATAGGGCACCTATGTTTTTTTCGATGATTAGAGTGGATGTCCTATTTATGAGTTCCAATCTAGTTAAGGTTGTGGGGATGCAAGCCTTCTCTAGTTATATTCCTCTGGTTATTAGGGATTAGCTTTAATTGGTATATTCATTCTGGAAAGGGTGTATTATTTACATCCACTGTGCTAAGAAAGGGACTTTTTCAGAGGATTTGTGAGGCAGCAACCTATCTGACCTTCCATTGTTTTGCAGAACATTACTGTTTTCAGAGGATAGGGGGCGTGCTTAGTTTGGAACAGCAGCCCTTCGGTCCTTTTTAGGTCTGATTTTTTATTTTAGATGAGCTGTTGTCAACTGTCCTGCAGAAATGATGCTTGTGGGGTGGCGCAAGTAAGGTATCAACTGGAGTAATACCCCTTCTGCCTTTTGTAGCATTCGGTCTGATGGCTCATTAAGCCCCAGTATTCCTTACCACCCTCTCACCACCTCTCTGGAGGATTGTCTGTTCTTACCTTTAACTATTGGTTTTAGTTATTTCTTTTTACACTGTATTTTAAAAATATTTTAATTTTAACCCATAACTCGGGTGTACAAAGTAGCATCAAGCATACACAATCCAATCAAGAGCCTTTTACCACTCCAGCTGTTCACCTTTTGTAACGTGTGCCCAATGCTTCAAAGACCTCTGATGGGAAAACTCGCCTCTCTGGTGTGCATTGTTTTTAATATTTCGAAAAACAGCCACATGTCGTCATTTGTGCACTTTGACTCTTGTCTGTTAATCACACTCTGTATCTACGAGAAGCTATCCAGCCATGCATATTTTCTTGTACTTTGGCATGGAGTGTCACGCTGGCCAGAAACCTACACTTGCAAAATAAGATCCAGCTATTTGTTAATTAGTAGATTGTTTCTGCTTTGCAGATCTCATTGTATTACTAGTTTTGTTTCCTACTGATTTAATTTGAAGTTGTGCGAAACGTCTTTGAACAGGACCCATTGTGGCTGTTGTAATGTAATATTGGCTTTTGAATAATACATTACTTACTGTTGCACTGTGAGTTGCAGAACTGGGCTTTGCATTGAATTGTAATGATCCTATACTACTTTCATATGCGATGCCTCGAGTAGGTAGTGACCCTTTCTGGAAACGTTCCACAACTGTTCTTGCCAATCCCTCAGTGTTGGAACCTGTAAGAGTGCTCAAGTCAGCAGGCTGTTGGACTCTACCTCGATTAAAATTGTCGAGTACTCCTGGTGAACTCTTCTCATAGAACGTGTGTCTGCGCATATCAATGTTTGAGGATGTGGTCTCCATGGGGAGCGTGCTACTTCGGCACAAACTGCACCATGGCATGCACGCTCCAAGATGATTTTATTCATCAGCAAAACCTTGTGGGGCAGGGAGATCCTATATTGGTTCACCAGGATTCGATCCATGCCCAGTTGTTGAGATATGCAAGTGAGAGGACCTTTTCATAACCATTTGTCGTCTAGACAGTGTTGAATTGATGTGGCCTTCATGGACCACTGTTGAACAAATGCTGTAGGAGATCTTTCAAGCCATAGCAACAGACTAGTGTCACCATCTGTGCCTCCTACCAAGCATCCTTAGTTTACTGAAACTCTTACCCCAGATTCATTTGGTGCTGTGGCACCAGGGACATAGGCTTACTTACGCTCCATTTGTTTTGTATTATGATCACATGCATCAGACCTGCCAACTGCCTCCATCTGATGCATAGTATTTTCTGTGTTCACACGGTCACCAGGTGAAGAGGAGCCAATATCACACAGCGAGCACAGAGGGAGCCGAAAAGTCCTGCATAGAGTAGCTTTGCAGCTTTGAGGCTCTTCACCGTCAAAGTCAATTAAGGGTTTTATATCCACCCCAGTGGAGGTGGGCTGAGAAACCTTTTGTTTTTTATAATATTAAGAGGCTTGGAAAGGTTGTGTAGGCTGCAAAGGTCTCCCCACTGCTCCTTTTCCCGTGCCCTGCTATATCTTTTTCTCCAAGGCTCTTCAGCAGTGAAGTGCTCAAACCTCAGCCCCTTTCCCCATCACGCCTGCCACACACTGTGAAAAAGTTTTCTGGATTGGCTGATCTGCATGCATAGTTCATGATATAGCTGACCCAGGATGAAGATTCAGAGATTGCTATGAGAGGGCTGGGAGAGCAGGGCACATGAGTATTGAAAGCTGTTTGGATTCAGGAGACTGCTGTTTCCGTTGACGCTTTGGTGATCACTAGAAGCAGTTCATATTGTAAAAATACTTTTAAAATTACCTGAAATGTTTTCAGATTTTTTCCTCAAATGGAGGTGAAATCTGCAGTGAAAATCTATGGAAACAACATTCAAAATATTTGAGTATTGTTCATTATATGCCCAAAATGGCATATATAACTTAACATAGCACTGATTGTAGTTTTAAACATTTCTGATGTTTTTGAAAGTAAACACATTGAAATATGGAGGCTTTTTGTCCCAGTCACTCAGGTCCCTAATGGCCTCCTATGTGTGTCTTGATGTCAAGGTATCTGCTGTCCTGCCATACCTCTCTCACTACCCTTGCTGCCCTGGTGCCTTGTACTCTGCACCTCGCCACAGTTGCCTGTTGTGTCTCTGTGTGTCTATAGATTTACAGCTGCCTGCCATGTTAGAACAAGATAGGAAAGAGCCTACCCCAAGTTACTAAAGTGACTCGAGTTCAGTATCTGTTCAGTAAATACTAACTTTCCAGATACCTGTAGCCAGTCAAGCCTGAAATTCAGCTGAGCGTTCATTAATTAAAATAAATAAGAGTATATCAGTCGGTACCATTGGTGTTAATCAATGGATAGAGAGCCTGTTTTCCCCTGCTTACTTGGACCAAGTCATTCCTCTTTTTTTTGTGCCTCTCAATACCTTCTCTCTTTTAAACAGAGATAAAATGCCTGTATTTAATTTCCTCAAATTCAAAATTCTTAGCGAAATTTCCAAAAATTGTATCGCATTATTAAGTATTTGTCTGCAGATTTGGACTGCCCCTGGTGGCTGTTGGATTCCCTGCTTTTAGAAAGCACTACTTTTGTCATTCCAGCCCTGATGTTCCACCGAGCAGGATATACTACCAAATTTACAGCTTACTGACTCACTCCTTGCTTACACACAGCCCTGATCCTGACACCCACCTCTACTGGTCTCCCTTCCAGGCTGTCTCCCGGTCTTTCCGCCCAACGGTGCAGTACCCAACCAGTACAAGGCAATGAGAGCACAAGGATCCAGGGATCTTATACCTGTGGCCAGTGTTCTTTGTGTTGCATATGGCTTCCATTGGAAACTTTTAGCATGAATAATCAAATCGGAATCTGCTTATTCATTGCAGTGACATCACAACAGTGTTTAATTGAATTAGTTAACCACTGTTGTGACGTCACATAGATGGAACGCTCACTTCCCGTTTTTGATGGTGCTCCGCCTGGGTGTCCAGAGACCCGAGCGTTGCAGCACAATAGCAATTTGTGTTCTCCTCCTCCTCCTCCTAGGTCACTACCAAAGGGAGGACTGGAAAACATGGGCCGTGCTATGCCTGTGCCAACTGCCTTCTCTCCCCGTCAACCTAGGTCTCTGCAGTGCCATATTAAGGAGGAAATGAAGCTGCGCTGACGAATGACTCTCACAGAGGCGCGATCAGTGCACTGCTAGCTCTGGGTTGTGTGTGAAAGTGAGAAGTGTGCCTTTAGGCTAGGTTTGATTGAGAGACTGATATGTGATCGGGTGGTGGCAGCAGGCTAGGTATTTTTTGGGCACATGTAGCAAATCCGCCTTTTTACATGGCCATTCCAGATTTTGACTTTTTTCTGGACCATATGCCAGACTTTGGAGACCGGAAGATTTTCCTGTATGAAAGATAATACTGATATGACGAAATAATCTCTGAATTAATGCAAATGGTCTGAAATGAAGATTAGGGTCTTGTTTGCCCAGAGAAATGTGTTTTACTGCTTCCAGTTCACTTGATGGAATGACTTTTCAACATCTAACAAGATTGCACTGTTTGAGCTCATGCCATCTCTGTTCCCAGGAATCATGCCATTTAGTTACTTTGTGCCTCTGTTCCCAAGTTTAACCTTCATGAAGCCAGATTGCCCTTTCATTGACAACTTTTTAGGTCTCTCTGGTGTTAGCAGCGCATAGCGCTGCTCCAGCGAAATACCTATTATTGTGGGTTTGCCGGGAATGGAGGACAGGGGGGTGGTTACACGCTTTTCCTTGGCGATTTGACCTCGTGGGCGCGCACGCCCAGTCCAGCCCCGTGCATATCTCCTGTGCCACATTCACAGCCTCTCTCAATCGCGCGCAGGCACCGCCACACTCGCATGCGCACACACACACACACACACACACACACACACACACACACACACACACATACACCCACGCAGGCACATCAGGACGCACTTACACAGACACACAGCCCCACATATACACACGCACAGCTTACAGACACACAGTCACACATATACATACACACGCACAGCTACACACACAGCTACACCCAAACACGCGCACACACGCGCACACACACCCCACTCCCCCCCACTAACCGGCTGACGCTGAGACTCGAACCTGGCTCCCGTTCCAAATTCAGATACTATGGCCGTTACCCTCTCCCTCTCCTGCTTTGACTGGTACATTACATATTTCTAAGGATTGAAAAGTCCAGAACACTTTCAAAGAGGCACAGGGTCTTCTCACCTGTAAGCGCAGTTCTTTCTGGTGCCTCCTGAGCTCTTAAGTAACAGCGACAGGAGATTCTCCGCAGCGTGCGTCTCGTTCTAGTGATGTCATTCACACCAGGGAGGCAACTACGACCGCCATCTTGAGTGTGGCAAGACCCTCCCAGGCTCCTAAACCCGGGCTGCTGTCAGGCGCTTGCTCTGGCAGTATGATATGAATTAGCGCGCTGTGCCCTGCTCTGAGATGCCAAGAAAATGAAACTTTCACCTGCCCCGATCTGTTAGAGGCCGTGTCACGTGTGACATTTTTATGCATTAGATGCGTCCTTGGAATGGTTTCTCATGTAAAATTGTAAACATACGCAAGGAGTCTAGCATGTGTTGTAAGATAAAGAGCCAGGAATTGTTAGTATTTGTGTTTGTTCTTTTTTAACTGTAGCAGCGTTCCGAGACTTGAGCTCTCAAATGTCTTACTCGTCCTGTCGAAATTCTTCGTGTGCATTCTGGGGGTTGGACTGTTTGTTTTTTAATGGGGTAAAAAGAGTTTTCAGGTCCTAGAATGCCAAGTTAAAATTTGACCTGGATGAACTTTTCACGCATTGGCCTAGGAAACTTCACAGCCTGGGTGAGGGCAACAGCATTGAGAACAGCATCGAGAAGCTACATTACAACACTTTAAACCAGCTTTACAATTTTTTGGGGAATTTGTAATGTTTTACAAACTATCACAGAACTGACAATATAGTTAACAGCTTCCTGTACTGCTTTGGGGACTCAATGTACTGCCTGTATGCAGCTGCTGCCCACTGCACAGCGGTTCCCCCACCTATGCTCCCTTTGCACAACAAACATTGCCACTGATACTGCGGATGGTCTATGCCACAACTATTATGCCAGCCCTCGCTGTCCATGTACCCAAGGGCAAGCGTCAGCAATGCCTTTCTCGCAGCTGATGTTGTAAGGGGAGTAATGTGGTTGGTTCCCATCGGGGTGTGTGGGTTTGTGGATTTTCTCAAAGGGTAAATGGCGTACACAGCTGATTAACTATTTTTAACAAGCATTTGCAATGAATGCAAAAGGTCTCGCTGTTATGCGTGTTTGAGTTATTGGCATTGAAAATGGCTATGCCTTTTATTTTGGTTTTGGTTTATAAAACAAAAATAAAAGCTATTGTCATTTACAATGGCATTAGCTTAAACTCTCATAAATACGAGACCTATTGCATTGCAAATGCTTTTTGTCTAGTGTTTGCCGGTATTTGTATTAATTCCGTCACATTTATTGGTGGGGCTTACAATGGTGGCAGAGGATTATCGCGTATTGGAGGCGATAAAGCTCCTTAGCGAAGCAGGACGGTTGGACTTGATCCTTGGTGAGGTGGCCGGGCCTTTGCGCCCTGCACGTCAGGCCTCAGCTGGAGTGGCGGCGGTTGTGGCCGCCTGTTTAACCCCGAATCGGCCGAGGGTCGAGGCGATATCGGAGCGGGGCCGCCCGTGAGTTAAGAAGGCGGCCCAAGCTTGAAGGTATGTGGCGTTGTGGCACGAGGGGCAGGAACGGAGCCCCTGGGGCGCCCGGAGGCAGGTGCCGGCGGTGTGGCACTCAGCGAAAGTGTGGAGCATTCTCAGCGGTTTCCAGCTCCTGTAGGGCATGTGGGGGCAGAGTCTGCCCCCGCGCAACGAGGCAAGTGCGGGGGAAAGAGAGGCAGCAAGAAGCGTTCTGTTTCTTTTTCAGGCCCTTCACGTGACAGTTTGGTTCAGCGAAGAGAAGGGATGGGGGAGGGTGAGTCTTCCTCCCCCCCTCGTAAGAGTGTTTCTGGCTGCGTTTTTAGTGGAGTGGACACGGTGGGGGTAATTCCTACTTTTGACGCTGCATTTTCAGAAGGGGGTTTGGTGCTGCAAGGTAGGGGGACGGGGGGAGCCTTGGTTTACCGGCCCATTTCTTTGGTGGGCTCACCCTTTTCAGGGGGTGCTGTCAGGGATGCGAAGGATACTGGGTTAGGGGTGTCAAGGGGAGACCTAGTACCTTTAAGCCCCCTCCTTTTTTCCCCTCAGGATTCCAATAGAGGTGAGGTGGTATCGGTTCTCAGTGGTTCAGTAGGGGAAGGTGAGTGGGCACAGGTAGGGGGTTGGGGCAGGCTCCCGGGGAAGGGCAGGAAGCAGGTTTTTTGGCACCGCCTGCCCATACTTGGGCACCTGGGGGGCAGGTTTTTGTTGAGGCAGGTAGCTCTCAGAGGATGTTGCCGGTGTCGGTGGGGATTGGTAGTCAGAAGGGGGGGGGGCAGATCTTGGGAGGGCCTGGATATATTTCCATCTTGGGAGGAAGGCTTACGGGAGGCCGGGGTTGGTGGGGTAGGATCGGGTAGGCAGATGTTTGCGGGGGGGTTCTAAGGAGTTTCAGAGGCAGCTTGTAGGGGTCCCTAGAGGTGGGGCAGCAGGTCAGGTGTTGTCGGAGGTAGGTCCACGGGAGTCAGGGAGTCAGTTTCTTGGTCCTGTGGCTCCGGTGGTCCAGGCTATGTTGGACTGGAGTAGTGAGGATGAAATAGGGGACTCCCCCCCACCTATGAAGGTTGCTCGTGGGGAGGTAGCTTTACAGCGTTCGGAGCCAGTTTCGGTTCCGTGGTCGGGCGTGAGGGTATCAAATAGGCAGGAAGATTTAGGGCCTTTTGTGGTTCAGGGTCCCGGCACATCAGTTCGAAATATCTCTCCACAGGTCAAGTTTCATCGCGGAGTGGCAGACTCGGTAGGGCGAAGTGCGGCCCAGTCGTGCAGAGGAGAAGGGAGGGTGGAGCCTAGCGCTGCACATTCCGTACCAGCGGGGGATTCCGACGCGGCCAACAGACGTAGCTCAAGCGTGACCTCGCTGGCCCCAACTGTAAGTTCTTCAACAGTATGGACTGGTCAACTGAAGAAGCTGTTATGTGTGGTCAACGATTTGGCGGGTATCGGCGCGTACAGTCGGCCCCCCACAAGGTGTATTGAAAAGGTCTGTGCAGGCCCATTTAGGTGGTGTAGGGTCCGGTAAGGCCCATACTAGGCAATTGGTTACCGGCCCCCAGCAGGTGGAGGAGCCTTTGGTTCTGGATTAAGATGATGATAGCCCCGAGGAAGGGGAACTGAGGGACATTGAGGTTGGGGGGGGGGTCTTCTCATGTTTCTCATGGTTTTTTGCAGGCACCGGCATTGGTGCAACACAAAAGTGCAGAAGCGTCCGGACCCGGAAGAGTGCACGGCCCCTCGGTGAGGGCTCCTCAGATGGTGGACAACGTGGAACAAATGGCATGGCGGTCGGTGCCTGGCCGAGCACCCTTGTTAGAGCCAGGTGAGAGTCGAATACCACGGGCCAAACCAATTATGGTGTCTGTGGGTAGAGGGGGAGAGGATGCTGGGGGTGCAAGTGAACGGACACTTTACAAAGGTCAGTATGTGTGGGATCAGGGAGTGGATACCAGGGATGGAGAGGGGGATGTGGGTGCCAAGGTGGAGAGTGGAATGAACACTGAAGAGGTACAGTTGGTTAAAGAACCTTTGCACAGCAAGGAGTTGAATATTAAGAAGCTCCCATACATGTGTGTAACAAAGCCGTTGGGGGCACATTTGATGTTAGCTACAAAGGAGAGGATTTGGAAGGGGGAGCATGTCGAAATTCTGAAACTATTGCACAGAGAGGTAAGATCAAAGGAGGGTTCTAAGGAGGAAGAATACGAATTGACTAAGCGTCCAAAGGTGCCTTTAACGATTGAGAACTGGACGGCGGTGTTTCTAATATACGCAAGTGTCTATTGTGAAAAATTCCCAGAGCGCTGTGTTGCGATTTTTAAATACATGAATGTCATCAGGAAAGCGCAAATCACTGGTAGTGGTTTTGCTTGGGCACAGTATGATGAAGAATTTAGAGCACGTATGGCCTGGGACCCGGAGGCTAAATGGGGGGAGTTAGATACTGAATTGTGGCAACTCACAATGGGAGCTTCGGCAGGGGGGAAGACTATTTTCACAGCTAGTGGTTTGCCGTTAGTCTACCGGCCCTTTCAGGGGAAGCCCACCCGGGGAGGGGTGGGAAATACTTCGGCCACACAGGCAGGGACTGGGGCATGTTGGGACTTTAACAAAGGTCTGAGCACTAGAGAATATTGTAGATTTCGACATGAATGTTCACAATGCGGCAGGAAGCATCCCTTGGTCAAGTGCTGGGGGACAGGGATTTCAGGTGGTCAGCCAGGAGAGCGGCCAGCGCCCAGTGCTCCAGGGCCCTCACAGCAGTTGCAGGGCGGAAGAGGGGGTAAAGGTCCGCAGGGGCCTGGGCCCAAAGGCTCATACTCCGATTAAGTTAGAGCAGTTGGTGGAAGGTCTACAGGAGTATGGGGATGTGAGGGTGAAACAGTTGCTAATTGAAGGTTTTCAGGAGGGGTTTCGCCTTGGTTACAACGGGCCGCGGCAGTGGAGATGGTCTAAAAATTTTAAATCAGCTGACGAACAAAAAGAGATTGTGCAGGAAAAACTAAACTGGGAGGTGCAGGAGGGAAGGATGGCAGGGTCATTTGATGATTGGCCTTTAGAAAACTTGATGGTGTCACCATTTGGAGTGATTCCAAAGAAGGAGGAGGGTCAATACAGGTTAATTCAACACCTATCATGGCCTGAGGGGTCTTCAATCAATGATTTCATTGATGAGGAGGCAGCCTCAGTGTCGTATACCTCAGTTGACGTGGCTATGTCACTAGTAGTGCCCGCTGGCACAACTGCAGAGATGGCAAAATGTGATATAAAATCTGCATTTAGATTGCTTCCAGTCCATCCAGATGATTGGAATCTTCTGGGGATCCATTTTGATGGTAAATGGTACGTGGACAAAGGACTGCCGATGGGTTATTCAATGTCATGTGCTCTTTTTGAGACCTTCAGCATCTTTTTGCAATGGTTTTTTACACGGCGCACTGGGCATGTGCTAGTTACACACTATTTGGATGATTTCTTTTTTGTTGGTTCCCCGGGCTCCGCGGAGTGCCAGGCAGCCCTGGACAGATTCCAAGAGCTCATGGATGAACTTGGGGTACCGTTGGCGCCTGAAAAGACAATGGGTCCTTGCGCGACCATGTCTTTTTAGGGAATTGAAATTGACTCAGTGGCGATGCAGGCTCGTTTACCCGTTGAAAAGAAGGTGAAAATGCTGGATCTATTGGAGACAATGTTGGCAAAAAAGAAAGTGACAGTGAGAGAGGTGCAGGTTCTGCTTGGCCATCTTAACTTCGCCTGCAGGGTGGTCAGGGCAGGGAGGACTTTCTGTAGGAGGCTGGGTAGGGCTCTATCCGGTCAATATTTGCCTCATCACCGGGTCCGTTTGTCTGCAGGGACCAAAGAAGATTTGAGGATGTGGTCAGTCTTTCTGCATTCCTTCAATGGTATTCCTTTAGCCAGAGAGGAGGACTGGGAATGGGACGTGCAGATTTTCTCGAATGCAGCTGGCGGTACAGGTTTTGGCCTTTATTGGCAGGGCAGGTGGGCCCGGCGCTGGTGTCTATTATCTGGTGGAGGTGTGGATGCCAGTGTTTTCATGCATGCCGATGGGTCACGAGTTACTGAATACCAGTTACATATGGTGCTGCGCAAGGCTTTGCATAGTATTGGTCTGGACGGGGCCCGATATGGCACACATTCATTCAGGATTGGGGCAGCGACTGAAGCGCACAATATGGGTTGGTCCAGCCAGGACATCATGTGCTTAGGGCGTTGGTCTTCTAACTGCTTTCAGCTCTATGTGAGAAATGTAGGGGAGGAGGCGCTGGCGTCACCTGTTTTGTTATAAGTCTGATGCTGTTTTTCTCATTTCAGGTTCTGTGGCTGGCCCTCGTGCTGCGGAAATGACCATCTGGATTGTTGGACATTCCTTTGTCAAATGGGCTTATGTACAAGCATGCCATAGTTATTTTGGGTCGTTATTGGGTTTCAATGAACGTTTGTTTAAAGTTGTTTGGAAGGGTTAAGGGGGAATGTTATGGAAGGAGTTGATTCCTGCACTTAATTCCTGGTTAGTCGGAGGCCTGTGCCCAGATGTTCTGTTACTCCATTTAGGTGAAAACGATTTATGTGGGGTCAAAGGAGTAATCTTGTTGAGGGCCATGAAACGTTATCTTGCACTAGTGAAGCAGCAGTGGGCTGGTTGCCATGTTTTGTGGACGGAGTTGGTTCCTCGTAGGATCTGGAGAGGAGCGATCAACCCAAGGCTATTGATAAGGCACGCAAGAAGATCAACTTGGAGATTTCCAGATTTTGTAGAGGTATTGGATTTGGTCGAGTTTGTCACAGCGATATCCGGTTTGATGCCGTGGAGTTTTTTCGGAGTGATGGTGTGCATTTATCCAGGATGGGTATAGATTTATATCTTTTAGAGATAAGGGAGGTCCTTTCTAGGTGTCTAAAGGTACAGGAATTTGGCAGTTAGGTCCATTCTCCAGAGTTAGTTCATTTCTTCTTTACCCGATTTGGGGGGCAGAAAGGTGGTGGGGGAGTTAATGCCCCCCGCGCTTTCTGGGTGGCGGGGGTCAGTGGTGTGTTTGCCAGGATTGGCAGGTTTGTGGTTATTCATTGGCTTGGTTGGGTTATCGTCGTGGTGAGTTGCGCAGGCTAAGTTGTTGGGGTGGTTGCATAGGTTGGACTATTGGGATTTGTTGAGGGGCAAACGGGGGAGTTGGTATAATGGTCTGTGGGATTTGTTAAGTTTAAAAGAGTATGCAGGAATTTGCATTGTTGTATTTCGTAATGTTGTAATGTATGGGTGGGGGGCGGGGTCAATGACGTGTTAGGGGCGGGGCGGGTATCGGGGGTTAAGGAAGTGTTTTATTTAGTGAGGTTTAGTTTTGTGAGGCGTTGCAGAGGTTTTAATTTGTAAATGAGCACCTGTTTCAATAAAGCGACCTTTTTCACACAAGAATTGGCCTTTGGTCTGCTCACCCCCCCACTCCTCCCTCCCAAGGAGGGCTTGGGGGGGGCAGCCGACCGTAGGGAGGTCCCCCCTGGGCAGTTTGGGAGGGGCAGGGAGGGGGCTTGGTTAGCGGGCCTTTGGCTTTTTTTGGGGGTTGGTTGGGCTCACTTCATGGTTCCTGGAGCCTGAGCATAAATGCTCGTGGCTCCTCCCACCAGCCACCATTTTAGCCTTCAGTGACCTGGTGGCCAGGACAAGCTGGTGTGGTTTTTTCCCACCCTCCCTCCCGTTTTTTAGGGCTCTTTCCTTATTTAATGCTGTTTTTTAGTTGGGTTTTTTCCTGGTTTTCTTTTTCTGGGTGTTTAGTTGGAACAGGTTTTCATGGGTTTCAGTATGTATTGTCGCTTGGAACAGGTGCTGTGCGGGGGTCAGTGGTGTGTTTGCCAGGATTGGCAGGTTTATGGTTATTCATTGGCTTGGTTGGGTTATTGTCGGGGTGGTTGCATAGGTTGGGATATTGGGATTTGTTGAGGGGCAAGCGGGGGAGTTGGTGTAATGGTCTGGGGGATTTGTTAAGTTTAAAAGAGATTGCAGGAATTTGCCTTGTTTTATTTTGTAATGTTGTAATGTATGGGTGGGGGCGGGGGCGGGCATCGGGGGTTAAGGAAGTGTTTTATTTAGTGAGGTTTAGTTTTGTGAGGCGTTGCCGAGGTTTTAATTTGTAAATGAGCACCTGGTTCAATAAAGCGGCCTTTTTCACACAAGAATTGGTCTTTGGTCTGCTCACCCCCCCCCCCCCCCACCTCTCCCTCCCAATAACCTCATGCATAGACATAGAACTACGAAGATAAACCGGGGGTGTGGATGTGACGTCATGGGATTCTAACCACCGGGTAAAAGCAGGATCTTGACAACCCGCAGCGCCACCCTTTGATACAGTGCGAGCTCAGCGGCTTGCAGGATCAGTGCATTTTAAGAGGCTGCTGGGCAGCGCTGTACAAGGGCCATCATCCTTTCCCGAGCACCAAGCAGAGGGGATTCCGGCCCTGGAACAAAGGCTCGGTGCATCGAAGCCGCCTCCTCAGTGATAGTAAGCGCTAGATACAAATACAATTTCTTGCAAGTGCCTACTTAGATAAGACCTCTTCCAGCAGCGTTCTGGAGCAATATTCAAATGGTAAGGGGTGTTGGCATTATTAACTAAGCATATTTACTTAGGGGAGAGGGTGTGTCGTAAGGGCCAGAGCTACCGACTTTGGAGCGTGTCTGCTCAACATCTTGTGATTCTGGGCAGACCACTTAAGGTCTCCCGCCTACTAAAAAATTGAATGTGTTCTCGTGTAATGTAACTGGTGCTCATATAAAACGCTGCAATACCTTTGGGTCCACTTCGCACTATATAAAAATGCAAATAATAATAATAACTTGAAATGTAAACCAATGACGTCAGTCCACAAGTACACCGGTGCTTGGGGTGCTTTGTCCCCCTACGCACTACGCGTGAGTTCTAAACCCTTCCTCCTGACCTTTTGCTTCACTTTTGCTTCGTGGAAAATCAGACCTCCCATGTCGCACTGTGCTTCCTTCTATAATGATTTAATGGGTGTAAAACAAAAGGTGAAGTGTGTTAGTGCAACAGAGCTCCCAGCTTCGTGGCACTTGAGGGCGATGATACCTGGTCCACGTTTCCTGATTTAAAATTCATGATTTCAGCACCCCATTATGAATATTGTTCAAGCACCACTACTTCTTACATTGCCTCAGACGGAAAGTAAAGCACAGTAGTCTAATATTTCCACAGGCACTGATGCATAAAGCTCCAAAATTTATTATAATTAATATTGAAAGGACATTACTGTGCAGCAGAGAACAGAAGGCATTCCCTCTGGCTGTGTCACTTCCTTGCAGCTGACTCACTTGGGTCTTAGAGAGCCGTAGTTTCTTTAAGTTTCTTTTTTTGTCATCATCAGAAAGAAGTAATCCTCGAAACCACCGTTTAACATGAGTATTTATGTTTATACATTTTTTTATTTACATTCCAACAAGACTAGAGTGCAGAGTGCGCACACCATGTGTGGGCCAACCAATGCTATATTACAGAAAATTGACCTTGGCGTTGCTGAAACAAGTGTTAGTGTGTCTGCCTAGCAGAGCGCCCTGCTTCTTGCTTGCCGTGTTACATGCCTCTGCATATGTGTTGGTTGGGTCTCCAGGCCTTGACAACGCGGACGTAGGTGGCTGCAGGTCAAGACTGCACCCACACTTATGAGAGCTTCAAATGCCCTCCTTGAACGTTACATGCTTGGGATCCCTGGAACGGAGCCAGGCTGCATGAAGGCCTGGCTCTGTAGTGTAGTTCCTATATTTCCAATAGGCTCTGAGCATTGGAATAATATATCCTATAGATTTGACGTAGGACTGAGGTCTACTAGGTCTCTATCGAATATACTAGACTTAATTGTGGGTGCCAGCTAGCTCAGAGATCACTAGAAACTTTCTCGAATACACAAGAAGGGATTAGTTTCTGATAACCGCATAAACATGACAACTTTGTTTCCCAAGAATAAGAAATGTATCTCTAGAGTCAGGGAAACAATAGATAGTTATTTCACTCAGTCAATCGTGCATTCTTCGTTTCACCAGAGGTGCAGAGAAATAGAGGGACGGGCGTTTTCAATAAAAAGTATTTATTGAACTGTCTTCTTTCTCATGCAGAGGAAATTAACTGCTTCAATCGTGATACTGGTTGCAAAGTACAATGCATACAGTACAAAGAGTATTATAAAATAATACTGTAAAAGCATGATATGGTTTCTAAGCCATAAAATACACAGAATACATACATTAATAAATAAAGACTAAAAGTACTCAACTGGTGCTTCTAAAATACGCCTACCCCGGTGTACCTAATCTAGGTCTAGTACAAGGGAAGAAGTAAGTGGTCTAATCAGCTCCGAACCTTGGTTTAGAATGAAGGAGTTCTGGTATCTCTCTCTCAGGACTCGATTTCCCAACAACCCGCAAGGGTAGCTTGGAAACACAGCGTCTCTCTCAGTGCGTCTGCTGAAGGGTCGGCTTCCTTCGGCACTTGCTCTAGCAGGGCGTCAGGCAAGTAGATAGTCGAACTGCTCCAAATCACCGTGTGTTTACCTGGGCAAGTGTGGGCATATTTATACCTTGAAGGTGCCTAGTTTGACGTAAGGTTGGATATAATAACGTCATCAAAGACTCAGTTCTTTGAAAACTCCATGAGTTCTTGGATACATCAATATTCAAGCAAGGGGAAGTCCCTGACTGCTGAAGGCAGGTTTTTCTAAGAAATCGTTGTGGATTTTCAGAACTAGTGGAAGTAGCCATGCCGTATTTGGACTGCATAGGCTAAGTCTAAATATGGTTATGATTTCTATGCCTATGTAAGGATAGGGTGATTTATACCTATATATGGCATGAATGGGGAAAATTACACTAGGGTCCTAAATTGATATACAACACCCACTCCACTTTATTATGTTTAACATTACTAAATTATAAGCACTCAAACATATCTAAAGCATGTGTTTACAATCCCACCCAAAATAAAAAAAATGCATTTGAAAAGGTTGCACACGAGAAAAATTAGCATATGTGATTGTACGCATTTAAGAACAAGGTTTTCATATGAATTATATAGCATCAAAGTATTAATACTAACTAAATGCATAATGAAAATGTACATTCATGAAATGACTCTTAACAGAAAAAAGTCAAACCCATCCCATAGCATAATAATATACTGTTTCGGTTTTGAGGACAAGGGCATATATTGTCTGTAGAAGGTATTCAAAAGGAATTTCTTGTTCTCTAAGAATAGTTCTACTTTAAGCAGATTACTTTGTGCCCAAAAATATTTTTTTTTATCATTTTCAAGTTTATTTGGGACAAGTCAAAATTAGCCGTAGAAAAATAGTGTTCCAAAGCTTTGGAAGGATTGTTATGAAAAGTGAAGGCCAAATTCAGAGTTCATGGAACGCTGTGTGCATATTTCCAAAGTTATTCTCGCTGTCGGGAGAAAACATCAAATCGTCTAAGCTGGCGAAGAAATCGTCTACCACAGTAGGTGAAAGTGGAACTACTTCATTAAGTAGATCAATTGTGCACAGATGAGAAGCATCGCAGTCAGCGTCAGTTGCCGCGTTAGCAATGTTTATATCAGATGGTACCTGTGTGCCTGTTGATCCGCGTATCTCACCTCCTGTTGGATTTTCCGGTGAGATCTCAATGAATGCAGTCATCAGGATAGGTAGCCTTTGGGGGCAACACAACACGTGAGCCTTTACCGGACCCAGTAATGCGTCTGCATCCGTTGGCGCAACCGATGGTAGTGTTAGAAAAACATCTAACACGCATTCCTCTCCACAAAGCAGGCATCGTAGAACAGGTAAGATGCAATCTTGCCAGATTGGTCTGAATGAAAGAAACCAAGTGGTATTCAGATCTCTTAAATAAGCCAATCCAAGAATCTGTGTAATTCTGTCACGGTACCGCATGGCTAGGAGGGCATGCTCCATGGTAGTCTGGGTATCGTCGATGACTGGACATGCCATATCGGAGCAGAAGAAATAAAAATAGAATTCCTGCTACGAGTCCCAAAATGAGAGGCAAACCACTGAACACAGAGTGTACAAAATTTGGAAAAATGCCGAGGACTGCTTCAAATGGTGCTAACAGCCCCGAAAAAATTGTCTTAAATACATGTGCGATACCGCTGGTATCAGACATGTTTAAGGTTTGACCTAACATTTCTGCGAAATGTATTAGGCAGTTTGTTGATAATAATGCATGTATCTCTGCAGAAGTCCTTGCAACTTGCAGATCATACGTTTCTCTAGACGAGGTCAGTGGCACCGTTTTTTGCAAAAGAATGGCTTTCATTCTGCTTAAAGTATCAATTTGTATAGAAAAGATCTTCAGTGAAGGCCATAACGCCGACTCCCTGTCTGTCTTGCTTTTTGGATACAATACTTGCATACAACAAGTGACCCTGGCTGACACACTAACTAGATATGCTTTTCCTGGCAACATGTCACAACAGCTGTGATCTTTGAGCATAACGTGGCTGCCATTGGAAAGCTGCCTGAAAATTGGTTCTATCACTGCTGCTGGTGAACCGTGCAGGTGGCAAGAGAGGTTATTTGAAGAACCTTTGCAGGCTCCGTGTAAATTAATACCTTCGCATAAAAGTGTACCGCTTAGTGAGGTTTTACAAATTTTACTACTAAGAAACACTTCCTTTTCCCCACTCCAACATTTGTGTGTGTATGGTAAATTCCAGATTGACCTAATGTATCCCTTACCCAACCTTACATACAGGCCTGCAGGTGTATGTTGTAAGCAATACTGAAATTGGAAAATTGTCACTGGTATTGTGATGGTGCCATGTATTATCCATTCCAAGACAGTTTTCTCAGAAACGGTTAATGGTAATCTTGCCAGTTTTTCAATGCTCAGCACCGTATAGTCTGCTCCTCTTTGTGCCAAAGAGATTTGTAAGGTTAAAGACAGTAAACAATGACGTGGTATTGATTAGACGCCATGGCACGTAGCCTGAACCCAGATTTTGTAACGTCCAGCCTAGCAGTATTATAGAACGTAATTGAGACTGGCCATGTTGTAACATTAGCAAGTCCTGCTCTATTATGTCAATGGCAGATGATACAATGCTGTCCAAAAAATAAATTCAGGAGGATAGAGTCATTAACTCATTGTCCACTACAGAGAGAGCTTTCTCTAAATTAACACAATCAATTTCTCATATCTTTTCTGCAGTTTCAATTTGCCTGATTTTCCATGCTTCATTGTAAGCAGAATATATACAGGCGTATATGAAACGTTTTTGACGTGGCTTACGAGGTCCAAGTAAGAAGTCTCGTAAGTCAATGCCTTCTTTAAGTAAAGTTAAGTGTTGTTTAATTTCTGGAAGTGTGGATTGCTGTAGCCACTCAAGGCATAGTTTTCCTACACTGTATGTTGTTACTATCCCTGGAAGTTGTCTCTGGGAATATCTTGGATATGGCCTAGTTACTGTGAACCCTTGTGTTTTGTTCAGGAATCTATCTTGACAGTTATTTGTGTCTGTGGGCCAGATTATCCATTTTTTCCAATCAGGATAAGTTCTGTTCTGTTGTAAAATCTGTTTTACGTCTTCCTCCTCATCTGCAGTGCCATTACTGTCAGGTGTGGCTTTAGGTATGGACGGTTTGTTTAAATCTTTTATCTTAGCTAAGCCAAGAAAAGATGTTTGTTGTACAGTGTCATTTAAAAACATTATTTGTTCTGGGATAATGCAGGCTCTAAATAAGGATGAGCAGCCATCACAACACGGGCATTACCACGCGCTGCCATTACGACGCTGCCTTTATAACGCAAGTCGTTTCAACGACTTGCGCTGGAGGGCACTGTTGGAAAAGGAATAGTTTAATTTTCTATTCCAACACATTCCCTACTGTAACGTGGGCTGGAGTTGGAATAGAAAATTAAACTATTCCACTATCCAGCGCTTACAGTGCAAGTCGTTGTAACGACTTGCGTTGTAAAAACAGCATCGTAATGGCACGCGGGGTAAAAGCCCGCGTTGGAATGTCATACAACCTAATTAAGGCTTGTAAACTTTGCACCTGCCAGTCTTTTGTGCCCCAAACAGTTTTGTCTCAATGTTGTCTTTCCAAAAGTTAAACCCTAATGTAGACAGCTGAGCATAAAAGTTTGCTGAATAAATTTGTTTAGTATTAGTCAGCATGCTTTTCATTCCTGTCCTATTCACATTTTTTAAATGGATTTGTTACATTAAAACCTGAGAAGTATGGTCACTTTTCATAAAATGTTTTTGAGCTGCCCTTTGGCGGCGTTGGACAATGTTCCCATTGATTATAAGTAACAACATTTCTAGGATTTGCAGATTTGTGCAAGTAATGGTGATCATAATGATTAAAACAATACATTTGTTCATAATCTGATGAACCTTCTAAGTATTCATGTTTTGTGAATTTAGCTGACATTTCTAAATCTGTCATCATATTATTAACAGTTTCAAAGTCCCAATCATCAGAAAATGTGCTGGGTGAAGCAAAGTCACTCAAAGAAACTTTAAACTGGTGTAGAATCTTCAACAGTTCCACCGGGCCATAAATGTCATAATCAGTTGTGTCCTATGCTATACCACCAGGTATAGGAAGGGCTGGGATGTTCACTGATGACAGGTCTCTTCGTTCACGATGAGATGATTTGTGATTTTTCAGGAGCAAGTTGATGTTCTTACTTGCTGTGTCCATTGTACTATATTTTCCATCTATCATCTTTCCCAAACTTAAAAACAAGAATGAGCCAAACTAGGAGAAAAAGTACAGCTAACACAATCCAAAATTCAACCCATAGTGAAACCAGATATGTATTTTCAAGTTGATGAAAGATTTCTGTTATTTTTTCTTTGAAAGTTTTATTTGCTGGCGTGGTTTCAGGTTCACTGGGAACCTCAGAAAATGTATCAAAGTTGATGAAATATCCAGAGGCAGTTCTGTCAATTGTTGGGATTGCATCTGGATTTTACGGAATCGCTGGATCTGTTTCTTCCTTTGTCATATTAGTATAGTCAGAGGCTATATCATTGTAGACAGGTGCTTCTTGACGAACTGTTATTTGGATTTCAAGAGGTACAAGTTCCATGGCATAGTCCTTCTTTTCTTACTGCAGGTTTATTAAAGGTGATAAGTCTTTCAGTTTGAACCTCTTGGATTGTAGCAAGATTTGGTCGTCTGCTACATCTTGGGAGTCCACTGTGCCTGCTACTTATTATCGGCCACATGATGTGGTTTGACCAGTTCGATGGACACAACTCTGTTCTCCCTTTTTCCAGCAAGGGGCGGTAGTAACACTGATCTTGTTGCGTGGATTGCTAAAACAGGTACTGCTTTTCTGTAAGAAGGCCCAAATTCCTTCTTCACCGCGATCTTTTCCCTGACTAGATCACCAATCTTTGGAATCCAGACAGGTCTTGCTGGGACAGGTGGTTTTTCTTCAGTGGTCGTTGGCTTTTGAGTTGTGTTACTCAGGCTTCTTCTTGTTTCATTTAACTCCTGTAAAACAGCCGAACGGTGTTTGATATCAAAGGGTTCTTGTTCCACCACTGAAGTTTGACAATCAAGATCCTGGATGAGTATTCTAGTACCAAATAGTGATTCATATGGAGTGATTCCCCAACAGAGAATTTCTTGGCAGATTATTAAGACTAAGTTGGACACTTATTAGATGTTTGACCCACCCGTCACCGGAACCTAATACCCCAGCTGTTATAGATTGCTTTATGTCACGTTTTTTTCTTTCCACTACTGCATTTCCCTCATAATGGAATGGACTTGAGTACCGCAATGCAACGCCGAAGCTAGCCAAGGCCTCTTTGTAAGCTCGAGAGCTAAACGCATGACCCTGGTCAGAATGTAGCGTGCCGATTGCGTATGTGCCAATAAAGACTCGCAAATCTTTTATAACAGTGCGGGCATAAGCCGAGCGCTGAGGCCACAGCCAAATGAATCTTGTGCAGGAATCCACTGCGACCATGATATATTTATAGTTGCCATCCCTTTGTAAGGGACCATAGTGGTCCAGGTAAACACATGCTAATGGTTTATCTGAAATCAGAAGGGGAGTCTGCGCAGGTTGTTTCACTGTAGAAACTTTCATTTTTTGGCAGATTTCACATTCTAGGACATAGGTTCATCGTATTATCACATGAATGATGTCATCAGTGATGTGATCAGTAATGTAAAATGAGATGTCATCAGTGATGTCATCAGTGATGTCATTTGAGATGTCATCAGTGATGTCATCAGTGATGTCATTTGAGATGTCATCAGTGATGTCATCAGTGATGTCACTGACCATGTCATGAATGATGTAATATGTGACATGATCAGCAGTGGATTGCAGGTGCGCGATATATAGTTAGTGCAACTAACTATATATGCGAATTTCAATGGTTTTGTGTGAGTAAAATAAGGTTTTGTAAATGCTAATTCCTAACTATATATGGTGTATAACCTATGGTTTTTTCAGTGAATTTTCAAGGTTTTGTAAATGCTAATTCCTAACTATATATGGTCTATAACCTATGGTTTTTTCAGTGAATTTCAATGGTTTTTTAATAGCAAATATCAAAAGCTTTAAAATGTATTCTTCTTTAAATTGAAAAATATATTTTGTATGTTTTTAATACAATTTTTTTATGTATATATTTTTTTGTTTGTTTCGCTACCGGTCCGCGCACCGGGTAGCTTCCCGTTAGCTCAATTTGGTGCCGCGACCCGGTCCGCGAACCGGCAAACGTTCCGTTTGCGCAACTGCCGCGTTAGAAAACAACATCGGGATGCGTCGCGTAAGCGCGACGTATCGCGTTGTCGCATAATGCGTCTTATGACGCGCCGCGTTAGCGCACCCGGAAGTGCTCCGGAGCGCGAACCGAGGCGCGAAGCGCAGCACCCCGGAAGCGATCCGAGGCGCGGCACGGAGCGCATAACGTAAGCGTAACAGGTCATGTGACTTGTTAATAAAACTTTTCATTGGTTCATTTCACTTTTGGTTTCCTAATGATGTAAGGCTAGGTCATGTGACCTAAAAATAACACTTTTCATTGGTTTAGAACATTTTTTTTTCTCAAATGATGAAAGCCCCCACCTTTTTTCTCACTCTGACTTTCAACTTTGTGAGAGGAAGACCTATTTTGATTAATAAGAAATGGCTTCATTAGTAGCTGCAGCTGGTGCACCACCACCACCACCACCACCTCCTAGGAAGGAAGGACCACCTCCTCAGGTCATACTTAATCAAGAGGAGGAAGAAGAGGAAGAAGAGGAAGAGGAGCAAGGGAGGAGACAGTTTTTGCCTGAAGAGCCAAGGAGGTCCCATGTGAAGGATAGTTATATCTGGCAATTCTTTACATTTCCCCGGGGCCAAAAAAAAGTAAATGCCCGCTACGTCACATGTCTGATCTGTGGCAAAACTCTGTCCAGAGGGACTGATAAAAAGTACAGCTTCGGGAATTACACCATGCATCGGCACATGGAGAGGTGGCACCCTATAAATTATAGTGCTGCGCAGGTACGTGACCTGCAGGAAAACCCCCCTCCTGTGGCGAGTACATCAACCGAAGAGGCAGTGACGGGACCAGAGGCGAGGGAGACGGTCCCAAACATTCAGATGAACTTCGGGGTCGTGAAGCAAGTCTGCATTTTTTGCGGCAAATTAATTTGCTATAGGGAGAGTAGCATCACTTTAATCAACAGAGCTATTGAAAATCATAAATGTCCAAAACGCCCCAGAAAGTAAATTATCTTTTTTTTGTTGCTCCTGTTGAGCTCTTTATAATGAATGATTTTCGTTTCCCCCCCCAAAAAAACAAAAAAATATAAAACCGTTCAAAAAATACAAAAAAAGTAAAAAAAAATTCAGAAAAATAAAAAAATATATAAAACAACAAAAACAATAAAAAAAAGTTCTTTTCAGAACTTCCTCCCATTTATAAAAATTGCTAGAATGTTTAGCACTCTGGCAACCTCTATTTCTTTTGATTCGCTTCCCGGTTCGCGCGCCGGTACGCGAACCGGAAGCGAAACAGATATTTTTTTTTTTTTAAAAAGGAAGAGTGAGTATAAGGGAAGGAAACAGAGAGTAATGTTAAAAGAAAGACAGCTAGAGGGAGTAACACAGAGATACTGTTTAATAGATCTATTTACCAAAGAAAAGATGTAAGAGGGTATAATTGAGAAAAACAGAATAGATAAGGAAGTGAAAGAAAAAAAGGAGAGTAGAAGAATAATAAATAAGAGTTTCTTAGAGAATGTGAGTGAATGTTCAAATTAAGAAGAAAAACAGTAAAGGATGTGGAATGAGAGGTAGGGATAGAACCAGACTAAAAGAACAACCCTGAGTGAAAGTGTTAAGAAAACAGTGAGCGAAAGTAAATAGGAATAAAACAAGATGTATGACAGTGACTAAGGTTAAAACATGTGAATTAACAGAGAGAAAAAACAGAAAGCAGAAAAGAAGAAGTGACAGAAAAAGAATAATTGAAACAGCAAAGAAATGTAAATAACATAGTGTGCTTGAACTACAGGGAGAAAGCATAATGAACAAGTAGTGAAAGAGTGATGAGTCAGAGACAGTGAGAGTAATAGAGACGGAGTGAGTGAACAGGAGTGAGGAACTATGAGAACAGAGGGACTGAGAAAAGGAGTGGAAGGAGTAGAGTAAGTAAGTAATAGAAAAAGGAATGAGGGAAGTAGCAAAGGCAGGAAACTGAGGGTTAAAGAAATAAAGCAGTGGAACTAATAGAAGTTAAATGTGATAGAAATGTAACGAAAAGAGTACAAAACACTTACCTTATAATTGTCGTTAACTTAGTCACTTGTTATTTTTATACTTTCAATCTGTGAAAGAAAGAACAAAAATTTGAAAAATATTAAAACATGTATTTAAAAATTAGAAAAGACAAGGGAAAAGATTGAAAATCATCCAATTTTACAAAGAAATAAAGTTAGAGATAAACATGCAGAAAAAAAGAGAAAGAAACGGTGATAGACAGTCAGAGACAAAAAAAATGTGTAATTGAGTAAATTACTAAGAGAAAAAAAGGAAGATACTTTCAGTGACAGAAAAGAAGGATAGAAGAGAAAACTAAATTGAAGTTGTGTAAGCTACTAAAAGAAAGTGAGTAAGGTAAACTATATAAGGAAAGGGTGAATAAGGAAAAGAGAGTGAGGGAGAGAGGAGACAGAGGAAGTGAAGGAAAGAGTGTCAGATACAGACTGAGTGAGGCAACAAAGAAAGATACATGAGTGAGGGTGAGTTATACTAACTGATTGCACCAAAAAAGGAGAACCCAAAAATATTTAATTTAGAAAACAAAGGGAGGAAAGATGGAAAAGACAAGCGAAGCAGAAGGTCTAAAAGCTGGAAAATAGTGCAAGGGAGAAAAGAAAAAAGCAGAGTTGGAATAGGGAAACAAAGGTTGAAAGATAAGTGGAGTTAGAGAACAAGGGTGAAAGAGAATAAAACAAAAGGCAATGTGAGTATGTAAGGAGGATTGATAGAAGGTAGTAAAAGACGAGTGAGCATGAGACAAGATGAGTACAAAATAAAATTCACTATACAAAGTACAGAATTAATTATACATGTTAAATGGTTTATTTTTGCTGTTCTCAGAATATATCAAATTTCACTAAAAACAGTGAGTTGAAGGTATTCATCATATAACAGCGGGGAAAAAAAAACACAATCAAAATGATTGTGTTTAAAAAACCCATATAACATAACCAATCAGAAATCAGAACTCCTCAAAAGTAACTTACTTTCCATGACGTCGAAGGATGTCCTATGAACAGCTTATACTCTGTTGTGCTGTTAATATTTTCTGCCCGCCACTTTCTGAAAGAAAAGCTCCATCGTTTTGACAAATATGTTACATACAATAAATGACTTCTCGCTCTCTACTGCACTTCTCCTCAAGGCCTAATAGTGTAAGAGCCCTTTATAACTCTTGGAATTCTTCTGAGCAAATCCCGTCATTTTCTTTTTCCACAACTTTCAGAAAGAAAACGTTCAAGATCACTTTCACAATCCTGTACTAGTAATATCTCACCCTTCTTGCTCACTCATGTTCCACATTTCCTATGACACTGATACTGCTTACTATGAGGCACACTTACACTACCTCTATGACTAGTACAATTATTTAATTCTCTTGATCACTGTTAATCACAAAGCAATTTAAAACAGTACATAAAATTATATCAACTCCTAGAATCATTATAGGCCAGTTACCTACCCTAAATTCTCTCTTCTGAAAACACAAAGTAAGAATATTTTAAGTCAAAAGGCAACATTGTATCATAGTCAAATGGGAATCATTTCCGAAACACCAGCTTTTTTTACATTTTAAATAAGCTGTGTAATAAGCGGATGTTGTCAAAGGACCATCATGTCATATAATAGCTGCAGTTACAAATGTTCTTCCTAAAATCAACGACTGTGTAGCCAGAACATTTGTAATTAAAGTTGAAAACTTACTTTCATCAGGTTTATATAGTTGGAATTTTAAAATGACATTATAACCAAAAGTTTGTACAAATAATATGGACAGCATTGCAGACTTACATTACCTCTACTCCATGTTTTGATTGGCTGCTTGAATTAGCTTATTAAAAGAAACAGTTTTTCAGAACTCATTCAAAGTGCAGGTTTTTTTTCATGACGTCAAGTGTTATGGTAAGAACACCGTTTGGTTTGAGAAATACTCTGTTGTCCTTTAACTAATCCGTGCCCACCACTTTCTGTAAGAAAACCTTCTTTTTTTTCAGGAACTACTTAAAACTCAAAAATAACTTTTCACTCTGTACTACACTTATCCTCAAGGCCAAATAGTGTAGGAGCCATTAGAACCTCTTGAAATTCCTCAGAGCAAATCCCGAGATTCTTTCCCTAAAATTTTGGTTGTAAAAACACCAGGTAAGAATTTTTAAGGTCAAAAGGCAATTTTTTTTTTAAAGTTAAAACAGAATCATTGCAGAATGACCAGCCGTTTCTAGACTTCAAATAAGCTGTGTAATGTCCTGATGTTGTTGAAGGACCGTCGTGATATATAATTGCTGCAGTTACAAAAGTCCTTCCTGATATTGACAACTGCGAAGCCACAACATTTTTAATTAAAGTTGTCAATTTCGTTCCATCAGGTCTACATCGTTGGAACATTAAAATGACATACTGGCCATAACTTCGTATAAATAATGTGGACAGCATTGCAGACTTACATTGGCTACACTCCATGTTTTGATCTGCTGCTTTTACTAGCTTATTAAAGGACACTGATTTACTGTCTGGCAAAGTTAAATATATAAATCTTTCTGAGTCTACACTAGTAGTACTTGATACCCTACAGTTCTCGCAGTCATGCTGCCATTGATAAGAAAGGCCACACAGATGATCTACATCTACACCTTCATCTTGCAATACATCAAGCATATACATTAAAAACTCCTGACAATCTTGCTGAATATTTTGAGAGAATTGCGTTTGACCTGAACATTTGTCTAACAGATTTCGAATTTCAGACACACTTTTTATTTTTGTTCTATCAGTGCTACATTTCTCTAACACAGAATTCAATAAACAGCAAAAACTTGGATCCAAATTGATCACAATCTGTTCTTTTAAAGTTTCTAGAGAAAAGACAACATTAACCACTACATTAGCATAGCAGTTGACACCAGAACTATTTTCAAATTGAAAACCAACAACATCTTCAACAGAATCCATTTTCTTTCTGCTTATAATTTCGGGTTCAACGACTTTTCGTCTTTTTGCTACAACCTCCCTACTATTGGTCACATTTCTTCGTTTCCGGCCTACCACACGTTTCTCAAACAAAGGATATTGAGGCAAATGTGGCGCATACTCTCTTCTTAACCTATTGTATTCCTTAACACAATCTAGATCCGCACAAATGTTTGTGACATCACACTCAATCAAGTACAATCCCAATAAAGTTCTGACTCGTGACAATGCCACATATGCCATACCCTCCTTGAACACAGAACTGCCAATTTTCACCAATGCACTGTCTACACTTAAACCTTGCGATTTATGGATTGTCACCGCATATGCCAAGCAAACAGGAAACTGCTTACGGCGAACATATAAGTCTTTTACAAGCAAAAACCTAGCAGAGCAACGACCAATTAGCTGTACTTCCTCAATGCCATCAAATTAAATTTTTAAAAATTCAATTCCATCTCTATTTCTGTATTTCTCAAAATCAACAACATTACCCATTGATCCATTTACCAGACCTCTTTCAACATGTAAATTCCTTCTCAAAATGATACGACAATTTAAGCACACATTCAGAGTCTTTTCAAAACCAGCAGTTTTAGATATAGTCTTCTCTAATGAATCCAATTTAGATTTCAAAATCTCAGACAAAATAATTGTTGCTCCCATATGCTCTATTCTGTCAATAGCTTCCAGTTTCACAATCTCTTGGTTTTCTAAATTCAACATTTTGTTGTTGAAGATGGCACATTCTGCAAGAGTTGGCATCAAACATATTCCAGATTTCTTCTCAGTAATTTTCCGAAAAATATTCTCTGGCAGAACGTCTTCTTCTGGAATGAAATATGACAGTAATCGTGCATGTAAAGCTTCTTTCCCATGCTCGGTCACTTTTCCGATTCTAACATCTTGTAGAATATTCTTATATTCTTCATCCTTCGCTTGACGCCTATTTTCACGCAGTTCAGCATAATTGAAGTTTAACCATATATTAACGTTGCCAATGCTCCCAAGGCACTTCCTGGTATCTCCATGTGTAAGTAGTTTAAACACTGGTTGTCCTTTCACTGGTGTCAGCTGCAGAAGATCACCGAAAACAATGATGTGTTTGCCACCAAATAACACATCATACTCTGTTTTAAGAACTTCTTGCATTCTCAAATGCACAAAGGCAAGCATGACATTGGAAACCATGCTTACTTCGTCAATGATAAGAAGTTTCATTTTCCTCAAGACTCTTGAAACTTCACAACAAGCATCGTCAGATAACTTGTGGTATTGTAATTTGTTATCATGCTCCACTGGCAGCATCAGTAGGCGATGCAAAGTAATACCTTTAATGTTATGTGCTGCCAGTCCAGTTGGAGCGGTGACAACACAAGACAGCGATGACTCAGTCCTTTTCTGCAAATAACATGAAATTGCTTTAATGAGGAAACTTTTTCCAGTTCCTGCTTCTCCACTCACGTACAGTCGGACAGGCTTCAACGACGTACATGAGCACTCTTTCTTCTCATGACTTAATCCATGATCAATTTGGTTGGTAACTTCATCATATATTTTCCTCTGCTCAACGTTGAGTTGTCTTTCCAAATCTTCTAAGTTAACCGCATCCTCCTGAGCATGTGCCATGGCTCTTTCCACTTCAATCATGGCAGTGGCAGCTTCATTTTCGATAACTGGTCCTCCTAGTGGATCCTGACTCAATGAAACAGAACTCTGACTGTCCTGAGAACTGTCTCTAGCAATCTCGGCTGCAATTGTTGCTTCCTGCTCGATTTCCGCATTCAACATTTCTAGATATTTTGGAAAAACAGGACATTTTATGGTCTCCTTGGCTGCATTGAAAGAGTCTTCGTAACAGAGGAAATCTCCAAGCAGTTCCTCTTCTGCACGCCAAGGCTTGAAAAGTTGCAAAAGAGCTAAATAGAAAAACTCTTTTCTTTCAGGAGATTCGCCACTCAATTTTCGATGATTTACCAATTGGCATTTTCTTTGCTTGACCAGACATCCCTCATTTCCAATTACAGCATACACTCCTTTATCAATATCTTCTTTGATGTTCCTCTTGAATATGTAATTTTGTAGAACCTCATACAGACAAACATTCCCGAGGTGACTGCTTCTATTTGGATAATATGTATCCAACATGTTGGTCTTCAAAATATCTGTACTGTTTGGCTCCTTTTCCGCCAAATACTCAATTTCCCGTACAGGTTTCAGAACTCGATTACGCGTTGCAGCAAGACCAAGACTCGCCCAAATGATACTCCTAGATTTGGAATAGAGACTTGCTGAAGATAACCGGTCAGAACATTCGTAAGCTCCGATTACTCGATGCGACAACATCTTCAGACTGAAACTGTACAACTTCTTACTGAGGCTCTTTTCATGGGAAATGTCCTCCCACATATCCTTCAATTCTGTCTTTTCTTTTTTTGTGATGTAAGATGTCACATACCGAGCCACAGCCATACAGTTATCAGACACAAACTGTATATCCATGTTAGCATTCCACATGGACAAAATCACTGGGTTGTAGTCGTTGATGTACTTGGACTCTTCGTTTCTTTTCAAATTGTATGTATTTTTGGGTGATTTCCTCGTCACATTATGTCGCAGCGAAGACATCAAACTGTTCACTCTTCCTTTAGAAATCACCGGTCGTGGAAAGCCGAAACGACATTTTGTGTAGAACTTGTCCTTGTTTCTGAATTTACGACGACAGTACTTTCCACAACGATGGCTTTGAAAGCGTAAACTTGTTCTCTTAGGCTTTTGTCTTCCTTTGTCTTTGGAACAGCACATGTAGAATACTGTTCTATGAAACTCATCACTAAGTCATCCGGATCTGTTCCAAATTTGGGTGCATCTTTGATCCATAGTAGTATATGTATATGAGGAGCACCTCTTGCTTGATACTCCTTTCTCCAGAAGAAATCCAACACCTCTCCAAGAGGTGGATTTTTCTTGTTCATGATGAAAGACATCATAGCTTCAAATCTATGATTGAAGTACCTGCATACATTCACTGGATCCAAAGAGCACAGTTCTCCGGGTGTCTTGAATTCAATATTTTCAATGTTTCCATTTGCCTCTCGTAGAAATTCAAGTAAGTCTTCCCAGCCATACTTGGCACAGCTGAGAGTGAGGAACCATGTGGGAGTTCCTAAGTTCCTCAGCATACATTTTAAATCACCATGACGACGATACCAGTACTCATTAGTACCACGCTGACATGCCATGAGATTAATCAGGTGAGAATCCAAAATACTGTCTTGCACATTGACTTTATCCATAAAGTCCCTTGCCGAGATATTTTGCATCTGTACACCACTTTTCAAGATGTGGTTCACTGCATATGACAGTCCAGACAGATCACTTTCAAACAGTAGACGAAACAAATAGGGAATGCATTGACGAAACCTAGGATCTTCTGCATACAATCATAAAGTCCGGTATTCAGAAGCAGGAATTTGATCAGGTCGCTCATCATATCTTCCTCCTTGACCTGTTGGAAATAGCTGTGGGAAACACCGAGCTTCCAAACTTTCCTCCCAAACACTAATGGGACTCCCTTTGGCTTGTTTCATTTGAAACAACTCAACAGCATTCCCCATGACTTCCTTTGAATGCAAAGGATGAACACTATAATGTTCATATATTTCTTCATTTTTAGAGGCTTCTACTTTCTCAATTTGTCCAGCACACAAATCGCTGTCCTCTTCTTCACTTACTTCCTCTTCTGCAACACATACATTCTTGTAGTACTCATTGTTTTTCATCAAATACAATGTTGCCTTTTTGACTTTCCTAACATCCACTAAATCTTGCCAGATTTTCTTACTCTTTGTCGGAACCCCATTAACTAAGATAACCAGAGGTTCCTCTTCCACTTTCTCTACTCCAATTGTATTAATGTTTTTCTTCAAATCTAGAGGCAAATAAACAACTCTTCCCTTTAATCCTCTCTGTAAATCTGATGGAGGCAATTTCCCTGTCTTTGGCTCCATTCGTACAATAGCCTGAAAGGGATGGACACTTTGAATCAAAATAGATTCATAAGTATTTAAATCCTTCAATTCAGAAGGAATGTCAACCAATTCCAGATTATTATGAACCGCTCTAGCAGGCATCCGGTTTTGATTTAATTTGTTACAACAATAAGTACACACACGTTGATCCAATCCCAAATCAAAACAATTTTCTACCATCAAGTATGTTGCAAAATCCTTCCATTCACTATTATTTTCCCTTTCACTTTTTGCATATAAATCCACTATCTTAGTCTGATTCTTATAATAAGTGCGTCGACAACACACACAAGTGAAATTAGGCCTCTCACTTGATTTCACCTGAAACGTGGCAATTTCCTTCTGAAAATTATCTGTACTGGAAACCTGTACACTCTCTTCCACATTACCTTCTTCTTCTGGGTCAATTTCAACATTCTCCTCTTTACTTGCAAAGTAACAAAACTCAATTTCTTCACAAATATTCTTCACATCTACTTCAGAACCATGCAAAAGAGCACTGCTTAATTGTTTAGGCTTAATTGCTGGACACTTAGCAAAATACAACATTCTCACTAATTTCCTCACTTTATTATGATGGACTGCTAGCATCCTGAAATGATGAAAAACACTCTGGCATACTCTCCTGGAAAGACAAGCCAGTGAATGACCATGTAAACCTGTCACTTCTCTCACTCTGCATGGATCTAATTCCTGCAACAACTTCATTTTCTGTTTTAAACTTTTCTTATAAAATGTCCGTACAAAATCACAAAGCAAATTGATGGAATCCTGTCGCACACTGCAAATACTACTGCACTTCCAGGTGTACACTGGACCCTTAGGACGTCTCCCTAAAACTTCATCACCTAACACCTCTTCTGCCTCTGTTGACACAAGTTTTTCTTTTTCAACTGGACTACCGTCTTTCACCTCATATGCTCAACCACTGGTGTCAACTGCATGCACCAAATCATTGTCCTGGAAGTAACTCTCCTCATTGAAAAATGCCTCACAACTTGAACTATGCATCCATTCTCCTGAAAATACTTCACAAAAATGTGTACGATTAACTATTCTCTTCCATCTACTATTTGTTTTGAATTCATAAATTGCCTTGTTTAGTTTCCTAATTCTATTGATTACCAAAATAAATAACTTTCGCTTCATTTCCAAAGCCTGATCAATAATTTTCTCAACATTTTTCTTTTTCTCATAAAAAGCCAGTTTCTGTTGACCTTTCTTTACATTTTTCATCAAATTTACAATTATCCTGTTGCGGAACATTCGTGTACGAATGTCCCTAAATTGATTGTGCCTTCTACTGGCACTCACAGAGTTTTCTCCTGCTCTACCACTAACTTTATTAAGGGGCCTTTCCTTCCTGTTTAAATTGACTCTCTTCTTCTGGACTAAAACATGTTCTGTAGTGATACTTTTTTTTCTGGAAATGTTTCTTAGGAAAGATTTCGTTGTCTTACCCGGAGCTTTTTTGGTGACTTGACGAGTTTTTATTGTAGAGGACTGCTGCAAGCATGTAGTAAGCTGCTGTGTTTTACGTTTTGTAGCCTTTCTCCTCCTTTGCCTCGAAGGCATGTTTTAATTTTGAAATGATCTGCAGTTGAATCTGTGGTAAAATATAATAAAAAATGTTATTAACCACTATTACCAAACAGTAAATCAATAACAGTCGTCAAAAAATTAACACACTAGTTGTCAATTCTACATACAATAATTTTTAGTGCATTGACAAATTTAAAAGTCACAAATAGTAGCAAAGAAATGGAATGCTTCTACATTTGACCTGTGCTCTTTTATATGTGAATCTGAACTAATTTTATTAGCATATTTCACTATTTTATTAAAGACACTTCACACAAGCTTTTTTTGAAGTTGTATTTAATTTTAAATAAAACGGTTAACATGGTTACTTTTCATTTCCAGTAACTTAAATTTATTTTTAAAAGTCTTTATAGTTCCATAGGCTCGAGCAGGTCAGCTGCCCACCCTATGTCATACAATTCTGACAAATCGGCATCCTCGTCATATTCTTCATCATCCACAGGATATAAATCATCCAAGGGATCTACTTCCACTGACGTTTCAATGACAAGTTCAATGATAAGGTCGAGATCAACAGATTGCTCATTATCACTCATGGTTGATGTTGTCGTTATCTTTAAAGAAAGAGAACAACAATGCGATGTTGCAGAGTAAGAGACAAATCTCAGAGACTATAATAGTAAAATTGTTTAACAAGAGTAACATTTTGCAGATATTATTTAGCCATGTCCATCGATGCTGAGGAGGTGAGGCCTATGTCCAAGTTTTCAGTGAACAGGACTCATCTCTTCTTAAACTTGGATAAGCCTCACCGACTCTGTGTCCCCTGCTCATACTTAAATGTAAAGGGGCAGATTTATGTTAACTGGCGCATCCCCAGGGATGCACCAGTTAACGTGCGCCGCTGCTCTGCCACTCATGGTGTGCCGCATTTACAATGCGGAGCACCATGGGGCAAAAACAGCACAGATGCGTCACGCATCTGTGCCGCAAAAGCGGCGCATTGCAGGAATCACGTCGCAAGCGCGACATGACTCCTGCAATGCACAGGGGCAAGCCACACATTGCATGGTGCGTCACTCCTTATGCCTGTTTCAAACAGGCGTAAGGATTTGATTCAGCAATGCCATAAAGCTGACTCAGTGAAATCTTGTAAATTTCACTGTGTTAGTTTTACAGGGCTTTCATGCAAGTGAACGCCCACCCTGCAACAAAACGCCCACATGAAACCTGACGCAGGTTTCATGTGGGGCAGGACTTTACAGCATAACACATCTGCCTAGATGCATCAAGTTGTAAATATGTCGCAACATAGCGCATCTTTTGCGCCGCCGCTGCGTCACAAAAGTGACGCAACGGCGGCGCAAAAGAGGCGCACGGCCATCATAAATCTGCCCCTAACATTTTAAATGATTGGTTCAGGATGCCGATAAGGTGTGGCCTATCCAGAGGTTTGTTTGAGGTGAGGCCTACTCAGGGTTGCAGATTAAATTTAGGCTTGTTGAAGAGTACAGAGGAGATAATACATGTGCAGGCCTACCAATGAAGTGAGTCATGTCCACTGCACTCTTGAACAAAGGCCAGACCTCCTCTGTCTCCCTGGACAGGCCTAAACCTCATCTGCACAATGTGATTCGTAATGTTAGGAAACGCAGGTGATGTAATTGAAAAACGTGCAATTTTTTTTGCTCATTTCACAATCACATCACCTGTGTTTCCTTTGCTTAGGTATCTCATTGTGCAGATGTAGTCTAGCATATCAAAGAGTACGCAGAAGGTGAGAACTGTATGCAACAACTTGGACACTTACAGAAGCCTCAGCTTCTCCATGCCCCCTACACAGTCCTAAATGTATACCTTTTAAACTGACGGTATCTTGTTGCAGATGAAGTGAGGCCTATCTTGCAACATGGAGGATCTTTTGCACCGCTGCTGTGTCACAAAAGTGACGCAACGGCGGCGCAAAAGAGGCGCACGGCCATCATAAATCTGCCCCTAACATTTTAAATGATTGATTCAGGATGCCGATAAGGTGTGGCCTATCCAGAGGTTTGTTTGAGGTGAGGCCTACTCAGGGTTGCAGATGACATTTAGGCTTGTTGAAGAGTACAGAGGAGATAATACATGTGCAGGCCTACCAACGAAGTGAGTCATGTCCACTGCACTCTTGAACAAAGGCCAGACCTCCTCTGTCTCCCTGGACAGGCCTAAACCTCATCTGCACAATGTGATTCGTAATGTTAGGAAACACAGGTGATATAATTGAAAAACTTGCAAATATTTTTGCTCATTTCACAATCACATCACCTGTATTTCCTCAGCTTAGGTATCTCATTGTGCAGATGTAGTCTAGCATATCCAAGAGTACGCAGAAGATGAGGACTGTATGCAACAGAGCAATGTACATTACTCACCTCCCTTGACACTTACAGAAGCCTCAGTTTCTCCATGCCTCCTACACAGTTCTAAATGTATATCATTATCATCATAGTGACTATGAAACTCTAGCAGTACATATTGTGAAACCTAAATGTCTTAAAGTAACGATTTTTTAACCGACAAACAAGCAAATTATACTCCCAGATTGATGGTGAGAAGTGATATATTTATTTAAAGAAGCAGACACCTTTTTGTCATTGTCATAAATGTAAAAAGCATTCCTTTTCTTTATGAACCATTTTCATGTCATAGTTTGAAAACACAGCACAACTCCTATGTACAAGTACACCCTGTCAGTACTTAAATTTGCCAAGCACACATGCGGGCATATTTACAAGAGCCTTGCACCACGGAGAAATGACTTAAATTTACCAAGCACTCATGAGGGCTTATTTACAAGGACCTTGCACCACCTTTAAAGTCACTTTTAACATGGGGAAAATGACGTGAATGTAGCTCATAAGCTTTGTAAATTTGCCCCCATGTTGACTATGAAACTCTTGCAGAACATATTGTGAAACCTAAATGACTTCAAGAAACGAGTTTTTAAACCGACAAACAAGCAAATTATTTTCCCATATTCATGGTGGGAAGTGAAATATTCATTTAAAGAAGCAGACACCTTTTTGTCCTTCTCATAAATGTAAAAAGGATTTCTTTTTTAAAAAAAACGATTTTCTGATCATAATTTGAAAACACACCACAGCTCCTATGTACAAACACACCCTGTCAGTTCTTAAATTTGCCAAGCATACATGGGGGCGTATTTACAAGGACCTTGCACCACGGGGAAATGACTTAAATTTGCAAAGCACTCATGAGGGCGTATTTACAAGGACCTTGCACCACCTTTAAAGTCACTTTTAACGTGGGGAAAATGACGTGAATGTGGCTCATAAGCTTTGTAAATTTGCCCCCATGTTGACTATGAAACTCTTGCAGAACATATTGTGAAACCTTAATGACTTCAAGAAACGTGTTTTTAAACCGGCAAACAAGGAAATTATTCTCCCATATTCATGGTGGAAAGTGAAATATTTATTTAAAGAAGCAGACACCATTTTGACCTTCTCATAAATGTAAAAAGCATTTTTTTTTTTTAAACGATTTTGTGGTCAAAATTTGAAAACACAACACAGCTCCTATGTACAAGCACACCCTGTCAGTACTTAAATTTGCCAAGCACACATGGGTGCGTATTTACAAGGACCTTGTGTAAGGATTGCAGGCTGGTTCCACAGGAGCGTCAGGAATCCGAAGAGTAATCCACAGCCTTCCCCTACGGTCTTCCGACTCTATCAAGCACTAGAGTACGAGAGACACGCCAGGGGAAAACAGGGAAACAAAACAAGGAAAGAGGGGGAAGACAACGATGATTGATGGTACTCTCCAGTAGTGAATACGATGGTGTCTTTATGTAAGGAACCGGAACAAACAGGTAAGCTGTAATAACAAGAGGAGGTCAACAATTCTAGCTCTAATTCGGTACTAATATACCAACGTACATATGCAACCATATCACATACCCCGGTTTCTTAGTATGTAGCAGATGTAACAAGTGAAGATGAAGAAAATGGCACAGCGTCTGGAGCTATAATAGAGATGACACAATAGACTGTTGAGCCCTTGCATGTGAGATGATATTAGGTACAATAATGGCCCATTAAACTCCCTTCTTACATCAACTACAATAGAGCAGTCTTCGAAGACACTTTCACTACTGTGTGGCATATAATAATCTTTCCACCCAACACTTCTGGAGATGTTTTACACAGTGTATCACCATCTAGAGGAACCAAAGCAAGACATTTAATTCATACATACGTATAGATAGTACTAGTAAAAGATTGGTAACGCATGTGCGTTCTTACCGCGATTCTTGGTAGTGTGGAATATAAACCCACCCTGGTCCACGCAAGAGTGCCACCAAATATCAAGGAATAGGAATCCAGTACTCTCACAGCGATGAATGGCTGACTGGACCAGAATGGGGAAATCAATAGGGACTAGTGGGAAATAGGATGGGAACAGGTAATAAGTGGTAGAGAGGAGCTAACTAACTAGCTAAGAAACAAAGAGTGACCTGGGAATCTACTGACACCGGACAGCGGAGCAAAGCCCGGCCGCCGGGTGCAGTACATAAGGAGATGAATACAAATAGGGAAAGACAATCCCCACCGGATGGCGGAGCAAGCCCGGCCGCCGGGTGGAGAAAGCTGCCAGAGGAGATTTTAGGGAAGAACCCTCTGAAATAGATCCCACCGGACGGCGGAGCAAGGCCCGGCCGCCGGGTGGAGATCACAACCAGCGGAATGACAAGACGTATACTACAGTGCTGTATACGGGCTCTCAGTCAGCAACAGAAAATGCTGTGTCCGGCCGGATGGCGGAGCTAAGCCCGGCCGCCGGGCGGGACACAAGGAAAGGGGGAGAGAGGAATAGGCGTTCGTGAGATACGCCGAAGGCAGTTGAACACTGCCAACAAATACCGCGTAGGCGTCTCCCGAATATGGAGAAGGCAGGGGACGCATACGCTCTTCCCGCGAAGAAATCAGGGATTCAAAACAGGAACTGCAAAGACAGGCAACAATGAAGCGACGGAACCGGAAACAAGGGAAGCTTGACGCAAGAACGTGAAGCGTCGTTCCCTGTTTCCTGGTTCTTTAAATAGCTTGCCTCTTAAAGGGACAGCGTAGGGGAGTCCCGAGGCATGACACCTTGCTTGAAAAAAGCAATTAGGAACTAGTGTTGGAAACAATGGACAGAGACGGACTAGTGACAGCACAAACTATAGTTAGACAAGAAACATGATACAAAATTATTTTATTAAGTTTTCATTATGGTAAAAAGCACAATTGTCATTTAGATGTACATGGTTATTATGTGCATGCCTTCATTATATATGTGACTTATTATCTACATATACAGACTTATATTGTCAGATCCTATACATATTTCATGATAGTGTAGCTTGGATTGGGATCTATGCGAAGGCTTATTATAAAGATATTTATACATTAAAACATGGCTGAATATATCATCTACGCGCGTTTCGGCTGGAGGCCTTCATCAGGGAGCCATGTAGATATCCAAGTGGACCTGAACATATGGTTGATGTTGGTTCTCACATAGGTGAAGTTGAATTAGTGATGCGAGATGGAGGATGGTCTGTCTTGAAGATTTTAACTTTGCAGTATATCGTTAGTCTGTTTTCTGGATTTCAGTTTTCACATATCTTGTTATTTGGGGGTTAGCCTCTGATGTTTAAGCTGTGAAGTTGCTCTTAATTAGCAAGAGGCTACATGCTGTTGGTATCTAGTAGCTGATGTATAGATGACCTGGTGAATCGATCTAGTAGTTCTATAGATTGGGGTCTGTTGACGGTTCTGGTCACATTGGCAATCTTGGAGGTGCGTCAACGTAGTGTCGCAAGTGGGATCTGGAAGTTTCAGAGCGTGCGCCGACGGTTGCCGTCCCGTTGTTGGCAGTACGGAGTCGCACTTGCACTCCTATCAAGGGAAGCTTCCCTTGACCGCATGCAGACGGACGCCGACCAGACCCCACGATTGGAAGACGATTAAAATAAGAATATTAGTTACTCCATGCGTCCACGTACTGCTGACAACAGGACGGCAACCATCGGCTAACGCCGTGAAGCCTACAGACCCCGCGTAGGATACCGCGTTGACGCATAATTAAGAGTGCAAGTGCGACTCCGTACTGCCAACAACGGGACGGCAACCGTCGGCGCACGCTCTGAAACTTCCAGATCCCACTTGCGACAATACGTTGACGCACCTCCAAGATTGCCAATGTGACCAGAACCGTCAACAGACCCCAATCTATAGAACTACTAGATCGATTCACCAGGTCATCTATACATCAGCTACTAGATACCAACAGCATGTAGCCTCTTGCTAATTAAGAGCAACTTCACAGCTTAAACATCAGAGGCTAACCCCCAAATAACAAGATATGTGAAAACTGAAATCCAGAAAACAGACTAACGATATACTGCAAAGTTAAAATCTTCAAGACAGACCATCCTCCATCTCGCATCACTAATTCAACTTCACCTATGTGAGAACCAACATCAACCATATGTTCAGGTCCACTTGGATATCTACATGGCTCCCTGATGAAGGCCTCCAGCCGAAACGCGCGTAGATGATATATTCAGCCATGTTTTAATGTATAAATATCTTTATAATAAGCCTTCGCATAGATCCCAATTCAAGCTACACTATCATGAAATATGTATAGGATCTGACAATATAAGTCTGTATATGTAGATAATAAGTCACATATATAATGAAGGCATGCACATAATAACCATGTACATCTAAATGACAATTGTGCTTTTTACCATAATGAAAACTTAATAAAATAATTTTGTATCATGTTTCTTGTCTAACTATAGTTTGTGCTGTCACTAGTCCGTCTCTGTCCATTGTTTCCAACACTAGTTCCTAATTGCTTTTTTTAAACATTGTATTTATCCCGTATTAGGAACTCTAGTCGGGGATACCCCCTCTTTCTTACATACATTGTTTACAAGGACCTTGCACCACGGGGAAATGACTTAAATTTGCAAAGCACTCATGAGGGCGTATTTACAAGGACCTTGCACCACCTTTAAAGTCACTTTTAACGTGGGAAAAATAACGTGAACGTGGCTCAAAGTCCTTGTAAATATGGCCCATGCTGACTATGAAACTCTATCAGTACATATCAAGTAACCTACATGATTTCAAGAAACGTTCTTAAACACATCAAGTAACCAAATTATTCACCCAGATTCATGGTGAAGTGACTTAAAATGCCCTAACAGACATGGGGGCGTATTTACTAGGCCCTTGCACCACTTTTGCGTCACTATTAACATGGGGAAAATGACGTGATAGTGACTCAAAGGCCTTGTAAATATGCCCCAAGCAGGCTATGAAACTCTAGCAGTACATATCAAGAAACCTAAATTATTTCAAGAAACGTTCTTAAACACATCAAGTAAGCAAATTATTTACCCAGATTCATGGTGAAGTGACTTAAAATGCCCTAACATACATGAGGGCATATTTTACAAGGCCCTTGCAACACTTTTGCGTCACTTTTAACATAGGGAAAATAACATGAAAATGGCTCAAACATGAGAGTGTATTTACAAGGCCCTTTCATCACTTTAGCGTCACCTTTAACATGGGAAAAATAACGTGAAAGTGGCTCAAAGTCCTTCTAAATATGCCCCATGCTGGCTATGAAACTCTAGCAGCACATATCAAGAAACCTAATTGACTTCAAGAAACGTTTTTAAACACATTAAGTAAGCAAATTGTTCACCCAGATTCATGGGGAAGTGACTTAAATGCCCTAACACACATCAAAGCGTATTTTTAAGGCCCTTGCACCACTTTTGCGTCACTTTTAACATGGCTATGAAACTCAAAGAAACAAAATCTATTTGTAAAACACTTGACACAAAGCAACATTTTAAATACACAACTTTCTTCATAATTTTCTCCCTAAAGCATACTATTCTCTATCTAAATTAAATGAATCTTTTCTCACCTTAGCAAATACTTTTTGAGTTTCAAAACAGTCTCAGACACACACCAATTTTTCTTTAGCAGAGCAAAGGGTATGCACTCCAGTGGCTGCAACCAACAAAGGCACAGAAATGCTGTAATTCATCACACATATCTCTCATGTCACCCAATCAAAACTCTTCCCTCACTTTTTTCAAATCAACACCCTTCCCCCCTCTGCCCTTTCTGCCTTTTTTCCATAGCAACCACCTCCTGAAAGACCTCTCATGTTTACAAGTTCACACAACAATGTTTCAATTGAACTCTGAACTCTCAGTACACCTGCGTATCCAGTGCAATCTTTCATAAAATGATTTTTTCTTGACCACTCAAATTACATCTTTGAAAGAACTCATCCATGCACCCTAACTTTCTGTGTTTAGCAATCAAAATCCACCAATCACTGCTACTGAATCATTAGCACTGAAACTCCACAGTTTTTTTCATTACAAACTCCTACTGTTTCAACTGCCATTTCATTCCCACACTTCATCTGACTGCAGCAGAACCTCCTCTCACCATGTTTTCTGTCTGGATTGTTGGACATAGTTACATCCACTGGGCTCAAAGGTATGCTGATAACAGAAATTTACACAACCTCAATTTACAAAATGTGGAAATCAACTGGATTGGCCACAGAGGATTAAGATGTCACCAATTGATACCATTGGTGAAAACCTTTTTGCATTTGCCAAAACCTGACCTGTTAATTGTGCACTGTGAAGGAAATGACTTGGGCACTTTGACTGGGGTAGGTCTGGAAATGCTTTTAAAGGACACCTTTGAGCAATTGATGGCACTTTTTCCTCAAACTGCCTTGGTATATTCAAATATATGCCAAAGACAGAAATGGAGGTGGTCCAACCAATTTTGTCCACAAATTGAGAAATCGAGGAAGCATGTAAATAAGTCTGTTTCAGCTTACATGAGAGACCATGGAATGGGCTCCATCTACAACAATAACTTGCGTTACTACATGCAAGATATCTATAGAGGAGATGGAGTTCACTTCTCAGATGAGGGGAACAGAATTTTCATCCTGAATTTAAGACTATGTATTGGTACCTACTTATAAGTACCTAGAACTTACACAGAACCCAAAAGCTCTTTTCAGAGCTACCTTAACTATGATTACTCTTTAAAAATTTCAAATGTACCTTTTTTCACTAATTTTCACTTTTGTTCGCTTCCCGGTTCGCGTACCGGCAGCTAACCTCGCGAAAAATGCAATTTTTTTTTCTTTTTCGACATATATGAGCCTCCTCAGCCACCCTTAGAAAACCTAGGGGTCAGGATACGTCTCCCGTGCCCCCTTATACCCATTTCTCACATTGTTTTTCCTCCATCTTGTGATTAAATTCGACCGAAAAACAAGATGGCAGACTCCCGTTACGCTACCGGTTAGCTACCCGGTTCGCATACCGGGTAGCGCCTCTACCGCGAAAAAACTGAATTTTTTATTTTTTTATTTTTTGCCCCGCAGGACCCTTTAATAGCCCCCTCATCAATCCTAGGGGGTTAGGAGGGGTCTACCTTGCCCCCTTCCATTAATTTCCCCCTTCGTTTTTCTTCACCTCTTGTCTCTCGATCCTACCGAGAGACAAGATGGCGGCCGCTCCGGACTGTTTAGAATGTTGACAGACACTGGAGAGCCAATCAGCTTCGCGAAGTTCTGTTACGCGTCAGGTACGCGAACCGGGGCGCTAACCGGAGCGCTGTTACAGATATATATATTTTTTTTTAACATTAATTTATCAAAATCCACTGGAGCACATATATTGAGACCTAGCAAAGGCACATCGGGCAAACAATATCTACAATTTTGCCAAGTTTCGTGGAAATCCATTCAGCCATTCGAGCTAAAAGTGAGTCCAACCGCCCTATGGAAAATTGCATGGGAAAAACGCGTTTTGGCACCCCCCTTTTTTCTCGGCCCCCCCTTGATGGAACCCCCCCTCAAATTTTCAGTGGCTGCTCAGAAACAAAATGTTCCATTTTCCTGAAAATTCCAGCCAATTCTGTCCTCAAACGCCGAAGTTATTCGACATAGAATTTTCAAAAATCCCATAGGAAAAAAATCCTAACTATATATACCTACTGGCGACCGCCAGTAGGTAATATATATATATATATATATATATATATTTGCCCTCACAATTTTCAACCTTTGCAATAAACATCTGTGAATCCTGACTGTGGTCCGTCTCCAACTTGCCTCGTGGGTTCTGAATCGTACTAGGACCTGCAGCGGCGTTTTTGGGAGTTTGCGCAGATATATATATCTTGGGCACTATTGCACAAAATTAGGAGTTCATGACAAACGGAACCTTAATTTATATTTTGTTTTGTACAGAGTCTTGGTGATTTTAATGGTTATATTTTAGATGTATATAACTATTTAATTGGCTTTTAGCTTTTATATCATTTTAAAAGTTGGACATAGCCGTTGCCATGATTACTCTTGTAAATAGATGCCTAATTTTTGTAGATGGTACTTTTTGATGAATGACAACTGTATATACCAAGCAGTATTTATTATTCGTGATAATTCCCTTGTATTACATGTGCATTTCGGACATTTATGTCGCAATGTAAGAGTTTAAACAACGTGGAAACACCAACAGTATTTTTTCTGTTTCCATTGCATGTGATGGCACTTTGCACTTTAAAAGGGTGAACAGCCCTCTTGACGCTTGTCATGTGATCAAGGCTATCTCTAGCCGAAACGCGTCATGGCGGACTGGTGCTGGGCTAGCATTCAATAAAAATATTTGCACCATTTCTGGGTCTCGCTGCTCCTGTTTTCCTGTTCGACAGTGACCGTTGTTGCTGACTATTTCGACGTGGGAGCACTACGTACCTCGTATCTCAGCTGGGAGAGCTTCCCTGGCTTGTGCGAGACCCCTCCACGTTCTGGGCTACATTCGGCAAGAAGCTACATTCCTTTCGGAAATTTGAAAAAAACTCCGTGTTGGGAGACGCCGACACGCCCCAGGGACCAACGGATCTGTGTGCTAGTCGTTTCCGTGGAAAGACCGGAAGTAGTTCCGGGACTGCTGGCTGGCGGGTGTCGGTCGCGGTTTCCGGGGCTCATCGATCGAGTACCGAGAACGGCTGCTGTTACGGACCGGGATACCCCCCCTGTGTGGAGTACAGAAGTTGTTTCGTGCTGCATTGCCGGTAGGAACCACTCTGTGTGTGCCTTATTGTAATTTTGCCCATTGCTTGCACCATGTCCGAAGACACGTTGAGAGGGCGCATGGAGATGTCCAAGGGAATGTTTTCGGACCCCCCGGCTGGGGAGTCCACATCAAGTCACATTGCAATTACTGCACCAGAGCAACGCTCAGAAATCAAAGAACTGTTCAAACGTTTAGAGAAATGCAGTAAAGGCGAACAAGCCAAGTGGTGGGAGTTTACGTCGCTGTCGGGTTATCTGGAGGTGGGGCGGGTGCCAAGGGGTTTGCGCACGTTGTTGGCCCCTTCCTATGAGGATCCCGACCCCCAGATGGTAGCCGACTGGGCGCAGTGTAATTTGGAAAACTCCAAGCGCCTAATGGGCATTCTCGTCCAATATGCTCAAAGCGATAGAGCTAAATTGCTTGAGAAAATCGAGGCAATTAATGCAGAAATTGACAAAATACCTCCCTCTGCAGAGACATCAAAACTTAGAGACGATATGAACAAAAGGCTCAAACGCGAGGAAGAAAGCATAATGAAACGTAAAGCATATAAGTTCCAGCGTGACAGACTGGACTATGAGAACGGGAAGATTTTTACATTCGCCAAAAAATATGACAAAATTAAACAGCCGCAAGATACTAACAATTCCAATACGCCCAATACCAGCACCACAGCTAACAGCAATGCTAACACTGTATTAACTTCTAACACACGACCAGTTGAGTTATCTTCAGCATCAGCTTCAGAAGACAGTTCACAGTATGAAAGTGAATCAGAAACTGAGACCAGGCGACAACAAATGGTGGGGTTTCGCAAACTTACTCCGGCACAGGAGATGGCAATTGTACAGCAAGATCGAAAGGCCAGCCTACGCTCTGCAGCCCTGGCTACCGCCGCCGGCAACGCAACAACAAGCAACACGCAGAGAGGCGCAAATGTAACAAGCGTCGCAAAACCAGATGCCAGGCCCAAGAAACAACGTTTCAGAAAGCAGTGGAATTAACCACGCTCAATGCGGTCTCCCCAGCATCAATGGCAGAGCAGGGTGTTGCTGATACCAAGGCAGTCATCAACTTATCTGACATAGTTCTTACCACAAAGGAAACCTCCCTTCTATCGTTGGGTTTGTCTTACAGTCCCAAAGGCAATTTTGACTACGCTACAACCAAGGTCGATATCTTTAAGTTTGTTCGTAAACTTAAATTGCGCAAATATTTTGCTGCCCGGGGTGGACCCAACCACAATTCCTCACAGTTAATGCCACCAAATGCTCCTTCATTGAATGCATCTGATGATGCCGGTGAGACCATCACAACAGGAGCAGCACTCACTCAGGAATTGTTTGAGCTGCAACAGGAGGAACTGTGTCCTATCACAGAGAGTCAATCTGCTCTTGGGGGCGAGCCTCTACCCAACGCCTGCCCTACAAACTTCAAAACAAAATCTAAGTTCTGTCCCCTGATGCTAAAAGACAATGTTGATATCTTCCACGACCGTGTTACCTCGCAATTGAAAGAGCTACAGATTAAAACAGCCAATTCTATTAAACGCCACACCTACAGAGACAGAGAATATCATACTTTAATCAAAAAGTTGAGAGACAACAAGAACTTGGTGATCCGACAATCAGATAAAGGGGGCAACGTGGTACTGTGGCCACGGAAAATGTACCTAGAAGAAGCCTACAAACAACTTAATGACAGGGATTGCTATAGACGTATCTCTGTGCAGGACGCTATGCAAACAAGAAATGCAATCTATTTGAAGTTATCTGCTTGGAGAAGCAAGGGCTTGATCTCGATGGATGAGTATAAATTCCTCAAAAAGGATTATCCGGTGATGCCAGTCATCTATTTCATCCCGAAAGTACACAAAAACTTGATACAACCCCCTGGCAGGCCTATTATATCTGCTCGTAATAGCCTGTTAGAGAATATGAGCAGGTATATTGATTTTTTCCTACAGGATTTTGTGAGAGGCCTACCATCTTTTATTTTGGATACCAGTGATCTGTTGAGAAAACTACAAGACTTTGTATGGAGCCCTAACTATGTTCTGGTATCCATGGATGTGACTTCATTGTACACCAGTATTGTCCACACTGATGGCTTGAAGGCCACACAGCATTTTCTTGACAAAAGAGACATTGGTTTTCATGAACACTCCAAAATGATATTTGATATGATCACAATTTGCCTTGAGAACAATATATTTTTGTTCGGTAATCAACTTTTTTTGCAGACCCGGGGAGTGGCAATGGGGGCCTGCTTTTCTCCCAGTTACGCCTGCCTCCATATGGGGTACTGGGAGGAGCAGGTCCTGATGAAACAACACGCTGCCACCGTGAATGCTAAGGTTAAACTTTGGTTAAGGTATATAGATGACCTACTTATTGTATGGGATGGCACTGAAGATGAGGTTGTTGAGTTCATAGAGAGATTAAATACCAACAACTCCAACATCCACTTCACCAGTACTCATAGCAAGTCATCTATTGTCTTCTTAGATGTAGAGGTTTTTGTACAGGCAGGAAAACTTCAGACCAAACTACATCGCAAACCTACAGCAGGGAACACATTGCTGCACGCAGAGAGTCAACATCCCGCGCATCTGATTCGTAGCATCCCATATGGGGAGATGCTTCGAATTCGGAGAATATGCAGCAATGAGCATGATTGCCGGCTGGCACAATCCCTATGTAAGGCACGTTTCTTGGAACGAGGCTACAGACTAGAAACTATAGATAATGCCATGGTTAGGGCCAACAAGATTGACAGAACCACACTCCTGGGCTCAGGTAGTGTTCGACCTAAAACTCCAACAGACAGGGTGGGTGAGGAGACAAGACTTATTATGACATACAATAGTCAACATAAAAGTATTCATAAAATAGTCAAGGACAATTGGTTCCTGGTCTCCAGTGACCCAATCATTGGTTCTCAAATGTGTCCACAGCCCAGTATTACCTATCGTAAAGCTCGGGCCATGCAGGATAGTCTTGTGTCCAGCAGCCCCGAGGTAGCTCAAGCCTCATGGCTCAGTGGAAGCAAAGGTTTTTTGAGGTGCTCGAGTTGCAAAGCATGTAAACATGGCATTAGCAAAACAGAGGTGACTACTCCTCTTTCTCCCTTTCCCATCAAAATTAAACAGAAACTAAACTGTAAATCAGAGTTTGTTGTTTACGTCTTGGAATGCCCTTGCGGGTTGAGGTATGTGGGCAGTACTCGACCGCAAGTACACAAGCGGATACTACAACATTTGCGAGCTATCACCCACGCAGATGTGACATACCCTGTAGCCAGGCATTTTGAAAGTAAACACGGAAAGGATGCTTCCTTATTGAAATACTTTGCGATAGATTGTGTTCCTCCCCAACGGAGAGGTGGTGATAGGGAGTCTCTTCTGCGGAAATTGGAGACTCGCTATATAATATTATTAGATACCAAGGCACCGCAGGGTCTCAATACTGGGGAGGACTGCCACACCTATCTCTAAGTACCAATTTTTACCTCATGCTAGCTTTATTGTCAAGTGCATCTCTTATTATGTCCACTTAGAGCGTGTGTATACATGTAGCTTTAACCTTTTCAATTGCAATGTGATTCATGATATTTCATCTGATTATTAACTATTTCCCTGAAAATCTCCATGACCATTTTAATTTCACCAATCATTTTATATCACTAATTGTGGGAGCACTCCATACCATCACTGTGTTTGTAGTAAATAGCGATTTTTGCACATGTATAGTACCTACTACTGGCTTGCAAGATTACCAGCCCACTTGGGCACTATTGCACAAAATTAGGAGTTCATGACAAACGGAACCTTAATTTATATTTTGTTTTGTACAGAGTCTTGGTGATTTTAATGGTTATATTTTAGATGTATATAACTATTTAATTGGCTTCTAGCTTTTATATCATTTTAAAAGTTAGACATAGCCGTTGCCATGATGACTCTTGTAAATAGATGCCTAATTTTTGTAGATGGTACTTTTTGATGAATGACAACTGTATATACCAAGCAGTATTTATTATTCGTGATAATTCCCTTGTATTACATGTGCATTTCGGACATTTATGTCGCAATGTAAGAGTTTAAACAACGTGTAAACACCAACAGTATTTTTTCTGTTTCCATTGCATGTGATGGCACTTTGCACTTTAAAAGGGTGAACAGCCCTCTTGACGCTTGTCATGTGATCAAGGCTATCTCTAGCCGGAACGCGTCATGGCGGACTGGTGCTGGGCTAGCATTCAATAAAAATATTTGCACCATTTCTGGGTCTCGCTGCTCCTGTTTTCCTGTTCGACAGTGACCGTTGTTGCTGACTATTTCGACGTGGGAGCACTACGTACCTCATATATATATATATCTATATATATATATATATATATATATAGATATATATATATATCTATATATCTATATATATATATATATATCTATATATATATATATATATAGATAGATATATATATATATTACCTACTGGCGGTCGCCAGTAGGTATATATAGTTAGGATTTTTTCTCTATGGGATTTTTGAAAAGTGTATGTCTAATAACTTTGGCGTTTGTGGACGGAATTGGCTGAAATTTTCAGGAAAATGGCACATTTTGTTTCTGAGCAGCCCTTAAAAATTTGGGGGGGGGTTCGTCAAGGGGGGGCCGAGAAAAAAGGGGGGTCCCAAAACGTGTTTTTAACATTGAGTTTTCCATAGGGCGGTTGGCCTCACTTTTAGCCCGAACGGCTGAATGGATTTGCACGAAACTTGGCAAAATTGTAGGGACTGGTAGCCCGATGTGCCTTTGCTAGGTCTCAATATATGTGCTTCAGTGGATTTTGAGAAATTAACGTTCAAAAAAAGATATATATCTGTAACAGCGGACCGGGCAGCGCTCCGGTTCGCGGACTTTTCGCGGTACGGAGCTTTGTGAGGCGAAGCTGATTGGTTCTCCGGCATCTGTGAACATTCCAAACAGTCCGTAGCGGCCGCCATCTTGTCTCTCGGTAGGATCGAGAGACAAGAGGAGGCCAAAGCGAAGGGGCAAATGACCATAAGGGGGCATAGTAGATCCTCGCTGACCCCCTAGGTTTGATGTGGAGGTTTTAAAAGGGCCCCGCAGGGCAAAAAAAATAAATAATAATAATAATCGAACGGCTGAATGGATTTGCACGAAACTTGGTAAAATATTAGGGACTGGTAGCCCGATGTGCCTTTGCTAGGTCTCAATATATGTGCTCCAGTGGATTTTGAGAAATTAACGTTCAAAAAAAGATATATATCTGTAACAGCGCTCCGCTTCGTGTAACGGAGGTTTGCGAAGCTGATTGGTTCTCCGGCGTCTGTAAACATTGCAAACAGTCCGTAGCGGCCGCCATCTTGTCTCTCGGTAGGATCGAGAGACAAGAGGAGGCCCAAGCGAAGGGGCAAATGACCATAAGGGGGCATAGTAGATCCTCCTTGACCTCTTAGGTTCGATGTGGAGGTTTTAAAAGGGCCCCGCGGGCAAAAAAAATAATAATAATAATAATCGAACGGCTGAATGGATTTGCACGAAACTTGGCAAAATTGTAGGGACTGGTAGCTCGATGTGCCTTTGCTAGGTCTCAATATATGTGCTTCAGTGGATTTTGAGAAATTAACGTTCAAAAAGAAGATATATATCTGTAACAGCGCTCCGCTTCGCGGAGATAAAACTATATCTGTATTACCTAGCTGTTGGTAACACCAGTTAGCGACGGCTAGTAGGAGATAGCGACCATCTTGGGCCCCACTTTGCGAGTGATATTTATCACTAATGACATGCAAAGTGGGCATGCCAAGATGTTAGCGACTGGAAACAGTCGCTAACATCGCTATCTCCTCTTATCAACTTTTGGAAATATTCGCGATAAGCGCGAATATCTCCAAAAGCTAGCACCTGCCCTGAGCAGTTCTTAGCCATGTTATCCAATGGGAGGTGGATAACATGGCTAAGAGCATTAGCTCGGTAATGCATGAATATCGCTGAGTTTTCAGCGATATTAATGCATTGCGGTCGTTTTTTATCGTATTTGCGATAAACCTTGATAATAGCAAGGTTTATCTGCGATAATTTCTGACGATGCTTAGCGGTAAAAAAATTGTTGCTAAGCATCGTTAGGGATAAATATCGCTTAACTTTGGTAATATGCCCCAACGTCTGTTAACGTTCGATTCGAAGGAAATCAGGAAGTGTTGAAAAACATTGTCTGCGCCATCTTGCCTTTTTTCAAATGCCACACTTTTGTCGTGCACGGCAGTCATTTTAGATGCCTTGACCAGACCCACTCTGTGCACGCTGTCGATCCTTAGCATGGCTCCCCACCCTCGCAAGCATCTCCCCCAGGCAGTGGTCACCCCCGCTCTCTGTCTTATGCATGGGTAATAAACCACCCCCCATCTGCGCTGCTCTTCCCTGAGAATCACACCCTGTGCCCGCCCGACACCTCCCTTTCGCCCTATTCACTTCCGCACCCTCTGACACTCCTTTTCCTCTGTGTCCGATTGTCCAGGCCGGTCCTAGGGTATCAGCTAGCCCTGCAGATGTAGTTTATGGCCCCAGCTGTAAAGAATCACCCCTCTTCAAAGGAGTTATAGTAGATCAAGGCCCACACTCGATGAGATCCGTCACAGCAGACGCGTTCCTATTATCTGAAAACCATCCTGTATTGTGATTGGGGAGGAGACCGAGCCTGAAGCGGAAGATTCCAGGGATGACTCTTTGTACATCAAAGTTTTTACAATTATGTGTCACATTAAAAATATATAGCACTCCAACAAAGTAGTAAGATTATAAAACTTTAATAACTTATAAATATATACAAGAAAACAAAAACAGTAATAACATATAAACATTTTTAGGGAAAAACAACGAAGTAGCGGTCGGCTGTGCGAATAGTCCCAACGCAGCACAACGTCCAGATTTCTGGCGTGGGGCGTCGCGGGTGGTGGGTCATCAGTAGCAAACTGTTGTGCGAATAGTTCCAAGGCAGCAGAACGATGGCACCAAGGTGATGTCCAGTAAGTTGCCGCACTGGTTTTGGTATCCTACAATGCTGCTCCGAATAACGGCGTGGGGCGCCCCGGGGGAGGCGGCGTGAACGGGCCTCTCCAGGTGGAGGCTCGTCTGTTGTAGTGGGGCGCCCCTTTACCGTTTCAGTTGCCATTCCGTCCGCTTTTGGTCCACTGTGTCAAAAGCCGCAATTCAGCTGAGTTGCGCCCACTCTTGCGGTGCAGCGATAGGCGGCTGTCACAGGACTCTCAAAATGGCGGCAGGCTGTTTCCTTTTTGGGCCTGGTCCACTGAAATGGCCCTGGGACACCTTGGAAATCGGACGCTTGTCTGCTAGGTCTTGGACCCCATTCTAGAAAGCGTCCCCTCCGCCTTGAAGATTCTACAAAAGTCTTGGGGGCCCCCGACTCCTGCAGGTTTCCGGTGGGGAGCGGCTGCCATGATTGCTCGCGGAATGACCACGACGGAGCTACGAGATGGTGGTGCTCTCATGCTGACGCCAGCTTCAGTCTGAAACATCCAGAAACAAGGTGGGGCTTTCATCGTTTGGGAAAAAAAAAAGTTTTCATCCAATGAAAAGTGTTGTTTTTAGGTCATATGATCAAGCCTTCCATCATTAGGAAACCAAAAGTAAAATGAACCAATGAAAAGTTTTATAAACAAGTCACATGACCTGTTATGCGGCATAGGGTATAAAATGCGGAGAAAATACGTTGGCACGTGAGGCGGCGTCAGTAGCGGACCGATGTGCGAATAGGCCGAAGGCAACACAACGCGCCAAGATCCGGATGGCACCGAGGTGGTGTCCAGCAAGTTGCAGCACTGGTGTGGCCATCTTACAATGCTGAAAGTCGGCGTGGGGCGCCCCGTTGGCCTGTGAGTTTGCATCAGTAGCGGACCGATGTGCGAATAGGCCGAAGGCAGCACAACGCGCCAAGATCCGGATGGCACCGAGGTGATGTCTAGCAAGTTGCAGCACTGGTGTGGCCATCTTACAATGCTGAAAGTCGGCGTGGGGCGCCCCGTTGGCCTGTGAGTTTGCGTCAGTAGCGGACCGATGTGCGAATAGGCCGAAGGCAGCACAACGCGCCAAGATCCGGATGGCACCGAGGTGGTGTCTAGTAAGTTGCCGCACTGGTGTGGCCATCCTACAATGTTGAAAGTCGGCGTGGGGCGCCCTGTTGGCCTGTGAGATGGTGTCAGTAGCGGACCGATGTGCGAATAGGCCGAAGGCAGCGCAACAATATTTCCTGAATAGAAGACACCACAAGGCGCTGAGATGCCAAGATCCGGATGGCACCGAGGTGGTGTCTAGTAAGTTGCCGCACTGGTGTGGCAATCCTACAATGGTAAAAGTCGGCGTGGGGTGCCCCGTTGGCCTGTGAGATGGCGTCAGTAGCGGACCGATGTGCGAATGGGGCCAAAGGCAGCGCAACAATATTTTCTGACTAGAAGACACCACAAGGCGCTGAGATGCCAAGATCCGGATGGCATCGAGGTGGTGTCTAGCAAGTTGTGGCACTGGTGTGGCCATCCTACAATGGTAAAAGTCGGCGTGGGGTGCCCCGTTGGCCTGTGAGATGGCGTCAGTAGCGGACCGATGTGCGAATGGGGCCAAAGGCAGCGCAACAATATTTTCTGTATGGAAGATACCACAAGGCGCTGAGATGCCAAGATCCGGATGGCACCGAGGTGATGTCTAGCAAGTTGCTGTACTGGTGTGGCCATCCTACAATGCTGAAACTCGGCGTGGGGCGCCCCGTTGGCCTGTGAGGTGGCGTCAGTAGCGGACCGATGTGTGAATAGGCCGGAACCAGCACAAGGCGCCGGATGTCACCGTGGTGGTTTCATAGTTGAGAGGCACTTCATCTACAGTGGGGCGCCGAGATCCGGATGGCACCGAGGTGATGTCTAGCAAGTTGCTGTACTGGTGTGGTCATCCTACAATGCTGAAACTCGGCGTGGGGCGCCCCATTAGCCTGTGAGATGGCGTCAGTAGCGGACCGATGTGCGAATGGGGCCAAAGGCAGCGCAACAATATTTTTGGAATAGAAGACACCACAAGGCGCTGAGATTCGGTTAGCACCGAGGTGGTGTCTAGCAAGCTATGCAGCTGAGTTGCGTGCGCACTTGCGGCGAATAGGTCGAAGGCAGCACAACAATGTTTTCTGAATAGAAGACACCACAAGGCGCTGAGATTCGGTTACCACCGAGGTGATGTCTAGCAAGTTGCCGCACTGGTGTGGCCATCCTACAAGACTGCTCCGAATAACGGCGTGGGGTGCCCGAAGGGGGGGGGGGGAGGCGGCGTGAACGGGCCTTCCTAGGTGGAGGCTCGTCTGCTGTAGTGGGGCGCCCCTTTACCGTTTCAGTTGCCATTCAGCTGAGTTTCGGCTGCTCTTGATGCTACAGCGACAGGCGGCTGCAACAGGACTCTCAAAATGGCGGCCTGTTCTTTGGATTTGGGCCTGGTCCACTAAAATGGCCCTGGGACACCTTAGAACTCGGACGCTCGATTTTTTTTTCCTTTCCTGTACATGCAAAAAAAGGTAAATGCCCGGTACGTTACACGCTTCATCTGCCACGATGAACTCTCCAGAGGAACCGAAAAAAAATATAGTTATGGTAACTATACCATGCATCGTCATATGGAGAGGTGGCACCAATTAATTATAGTGCTGCATAAAAGAGAGATTTGGAGGAGAACCCCTGACCTGCTAGTACATTCATCAAAGAAGTGGCACTGACAGCATCAGAGGCAAGGGAAACGGTCCCAAATATTTAGAAGAACTTTGGAAAGATTAAAATGACATGTTTAGATTGTGGCAAATTAATTTCATGTGGACAGATGAGTGTTACTCTAATAAATACAGCATATGAACATCATCATAGTCGATGGTTGGTAGAGACATTTTGACTATATCCTGGACCTGCCCGTCCTCGCCCAAAATGGCGCCGGAATAAATGGGACTCGTAACTCCTTGTTGTGTACTGGTTGCAGAACCTTGAAATCACGAGATACGTATGCAGTTTTGAAGCACATGGCGGGCGGGGACGAGAATTGATTGAATATTTCGACATCCCTATTGATATTAAGTTCTGATGTGTTATTGATTACTGTACTATTGAAAGTTCGAATTAACGTCACCCATGGTACTTGCCCGCAAATGTATATCTAGATAAATTTATTGTAACTGGCCCTGTCGTATTTTAATTATAAAATGTACGTCCACCGATTCCGTAACTGTTAGACACCTTAGTTATTGCAACCTAATGGCCCGCCCGTTACGTTCCTCTACAGTGTAAATGTCTACTCATCATATACGATTACAGTTTGCTCCGTGGCCGGCCCACGTGGTTATAGGCTCGTATTTGTATAATGAAATTTTCACAATAAAGGTTTTTAAAAGAAAACATGGTAGTAGTATATACATTGGTAAAGTTTTTAATAATAGTCACTGTTTTAGAATCATTAAAAGGCAAGTGAAATAAAGCAGACCAATTACATGAAGGGTAAAAGGTATAATACGAAGGAACGCAGTAAAGATAAATGGTCAAGGGCTGTTGTGTTTTCTACTCCTGCAACATAAAGTGATCGATAAGAATCTCATATTCAGGCGTATCGGCGACTAAGACAGCAGGTCGACCCTCTTTTGCTCAACGGCTCCGTCATGGGACGAAGAAACGCTCTTTTTCTCGAAAAAAGAATATATTTTACTTGCAGGACAGTTGTAAATTTTCCGGGAAAGTACATTAGCCTGGAACATTATAACATATATTTAAGAAAAAATAATGTTCGGAAGTAATAAAAAGCGTAATTTTTAGGTCATATGACCAAGCCTTTCATCATTAGAATAAGAAAAGTAAAATGAACCAATGAAAAGTTTTAACAAGTCACATGACTTGTTATGCTTACGTTACGCGCTGCGCGCCCCGGATGACTTCCGGATGCGCTAACGCGGCGCGTCATATGACGCATTACGTGACAACGCAGGTCCAGAATATAGTCAAAATGTCTCCACCAACCAGCGGTCGGAACACAACCCCTTTCAGCAGGCTAAATAGTTCTGTTAAATGACAACAGAAGGGACAGGCAACAAGAACCATCAGTCAAAGAGGGGAGGGCTAGTTCTTCTCTACCGGGTTACATTGGGGCGCTACCGGAACTGATCGAATTGGTAGTCTACAGTGTTTCTGGATGTTTCAGACTGAAGCTGGGTTTAGCATGAGAGCAGCACCATTTCGTAGCTCCGTCGTGGCCATTCCGCAACCAATCATGGCAGCCGCTCTTTATCGTTATTTTGGGCGGGGTGGGTGGCGGAGCCGAGCTGTTTTGCAGCCATCATTGTGTGGAGTTCAGTTCATCTCACTAGTTTTGTATTTGTCATGAGGGATTGTTCCTAATGTTTCTATTTTAGCGAGGTCAAAAAGAGATCCCATTAGTGGCCTACTGATTTTGCTCGATTCCTTTTCTTTTTTTTTTACACGCTTTTTCGTTATCTGCAAAGACTAAACAGAGTATTGCGACTCTGTGTTTGTTTGTAAATAGAGAATGAACCAAAGAGAACCAATTCTAAAACAGTAAATACTTGGATAACAATCAATCAAATGGAGAGAGAAGCAGGCACGACGTATTACAACGGGGGTAAAGGCCTGCGTTAACTACCTTTCACTATCTGCAAAGAGAGAGTACTCCTAATAGAAATGAGGGGGGGGGCACCATTCAAATCAGATCAGTGTGCATAAACACGAAAATGTTTTCACTTACCACGTACTTGACATTCGACAGCTTATGATATTTGCTATTAAACAACCATTGAAATTCACTGAAAAAACCATAGGTTATAGACCATATATAGTTAGGAATTAGCATTTAAAAAACCTTATTTTACAAAACCATTGAAATTCCATATATAGTTAGTTGCACTAACTATATATCGCGCACCCGCAATCCACTGCTGATGATGTCACATATTACATCATTCATGACATGGTCAGTGACATCACTGATGACATCACTGATGACATCTCAAATGACATCACTGATGACATCACTGATGACATCTCATTTGACATCAATGACCACATCACTGATGATATCATTCATGTGACAATACAATGCATCTCCTCACATTTTAATATAACCTCTGTTTCACCCAGTGTTAAATACAGAGTATAATTTTTGAAACCATTGACACACCAATACTAGTTACTACATACGCACTCACTGATTCCTACGTCTACACACACATTCACTCATTCACCCATACAATCATTCATACATACAATCACTCATGTTTACAACACTATCATATGCACTCATACACCTATACAGACACTCACACTCTGCCACTCATCCATGGAGTTACTCACACACCTAGTCAGTCCTGTAAAGAATCAATCACACTTCCATTTTCTTGTCTATACAGTTAAACATAGAGCACCTTACATTTTCAAACATATACTAACACATACTTACTTTCTTATACAATCATTGATACAAGTACACATTGATCTGCACAGAGTCACACACCTCCCAGCCAGCCACACACACACTCAGTCTCCCATACAAATACTTGGACAATCAATCAATAACCCATATAGTTAATCATATAGCTACTGATCAACACATGCAGCAGTTTACAGAACAACAGACATAATGATGCACAAATTAAGACAGTTTAGTCACTAACCCATGCACTCAGTGAGACACATTTAATCACTCACTCATACATTCAGTCATGCACCTACTAAATCCTTCGTCCAGACACTTATACATCTACTCATTCTTCAATATGTAAAACATATTTAAACTTTACAGAAACACACAGTCACTGGATGATGTCATCAGTGATGTCATCAGTGATGTCATTTGAGATGTCATCAGTGATGTCATCAGTGATGTCCCTGACCATGTCATGAATGATGTAATATGTGACATCATCAGCAGTGGATTGCGGGTGCGCGATATATAGTTAGAGCAACTAACTATATATGGAATTTCAATGGTTTTGTGTGAGTAAAATAAGGTTTTTTAAATGCTAATTCCTAACTATATATGGTCTATAACCTATGGTTTTTTCAGTGAATATATATATATATATATATATATGTATGTATATATATATATATATATATATATATATGTATATATATGTATATATATGTATATATATATATGTATATATATATATATATATATATTCACTGAAAAAACCATAGGTTATAGACCATATATAGTTAGGAATTAGCATTTAAAAAACCTTATTTTACTCACACAAAACCATTGAAATTCCATATATAGTTAGTTGCACTAACTATATATCGCGCACCTGCAATCCACTGCTGATGATGTCACATATTACATCATTCATGACATGGTCAGTGACATCACTGATGACATCACTGATGACATCTCAAATGACATCACTGATGACATCACTGATGACAACATCCAGTGACTGTATGTTTCTGTAAAGTTAAAATATATCTTACATATTGAAGAATGAGTGGATGTATAAGTGTCTGGATGAAGGATTTAGTAGGTGCGTGACTGACTGTATGAGTGAGTGATTAAATGTGTCTCACTGAATGCATGGGTTAGTGACTAAACTGTCTTAATTTGTGCATCATTATGTCTGTTGTTCTGTAAACTGCTGCATGTGTTGATCATTAGCTATACGAGAGGCTATATGTGTTATTAATTGCTTGCCCAAGTATTTCTATGGGAGATTGAGTTTGTGTGGGGGTGGCTGAAAGGTGTGTGACTCTATGCATAGATGTGTGAACAGTTTATTCACTAGGTGTATGAGTTCAAGAGTGCATGTGGAAACAGCTACATGGGCAGTTGACTGTGTGCATGAGTGTATTGATGAGTAAATGGATATCTCAATGCTACATGTCATAGTAAGTACATATGTAAAACACAGTACATGTGAGAGTTGGCATATATAAATAACTGTGCATGAGAGCCACCGAATGAGTGAGTGGTTGTATCGATCATTGTGAACTTGTATCAGGGATTGTATAAGAGAGTAAATATGTGTTAGTATATGTTTCAATAAGTAAGGTGTGTTTAACTGTATAGTTGAAGAAATGGAGATGAGATTGTTTCTTTGCATGACTGACTGGGTGTGTGAGTAACTCCATGGATGAGTGGAAGTGTGTGAGTGTCTGTATACACTGAGTGTATCTAAGATTATATTAGAGTCTGAAGAGGTTTATCGTATTAGCACAAGAATGATGTCAAATGAGATGTCATTACTGATGTCATCAGTGATGTCATTTGAGATGTCATCAGTGATGTCATCAGTGATGTCACTGACCATGTCATGAATGATGTAATATGTGACATCATCAGCAGTGGATTGCAGGTGCGCGATATATAGTTAGTGCAACTAACTATATATGGAATTTCAATGGTTTTGTGTGAGTAAAATAAGGTTTTTTAAATGCTAATTCCTAACTATATATGGTCTATAACCTATGGTTTTTTCAGTGAATTTTCAAGGTTTTGTAAATGCTAATTCCTAACTATATATGGTCTATAACCTATGGTTTTTTCAGTGAATTTCAATGGTTTTTTAATAGCAAATATCATAAGCTGTCGAATGTCAAGTACGTGGTAAGTGAAAACATTTTCGTGTTTATGCACACTGATCTGCTTTGAATGGTGCCCCCCCCCCCTCATTTCTATTAGGAGTACTCTCTCTTTGCAGATAGTGAAAGGTAGTTAACGCAGGTCTTTGCCCCCATTGTAATCCGTCGTGCCTGCTTCTCTCTCCATTTGATTCATTGTTATCCAAGTATTTACTGTTTTAGAATTAGTTCTCTTTGGTTCATTCTCTATTTACAAACAAACACAGAGTCGCAATACTCTGTTTAGTCTTTGCAGATAACGAAAAATCGTGTAAAAAAAAAGAAAAGGAATCGAGCAAAATCAGTAGGCCACTAATGGGATCTCTTTTTGACCTCGCTAAAATAGAAACATTAGGAACAACCCCTCATGACAAATACAAAACTAGTGAGATGAACTGAACTCCACACAATGATGGCTGCAAAACAGCTCGGCTCCGCCACCCACCCCGCCCAAAATAACGATAAAGAACGGCTGCCATGATTGGTTGAGGAATGACCACGACGGAGCTACGAAATGGTGCTGCTCTCATGCTAACCCCAGCTTCAGTCTGAAACATCCAGAAACACTGTAGACTACCAATTCGATCAGTTCCGGTAGCGCCCCAATGTAACCCGGTAGAGAAGAACTAGCCCTCCCCTCTTTGACTGATGGTTCTTGTTGCCTGTCCCTTCTGTTGTCATTTAACAGAACTATTTAGCCTGCTGAAAGGGGTTGTGTTCCGACCGCTGGTTGGTGGAGACATTTTGACTATATTCTGTACCTGCGTTGTCGCGTAATGCGTCATATGACGCGCCGCGTTAGCGCATCCGGAAGTCATCCGGGGCGCGCAGCGCGTAACGTAAGCATAACAAGTCATGTGACTTGTTAATAAAACTTTTCATTGGTTCATTTTACTTTTCTTATTGTAATGATGAAAGGCTTGGTCATATGACCTAAAAATTACGCTTTTCATTACTTCCGAACATTATTTTTTCTTAAATATATGTTATAATGTTCCAGGCTAATGTACTTTCCCGGAAATTTTACAACTGTCCTGCAAGTAAAATATATTCTTTTTTCGAGAAAAAGAGCGTTTCTTCGTCCCATGACGGAGCCGTTGAGCAAAAGAGGGTCGACCTGCTGTCTTAGTCGCCGATACGCCTGAATATGAGATTCTTATCGATCACTTTATGTTGCAGGAATAGAAAACACAACAGCCCTTGACCATTTATCTTTACTGCGTTCCTTCGTATTATACCTTTTACCCTTCATGTAATTGGTCTGCTTTATTTCACTTGCCTTTTAATGATTCTAAAACAGTGACTATTATAAAAAACTTTACCAATGTATATACTACTACCATGTTTTCTTTTAAAAACCTTTATTGTGAAAATTTCATTATACAAATACGAGCCTATAACCACGTGGGCCGGCCACGGAGCAAACTGTAATCGTATATGATGAATAGACATTTACACTGTAGAGGAACGTAACGGGCGGGCCATTAGGTTGCAAGAACTAAGGTGTCTAACAGTTACGGAATCGGTGGACGTACATTTTATAATTAAAATACGACAGGGCCAGTTACAATAAAATTATCTAGATATACATTTGCGGGCAAGTACCATGGGTGACGTTAATTCGAACTTTCAACAGTACAGTAATCAATAACACATCAGAACTTAATATCAATAGGGATGTCGAAATATTCAATCAATTCTCGTCCCCGCCCGCCATGTGCTTCAAAACTGCATACGTATCTCGTGATTTCAAGGTTCTGCAACCAGTACACAACAAGGAGTTACGAGTCCCATTTATTCTGGCGCCATTTTGGGCGAGGACGGGCAGGTCCAGGATATAGTCAAAATGTCTCTACCAACCATCGACTATGATGATGTTCATATGCTGTATTTATTAGAGTAACACTCATCTGTCCACATGAAATTAATTTGCCACAATCTAAACATGTCATTTTAATCTTTCCAAAGTTCTTCTAAATATTTGGGACCGTTTCCCTTGCCTCTGAAGCTCTCAGTGCCACTTCTTTGATGAATGTACTAGCAGGTCAAGGGTTCTCCTCCAAATCTCTCTTTTATGCAGCACTATAATTAATTGGTGCCACCTCTCCATATGACGATGCATGGTATAGTTACCACAACTATATTTTTTTTCGGTTCCTCTGGAGAGTTCATCGTGGCAGATGAAGCGTGTAACGTACCGGGCATTTACCTTTTTTTGCATGTACAGGAAAGGAAAAAAAAATCGAGCGTCCGAGTTCTAAGGTGTCCCAGGGCCATTTTGGTGGACCAGGCCCAAATCCAAAGAACAGCTATCTCACAGGCTAATGGGGCGACCCACGCCGAGTTTCAGCATTGTAGGATGACCACACAAGTACAGCAACTTGCTAGACATCACCTCGGTGCCATCCGGATCTCGGCGCCCCACTGCAGATGAAGTGCCTCTCAACTATGAAACCACCACGGTGACATCCGGATCTTGGCGCGTTGTGCTGCCTTCGGCCTATTCGCACATCGGTCCGCTACTGACGCCATCTCACAGGCTAATGGGGCGACCCACGCCGAGTTTCAGCATTGTAGGATGACCACACCAGTACAGCAACTTGCTAGACATCACCTCGGTGCCATCCGGATCTCGGCGCCCCACTGCAGATGAAGTGCCTCTCAACTATGAAACCACCATGGTGACATCCGGATCTTGGCGCGTTGTGCTGCCTTCGGCCTATTCGCACATCGGTCCGCTACTGACGCCATCTCACAGGCTAATGGGGCGACCCACGCCGAGTTTCAGCATTGTAGGATGACCACACCAACTTGCTAGACATCACCTCAGTGCCATCCGAATCTTGGCATCTCAACGCCTAGTGGTATCTTCCATACAAAAAATATTGTTACGCTGCCTTTGGCCCCATTCGCACATCAGTCCGCAACTTAGACATCACCTCGGTGCCATCCGGATCTTGGCATCTCAGCGCCTTGTGGTGTCAGTCAGAAAATATTGTTGTGCTGCCTTCGGCCTATTCGCACATCGGTCCGCTACTGACGCCATCTCACAGGCCAACGGGGCGCCCCACGCCGACTTTCAGCATTGTAGGATGGCCACACCAGTGCGGCAACTTGCTACACACCACCTCGGTGCCATCCGGATCTTGGCATCTCAGCGCCTTGTGGTGTCTTCTACTCCGGAAATATAGTAGAAAATATTGTTGCGCTGCCTTTGGCCCCATTCACACATCAGTCCGCTACTGACACCATCTCACAGGCCAACGGGGCGCCCCACGCCGACTTTCAACATTGTAGGATGGCCACAGAAGTGCGACAACTTACTAGACACCACCTCGGTGCCATCCGGATCTTGGCGCGTTGTGCTGCCTTCGGCCTATTCGCACATCGGTCCGCTACTGACGCAAACTCACAGGCCAACGGGGCGCCCCACGCCGACTTTCAGCATTGTAGGATGGCCACACCAGTGCGGCAACTTCCTACACACCACCTCGGTGCCTTCCGGATCTTGGCGCGTAGTGAAGCTGCAGCAGCTGCAAATAAGCTTCAGACAGTGTTACAACCGCTGCTCAGAACTCTCAACTATGACACCACCTCGGTGCCATCCGGATCTTGGCGCGTTGTATTGCCTTCGGCCTATTCGCACATCGGTCCGCTACTGACGCCGCCTCACGTGCCAACGTATTTTCTCCGCATTTTATACCCTATGCCGCATAACAGGTCATGTGACTTGTTTATAAAACTTTTCATTGGTTCATTTTACTTTTGGTTTCCTAATGATGGAAGGCTTGATCATATGACCTAAAAACAACACTTTTCATTGGATGAAAACTTTTTTTTTCCCCCAAACGATGAAAGCCCCACCTTGTTTCTGGATGTTTCAGACTAAACTGGCGTCACCATGAGAGCACCACCATCTCGTAGCTCCGTCGTGGTCATTCCGCGAGCAATCATGGCAGCCGTTCCCCACCAGAAGCCTGCAGGAGTCGGGGCCCCCAAAACTTTTGATGAATTCTCAAGGCGGAGGGGACGCTTTCGAGAATGGGGTCCAAGACCTAGCAGACAAGCGTCCGATTTCCAAGGTGTCCCAGGGCCATTTCAGTGGACCAGGCCCAAAAAGGAAACAGCCTGCCGCCATTTTGAGAGTCCTGTGACAGCCGCCTATCGCTGCACCGCAAGAGTGGGCGCAACTCAGCTGAATGGCGGATTTTGACACAGTGGACCAAAAGCGGACGGAATGGCAACTGAAACGGTAAAGGGGCGCCCCACTAAAACAGATGAGACTCCACCTGGAGAGGCCCGTTCACGCCGCCTCCCCCGGGGCGCTCCACGCCGTTATTCGGAGCAGCATTGTAGGATACCAAAACCAGTGCGGCAACTTACTGGACATCACCTTGGTGCCATCGTTCTGCTGCCTTGGAACTATTCGCACAACAGTTTGCTACTGATGACCCACCCCCCGCGACGCCCCACACCGTTATTTGCTGGGTGGCAACTTACTAGACATCACTTTCGTGTCATCTAGATTTCGGCGCGTTCTGCTGCCTTGGAACTATTCGCACAACAGTTTGCTACTGATGACCCACCCCCCGCGACGCCCCACGCCGGAAATCTGGACGTTGTGCTGCGTTGGGACTATTCGCACAGCCGACCGCTACTTCGTTGTTTTTCTCTAAAAATGTTTACATGTTATTACTATTTTTGTTTTCTTGTATATATTTATAAATTATTAAAGTTTTATAATCTTACTACTTTGTCGGAGTGCTATATATTTTTAATGTGACACATAATTGTAAAAACTTTGATGTACAAAGAGTCATCCCTGGAATCTTCCGCTTCACGCTCGGTCCCCTCCCCAATCACAATACAGGATGGTTTTCAGATAATAGCAACGCTTCTGCTGTGACGGATCTCATCGAGTGTGGGCCTTGATCTACTATAACTCCTTTGAAGACGGGTGATTCTTTACAGCTGTGGCCATAAACTACATCTGCAGGGCTAGCTGATAGCCTAGGACCGGCCTGGACAATCGGACACAGAGGAAAAGGAGTGTCAGAGGGTGCGGTAGTGAATAGGGCGAAAGGGAGGTGTCGGGCGGGCACAGGGTGTGATTCTCAGGGAAGAACAGCGCAGATGGGGGGAGGTTTATTACCCATGCATAAAACAGACAGCGGGGGTGACCACTGCCTGGGGGAGATGCTTGCGAGGGTGGGGAGCCATGCTAAGGATCGACAGCGTGCACAGAGTGGATCTGGTCAAGGCATCTAAAATGGCTGCCGTGCACGACAAAAGTGTGGCATTTGAAAAAAGACAAGATGGCGCACACAATGTTTTTCAACAATTCCTGATTTCCTTCTAATCGAACGTTAACAGACGTTGGGGCATATTACCAAAGTTAAGCGATATTTATCCCTAACGATGCATTGCAAAGATTTTTTTACCGTCAGAAATTATCGCAGATAAACCTTGCTATTATCAAAGTTTATCGCAAATACGATAAAAAACGAGCGCAATGCATTAATATCGCTGAAAACTCCGCGATATTCATGCATTACCGAGCTAATGCTCTTAGCCATGTTATCCACCTCCCATTGGATAACATGGCTAAGAACTGCTCAGGGCAGCTGTTACTTTTTGGAGATATTCGCGCTTATCTCGAATATTTCCAAAAGTTGATAATAGGAGATAGCGATGTTAGCGACTGTTTCCAGTCGCTAACATCTTGGCATGCCCACTTTGCATGTCATTAGTGATAAATATCACTCACATGCAAAGTGGGACCCAAGATGGTCGCTATCTCCTACTAGCCGTCGCTAACTGGTGTTAGCAACAGCTAGGTAATACAGATATAATTTTATCTCCGCGAAGCGGAGCGCTGTTACAGATATATATCTTGTTTTTGAACGTTAATTTCTCAAAATGCACTGAAGCACATATATTGAGACATAGCAAAGGCACATCGGGCTACCAGTCCCTAATATTTTACCAAGTTTCGTGCAAATCCATTCAGCCGTTCGATTATTATTATTATTTTTTTTTTTTGCCCCGCGGGGCCCTTTTAAAACCTCCACATCAAACCTAGGGGGTCAGCGAGGATCTACTATGCCCCCTTATGGTCATCAGCCGTTCGATTATTATTATTATTTTTTTTTTTTGCCCCGCGGGGCCCTTTTAAAACCTCCACATCAAACCTAGGGGGTCAGCGAGGATCTACTATGCCCCCTTATGGTCATTTGCCCCTTCGCTTTGGCCTCCTCTTGTCTCTCGATCCTACCGAGAGACAAGATGGCGGCCGCTACGTACTGTTTGGAATGTTTACAGACACCGGAGAGCCAATCAGCTTCGCTTCGCAAAGCTCCGTAACGCGAAAAGTACGCGAAGCGGTGCGCTGTTACAGATATATATCTTTTTTTGAACGTTAATTTCTCAAAATCCACTGAAGCACATATATTGAGACCTAGCAAAGGCACATCGGGCTACCAGTCCCTACAATTTTGCCAAGTTTCGTGCAAATCCATTCAGCCGTTCGATTATTATTATTATTATTTTTTTTTGCCCCGCGGGGCCCTTTTAAAACCTCCACATCAAACCTAGGGGGTCAGCGAGGATCTACTATGCCCCCTTATAGTTATTTCCCCCTTTGTTTTGACCTCCTCTTGTCTCTCGATCCTACCGAGAGACAAGATGGCGGCCGCTACGGACTGTTTGGAATGTTGACAGACGCCGGAGAACCAATCAGCTTCGCTTCACAAAGCTCCGTTGCGCGAAAAGTCCGCGAACCAGAGCGCTAACCGGTCCGCTGTTACAGATATATATCTTTTTTTAAACGTTAATTTCTCAAAATCCACTGGAGCACATATATTGAGACCTACAAAAGGCACATCGGGCTACCAGTCCCTACAATTTTGCCAAGTTTCGTGCAAATCCATTCAGCCGTTCGGGCTAAAAGTGAGGCCAACCGCCCTATGGAAAACTCAATGTTAAAAACACGTTTTGGGACCCCCCTTTTTTCTCGGCCCCCACTGGATGAACCCCCCCCAAATTTTCAAGGGCTGCTCAGAAACAAAATGTGCCATTTTCCTGAAAATTTCAGCCAATTCCGTCCACAAACGCCAAAGTTATTAGACATAGAATTTTCAAAAAACCCATAGAGAAAAAATCCTAACTATATATACCTACTGGCGACCGCCAGTAGGTAATATGCATATATATATATATATATATTACCTACTGGCGGTCGCCAGTAGGTAGTTATAGTTAGGATTGATTTCCATAGGGAAATCGCAACATTCTATTGGGAATAACTTTGGCGCCGGTTGAGGAATCTGCCTGAATTTTTCAGCAACTTTGCCTCGCGGCGCTCCGCACCTTCTCTGAAAGTTTGGGGGGGATTCGTCAAGTGGGGGCCGAGATAAAAGGGGGGTCCCAAAACGTGTTTTCCCCATGTTAATTTCCATAGGGCGGTCGTCGCACTTTTAGCTCGAACGGCTGAATGGATTTTCACCAAACTTGGCAAAATTGTAGGGACTGGTAGCCCGATGTGCCTTTGCTATGTCTCAAGATATGTGCTCCAGAGGATTTTGAGTAATTTAGGTTCAAAAAAATTTATATATCTATGGCAGCGCGCCGGGGAGCGCTCCGGGCGCGCCACGCGACTTGCGCACGGAAAGCTGATTGGCTCTCGGGTGTCTGTAAACATTCGAAACAGTCCGCAGCGGCCACCATCTTGTGTCTCGGTAGGATCGAGACACAAGAGGTGGCAAAAAACAAAGGGAGAAATGACCAAAAGGGGGCAGGGTACCCCCCCTGACCCCCTAGGTTTGATGTGGGGGCCATAAAAGGGTTTTTTTTTCGATTTTCGCGGGGGGACGCCCGGTACGCGCACCGGGGAGCGTACTTTGGTGAAAAATAGTGAAAATAGTAGTGTAAAAAAATCATTTTGAGTGATTAGAGGTAGGGTAGTCTGAAAAGAGCTTTTGGGTTCTGTGGCTGTTTTAGGTACCTACAAGTACGTCCTACACACACCCACACGCAGACAACCCCACACCCCCACACCCACACACTCCCCACAGACAACTCACACACGCACACCTCCACCCACACCTAAACACCCCACACCCCCACACCGACAACTTACACATCCACACCCACACCCACACTCATACACACACCTCACCACCCCCCCAACACACACACACACACACGCACACATAGATACCTCACAGACACACCCCACACATCCCACACTCACACCTCCACCCCCACACATACACACACACCCACACCTCACAGACACACCCACACATCCCACACATACACACATATCTTACACACATACCCCTCACACCCACACACCTCCCACACATACCTCACACACCCACATTTCCACCTACACTCAAACACCCCACACACCCACACCCACACACACACCTTACACACCCACACCCCCACCCACACCCACATACTCCATACACCTACATACACCTATACACCTCACCCCCCCAGACACATACACACACACACACCTCACAGTCACACCCCACCATCCTCCACACACACCTCCCCCGCCCCCACACACATGGGGAAAACTCAGTGAAACAGTAAAATGATAATTTAAAGTGCTTAGAGGTAGGGTAGCTCTGAATAGAATTGTTGTGTTGTGTGGGTGACTTAAGTACCAACATGTAGGTACCAATGCAGAGTCATGTTGTTACAGAAGTTATTGTGGTAAATGGTATCTATACTATAGTCTGTCAGGAAAGCAGAAAGAACATGGAGGCAGGAGATGAAAAAGAGATGTCAAATACACATTGGAGATAATATAGTGGGAGAAAGGAAGTATCTATGAGCAAAATTACTATGTAACATTAAAAAGTTGCACAGTATACTATAAGTCTGACTTTACATTATAATCAATTTGGTACTAGTTTAAGAATTACATATAAAAATGAATAATGTCTCAAACAATTTTAGAATTATTAAATATAAATTTATTTTTCAGATTCTTTTTCAAAATTTGATAGAACTTCTAATATTTGACTGTCAGAAATGTCCTCATTTTGAATCAGCAAATCTACTGATTCTACACATTGAAGTAGTTCATAGTCCCGTGATTCATCCATGAATTCCAAGTTATCATTGGGTACAATAATTTCTTCATTGTTGCTCTCCAGAACAATTTCAAAGGAAATGTTTTGCTCTCCTTCCATTTTCGTGCTGTAATTTGCATAAAAAAATAAATATATCAGTAGGGATAGGGCACTGTTGGGTTTAAATTCAGACAGGTAGTTTGGATTTTTTAACAGTGAATTTATCTTTGGGCTGTGTATGGCATCAGACTGGAAGTAGAAATATAAAAAAGTGTATGTGATGAAGCCTACGTAAATTCATAATTATACAAGACAAGCCTAACTCCATCCATAACTATAATAGAGAAGTCTATCTCAATCTATAACTGTTACAGAGGGATAGTATATAACTATCAGAAAAAGTTTTCCAAATTAACTTAAAGTGAACAACATACTTCAGTTTTCAAAATAATAACTTACCTTTGAGAAAGCAGTTGAAGTTGTCAGTGAAAATGCTCTTGAAATGTACTTTAGGAAGTAGTAGTCAAAATGGCTGTGTTTCCCTCTCATTCTTTATATATATTCAGGTACATAACCAATCAAATGTCATGAAATAATAGTAGAAAATGAAAGTAACATTTTAATTGGTTGTCAATTCTAACACTTCAGATGTCTTTTTGTGAAGTAAATTACCTCAGGATATTTAGAGAGGTCTACAGGCTAAATGGCTCAATGGAATTCCACCAAATTTAGAAAAATGGTAGGGATTGGTATGTAGTATGAGCTATTCTATATTTGGTGAAAGTGTGTCCAGTGGTTTTTATGTAAATTAACTTTTCACATTTTTTCGGAGCGCTTCCCGGTGCGCGCCCCGGTACGCGTACCGGCAGCGCAACGAGAGTCCTCCATTTTGTGTTTCGGTAGATTTGAGACAGAAAATGGAGGACAAACAACATTGGGAATGGGTATCTGGGGGCACGGTAGGCACTCCCTGACCCCCTAGGTTTTCTGAGGGGGTGTTAGGAGGCCCATATAGACCAAAAAAAAATTATTTTTAAATTTTCACGGGGGGAGCGCCCGGTACGCGCACCGGGGAGCGTACCGGAGAGCGTACTTTGGTGAAAAATAGTGAAAAAAGTTAGAAAAAGATAATCTTTTGGAGTGATCAGAGATAGGGTAGTCCTGAAAAGGGCTTTTGGGTTCTGTGGCTGATTTAGGTACCTACAAGTAGGTACCAATGCACAGTCTTAAATTCAGGAGGAATATTCTATTCCCCTCATCTGAGAAGTGCACACCATCTCCTCTGTAGATATCTTGCATGTTGTAACGCAAGTTGTTGTTGTATATTGAACCCATTCCATAGTCTCTCATGTAAGCAGAAACAGATTTATTCACATGTTTCCGTGCTTACTCAAATTGTGGACAAAATTGGTTGGACCAGTTCCATTTCTGTCTTTGGCATATATTGGAAAATACCAAGGCAGTTTGAGGAAAAAGTGCCATCAATTGTTCAAAGGTGTCCTTTAAAAGCATTTTCAGACCTACCCCAGTCAAAGTGCCTAAGTCATTTTCACCACAGTGCAGAATTATGAGGTTAGGGTGTGGCAAATGCAAAAAGGTTTTCACCAATGGTATCAATTGGTGACATCTCAATCCTCTCTGGCCAATCCATTTAATGTTCACATTTGGTAAATCAAGGTTGTGAAAATTTCTGTTAGCTGCATACCTTTGAGCCCAGTGGATATAGCTATGTCCAATAATCCAGACAGAATACATGGTAGAGGAGGTTCTGGTGCAGTCAGATGAAGTGTAGGAATAAAATGGCAGTTGGAACAGTAGGAGTTTGCAAAACAAAACCTGTGGAGTTTCAGTGCTCTTGAATCACAAGCAATGATTGGTAGATTGAGATAGTTGAAAACTGAAAGTTAGGGTGCATGGTTGTGTTCTGTGTAAGAAGTAATTTGAATGGCTAAAAAAAAGTCATTTAAAGAAACATTGCACAAGATAAGCAGGTGTATTCGCAGGTCAAACATCCTTGCTGAGGTGATTTGCAACATTGTAGAATAAACTTTTAAACCTGAGAGCTCAGTGAGGAGGGAGTTGCTATGGTAACAGGTAGAAAGGGCTGAGGGGGGAAGGGTGTTGGTTTGAAAATACAGAGGGAAGAGTTTTGATTGGTTACCATGAGCAATATGTGTGTAGAAACAGAGGTTTTCTGTGCCATTAATGGTTGCAGTGCCTGGAGAACATACCTTTTGCTCTGCTAAAGAAATATTGGTGTGTGTATCTGACACTGTTCTGAATCTCCTACAGCATTTGTAAAGGTGAGTTATGATTCATTTAATATAGATAGAGACTTGTATACTCTATGGAGAAGATTAGGAAGCAAATTGTGGTTTTTTAATGTTGCTTTATGGCATGCTTTTTGATAATGCTTGGTAAAAAGTTTTTACTGCATAGAGGAATTGTATTTTGTAAAATTGTGAGGTTTCAGTAATGACATGGAATGCTTGTACATAGGACCTGTGCTGTGTTTCCTAAATGTGATGTCAAAAACGATTTTGGGGAAAATGAATGGCTTTTACATTTTTGAGTATAATGTGGCGCAGAGGTTTAAAAAGTGACGCATCTACCTACATGCGTCACTTTTTAAATATGGCGCAAAAAGGTACATGTTTGGGCTTTCCTGGGGAGCGTAGGTGGTGAGACTTGTGTCTAAGAGTGCAGTGGACTAGGCTTCATGAAGCCTATCCCCGACTGCACTCTTAGACACAGGCGTCAATTTGACTCTTTACAATGATGTTACCTGTGTTAACTCAGTGTAGGAAGCATATTGAGTTTGTTTGCATAGAGGAATTGTATTTTGTAAAATAGTGAGGTTTCAGTAATGACATGGAATGCTTGTATATAGGACCTGTGCTGTGTTTCCTAAATGTGATGTCAAAAACGATTTTGGGGAAAATGAATGGCTTTTACATTTTTGAGTATAATGTGGCGCAGAGGTTTAAAAAGTGACGCATCTACCTACATGCGTCACTTTTTAAATATGGCGCAAAAAGGTACATGTTTTATACCGCCGATGCGTCACAAAAAGGGACGCATCAGCAGTGCAAAACTGACGCAGGGCCTCATAAATGAGGTTCTTTTTTTTGTGCACACTACTCCAGTTTAGTCCTGTCCACTGCACTCTTGGACACAAGCCTCACCTTTTGTGCTCCCCTGGACAGTCTTACCTATGTTAACTCAGTGTAGGAAGCTCATTGAGTTTCCTTGCATAGAGGAATTGTATTTTGTAAAATTGTGAAGATTCAATAGTGACATGGAATGCTTGTACATAGGACCTGTGCTGTGTTTCTGAAATGTGATGTCAAAAACGAATTTGGAGAAAATGAATGGGTTTTACATTTTTGAGAAGGAATAAAGAGTGTTTGCATGCTTAAAGACATAAATTTGCCCCTTTCACAATGATGTCTCCTGTGTTACCTCAGATTAGGAAGTAGATTGTGCAGATGAGGTGAGGCATGTCCAGAGGTACAGAGGAGGTGAGGCCTTTGTTCAAGACTGTAGTGGGAGAGAGGGCTTTCCTGGGGAGCGTAGGTGCTGAGGCTTTTGTCTAAGAGTGCAGTGGACTAGGCTTCATGAAGCCTATCCCCGACTGCACTCTTAGACACAGGCGTCAATTTGACTCTTTACAATGATGTTACCTGTGTTAACTCAGTGTAGGAAGCATATTGAGTTTGTTTGCATAGAGGAATTGTATTTTGTAAAATAGTGAGGTTTCAGTAATGACATGGAATGCTTGTACATAGGACCTGTGCTGTGTTTCCTAAATGTGATGTCAAAAACGATTTTGGGGAAAATGAATGGCTTTTACATTTTTGAGTATAATGTGGGGCAGAGGTTTAAAAAGTGACGCATCTACCTACATGCGTCACTTTTTAAATATGGCGCAACAAGGCACATGTTTAATGCGCCAATGCGTCACAAAAAGTGATGCATCAGTAGCGCAAAACTGACGCAGGGCTTTATAAATGAGGCTTATTTTTTTCTTTCACACTACTCCAGTTTAGTCCTGTCCACTGCACTCTTGGACACAAGCCTCACGTTTTGTGCTTCCCTGGACAGGCTTCATCACATGAGTATTCCTGCTTAGGCCTTATAATTTTTTTTTAGAATTACATTTGAAAAACAATGAAAAGGTCATATGTATAAGCTTTTCATTACATTACTAAAATATTTTTGCTGCAAATTAATGAGTTTTACATTTTTGAGAACGTTTAAATAGTAGGACCTGCACTGTGTTTCTAAAATGTTATTGAAAAATCGATTTTGGGACTAATCAATGAATTCTACATTTTTGATAAAGAATAAATAGTGTGTGCATGATTACATAAATAAATTTGACATTTTCACAACTATGTCACCTGTGTTACCTGAGATTAGGAAGTAGATTGTGCAGATGAGGTGAGACATGTCCAGAGGGACAGAGGAGGTGAGGTTTATGATCAAGACTGTAGTGGGAGAGAGGCCTTTCCCGGGAAGCATAGGTGGTGAAGCCTGTGTATAAGAGTGCAGTGGACTAGACTTCATGAAGTCTATCCCCTACTGGACTCTTAGACACAGGTCTCATCTTCTTTGTACCTGTGGACAGAGCTGTCTTCCACTATACTCTTCAACACAGGCCTCACCTTTTGTACACCCCTGGAGAATCCTCACCTGATTTGTAACCCTGAATAGATCGTTTGCTTTTTGTCATTGCTTTGTTGTTTGGTAATAGTGGTCTATAATGTGCTATTTGTTTCTTTAACACAGGTTGAAATCAAGGTTTCAAGAGTAAGCAAACATGCCCTCAAGGGAAAGGAAAAGAAAACAACATAACCGCCAAAAAACAAAAACAGCAACGGAATTACAGCACACTTCCACAACAAATACTTCAAAAAACAGGAACCAAGCTCCTGGTAAGACATCATATGATGATCTGATGAAAGAAGCTTATCATATTAAGAGACGCATCTATCATAATAAAATCCGTATAGAGAAAGCTACATACTATGCAGACAGAATCCATGGGGCAGAGAACTCCGCCAAGGAACTGTTCAGCATATACAAGTCTCTAGCCACCCCAAAAACCGCAAGTCTAGACAAAGATCACTCGGTAGCAGCATGCAACCGCATCGCTAACTACTTCGGAGATAAAGTGTCTAAAATTTACGCTGCTTTCCCCGAAATACCTCATGCAGCGGAAGAGCCGGTAGACCTAGTAGCAGAGGAAGATGATCGAAATCAGCTACTTAATTTTACCACCCCCTCACCGGAAGAGCTAGTTAAAATCTGCAGGTCTGTTAAATCTGGCTCTCCCCGAGATCCTGCACCCCCTAAAAGGTTGAGTGACAGTTTGGAGACCCTTGAACCCTACATCAGGCATGTGTTAGATGTCTCTTTCCGATCCAGTTCAATACCTGAGGATTGGAAACAGGCTGTGGTGCTTCCCCTCCGCAAGAAGCCCAGCATTAGCTTTGAGAAACTGGAAAACCTACGCCCCATCTCCTTGCTGCCTTGTTTCTCCAAGGTAGCGGAGAAGGTGGTAAATAAACAGCTAATGACATATGTGGAGGAAGGTAACCATCTTCACCCTACCCAATTCGGGTTTCGGCCCCGTCATTCTACGGAGTCTGCCCTTCTGAGGGCCACCGAAGCTCTCAGGCAGGGTGCAGACGAGGGACAAACAATGGCGCTAATTCTATTAGACCTTAGCGCCGCGTTCGACACTGTAGCACATTCCATCTTGCTACAGTGTCTGAACAAGGTTGGGGTGAGAGGGGCAGCGTTGAAGTGGATTTATTCATTTCTTACTGGCCGGGGTTTCCAAGTGAGGCAGGGTGACCACTACTCTGAGCGAATTCCTTTGGACCAGGGGGTGCCGCAGGGCTCGTCCCTGAGTCCAACACTTTTCAATCTTTATGTCGCTCCGATTGCCACCTTAGTAGAGAGTCACGGCCTCAGTATGGTGTCGTATGCCGACGACACGCAGTTGGTTATCTCCCTGTCGCGCGCACCCGGTCCTTCGGCGGACATCTTCAGAGCATGCATGCAAGATCTTGCTGCCTGGATGTCCGCCAACTGCCTCAAGCTCAACGGAGGCAAGACCGAGGTGCTGGTCGTGGGGGGCTGCCAGTCTTCGTGGACGTCGGCATGGTGGCCATCTTGTCTAGGCCCAACACCCATTCCGTGCCAGAAAGCAAGGAATCTGGGCATCTGGTTTGATACTGCCCTCACCTTTGGCCCTCAGATCAACCAGGTGGTCGGACTATGCTTTGGGACCCTTAAAAGTCTAAGGAAGACTCTGAAGTTCTTGCCTGTGAGAGCCCGACAAACCTTGGTACATGCACTAGTCACATCAAGGATGGACTATGGCAATCTTCTCTATTTAGGCACCTTGGAGAAGAATCTCAATCGCTTACAGGTCCTACAGAATTCCGCTGCCCGATTAGTGCTTAGACTACCCAGAAGAGCCGCTTCTGCAGCGGCCCTACGGTCTCTGCACTGGCTCCCGGTCAGAAGCAGGGTAGAATTTAAAGCACTATGCACGTGCCATCGGATCATTAACGGGAGATCTCCTCTCCCTCTGCAAGGACTTTAGACATCTTACGAGCCTCCCCGATCCTTGAGATCCTCCGGCTCTGGACTCCTGGCTGTTCCTAAGGTGTCTAGAGCACGGATGGGTGGAAGATCTTTCAGATACCTTGCAGCCTCTAGATGGAACAAGCTACCCATGGCACTGCGATTAGAGCCATCAGAATCAATTTTTAGAGCTAAGCTTAAAACTGCTCTATTCGCTCAGTAGGTATGCCGCTTCTGTAAGTTCCAGTAATAAAAGTTTCTCCTCAGCGCGGGGACACGCCGTTGTTGCGTCACCATGCGCTTTATAAAACTCCCTAAATAGAAAATAGAAATAGAAGTCTTTTATACGGAACATATGTACTTAAAAAAAAAATGATGGACAGCATGTAGAAAAAGAGAATGAGAGAGTAAATTTGAAAAGGAAGGAGAGAACCTCAAAGAATCCTACAACTGGAGCAGGAGAGAATAATATGTATAGGAATAGAAGGCAGAATCAGTTTAGAGACATTCGTAAACGAATGTTTCGCAATAGGGTGGTTTTAAATTTGTTAAAAAATATTAGGAAAGGTAAACAGAGACCTGCTTTTTATGAGAAAAAGAAAAGTGTAGAGAAAATTGTTGATCAGGCTTTTGAAGTTAAGAAAAAATTATTTATTTTAATAATCAATAGAATTAGGACACTTAACGAGACAATTGATGTTTTCAAATCAAACAGTAGATGGAAAAGAGTAATTAATCGGACTAATTTTTGTAAAGTTTTTTCTGGAGAATGGATGCACAGTTCAAGTTGTGAGCCATTTTTTAATGAGGAGAGTTACTTCCAGGAGAATGATTTAGTGCATGCAGTTGACACCAGTGGTCGAGCGTATGAAGTGAAAGACGGTTGTCCGATTGAAAAAGAGAAACTTGTGCCTAGAGAACCAGAAGAGGTGTTAACTGATGAAGTTTTAGGGAGACATACTAAGGGTCCAGTGTACACTTGGAAGTGTAGTCGTATTTGTAGTGTGCGACAGGAATCAATTGATTTGTTTTGTAATTTCTTACGTACATATAGTAAGAAAAGTCTAAAGCAGAAAGTGAAGTTGTTGCTAGACTTAGATCCTTGCAGAGTGAGAGAAAACACAGGTTTGCAAGGCCATTCACTGGCTTGTCTTTCTAGAAAAGTCTGTCAGAGTGTTTTTCATCATTTTAGGATGTTAGCAGTGCATCATACCAAAATGAGGAAATTAGTGAGAATGTTGTATTATGCAAAAAGTCCAGCACTTAAGCTTAAACAATTAAACAGTGCTCTTTTGCATGGAACTGAATTAGATGTGAAGAAGATTTGTGAAGAAATTGAGATTTGTTATTTTGGTGAAAAAGAGGATAGTGTAGAAATTGACACAGCAATTCAAGGTAATGTGGAAGACAATGTACAGATTTCAAGTACAGAAAAGTTTGAGCAGGAAATTACCAGGTTTAAGGTGAAATCAAGTGAAAGGCCAAATTTTACTTGTGTGTGTTGTCGACGAAGTCATTATAAGCTTCAAACTAGATTAGTTGATTTATACGTAAAAAGTGAAAAGATGAATAATTATGAGTGGAAGGACACAAATTATTTGTGGGTGGAGAATTGTTTTGATTTGAGTTCTGATCAGCGTATTTGTAAATATTGTTATGATAAATTAAATCAAAACAGAATGCCTGCTAGAGCTGTTCATAATAATCTGGAGTTGGTAGACATTCCCCGTGAATTGATGGATTTAAATACATATGAGTCTATTTTGATTCAATGTGTCCACCCTTATCAGGCAATTGTTCGCATGGAGCCTAAGATAGGGAAATTGCCTCCTACAGATTTGCAGAGAGGATTAAAGGGAAGAGTTGTTTATTTGCCTCTTGATTTAAAAAAAAATATTGATACAATTGGTATAGAAAAAGTAGAAGAGGAACCTTTAGTTATTCTAGTAAATGGGGTTCCGACAAAGAGTAAGAAAATCTGGCAAGATTTAGTGGATGTTAGGAAAGTCAAAAAGGCAACGTTGTATTTAGTCAAAAACAATGAGTATTACAAAGATGTATGTGTTGCAGCAGAGGAAACAGCTGCAGATGAAGAGAGTGATTGTTCAGGCGGCCAAATTGAAAAAGTTGATGTGTCTAGAAGTGAAGAAATATATGAACATTATACTGTTCATCCTTTGCATTCCAAAGACGTAATGGGGAATGCAATTGAATTGTTTCAAATGAAAGCAGCAAAAGGAAGTCCCATTAGTGTATGGGAAGAAAGTTTGGAAGCTCGTTGTTTTCCACAGCTATTTCCAACAGGTCGAGGTGGACGATATGATGATCGTCCACTTCAAATTCCTGCATCTGAATATCGAACTGTAAGATTATATGCTGAAGATCCAAGGTTTCGTCAATGCATTCCCTATTTGTTTCATCTACTGTATGAAAGTGACTTGTCTGGGCTTTCTTATGCAGTAAACCATATACTGAAAAGTAGAGCACATCTGCAAAATGTTTCGGCGAGGGACTTTATGGAGAAAGTGAATCTGCAAGATAATATTTTGGAATCTCATCTAATCAATCTCATGGCATGTCAGCATGGTACAAATGAGTATTGGTACCGTCGTCATGGGGAATTGAAATGTATGCTAAGAAACTTAAGAACTCCTACATGGTTCCTCACTCTTAGCTGTGCCGAGTATGCATGGGACGACTTACTTCTATTTCTACGAGAGGCAAATGCAAATATACAAAATATAGAATTCAAAACACCTGGAGAACTGTGTTCTTTGGATCCAGTGAATGTATGCAGATATTTTAATCATAGATTTGAAGCTATGATGTCTTTTATTACCAACAAAAAAAAATCCTCCCCTTGGAGAGGTTTTGGATTTCTGTTGGAGAAAGGAGTATCAAGTGAGAGGTGCTCCGCACATACATATGTTGTTGTGGATTAAAGATGCACCCAAATTTGGAACAGATTCGGATGAAACAGTGATGAGTTTCATTGAAGAGTATTCAACATGTGTTGTTCCGAAAACTACAGAGGAAAACAGTTTAAGGCAACAAGTTTTACGCTTTCAATCCCATCGTTGTGGAAAGTACTGTCGTCGACAATTCAGAAACAAGGACAAGTTCTACCCAAAATGTCGTTTCGGCTTTCCACGACCAGTGATTTCTAAATGAAGAGTAAATAATTTGATGTCTTCTCTGCGACATACTGTGACGAGGAAATCACAAAAAAATACATACAATTTAAAAAGAAACGAAGAGTCCAAGTACATCAACGACTACAACCTAGTGATTTTGTCCATGTGGAATGCTAACATGGATATTCAGTTTGTTGCTGACAACTCTATTGCTGTGGCTCGATATGTGACGTCTTACATCACAAAAAAAGAAAAGACAGAACTGAAGGAAATGTGGGAGGACATTTCACATGAAAAGAGTCTAAGCAAGAAATTATACAGTTACAGTCTGAAGATGTTGTCGCATCGAGCATATGAATGTTCTGATCGATTGTCGTCAGCAAGTCTCTATGCCAAATCTAGAACCATCATTTGGGTGAGTCTAGGTCTTGCTGCAACACGAAATCGAGTTTTGAAATCTGTACAAGAGATAGAGTATTTGGCGGAGAAAGAACCAGAAAGTACAGATATTTTTAAGACAAACATATGGGATACATACTATCCAAATAGAAGTCCTCATCTTGAGAACGCTTGTCTCTATGAAGTTCTGCAAAGATATATTTATAAGAGGAACATCAGAGAAGATATCAATAATGGAATATATGCTGTCATTGGATGTGAAGGATGTCTAGTGAAACAGAAAAAAGGTGATTTGATTAATCATCGAAAATTGAGTTGTGATAATCCAGATAAAAGCGAATTTTATTATTTGGCTCTTTTGCAACTCTTTAAACCATGGCGTGAAGAAGAGGAACTACTTGGAGATTTTCTCTGTTATGAAGACTCTTTTAATGCAACGAAGGATACCATAGAATGTCCTGTTTTTCCAAATTATCTGCAAATGTTGAATGAAGAAATAGAGCAAGAAGCAACAATTGCTGCAGATATTGCGAGAGACAGTTCTCAAGGCAGTCAGAGTTCTGCTTCATTGAGTCAGGATCCACTAGGAGGACCAATTATCCAAAATGAAGCTGCCACTGCCATGGATGAGGTGGAAAGAGCTATGGAGCAAGCTCAAGAGGATGTATTTAATTTAGAAGATTTGGTGAAAAAATTAAACCTTGAGCAGAAACAGATATATGACGAAGTCACAAAACAGGTTGAACATGGATTGAGTCATTAGAAGAAAGAGTGCTCATGTACATCATTTAAGCCTGTCCGACTGTATGTGAGTGGAGAAGCGGGAACTGGAAAAAGTTTTCTGATTAAAGCAATTGCATCTTATCTGCAGAAAAGGACTGAATCACCGCTGTCTTGTGTTGTTACCGCTCCAACTGGGCTGGCAGCACATAATATTAAAGGGATTACTTTACATCGTTTACTGATGCTGCCAGTGGAGCATGATAACAAATTGCAATATCACAAGCTATCTGGAGATGCGTGTTCCGAAGTTTCGAGAGTCCTGAAGAAAATGAAACTTCTTATCATTGATGAAGTAAGCATGGTGTCAAATATAATGCTTGCTTTTGTGCATTTAAGAATGCAAGAAATTCTTAGAACAGACTATGATGTTTTATTTGGAGGAAAACATATTATTGTTTTTGGAGATCTTCTGCAGTTGACTCCAGTGAAAGGAGAACCTGTGTTCAAAATGCTCACGCATGAAGATACCAGGAAGTGCCTAGGAAGCATTGGGAACGTTAATATATGGTTAAAATTCAAATATGCAGAACTGCTTCAAAATATGCGGCAGGCAAAGGATGAAGATTATAAAAATATTTTACAAGATGTAAGAGTCGGAAAAATAAGTCAGCAAGGGAAAGAAGCTTTACATGGACGGTTAATTTCAAATTTGTACCCAAATGAAAACATTCTTCCAGAGAATATTTTTAAGAAAATTAACGAGAAGAAATCTGGCATATGTTTGATGCCAACTCTGAAAGAATGTTCCATGTTCAACAACAAAATGTTACATTTAGAAAATGAAGAGATAGTGAAACTGGAAGCTACAGATAAAATAGAGCATATGGGAGCAACAATTGTTTTGTCTGAAAATTTGAAATCAAAATTGGATTCATTAGAGAAGACTATATCTAAAACTGCTGGTTTTGAAAAGACTCTGAATGTGTGTTTGAATTGTCGTATCATTTTGAGAAGGAATTTAAATGTTGAAAGAGGTCTGGTAAATGGAGCAATGGGTCATGTTGTTGGTTTTGTGAATTACAAAAATACAGATGAAATTGAAATTTAAAAAATTAAATTTGATGGCATTGATGAAATAGAACAAATTTGTCGTTGTTCAGCTAGATTTTTGCTCGTGAAAGACTTATATGTTCGCCAAAAACAGTTTCCTATTTGTTTGGCATATGCAGTGACAATTCATAAATCTCAAGGTTTAAGTGTAGATAGTGCTTTGGTGAACATTGGAAGTTCTGTGTTTAAAGAGGGTATGGCATATGTGGCATTATCACGAGTCAGAACTTTATTAGGATTGTACTTGATTGAGTGTGATGAAACAAAGATTTGTGCAGATCTAGATTGTGTTAAAGAATACAATAGGTTAAGAAGAGAGTATGCTCCACATTTGACTCAATATCCGCTGTTTGAAAAACGTGGGGTAGGCCGAAAACGAAGAAATGAGATTAATTAGAATGTGAGGTATTAGCAAAAAGGCAAAAAGTAGATAAAAGTGTAATTGTAAAGAGAAAGAAAAAGGATTCTGTTGAAGATGTTGGATTTCAGTTCGAAAACACTTCTGGTGTCAACTGCTATGCTAATGTAGTAGTTAATGTTGTTTTTTTTCTTCAAAATTTACAAAAACAGATTGTCGAAAATCGGGAACAAACATTGTGCTGTTTATTGAATTCTGTGTTAGAGAAATGTAGTAGTGATAGAGCAAAAATAGAAAGTGTTTCAGAAATTAGAAATCTTCTAGACATATGTTCAGGTCAAAATCAATTTTCACAGATAATTCAGCAGGATTGTCAGGAATTTTTAATGTATATGTTTGATGTATTGGAAGATGAAGGAGTAGATATAAAAAATCTTTTTAACCTTTCTTATCAATGGCAACATGACTGTGATAACTGTGCTTCATCAAGTACTACTAGAATAGACTCTGAAAGATTTATATATTTGACTTTACCAGACTGCAAATCAGTGCCTTTTAATAATCTAGTTAAAGCAGCGGATCACAATATGGTGTGTACCCAATGTAAGTCTATAATGCTGTCCACATTATTCATACAAAGTTATGGTCACTATGTCATTTTAATGTTCCAACGATGTAGACCTGATGGAACTAAATTGACAACTTCTATTAAAAATTACGTGGCTTCTCAGTTATCGATATCAGGAAGAACCTTTGCAACTGTAGCTATTATTTTTCATGACGGTCCTTCTACAACATCAGGGCATTACACATGCTATTTAAAAACTTCTAAAGGTTGGACCCAATGTAACGACACTCATTTGACTTTCAAACAACGTTTGCCTTTTGGCTTTATAAATTCATACCTACTGTTTTTACAGCCAAAATTTAGGTAAAAGTAATTGGCCTATGAAGACGGGAGCAGTTAATAAAGGTTATTTTGCTGTTTAAAAATATATTCTGAGTAAAAGTGATCCAGGCAATATAAAAAATTGACTTGTCATATAGGTACTGTAAGTGTCTCTCATAGTAAGTGATATTAGTATTATACAAAATGATGAACATGACTGAGACAGAGATGGTTTTACAAATACTTAAATATTGTGAAAATGTTGTAGAGCCTTTCTTTCAGAACGTTGGGAAAAAGGTCATTTCAAAGTGCCTTAGAATTAATTTGAAAATATACTCATACATCTGACACTATTTGGCCAAATGGAAAGGTGCAGGAATGAGTAAAGAGTCATGACTGAAAAAAAGGAGTATATGAAAATATTTCAGATGTTTTTGGAGCTTTTCTTGTAGAAAGTCGATGAAATGGATTTTTAAGTGAACAGCAAAGTACTTTGCAACGAGAAAAGGACCTTCATTATACAGTATTTGGCCTCAAGGAAAAGTAAGTCAATCAAAGATTAGCGTACATTTGTCATTTGTCAGTATCTACGTTTTTTTTAAAAAAACAATCTTTTAGATTGTGGTTTTTTTTCCCGCTGTCATATGATGAGTAATTTGAACTCACTGTTTTAAGTGAAATTCAATATATTCTGAGAACAGCAAAAATAAACTATGTAACATGTTGTACAAGTTATTTTATACTTTGGATTGTGTAAATTAAATTGTATTCCCATTCTCTGACACTCACTTTCCTTTTTCCATCCTCTTTCAGCTCTTTTTACTCACTTATAAAGTCTTTCTCTCATTCTCTGTAACCCCCGTTCCTTTACTCCACTTCTTTGACAACCCCTCATTCTCATTTCAACTGTGTGCATCCCCTCTCTCCCTTGCATAACTTTTCAGCTTTCAGTCTCTCTGCTTTACTTCCCTTTTCCGTATTTTCCTCCTTTGCTCTTTTAGTAATTCCTGTTTACTCACTCAGCAGTATTATTGCACTCTATCACTATAAATCACCCACTCTCCCTCGCTTATCTTTGTTTGCTCCTTACTTTTGACCTCTTCTCTCTATTTTTCGTTCACTGCTTCTATGTCCTCAGTGCCTCACTCTCCTTGTGTTATGTTCAGTTGTGTTTATCTACCTTCTATCACTTCTTTTACAATAACTTCACTGCTCCCCTCCCATCGTTTTTCATCCCATTTCTTTTACTCTGGTTCCATTACTATCCCTCTTTTCCTTTCTTTCAATGTCCTTCTCTTTACTTTCATCACCAAATTATTTTCTTTCAGTACCACTGTTTTAGTCATCTTCTCTCTTTTCTTTTTTTGCTCTCTTACTCATTTCCTTTTTTCACTCATTGTACTCCACCTCACTCAGTTTTTCTCTAGTGTGTCTGCCTACTAACTTCCTCAGTCCATTTCCCTCAATCGTTGTATATTATCCTCTCCCCCTTCATCCTTTCACTCTATGACGGTTCTTCACTTACTCTCAGTTATCTTCTATTCCTCATTCTTCTAAATGCATCCTTAATTAGACTGTTTTCTGTCTCAGTCATTATCTTTTTACTTACTTCTGTTTCCTGATTTAGTTTTGCTAACTCACATTGTTTTAGTATCTTTCTTACCTTCAGTTCATTTCCCTGTTCTTCTCTCTCTCTTTGTCAGTGAATCTATATGCCTTACTCTTTGTAATTTTCTCTCCTTCTATTTCTTTTTCTCTCTTTTTGTCCTTCTACCTTACTTTATTTCCCTTTATGTGTCCTTCACTCTTACTTTATTTCTAAATAGATTGTTATGATTTTTAACCTCTTCATTTGTATCTTTTAATTTAAAATACATATTTCATTAATTATAACTTATTTTTTCTTCTCTCTTTCACAGATGCAAACTGTAGTAAAAAAAATTAATTAAAGTTACATTTATTATATGGTAAGTATGACTAAAAAAATGTAGTTTGTCATCACCCTTTGCTTTAAGCTCACTAACATTTTCTCAATCAACCTCACTCCTGTGTCTTCACTCTGCTTCCCTTACTTATTCTTATTCTACATGTTTACTCCCCTTTCCCTATTTTCCCTCTCATATTCAACTTCTTTCAATCCCTATTCTTTACTTCACTTACCCTCTGTTCCCTTCCTTTGCTTCTTCACTCATTCTCTTTTTCTTAATCATTTACCTTACTCCTACACATACACCTCATCCCCCTCCCAACACATACACACTCCTCTAACATACACCCCACACACACACACCACACACACCTCATACACACAAAAAAACCTCCCACACACACACCTCAAACACACACACACATTCCATACACACACATACATCGAACACATATACACCCCACACTCATACACTCCTCACACATATTTCACACACCCTCACCTCCACCCACACCGAAACACCCCACACAGCCACACCCACAGACACACCTTACACACCCACACCCCGACCTACACCCACTGACTCCCTATAAGTCACACACACTGCATTACTTATCTTTCTTTGCTGTTTCACTCAAGCCCATTCAGGTACTGTTTCCTTTACTCTCTTTGTCCTTTCTCTTTCTCACTCCCCATGTCTTATCCTAATTCAATTTTCCCCCCTCTTTCACCCCTCTTTACTTAGACTACCTGGTCTTTTCTCACTTTCCCTCATCGTTCTTCATTTATCCCGGTTCCGCCACTACCCTTCATTCCCCATTTTTTACTGTCCTTTCTTTTTCTTTCAACAGCCAGTCACATTCTCCCACTATCTCTACTTTAGTCTTCTTCCTCTCTCTTCCCTTCTTTCGCTCCTTTAGTCATTTTACTTTTCTCACTTTCACCCTATTACACCTTCTCTGTTTTTTACTATGTAATAAACAATCCCTCTGTGTTCATCCTGTAGCTCTCTTTCTCTTAACATTACTCTCTTTGTGTTCTTCCCTCATGCTAACTCCTTCATAAAAAAAAAAAAATTCTATTTTTTTGGGGGGCGTGTCCCGGTACGGGTACCCTTAGAAAAAAAAAATTGACAGAGATTCATTAAAAATATAGGTTATTTTTATAAATGAAAGGTAGTTCTAAAAAGAACTGTTTTTTTCTTCTTTTTGTTGTTTTATATTTTTTTTATGTTTTTTTTAACATTTTGTACTTTTTTTGGCTTTTCAAAACAGTTTTATATTTTTTTGTATTTTTTATGGGGAGAAACAAAAAACAGGGAATTGTAAATGGCTCAACAGGAGCAAAAAACAAAAAAACTGAAAAAATTACTGGTTTTTGGGGCATTTGTGATTGTCACCAGCAAGGACGACGAGCTTCATGCTCTTTTCACCATAGGCGATGAGCTTGCCACATGCAATACAGGTGATTCTAAAATCACCAAATCGTTCCTGGATACAAGGCATCACCTCTGATGTTTCTGGTCCCGATTGAGTGGGTTGCTTTCTTTTGGAGCTGGTCCTTGAACACTGGGGGAGGTGACTGGCCAGTTCCCTGATCTCTGCACGAGAATAGTTAGCAGGATGCTTCCGGGTCATATGCCGAATCATGGTATTATTACCAAATGAATATTTTTTATCTGGATTGCCCCTTTAGAGTTCTGCACCACAGATTCGACATGTTACCTTGGCCGCATTAACTTTTTTCTTGCCCTCTGGAAGTGAAAAAAACTCCCATACAATGTGTTCTTTTGGCTTGTATGGGGTATTTTGTTCAGGCAGCCATCTGCTCCCCTCCTCCTCTTCCTCTTCCTCCTCCTCCTCTTCTCTACCACCAATGTATTGTTGTGGTGGTCCTCTTGGTGGTTGTGGTGGTGGTGGTGGTGCAGATGCTCCAGCTGTTGCTGCTACAGTACCCATTTCAAAGTACAAAAGATTTGTCTCTGTAGATGAAACAGGTCTTCCTCAGTCAAAGGACAAAGTCAGAGTAAGGAAGAAAGGTGGAGTTTTTTATCATTTGGAGAAAAAAAAACTGTGCTGAACCAATCAGAAGTGTTATTTTCAGGTCACAAGACGAAGGCTTTACTCATTTGGAAACCAAAACTGTTCTGCACCAATAGAAAGTGTTATTTTCAGGTCACAAGACCCAGGCTGGTCACAAGACCCAGGCATTACTCACTTAGAAACCAAAACTGTTCTGCACCAATAGAAAGTGTTATTTTCAAGTCACATGACCCGACGCGCTTACGCTACGCGCCCCGGGGCGCACCCGTAGTCGCGCTCCAGGGCGCGCCCGCGGGTTCGTAGCGTAAGCGCGTCAGGACGTTTCGCGATCGTATGCGATTGCGTGCTTTCGGTTGCGATTACGCTGGGCGTCATATGACGCATCACACGTGTACGCGATACGTCACGATGTTGTTTTCGTTCGCGGCAATAGCGCCCCGGGGCGCGCCGTAATATTGCGCTTACCCGTGCGTTCACCGATATGCGCCCCCGGGTTAAAAAAATAAATAAATAAATAATTTACATATTTATACAATATAAAATTCGTTTTAAAATGTTTCACTTTCTATACCTATAAAGATTTGCTATTAAAAAACCATTGAAATTCACTGAAAAAATCATAGGTTTCACACCAGTTATAGTTAGGAATTAGCATTTAAAAAACCTATTAAATTCACTGAAAAAAACATAATTTTTACACCAGTTATAGTTAGCTGGAAATTTTACTTGCATAAAACCATTGAAATTCCCAAGTTATAGTTAGTTGGACTCACTACAACTTGCGCGTGCAATGCACTGCTGATGACGTCACATATTACATCACTCATGACATGGTCAGTGACATCACTCATGACATCACTGATGACACCATCCAGTGAATGTGTGTCTTTCTGAAAAATAAATATGTGTTATATATGTATATGTAAAAGTTGATGGAAGAATAAATGTTTAAATAGGTGTTTATATGGATGTTTTAAAAAAAAATTGATTGGTTAACTGGTTTATTAAGTGTATCTTAGTGAATACATATATTAGAGAGTAATGTTTAAATAATGTGTGCATTTTTGTGTGTGACTGCATGTTTGTTGTACTTGCATGTGTGCTGCTGATCCAGAACACTGGAGGCTATTCTTGTCTTATTAATGAGGGCACTAACGGCTTGCGAATGGGAGGTGTTACCTATGGCAGAACACAGGCTCCGACATGCTGTACATAAATCTTAGCATATGGTGTGCATCCATAGCAAAAGGATGATTCTTTAAATTGTAGGTAATTCTTGTCATAAATAGCATATTGTATGTAATCCTTGACATAAGGGGCCCACCGGTGAAAAAAATGAAGATCGTCGCATAGTGGAAGTAATTTCTGACCTATGACATTTGAAGAAATGGGATCCACTCCTAGGAAAGTCCAGGCTTTTCTTACGCAATTTGAAAGTACTGGAATATTTCATGAATGCTCTTTCAAGGTTTATGGTGTTTTAGCAAATTTGACCAAATTTTTTTTTAATGACTTGGGAGAAGCCCACTCTCCCCAAAACCACCTACAAGAAGTCTCTTTACTCATTTTGCTTGTTGTAATTCATGGGAAGTATCACCCGCCACAAAGATTTTTAGCTAACACTAGTGAGCAGAATTGGCAGGGTGCATAGGGGTCAGTTTAAGAGTAGAGTGCACACTGTGTCTACCAAAAGGACTGCAGCAGAGATTTGGCAATAAAATAAGAGCACTGTCTAATCGTAAAATGGATATATTGGCTTACATCTCAAAAGTGTTTTCCAATACCTGTATTTCCTCCTGATTCATAGGTAAAAGTGGGTCATGTGGTCCAGGCTGTCCCAATAACTCGGTGAATCTGGAACTCATGGCTGAGGGAGCTGGCCATATGTAGTCTGCTTTAGTTGGGGAGTGCGAACTGAGACAGTGGGTTGGTGCGGGAGGAAGGATCGACCTGAGTCTGTTGAGGATGCAGCAAAGGTCGTGTCTATCAGAGTGTTGGGATTGGAGGGCAGACCAAACTGCTTATCCTGCACGACACAAACGTAAATGTGGAAGAACAATAAAATGCTCAGATGCTTTTGCCTCATTACTGTGATTACCACACCCACTTTGAAAGAGGGAGGGGGAGGAGGGCACAATCAATGTCACCATGTGGCCCTCCACTTACCCGTCCCATGAAGCCTTATTGATTTCAATACAGACGCCCTGGACTGCTTTCCCCTTTAAGGCCTTGCCGCGAACGTCCCGTCAAGAAGAAAACAACCTGGGTCCCTGCAACCATAACCCACGCACTCAGCTCCACTCCCCCCTAGTTGCATGTATCACATTGTATCCCCTTTGTAATAAAGCCAACGACACACTTCTTGTGGTGGTCAATTGTTGGCCACTGTTTTATTTAGGAATACACGTATATATCTACTCAGTATCTTATTACATATCATTTGGTACGCTTACTCGTCGCTGTGAGTTATCTGGTCAGTTCATTCAGTTGGATTTTCTTTTTGTCCCGCGTGAGAGTGGGGAGTGTAGCCGCTGTCCCGGAGTTAGGCCCAACTCGCTACCTGTCGGACTCCTGTTGTGCTCTGCCAACCAGCGGGGGCTGGGCTGCGAGCGCCGTCTCCATTTGCTACTCCCTCTTGGTAGGCCGACTCAACCAGCCGTGAGCCATCGTAAGGTGTACGGTCCTACCCGCCGTCCTTCGGTCCCCCTTGCCCAGCCGTGAGGCATCCCAAGGTAAAGGTTCTTGTCCCGGCACACCGCCCTCCGGTGTGCCTCTGTACCAACCATTCTCCCTGTCGTTCTCCACCGCCAATGCTTTGCTTACTCTTCAGCCCTGCGACATAGCTTTTTCTTGGGTGTGGGTGGGTGGGTCAAAACGATATCCTCCGGCGCTGTGCTGCTCCCCCGCTCCTGACGATAGGAGCCTACCTGGGGAAGCCAGCTTATATCCCCCCCTGGCGTCCCTTGCCCCTGCCGGGGGTGGCCTCCCCATTGGGCCATTCATATGGCACGGGCCCCCATTGGCCGGGGGGCTTGGCACCGCTCGGTCTGCTGCAGTAGGAGGGGGCGAGTGTCTTCCCACTCCGAGGCGGTTTTGGCACCAACAAAAACTGGTTCTGGGTCCGGGGGCACAGCGTTGGTTATGGCGCCGGCCTCCTATGCCCCCCTTGGGGGCTGCCTCTGCGAATCCCGTTGCTCGCATTTGTGAATAGTCCGAAAGAAGTCTTGGAAGGCGGGTCTCGTGAAGAAGCGCCGAAACCAAAGGAGCTGCTGCAGGAGCAAAGATTGCAGTCCGAGCTGAGAAGAGTCTTCAGCAGGGAGGAAGACAGCCTGTTCGCAACGTCATAAAAACGCCAGGAGGCCAACGGTCCCACGAATCGCCCCGCCATGCTCCTGGAGGAATGTGGCTGACCAAGTTACATGGACGGGTCCAGGAACTGAGAGGGACATAGTGAGAGAGGAGGAAGGAGGACGGGGAAAGTAGTACGCCTGCTTATCGGAGAGAGGCAAGTCAGTGGACGCTCTCTCTCCTGGTTGTTTTGTTTGTGTGGTCTGTACTCTCTTAAACCTATCGCCATACAAAGAGCCCGGTGAGGCAACTGGACAGAGGAAGCTGCTAGAGCCATTTTAGTTTACTTTTGTATGCCTATTCGGTGACTGGATAAGGAGATAACTTTTTCTTTGGGTGAACTCATCTCCTTCAATTTGTCCTCTTCCCCCTAAGTCCTGTATAATATTCCTGGGCACTTAACATTGGTTTTTTCTCTTCCCTTAGGGGCACATACATTTGACTGTTCTGGCGTGGCTGGCCAATGAAGCAAGAAGACGATTGACTATAAGACTTTACTGTGTTTATAACTTGGGACAATAAAACAATAAAAGGATTATCTTAATAATCAAAAGGAGAGTACTACATGTTTATTAACATGTGTCCCCGCTAAATCTGACAGAAGGTCTAGTTGCCAATAGGATTAGCCTAGCAATAAAAACATGGTCCATGCTTTACTTAATGCACACAGTCAGCATGTCATGAATCCTAACAATATTATTAGCCAATACTACAGCATGGTGGATGAGGTTTCCCATTGTCAACTGCCACATCATTACATTTCTTTAGGTGACCAAACTCCCTTCAGGAGCCAACAGGAGTAAGACAACCACTATGTCTCAATGGCAGCACACACCTTCTGCCCAATCAAATACTAAACTCAAGGTAACCAATATACGGGCAGATACAAAGCCCCTCTCTCAGGTGTGTTTCTTTCGTTTCACCAAATAAGGTCAGGTGACTTTTGCAATGTGAATAGCAAGAACAAGGGTATGTCGTTCCTAATGGTGGGATGTGGAGGTGGGGAAGGGTGATAATCCAGGTGTCATAATAAGAAGGGTAGAGGGGGAGTAGCTCCTTTAGGAGCAAGAGCCCTCACACAACCCAAGAGGTGCCATGCTTCATCATTGGGCAGCTCCTCGTTGGCCTGGCGCTGCCAAGCCCAACAGGCCATGCGAGGGAGCTCCTTGCCGGAGGTCTTGTCTTTTTGCTGATGTGAGATGGGGTGGAGGGGCATATGTGTTGGAAGTAGTATGAGTAGAGGTGGAAAAGAGTTGTGAAAAAATAAAAATAGCTACAGTAATCAGACAGGGTACTTTTATTTGGCTGGGTCCTTATACAATAGTAAAAACAAGAGACTGTAAAGTTTTAGCTGGAGAAGGGATTTTTTTTGCCTCTCGAGTTTGTGTATGTGGGGGAAAGGGGTCAACATGTTTCATGCCTTTTGTAGTCCAATGGAATCTCGACATTTCGTCAGGACCAGGGGATTCTTGTCTTCTCAAGTAGGGACGGTGTAGGTGTGTGTCTGTGAAGTACCATACCCTATAATTTAGATCTGTGGTGTTGTATAACATATACAACTATACAGTGTACCTTCTGGATCACCTGGAGGGGGGACAAACATCGACATGGTTAAGTAACCAAGGCATCAGTGATATAATGACCGAGGTATACGATATTTGGTTGGAGAACGTTGCAGAGCACTCTAAAGACAGTAATTAATCAACTGGGTAGTTAAACAAGTACTGGGAGATAGAAAATCAAGTTCATCCATTTACAAAGACAGCAAGTATTGATCTATAAAAGTATGAAAAAGCACATTTGTTATTCGTGCAATTGGTCTTGTTGGTATTAATAAGGGAATGGCGGTACCAGTATATTAGAGTGATACACAATATGAGGCTCCACCACGAGGGCAGTGGTTGTGTGCCTTTGCGGGTGAGCCACAGCACATGTAATGCGGATATCCTTCCACAGGGGTTGATAGGCAAAAGCATGTAGGCTACATGGTGTCTTACCTATTAAGGGGGGGGGGGTACTTGCCCCTGGCATAAAAGCTGGAGCGATCGCACCTTGTCGAAGTCTGAGAACCGAAAAGGAAAGGTACAATTGGGAGCCATTAAGTAAAAGACCCAAATTAGCAGTGCTGGGGTTAGGTGGAATCAGGAGGTGCCATTGATTATTATTTGCTCAATTATTTAGTGGGCAGTGAGATAGCCACATAACCGGTAACATGAATTGGCAGGCCTGGTTCCCATGTACCAGTGATTAGGCCGGCAGGGGACCCTTGGTGATGGCCATGATCGAGACAAGCCCTGTGGAATCAGCCCACGGGAGCTTGAACAATGATGACAACGCATGGTCTCAAGAAGTACCTTAGAGACGCACACTCAGCGGAGGGGGATTACAAGTCATGAGATTCAGTAAGGTACTGAAATCCGAGAGGGTGCAGGGTAGCCCAAACTCCCGTCGCACCACATACTCACATGTCTGCATGATGGCAAACTAGTGCGAACCCTCGAGGTGCCTACAGGGGAGTACACAAAGATACTCACATCAATTGGTGCTCCAGGAGTTAGGAGACCTACCCTACATTCAGCTTTCACAGAAAGTGCTGGAGTCTCAAGTGGATGGAACAGTTAACTACTGTGAAAAGGGCATGCTAGCAACAACTAGAGTGTGGACGTGGTGAGGCATAGGTCAACACATGGACGCCATATTGTAATCCTTGACATGGGAGCAATCTTGGAGTGGTGTCAAACGGGGTCCGCTGAAACCAAGCAAATACATATAATAAGAGTCCGAGTGTGGCTGTAAATCGAATAAGAAATATGTTAAACAAAACATGTTTTAGTAACGCGGGAGCCAGATAGCGGCTAACAGTTTCTAAATTGGGCCAATTTTGTGTGCTTCACCTCACCTTCCTGGAGGGTCTGGTAGAGTGTGGGCCCTAAGGGAAAGTACGGCTACCCTTCTTCTTATGGCAGCTGGAATATCACCCGTCCCGCCCCACCATATCCCACAGTGTTATGCTGGACCTGTTAAGCCCCAGTCCTTGTGATTCATGTTGCAATGTGCAAAAAGTAAATCTCTGAATCCCAGAAATTCTGAAACTCGTCCATTAACTATGGTGCTTTCAATAAAGCGCATCACTGTGCTATAGAAGTATCTTAACTTTTTCAGACTACCTCATGGATTTACGTCATGGGTTTCCATGAAATAACTCATTAGCAGAAGCAGTCCAGTGGTTTCATAACACTCTCAGTTTTATTCAGTCATATTGCCTTAATTTCTTTTCTTTCATGCATTTATTGACAATATTCTTTCACAGTTCCTATTTCACCAAATGTGCTTTTGATTCCCTTTGAAATGTTAGTAATTGAATGACAGTGCCGACATGGAGCTAGGTAGTGCAGAGTTGTCCTGTCAGAATATGTATCCTTTCTTGTAGAGGGTGTATTCATGCAACATTATATTCTTCCTAAATTAATATGGACTTTCCTATGGTTTATTTACTCCGTACCTGTTTAGTGGACTCTGTTAAATGTGTCCTTGCATGGGTACCCAACTGATGTATATTTGTGTCTCAATGTAATCATTAATATATAATAATTAAATTCAATATATATGTTTTCCGATAATTGTCAATGTGTATGAAGCGCACACCTAAAGGAATGGCCAGTGCTCAAACTATACATGGTGAGCAGCATGGATGTATCATTTTCTTTTCTTCTGAAGAACAATACAGGAGTAGGTAGCAGGGAAAGCTGGCTGGAGCCAAGATACCCAATGCCTGCCTTACTTAAAAGGAATCTGCCCCATGTAATGGAGAGATTACCTATAGCTGAAGAGCAGATCATACTCAAGTGATCTGAACATGAGACAGAAGTTCTGAACAGAAAGAACTGACCTCAAGAGAACAAGAACAGACCGGCTAGGTGAGTTCACATGAAAAAGGGTTCCCCAACCATAGTACATTTAGTGGCAGTACCTCAGGACATCCTGATGCCTTGGCAGCACCGTTAAACGCCTCAAAGGCCCTTGCCTAGCACACCTGCATTACTTCTAACCCTCCAAACGATTTTAGACACACAGCTTTCCTTTTTATTGCTCTGTCATTGCTCAATCACAATCGCAGCAGTTCTGCGTAATTTACTAGGAAATACATCATGAAAACAACCACGGTTACTCACATTAGCCTCATGAAAAAACACGACTTCATCAAGGCTGCAAAGGTTTGTAGGCCAGCATGATCACCAGCAGACCAATGTGCTGCTCATCCATGTAAGAATATCCTCATTAATATTACTGCAACTAATCCAGCCAGAGGTATTAACAACTCTTTGGATAAAGGTGTCTTCTCAAAAGAACTCCCTAAAAAGACAAGCATTTGCAATGCAATAGGTCTCAGATTTTGGAGAGTTAGAGTTATTGGCAATGTGTTTTGGTTTGGTTTGGAGTGTAGTGGATGCATGTGGTGTGGAGTGGAATTATGTGGGCTGTATTGGAATTGTTAGCTGTGGAATTGTGTGGTGTGGAGTATATTTGTGTAGTGGAATTATGTGGCATGGTGAATAGATGGGGAAAGCAGCACAGAATAGTTAGGATAGGCTGAGGGTGCTGTGGTAAGAGCAGCAGAGTAGGCCATTTCACAAAGAAACAGCGCTCCAGCTGTGTTTGGTCCTTTCTTTTACAATTTATCATTTGTGGGATAGAGCAACTGAAGTGGACTAGGACTACACATCCCAGAATGCTCTAGGATGCTAATGAAACCCCATCATTGGGGAGAGAACGAGTATTTGGTGACCTCTACTCTTGTGCTGAAATTATGTTGAAAAGAGGATAAGGAGACAGTGGGAGGCAGGGCTTGATGGACACAGCTTAAAAAGAGGGTTGTTAGCCTAGAGGGGAAGGTTGAGTGAAAATGCAGCAAATGAAGGCAGTACAGAGGAAGACAGCTGGGTGTAAAGAGTAGGAGGTGAGGGTCCACAAAAAGAAATGCACTGAAATGTTTATAAACATCAGAGGGTAGAGAGTGTTAAACTGGACAGAGAACAGAGTAAATGAGGGTGCTGAGTGGAAGGAGGGGGCTGGATGTGAAGTGGAGAAGAGAAGAGGAAGACTCAGAGGGCTCCCTCACCTCGCTGGTGAAGTAAGTACTGAGACATGTGAGAGATAAAATGAAATAATGCTACTTCAAGATAAGCCAAATTGTAATAGAGAACACTATGTGTGACTGGATAGTGTTACATATCGATTACACTCAAAGACCCAAACCACAATGTTAATAAAACATCCTCACATGAGTCTCCAAGCGTGAGGGAATACAAATTAACTATAGTGCCAGAGTATAAATGCACACAAAATAAAGTCCTGGTCATTGCTTGTACATGTATTAAATGCCAAATGTGATAGAAACGACAGATCTCACTTCTGGTAACCTTATTCAACAAGTAAAAGCAGTAAAGTAGCAAGAATTAGAAGAACTGGTAATCTCTTTTGGAGACAGGAGACTGGTACACTCCTGTAAAATGGAAACCACATAGTTAGGGAAAAGTTATTGTATCACTTGTGCAGAGAAGATGATCAAGATGGGTAAGTAATACAAGGAGTGGTACTGTTAAAAAAGTTGGAGGTATAATTTAGCAAATAATGAAGTAAATTCCATTTTAATATTGCCTTTGGGAAGCATTTTGGCTTGTTTTTTAAATGCCACGGCCGCAATGAAAGAGGATAATAGCCATGATCGGGGCATGGAGTTTATATAGCTCCCGGGGCTCTGCAGCTCATTTCCTTCTCTGACATTGTCGACCCTTGGGGGAAGTAGGGTTCCAGACCAGTCTTCCCCCGGGGTGTTCGATCAAGGGGCTGGAAGGACAAGCTGTGTGGGGTCAGGGAGTTGGTCAAGGGATGGGGATTAGGGCAGGTGATATAAGGGTGCAGGGGAGCAGGATCTTCCTCTTCGTGTACCTGGCACCACTGGGGAGGCTTGATTAATTTTTGGAGTGTAGGATTTTGGAGGTGGTAGCTCGGTCCGAGGAGTGTGTGAGCCAATCTGTCGATTGGAGTGGGCAGGACAGGGCATTAGCCAGGCTTTGAACTTAAGTAAGAAATCGCCTTACCGGACGATCAGCGATGACTGCACCTAATGTGGAGGCCATCCAGGCTGCGCTGAGGGTGCTTGGCCAGGCAGGCCGGGAAGACCTCTTGCGGCCTGATGTTCTTGACCAGGCCTGGATCAGGATTGCCTGCGCTCCGAGGATGGCGTCGGTGGGAGTCGCTGCTGCGGTGGTGACCTGCCAAGAAGAGCCACCACCGGGAAAACGAGGTACGTCAGGGAGGGGGCAGGGGCAGGGGCAACCCAAGAAAGACACCAGGAAGCGCATGGGCAGGTGTCAGAGCCTGCCTACACGTCTGCTAGAGTACGCGTCTGCTTCCAACACGTTGCAGCGGGAGGAGGGGTTTCCAGGGCCTTCATGCATGGCTGCGCGATGCTGCCAAGGTGACGATTGACCCAAGCCGGAGCGAGGGGGGAGGGCGGGGCTTTAAGGAGCCAGCCTGGCAGCATGCTGGGGCCGGCAATGAGCCTGCGATGAGCAAGGGAGGAGAGGGGAGGGGGAGGGGACAGCACCTGGGTGAAGTGCAGGCCGTGAAGTTGTCAGGGCAAAGCGGGAGACAGGTCATGGAGGTTGGGCAGTGGGAGGAGACTCCTATAGACTTCACGTGGAGGCCAGTAGCAGGAACCCCAAAGCAACCAAGGTGATTTGGGGCCCCTCAGCTCATTAATAAGCACCCCCATATGGGGAGGGGCCCAGGGGGCAGCACATCAGCGCAGGCAGAGTCAAGGGAGCTGGGTAGTAGAGGAAAAAGCCCCCTCCCATACTACCCAGCTGGGGCGGGATGACCTCTGAAGAAAAGATCAGGGATCACCGCAGGCTCATCCAAGAGTCGGAGCAGAGGTGGGAGGACCTGTGTGCAGCCAGGGCGGATGGGGGTTTTGACCCTTGGAGGGAGGGGCCACTTATCCCCATGTCAGAGGTGGAGGCCATGACAGTACAGGAAGCCAGTTTTAAGGGGTACAAAGGCAAGTGGGTGTGGGTGGAGGAGGTGAGTCACCCCAAGGTCAGGGACAGCCGAGATGGCTGAGAGACCTGGTGGTGCTGGGGCCTCCTCAGGTTGGAGCAGCCTGAAGTGGGGGTGCAAACCAGCGTTGGAGGCTGGTAGTGATGTGTGGGGACCAGCGGGGCGCAAAACAGTCCAGAGATGCCGGCAGGAAGCAGCAGTGGGACCGCGGTGGGCTACCCTCCAATAAGGGATCGGACATCGACGGCAGTCTTAGAGGATGGTAGTGGTGTGTCTGCAAAGAAAGGAAAAGGGCAGAAGACAGCGGGCATGAAGTGATGTGGACACCTGCGGATATTGAGTAAGAGTTGCTGTTGGACTATGGTGATGAAAGCGATGAGTTTGAAGAGGGTGAATTACAGGATGAGGATGTGACGTGATTGCTGACGGGCAGATCAGGGATGGCAACAGGAAAGCTTGGTGTTTTGCAAGAGGCAAGTCTGGCCAAAGGCAAGAGAAAGTTGGTAAGCCAGAAGAAGATCGGCACCAAGGGGAAGGACCGGGAGGCCCAAGCAAGCCTATCAGGTGAGCGTGACTGGTGGGTTGCTTGGGACGGTGGTCCGAAAGGGGGCGGAAACAAATTTTGCTGGTCAGTGAGTGTAGGGGAGGGGTCCGTGAGGGACACGGAAGCACCATCAAGCATAACAGTGGCGTCTGCGGCGGGGGGAAGGAGAATGGGACAACCACATTTGGTTGGAGCAATTGTCCAGATGGAAAAAATAGATGGGTCAGAAGGAAAGGACAAGAAAGGAGAGGACACACATCACTATATGGGTTTGGACATGCAGTTAGGTTCCCACTTATCAAACAAAACGAGAAACAGAATTTGGAAGCATGAGTGCGTGGATGTCTTTAAAATATTACATAGGGAGATCCAGGCAAAAGAAGGATCGAAAGAAGAGGAGTGGGAGCTGACAAGAAAGAACAGGGTACCTGTTAATATGGAGAACTGGACCTCAGCTCTTCTGATATATGCCAGTATTTATTGTGAAAAGCATCTTGACAGGGCCATAGCTTTATTGAAATACATGGACATCATCTGAAAGGCACAGATGCATTTCGGGGGGGTTTGCATATTTAAGCTATGACGAGGAATTTAGGGCCAGAATCAGCATTGACCCTGATAAAGCATGGGGTGAGGTGGACCAGGAACTGTGGATGCCGTGGATGTCATTCACGCAGTCCTTAGCATCCACACAGACACATAGTGGCCTGCCAGTGACGTATCGGTCCTTTCCGTCACGTCCCGCCCAGACTGGGGCAGGAGGGGGCACTGTTAGTGCAGGGAGTACAGATCCACCACCTAAGCAAGCAAAGGGGGGGCACTGCGGAGCCTGTTGGAATTTCAATAAGGGGTTCTGTTCAAGATACCCCTGCAGATTTTAGCATGAATACTCTAAATGTGGAGGACGGCACCCGCTCACACAGTGCTTTACCTTGGCCACGCCGTCAGAGCAATGGAGTACCACTAAGGGTAGAGGACAGGCTGGGCTGAAGGGCTCCTACCCCAGTTAGAATCGAAGCACTGGGCCCATGGCTCTCGATGTATCCTGTTACAGAAGCTGCATTAAGGATTCAATGGGGATTTACCTAAGGTTTTCGGGTGGTTTACCAGGGTCCCAGTGAAAAGAGTTGGACAGAGAATTTGAAATCAGCCAGGGAGTTGCCACAAGTGGTAGCAGACAAATTGAGAAAAGAAGTGGAGGAAGGCAGGATAGCAGGCCCATTTGACAATTGGCCGGTAGAAGACTTGATTATATCACCTCTAGGGGTGGTTCCTAAGAAAGAGCAGGGAGAATACAGGATGAACCATCATTTATCCTGGCCTGAGGGGAGGTCTGTCAATGACTTCATTACAGAGAAGGATTCGAGGGTGCTGTATGCTTGCGTAGATGACGCAATCCGCCTAGTGAGGTAATGTGGACAGGGGACAGAAATGGCTAAATGTGATGTGAAATCTCCCTTCCATCTACTGCCTTTACACCCTGCGGATTTCTCGTTGCTGGCGATGCAGATTGAGGGGGCCATCTTTGTGGACAAGGTCTTGCCAATGGGCTGTGTGATCTCTTGCGCATTGTTTGAGATGTTCAGCATGTTCCTACAGTGGGTTTTCATGAGGGTTAGTGGTCATCAGGAAGTGTGTCATCGCCTGTATGATTTCTTATTCATTGGAAGAGGCACTTCAGATGATTGTGGGAAAGCTTTACCACAGTTTCAGACTATAGTGCAGTGCTTTGGGTTTCCCCAGGTGTGGGAGAAAACAGCTGGGCCCAGCTGCAGATTGACGTTCTTGGGCATCGAATTGGATTCAGTCCAGTGGATGGCCAGGTTGCCCGTGAGGAAGGTGACAGACATACATGTTTTCCTGTTATGGGTGATTGGAGAAAAGAAGATTGATTTGCGGACAGTGCAGCAGCTCATGGGTTTCCTGAATTTTGCTTGCCTGGTGGTGAGAGCAGAAAAGACGTTCTGCCGACGTCTCAGCATGGCCACGTCTGGCACAGTGCTGCCACACCACAGAGTCAGGATTTCTATGGGTGTCACGGCGGATTTGAGGGGTTGGCAGACATTTATGACTGACTTTAATGGAGTGGCCTTGGACATTGTGGAAGGTTCCGTTTTTCCTGATGCAGCAGGGGCATCTGGTTTTGGTGTCTTTTGGGATGGACGATGGTGCACTGAAGAATGGCCGGGACATTAGTTAAAACAAGGGAGGAGCATAGCTTTCCTACTTTTTCCCATTGTTGGTGGTGTTGGTGGTGTGGGGCCCGGAATTTCAGAACAGGTCGGTGCTATTCCATGTAGAAAACATGACGGTAGAAGAGCTAGTGAACAAACAGAAAGCAAAAGATTTGAGGGTTTTGCGGCTGCTGCATAGTTTTATGCTGGAATGCCTACAACTGAATGTAGTATTTCGTGCAAAGCAAGTTCCAGGAGCAAGTAAGGACATTGCGGATGCTTTGTCTCGTTCGCAGTGGGGCGATTCCAACTATTGGCACCTGGAGCAGATGCATACAAGACAGAGCCGCCAGACTGCATCTGGGCCTGGGGGAGTGAGAGTGATAGGCCTGGTTGAGAAGTCTATAGCATAATCTACAAGGCGCAGCTACAGGCTGGCTTGGGCTGAATTTTGGATAGTTTGTGGACTGGATGTGGATGCATGGAACATGTCACGCCAGGACACTGAGCAGGGAGTTATATGTTTTGCACTCGGTTGTATTGACACGGGTTTTTCACAGATAACGATAACTGGGAAGTTGGCAGGGATCTCTTTTTATGGTAAATTGTACATGGGGTGTGACCTGGTAAAAGATGAGATACTAAGTAAAATGTTAAAAGCTTGGGGTCGGGGCGAGCGAGGGGATGGGAAGGACGCCAAGGGATGCGATTACGTTTGAATTGTGGATTTTTGGGGGGGCGTTTCAGGGTTGTTGGGCACGAAGGGGCAGACCGGGTGAACATACTAGGAAATACGATTGGATGGGGATTTGGCTGGGGCATACCAAAACGGATCAGGCGGGTAGTGGTAAATGGGTGTGGATGAATGAGACTGGATGCAGGGAAGCGTGCCCGGTGCAAGAATGGCAAATTTTCTTGAGTAGGTCTGGAGGACGGTTGGTTGAAATCTTTTGTCACTCGTCCAGGGAGAGATTGAAGGCGTTTCAGTTGTTGGCGGTATTGCACATGGCTTTAAAGTGTTTGGGTAGGGACCCTGCTAGATGTGGCACACACTCTTTCCGCATTACAGCAGCTAAGGTGGCGGTAGGTCTGGGGTGGTCATGGGACAGAATACGTCAGATTGGGAGGTGGAGGTCCATGTGCTGCGAGAGATATGTGTGCAAATAGGGATGAGATGGTTTCCGGGGGAGGTACTGCAGCGACTAACGAAGGAACCTCAATTTGTGCACTAACATCGTTTTCTTGTCATAGGCTTTGTGGGTGGCCCAGGGACCAAGATGGTTACCTGGTTCGTCGGACACTATTTCATACATTGGGCAACCAGATATGTAGATAAACAGGTCTACGGTCGTATACTGAGTCTGAAGAGCAGCCATCACAAAGTGCATTGGTGGGGTAGAGGAGGGATGTGTTGGGGGCAACACTGCCCTGGCTGACAAAAATGATATCGTAGAGAGGAGGCCCTGATATGTTGGACCTGCACCTGGGCGAAAATGACTTGATACGTTTGTCAGGTTTGGCAATACTACAGCATATGCAGAGGGATCTGGAAGTCATGAAAAGGAATCTGGTGGGAATGTACATTGTGTTTACTGAGTTTGTGCTGCGAAAGGTGTGGAAAGGGACAGTGAAGCCTGCGGCAGTAGAAAAAGCCAGCAGGAAGTTAAACAGGGCTAGGAGAGGTTTTTGCGCCTCTGGAGGCTAAAAAGTGATTGCCCATGTTAGGCTCCGGTTGGAGGAGCCTTTGCTGTTTAGGGATGATGGAGTTCACCTTTCACAACTCGGGAATGCTTACTATATGATGGAGATGCAGGAGATTACAAGCAGATTGTGGAATGAATCCATTTGGTGTCACAGGGATGTTACAGAATGATGGCGAAAGGTGCACAGTAGAAGGGGGTGCGGCAGGTTACTGTCCTACGGGCATTTCCTGGTTGGCAGTACTTTGGAGGGGTGGGGAGTCATTGACGGGGGGACAGGTGAATGATGGGGGTGTGGGATGCAAGAGTGCGACAGCTGGAAATACAGAAGAGGGTGTTGAAAGATAAGTGAGGAGGTGAATGGAGAGAAGGAGGAGGTCACAGAGTGAGAATGGATGGTGAATGAACGGTTTGTGGTTGGGGATTGTTATAGTTAAATTATGTTTTGGTTAAATTATTGTTTTTACAATAGGCCTGGGCGTTAAATTCCGCTCCACTCGCGGAATTCAGGCAATTTCGCATTCCGCGGCGAAGGCGAAATTGCCAAAAATTCCACGATCCGCGGTGTAGTGGAATAATTTTCTTTTTCGCGCTTTAAAAATGTGTTGTAGCGCGCACGATAGCGACTTACCGGGATCCCTGCGTTTGCCCTCAACTTTTCCTATCCATTCGCGTGCGCCACGAGATTTTGGTAGCCGGCCACGCAATCCCACGAGAGTGTGCGATTTCGAACACGTCATTCACCGCGCCATCGGACACCGCAAGAGTGTGGATCGCGAACACGTCATTCGTCGTGCCATCGTGCACCGCGAGAGATTGCGATTGCAAACAGGTGATTTGGTCGTGCCATCGGACATCTGGTGGAATGTTGGTAAAGCTTGCGATCCCGAACACGCAAAATTTTCAATCTGGAGAAGAATAATATCTCGAGCAACATAAAACCTTCTATAAAATGATGATTTGGATGAAAAAAACTCCTCAGATTGACATTTGGCTGTCCTTTTCTGTCAAACTTTTTTGGGGGAAAGGGAGGAAGTGCCACAGAGTCTCCAACTGTTCCTGTCCAGCAGGCTCCTCCCAGTGCTTTGTCCATCTCTTGTTCATTTTTCATTTGGATTTGAGCTGGAAGGATCACTCTTTGTGTCTGCTGCATCATTATCATTGGATTTGAAGACTTTTGGATTTGAGATTTTACAAGAAAGTTGGTGTTTGTTTGTTTGGAGCTTTGCAGTTGCTGCAACTAAAATGTTGGTACTTTTCATCATTTAAAAAAAAAATAGTTGTGGGTAGCCAGTAGACCCAGAACTAGTCATGGGTGCGTGCATCATGAAACAACTGTTACTTTGCTGTGTGTTGTATTTATTTCAAACCTCATTTAGGGCATGGATGGCATTGGATTGAACTGCAAAATGTGTATTTTTGGGTGTATTTCAGTTTTTGGGTGTGTGTTAAATAAATGCCTTTGTTGTATGTGGTGTGTTGCAGGCCAAGTTTAGCCCTGTGGATTTTCATTTTTGCATTTTATTGCATTACACGCAAAGCAGTGTGGTTCAGCATACATCCTTTGCCTAGCTATTATAGGCCTGTTTTCAGTACATTGTCTTCCAGGCCTCCTGCTTGTTGCTTGTGATTTGTGAGTGTCCATATGGCTTGTGGCCATTTCTGGCCAGAGTTATAAGTGTGCTGCTTTTGCCATAAAGGCCTGCAGGTGTTTCCTTTGTGGCTTCTGCTTTTGTTGTGTGGGCCTGGCCATGAGGCAGGCGGGCATTTTGAAGCCAGGCAGTGTGCTTTTTGCCGTAGGCCTGCATTGTCTGTCTTCAGTTTCTTGTTGTTGCCGGCCTGGCCATAAGGCTGGTGGCCATTTTGAAGCCAGGCAGTGTGCTTTTTGCCATAGGCCTGCATTGTCTGTCTTCAGTTTCTTGGTGTTGTGGGTCTGGCCATGTGGCTGGTGGCCATTTTGAAGCCCGGTAGTATGCGTTTATCCATAGGCCTGCAAGCTTGTGGCCTAGTCTGCCAACAAGCCTTTCATCCAGTAGGCTCAGAGGTAGTCAGGGGTGCATGAAACAACTTTCTGTGTGTACTATTGACTTTAAACATCATTTAGGGCATGGATGGCATTGGATTGTATTGCAAAACATGTATTTTTGGGTGTATTTCAGTTTTCAGGTGTGTATAAATACCTTTGTTGTGTGTGGTGTGTTGTATACCTTGCAGACCTTGTTTATCCCTGTGTATTCTCGTTTTTGCATTTTATTGCTTTACAGGCAAAGCAGTGTAGTTTAGTATGCAGCCTTTGCTAGGCTATTATAGGCCTGTTTTCCGTACATTGTTTTCCAGGCCTCCTGCTTGTTACTTGTGATTTGTGAGTGTCCATAAGGCTGGTGGCCATTTCTGGTAGGAGTTATATAGTGTGTTGCTTTTGCCATATAGGCCTGCATGTGTTTCCTTTGTGGCCTAGGCTTCTTGTTGTTGTTGGCCTGGCCATGAGGCTGGTGGCCATTTTGAAGCCAGGCAGGGTGCTTTTGGCCATAGGCCTGCATTGTCTGTCTTCAGTTTCTTGTTGTTGTGGGCCTGGCCATAAGACTTGTGGCCATTTTGAAGCCAGGCAGTGTGCTTTTTGCTATTGGCCTGCATTGTCTGTCTTCAGTGTGTTGTGGTTGTGGACCTGGCCATGAGGCTGGCAGCCATTTTTAAGCCATGCAGTGTGCTTTTTGCCATAGGCCTGCATTGTCTGTCTTCAGTTTCTCGTTGTTTTGGGCCTGGCCATGTGGCTGGTGGTCATTTTGAAGTCCGGTAGTGTGCTTTTATCCATAGGCCTGCAAGCTTGTGGTCTAGTCTGCCAACAGGCCTTTCATCCAGTAGGCTCAGAGGTAGTCAGGGGTGCATGAAACAACTGATTCTGGGTGTTCAGTTAAATTTAAACATCATTCAGAGCATGGTTGGCATTGGATTGAATTGCAAAATGTGTATTTTTGGGTGTATTTTAGTTTTTGGGTTTGTGTTAAATAAATGACTTTGTTGTGTGTGGTGTGTTGTGTAGACCTAGTTTAGCACTGTGTCATTTCGCTTTTTGCGTTTTATTGCATTATAGGCACAACAATGTGGTTTAGCATGCAGCCTTTGCCTTGCTATTATAGGCCTGTTTTCAGTACATTGTTTTCCAGGCCTCCTGCTTGTTGCTTGTGATTTGTGAGTGTCCATGTAGCAGTGGACATTTCTGGTGGGAGTTATAAGTGTGCTGCTTTTGCCATATAGGCCTGCATGGTTTTCCTCTTGGCTTACTGCTTCCATCCATCCTCTTTGCCAGCTGCAGCTCTTTGAATGATGTGATGAGCAAATAATTTAATGCCAAACAGGGTTCACTTCCATTACATTTGAACTTCTGTTGTTGTTCCTCTTATTTCCTATCCTTCCAGAGAGTGTGCACAGTATACCACGAAAGCCCTTGTTGACAAAGTCTCACAAATGGCTACACTAAGTTATACATTTTATTTGTTTGTTTGTACTGGTAGTAATTGAACCACAACAACAAATGTAACGTTTCACTGATGATCTTATCTTGGCTTCTTTGCTTTAGGTGCACAAAAAGACAGAGGAAGAGGTGTCATCATCACCCATTGTACTGCCAGACAAAAGTCCTGCTGCGCACCACGTCACGTCCATGTGTGACCACAGACGTCTCTGCAACTTGTGCACCTGCTTCCTGCTGACATCGGAAGAAGATGGCCCCAAAGAAAGGTACCAGGTCCTCCAGTACCAAGAAAGTTGCCAGTGAGAAGAAGGAACAAAAGAAGGAAGTGGCACTTTCCATGCCTGGGGTGCCGCCCTTGTTGTTTTTGGGCAAAACAAACTGCAGCAGAGGGGTCCGGCGGGGTCCGGACTAGGAGTAGCACCTCCGCATCAGCGTGCTCACCCCACCAACCTAGACCCAAGCCCATGAGTGTGGCAAAGGTAGCCAGTCTACTAACGAGCAGTGATGTTGAAATGTTGCAAAGTAGTATCCAATCAACGCACTCGCAGGTGGAAACTCAGCAGATAAGTGGGCAACAACAGCTGCAACAACAGCCGCAACAACAGCCGCAACAACAGCTGGAACAACAGCCGCAACCACAGCCACAACAACAGCCGCAAAAACAGCCAGAATCAAAGCCGGAACAATAGCCGGAACCACAGCCGGAACTACAGCCGCAACAACAGCCACAACAACAGCCCACAATAGTGGTTGTTCCTCCTGAAGTAGGGGAAGTTCAGGAAATCAAGCTTTTTCGCAGATGAAGCGCAGAAAGCCGCTGTTTCAGAAGATCCGTTGTCTTCCAGACCCCCAGGAAAGAAAAGGAGGGTTAGTTCATCAACTTCTTCTTCAAGCCCCGCTTCTGATGATCAAGATGCCACTTTGGAAGCCACCAGCTCAGTCTGAGAGTGATGCACTCCACAAGACAAGGCTAGGGAAAAGGAAGGTTCCAGAAAGCCTTAGAGTTATGGAGGTAGATGTACAAGAGGGGGATGATGATGACGAGCCAGTCATCATGAACATCACTCCCGGCCCAGAGGAGATGGAGACCAACATTATTACCCTATCCAAAATCGCTGCAAGGGATGTAGCACTGATACCACCAAAACAGGTAACACCAACATGACATCCAGCTTCCATATTTGTATTTGTAAAGGCCCAGCCAGGACCTACATCCAGCTCACTCACCACCTCAGTAGGTAGTGGTAGTGTAACTGCACAGAGTCAAATTCCAGGCACACCCTCCAGTTCATCTGATATTAAAAGTGGCACCTCCAGCAGTGCCAGAACGTTCTCCCCAGTTTGGGACTTCATTTCGGTTAGCAGTAAGGAGGAGAACATTGCTATATGCTCAATTTGTCGGCAGGCCGTTAGGCGGGGTAAGCTTGGTACAAACTATGGTACCGGAGGCAAAACAAGTCATCTAAAAAACACCACAGTAACCAGTGGGAGGCTCACCTACTTCGCTTAGAAAAAAGTAAAGCCTGAACCCATTGCTGTTGTTGGGGATAAAGAAGTAGGGGAAGATATGATCACAGTGGAAAGTCAACAAGAGGGAGACATTTCTAGCCCTGTCCCCAGCAGTGTAGTGGTACCGCAACATCTCAGTGACACAGTAGTAAGAAGAGTCAGACTCAGAGTCAGACTGAGACACCAAGGCAACTGAGTACTGCAATGAGAAAAAGTGTGTCTTCCTTGAACCTAACTGGGTTCAAGAAGACAGCTGCACCACAAAGTAAAATAATCCAGCCTACCATTGACAGCATGCTTAGGTCAGAGGGGCAGTACCAATGCAACCACCCAACAGCACCATTGTACAATGCGAAGCTGGCTAAAATGTTAGCGCTGGACTTTCTCCCTTTTTTATTTGTGGAAGGGTGAGTTTCCTTGAATTTGTGTCAGCCATCTGCCCTAAATGGAAGGTTCCCAGCCGGCCGTATTTCACCAGAGTTGCTCTTCCGGCACTACATCACGATGTGCTGGAATTTGTTGGACAAGCTTTGCAACAGAGTGCTTTCACAATATCCACCTGACAACAGACATGCGGACCGGTTGCCAAGCCACTGCTTACATGTGCATCACTGCACACTGGTTCTCTTTTGTGGAGGTTAGAGAAAAGCTATCTGAAGTAGGTGCTGTTGACAAAGCTGAGATTTTTAAAGCTATTCATAAACATGCAACTGTAGCCATGTTCACCATGGAGGAATCTCATTCTGCTGCAAACATTTTGGAAGAGTTTAGCAGCAAGGTCTTTGAATGGCTGCGCCGAAGAGGGCTTAACATTGGTTTTTTTGCCCAGATGATGTCAGTAATGTACTTAAGGCCATGGAGGTTAGTGCCTATTTCAGGGTCCCGTGTTTGACGCACTGCATTAATATTATAGTTCAAGACTTTCTGAAAAAAGGAGCCATAGTCAGCAACTTACTGATCACCTGCCGCAGAATATGCACTTATTTCAGTCATTGTTTTAAAGCCCGGAAGCAGCTGAGGATCATTCAATGTGACTATAGAATGCCAGTGAAAGCATTCATCCAGGAGGTGGCTACCATTGGAACTCAACGTATTACATGCTTGACCGTCTGTTTGAGCAGTACAGACCAATCAATGAATATGTCATGCGAAGGGCGGACGTTGCTGTGAAAGGCATGACCCTTCAGATAGACCAATGTTGCCTAGTTAAATGCCTGACAGAGATGCTTCTTCCCTTCAAGGTCTTCTCACAAGTCAGCAAGGAGGACTGTAATATGGGCCAAGCTATTCCATTGTTGCACATGCTAGAGCAACAGCTGAAGGAGGTGTCTGAAGCATACATAGGTGTGGAGGAAAAAAAAAAAGCATATGAGTTGGTGGAGAGCTTATCCTGTCGGTTAACTGAAAATGCAAGGGTGCAAACTTAGAATTTGTCTCAAGAACATTACATTTGTGCCACAATTCTGGATCCACTGTACAAATCGGCACTGAACAGTAAGACATTACTTCCGTTTTAGGTCTCGCCTACGCAGCGTGCATGGCTGCATAGGAGACCTTTAGCCATCGTTCTGCTCTTTTTCGAAGCACATACTTGTGCTTGTGACGGCATCCACATTGCGTGAGCGAGCAGGAGTGTGCCACAAGCAAAAGTATGTGCTTCGAAAAAGAGCCTACTGCGCGCGCACTCACTCACAAAATTACAGGATTTCAGAACATGTTGATTCAAGTCTTCACTATAATTGTTTCTTTTATTTGTTCTGCATGCAAGTATTTATCTGCATATAATAATTTAGTATCCTCAGAGCATTATGAATAGCCAAAAATCATTAAATTCTGCAAACATGTACAGGTTTTATATTCAAACCATTGTCACAATGAAAGTTGAGCTTTAGAGTACTCACTCTAACTGCAAATGCCTTGCATTAATGGCTGACTCACTCTCACTGACCATCACAGTCTCACTGACACTCTCACAGACTCTCACTCTCTCACACTCTCACTCTCACTCTCACTAACACTGACTCTCTCACACACTGACTCTCTCACTGACTCACTGACTCACTCACTCTAACTGACAGACTCTCACTGACTGACTCGCCCACTCTCTCTCACTGACTGACTGACTCACTCTCACTGAACGACTCTCCCACTCTCTCACACTGACTGACTGACTCACTCACTCTCACTGCCAGACTCTTACTGACAGACCCTCACTGACTCACTCTCACTGACTGACTGACTCTCCCACTCTCTCTCACTGACTGACTCTCCCACTCTCTCACACTGACTCACTCACTCACTCACTCTTACTGACAGATTGTTTCTCCCACTCTCTCTCTCTCACTGACTGACTAAATCTCCTACTCTCTCTCACTGATTGACTGACCCACTCTCATTGACTAACTGACTCACTTTTACTGACAGACTCTCTCACTCTCACTGACTCTACCACTCTCTCACATTGACTGACTCACTCACTCTCTCTCACTGACTGATTGTTTCTCCCACTCTCTCTCTCTCTCTCTCTCTCTCACTGACTGACTAACTCTCCTACTCTCTCTCACTGATTGACTGACTCACTCACTGACTGACTCTCCTACTCTCTCTCACTGACTGACTCACTGACTCACTCTCACTGACAGACTCTCACTGACAGACTCACTGACTCACTCTCACTGATTCACTCTCACTGGCAGGCTCTCACTCTCTCACTGACTGACTCACTCACTCTCACTGACTGACTGACTCACTCTCACTGACTGACTGACTCACTCTCACTGACAAACCCTCACTGACAGACTCTCACAGACTCTCACTGACAGACTCACTGGCATACTCTCACTGACAGACTAACTCTCACTGGCAGACTCTCCCACTCTCTCTCACTGACTGGCTCACTCACTCTCTCTCACTGATTGACTCTTTCTCCAACTCTCTCTCACTGACTGACTAACTCCCCCACTCTCTCTCACTGACTGACTGACTCACTCACTCTCCCTGACAGACTCTCACTGACTCACTCTCACTGACTCACTCTCACTGACTCACTCTCACTGACAGACTCTCACTCATTGACTGACTCACTCTCTCTCACTGACTGACTGACTCACTCTCTCTCACTGACTGACTCACTCTCACTGACTGACTGAGTCACTCACTCTCACTGGCTGACTGACTGACTCACTCACTCTTACTGACTGACTCACTCACTCTCACTGACTGACTGACTCACCCTCACTGACAGACTGTCACAGACTGTCACTGACAGACTCACTGGCATACTCTCATTGACAGACTCACTCTCACTGACAAACTCTCCCACTCTCTCTCACTGACTGACTGGCTCATTCTCACTGACAGACTCTCACTGACTCATTCTCACCGACTCACTCTCACTGACTCACTCTCACTGACTCACTCTCTCTCTCACTGACTTACTCTCCCACTCTCTCTCACTCTCACTGACTGACTCACTCATTCTTACTGACTAACTCTCTCACTCACTGACTGACTCACTCTCACTGACACTCTCACTGACAGACGCTCACTGACAGACTCTCACTGACACTCACTGACAGACTCACTCACTGACAAACGCTCTCACTCCCTCACTGACATACTCTCTCACTCTCTCTAACTGACTGACTGACTCAATTTTACTGACAGACTGACTGACTCACTCTCACTGAGTCACTCTCACTGACAGACTCTCACTGACTCTCTCTCATTGACTCTCTCTCTTACTGACAGACTCTCACTGACAAATCGGCACTGAACAGTAAGACATTACTTCTTTTTTAGGTCTCGCCTACGCAGCGTGCATGGCTGCATAGGAGACCTTTAGCCATTGTTCTGCTCTTTTTCGAAGCACATACTTGTGCTTGTGGCGGCATCCACATTGCGTGAGCGAGCAGAAGTGTGCCACAAGCAAAAGTATGTGCTTTGAAAAAGAGCCTACTGCGCGCGCACTCACACACAAAATTACAGGATTTCAGAACATGTTGATTCAAGTCTTCACTATAATTGTTTCTTTTATTTGTTCTGCATGCAAGTATTTATCTGCATATAATATTTAGTATCCTCAGAACATTATGAATAGCCACAAATCGTTAAATTCTGCAAACATGTACAGGTTTTATATTCAAACCATTGTCACAATGAAAGTTGAGCTTTAGAGTACTCACTCTAACTGCAAATGCCTTGCATTAATGGCTGACTCACTCTCACTGACTATCACAGTCTCACTGACACTCTCACAGACTCTCACTCTCTCATGCTCTCACTGACACTCCCACAGACTCTCACTCTCTCACACTCTCACTCTCACTCACACTGACTCTCTCACACACTGACTCTCTCACTGACTCACTCACTCTCACTGACAGACTCTCACTGACTGACTCGCCCACTCTCTCTCACTGACTGACTGACTCACTCTCACTGAATGACTCTCTCACACTGACTCACTCACTCACTCACTCACTCTCACTTACAGACTCTTACTGACAGACCCTCACTGACTCACTCTCACTGACTGACTGACTCTCCCACTCTCTCTCACTGACTGAATCTCCCACTCTCTCTCACTGACTGACTGACTCACTCTCACTGAACGACTCTCCCACTCTCTCACACTGACTCACTCACTCACTCACTCTTACTGACAGATTGTTTCTCCCACTCTCTCTCTCTCACTGACTGACTAAATCTCCTACTCTCTCTCACTGATTGACTGACTCACTCTCACTGACTGACTCTCCCACTCTCTCTCACTGACTGACTAACTGACTCACTTTCACTGACAGACTCTCTCACTCTCACTGACTCTACCACTCTCTCACATTGACTGACTGACTCACTCTCTCTCACTGACTGATTGTTTCTCCCACTCTCTCTCTCACTGACTGACTAACTCTCCTACTCTCTCTCACTGATTGACTGACTCACTCTCACTGACTGACTCTCCTACTCTCTCTCACTGACTGACTGACTCACTCTCACTGACAGACTCTCACTGACAAATCGGCACTGAACAGTAAGACATTACTTCTTTTTTAGGTCTCGCCTACGCAGCGTGCATGGCTGCATAGGAGACCTTTAGCCATTGTTCTGCTCTTTTTCGAAGCACATACTTGTGCTTGTGGCGGCATCCACATTGCGTGAGCGAGCAGAAGTGTGCCACAAGCAAAAGTATGTGCTTTGAAAAAGAGCCTACTGCGCGCGCACTCACACACAAAATTACAGGATTTCAGAACATGTTGATTCAAGTCTTCACTATAATTGTTTCTTTTATTTGTTCTGCATGCAAGTATTTATCTGCATATAATATTTAGTATCCTCAGAACATTATGAATAGCCACAAATCGTTAAATTCTGCAAACATGTACAGGTTTTATATTCAAACCATTGTCACAATGAAAGTTGAGCTTTAGAGTACTCACTCTAACTGCAAATGCCTTGCATTAATGGCTGACTCACTCTCACTGACTATCACAGTCTCACTGACACTCTCACAGACTCTCACTCTCTCATGCTCTCACTGACACTCTCACAGACTCTCACTCTCTCACACTCTCACTCTCACTCACACTGACTCTCTCACACACTGACTCTCTCACTGACTCACTCACTCTCACTGACAGACTCTCACTGACTGACTCGCCCACTCTCTCTCACTGACTGACTGACTCACTCTCACTGAATGACTCTCTCACACTGACTCACTCACTCACTCACTCACTCTCACTTACAGACTCTTACTGACAGACCCTCACTGACTCACTCTCACTGACTGACTGACTCTCCCACTCTCTCTCACTGACTGAATCTCCCACTCTCTCTCACTGACTGACTGACTCACTCTCACTGAACGACTCTCCCACTCTCTCACACTGACTCACTCACTCACTCACTCTTACTGACAGATTGTTTCTCCCACTCTCTCTCTCTCACTGACTGACTAAATCTCCTACTCTCTCTCACTGATTGACTGACTCACTCTCACTGACTGACTCTCCCACTCTCTCTCACTGACTGACTAACTGACTCACTTTCACTGACAGACTCTCTCACTCTCACTGACTCTACCACTCTCTCACATTGACTGACTGACTCACTCTCTCTCACTGACTGATTGTTTCTCCCACTCTCTCTCTCACTGACTGACTAACTCTCCTACTCTCTCTCACTGATTGACTGACTCACTCTCACTGACTGACTCTTCTACTCTCTCTCACTGACTGACTGACTCACTCTCACTGACAGACTCTCACTGACAGACTCACTGACTCACTCTCCATGATTCACTCTCACTGGCAGGCTCTCACTCTCTCACTGACTGACTCACTCTCTCTCACTGACTGACTGACTCAATCTCTCACACTGAATGACTCACTCTCTCTCACTTACTGACTCACTCACTCTCACTGACTGACTCACTCACTCTCACTGACTGACTCACTCCCTCTCACTGACAGACCCTCACTGACAGACTCTCACAGACTCTCACTGACAGACTCACTGGCATACTCTCACTGACAGACTCCCTCTCACTGACAGACTCACTCTCACTGACAGACTCTCCCACTCTCTCTCACTGACTGACTCACTCACTCTCACTCGCACTGATTGGCTGTTTCTCCAACTCTCTCTCACTGACTGACTAACTCTCCCACTCTCTCTCACTGACTGACTGACTCACTCACTCTCACTGACTCACTCTCATTGACTCATTCTCACTGACAGACTCTCACTCACTGACTGACTCACTCTCTCTCACTGACTGACTCACTCACTCTCTCTCACTGACTGACTCACTCTCACTGACTGACTGAGTCACTCACTCTGACTGGCTGACTGACTGACTCACTCACTCTCACTGACTGACTCACTCACTCTCACTGACAGACTGTCACAGACTGTCACTGACATACTCACTGGCATACTCTCATTGACAGACTCACTCTCACTGACAAACTCTCCCACTCTCTCTCACTGACTGACTGACTCATTCTCACTGACAGACTCTCACTGACTCATTCTCACCGACTCACTCTCACTGGCTCACTCTAACTGACTCACTCTCTCTCTCTCACTGACTGACTCTCCCACTCTCTCTCACTTTCACTGACTGACTCACTCATTCTCACTGACACTCTCACTGACAGACTCTCACTGACACTCACTGACAGACTCACTCACTGACAGACTGTCTCACTCTCTCACTGACAGACTCTCACTGACAGACTCACTCACTGACAAACGCTCTCACTCTCTCACTGACATACTCTTCCACTCTCTCTCACTGACTGACTGACTCACTTTCACTGACAGACTGACTCACTCACTCTCACTGACAGACTGTCACAGACTGTCACTGACAGACTCACTGGCATACTCTCATTGACAGACTCACTCTCACTGACAAACTCTCCCACTCTCTCTCACTGACTGACTGACTCATTCTCACTGACAGACTCTCACTGACTCATTCTCACCGACTCACTCTCACTGGCTCACTCTAACTGACTCACTCTCTCTCTCTCACTGACTGACTCTCCCACTCTCTCTCACTTTCACTGACTGACTCACTCATTCTCACTGACTAACTCTCTCACTGACTGACTCACTATCACTGACACTCTCACTGACAGACGCTCACTGACAGACTCTCACTGACACTCATTGACAGACTCACTCACTGACAGACTGTCTCACTCTCTCACTGACAGACTCTCACTGACAGACTCACTCACTGACAAACGCTCTCACTCTCTCACTGACATACTCTTCCACTCTCTCTCACTGACTGACTGACTCACTTTCACTGACAGACTGACTCACTCACTCTCACTGACAGACTCTCACTGACTCTCTCTCATTGACTCTCTCTCTCACTGACAGACTCTCACTGACTTTCTCTCACTGACAGACTCTCACTGACAGACTCACTCACTGACAGACTAGCTCACTCTCTCACAGACACTCTCCCACTCGCAATGACTGACTCATTCACTCTCACTGACTGACTCACTCACTCACTCTCACTGACTGACCCACTCACTCACTCTCACTGACTGACTCACTCACTCTCACAGACTGACAGACTCACTCTCCCTGACTGAGACTCACTCTCCCACTCTCACTGACAGACTCAATCTCACTTTCTCACTGACAGACTCTCACAGTCTCTCACTGACAGACTCACAGGCAGCCTCTCGCTGACAGACTCTCTCTCACTGACTGACTGACTCACTCTCACTGATTGACTGACTCACTCACTCTCACTGATCCACTCACTCACTGTCACTGACTGACTGACTCACTCTCACTGACTCACAGACTCACCCTCCCACTCTCACTGACAGACTCACTCTCACTCTCTAACTGACAGACTCTCACAGTCTCTCACTGACAAACTCACTGGCAGACTCTCACTGACAGACTCACTTTCATTGACAGACTCTCCCACTCTCTCTCGCTGACTGACTGACTCACTCTCACTGACAGACTCTCACTAACAGACTCCCACTCTCTCACTGACTGACTGACTGGCTCACTCTCACTGACAGACTCACTGGCAGACTCTCACTGACAGACTCACCCTCATTGACAGACTCTCCCACTCTCTCTCACTGACTGACTGACTCGTTCTCACTGTCCCACTCTCACTGACTCACTCTCTCACTGACTGACTGACTCACTCTTTCTCACTGACTCTCTCTCACTGACAGACTCTCACTGACTCTCTCTCTCACTGGCAGACTCTAACTGACTCTCTCTCACTGACAGGCTCACTCACTGACAGATTCTCTCACTATCTCACTGACAGACTCTCTCTCACTGACAGACTGTCGCACTCTCACTGACAGACTGACTCACTCTCACTGACAGACTGGCTGACTCACTCTCACTGACTCTCTCTCACTGACTGAAAACCAGCGGTAGGTCTGCCACCTATCATCTTGCTCCACAGATATTCTGCTGACTCTCTTAATATTATTCACATCTCTGATTGACACTTGTGTGTATTTTAACTTTTAAATTTTCATGTTGGGACAGTAACTGATCCTTTATTTCTTTCTTTAAAATAAACTTACCGGTGCTTTATTGACTATTAGGCAGAGAAAACAGTGTGGTGATCTCCGTCCCGCCCCGTTCCGACGCGGCTTGTGCTGTTTGTTGCATAGGGCTTAAGGACCGGACATACTTGTTAGGACTTCCGGGTTGGCAGCAGCTGATTTGTGCGGGACGCCAGACTCACTGCTATTTAAGCAGCATGCTGGAGCAGACGCGAGACCACCAGCGGTAGGTCTGCCACCCATCATCTTGCTCCACAGATATTCTTCTGACTCTCTTAATATTATTTGCATCTCTGATTGACACTTGTGTGTTTTTTAACTTTTAAATGTGCTTGTTGGGGAAGTAACTGATCCTGTATTTCTTCTTTTTAAGTAAACTTGCCGGTGCTTTATTGACTATTAGGCTAACAGCGTGGTGATGTCCATCCCTGCCCCGTTCCGCTGTAGCTTGTGCCGTATGTTGCGGAGGGCTTAGGGACCGTACATACTTGTTAGGACTTCCGGGTTGGCAGCAGCTGATGTGTGCGCGGGACGCTCGACACACTGCTAGTTAAGCAGCATGCCAGAACAGATGCGCAGCGGGCGCGCCGAAGGCGCACAAAGGCAAACCTGTTTGCACCCGTCAGCGCCTGGACCGGCCCTAGGGTCACCCCCTTGTCCTTTCATCGCCAAGTATAGAACCCATTTTAAAGTATACAAGAGATACTCTTTTAAATCTCAACCCCCAGATAAAGGAACCTTGTCCGCAACTTGATCCTCTGAAAGAGCATGAGGCATGCCCTCTGTGTGACATGGAATCCTCTTTACTAAAACTAGATGCAGTCTTAGATCATAGCAGGTCCCCTATCCACAAACAGCTGCACAAAAGTCCCTTCAGGGCTTACTCCTTAATACACTTTCTTTGATTAAACATAACATTGTTTTTGAAGAACTACTGGAAGCTCATAATATAAACATGGCATTTGTTAGGGAAACGTGGGCAGATGGTACATCTGGTCTGGAGCTTTTATTAGCTATTCCCAAGGGTTACCTATTAATTAGGAATGACAGACAGGTTAAGCGGGAAGGAGGCATAGCGATTATTAGTAAGGACACTTTGTCAATAAAAAGATCTACTTCAGGAAGTGGTCCTTATTGTGAATTACTCTCATTTGGAATCACCATTAGTGAAAACTATACATTCAATAGCATATTGCTATACAGGCCACCAGGGTCTAAGAATAAGTTTGCAGAGACAATCAGTCATATCATTGAGTCTAGTGTTAACTATCAGGAATTCTCTATTTTAGGCGATTTTAATTACCATCTTGAAAATACTAACAATCAATATACAATCTCGCTTTTAGAGCTGATAGCCAGCGCTTTGATGACACAGTTAGTCAAACATCCTACACATGAGGCTGGACATATCTTAGATGGCATATTCACATCCAATCCTCAACTGAAAGTGCAGGAGATCCTGCCAAACCCGTCGTCGGATCATAAGGCTTTTCAGTTTTTACTTACTTCATCTCATCACCTCACTGGTCCTCACACTGCCTTTAGGTCCTTTAAAGGGAGAAACTGGAAGGAAATTAGTCCACAGCAATTGCAATTAACCTTAGCAGCCTCAAAACCTAGAATAATGCCCGAAGTAAATACAGCCACCAATATTTTTTCTAATTGGATAACCACCGCGGTAAATACTTTAGCTCCTATAAAAACGTTTACCAGTAAGCGGTTGAAGAAATCAGAACCTTGGTTCGATGACTCATTGCGTAGCCAGAAACAAATATGTAGACGGGCTCAGAGGCGCTGGAGAAAATCTTATGCGGATGCTGAAAAAGTGAGTTATATACATTCATTGACTATCTACCAAAAAAATATTTTGAAGAAAAAAATTAGTTATTTCTCTAATACAATCGAGCAGGCAGGTAAATCAAGTAAAACACTTTTCTCAACATTAAAGGAATTAGTGACACTTCCGACCCTACCTGCACTGAAGAGCAACGCGGCCTTCTGCAATCAACTGGCAGACTTTTTTAGGGACAAGGGGCCAGATGTAGGAGCCCTAATACCGTTCGGAAACGGCCGGTTTCGGCCGTTTCCGACCGGTATTAGGGTTTTCAGATGTAGGGGGCTGAAAATTACAGAATCGGTATATTTACCGAATCGGTAGAATTACCGAATCGGTAAATTACCGAATCGGTAAATATACCGATTCTGTAATTCCAAATGTAGGTGGCACAGTTTACAGTGCCACAGGCCCTTAAGAGTCGGTATTTTACCACACAATCCTATTGTGTGGTAAAATACCGAATTCAGGTGTGCATGCACATCTGTGCATGCACACCTGTGCAATGTGACACACAGACATGCCCTTAGGGCATGTATGCGTGCCACATGTCACACAAGCCTGTACTTGGGGTGCTAGAGGGTGTCAAAGTGACACCCCCTGCACCCTTGCAGGATTCGGTATTTACCGATTCGGTAAATACCGAATCGGTATTGCCCATTGATTCCTATGGGCTTCAAGTACCGATTTGGTATTTACCGAATCGGTAAATACCGAATCTTACAGATTCGGTATTCCTGAATTCGGAATTACCTACATCTGCCCCCTTCCCATTTACAGACTCTTAAATACCGAATCGGTAAAATTCGGTATTTAAGAGTCTGTAAATGGGAATTACCTACAGATCTCACAAATAGTCAGATTGGTGAAATCAGGGGCTCCTTTTGACCCTTACCCTCCAAAAATATTCCAACATGCAGCTGAGGAGATTAGCGAACGACTCGGTCTACTTTTCAAAGAGATCTTCCACTCCGGCATTTTTCCAGAGGCGTGAAAAAAGGTCTCCATTCTTCCCCTGTTAAAAAAAACCTGGTCTGAATCCCAGTGATCATGGTAACTACCGACCTATAGCTAGAATTCCGTTTCCAGCTAAAGTTTTGGAAAGAATCATGAATCTCCAACTTAAGTCTTTCGTCTCCTCAGAAAATTTGCTGGATTCCTCACAATATGGTTTCCGGCAAGGGCATGGCATGGAGACAGCCCTGGTCATGGCAGCAGAGGAGCTTCGCTCTACGCTGGATTCATGTGCCATTCTTTTGGATCCTTCGGCGGCCTTTGACACCGTGAACCATGACATCCTTATTGTAAGGCTTTAAAAGCTGGGAGTCTCAAGCTTAGCCTTAACCCTACTCAAGTCCTATCTTAACAATAGGCGACAGTTTGCTCAGAATGATGACTCTTGTTCGAAGCAATTCTCACTTTCTTTGTGGGGTCCCGCAGGGCTCATCGTTGAGTCCAACGTTGTCCAATTCTGTATGTCACCCCCTTAGGGGATGTCATCAGGCAGTTTGGCTTCTCGCTAGTGTCCTACGCTGATGATATCCAAATCGTAGTTTCCATCTCTGGCAGTCCAGATGAAACAGCGGCTCGTTTCAATCGGTGTATGACCTGCGTGGATCACTGGATGAGCACAAACTACCTAAAGCTGAATGGAAGTAAAACCGAGGTGCTTCTCCTGGGTTCTGACTCCTCCATTTGGTCTGAGAAATGGTGGCCTCAGACTATGTGAATGCTTCCCAACCCAATGCAAAAGTCTAAAAATCTAGGAGTCATCTTTGATGATAGGCTTATGTTTCAATATCAAACCAATAAGGTTGCCTCTCAGGTACACTTAACTTTAAAGTTAATTCAGAAGGCAAAACCCTATATTCCCCCTGTTGCAGTAAAAACTTTAGTAACAACCTTGGCATTGGCCAGACTTGACTATGGTAATGCCCTTTATCTGGGTCTTCAGAAACAACACCTGCTCAAACTTCAACGGGTCAAAACTCCGCTGCTAGGATGTTGCTGAATGTCCCTAAGTTCCAGTCTGTGTCCCATGGCCTAAAACACCTACACTGGCTGCCAGTGAGGAAAATAATTTAATTTAAAGCCTTATGCCTGGCTTTTAAGGCCCTTCAGGGGACAGGACCCGAATACATTAAACAGCATTTGTTATGGTATCGTCCAAATAGGACACTTTGCTCAGCAACGAGCAAACTCCTTCAGGTTCCCAAATTCAGGTGAGTGTGTTGGTGTTGGGGAGGAATCAGTTTTCTCCTCCAAACTGTTAAACTGTGGAACACACTTCTGATATCCATAAAGAACAGCACAACTCTTCTTTACTGTAGAAAGGTGTCAAAAACCTGGCTTTTCTCGATCTAATTTATCTTTCACTTCTGGCATTTTCCTCTGCTGCAGCACCTAGACACCCTCGGGTATTCAAGCGCTATATACATTTTTAAATTCAATTCAATACAGACTCTCACTGATAGACTCCCACTGATAGACTCTCACAGACAGACTCATTCACTGACAGACTCTCTCACTCTCTCACTGACAGACTATCCCACTCTCTCTCACTGACTGACTCACTTACTCTTGCTGACTGACTGACTCACTCTTGCTGACTGACTCACCTACTCTCACTGACTGACAGACTCACTCTCCCACTCTCACTGATAGACTCTCACTGTCAGACTCACTCACTGACAGACTATCTCACTCTCTCACTGACAGACTCTCACTGACAGACTCACTGACTCACTCACACTGACTCACTATCACGGACAGACTCTCACTGACAGACTCTCACTGACAAACTCTCACTGACACTCTCACTGTCTGATTCACTCACTCTCTCTCACTGACTGACTGACTTCCACTCTCTCTCTCACTGACTGACTCTCCCACTCTCTCTCAATGACTGACTGACTCACTCTCACTGACTGACTCTCCCAATGTCTTTCACTGACTGACTCACGCGCTCTCACTGACTGACTCTCACTGACAGACTCTCACTGACAGACACACTCTCTCACTAACTGACTGACTCTCCCACTCTCTTTCACTGACTGACTCACTCTCACTGACTGACTCTCCCACTGTCTTTCACTGACTGACTCACGCGCTCTCACTGACTGACTCTCACTGACAGACTCTCACTGACAGACACACTCTCTCACTAACTGACTGACTCTCCCACTCTCTCTCACTGACTGACTCACTCTCACTGACTGACTCTCCCACTCTCCCTCACTGACTGACTCACTCACTCTCACTGACAGACTCTCACTGACAGTATCTCTCTCTGACTGACGCTCCCACTTTCTCTCACTAACTGACTCCCTCTCATCGACAGACTCGCACTCTCACTGACTGACTCTCCCACTCTGTCTCACTGACTGACTCTCCCACTCTCTCTCACTGGCTGATGGACTCACTCACTCTCACTGACAAACTCTCACTCACTCGCTCTCACTGACTGACTGACTCTCTCGCTCCCTCTCACCGACTGACTCTCCCACTCTCTCTCGCTGACTGACTGACTCACTCTCACTGACTGACTCTCCCACTCTCTCACACTGACTGACTGACTCACCCACTCTCACTGACTGACTCTCACTGACAGACTCTCACTGACAGACACACTCTCTCACTGACTGACTGACTCTCACACTCTCTCTCACTGACTGACTCACTCTCACTGACTGACTCTCCCACTCTCCCTCACTGACTGACTCACTCACTCTCACTGACAGACTCTCACTGACAGACTCTCTCACTGTCTCACTGACTGATGCTCCCACTTTCTCTCACTAACTGACTCCCTCTCATCTACTGACTCTCACTCTCACTGACTGACTCTCCCACTCACTATCACTGACAAACTCTCACTCACTCTCACTGACTGACTGACTCTCTTGCTCCCTCTCACCGACTGACTCTCCCACTCTCTCTCGCTGACTGACTGACTCACTCTCACTGACTGACTCTCCCACTCTCTCACACTGACTGAAAGACTCACTCACCCTCACTGACAGACTCTTACTTACAGACTCTCACTGACAGACTGGCTGTCTCACTGTCAGTCTCACTCTCACTGATGGGCTCTCACTCACAGACTCTCACTGACTCTCACTGACAGACTCTCCCACTCTCTCTCACTGACTGACTGACTCATTCTTACTGACAGACTCTCACTGACTCACTCTCACTTACAGACTCTCACTGACTGACTCTCCCACTCTCTCACTTACAGACTCTCACTGACTGACTCTTCCACTCTCTCATTGACTGACCGACTCACTCACTCTCAATGACTGACTCACTCACTCTCACTGACTGCCAAACAAAGTGTAGCACCCCTGCACATTGAGCGGATGGTCCAGGCCTATCTGGACGACCCAACAGAGATCTACATTGATCAAAACCCATTGCCGTATTGGTATGGCAAAAGGGGCCAATGGCCAGTGCTCAGCAGGCTGGTGATAAACTATCTTGCTTGCCCTGTCGCAAGTGCCTCTTCTGAACATGTTTTCAGTGCTGCTGGTTCCATTGTAACAGTGAAAAGGACCAGTCTCTCGCCCAAAAACGTGGGGAGGTTAACCATGATCAAAATGATTCAGCACTTTATACCACCAAATTACACCATACATGAATAAAAGCAGGAAGAAGAGGACAGCGGCTCAGTTGATGGACATAGCCTGTTAGATGATGATTACCCACTTCTAGTTGAACCCCCAGAGTTTGAGGATGACCTATACTTCCCTGACAACTGCGCTTGCACTTCTTACTGTCTTCCTCCCTTATTTACTTTTATCAGTGTGTCTGTCTTTCTGGTTCAAAAGTTGGAATCACAACAAATCCATCAACACCGTCTTATAGCCTTTTATTGCCATATATGAGTTTCAGCTGTCTGCATTTCAGTACACTCCTCCGAGTCCTGCTCCTCCTTCCTCCAGAATTGCCCTAAATCCATTGCCCTCAAGCCAGATGATGATTGGATGTAGCATAATAGAAGAAAAAAGAAAATCTTGCAACTGTTTCCGTAATAATCCCAAAAACATAAATCTAGCTTTAATACACGACAACCATCTTGTGCTTAACTTCAGAAACAGCCAAAAATAAACTGCAATCCAGATCACAGCGGGAATGCCTAAATATAAAAGCACCAAGAGGGCATCCATTGAAGAGGCAACGAGAAGAAAAAACAGGCAATCACTAACAAAAACTGGGTTTACAGACAGTAGACAATTGAGTAAATAAGGGCAATACAAAGACTCCACACAACATCAAAAATAGTTCTCAACCTCACATCACTATTCATGCGAGACGAGCTGCCAGGCCAACTGCGATACCGGAAGTCAGGCATTGTCGGGCAAGACGCACTACTTCCTGCATGCGTGCAAATGCGCATAACTACGTGAAGGCGGAAGTAAAATTATCCTAGTGGCTATAATGCGTGCTCAAGCATCAATGCAAGATTACTGGTTGATTTGAAAGACGGAAACCCCTTGACGAAGATACGTCCTCTACGAATATTTAAGGAGGTATGTGGGCCACAACTGCTGTGAACGCCGCCGAACTTGAGGACACATTTGCCAAGGTAAAGCGCATGCCTTTCATTGAGCACTGCATGTTTATAAAGAGGCCTGCGCCCGCCTTTGTAAACAACGGGCACACTGGGAACTCTCCCATTACGGAATTACACTTTAACGTTCAATGGTTGGTTCCCCACACGAGCATCACGCTTCCCTCCCTTAAGGTGCCCCAACTCTTAGAAAATCAACTTTACAAAACATAGTTAAGGCACCAGTGCATGGCTTCTGTAAGACACAAATAAAGTCCCCACAAATTAAAAAGTATCTCTCCTCTCTCCATTACCCTCATTTTAGAATACCAGGAGAAGCAAATAATCAGATGAGCCTGGAAGTAGTCTCTGGCGTACCATGCAAGCTCAATCCGGTATGAAATGAGCTTAATATGAGCGGTACTCCAAGTGCAAATAGTATAGACACAAGACCCAGAATCTCTTTAGTGTTTTATTTTCACTCACACAGGTACCACACACCCTATCTGAATAAAGACCGGCCCTGATGAAGACCTTCATATAAATTCATGCCTTTGGTCTCCATATTTGAAGGTCGAAATGCGTTGGCTCTTACCATCAAGAGGTCTAGAGCAACTGAGGATAAACATCATGCCTGTCAATAAGTGTCCCAAGCTGGACGTAACAAGCTCGAGAATAGAGTTTGAAAATCATTCTCTGACCTCTTCATGACCTGTAAAACAAATCATATTGAGGACTAAACAAAAAAGTCCCAATACTGAATGCAAATCAGTAGGACTGTTTAGAAGTGTTGGGAAGTCTATCCCGTTGGCAACTTTGTAAGAATTATTACAACTAAGGGTGTTGTTGATGTTTTCTGTATATGTGAAAATTATTTGTGATTATTAGTAATATAAATGTATGTAATGTAAATAGTGTCTATGTTAACTGTTTTGTGAGCAGTCTTACAAGTAGCCTTTAGTTTACACAAAAAATAGAGAGGTGTATGTTGTAATGTGTCATGTGAAATGAACCTCTATTTCCCAAAAATTTTAAAAATGTATTGAAAGATTAATTGAGCCCATAGTTAATAAAAGGGACTACTGAAACACAAGTAAAGTTTCATTTATGGTTTCAGAGGCACACGTTTGTGTTGATACTATTTAGAGATCCCAGCCCCTGAACTTCTTGAATTGCATCGATCCACCCTTTTTGTAACCAGTAAACGAAGTGTGACAGCGGGCGGCTGCCTGACGGCGGCGCTGTCGCACTGGAGGGGGCTGGCTAGGGTCCGGGGCATTGGAGGAGGCTGCAGCTGCTGCCGCCTCCTGCTCCTCCTCCGCCAGAACCACCAGCCACCGGTATTCAGTCTGTAGGGCCTCCAGCTTCTGGATCCGGGCCATGGCTGCCAACTCCTTCCTGTCGGGTTTCCTTTGGAAGTAGTACCTATATCAAGAAGAAAAAAACAAGACTATTGTAAAATATACTCTTAGCAAAACAGTAAGACAAATTAATTCTACACATAGTGGCACAGTAGCACTAGCAAGCACAATACATAGCATTTGTGTTATGTATATATCCTCCCACTTCCTCGGCCTCTAACATTTGTGGGAGTTTCAGGCATTCAACCACCCATGCATCTGATTCCTGTCAGCCACCTATGTATGCATCCCATGTATCCTTCTCTGCCAGTTATAAATATTAAATCTCGCCCGTCCTTCTTACTTCCACCCTTCTTTTCCATTTCGTTCAACCCATCCATCAAGGTCATCTGATCTGACTTTTTTCTTCTCCATACAACTTTCACAGCTGAGTTGAAGTCAGATAGAAGAGCCCATTCGTTACTCAACACTCACACCGCTAATGCTATTGCTAATGCTAAGTAAAGGGTATCTTCTTCAACCGTTTACAACAAATTCTTACTTAATAAGTCTCAACAGTACAGTGTACATTACACCCTTGCAGTGAGTGTAATGTCAATGAGTAAGGATTAGGAATATAACTTACCACCACCCGCCACTGCTGCTGGCTCACCCCCTGCAGCTCCTCCTGCAACAGCTGCATCTCCTCCTGCACCATACTGCTACTGTCTGAGCGCTGCGTACAAGGTCAAAAAACAAGCCACTATGGAGTTCTGGTATTAGTCCATATTGTTTATCCATAAAAATGCTACACTTTTTTGCACGACTGAGAAATGCTTGCAATATACTAACTCGCACCATTTTTCTCATAACTGATGGAAGAATCCCATCTATGAATCAGAGCTTTGCAGAGTTTATGATGTAACCAGTGCTAGCTTCTTCTAAGGTGAGGGGTCCCCAGAATTTTCTCAGAGATCTTCATTTTTAATTTTATATAAACTATAATCCTACCAAGGGGAGAGTGGTTCTTCCACAACTGTTCAGTTATCATGATTTCACCTTTTGTCTTCCATAGACTGGTAGTTGTAAGTGTAACTAAGTGTAACAATGTTTATTGTTTTAAACTTATGCATATTGCTGTTGGTGCTGGCTCGTATACTGCATTGTAGAACAACGTACAGAGCTTGTCAGTTGAAAATAAACCTTTTGAAATTACATCGACTCTGTGGTATATGGTGTGAACTTACACGGGTGAGTGAGCGGAAGGGTGTGCATTTCTTCCACGACTGAGAGGTCGGGAGTGTTATGTTCTGGGTTGTCTACTCATTGGGTATCTTGGGGGGTTCCGGGAGCTAATGAGACACTATAGCGGGTCGGTCAGGGGATTGTGGTGGGTTCTGATTGAGGGGTGAGGAAGGTCCAACCTCCCATCACCAACATCCTATTTTCTTGTGCAAAGTTCTGTATTTGCAGAATCCCTACAACAGTAGTTGTATGTCCAATCCTATCAAAAATAGTAAAATATGGTTGGGCATTTTGTTGGTGAGAATTGTCAAAAAGCCTCAAGGTTAAGAAGACTAGAAGTAGTAGAAGAGGACAACCCAAAGGACTGGACTAAGTGGCTAGAGCTATTGGTGAATCTGAGTTTCATTTAAAACCATTTAAATAAAGAGTGGCCAACTGGGCAAGCTCAGCTACTAACACACTAATAGTAGTAGTACAGAGAGTCATAGCAGAGGCAGTTAGAGGCAGGAATAACAAGAATTTAGAAACAGATAGTCTAGATCGAAGAAGATGTTGTAAAAAATAGAATTAGGAAACCGAAATAATAGTTCAGAAAAAATAAGGTGCAGTAAAAGTTAGGGAAATATAATTATTAATATTAACCACTTTAGGACTTACTGGGGCCAGCAGCAGAGCCCTCGGTGGAGGAGTGGTTCTGTGACTGTCCCTGGGAGGCATGTTTTTGTCCCACAGACTCTGACCCCGTCTTCTTGCCCCTGGGTGCTGATCATGTAAGATTTAATAAAGAAAGAGACAAACATTAATGATTGGTGTGAAACAAATAGAATATTTAAAAACGCTCAAAAACCTTTTTGGGAACAACAATTGCAAAAAAATTTACCTATCTAATCTGATCGACTAGTAGTATTTCGAGATTCACGGACTGTCTAGTAAGCCTAAGTACCACCTGGCCTAGCCCACCTATTCCAGACGAGCCAATTGTTCACTAAGTCTGCATTTCCATTTATTTTAGTCCTAAAAAATGCATAGATGGAGGACACGTGCATACATTTTTGCATACACCATATTGTTGGTTGGTTGCTGCTGATGTTCTGCTAGTGATGATAAGCCTATTAACACTCACTAAACAAACTAAAAAAGGTTCTACTAAGGACAGGAGTAAGCAGCACTCAGCAGCACATGACGTGACAGAGGATGCGTCACACCGACCACTCAAAAAGTACCAACTAATACTAATAAGTAACTAAACCTATTAATCCACCACTATCTCTTCTTAGTGGCAGGAGGACAACGGAAGGACTAGAGTCTCTCTAGCATTACCTAACTTAAGTTCTCTAAAGTAAACTCTTACATCAGGCCAAGCGAGTGCAAAGTTGCAAACAGTAAGATTAGTGGCGCTGAGCACCTGTGTCATAACAGTCACAGAATATTTTTAAACAAATTTTCCTGCGATGTAAGCAGCAGCATTCTTGCTGGTCGGAAAGAAAATATATTCACAATATATAACAGAGCAGAAGAACGCAAAGTAGTAATATTAAATAGCTACTCACCAAGCCCCGGGACCTCCACTCCTAGCAGGTCCAGCAGGTCCTGCTCCCTATCCAGGATATCGGACCACCGATGCGTCAGGTGGTGATTGGTGCACCGGACACAAGAGCAGCGAAACACTGCCCTGCGCATCTTTCCCCACCACTGCCGACGCTCCCGGAGCCAGTACCCGGACCCAGGCCTGCCGCCAGGTTTAAGGGGAGGTGGCGATGGACAAAAAAAACAAGTGCAGCCACCTCCGCCTCACAAAATAAGGCCCATGCCCGCGCCCCTTTTGGGTGCCGCCTTCCGCAAGGAAGGTGGTCGCGGCTCTGGCTGCGGCTATGCTCCTTGCCCTTTGCCATGGTTCTGTACTCGGGGCGGAAAAGAAAAGGTAGAAATTAAAAAAGAAATTACATAAGCAAGTAATAGAAAAAGAGTGAAAAAGTAGTGAAAAACACACAAAAAGTAGAACAAAAATTAAAATATAGAATCAGGAAAATAGAGAGGTAGATAATAAATGAAAAAGATTAAAAAAAGTTTCCAGAAACAAAAGATTAACAAGATAAAGGGAGGATAGAAAAGCAGGCCCAGAACCATAGCAATAGAGTGAAAAACAAGATGGTTGCGCCCATTGCGACCGCATGAGCAAGTTCACACAATATTTACCCCCCAAGCATGCAAAAAGCGCAGCAAACACGTAATACACCTTCCCCAACAGAAAATACTCACCGCGAACGAGCGGGAGCATGCAATACTCTACCCGGAACAGGAAATAAGCATCGCGAGCGGGCGGGACAAGTGAAAAACAAGATGGCTGTGCCCATTAGCGACCTCATGGGCAAATTAACACTATATTTACCCGCAACCACGCAAAAACACATTGCGAACAGGTGGGACAAGCAATCCTATGTCGGCACGGGTGGAGTAAGTGGATGGCGCAAAACATGAGCAGGGAAGAAATAACAAAGTAGTCTGAGACGAACACTTAAACACTGAAAGCGTAAGGAGACAGTACATGGCTGGTGCTCTGTGGCAGGAAAGCAGAAACACAAAGGAGGAAAAAGAGGAAGGATTGCCAAGTAGCAAGCAAGTATTTCTGAAGGACACTGGCATGGACAAATAAAAATCAATGGCAAGTAATGGGCGGTGCTTAACTACTCAACTGTATACAACAGGTTGCAAAGCGACAGTGCAAGCAATGTTAAGGCTTGAAATAAAAAGGGCTTCAAACAAGGTCTCTTCTAACTTTGGGACAGTAGCCAACAATTTCTAGACTAAAAGATTGAAAAATCGGTGTCTAAACAAATAGCTATATTAATCGAAGAACATAACCTTCTCTTAGATTACAGAAATGGTTTCTAATATGGAAGTGGCACAAAAGCAGTACTGACTCACAATTGGGTACACTACATTGTACCGTCGGTCATTAATGGAATAAGGCCATTTTTATAGACTTGCAATGATATATATTTCACAAGCAAACTATCCTGCCACTTAAGGGATCATTGAATTGACCAAAAAGATATTGTCTTGAAATAAATTTGAGAAAACTTGCCTTAGGTGCTTTGGATTCAAATCTGTAGAAGCCATTTTTTAGTGGTCAGTGCACTCAATCTGCTTTTTAAAGATCACTGTGAGTAGCCTAGGAACAGTGTCAAATCTACACACACATGTTTGTTATAATAACAGGTTTGTCCAATATGTTTCAATTGCAAAGTTTTTCCCCTCGTTTTCTTATATTGGCTATGATGGTAGATCCAATCCCACTTCCGGGAATGCTTGTTCTGCCCCACTGCTGGAAGTGTTAGCCCCTCCAACCGAAATTTAGATCTAGTTGCGCCCCGGTTCCAGGTTTCACCGGGTGCTGACCCAGCTGGCCTCAGTGTTGGTGACCCCGGGCCGACGGCCAGACTGCCCTGTGCTCTGAGCAGCGTCTAAATCATCTACTGGTACCAACACAAACCTGGGAGCCCCCACAACCCCCCAAAGCACTGAGGTCCCGCTCGCTTCTCAGTCTCCAAGGACCCCTGCAGTAACACCTGCCATCCACTGCCTTAACTGGGCCGCTACTGGGTACTAGCACTTCTCAGTTTTGTCCCTTTTAGTACCAGAACTTTTCCTTCGGCTAGGAGAGTAGCTGTACTCCTAGTGGCAGCAGGACTCAAGCCGCTGAAAATGAGCCTTTCCAATGGAGTGTGTCTATGTGCCGCTCTGATTGGCAATAGCCAGTGTATTCCAGCGCTGGGTTGCTGCTGCAGCCTTAGGCTCCAATTAGCGTTATAACAGGAAAGAAGAGATGTGGCCAGAGCTGCTGACAGTGGAAGTTGAAACCAGGTTTGAATCCCAGCATTTGTTCATCATCCTGTGATTGATTCCAGGCAGCTCAATCAACCATCTGTGCTAAAAACAAAACTATGCTTTAATGTAAAACTTCTGATTGACAGGTAAAGCACTCAGATGCCCTTAGGCCAAATTTGCATTATATCAAACTGCAAAAATCGAGGCCCTGCACATATGACACAGAGGCTGATTTCTGCCAGGGATCACAACACACACAAAATCCAAACATACATGTTAGGAGTGCAGTGTTTTGTGACCTGGCTGAGTCAGGAGGCGGTGAGTTGAGGCACAGTATACATAAACGGGACCTCAGCCACATTTATAAAATAAAATATGTATTGAAAGTTGCTGCAAGTGCCGATTTGAATGTATGTTTATGTGCCCATCCCTGCGCTCACACCTTGTGGCATAGTTGGAAGAGACAAGCTGGCACTTACTCCCTCTCACACTACATTCCAGAAGGTTAGAGGGAATTGGAATGTGAGTCTCATGGTGACACAGTTTAAAACTATTCACGAAAATACATCCTGTCAGCAATGCTTAACCTTTAACTTATTTTGCTATATGACGATTTGTTGTGCCATTTTACACTCTGTGGTGGTGAAACTTTCTGAGAAAATATGACAGAAAATGCAGTACCTGGCTCGATGATCACCTTCCTGTGATAGTCACGAAAAACAAGTTCATATTGTGAAATGCCTGGCTCACAGCCAGGCCTCAGCAGCCTCTCCCAGCCCACCCAATTTAATTAGTGAGTACCTGTACCAGCACAATTTTTTTCCCATTTTGTAGCACTGCTACTTGCTACCTGACCATCCCGGGCCCTGAGGGAGGTCAACACAGATTATTACTGTCAGTTCGAATGCGATGGCGCTCAGAGTGGCACTGCATGATGCGGAAGTGAGACAAGAACATGGCCACAAACAGAACTCACTTTCCTTGTGTGATATCATCTTTTAACCGGGTGGCTGTGTGAAGGAAGCCAATATCACATGGCGGCTTCCTGGGGGCTGGCAGCTCTGGATTTAACACGTATTCACTAGATCAATAGATCCGCTCTGCAGAGACACTTAGGGGCATATGTACAAGCCCCTATGACCACGGGTACGTCACTTTTTGTGACTTTTCCATGGTGATAGGCTTTGTCTTATTTACAAGGCAATGTAAAGCCACTTAACGTGGCTTAACGCTGCCTTGTAAATAAGGCCCCCTTTAACACTATGCTTAGCATGAAAGGGTTGGGCAGTGGGTGTTGTGGTGGGCGTTCCACTGCAGCACCCCTTTATTTTGACACTGACCTATATTTACAAGGGCAGCTTAAATAGGGGGCAGTGCCAAAATTAAGACCAGGGAAAACCTGGTCTTAACTTGGCGAAACGAGGAGCAATGCTTTATTTCCCCTTGTTTTTGCTTTTTCAATGTGTGCTGCCTTGTGCAGCACACATGGAAAAAGCAACATGCCTTCGATTGTTTATGTGTAGGATGGTGTCCCTTCCTGCACATTAACAATCTTTAAAAAAAATACAATTAGTAACTTCCATATGTGCTGCATTAAGCAGCACACATAGAAGTGAAAAAATTACATTCAAAGATTGTTTATGTGCAGGAAGGGACACCTTCCTACAAATAAACAATCTTCCCCTGCTATCTAACACCCTTGCACTTGTGCAAGGGTGCCTGCGTTGGCACTACACTGCTAAGTGTAGCGCAAGCGCAGGGGGAAATACAAGGCCGCACCATATCCTTGTAAATATGGTACAACCGTGCGTTTCTGAAGTGGTGGAGTGAGGAGTTAAGCCATGACAGCTAACGCCTCACTTCTTAGTAAATATCTCCCTGAGCATCCCGGCATAAATGCAGATATAGGCTGAACAAATTCATATTAACCATAGCCCCCGCAGACAATCGTATTCACAAGCTCTAACACAAATGCGTACACCACTGCACACAAACAAACAATACAGGCCACAATACACACAGATAAACAATAAATAATACAATGCCCCGGTGCACACTGGCAAACATCTACGGACCAAGGCACAAAGATCAGTAGCCAGAATGCACAGGGGGAAGGGCAGCAAGGGGGAAAGAGTGATGCTAGCTACAGGACCACAGGTTGCTATCCACAAGGGGATGACTGATTATTGCTCAAATTAAGGGAGCAGATGGTGATGCTTCCAGGGAAGCACTGATTGATGTGCCTCATGCATTGACTGGGGAGGGTCTAAGCTTCTGCAGAGACCCAAGTATTGTGCTTCAGGGAGCACCAAATTATGGACAGTTAAAAGGAACAAGGAGTGTGTGAATAATGTGAGCACAGGAGAGGGTCTGTATGAAGGTGTACAGAACAGGCACGTGGGAAAGGGACCATGTCAATATGCCACATGTCATGTGTGACACCTTCCACCAGCCCAATATGTCTGGACAGTTGCCATTCTGTGATGTATAAGCCTATAAAGATGAGAACAAAATTACAAACCCCAGCATGTAATGTTCTGTTGTCTACAAAGCCCAGACTGACTGCCTGTGTCACTCTTGGAGATGTACTTCAAGGCAACCATATATATGGATGACTGAACAAAAAATAAACACAAAACATGCATTTAATCATGATTGCGTAAAAAATCTGACACTTTCTTGTTTAACTGTTTCAACATATTTTGTACTTTTACTGTTTCAATGTGTGACATGGCAAGATGTAAGTAAGAGAACAGTTATTATGTGGCAATTATATACTGTGAACAGTTTTCTGAGGCTCACGAGGACCAAAATGTATGTATGTGGTATGATTATTAGGGTACCCAAAGCATTTGTTTTTAGAAATGCAATTTTGAAAAAGTGGTGAAGTACCCAAAGCAGACACACATCTCACAGATTATTCCGACCTTTACTTTTCCTTGCATAGCAATGAGTTTCTAGCAACAAATCTTTTCAAGTATATATTGCTGTGATGTTCTTTAGAATGTTTATAGCTCCTCGTACCCTTGAAAAGGCTTCAAGGTGCTCCAATTTGCAATGAGTTTAAGGGTTCCCGTTGGAAGGAAATGGCCGAGGTCTGCCCAGAGGTGGGGTGGCACTGCCCAGAGTCTTCATTCAGTTATCCTGTGGGAGGAATGTGGTTACATTTAAGATGAGGAGAACAGGGCTGGACTGCACAGATTTATTTCTTTGGGCATTTCCCTGGTGGCCTAGAGCTAGTGGAGGTCGATTTCCAAAGGCTGAGGGACTCTGTTGGAGTCTCTGTCATTTTCTCCATCTCCCTGGGGAGTTACTGCTGACACAAGAGAGGCAGCAAAGGAAAAAGAGCGAGAGGAGAGAGAGAAAGAGGAGGAGGGAGAGAGAGAGAGAGCGAGAGAGAACGAGAAGAGCGAAAAATAGAAAAGGTGGAGGGCAAGAGAGAGAGAGAGAGAGAGAGAGAGAGGTGAGAGAGGAGGAAGGGAGCAGGGCTGGTTTAAACATCTTTGCCAGTGCTGCTTTCGGTTGCCAGTCTGAGAAGGAGTGCTGTGGACAGGTTCAGTGATATGAGTGGAGAACAAGGGCTGCTCTTCCGTAATGGCGGAGGAGCACTGCCCCACTTGTCAGAGTCAGTCAAAAAAATAAAATGATAATAAAACAATATCATTTAATTTTTCTTTGACCGGCTGGCATGCCTGTGTAGGGTGGGGCAAGGCCATGAAAGGGAGGTGTGGTGGGCACTTAGAAGTGCTCATGTAAGTCTGAGGCTGGCCAAACAGAGATGCGCACTTCTATTTCTCAAATGTGTTCACAGCTGGGTTGAAGGAAGGCTGCAGGCTCCCAGGCAGTGTCTGAGCAGCAGATCAGGCCACTCACACAAATATTGGCGCTGCTCACATAGCATGAGAGCAGCATCTGGATTGGGTGGGGAGCCTGTGTCCTCCCAGACACTGCTGGGTTTGAAGGGTCGAGGCGACCATTGGTGTCGGAGGCAGCAGCAGCGAAAGGTACATTTTTAATAATCATTAATTTACCAGAAATTCCGAGTTCTGCCCACCCCCGTTCCCTGCCCCCAATTTCATTTTGTGGTGGCCGCCACTGGTGGAGAACACCAGAGAAGAGGTTATGTCCCAAGGTTCAAGCAGTAGAATTACCAGATGAAGATGTCCTTAATCTACCCACCCCCTCCCCTTGAGAGGAGAGAAAAAGAGGGGTCAGTTGCACAGGAATGAGGAAGAACAACCCTTGAAAGATGGTGCGCCAGAGATTGAGAACGTATTGGTGGGGTGGGGGAAGGAACTGGTGACACTTCATGATTAGGGATGTGGGTGTTTGGAGGGGTGGATAGATCTGCTGCACTTGGAATTAGAACAATAAACGAATGGTCACGGTAGCGACAATTTTTCAAGACAGAATAAACATAAACAGCATTCACAATACCAATTTAAGTTAAACTGCAGAGAATGCAATATATTTTTAATACAAATACGCACCTCCGTTTCAGCAACGCTGTTGCTCTTTCATCTAGAATCAATTCAAATATTTTTGAAAAAAGGTGCTCTGGCGTGGGGAAAGGAAAGGATGGGGTGTTTTGGGGTCAAAGTAAAACCGTGAGAGTGGTGGACAAGGGAGAGGTGATATGACATATATACATTAAATTCACAAAGTGAGACCAATCCGGCTTTATTACATAGCATTACATAGACACTGATAATGAATTACATTTGTCAAGGCTTGTGTGGTAGTGAAGGAAGTGGCCCTATTGGGCCACCCGGGTTATATACAACCACCTAATCGCCTTCCAAACAAATGAAGAGTCGGGCAGACATTAGAGAATACAAACCAATATTTTATTAGTAATACTCTGCAGAGGAGTCCAATCTGACCTGCACCCTAAGATGCCTGCCGAGGGGCTGACTCCCCAACAGTCTGCAATACATAATCATTCCTCCAAGAACCCCCAACCACGCCCATAGTAGAAAGTTACCGGCTCAGGACCTACATGAACAAAGGGGGTACAGGGAGATGAGCTATCACCTGCTAGATGGGTACATGTTTCTGGGGGCTAAAGGCTGCCGCGCTGGAGCTCTGCATTTCCTAACATGGGAGCAGAGTTACACACAAGGATAGGTATGCAAGGGCAGAATGGCCTATTCATTAGTGAAAACAATCTAAGCCTGGATCAGTGTACAGGAGCTCAGAGTGCTCTACTAAAGAGTCACTTCATTCTAAGTGTACATTAAAAGATGACAACACATTTATTAAATTGTTATGCAAATACTCGTCAAAGTATTCAAGGAAAACATAAATTGCTACAAGTGGTCTCAAAATTGTGTTCACAAATAACCAAAGAAAAAGTCCAAAACCAGAAACTGCTCTTTAATCAATCCATAGCAGAATATTTTCAGCAGAAGCAAAATGAGGCTTGACTCACTACACCATCCGGATAACAAAAAGATATCTCTTTCCCAATGCATTTCGGCCGAAACGTTGCCCTTCGTCAGGGGAATCTAGAACATTTCTGATGATCATGAATATTGTGTAATAAACTATACCACACAATGATACATCCAACATGTTTCATTATAACAACACACAAGCAGAGAAGCAGAGGACTTAAAAATGATCAAAAGACCATGTAAAATAAAATGCGAAATAACCGTGAAAAGATGCAAAAAACGCAGAAAGATTGTGCACTTGTGTAGATAGAGACTGCTTAAGGTGCATGCAGTGCGAGTAAACAATACTAAATAGGCAAGAGCGATACCTCTAATGTAAGCAAAAATCACAACGTCATATGACAATGAGTGGCACAAACACTATACCAACTGTAAAAAATTAACATAAGTAGTGCAAGTCAACACCAATCTTAAAGAAGTGTCCACTGTGCCTCAAAAGTGAATACATGGATTTTTACCTCTTTCAACTGTGGCAGAGATGCAAGTAAGAGGTATAAAATCTACAAGATAGAAAGTGAGAAAGTAAACTAAATAAATCTGGCAAACAGTCAAAGTCAGCGTGTAACTAAATGCCAAAGAGGCACAAATCACCTGAGCAGATAGCCCGAGGTCTACCAAACAGGAAACACAAGTACATCCCAGTCGGAGTTTCAGAACAAACACTGAAATCGGCGCGGGCTTCTTGCAATGACAAAAACGCACGTGGTATGTCACAGATGTATCAATAGTGATAGAGAGAGGACTATCCCCAAACCAATGAGCATGTTGAATGTGGGTGAAAGAAGTATACAAGCCTGTCACCATAAAAAAGTGGCCAAAATGCGGATCACAGTGCGCAACTAAGGAATATAAGAAACAAATGTTTTTCCACAGCTAGAATATAAATCAAAGTTGAGGAAAAATGTTTCTGGTCTAATACATAAATTAAAAGAGCGAACAACAGATTGACGCAGCAAAACCCTGCCTTGAAAATAACAGATTACCGCAGCAAAAACCCTGCCTATACAAAACTAAAATAAATGGGTCAAAGAACCCACATTATGACCTCAACTACACAGCCAGCCTATACAAAACTAGTGCCCTGCCTATACAAAACTACAGGAAAACATAACGAAATTACTAACATACATAAAAGATTCATAAAAATATTCAGAGCCCACACATCAATGTATACAATTGCCAGATAAGCTTAAGTCATAAAAAGCACGACAGTTCATTAGTGAGACAGGATCCAACCTTGAGCAACTATGGAAAATAATCACTGAACACGAGGTTCTGCTGAGGCAAGCAATACGAGTCATGAGGCCTAGTTCATACACAGCTAGAGAGAGATTATGAAATACAAAATGAAGTCACATTCACTAACTGAAGCTTCCACATTACATGGATAGCTCAGCGGATTGCACGCAATGAATACGAATGGCTTCTGTTTAGCCGCACACTGCTAACCTAATATAGCATGTAACGCGTGCCTAACGATAATGGGTTTTGCAAACCTAACAGGCCCTCCTTTTAGCAGGGGCGGCTAAATGCTTTATTGGCACTATCCAATAGGGTCTTTACAATTCTAAGCAAGGGAGAATATAAATGTATAGTCACTCAAAGTGCATAGGGAACCAAGGCAGCACATGTACATAAAAATATCTTTATTATTCAAAAATACCCTCATCTATCAGCATCATATCCTGTATATCCTGCATCATCATAGTGGAGATTTTATTATTTCGTCCTGGCAATTTAGAGGTGGGGGTGAGCTTGCCTACACAATAGGACCAGCATGCTGGAAGGCAGTTGACACATAGGCAGCATGTGAAGATGACACCTGCGATAATTACTAGAAAAAGGAGTATCTTCAAACCCCAAAATGATAACAGACCCCAGAATCACCTTGTCAAGAACCATGAACCATTATACTGATGAATGTCAGATGCAAGCCTATGTACCTTCTGGATAGCAGAATATACATTAGGGGGGTGGTTGGGATGTAGATGCAGCAGCTGCTGCCGATGGCGCGACAAGCTCCACCCCTACCTGCAAGGAGTGCGTCTAAAACCATCCAATTTCGAAGAGCAATGAGCCTGGTAGCCTGGAGTTCAGCTGTAGAGTTAGTGAGTATGCCTGCTGTAGAATTAATTCCCCCCTCTACATGCCTGGTGAGGTGGTGAAGGCTAAGACTGTTATACATAGGTCCCCAAAAGGGTACTATACCCTTCATGGCATCCGTGAATTGCTGCAAAGTGGTATCCGTTTGATTAATATCTGCTGTGTCAATAACTCTCCTCATTTGGGACAAGTATACACTTCTCTGTTGTAGTCTGGTGCAGGTCCCTTGTGATAGTTGGATGGTGCAATATAAATGGGAGGTATAAGAAAAGAGACATAACACCGACCAGACCATCTCCTAGGGAGCCGTGTATAAGCATGCGCTCCACACATAAAGTATACATTAGAAGGTGTGAGTAAAGGCGGGCTACTAGTAGTGTTTAATCAATATGTATAATTACAGCGACTCTGTCTCACCAGAATACCTCCAAAGCCTTTGACAAAGAAACTAGCTGCAGTATCGATCACAGGTACGGGCATAACTGTCTCTAGTGATATTGCGTGCATGGAAACAGTTAAAGTATTCAGAGACATTGAATCCCTGAAAATCCAACATTTCATCCTGCAACCATGTGACATTTTTATTATTGTCGTATACATTCATGCAAGCATTGGGATGTAAGATACCCTCTTTTCCATCTGTTCCCGAGTATAACCCTGGTGTACTACTATATATTCCAGAACTGTCTCGGATTCCGTTATGTTCATAGCATAAGCATGATAATAAATATATACAATGGAAAGCAACTGGAACCATGCCTCACAACTACCTGAAGTCCATCTGGAGAACCTTGAAAGGGAAGGAAGGTAGCATAGTTACCTGAGGGTGTTGGAGTACGTTTCCGAGGATTAGGTATCATGCAGATCATATAGTGCTTCACCAGATGGGTGGCTACTTTGGAAATGTTGCCATTCAGTCAGACTGGGTCCAACACTTTGCATATTCCCTTGGCACTGATATGGGCTGGGCCATGGGCCATGATAACCACGGGGAGTACATAGGAATTAGGAAGCATCCAGCACTGTTTCTCGGACTTGTCAGTCCAACACCCATCCTCATCCAGACGCCCTGTACTCTCCTGCCATAATGCCAAATTTGTCTAAGTTTGCCTCGCTTTATATCTGTTTTCTAACGTGTCTTCAAACATTCCATTGTCTGGGACCCACCTAGCAGGACCTGCCACAAACATCTTTTTCATCTTTGACCGAGCTGTCTCTTTGGCTTTTTGGTCTGTAATGCGTTTCCTCTTCCAACATCATCTGTTATTGCCTTGTGTGCACTACATTTTATTATTGCTAACTTATCGGTGAGCATTAGAGCTGACAAAAGTCTATGCATCAATGGGCCACTCTGTATTCTCAGTCCATGGGATGTCAAACAACCTCTCTCCGCCCAGAGGCGCCTGAAATTATGGGCGACCCGGAAGGAGTACTGGCTGTCAGTATAAATACTGACAGTGAGTCCCTCACTCAGCTCACAAGCCCGAAGAAGGGCAATCAGCTCTGCAGCCTGGGTGGACTGATATGGGATAGGGGATGTCTCAACTACAGTGTGTAACGTTGTAATTGCATATGCTGCAGTGGTGGTGCCATCTGGTAGTTTGAAACAAGAAAGTGGCCTAGTCCCTGAGTGGCGACTAGGACTCTAACATGCACTACAAATTGGTGAGAATTACTTAGTTTGAAAACAATTTTTTAATAAAACAATATACTGTAAATCTTTTCACAGTACACATAAATACGTCATGTGTTTACATATGAATGCTTACATGGATGCTGTCAACATTTCAAAAAGTTTCAATGAAACAAACTTTGTAAGTTTGCCAACTTTGTACGAATGGTTGAAGATAAGCATCAATGTATCGACCGGGGTTTTCAAACAAAGATGCGCACCCTGACACGATAGGTCTGAACGGAGGATCAACCAAACTTTTGCGTATTTTGGGTAATAAGTACATTTTTGGTCTCCTTGGGAATTGATTAGTCAAATATTTTTTAGTTGCTGAGTCAATCCAATGTAGTTCTTCTGCTTTGTCTGAGATTCTTCTTAGGGTGTCCGCTATTTCAATGGTAGGATCTTGATCCAAACTTCCATATACTTGTTCATTGTTGACATGTTCCAATACTTTTCTTTCATAATACTCTGAATCCATCATTACCAGGCCACCTCCCTTATCCACCTTCTGGAAGACTACATGAGGATTGTTAGCCATTGCTGTCAGAGTACTGTGTTCTGCTCGACTTAGGTTCTTGTGTTTTTTTGTATATTGAATTTTTTGAAGATCTTTTTTGACCATTAATTCTAAAGTGTCAAGAGTTTTATGTGAACTTTGGGCCATAAATGTACTATTTGGCCTGAACATAGGTGATAGTTCATCCTTCCTAGATTCCATGGGACAAATATTAGTGAAGTAATTCTGTAGTCTCAATGTTCTCATGAATTTGTAAAATGCCACTTCCGTTTCCAATTCTGTTGTGTTGTAAGTAGTGACAAATGATGTTCTCTTGTTCAAACCTCTTCTTGCGATTTAGTAAAGTATACACTGGAGAAGTTGATTACAAGACCTTGGTTTGACTCCTGAGGCTTTTATTTTAAAAGGGGAAATAGAGGAGACCCTCGATTTTATAGGCCTATCTCATTGAAAGACTCTGCTGTGAAAGTTTTAGGTAGAGTTATCCTTGGGAAACTCACTGATTGGTTAAATGATTGTAACATCCTCGAAAACCTACAGTATGGGTTTAGGAAAGGGAGAGGAACCATGGAGCAGTGTTTAAATGTATCTTTACTTGCCGGGAAATATACGATCGCGAAGAAAGGTTCACTCTATATAGCCTTTATGGACCTTTCTTCTGCTTTCGATAGAGTAAATAGATCAAAACTCTAGCAGTTGTTATTAAAACTCGGTCTAGATAAGAATATTGTACATTTTCTGGCTGATTTGCATAAAGACCTATCTGCTAAAGTTAGATTCGACCAAAAAGGCCATTTTATCAGCAGCATCCGTATTGTTAAAGGTGAGAGACAGGGATGCATTCTAGCACCGCTCCTATTTACCTTATATATTAATAATTTGGAGACCGTGTTAATAGGAGCAAGCAAGGATATTCCACGTGTAGGAGAGCGGTTTAACCTGGCTCTCTTATGCGCAAAGGACGCTACCTTGATAGCTAGAACTGCAATTGGCCTCCAGCATCTTTTAAGTTCCTTTGCAGATTTTATGAAGTCATTAGACTTGGATGTTAATTTTTCTAAATCGCACACAATGATTTTAGGGCGTAAACCAAGGAAATTTAAAACTCTTGTTTGTGAAAATAACATGACATCATGGGTTAACTTGTTCACTTTTTTAGGGGTTTTATTTGATGAAAGGGGATCGTGGATACCACAAATGAAAGCTAAAAGAAATGTTATGGCCAGATCCACTTTAGCTGTTCTTGACTTTGCCAGCAGATTGGAAGCAAAGCCCATGCAAGCAATGTTAAACATCTGTAGGGCCAAATGTATCAACATAGCATGTTATGGATCGGACATATGGGGATACAGGGACTCGAGGAACATTCAAATAGTTGAAAATACATTTCTTAGAAACTTGTTGTCTGTCCCTTAGTCAACATCCTCTTTCATAATTCATCACGAAATTGGGTTAGGCTTTGAATCTGACCTAATCAGTATGGCACCCTTATTAAAGTGGATAGGCATCTGGACAAACCCTGAGCTAAGGATGAATCAGGAAGTTATTCGCGATTGTTTAACACTTGATCATGCAAGTAGTATCCCTTGGCTGAACCACATTAAAAAGCTCGCCACTATTCTAGAAAGGCCAGAAATGTTTAATTCATCAGAAAATTTTATTAAAGAACATTTGTTCAGGGCAAAAAACACGGTTTTGCAGGTTGCCCAGATGGATAGGGAGGCCGGTGAGATCAAAAAAACGCTGGCGCGGATACATCAATTATTGTCCACCTCAAGTACAATGGAACCCTATTTGAATCTAGTTACAAACCACCATCACCGCTTCCTTTTAGTACGATTTCCATTTAAACAATTACATTTACTTCTGGCCGAACCGAAGGGATGGAAAAAGATTGAGGATCTGGGTGTTTGTTCTTGAGACAGTTTTTCGACCCAGGACTCAATGCATTTTACCTTATTTTGTGATCATTTTATCCATATTCAGAGGCGGTTTATTTTACCTATTTTAAGGGGCAAAGGATTTTTACAGGTAAAACCTACATTTATGTATCTACAGATGCTGACAAATGTGTGGGATACTTTTAACATGGCTAGTTTTCTAACTGTGGCAGTCAGAATAAGGAACAAAAGGATTACTATGAACTAGATCACTTTTAACATTGAGATATTTTTCACTTTTTTACTAGGATGTGTTTTGTATATGGGGATACCAAAGGGGATGATGGACGGAGCATTAGAGCAAATCAAACACTCACCCCCAGACAACTGATCTGGGTTTAATCCTTCATCATTCTTTAGCTTACTCCACCACCCCGGTTCAGACATGGCCATATGCAAATCAGCCTGACCCTGTGCCTCGTGGTAACAGTCCAGCCCGAACTGCCTAGCCATGTCTTCCCTGGAAGAGAAACAAGCATCCTGGGACTGGTTTCGGGTTCATAACCCTCATCAGCCAGGCTATCTTGAATCCAGTGGCAAAGTGAACAGGGGACCCCCGTCTGGGCATACCCTGCCATCTTAGGGCGAACAAAGGGATACCAAAGGAGATGATGGACGGAGCGTTAGAGCAAATCAAACACTCAACCCCAGACAACTGATCTTGGTTTAATCCATCATCATTCTTTAGCTCACCCCACCCTCCCGGTTCAGACAAGGCCATATGCAAATCAGTCTGACCCTGTGCCTCGTGGGAACAGTCCAGCCCAAACTGTCATGCCATGTCTTCCCTGGACCAGAAACAAGCATCCTGGGACCTGTTTCGGGTTCATAACCCTTATCGGCCTGGCTATCTTGTATCAGGTGGCAAAGTGAGCAAGGAACACCCGTTTGGGCATACCCTGCCAACATAGGGCGAACAAAGGGATACCAAAGGGGATGATGGACAGAGTGTTAGAGCAAATCAAACACTCACGCCCAGGCAACTGGTCTGAGTTTAATCCATCATCATTCTTTAGCTCACTCCACCACCTCGGTTCAGACATGGCCATATGCAAATCAGTCTTACCCTGTGCCTCGTGGGAACAGTCCAGCCCGCACTGCCAAGCCATGTCTTCCCTGGACCGGAAACAAGCACCCTGGGACCGATTTCGGGTTCAAAACCTTCATCAGCGAGGCTATCTTGAATCCAGTGGCAAAGTGAGCAAGGGACTCACGTCTGGGCATACCCTGCAAACCTATGGCGAACCAAGGGATACCAAAGGGGATGATGGACAGAGTGTTAGAGCAAATCAAACACTCACCCCCAGGCAACTGGTCTGAGTTTAATCCATCATCATTCTTTAGCTCACTCCACCACCCCGGTTCAGACATGGCCATATGCAAATCAGTCTGACCCTGTGCCTTGTGGCAACAGTCCAGCCCGAACTGCCAAGCCATGTCTTACCTGGACTGGAAACAAGCATCCTGGGACTGGTTTTGGGTTAATAACCCTCATCAGCCAGGCTATCTTGAATTCAGTGACAAAGTGAGCAAGGGACCCACGTCTGGGCATACCCTGCCAACTTAGGGCGAACTAAGGGATACCAAAGGAGATGATGGAAGGAGCGTTAGAGCAAATCAAACACTCACCCCCAGACAACTGATCTTGGTTTAATTCATCATCATTCTTTAGCGCACTCCACCACCCCGGTTCAGACATGACCATATGCAAATCAGTCTGACCCTGTGCCTCGAGCAAATAGTCCTGCCCGAACTGCCAAGCCATGTCTTCCCTGGAACGGAAACATGCATCCTGGGACAGGTTTCGGGTTCATAACCCTCATCAGCCAGGCTATCTTGAATCCAGTGGCAAAGTGAGCAAGGTGTTTTGTATATGTTCACATCATTTTTTCCTCTGTTCTGTGTTGATGCTGTGTAATTGTAACATTTTATGTAATTTTTGCCGTATGCTTTTATAGTTTTAATTAACCGAATAAAGTGAATCTGACTGACTGACTCCTGAGGCCTTTCTTGGTTTTTTCTTTTTCTTTTTCCTCTCCTTGTTTTGATCGAACACTGACTTGTTTGTCTTGAGTTTGTTCCAAAGGACAGCCTGAGTCCCTGCCCCCTTCTAACACTAGAGGAAGTTGCTGTGATATTCTCCTCTATCTGTTTTTTTATTCCTTTGTCTGCTTGTATACTTTTGAGTGGTGCTCTTGATGTATCGGTATCCTGATCAGAAACAACACTTTGTTCAGAAGATGTTTGTGGGTTCCTTTTAGTGAATCTTCTTTATGCATATACCTCCGCCCATGTGTAAGCTTAGTTAAGCTTTAATCAATAGTGTCCCTTTTAAATTTTCTCAGTTTTATCTCTTGTAATTCTTTTTCATGTTTGTCAAGTTTTAGGTTAAGATCCTCCAAGAATTTCCCCATGGTTCATCTTCCACTCTTTTTGATAAATAATTTTTAATGATGTGTTTTTGACAATTCCTCTATTAGTAAAAGTATCAAGTCCGGAGAGCATTTATTTAAAATTGAGTACCATTTCTCCATAAATTGTTGGTTACTTTGTAGTCTGAACAACATAGGTCTGATTGTTAGTATTAGACCATGAGGGATCCTCTTTACGCGATGATATTGAATGAGTGTTGACGCGTGTAAACGTTGATTTAGTTCCCTTCTAGTGAGGTATTCAAATTGGCGAAGTTGTTGAGTGATTGAGATTGTAGGTTTCATTAGCTTTGTCTGCTGTGTAAGCTTTAGTGGAAGCGCGATTTTCAGTGATATTTGCTATGGATTCAAAAGACATGATTCGCGAGGTGCAGCTGTTCACGTAGGCAGGAAAAGTACAATGGACAGAGTTGGTGAATAGCGCACACTACTTGTGGAAGCTAAACTGCGAGTAAATCGGTATGTGTGCTATGTTAGAAACTATGGCTGCGGATCATATGTATGAACCCTAGAAAGTGGCCCAGTCCCTGAGTGGCGACTAGGACTCTAACATGCACTATAAATTGGTGTGAATTACTTAGTTTAAAAACAAATTTTTAGTAAAACAATATACTGTTAAGCTTTTCACAGTACACATAAATATGTCATGTGTTTCCATATGAATGTTTACATGGATGCTGTCAACATTTCAAAAAGTTTAAATGAAACAAACTTTTTTTAAACAAAACAGAATAACAAAACCCAATGCATTTCGGGACACAGTGTCCCTTCATCAGGGGTAATCTGTAGAAAAGAAAATGGGAATCATTTCAAATAAATGCACACTTGGATCAACAGCACGATGTTCTAAAGAAGAGATTATGTGGTGATAAAACTAATTGTGCACCTTACATCATATAGTGCTGGAATCAGTGATATGGTGAAGTAACCATGGAAAATAAGCACTTACTGTCTTCACACAAAGATACTGGACACGCGAAAATGAAGAAGAAAAACAAAACTATTAAAGCACAAGTGCAGACCTACTACCAGCGTTTTGCTGTGTAATTCATTCAAGACTTTACATACCTACTCGGGCTGTGCTCAAACCTGTATGTTCCTTAAAGGAGCTTCAAACTGTATAATGATTTACCTGAAGATGAAATATGACGAGTTACCACAATATTGCATCAAACTTTGAAGATGTTCGTTTGATTTTTTCTATTTGCTAAAGTTCCGGGCATGGGAAAACGGAAAACTATGGAGGGGAGTGAAGGAGTGGGTGGCAAGGGCAGTGCAGGGAGGAACAACAGGGGGAAAAATGTTAGAAAGATACAGAAATAGAAATATCCTGGAAGTAACTGTGTCCTGAACAGAATAGATACACTCATTAGCGAGGGTATTCTAGAGGGTGATACATCTGACAATTCCCCGCACGCACGGAAAATCATAGCCCGAGACGACAGCTAACTATCCCTGCAATGTTTCATAAGCCGGCAGGAGGAGGAAGCCCAGCAACTAAAGGGAGTGAGACTATAGAGACGGGGGAGGGAAGACTAGCTCCCAAAAAGGATATAAGTGATAATTTCCAGCTACTGGGAGCTGCAGTCGCTTGTACCAACAGGTTTTCCCCCTGGCAGATTCTCTGGTTGGAGATGGGCTGGACACCTTGCTGTGTACTCCCTCTTCACCGCCCTGCAGCCCCTCTCCCCAGCCTAACCCACTGTTAAGTATTAGTCCAACCACAGATCCCCAGGGTACGCATTCTCTTATCAATGAATTAAGGTTGGAAATAACATCTATGCAATCAATGATTGTGGAATTAACATCTATGGTTGAACTGTTAGTACATAAGGCCCCTACTAATTTAGAAGCTATAAAGACCCAATCAAGGCAGGATAGTCAGCCTTGTCAGATGAACCACCACACGCACAAGTCAAGCTCCGCAATCAAGGGCTTCCTCAGTAAGGTTCCCACCCAGTCCCGCTGCACTTCTACATCCGGATTGGAAACCATCCCTTTAGTATTGCTAGACCACCCAAATGCGACTAGTTCAAACACGGATCCTGTAAAAACACACATTAGGCGTCCCTCTTTCCTAGAATCAGGAAATTCCCCACACAACCCGCAACAGCGTAGGTCTATTGCGCTGAGTTTTAACTTGTCACAGGCCTCTACAATCTATATGGTAAATGTACCCAAATATGATATTAGGAATGGTTTAGAAAGCATCGACTCCCTTATTAATAAAACAATACATTGGATCCGTCATGTAAGGGGATGCCGCTTGGTCATTCGAGAAGATATCATCAGAGCACGAAGACTTACCTTGCGAACTGATCCACTAGATTGTATTGAGCTAAAGCTTAAGGGTCAAGACCTTGCAGAAACTATGCTAGCGCTGGAATTTTGTACATTTTACCCAGATTACTCTTCCATTCAATTTAGATGTTTCCCACTAATCAATAGCTACGGATAATCTTCTGGGCAACAAAATCCCCTTCCAGTAGGGTCCTCCACTTTCGAGGTTAAGGATTGACTTTCAGATATGTCCTGTAAAGATCTGGAAACTCAGGATGTTCTGCTACTAGGTAGAGAACCCCCGCTTAGTATTCCTACCAATAGCAAGGCACCATGTATCATTAGAGATTTACCTTTATTTAATACACTGGTAACATCAAACTCGCAGAAAGAGCTGGGAATCTCTGGAGAAAGCCCATTGAATAGTTCTAATGACCAAGGTCCAGTCTGTAACTTTTCTGCTGGACTGTCTGTGCTATCTTGGAATATAGCTGGGTTAAGTTCTAAGATTGCATCTCCCGACTGGCATATTTTTATGGACCAATATGACATCTGCCTCTTACAGGAAACCTGGATGGTGAATCCTTACTACTGCGCAGGCTACTTAAACTATTATATACCTGCCATTAGGGGAGGAAAGGTCATGCCTCGAGAGGTCTAATAATCTGGGTTCGCCAAGAAATTGGCTTTGTTGTTCAGATACTTGAGTCCTATAGCAAGGACATTCTAGTAATCAGGGTGAAGTGGGGTCAACGAGAGACTGTTGACATTTATAACATCTGTGCGAGGGGGACAAATGAGAAAAAATCTGAAGTTATAGCTGCTTTCGATATTTTGCTAGACCAAGACTCCAGGGGTATGAATGTAATATTTGCGGGCGATTTTAATGTGACCTTTGAGCTTCTTACAAGTCAGACATGTAATTTTATTGATGAGGAAGACGATCATTGGGGAATCCCTAAATTAGACCTAGCTCCCATGAAAAATGGTCGAATGTGGCGATCCAAATTAATTCTATTTTCTTGGGAAAAGGTCTAAGGGCGGCAAATGGTAGATCCCCATCTGATAGACATGGGGCTTGTACATTTAATAACCGACTGAGTACTAGTCCCATTGATTAACTTCTGATTAATTTCCAGTTATGGAAAGCACTAAGGGACATGGTGGTAAGTGAGCAGCTAGAGAGTGATCACAATCCCCTGTGTTCAGTCATTTATTTATTGACGGTGGAAGAAATGAATCCTCCATACAGTGAAATAATTACTCTGGACGTGGTCCCTACAAATGACATGAGGTGGTTAAAATGGGTAAACCTACTCGAGAATTCTGATGCTCTTGAAAAAATCTCCCTAGACACTATTAATGCCGTAACCACACTAAAAGCACTCTTGGCCAATTCTGCAACCCCTGAGTCTATATTAGAATTTCATGAATAATTCTTTGTTCAGCTTCGTAGACATTTTTATAAGCATTGTAAGACCAGGGGCAATTACTCTAATAATAACTGTAAATGGCTTAATGCTGAATGTAAGGAGGCACGTAGATCCCTATGGAGTGCAATAAGAGAAGGAGATCCTATTAAAGTGCGTACTGCAAGGCAAATCTATAAGAAAGTACAGCAGAAGGCCAAGAAAAGTTTGGATGAGAATAGATGGTTGGACTTAAAATGTGCTTGTGAAAGCAAAAATCCTAAAAAATTCTGGGATGTCGTAAAGTGGGGCAGAGGTAGTCGGTAGGCCTGGGCGGTAAATTCTGTTCCGCTCGCAGAATTTGCGGTATTTGGCTAATTCCGCGGCTTCGCGGAATTGCACAAAAAGCTGCTTTCCGCGGCTTTGCAGAAATTTTGCTTGTTCGCGTTCTCGAAATGCGTGTTCGCAAGATATTTCCCCCTGAGCACGCAAACAGCATTCACGAACAGGAAAAGAGCATCGCGAACAAGCAATTCTGCGTGTTTGCAGAATGTCTGTGTGCTCGCAGAGATTTTTTACCGTTTCGTGGAGCTTTGCGTAGCGAAACTACACAAATTCCGGCCACCCCTAGTAGTCGGCCGCTAGAACCAATAAATCATGTAAGTCAGGATCAATGGGTTAGTCATTTTAAACCCCAATATGCCTGTAGCCTAGAGGTCTACGAGATGGCTGAGCTTTTGTATCTTTATTTTTGTTTCCGGCTTTTAGCGAGGCTGATGTAAGCCTTGCTCTGGGAGCTGTAATGGGAGGTAAAGCCCTGGGTCCCGATGGAATCCCAGCTGACATATTCCTTTTTGATAAACCTAAATTGAGCCAGTACATTATGATCCTAGCAAATGAAATCGCTAAGGGTACACCAGTCCCGGCCTCATGGAAAGAGGCTGAGGTAATCCCTGTTTTTAAAAAGGGGACAAGGGGCGTGGTCCAGATGGCGGACTGGTAAGTCGCAACTCTCAGCTCCCGGCCAGTTAACCCGGGCTTAACAGCACATTTTGCCCTCGTATATACTACCATCCTCACAGATACGGAGTCCACTCACCGCGGAGCAGCCTTAGAGGGAAGTTTCGAGCTCCGGAGGGCTGAATTCTCGGAGCTAGCAGGCCATGCTTCCGTGAGGCAAAATGACAGCGGCCTCGGCCGTGGCCCACTGTGGCAGCTAGCTGTGCTTGGTCTGGAGCTCGCCTGTCTCAGAGAGGGCCCTGCCCCCCTGAGATGCCTCTGCCCAGCAGTAGCTGTGATCGAGCAGGCTCCGGGAGTGACGGGGCCTACAGAGCAGTGCCGCGGAAGTGGGCTGAAGGTGACACCCGATGGGGCTTGCTGCACAGGGAGGGTGAGTGAGCTGCAGAGACCCAGCCCCTGTTCCCTGCTTCAACCCAGCCGACAACCGCAGCAAGGTGGGTGCTGCGCGACGGTGCCTGCCGGAAGTGTGGTCCTGTACCACCATTTACAGCACTTAAGACTCCCGGGGACATGAGCTTTCCAAGGATTTCTGTTCCTCCCGCAGTGACTCTAGCAAGAACGGCCTGACGGGCAGGCATTAGCCGCACAATCGTGTGGGAGGTGCGCGACGGGGGCAGTCACCTTGGCGCATCCTAGTGCCCCCAGCTGCACCGATACATGGGGGGTTGGTGCCCGGTGCCTCCGCTGACTTTATTAGCCCCTGGGTTGGGGCATGGAGCCACCGCTTTGACTGATGTTAAAGGGCCCACACGCTGCTTCCGGTCGTGAGGAGCAGCGAGATAGCGCACCAACTAGTGGAAGGCCATGACGGTGATAGGGTGTGGCCCCTGTTCGCCTGTGCTGGGTTGCACCCAGTCGACACCTGGTCCCGCTCTTTACCTGGCTCACTTGACACTGGAGAAAGGGAACGACCATCGGTGAGACCCCCTCAACAGATCTGCAGAGTCCACTCCATGGGAATCGCTAGGGATCGGCCTGCGACATCGCCTGGCGGGAGCGCGAAGGGAGCCCAGCGGAAACCACCAGGGACTGGTCCGACTTCACCGAGGCAGGGCAACACTTCACAGTTGGGCCTCCCCAGAGAGGTCCAGCTCACCCCAGTCACAGGCGCTGCTGTACACAAAAGAGGGCCCTGGTTCCCATCATGGTCCCGGACCCAGACCAGAGCCATGTCCTTGGCGAAAGGGAGAAGAGAGCGTGCTGTGAAAGATATGCTCTCCAAAGGCCCTCTACCAGCTGAGAAGGGGGGGCGCTCGCCCGCGGCTCCAAACTCGCAATCAAACCCAGAAGACAAAGTGGAACAGCTCCAGCAAGCGGTACTTCATCTACAGGAGCAGCAAATCGATCTACAAGCTCACACCGAAGACCTCGAAAACCGCTCGAGGCGAAACAACATCCGTGTGAGTGGGAACCCACTGACGCAGTGGGGACTGAAATTGAAAAATATTTACAAGAGCTGTTTCGGGACATCATGGGCATCCCACAATACTTCAACGTCTGCATCATTAGAGCTCATCAGGTGGGCTTGAGGCGGCATGCCCCTGCCTCCCTCCAGACATTTTAGCTTTTCTACCCGACTACACCTTTAAAGAATGCATCCTACGAGAGGCCAGGGCTAAGCAACTGCTCTCCTTTCAGGGCCATTCTCTCGCCCTCTTACATGACCTGGCCGCCATCACCCTACAAAAACAGAGGGAATTTCGGTAGGTAACTGCACTCCTGAGAGAACACGGAGTAGCCTACACATGGGGCCACCCCTTTCGATTGATTTTCAAATGGAATGGCAAGCTATGTCAGCTCCGCTCCCTCCAGGAAACTTACAAGCTCCTCGGCCTGGAAAACCGTGACCCGATAAATGAAGCGCATACTTCAGAGCGGAAACCCCCGGGAGCGAAATGGCAAAAGGTGGGACGGAGGAGATCGCCTACTCTGGGGCCAAGACCTGAACCGGACACAACGGCACAGGAGAGATAAGCAGCTCTGAACTCCGTCCTGAAGGACACAGCACCCACTGATTGCCCATGACTCTTTTTTGAGGGTACTCATGCCTTAAAATTATCCTAGCCCTGGAGATAGCTGTGGGCGGGGGGCCCTGGAAACTTGGTCCACACATGCTCTGAAGTGACTCGTTCTCCAAATGCCCGCACTCGCGAGTGACGGGCACTGGACTTTTGTTGGGGTCCGACATAGAGACACATGACGTAAGGGAGATTGGGGGCATATCCGAGGTTATGGTGACTAAGCTCAAATAGATACAGCAGGATAGGCCTACGGCTGCCTCATGTCGCGATCCACACTTCAGATAATCACCCTTAATGTGAAAGGGCTAAACAACCCCGTTAAAATGAGAGCCATCCTAGCCTACCTAGAGAATTCAGGTGTGTCTATCGCAGGAGACCCATCTCCTCCCTAAAGATTGGCACTGTATGAGGTCCCAAGCTTTCTCCCAATAGTTCTACTCCTCCACACCTGATAAGAAAGCGGGAGTGGCCATACTGAGTGCAAGGACATTCCAGGGTTCAGTGGGCGACAAGGTGGCAGAAGTAAAAGGCTTTTTACTGGCCTACAAACTATGGGTCAGGGGTTCTCCCCTGGTAGTCGGTTTCCTCTACGCCCCCAACTCAGGACAAGAAGAATTCCTCACAACAGCACTCTCAAAAGTTCTACGCTCACAAGACAGGAGATTGGTGATTGGGGCGACCTTAACCTGGTCATCGAAGTGGAGAAAGACAGGGTAGGCCAACGCCATGGCCAAACGGGTGAAATGTCCACAACAGGGAAGGAGGGGTAGAGAGAAAGGTGGTTGGTAGACATATGGCGGGTGGCCCACCCTCAGTCCTCACAATTTTCCTTCTACTCCAAAGCATACCATACATACGCCCAACTAGACCACTTCATAGGCTCCACGGAACTGAATGCGCTTTTAAACACAGTGAACATCACACTGGAAGCGTTATCAGACAATGATGCAGTGACATTGACCCTCAACATACCCCCGACTCGCAGACTGACTGGGACGTGGTAAGTTAGGGAGAACTTGCTCACTAGAAAGCGAGTGCCTCAGCAACTTCACAAATGCATTACCGACTACCTAGAGACGAACGACTCCCCGGACACTCCCCTTGCTGCACTGTGGAGGGCCCTTCAAGCCGTAGTGAGGGGTGAATTAATAGCTATTTCTGCTGCTGAAGCCAGAGAGCGTAAGGAAAAGAGGGAACTTCTCATGGCACAAGTGTTAGATTAGAAAGGGTACACAGTCGGACGGGCACGCCCAGGGTTTGGCGCCAACTGAAAGCGTCAGGGGCACATGGCGAGCCTTGACTTGGACAGAGCCGAATATGCGACACTCTGGCTCAAACACTCCTACTATATAGGGGGAGATAAAACAGGGCGCCTCTTAGCAAGTAAGCTTGGGGTTCTCACCCATCGCTCAAAAATCTCAGCTCTTCAGAATGCCAAGGGGGAAACAGTTGAACGCGATAATGAGATTGCAGAAGCCCTTCGAGACTTCTACTCCACATTGTATGGCAAAGACCACCAACTTAGCGCCGATGGGGAAGCCTACTTACAGAGGGCTGCCACGACGGCGCTGAACGCGGATTGAAGAGGTGAAAGGGGCGATTTCTCACCTCAAGCCCTTGAAATCGCCGGGACCCGATGGCTTTTCAGCTGGATTCTACAAGTCCTTCTGCCCACTTCTCGCCCCGATCCTGGTGCAGCTTTTTAACTCTTTTAGCGGTCCTGGAACAATCCCCCCCCGATATGCTAGCTGCTGACATAGTGGTCATCCCTAAACCCGGGAAGGACTCGACCCAATGTGGCTCATACTGCTCGATTTCCCTACTTAATTTGGATCTTAACGCTGTTTACAGGAGTCCTAGCGGCCAGATTGGTCCCACGTATGCCAGGTATCATCGAACCGGACCAGTCCGTCTTCATTCAAAATCGCCAGAGCAGCGATAATACCAAATGTATACTGCACCTTATCGACAAAGTACACCGCACAAAGAAGGATGCTCAATTGCTGTCGGTCGATGCCGAAAAGGCCTTCGACAGAGTGGACTGGGGCTTCCTAGACAAAACATTAGCTCATGTTGGTCTTGGTGACCGATTTAGGGCCTGGGTGGCGAGCTGTTACAATAGGCTCAAAGCAACAATCAGGGTAAATGGGACAGCCTTGCGGCCTTTTGAGATTCAGAGGGGCACGAGACAGGGGTGCCCGCTCTCACCCCTTCTCTTCGCGCTCTATGTGGAACCCCTAGTCCAGAGGATCAGGGACAATCCAGATATTGTGGGCAGCCCATTCGGAGGGGAGAGGAATTCTGTGAGCTTGTACGCCAAAAACATTTTGGCGACCTTGGAGACCCCTGAGCAATCAATGCCAGCATTCCTCCGTGAATTAACCACCTTTGGCCAGGTCTCCGGTTTTCGGATAAGTGTTAGAAAATCCATGGTCCTGCGCCTAGGGCGAAGTGAGGACTTACCCAGGGAAGGACCAACTTCCTTTGGAGGACTCCAGATTTGGGATGCAGTTCCCGAATCTGGAACTGGATCTAGCCCCTTCCATTGCGCAGACAATCACGCATAATTATTCCAAACTCCTCTCCCAAATCACGAAAGACCTTCAACACTGGCAAAGACATTCACTGTCAGTACTCAGCCGTATTGCAGCCATAAAAACACATATAGTGATTACCCAAATCACTATATGTGTTCCAGACCCTACCGGCCTGGTCCCCACCAGGGATACTCCACAAAATGCAGAGAGCAGTGCTGGGTAGAGGCGCGTCCTCGTATGCGTAGGGATCTTTTCCACAGACCGCCGGACGAGGGAGGGCTGGGTATCCCAAACCGCTTCGAATATTTTTGGGCGACACAACTTTGGTGCTTAGTGTAGTGGGGCAGACCTGAGTCTGAAAAAAGGTGGCTGTTCCAAGACCGAGCACTGGCAAAGCTCTCTTTGTGGAAGATGCCCTTCTTGAAGAGGCCAGACAGACCACCAAACCTCATGGACTCACCTATCACGAACACAGTGCTATGAGTCTGGGATGCACTTGCTGTCAAACGGGGACTCACATCTTTCCCCTCACCATTAACGCTGCTATTTGATAACCCAGAGTCTACAACAGGGCTAGGGGAGTGAGCGTTCTTGCAGTGGGGTGTCTCCAAATGCAGGTCGGCGGGACACCTCTTTGATTTGGAGGGGTTTCTCCCGTTCTCGGAAGTGAAATAATCCTACGACATACCGGAATCAAATTGATTTCAGTACTTTCAACTCCGTCATTGGCTCCTCCACCCCGATGTGCGTCCATTAGTGAGCAGGAAGCTTACAAAATACGAGCATTGGCTCATAATGAAACACTCTGATAAGAAAATGATCTCTGTACAATATGCTTCGACCGCCAGCCCCTATCTCGCCCTCCGGGCTGGGCGCGGGAACTGGGCAGGGACTTGACCGAGAAAGAGTGGCACGATATTTACTTCCGGGCCAATCATACGGCCCGTAACACGGTTAGTAGGGAGTCCGCGGTCAAGGTGGCCACATACTTGTACCTGACACCGGCCAGACTGAACAAAGGGAGCCCTGACCATAGTCCAAATTGCTGGTGAGGCTGTGACTATGAGGGCACCCTGACCCACTTACTTTGGGACTGCAAGGAATTGACGGGGTACTGGGCCGCAGCCCTAGATGACATTGACAGACAGTTCAAGACGGAAATCACGCGCTTCACTGCATACACAATCCTCGGGCTCCCTAACCCAATCACATATCTGCAGAAGTCCTTCTGGGGGAAACAGATGAGTCTAGCACTAGGAGCATCTGTCCAACACATCCTCTCCTTATGGGGCTCACGGACCCAACCGACACACATTGGTTGGTTACACAAATTATGGTATATCTTAGGTATGGAATGCATTCAAGCCTCTCTTACAAACTCAGAAGACTCATTCAGGGTTACCTGGCATCCCCTAGTGTCCCTGCTGGCATTGGAACTGAATGAGGTGACATGTCTAAAATATCTTCGACTTCTCCGACTTACGGAGGCACAGGCCATGACTGAGGCTATCTGATTTTCTGTCCAACAATGACCCTTTAACTAGAGCCCCAAAGGGGCGTATTCCTAGCACACCGGTTCAGGGGAGGGTGGGGGGAGTGTTTTGGGGTAGTTCGGCTTTCTGAACTGCTCGACGGGCTAGCCCGGATCCTGCTTTGACAGAGACCGCCCCTGCGATCGCACCACAGGGACTCTCCGGTGCTCCTACATGCTTACGTTGGTTCAGACAGAATGGAGGGAGGGGGGATACTCTGAAAACAAGATACTGGAATGCCCTATTTATGCACTGTATTTTCTCATATGCTTGAAAGTCATAAAACAAAGTTAACCATTAAAAGGGGGACAAATCTCAGCCTGGAAACTACAGACCAATTAGCTTAATAGATTCCTTCCAAAAGGTCATGGGACGACTCGTATTAAATAAGGTGCAAGATTGGGTAGATGAGCAGGGCATACTTTCACAACTTGAGGCGGGGTTTCGGGCACGTACAAGTACTATTGATCAGATATTTCGCTTTACAATGTTGTACTGGAAGATGGTGGTCTTGGACAAGGGCAGCTTATATGCTGCCTTTGTGGACCTTAAGTCAGCTTTTGACCTTGTCTCCCGTAGCAAATTATGGGTAGTACTGCAAGATCTGGGTATGCACCACAAATTATTATCTCTCATAGCCAGACTCCATGACGGAAATTATGCAAGAATCAGGTGGGGCACACAGGGACAGACCACCAATTCTTTCCCCGTAGAAAGAGATTAGCGACAAGGTTGTGTAATGGCACCTACTTTATTCTCCCTTTTCATCAATGGGAACGCAAAATTCCTGGAACCTACCCCAACTGATGCCCCTGCCCTAGCTAGTGTGAGAACTCCAATCCCAATGTTCGCGGATGACACATTAATAATTGCTAAAAACACAGAGCGGTCTGCAATGAGAACTGTTATCTTTGAAGAGTTTTGCCATCTGCAGGGCTTGGAAATTAATGTGTTAAAAATAAAAATTAATGACTTTTAAACCTCATAGATCATTTATAGGCGGTGTGGTCTTTAACAACCGACCTTTACAACAGGTGAAAGACTTTACATATTTCGGGGTTATAATGCACAGAGATATATAGTGGAATAAGCAACTGGACATGGTCACATTGAAGCATCGGCAATTGGCGGGAACTGTGCAAACTGAGTTTAACGCATCTTTAACTAAACCAGTTGGTCCAGTTTGCAAATGTATAATAGTTGTCAGTTCCATGTTAGATGGGGCAGAGCTTTGGGGATTCAAAAAACCTTACTAAATTAACTATAGCGGAAAATAGGTTCCCACTGAATATTACTAATCTTCCACAAAGTACCCCGGCTGCTTCATGATCTAGGCAGGAAGTCATTGGCTGATATAGACAGATTACGACCCCTGCTATATTGGCGGAAAATCTGGTCCACAGCCGAACTGAGAGCTTATGCTGCGGGCCTTAAGGACCAAATTAGAGCAGATCGCTATAAAAAAATTGCATGGTTGCAGGAAATTATACTTATTTTAATAAGTATTGGTATGGCCACACGATGGGAGAACCCAGAAAGTACCCCATTACCAGCTAAAGCTCAAATGTGAAGCCACTACAAAAGCTGGAACCATACTGGGACATTATAACCAAGTCACATGAAAGAAAGCTATATTTCCAATTTAGAGTTGGCTCACTACCAGTAAGCTCTTTCTCGGCTAGAAGGGAAATGCAAGCTAATATTACTTGCCCCACTTGCCATGCTCATTTGGAGTCTGTAGCCCATCTATTATTTGCTTGCCCAGCTTATTCGGCCCGCGTCGCAGGTGGTTGTCTCCAATCTGCAGAACATTGGGAACTAGAAGTAATGATATGGTGCTCAGACTACTGCGCTCGGGGACAATGACGCCTATTGTCATTGCCCTGGGTAAGTTCTTAGGTTGGGCATGGTCTATTAGATCTCAAGCAATCTCTGTTGTGTAGTGGTCTGATTGTGAGCCTACTACACACTTCTAGTACCTTGGTGGTCATTTTCACTTTTTAGATCCAATCTTTTTATACTGTTGTCAAGAAATAATATGCATGGTTAAGGCTGATATAATGAATGTGTCTGTATATTTCACAATAAGTGGCATAATGTACCTTATACTTAACTAGCAGCTACAAGTGTTTAATTGTCTGATGCTTTTTAACTGTCTTTTTAACGGATTTTATACTTTTATTAGAAAGTTTAATTTTAATGTTCTATTAATCTATGGTCATGTGTTTTTTAAGCTTTTGTACATCTGCTTTGATGACTAAAATTGTCGAATAAACTTAATATACTGACTGATAACCCACTATTTTATACATACAGTACTATGCAAATGTTTTCACAATTGCTCATTTTTTTAATGGGGTCCAGGGAGATTAACAAATATTGGTCATTGATCCCTTCTTTTTGGAAGTGGGATGTGTGAGTGTGTTATTTCTAGGGAATCACAAGGGCAGGACGACAGAAGTATTCGTGGATATTGTTGCCTGACTTGTACCTCTCCGGCAACATAAACATTAGGATTGTGCCAGACTGATTTGGTGCACACATATGTTGGCCTATACTCCTACTAACTGACAGTGCACCATCTGCAGCCTTAACGTTACAAGGTAACAAATGTATGTGTAACCTCAGAACATGGCAGCCCTGATCCCCCCAAGGAAATCATGGTAACAGCTCTAGAACCCTTTCATTTGGTTACTCATGCATACCTAAAGAACTTCCCAAGAAATACTCAGCAATACATTTCAACATTTATTGAAGCATTGGGATTCTTGTCTAAAATATGTGCACTGCAATAAACAATAGAATGAAACAGATTAGTGTGATTAGCATCACAAGAATAGTGAAAAAGATAAACAATTTCACCATTGTGCTTTAACAGTGAATATATGCTTGCATAGAAGTACTGTGTTATATTATACTCCTACCTAGCGCTGCCTAACCTCATTTTTCCTTAGGTGGGTAATCAGCCAAATCCCTGTTAGGTGGTCTAACTCCCCATTACCTGTGGGTAAGTGTCATCAGGATGCCCTACTTGGTCGCAAGCTGGACATCCCTCTTCGCAGGGGTGAACAGAAATAAGCTAGGCTGGAATTACACCATGCAGAAACCGCACAGTGTCAGCGAAATGCTCCTCTTGCCAACCATGTGGTATGCCGTTTATATATTAAACATCCCTCTGCTGCCATGTTGAAACCCCAGTACAGCTCGCTATTGTTTATTCTATTATGATAGCTCTGTCACCTCATGGACAAAAACAAGACAACAACATTTGCTCAGTGAACTTTATATCTTGTACGAAATGTTCAAGGTGTTGTGATAGTGTGCTTATGAAGTGGAAATGTAAGCAAATGCAGTTTCAGAAATTATTATCTTACACAGACATGTCATTGTGTAAAAGCAAAATCAACTCAAGAAACATGAGTATGTAAAAATAGTGGCATTTCTAACTGGGCCTATCCTGACCAGGTGACGATGTGTGTACATTCACAGATCATATGCAGATGTTTACCATCATGCTGTGCTAATATTCTGGTTCATCTAGAAGTCTTCGGTTGTGAAGTGTGATGTAGGTCCAGAAACACTGTCTACAATGGGTGTTCTAGCTTCTTATAGGTAACTAATGTAAACCCTTTGGGCCTCATTATGATGGCGGTTAAAGTTGCCTACGACCAACATCTCTGTGGGTGTGGAACCGACCGACCTCTGTCAGAAACCGGCTGCAGCACAAGCTCCCATAGAGAAATGGGAGTTTTAGTAAATCCCTACATCGTCTGGCAGACAACTCAACCACAACCGTAGACCGCTGAGGGAAAGGGGCCCTGCAGAGGGGCCCCAGAGTCGCTTTCCAACGTCATAATTCCCGATAGGGCTTCTGACTGGCCGACTTGCTTCTTGAATCCATCAGAAGCCAGTCAGTTTGAACAGCCGGTTTACATTCCAACTGCCAACATTATAATTCAGTGGTCGGAATGTAAACCAACGACAATCGGTCGGATGCTTCCCAACTGACATCGTAATAGGGCCTTCTATAGATGACCAGATTTCCTCCAGATTTCATCTAGGACTTTCAATGAAATGTCGCCCTCTCCTAGTAGTTCTGTGTCGTTATGTGTTTTTCGTGTTCTGTCTTTATTTGCAGTGTAAAAGTTTAGCGAGGTGTCAACCTTTAATCTCCACGTTAAGCCACTTTAGGCTTCCCACCTGGCTTGCCCTTGAGGATACATAACACTAGTGCAAAATCACCCCAACATGGGTGTCTGTATCTGATCAATAGCTTGCGACTGCAAATGTGATCACACATCATTGAAACATACCTAATTTTAGTAGATTTGTTTTGACGAATTGCACATAAGATGGTTTCTAATGTGAATAAGAAAAGCAAGGTGACTATGAACACAACTGTCTAGGAGCATGTGTGAATGAAAGAAGAGGAGATATTTATTGTAATTACTGTCTTAGAGTTCTTGTATCAGACCATTACGTTATGAATGAAGCCTTCCTGCAAGCCAGGCCAATCCACGGTTTATCCACATAACTGCTCTGAATTCTTTTTCACCTTCAAAAGATGGTGCTCACACCACTCCTTTGCATTCCCAATTAAATATCAGAATTATCTAGTATCATCACTTGCTAGGCATCTCTGGACAAATCCAACATGTACGACTTACATTGTGAAGTCATTAGCAGCTAAGCTCTAAGGTTTTCTTGAGTAGCTCATCCAGTCCGTGTTTGTTTGCTTTGAGTTCAAAGACTCATGACAATAAGCATAAAGAAGCAGTACGGACTCCATCATGCTCTTTCCCGTCCCCTTTTTGTCCACAGACATTCCCCAGAGGCATAACTAACCTTGAGGAGGGTAAAAAACAGCCTTCTCAAAGCTGAGCAGACCACATTGCCCCTCACCCGCTTCCCTGCTCAAACCAAAACGGCTCCATTGCAAACTGAAGTAGGTTGCAAGAATCGTCTTAAAACTGTTCCTTGGAGCCAGGGTCGCAATGGCGGGGGAGCTGGAAACCGTACTCAGCATGAGAGAAAAAGAGAAAACTCATTTCAAAATATCTAGATTTAAAAATTCTCCTCTTCCAGGAAAAAATTCAGGTCAACAACCACATTCAAGTTAGTTTATTTAATTCAAATACTAAAACATTAATATACGCCAATCAGAGCATTATGGTGTAGAAATACAAAGTAAACAGAATGAAGTTGAATCTCCGGAACTGATAAAGGAGGTACAACAAGAAGAAAACAACTAATTAGATCACTGAAATATACGTTATCAAAAGACAAAAATGCACTTTGGATTGCATCAAGTTATGGTTAAAAGCCCCACAAATCTCTACTTATCCTTACACCACCTCAAATGTGATTCCTAATCTGAAGTAAATTTAGCAAAGGTAATGATGAAAGGTGTCAGCCGTTAGAACCTTCCTTAGAAGTAACTCCAACCAGAGTCAAGTAGTCTGTAGCCTCTTTTTTAAGTTCAGAAAGATGTTTATCAATAAGAAAGAACATCATGAAATACAATTGTAGAAGAACATCAAAAGAAATGAGGGTTGATAAACTACATCCATTAGATTAAAGATTAAATCATATAAAAAACATAAACTGTTCGAAAAATAAGGAAAATAGCAAAAACAAGTTCATCGAAAAATCATAAAAGAGAGCAAATGAAGGAAAAAATTGATACATTTTGAATTAAGGCATTACAATATATAAAAAATATAAAGAAAGTTATGCATGAGCAAAATAAGGAAAGTCATGGAGGTTTAGATACTTCTTGTTGCATAGGGGGAATTGGCGAGAGACGTCTGGCACTAGCGTCAATGAAAAGAACAACCGGTTCCCATAAATCTAGGCGTTTGGGTGCTAGATGTTGCGGATATACAAAGGTAGTGTCCAGTCTGTGGTTATAACAAATATCGTACCACCATGATTGATAGGAGAGCTTGCTAGAGTCTTTCCAGTTTTTAGTGATTTGTTGGAATGCAACTGTCAGTAAAAAGTCAATAATCTTTACATTCATATGAGTGTGTTCCCAGATAGGAGACAAACTACCTAGAAAAATATGTAGGATAGAAAAGGAATGTTTGGTGTGAAAGATGGAGTTAAGTTGTAACCAAACCTGATCCCAAAAAAGGCGAACAAACTTGCATGTAAATAACATGTGAAGCAGGTCAGCATTTGGGGATGAGCTAGACCAGCATACAGGTGAAGAGGTAAGGGAAAATGTATGGAGGGTGGACGGAGTAAATAAAAGTCTGTTATATATGAAAAAGAGAGTTTGAGTAGTGTTTGCCGCCCTAGATGACTTTCTGAGTTGAAGCCATATTTTACTCCAGAAATCTACATTCCAGGAAATGTCTAGATCCTTTTCCCAAGATAACTCCACTTTAGTTTTGTTTCTTGGAGTAGGTGGGGAGTGTAAAAAGTTATAAATAGCAGAGGTCTTAGAGCTACGAAGTAGTAAGGTACGTAAATTAACAGGGTTAGTAGGTGCAGAGAGTGTATTGGGAGGGGATGTGATGTATTGTGCATGGGCAGACTGAATGGCTTGTAGTAGAATAGAGTAGTTAGCACGAAAAGAGGAAGGAAGACCGAAAACAACACTCGCTTGTGTGAAAGGCATAAGTGTGTTCTGACAATATAATTGATGAATCCAATTGAGTCCTCTGAAATGCCATGATTTCCAAAAGAAAGGTTTATCTGTGATATTGGTAGGTCAGAAGCACAGCTGTTTTCACTGATAGTTTTTGGTTTCTCAACCTTTGAGGTGCTCCATAAGTAACGTCAAGTGTCCCACGACGTCAATTACACTGTACATCAACTGTGGGGCCAGTGGGCTACTGGTCCCATCCTTATGGGCACACTATTATTCCTCCCTGCAGATAGAGGATTCACTCACAGTTTTGAATGTTCAAATCTTAAATGTTTTTATTCTAGAAATATTTTGCATAAGTTCATGAAATCATATATTTGATCAAAATTTGATCCATATTCAACATATCACAATCCTTTGTATAGATCCAATGTATTTCGGGCCCGTAATTCGGCCCTTCATCAGGAAAAGGACACTGTGTGAAATATAAACAAAACAACCTGTCAATAATTGTTATATGTGGGAATGTATACTCTGGGGTATGAGCAAATGGTTATAAAAGGGTTCGTGATATCACTGTGTGTGAAGTTAGTTTGTCACCTTCAAAAATCTTCATACCCGTGTGGCAGTCAAAATAAATTGGACGGATCTTACGTGTCATGTTATTCTGTTTTAACGTAGTTCAGCTCTGAAAATTAAAGGTTGAAAAAGTATGTTATAATGATGCCGCGCGATATGTGGACCTTGGGACACTACGTAACTAATGCTTTACTCGAAAAACTGGTCCGTGAACTGACCTGTGGTTCCTACTTGGAGTCGGTTCAGTCATCCTCTGTTAACGTACGTCGGTCAATGCGGAAATGCCGATGACCGCGTCTAATGCTGTTAATAAGTGCCGATCACGTGGTTAGTAAAAAGTGAAAATAGACTGGAAAATTTCCACAAGTGGGGTGAACGAAGTGTGTTAAAGAAATGAAGAATTAGGCATACAGATATTCGTCAATGTGCAGAGTAGCATACAAAGTAGGCTGAACAAGGTAAAAAAATATTAATAAATAGCGGTAGCACGAGTGAAGTTAGGTGATGCCCTAAAAAAAATCTAAAAAAATCTAACGGGTTTCCAATATGGTGAACTTGATTTGGGAAATGTTATGTTTTTCTTCAACGAAATGGGTTGCCACTGATGATTTCATATTTTTCAGGCGAATATTTGATTTGTGTTCAGTAAGTCTGGTTTTAATTTTGCGTTCTGTTTTGCCAATGTATAATTTGCCACATGGGCATTTTAAAGCATAGATGACATTGCTTGAGTCGCATGTGGCGTTAACCTTAAGTTTGACCTCGTAACCTTTCATGGGGTGGTTGATTATGTTTCCCTTAATGATACTATTGCAGTTTCCGCAATTAAAGCATGGTTTGGTGCCTGTATATTTAGTGGTTATTGCCGGTTTGTGTTGTACCAGTTCTCCTAGGTTGCGAGCCCTGGTGAATGCAAACAATGGTGGTTCCAAGAAAATCTGATTGAAATCAGGTTCCAGGTTCAATAGTGACCAATGTTGGTGTATGATCCTCTTGAATTTTGTACTTGAAGTAGAATATTTCGAGACTACCACTGTGCGGGTCTGTTGTTTTTTTAAGCTGGATTGAAGCAGTTTTTTTCTATCTATATTAGAAATCTTCTGTTTGGATTCCTCAATGATATTTTCTGGATATCCTCTATTGCGAAATTTTGTAGCAATTTCATCAATTCTTTGTTCCATTTTGGTCGAGTCTGATGTTATTCTTTTGGCTCGTGCCATCTGCGAAAAAGGAAGATGTTTTTTCAAGTTGAGTTCATGGAAGCTCGTAAAGCGGAGCATGTTATTTCTGTCTGTGGGTTTCGTAAAAAGATCAGTTTCAAAACCTTGTTTGTTGATTGAAACTTTAACGTCAAGGAAGTTGACAGATTTGTCTGATATTTCCCAGGTTAATTGAATCCGTTCATCAATTTGGTTAAATTCAACAAGAGCCCTTAGTAGTTCGTCCTTAGTGTTTTTCCATACGATGAAGATGTCATCGATATAGCGTATTAGAAGTTTCAAATTGTCTGTCCATCTTTGATTGGCGAAGATGTGGGTCTCCTCATAGTATTGCATAAAGATGTTTGCATGTACAGGCGCCGCTGAATTGCCCATGGCCATTCCGATGAGTTGTAGATACCATGTATCTTGATGTTTGAAATAACTGTGATACAGTGTAAAGAGCATGAGTTCCATCAAAAATGTTTGAAGAGGTGTATCCAAGTCAGTGTTTAGTAAGGCTTGTTCGACTGCTTCTATACCCAGAGAATGGGGTATAGAGGTGTAGAGTAAACGCACATCCGCAGTGCAGAGTATCAATTTGTCTTCTGTATCAAACGGCAGATCTTGTAGTATGGAAATAAAGTGAGTTGTGTCTTTGGTGTATGTTCGCATTGCTTGTACAGTGGGCTGGAGATATTTATCAAGGAGTTGTCCAATCGGTTCGTGAAGGCTACCACATGTAGAGACTATGGGTCTCAGAGGAGGATCCAACATATTTTTATGTATTTTGGGTTCCATTCTTAGAGTTGGACTCTTGGGATTGAGTCTTGTGAGGAAGTTCTTGGTTTTTTGGTTAATTATGCCTGTTTCATGTGCTTTGTCAAGAATGTTTTGAAGAGTCTTCATGAATTCAACTGTGGGGTTATTCTCCAATTTCATGTAAGTGGTAGTATCGGAGATATGTTCCGATACTACCACTTACATGAAATTGGAGAATGTGCACATAAGGATGGGACCAGTGGCCCACTGGCCCCACAGTTAATGTACAAAAGAAAGGTTTGCCATTAATTAAAATGTTGATGTTGTGCCAAATAGGGAGTTCATAAAAGGTGGAAAGGGACGGAGCAGGAATGAGTTTCGATGTGAATTTAAGGATAGGGGTAGAAACAAATTGTGGCTTACGTGTAAAGAATAGATATTTAGAGAAGGAAAACGAGGAGAGAAAGGATCGTTCAAGCTTGGTCCAAAGAGGACAATTAATAGAAGAGTTTGAAAGCCAATGTGAAGACTGAGTTAAAATAAAGGATCTGTGATAAAGAGAAAAGTCTGGGAAATTTACCCCTCCCCCTCCGACTTAGGACTAATGAGTTTACCAATAGAGATTTGCGATTTTTTGTTGCCCCATAAAAAGGCAGATAAAATTGAATTTATTTTTTTGAACTATTTAAGGGGAAATGGTACCGGGATGTTGGAAAGTGTATATAAAACAATAGGGGATAACATCATCTTTATGGTGTCCAGGCAACCCCACCAAGACAGATACAGAGGATGCCATTTTGTTGTCAAAGAGGATAATCTATCAACACATTTGTCCATACAGCACGACACTGTTCCTGGAATGGAAGGGGAAAACTGTAGGCCTAAATATTTAATGGAATGAGGACTCCAAGAGAAGCCTGATGTTATAAAATCAGCGCTAAAAGTATATTTTGTCAAGAGTAAAATCTCACATTTGTCCTTATTTAACTTGTATCCGGAAACCGATGCAAAGGAATCGACAACTGATAGAAAAGCAGGTAAAGAGGTCTGGGGATTGGACAAGAATAAAAGCACGTCGTCCGCGTAAGCTGCCATTTTAATATCGTGCGTTAATTGAGCGCAATTGCGGTCTCAAGGATAGGAACTCTTTTCTTCGATCTGCAGTCGGCTTGGCATAGTCTTGAGAGAAAAACAAAGAGCTTCCTGACCATGTTATACGATTCATTGCTTTAGCAGCTGAGAGGACCTTCAACAAATCAGTATATTCAAGAAAGTACAGAATGACTCCTTGTGGTTTATATGTGGATGAAGATGACGTGAGGCGCGATGGAGGTTCCAAGCCATGCGCTCTTTGGATGTTTAAGGTGGTTCCCTCAGGCAGTTGAAGAAGGGTTGGAAGAAATGACTTAAAGAAGGTTATCGAGTCTGACCCCTCCGTGCCTTCAGGAAGGCCATAAATTCGAAGATTATTTCTTCTGTTTCTGTTTTCTAAACTTTCAAGCTGTCTGTGAAGAGTAGAAACCTGTGAAGAGATCGAGTCAACTTTGGAAGTAGAAGAGGAAATAAACTCAACATTTTTCTCCAGTTCAGTGACTCGTTGGTCGATGGTGGACCATTTGTCAGAAAGCATCTGGAGAGTACATTTGGTATCCTCTATAAATGGCTTTAATGCCCTAATCTCCTCAAGAAGTAAATCCATTGTGACAGGACTTGACTGCGTAGGTGGAGAAGGAGGGGCTTTTTTTAGTCATTTTGTAGTAGCCTTTGAAGCAACAGAGCTGTAAGTAATGGAAGGTGCTGCGACACTCTTGGATGAGGAAGAATCTGAGGGCTCCATGTATAGATAGGCAAAACGGGAGCTGGTGCGTAGGAAAGTTAATGTGAAAGTGGTTGATCTGAGAAAGAAGCTCTAGTCAGACTTCCCAGAAGCTCAAAACAAACAGCGTACCAAGAAAATGCAATAAATGAATGGAGCCACTGGTTAACAAGTCACAAAAAAATCATTGATATATAATGAAAGGGCAACCAGCATAACAGTAGAGAAACTTATGCATTTGAGAGACTGCCAAAAATTATAGTCCTGCCAATGAAGTGAAAATGCAGAGAATTGCGCAATATTATGGTTATAGCTGGTAGTAATTGCAATGAGAAGTGGGCATAATATGGGTTGCGCGTGAAATAGCAGTCACTGCGAGGTGGAAAAATCCATACACGTCGAATTATGAGCATATGAGGAAGAACCCTAAAATGGCGCCTGTGGTGACAGAGTCTCAGCATTATAGAACCTGAATGGCGCAATAAGCAGGTGAGAGACTCTTGTCAGTCCCTACTCTCCCAAAAGAACCCTCCGTTCATCCTCAAGAAATCTGCTTGTCGTCCCCAGATTTAGAAAGGCGAAATGGGGAGGAAGAGCCGTCTCTACTCTGGCACCTAAATTGTGGAACAACCTCCCCCCCGAACTTTCCAACCAACCTTCTTTGGTGACTTTCCGGAAGCTCCTGAAGACTTGGCTCTTCTCTCAGGTTTATTAAATTATTTCTCTGTATTAGTATATATGTTTATGTGTGGACTGCGCCTTGATGCCCATTGGGCTAAGTTCGCGCAATATAAATAAACTTTCATTCATTCATTCATTTGCAGTACCTGTATGGGTAAAGAAATCCGCTGTGGCATAGGCTCTGATAGAAGCAAGCATCAGCGTATGGCAGGTCGCTCAGAAGACCGCTTGGAAAAACGTCTCCGTCAGCAGTAACCAGGCGACAAGATGGCGGCCGCGATAACTGGACGTCACGCCACAGAGGAATTTCAGCCGTAACTTCAGGCTGGGGCAAAAGTATGTCCTCAGGATGGCTGCATCAAAGGCTCCATATATTTGCACAGCTTTTCCCCACTGTTGCGAGGCTGTAGGCGAGGTAGAGCGCAGCGCCCGTCCCACTCGGCTCCTCACCTCCCCGGAGCGTCACGGAAGAGCCGCCATTGCAGTCAGGCGCAAGCCACGCCCCCCCAAGTAGCCTGTAGCCTCTAACCTTAGCATGAGGTCTATACCTCAAGGAGCACTAAAGTAGACTGTCAGCTGTCCCTAACTACATTACAACATAAGCAATCTCTGAATTAAGGCACCAACCATTGTGCCACTGGAAAATTTCCATTTCCCGCACCCTACAGCTACCTTTCTCTGCCACCATGTTCACACACTCAGATATTTCGTATGTACTTCGTGCCATCTCCTTCTCCCAGAAGAACACGTCCTCCATTCGTTATCGCATTTCTTCTACACAGGCCTCAATATCTACAAGGATAATAATTCTTTCTCACAACTAATGAAGCCTTGTCCACCTTCAGTGGGAACACAAGAAACGCAACATTCCACAACACAAGCAAAATACGATTTCAAACGTTAGATGGAAAATACATTAAGAAAGTATTTTAGGCCTACAGTTAGGCCAAATTAACAACTCACAGGTTACATTATGTGTGCACTTGTAAAGGTAGGTAAACTATCCATTCAAGAATTATAAACACAAGTCACGTAAATATCAATGTGATGAGCATTAAATGTAAACAAATTGGCATAACAAGTTAAAGGTTATTCCCTCCATTAGACGTTCAGGCACAATCCTGTCAGTTACAATTCTAAGAGACACATGCGATTTGTGTTAATCATGAGAATACTCGAAACATCACATATTTTTTTTTTCTTCTCATAATTCAGTCACACGGAATATATGTGAGTGCAGACTAACAGTGATTATAAATCACTCCTAATGTTACTTCAAAAAGGCCCCAAAGTCCTCTCCTCCAATGGTTATCCTTGCAACTTCATTGAACATTAAACTGACTAAAATATGTTTCACAAAAAATCGAGGGTAAATTAAATTAAATGCAAATATGTTCCAATAAAATGACAAGCATTGACCTTGTATAAAACTATTGTCGCTTGAACTCTCAACTTTAGGGCAGCCAGTTCAACTGGACTGTGATCAGGTTTCCGGATCACTGAAGCAAATCGATGCCGGCAACGGGCAGGTGTTCTGGGTGAATGCAAATGACAACATTTATACCCTCTGCAGTAGCGGCTGGACACAAATCTCCAGGGGGTCTAACACACATCTCAGTGGGGGGTGCTGGAGTCTGGGGCGTGAACAGAAACAACTACATCTACAAACTAGTGGGCGGAGACTGGGTCCGGACTGATGGTAGGTGTAAGTCAATGTTACTGCTTGTGAATGAATGAATAAATTAATGTGTGCGAGAGACTCGTATAATCCCTGTAACCTGCAAAGCCTCAATGAACTTCCTTACATGAAGGAGCGGGTGCAGAGAGTAGTAAGAAAAGGTAGGTTTATCCTAACCTTTTATGCAAATAAGGTTATGAAACATTATTATTGAAGGCTGTGAGAACTGAGCAGAAAGGAGAGTATGAGCACAGTGTATAGTTTCTAATGCAAGGCTCCTTGTTTGAGAAACAATATGTTCTAAATATTGGTGTATACCCTTTGTCTTATGCTCGGTTACGGATGTCACAAAATCACCAGTATTACATGCACAGACACAAGTATATTAGTAATTATGCAGTAGTGTTGTCCATTGGGCCAAAGGAGTGCAGCACAGACCACAAATACGCTCTTTATGTGAGAAAAAGGCTGCTTTATTGAAGGCAGGTGCACATCACAAAAGTAAACCTCAATCAATCAATCAATCAATCAAGTGTTTGTTAAGCGCGACTACTCACCCTTAAAGGTCTCAAGGCGCTGGGGGAGGGGGGTGCAGGTTCCACTCCATCAAGGAGGGGATCTGTCGAAGAGCCAGGTCTCTTATGAAGATGGGTAGCGATGTCTGTCTGAGGTGGAGCAGAAGGGCGTTCCAGGCCTCGGGCGCAAGGAAAGAAAAAGAGCAGCCTCCCGATCTGTTTTTTCTGGTGCGTGGGACCACGGCGTAGGAGAGCTGGGCTGATCGTGTGGTCCTTTGGGGTGCGTGGAATTTGAGTCGGCTGTTCAGGTATGCCGGTCCAGTGTCGTGGAGGGCCTTGTGTGTGTGGGTGAGCATCTTGAAGGTGACTCGTGCCTCAATGGGGAGCCAGTGGAGTGCACGCAGGTGCTGGGAGATATGGCAGTGTTTTGGCAGGTTGAGGACCAGTCTTGCGGCCACGTTTTGGACGGTCTGTAGCTTGCGGGTGAGGTTTTTGTTTATTCCGGCGTAGACTGCGTTGCTGTAGTTGAGTCTGCTGGTGACCAGGGCGTCAGTGATGGTCTTTCTGTGCTCCAGGGGGATCCATTTGAAGGTCTTATGTAGGAGGGTGTGGAAGCAGGAGGACTTGACTGAGTTGATCTGGCAGTCCATTTTGAGCTCGGAGTCCAGGACAATTCCCAGGTTGCGTGCGTGGTCCGTGGGGGTGGGCGGGTTTCTAAAGGCAGCAGGGCCACCAGGTGTCATTCCAGGTGTCGGGGTTTGGGCCCATAATGCTGAGTCCGTAGGTTTTGACAATGGGGGCAAGTGGAGCCATTTGGATGTTGAAGAGCGTTGGGCTGAGGGAGGTCCCCTGAGGGACTCTGCAGGTGGTTGGTGTCGAGCCCGAGAGGAAAGGGGGGAATCTGACCCACTGCGTTCTGCCGGAGAGGAAGGTGCTGATCCAATCGCGTGTCTTGTCCTGTTAGCCTTTGCCTTACGAAACTAAGCCTCACATTGCAGTCATTCACCAACTTTCACTTCCTTCCACCACCCCTAATGTTCCCACCCCTTTTGCATAATTTTCTTGCAACTGTTTACCTACTACTCTTTCTGTAACTGTTGACCTTTAACTTCTGTAACCTTTACCTGCTTCTATTAACATCTATCTATCTTGGGGCCAGATGTATCAACATTGAATTTTGCAAGCCCATAATAGCAAATTTCCACTGATTCGCTATTATGGAATCGCAAAATGCAATGTATGTAGGTTTCACACAAAAAATTGCGATTCCTACATATTCCTTAATAGTGAATCCCAAATTGTGATTCGCTATTAAGGAATGCCTTCCCAATCACTCCTATGGGCCTAGAGACCCATAGGAATGAATGTGAAGACATTCGCAATTTGCGATTACTAATTGGCAATCGCAAATTGTGAATGCAATTACAAGTGTAGTGTAGTTCCTATATTCCCAATAGGCTCTGCGCATTGGAATAACATAAACTATAGTTTAGACGTAGGACTGAGGTCATCTAGGTCTCTACTGAATATGTTAGACTTCATTAGGTATGCCAGCTAGCTCAGAGGTCACTAGAAACTTTCTCGAGTGAACAGGAAGGAGTTAACTTTCCTGAATAGACAAGAAGGGATTAGTTTCTGACAACCGCATAAACATGACAACTTTGCTCCCCCCAGAATAAGGAGTATATCTCCAGAGTCGTGGAAAACAATAGACAACTATTTCACTCAGTCAATCGTGCATGCTTAGTTTCACCAGGAGTGCAGAGAAATAGAGAGACGGGCGTTTTCAATAAAAGTTGTTATTTATTGAGCAGTCCTCTTTCTCGTGCAAGAGAAGTGAATTGCCACCATTACAATACTTGTCATAAAGTAAAGTGCGTACAGTAAAAGGAGTATTATGAAATAATACTGTAAAAGCATTTATATGGTTCTAAGCCATAAGATACTTAAAACGGATAAAATATATACATACATAAAATCATTGACTAAACGTACTCAACTGGTGCATCTAAGATACGCCTACCCCGGTGTACCTAACCTAAGCCTAGTACGTGGGAAGGAGTAAGTGAGCTGCAGTTTAAGTTAAGTTAGTTTTTGCCAAGAATCTGAATCAAGAATTCGCTGAGGATCTAATCAGCTCCGTACCTTGGTTATAGAATGAAGGAGGTCTTGTATCTCTTTCTCAGGACTCGATCTCCCAGTAACCCACAAGGGTGACTGGAAACACTGGAGCTGGATTTCTCGGCAGGAGAAAAGACAGCGTCTCTCTCAGTGCGTCAATGGATGTATGACGTTACAACGCATACTTTTACATCGCATGCCTTTACAACGCGGTTTTTACATCGCATACCATTACAACGCATAGCGCTTTTGGTTGCTGGATAGTGAATAGTTTAATTTACTATTCCAACTCCAGTCCCCGTGGACACTAGGGAAGGTTATTGGATAGTAAATTAACCTATTCCCTATCCTAGAGCGCCCCCCAGCGCAATGCGTTGTAATGGTTTGCGTTGTAATGACCGCGTTGTAATGGTAGTGCGTTGTAAAAGTTTCGTTGTAAGTGATGTTTCCCGCGTCAATGGGAGGGCCGGCTTCCTTCGGCTCTCGTTACAGCTGGGCTTCGGGTAAGTAGATAGCCGATCTGCTTAAAACCACCGTGTGTTTGCTTAAGGCAAACGTTGGTATATTTATACCTGGAAGGTGCAGAGTTTGATGTAAGGTTGGACATAAGACGTCACTAAGAACTTACAGTTCTTTCAGGACTCAAGGAGTTCTTGGACAAATCAAAACAAAAGCAGGGGGGATTTCCCGGGCTGCTGGAGGCTTGGTTTGTTTAAAGAATGCGTTGTACTTTCTGGGAGTCTATGGGAGTAGCCTTGCCGTATTTGGACTGCATTGGCTATGACTAAATATGGAAATGATTCTTATGCCTTTATAAGGACATGATTTGTTATGACCACATAAGGGCATGAATCGGGAATATTTAAATAGGGTCCTAGATACGTTCACAACACAAGGATGATAGGGGCCAAAAGGCCACCCTGATGCACACCCAAAAAAGGCAAGTGTGCACATATGGCACACAAAAATGCCCTAAGGCCACGTGTGTTCGCCACATGGCACTTAGAAAAATGCAAAAATGTGCATTTTTCCAGGAATTTGAAAATTACCACCAGCTTGAAGTTGGTGGTAATTTGTCATTCCTTAAAGCAAGGTCACCATTTTTAACTGCTTCCTGCATTGCATTTCCCTAAATGCATTCGCAAAATAGCTAATCGCAAAAATTGTAATTCCCAATTTTGCGAGTGCCTTTTGGGATGAAACATCCCAAAAGGCTTTTTACCGCTCACAAACAGGCCGATTATATGAATCGGCCCGTTTGAGACCGGTAAAAGGCTTGATACATCTGGCCCTAAGTATCTTATATCTTAACGTATCATTTGTTTCTTTCTCTGGGTGTAACTTGTTCACAACACTAATCTTAACCTGTCACCATGTAAAAAGTAGCTTCCAACTGCCACTCAGAAAAGTCCTTCTTCTTCCTCGCTTTATCAATGGCAGAGGGCCTTGCTGCCCCTCTCCATTGCCTCGTTGGAATAAATTCAGTCCACATGATGAAACTTCCAACCACTGTTGTCTGATTTCTATTAAGTCCCTCGTCATCTGTGTTATCAACGCTAAACCCTTACATACCACCTAATCATTTTCCCCTAACTGTAATATTAACACATTCGGACAAGTGTGATGCTTCAACAATTTGTTAATACATTCATTCAATGCTCGCCAAGGCCTCCAACTTTTGCCGTGCCAAGATTTTTTAAACAAAGAGTCGTCGAGCCCAAGATTCAGACCTTGACCCTTCTGGATTGCATGCCTTTCAGCCCATTTCACCAATGAGTGTCCAAAGACCAGAATAGACAATTCTGCAGCTTCCAGGCCTCCCACTGCACCTGTAAAGACACATATATGAGAACCAAAAATACATTTATCAATACCCTTGTGTGCCAACGGAACACACTGGTGAAAGCAGTCCGACGAACACCGCCCCAGCTGCATTATCCTGCCCCTGCCCCAACCTTGTTTAGCTGCTTCCATTGCCACCCTGACCCTGAATAAGTGTGTTCCATATTCTCGTGGGGCTTCCCCCAGCTGTGCCAGCACCTTTTGCATGACCCAAAGTAACTGACCAGACCTCCCCATCTCCCCATTATCTCGACAAAAAAATGCCTCATTGCTGTAACCCCTGATTTTGCTCAGCTTAATTCCTCACTGTACTAGGCACAAGCCTGCACTCAGCAACACTGTCTTCCCCTTACATCTTTGGTCTCTCTTAGATTGTCTCCATTTCAACTCTAAACTACCTAAATCCCCTCTCCTACCCCCCACTTCAGTCCAATCCAACCCTGGCACTCCTTTTCTTCCTGATAGCTCTGACACCCTATATGCCCCAGAGAACATCCACAACATCAATGTGGAGAACAATACCGTCTCCCCACTCCCTCTGCATATCTCCAGCAGTTCTCCATATATGCAGCCTAACAGTTCCCCTGAAATTAGCCTCCTGACCCATACCCTGATACCAGCGTCCTTTGCCCATCATTCTAGCATACATCAGCTCAATTCACCTGCCAAAGGAGCACAATCCCAGAACAGCTTGCCCATGAAGGCAATCCCTGCCAATTTCCCTGTAATTGTAATCCTGGATAATCTCTTTTCAATCAACTTCAAGATAAATTCTTCCTGGCCCCAACCTCTGACCTCTTTTTAGCTCCAATGTAAAGAAACTCCTGCCAGGCCTGACTGTATGAATTCATTGTGGATTCCGCGAGACCCCATCACCAACTGCAGCATTCTTTTTTGCCTATGGCCCACATTCCCGCTGGCACCATTGTCTTGACCTTGTCTGCCTCCGTGGCCAGCCCATGGACCCTCTCCCACTGTGAACGAGACAAAGCATCCCGATGTCATTGTCTACCCCTGGCACGTGCATCTGGCCTTAAAAGCTATATCACGGTTCAAACAGCCTATTATAAGTACCTGTTCGTCCCAGGCTGACTGTTTGTTCACCACATGTACCACTGCCATGTTGTCAACCCTGAAAATGACCTTCCTATGGGCCAGTTCCTTCCCCAGTGGTTGACAGCTACAACTAGAGGAAAAAGTTCTAGGAAGGCAATTCTCCTGCCCCCATGTTTCCAGTGCCCAGGCCACTCTTCTGCACACCACCTTCCTGGCAGTATAATCCAAAATCCATGACTCCTGCGTCATCGGAGTATATTTGTACCTCCCATTCCCATTCTTTGTGACCGTCATTAGGATGCCATTGAGATCTTCTAAAAACTTGCACCCCATGCATAGGTCTTCATTAGGACCTACTGACAAACGCATGTGGTGGTGTCTCCTACAAAATGTCCTCTTTGTCCTTACTACTCTGCACACAAAGTTCAGATGTCTTAACAGTACCTGTACCTCCCTATTACTTTTTGTTTTGCCAACATGCCATCTAGCGACATCTGCATGAGCAATTTCTTGTCTGTCGGGAGGTGTGATCCATTGCTACTCAATCAAATTCAATTGCAGAAATGACAACACCGTGCTAGGACCTTATGTCTTCTCTGGCACTAGGTGTCAGGGCCCGCTCCACAGGATCCGATCGATGAATAAAGGGGTCCACCTCCTGATTTTACCAACACCCTGAATGAGAACAAAGGGGGTTCGAACCATCAGGCGAGGGATAAATAAGGAAAAGAGACCGGGGAAGGGTAGGGGTCAGCAGGGACAAAGGATCTGAAATGACAAAGCATAAGAATTACAACACCAATATATTTAATCCTACTCTCAATAATTCTCGCTAGAACTATAATACCTTATGAAGCTGTACACATTCCTCCAACTCGCATAAGATAGATTTAGTCCAGCTTCCTGTAATGAAACACACTAGTTACCACATCAGTCACTAAGCAGTCTATGAACTCAGAAAATCCCATACAGATACACACCATATAATGTGGAGATGGACTTTACAATGACCCTATGTAAAACGACAGGTTTCTCTATTTTTAACCTCGTAGAGTTCACTTACCCAGTAGTGCAAAAAACCTTAAAAGAGTTGAAGAGAAGGAACTCTTTAGACACTCAATTTAGGCAACGTTCCTTTCACAGTAAGGAAGAGGAATGAATATTCACTCAATACGGAGAACAAACGTTGGTGTACACTTTACTCTTTATCTTGAAGAATAAGGAACGGTAACGTGTGGTTGCGACCACCACCACGCTCCGCTACTTTATATTGTAAATAAATGTTCCCACTTAACCGGCAGTAGGTAGTTGAGACCACCACACTACTCCGGTCGAATCAGTAATTATGTAGCACACCCGAAGATGTTTCCATAATCCACACAACACTTCACTTCTTCATATACTGTTTTATGGAGAATGAGTTCAATGTTAACAAAAAAGGCTTCACGGCAACTAGCAGCAGCCGCCGCGTAGTTCCGCGGAACAGAAATCAGCTCAGCTGTTCCCGACAAACTGGCACGCATCAGCCGATGCGTATCCTCCAATTCGATCACAAATACTAACATACATGAAAAGCGCGCGAGCACAACAGCTCCCAGCGGCATTAACAAGTACACAGTACCTCAATATGAACGAGCGAGCTCAGTTCCATGTATTTCCAAACCGCAAGCAGCGGCACGACGCCGCAGCAGCCCGGTCTTCTCCAGCAGAAAGCAAAACAAACAAAGGACTCAGAATTACGTGCAACTTCCTTCCTGTCACCACCACCCATATACTTCCCACAACAAAGGTTCATGGGAGTCGTAGTTTGTTAACAGTTAGGTAGGCGCGGTGAAGCAGGAACCTGACAGTATGCCCTCTCTCCTAGCGCCTCCCAGGCCTAGGCTTAGCAGGGAACCTCCGATGAAACGACCTGACAGCAACAGGAGCATGCACCGCCTGGGATGGTTCCCAGGAGTCGTCCTCAGCAGTGTAACCCTTCCAGGCCACCAAGTACCAAAGTGCACCTCTGCGACATTTAGAATCCTTTATGCAACGTACCACATACTCCAAACCACCATCACACTGTACCGGTGGAGGCGCCTTCCGCCGCGCAGCCAGTGCAGGCTTCAACAAACTACAGTGAAATACCGATTGGATAGGAAGAGAAGCTGGAAGTTTCAGTTTATATGCCACTGGGTTGATCTGCTTCAGAACAACATACGGACCAATGTATCTAGGATGGAACACCGAACGAAGTTTAAACCGGATGTTCTTGGTGGACAACCATACTCTGTCCCCCACCTGGTAACTAGGTCCTTCCCCTCGATGCTTGTCCGCCCACTTCTTGTAGACAGTCTTGGCATGAACTAAATGCTTAGACACCTTCTTTTGGACTGCATGTAATCGACGGACCAAGCTCAACACCGAAGGCTGATTACCCACGTCCCCAGGAATGGTTATAGGTAATGTTCGAGCATCAAAACCATAGTTGGCATAAAAGGGGGACACACCCAACGAACTGTGCCACGCGTTATTGTAGGCGAATTCAGCCAGCCATAACAGGGATACCCAGGAGTCCTGAGCCTCCGCAGCATAACAACGTAAGTATTTTTTCAATGTTTGATTGAGCCGACGGTTTGACCATCCGTCTGAGGATGGAAACTGGTTGACAATGTGGCTTTGATCTTTAACGCCAAACACCACGATTTCCAAAAGCTGGCAATGAATTGTGGGCCTCTGTCAGATATGATGACTTCAGGTATTCCATGGTAACGGAAAACGTTAGACAAGAGCAGCTGCGCAGTCTGACCTGCTGTGGGGAGATTTCTGCATGGTATAAAATGACCCATTTTCGTGAGGCTATCCACCACAACCAGCACTGCTGTGTGTCCACGATCTAAAGGCAACCCTGTGATAAAATCCATGCTGATACTTTGCCATGGTTTCTTGGGTGTGGGCAAAGGCAGAAGTTTCCCCTTGCTCTGACACTGTAAGGACTTTGCACGAGCACACACCTCACACTGTCCCACCCACAAGGTCACATCTCGGGACAGAGTATCCCACCAGAACTGTCGTTGTACTAAAAGCACTGTTTTCCTTATACCTTGATGACCAGACAGTGGTGAAGAGTGACACCACTCAAAAGCCTTTTTCCTGCTTTCCACGGTAGGCAAAACCAGTTTATTTAATACAAAAGGCAGACCATGATTAAGAGTACGTCCAGTATCTCCACTACTCCACAACCTCCACGCAGCCTCAGTCTTTTGACCTTTGATTTTCTCAAGGAACCCATCCGCGTTAAGCACACATATGACCTTGTTCGGTTCAATAATGGCATCCATTGGAGGATTAGACTTCACCATCAACGAATCACCCAAGCGGGACAGAGTGTCCGCCTTTCTGTTTTCAGTACCTGGACGGAAGGTGATGATGAAGTTGTATTCAGCAAAAAACAACATCCACCTCATTTGTCTCTGAGACAGATGTCTAGCTGTTCACATATAGTGCAAATTACGGTGGTCTGAATACACGGTCACAGGATACGAGACCCCCCAAAGATACTGCCTCCATTCTTGGAAAGCCTTTTTAATAGCGAGTAGTTCTTTTTCCGCTATTGTATAGTTCTTTTCAGCCTGACTCAACTTTGGTGATAGATATGCCACAGGATGTAGTTGACCTGTATGTGGGTTTCTTTGGGACAGGATAGCCCCTACTGCTTCATCCGAAGCATCTGCCTCTACGATATATGGTAGATCAGGTTGTGGGTGTGCCAGTATGGGAGCGGAAACAAACGCTCTCTTGAGACAACCAAAAGCAGCATCAGCTTCAGGCGACCAACAAAAACCCACCCCTTTTCTTAGAAGACGAGAAAGAGGAGCAGCTATTTGTGAGAAACCATCGATGAACCTCCTATAGTAGTTTGCAAAACCCAGAAAACATTGGATATCTTTCACTGTTTTCAGTGTAGGCCAGGACTGTACTGCTTGTACCTTTCTTTCAGCCATCCGTAAACCATCAGGACAAAGCATAACTCCCAAAAACTCCACGGTATCCACACCAAACTCACATTTACTGAGCTTACAATACAATTTGTTCTCTCTCAGTTTTTGTAAAACCTGTGTGACATGCTCTTAATGGAAAACTACATTGTCGGAATAGATCAAAATGTCATCAATGTAAACTAATACACTGATATCCTCCAGGTCTCTCAATACATCGTTTAGGAAGTATTGGAACGCTGCCGGGGCGTTACATAGCCCAAAAGGCATAACAGTATATTCGAACAATCCGTAACGTGTTTTAAAAGCAGTCTTCCATTCATCACCTTCCCTCATTCTTACCAAGTGATAAGCCCCACGGAGATCCAACTTAGTGTATATGCAGGCATTCCGAACTTGATCTAACAGCACAGGAATGAGGGGGAGAGGATATCGGTTACGAACAGTGTTTTTGTTCAGCATTCTATAATCAACACATGCACGTAATTCTCCATTCGCTTTAGCTATGAAAAATAAAGGAGAGGCAGCAGGGGACTTGGAAGGACGGATAAAGCCTATAGACTGATAATGATCCAAATACTCCTTTAGATGCTTAGTTCCAGGCACTGATAATGCATATACACGACATGTGGGCACCAGTGCTCCTTCAACTGGATCAATACAACAATCGTATGTACGGTGAGGGGGTATCTCGTTGGCTAGTTGTTCACTGAATACATCCACAAACGACTGATATTCATAGGGTAATGACACCTCCTTTTCCGCAGCAGTAGCCACCTGAAAAGGAGTAGACAACTCCACAGCCTGAGTGGCTTGATGCAATGACATGTGTGCTTGACATTCTGGTGATGGAAACCTCAGCCTTTTCTCCCTCCAATCAATATCAGGGTTATGATACGAAAGCCAGGGCATGCCTAGAATAACCTCGTATTGAGGGGCCTCGATTATATTTAGGATCAGACTGTCTCGATGTTCCCCTTCTGGTTGATCCACAACCAACAATACCTCTTCCGTCTGCTCTGTGATCAACCCAGACTTTAATGGTTTCCCATCTACCGCCCACACTTCTTCGGGGTGTTGTCTAGGTGTGCGTTTCAAAGATAGTAAGGTCACCAACCCACTATCTATAAAGTTGCCTGTGGCCCCAGAGTCAATCATCACTAACACCTGATGGACCACTTGTTGACTCTCCAAACACATTGATAAAACAATGTGAGATACGGAATCCTGAATAACCTCACAGACCAATGAGGGGAGTTTCAAAGGAGCCTGTTCACCCCTGTCTCCCTTTACATCACTGCCAAGCTCAGTGCTAGACACCGCTAATCTTTTCTTAACCCATCCCCCAGTGCTTTTGGGCTTGGAAGGACATTCTCTAACATAATGGCCCTTTCTCCCGCAATACATACACAACCCTTGCGTTCTGCGGGTTTTTCTCTCTTCTCTGGTTAAGGGAGCCCTCACGGCTCCTATTTCCATGGGTTCATGGCCTTCAACAACTCCCGATGGCCCTTTCCTACTCAGGTACTCTGGCCTTGGAGGACCTCTGTCCCACTTCCTTCTGTCCCCAGATCGCTCTGACATCCTCCCATCTAATCTTAAAGAAAGGCTGATCATCCCTGCACAGGTAGTGGGTTGGGGATCTATTTGGGCTATGACATCCTTCATCCCTTCTCGCAGCCCTTGATAGTAAATAGACATCTGTTTTTCCTCGGGCCATGATGATTCCGCCACCAACCTATTAAAAGATGTTAAATAGGTGACCAGTTCATTACGCCCCTGTCTTAACTCCAGTAATTCCTTGTCCGCACTGAATGTAGTGGCTCGTCTATCGAACACCCTCTCGAACTCGGTTCTAAAAGCCCCCCAGTCCGAAAGTATAGCGTCGTCTTTCCTTACCAACGGAACAGCCCAATTTGCGGCATCGCCTATCATATATGAAATGGCGAACGCCACCCTTGAATGGTGGTTGGGAAAGGATGCAGGTTTACACGAAAAATGCATCATTATTTGCGTAAGGAAAACCTGTGTCTTAGATGGATCCCCCGAATATCTCTCGGGACTTGCCAATGGTATGGGTGGGGGCACAGTAACCTGTATCCTGGGATTTAGTGTAGCTGCATCAAAGGGGTTTCCTGCCAGCCTGTCCACTCTGTCTCTTAAGGCAGTAGTTTCTGCTCTAGAGGCTATCAACTCCTGTTGAACTAACACAAGAGCTTGTAAGACATCCTCAAGGGTAGCCATGTTTATTCAACAATCGTATCAGGTGAAGCATTTAACGTGGGCACGTAATTCTGTCAGGGCCCGCTCCACAGGATCCGATCGATGAATAAAGGGGTCCACCTCCTGATGTTACCAACACCCTGAATGAGAACAAAGGGGGTTCAAACCATCAGGCGAGGGATAAATAAGGAAAAGAGACCGGGGAAGGGGAGGGTTCAGCAGGGACAAAGGATCTGAAATGACAAAGCATAAGAATTACAACACCAATATATTTAATCCTACTCTCAATAATTCTCGCTAGAACTATAATACCTTATGAAGCTGTACACATTCCTCCAACTCGCATAAGATAGATTTAGTCCAGCTTCCTGTAATGAAACACACTAGTTACCACATCAGTCACTAAGCAGTCTATGAACTCAGAAAATCCCATACAGATACACACCATATAATGTGGAGATGGACTTTACAATGACCCTATGTAAAACGACAGGTTTCTCTATTTTTAACCTCGTAGAGTTCACTTCCCCAGTAGTGCAAAAAACCTTAAAAGAGTTGAAGAGAAGGAACTCTTTAGACACTCAATTTAGGCAACGTTCCTTTCACAGTAAGGAAGAGGAATGAATATTCACTCAATACGGAGAAAAAACGTTGGTGTACACTTTACTCTTTATCTTGAAGAATAAGGAACGGTAACGTGTGGTTGCGACCACCACCACACTCCGCTACTTTATATTGTAAATAAATGTTCCCACTTAACCGGCAGTAGGTAGTTGAGACCACCACACTACTCCGGTCGAATCAGTAATTATGTAGCGCACCCGAAGATGTTTCCATAATCCACACAACACTTCACTTCTTCATATACTGTTTTATGGAGAATGAGTTCAATGTTAACAAAAAAGGCTTCACGGCAACTAGCAGCAGCCGCCGCGTAGTTCCGCGGAACAGAAATCAGCTCAGCTGTTCCCGACAAACTGGCACGCATCAGCCGATGCGTATCCTCCAATTCAATCACAAATACTAACAAACATAAAAAGCGCGCGAGCACAACAGCTCCCAGCGGCATTAAAGAGTACACAGTACCTCAATATGAACGAGCGAGCTCAGTTCCATGTATTTCCAAACCGCAAGCAGCGGCACGACGCCGCAGCAGCCCGGTCTTCTCCAGCAGAAAGCAAAACAAACAAAGGACTCAGAATTACGTGCAACTTCCTTCCTGTCACCACCACCCATATACTTCCCACCATAAAGGTTCATGGGAGTCGTAGTTTGTTAACAGTTAGGTAGGCGCGGTGAAGCAGGAACCTGACACTAGGGGCACTCCTACTGCACTCATGTGTACTTGAAACCTTTGTCAACTTAGGTTGACAGTCCATTGAACCAAGTTGGCCCACCAGGAAGAAGTCATCAAGATAGTGTATCACCGTATCCTTGCCTGTTTGCCATGTAAACACCCACTGTAAAAATGAGCTAAGATGTTTAAACTGGGCACAAGAGATGGAACACCTCATGGGTAACGCTCCGTCAAAGAAAAACTGGCCTTCAAACTGAATAATGATAATCATCCAGCTGTACCAGTAATAGCAGAAGGGCCGATTTAATGTCACATTGTGCCATCTGTGCCCCCTTTCCCACTCTTTCAACCAGGGCCTTGGCTACATCCACAGATGAATATGACATTGATGTTACTTCCTCTGAGATAATATAATTGACGAAAGCTACTTTTGGCCAAAACAAGTGTTGTATCAAGCGAAACAAACCCTTATCCTTCTTCGGTGCCAACCCAATGAGCGAAATAATCAGATCTGTCATTGGCCATATATTGAATGGCCCCTCCATTCTTTCCTCCTGTACTTCTTTTAGCAGTTTTATCCACACCACTGGCTTATGTGAATGTGCTGACATTAAGTTCTCTGCTCACCTGCTGATCCTTGGTATTTTGTATCCTAATTTGAAACCCTCCGGAAAACCTTTGGCTTAACAAAATTGCATCCTCACTGCAAGGGTAGTGAATTAGCCATGTTTTCTCTTGGCATCCGTTTTTTCCTGCTCTTCTACTTTCTCGTCTTTCTTTTCTTGCTGCATCTTTTTTCCCTTGGCCCCCTTGTCTGCCGTTGTTACTTGCAGTGTCTGCCCCTCTTCTTCTTGTGTTTTCCCCTCTCCCATCCTTTGTCCAGTCGCCTGTGTTTCTGTACCCACCCCTGTGTCTTTCACATACAAACCTTTCCTTAGGTGTATCCCTACATTATACTTTTTGCTTCTTGTGACCTCGAAACTCTTAACCAACAATGCCCTTACCTGGTGTCAAGGTAAGCCTCTGCACTGGATCCAGCCACCTAACCAGTCATGAAGGGGCTTCAATGACTTTGGTCTGTGCAAAGTATCCTTGATCGTCTCATTGATCATGCAACAGATTAGGCACAATCGTGTTACTGGCACCGCCCCCACATACACTGTGTGATTCCCACCTACCTTCTTCCTACCCCTGGCCTCATCCTCTCCTATTTCCCCCTCTTCCAGGCTCCTTTGACTGTAATCCAACTGCGTTGGGTCCTCTCCCACTACCAATGACTCTATATGCACCTCCTCCAGTGCCTCTGCACTTTCTTGCCTTTTCTGCATTACCTTTTTGTTACCTCCCGCCTGATACTAGAGGGCCGTAGTATGTACTCCTGGACCATGCCTTTTCTCTTGTTGCCCTGTCATCCTTCCTGTTGACCTGTAGTGTAGTTCCTATATTCCCAATAGGCTCTGCGCATTGGAATAATATAAACAGCAGTGTAGACGTAGGACTGAGGTCATCTAGGTCTCTACTGACTATATTAGACTTAATTAGTTTTGCCAGCTAGCTCAGAGGTCACTAGAAACTTTCTCGAATGTTCAGGAAAGAGTTAACTCTCCGGATTTAGACAAGAAGGGATTAGCTTCTGACAACCGCATAAACATGACAACTTTGCTCCCTCCGAATAAAGAGTGTATCTCTAGAGTCATGTGAAAACAATAGACAACTATTTCACTCAGTCAATCGTGCATACTTAGTTTCACCAGAGTGCAGAGAAATAGAGAGACGGGCGTTTTCAATAAAAGGTGTTATTTATTGAGCAGTCTTCTTTCTCATGCAAGAGAAATGAATTGCCACGATTGCAATACTTATCATGAAGTAAAGTGCGTACAGTAAAAGGAGTATTATAAAATAATACTGTAAAAGCATTGATATGGTTTCTTAGCCATATGATACTTTAAAATGGATAAAATATATACATACATAAAAACATTGACTAACGTACTCAACTGGTGCTTCTAATATACGCCTACCCCGGTGTACCTGACCTAAGCCTAATTCGTGGGAAGGAGTAAGTAAGTTGCAGTTTAAGTTAAGTTGGTTTTTGCCAAGGAATCTGAATCAAGAATTCTCTTAAGGGTTTAGTCAGCTCTGTACCATGGTTCTAGAATGGAGGAGGTCTTGTATCTCGTGTCTCAAGACTCGATCTCCCAGCAACCCGCAAGGGTGACTGGAAACACTGGAGCTGGAATTTCTCGGCTGGAGAAAAAGACAGCGTCTTTCTCAGTGCGTCAAAAGGGAGGGGCGGCTTCCTTGGCTCTCGCATCAGCTGGGCTTCGGGTAAGTAGGAGCCGCTCTGCTCCAAACCACCGTGTGTTTGCTTAGGGCAACGTTGGTATATTTATACCTGAAAGGTGCCGGGTTTGACGTAAGGTTGGACATAAGACGTCACTAAGAACTAACAGTTCTTTCTGGACTCCAGGAGTTCTTGTGCAAATCAAAACAAAAGCAGGGGAATTCCCGGGCTGCTGGAGGCTTGGTTTGTTTAAAGAACACGTTGTGCTTTCTAGGAGTCTATGGGAGTAGCCTTGCCGTATTTGGACTGCATGGGCTGTGACTAAATATGGATATGATTCTTATGCCTTTATAAGGATACTATATATTATAACCATATAAGGGCATAAATCGGGAATATCGAATTAGGGTCCTAGATAGAAACACAACACCCACTCCACGTATTAATGTCCATCATTACTAAAAAACTAAGCAATATTAAACATATAACGATGCATGTGTGTTTAACAACCCACCCCAAAATACATAATTCGCATTTGAAATGGTATATGGTAAATACACGAAAATGAGTATTGGTATTGTACGCTTTTCAAGCAGTGGTATCATTCAGCTAAAATGCATATATATATATCAGCTGAATGAATTGCAAAAATTACACATGAAATGGCTCTGAATACAGAAAAGAAGGTCGAGACCATTTCACCACATATTTATACAATACTGTACATGTGCTAGAGGCTGAAAAAATATTGTCTCTAGTATCTCTAAAAATAGAAGCTCTGTTCTCTAAGAATAGTTCTACTTTAAGCAGATAACTGTGTGCCAAAAAAAGTAAATATTTCGGAAGTGGAAAAAATAATTTTGTTTTCAGGGGAAAAAAATTGTTCCAAATGTTTTCAGTAGTTTTGTTTATCAAAATTGAAGGCCATATTCAGAGTTCAGGGAACGCTGTGTGCTCGTTGTTTTTAAAAAGTTATACTTGTTGTTTAGGGGAGAACATCATATCAGACAGGCTTGCAAAAAATTGGTCTACAACATCAGGTGAAAGTTCGACCCAGTTCGAAAATGCTGAAATTGTGCATATGTGAGAATGATTGCTATCATCGATGTTTGGATCAGCAATGCTCAGAGAGGGTTGTACCTGTTTGGTGCTGCTTTCCTCTCGTACTTCACTGCCACCTACTCATAGTGGTGAAGTCTCAACAAATGTCGTCATCAGAATAGGTAGCCGCTGGGGACAACACGTTGCATGAGTCGTTACCGGACCTAGCAAAATATTGATATCCATTGGTACTGCTGATGGTAGTGTAAGACAGACGTCCAACACGCATTCTTCTCCGCATAGCAGACATCGAAGCACAGGTAAGATGCAATCTTGCCAGATTGGTCTGAATGAAAGAAACCAGGTTGTGCTCAGATCTCTTTGCCGGGCTAATCCGAGGACTCTAGTGATTTGGTCTCGGTAGCGTATTGCTAGGATCGTTTCTTCCATTGTAGCTGGAGTTCTGTCTGTGGCTTGGCTTGCCATATCGGAGCAGAAGGATCAAAAATAAAATTCCTGCTACAAGTCCCAAAAGAAGAGGCAGGCCGCCAAAAAAGGAATGGACAAAATTCGGAAAAATGCCCAGAACTGTTTCAAAGGGTGCTAACAGTCCCGAAAAAAGTGTCTTAAATACATGTGCGATGCCACTGGTATCAGACATGTTTAAAATTTGACCTAACATTTCTACGAAATGTACGGGCAATTTGTTGATAATAGGGAATGTATCTCTGCTGCTGTCCTTGCAACTTGCAGATCATACGTCTCTTTGGACGAGGTTAAAGGCACAGTTGCCTGTAAAAGAACAGACTTCATTCTGCTTAAAGTATCAATTCGAATAGAAGAGATATTCAAAGAAGGCCATATTGCCGCCTCCATGTCTGGATTGCTGTTTGGATACAATACTTGCATACAGCAAGTGACCATGGAACTAACGCTCACGAGATAGGCTTTTCCTGGCACCATGCCACAACAGCTGTGATCACTTATTAGAACATAACTGCCGTTGGAAAGCTGTCTAAAGAATGGCTCTATCTATGTTGCAGGAGTGCCGTGCAGGTGACATGAAAGGTTATTTGAAGACCCTTCGCAGGCTCCATGCAAGTTAATACCTTGACACAGGAGTGTACCGCTTAGTGATTTTTTACAATTGTTACCACTAAGAAATACCTCTTTTTTCCCTTCACTTTAACATTTGTGTGTATAAGGTAAATTCCATGTTGACTTGATGTATCCTTTACCCAACCTTTCATACAGGCCTACTGGTATATATTTTTGGCAATACTTAAACTGGAAAGTTGTTATTGGGATTGTAATCGTTCCATGTATTATCCATTCAATGACAGGTCTCTCTGACATTGTCAATGGTAATCTTTCAAGTTTTTCAATGCTCAGAATCGTATAGTCTGCTCCTTTTTGTGCCAAACTGATTTGTTTATCAGTAAGGTTAAAGATAGAGAATAATGACATTGTGTTGATTAAACGCCATGGCACGTAGCCTGAACGCAGGTTTTGCAACGTCCAGCCTAGCTGTACAATAGAACGTAACTGGGACTGATCATGTTTTAACATTAGTAAGTCCTGCTCTATTATATCAATAGCAGATGATACAATGCTGTCCAGTGAATATATTCTGGAGGACAGAGTCGTTAACCCATTGTCCACAACAGAAAGTGATTTTTCCAAATTTATACGATCAATTTCTCGTATTTTTTCAGCTGTTTCAATTTGTGTTACTTTCCAAGCTTCGTTGTAAGCAACGTATATACCGGCGTATATGAAACGTTTTTGGCGCTGTTTCGTGGTCCCAGTATGAAATCACGCAAGTCAGCACCGTCTTTAAGTAAAGTCAAGTGTTTCTTAATTTCAGCCAGTGTGGATTTCTGTAGCCATTCGAGGCAGAGTTTCCCTACACTGTATGTTGTAACTATCCCTGGATGTTGTCTCTGGGAATATCTTGGGTCTGGCCTGGTCTTTTTAAACCCCTGTGTTTTGTTCAGGAATCTATCTTGACAATTATTTGTGTCTGTGGGCCAGATCAACCATTTTTTCCAATCAGGATTTGTTCTGTTTTGGTGTAAAATATGGGATACGTCTATCTCCACATCTGTAGTGCTATTACTATCAGGTATGGGCTTCGGAATAGACGGTTTGTTTAAGTCTTTAATCTTGGCTAGGCCAAGACAGGTTGTCTGTTGAATGGTGTCATTCAAGAATATTATTTGTTCTGGGATCATGCAGGCTCTAAATAATGCTTCTAGACCTTGTACCTGTCAGTCTTTTGAACCCCAGATGGTTTTTGTTTCAATGTTGTTTTTCCCAAAATCAAAACCAAATGTAGACATTTTTTCATAAAATGTGTTAGAATAAATCAATTTAGTATTTGTCAACATTGTTTTCATTCCTGTCTTATTTAAAACTTTAAAATAAAACGTTTCTGGATCACTGTTGTTAAACCCTGAGAAGTATTTGAATTTCTCATAAAATGTTTTTGAGCTGCCTTTTGGAGGTGTTGGACAATGTTCCCATTGATTATAATTTAAAACATTTCTAGGTTGAGCAGATTTATGCAAATAGTGATGACCATAATGATTATAACAGTACATTTCTTCATAATTTGATGAACCCTGCAAATAATCATGTTCTGTGAATCTGGCTGACATTACTAAATCTGACATCATATTATGCATATTTTCAAAGTCCCAATCATCAGAGAAAGTACTTGGTGTCACAAAGTCACTTAAGGAAACCTTGAACTGGTGTGGATATTTCAAGAGCTCAATCGAGTCATAGATTTCATAATCCGTTTTGTCCCATGCTACCCCACCGGGTGTTGGATTGGCTGTGATGTTCACTGATGACAGTTCTCTTTTCTCGATGTGAGAGGATCTGTGAGGCTTTAGGACCAAGTTGATGTTCTGACTTGCTGTGTCCATTGTACTGTATTTTCAATCAATAAATCTACCCAAACATAAAACCATGATGAGCCAAAGCAGGAGGAAAAGTACACCTAACACAATCGAAAATTCAATCCATGGTGAAATCAGATATGCTTCTTTTAGTTGGTGAAAAAGTTCAGTCATTTTTTCTTTGAAAGTTTTTGTTGCTGGCGTTTCTTCATGTTCACTTGGATCATCAGAAAAGTCATCAAAATTGATGAAGTAGCCAGATGCAGTTCTGTCAATTGTTGGAATTGCTTCCGGATTTTCATTTGTCTTTGCATTTGTCTTTCTTTCAGTAGCATAGTCTGAGGGTACATCGTTGTAGACAGGTGTTTCTTGACGAACTGTTGCAATTTGGGTTTCAAGAGGCACAAGTTCCATGGCTTTGTTGCATAGTCCTTTTTTATTCACTGCAGGTTTATCAAATGTGATTAGTCTTTCAGTTTGAACCTCTTGGATTGTAGTAAGATTTGGTCTTCTGCTATTTCTTGGGAGTCCACTGGGCCTACTACTTATTATTGGCCACATGATTGTGGTTTTACCAGGTCGATGGATACAACTCGGTTCTCCTTTTACCAGCAAGGGCCGGTGGTACAACTGATCTTGTTCCGCTGACAGCTAAGACAGGTACTGCTTTTCTGTAAGAAGGCCCAAATTCCTTCTTCACCGCGATCTTTTCTCTGACCAGATCCCCAATCTTTGGAATCCAGACAGGTCTTGCTGGGACAGGTGGTTTCTCTTCAGTGGCTGTTGGCTTTAACTTGTGTTACTAAGACTTCTTATTGTTTTATTTAAGTCCTGTAAAACAGCCAAACGGTCTTTGATATCAAAAGCTTTTTCTTCTACCACTGAAGTGTGATTATCTAAGTCCTGAATGTGCATTCTAGTACCGAACAATAGTTCGTAGGGAGTGAGACCTTTTAGAGAATTTCTTGGCAGATTGTTAAGACTACGTTGGACACTTGTTAAATGTTTGACCCACCCATCACCCGAACCTAATACCCTCGCCGTTATAGATTGCTTTATGTCACGTTTTTTTCTTTCCACTACCGCATTTCCCTCAGGATGGAAGGGAGAAGAGTACCGCAATGCAATGCCCATGCTGGTCATGGCCTCTTTGTAAGCTCGAGAGCTAAACGCAGGACCCTGGTCAGAATGTAGCATGCCAATTGCGTATGTGCTGATAAAGACTCGCAAATCTTTTATAACAGTTCTGGCGTCAGCCGAGCGCTGGTGTCTGTACTTTAAGTGAATCTAGTCTTAATATTTATGGGATCGCATTTCTCCTGCTGGATTTTTGCGTATAGATAGCCTTATGCTTTCTAATAGAGGTGTCCTGGCACTAGCCTGGTCCGGTTCACGACTGCGATCTCGGTTGCAGTCTGGACAATCCTTTGCAAATTTGTAATTTTGCAAGCTCATCCCCGGCCAGCAGTATTCTGATTGTAATTCTTTTAGAGATTTCACGATCTCTTGGTGCCTTAGACCCTTTCCCATATGTGCGTCTGCTATTAATAAGACTCTCCGGTTCGTGTTTGGAATTACTCTGTCCCCCACTCCAGGGACTTGAGCAAAAGGAACGGAGTTTACATCAATTATGTATGTATTATTGAGTGGATAGCCGAGAGGTAATGCTGCATAGTCGCCTTTTAATAAGGCTTTTACTGCCAGCATGCTTTACCCGTCTATGTGTTTCTAGAACGCTTTTTTGTGGCTACGGAAGCCGGTTGAACCGCTTCCGCTGTGGCTCTGTTAGCCAATGAATTCCCTGCAATGTGAACGCCATCACGTTGATGACTCAGTGTATGTATCACGTGAGTCTTTTGTAGTTCTTTCTGTAAAAGAACTACTTGTTCCCAGAGCTTTTTATGCTTTATTGTGGCACCCGTGTCATCTTTGTAACCGTTTTGAATCCAGGTCTGCATGCCATTATTGTAAGACTTGACACTGTAATGCGAATCGCACACTATTAGTGTGGGGAATTCGCGATCGGCATTTTCAAGCGCCATCTTTAAAGATCTTATTTCAGCTCGCTGAGCTTGTACAGTTTCTGAGTGATTCAGTTTTTGTAATTATCGGTCTGAATTTACCTAAGCGCCAGCGACCTTTAACAATCGCGCACGCTGCATTGTAGGATTTTTCCTCTACATCGTAGTGTTGTGTAAATCTGTCCATGTAGATTACACATGTGTACTGTTCGAGAGGCAGAATTTCGATTGGCAGAGGATATTCTTCTTCATATTCTAGATCTTCTAGTTTTTTCATTTTCGGGTCAAAATAGTGCTTTACGTCTTCTGCCGCAAGAGAATTTTCCCATTGTATCCATTTTGGATCTAATGCCACTGCATTTAGATTGCGTGGGCTTGTTAATGCTTCAAGGGCTGATTCTGCTGTTAAAACAGATATCCTCCTGCCTTGGGCTTGGGCTCTTTCTTTTTCTACAGCAGTTTGAACCTCTATTAGAATTTTTTCAGTAGAACTGAATTTCATTTCAGCTTGTGTGTACAAATGTGATTTGTAAGCTATTGGTACCGTTTCTCCCTCATTAGAGGTTAGGTACGTGAATCCGCATCTTCCTGGGATGACTCGGATTACAAGGTTGCGTATGTTTTCGCGTGCTTGCAGTTTTGTTTTAGTTAACATGTCTATTTGTAATGATCTTAAAATTTCTGTGTGTTTCTGAGTCCAATTGATTGGTTTGAAATCAGGTTTTATTAATTCATAGAGAGGTTTAACCCTCTCTGCATAATTTAGAATGTATGTTCTTCCGAAATTCAGGAATCCTAGTATTGATTGTAAATTCTTCAGCGTTTTTGGAACTTGGAGTACTGCACATTTCTCTAAGAAATTCTCTGCTAGGCTTTTGCCTTCACTTGATAATTCATATCCTAAGAACAGGACAGTTAGATGGTCAATTCTTGACTTTTTAAAGTTGAATTTGTAACCCTCAGATGCGAACCCAAGTATTATCGTGTTCACTCTTTTCATGTAAGTCTCCAGGTCATCATCTGTGAGATAGATGTCGTCAACATAAGATAATGCCTCATCATCATATATTTGTAGTAACTCAGTTACCCTTGCTGAGAATAATCCTGGGCTGTTCTTGAATCCCTGTGGGAGTCGACAGAATTGTTTTTGCGACCCCATTATTGAGAAAGTGGTCAAATACCTGCATTCAGGTGCAATGTTTTGACAAAAGAATCCATTAGAGATTTCTAATGTCGTTTTATACTTTTTGCGCATGATATTATTCATTAGTGCTGCACTGCGTGAGTTTTGTACTGCAAATGTTTTGCAGCAGGAGTTTAGGTGTCTGTAGTCCAAAACTAGACGATATGAATCGTCTGGCTTGGAGACAGGAAACAAAGGATTGTTCATTTGTGAGGTGCATGTTTCAATCACCCCCTGGTATTCAAGTTGATCTAAAGTCTCCCTGACTTGTTTTTTAGCTTCTTGTTTAACTGGGTACTGCCTTTGTGCAGTGGGTTGATTTTTTAACTGGATTTTGTGAGCAGGAGAATCCTTATCCCATCCTACATGATTTTTATATAATGCAGGAGCTTGGGCTACTGCCCATTTTCTTGCAAATGTATATTTTTTATGAATTGGAATATGATTTGAGAAGGCAGGCATAATCATTTCTTCGCCATGAGGGCACTCCCTGACAAACTCTGGTGGCCAGTCTTTCTCAGCTAACAGGATGTCATAGCCTTTAGAAAGGTTATCCCAAAAGAGACCCCTTATTTTCCTAGTCTTGTCCCCCTCTATACGCAATGTTATTTTGTATAATTTATGGGGTTTGCTAACTCTGCTGTCTGCAACCTCCACTTGAATGTATTCATTCGTGTCCACTGTCTCCAGAAGATTCATCAGGATCTTGCGAGCTATGGTTACTATGGTTATGGCTGCGCTGTCTAGCATTGTCTGGGCCCACTCTCCCTTTTTCAGTTGTGTCCTCAGAATCCTCGGCATGTTTTATTCTAATACTAGCTACCTTCTTCTTTGGAAATTGTAATTTTTTACTTTGATGAGCAGGTTCCTTGTCTTTGGACTTGACGTGCTCTTCTTTGTGTTCTGACCGTCCTCTTCTTTCCGATTTCTGTGAGGAAGTCTGAAAAGATCGAGAGGGACGTGTATCAATATCTTGATATCTGTCAGGTTTTCTCGAATTATCCCTATCTCTAAGGTTGTATCTTTTCTCCGAGGGCTCCCTCTGGGGAGACTTGCCACCTCATTCTGGAGATCTATCTCTCCATTGAGGAGACCTTCCTCTGGACTGGAATAGTTTTTCTTTGGGAGTGAATTGTTTATTTCCATCCCAACTCTTTTTTGGAGTGTTTAGATTATTTTTAATAAATGTTTTTTCAGGATTTTCAAGTAGTTGGGGTTTTACTGGTTTTCCACCCAAACTATCTCTACCTAGTTCTTCATAGGATTTTTCGATGATTCTGGCAAGTTCAAAAGGTTGTTCTGCTATATCTGTTTCTTTCGATTTCTGGAGGTATGTTATATCGTCCATTGCCAATCGAACTAATTCTCTATATGCCTTTGTTAATTCTTTTAGTTTAGCTAAAAGTTCTTCGCTTGACATTTTTTTCAATTTCTGGATGTGGTGTGTAGCTTGCTAGAACCGGCCACGTGGCTCCTGGTCTACCTAGTGGACCTAGCCTGGTGATGTAATTTTGATGTTTTAGGGCGCCTTTAAACCAGAGCAGGTGCTCTTGGTAAGTTAGTGGGATTTCAACGTCCTCGAAAGGAGTGTATTCATCCGGAGATTCCTCTATTTTGTAATAGTGGAATTCGTGTGTCACAGCGTGTGCTGCTGGAAAATGTATCCATGAACAGAATACCTCTGTCTGCCGATATTCATGGACCTCTACCACGAATATTACTGTACCACCTCGTGATGATACTCAATTTTCTATAAGTTTTTTAGTTATAGTTCTTCTTACATTTACCGGAATGATTATAGCATTCGGGTCTTCATCTTAGAGAATTGTGTCATCCGCTAGGAGTTGAGCTGCTATTCTAGCTTTCTCCCTTTCATCGTCACTTTCCGCCATTTGCTGACTGAAAGTTTTGTTGCAGATCAAGTTTCAATGGAAGCAAAGATTAGGTGCACAATATTTTGGAACACTGTATCCTTCAACGTTGACTAAACCAAAAACTAATACATAGTAATCTCTTCCTACTAAGTTCCGGCCGATATTAACCTTTTACCCACTCCCGACGTCTATTGGAGTTTTTTCGGAAAAAAGGGGTCTGTGTGAAAAGCACGACTGAGTTACTCTAATGTCTTGCGTTAGATTATCGCCTTACCAAACGTTGGGCGCCATGTAGTGCAGTTCCTATATTCCCAATAGGCTCTGCGCATTGGAATAATATAAACAGCAGTGTAGACGTAGGACTGAGGTCATCTAGGTCTCTACTGACTATATTAGACTTAATTCGTTTTGCCAGCTAGCTCAGAGGTCACTAGAAACTTTCTTGAATGTTCAGGAAAGAGTTAACTCTCCTGATTTAGACAAGAAGGGATTCGCTTCTGACAACCGCATAAACATGACAACTTTGCTCCCTCAGAATAAAGAGTGTATCTCTAGAGTCGTGTGAAAACAATAGACAACTATTTCACTCAGTCAATCGTGCATTCTTAGTTTCACCAGAGTGCAGAGAAATAGAGAGACGGGCGTTTTCAATAAAAGGTGTTATTTATTGAGCAGTCTTCTTTCTCATGCAAGAGAAATGAATTGCCACGATTGCAATACTTATCATGAAGTAAAGTGCGTACAGTAAAAGGAGTATTATAAAATAATACTGTAAAAGCATTGATATGGTTTCTTAGCCATATGATACTTTAAAATGGATAAAATATATACATACATAAAAACATTGACTAACGTACTCAACTGGTGCTTCTAATATACGCCTACCCCAGTGTACCTGACCTAAACCTAATACGTGGGAAGGAGTAAGTAAGTTGCAGTTTAAGTTAAGTTGGTTTTTTCCAAGGAATCTGAATCAAGAATTCTCTTAAGGGTTTAGTCAGCTCCGTACCTTGGTTCTAGAATGGAGGAGGTCTTGTATCTCGTGTCTCAGGACTCAATCTCCCAGCAACCCACAAGGGTGACTGGAAATACTGGAGCTGGAATTTCTCGGCTGGAGAAAAAGACAGCGTCTTTCTCAGTGCGTCAAAAGGGAGGGGCGGCTTCCTTCGGCTCTCGCATCAGCTGGGCTTCGGGTAAGTAGATAGCCGCTCTGCTCCAAACCACTGTGTGTTTGCTTAGGGCAACGTTGGTATATTTATACCTGAAAGGTGCCGGGTTTGACGTAAGGTTGGACATAAGACGTCACTAAGAACTAACAGTTCTTTCTGGACTCCAGGAGTTCTTGTGCAAATCAAAACAAAAGCAGGGGGAATTCCTGGGATGCTGGAGGCTTGGTTTGTTTAAAGAACACGTTGTGCTTTCTAGGAGTCTATGGGAGTAGCCTTGCCGTATTTGGACTGCATGGCCTATGACTAAATATGGATATGATTCTTATGCCTTTATAAGGATACTATTTATTATAACCATATAAGGGCATAAATCGGGAATATTGAATTAGGGTCCTAGATAGAAACACAACAGACCCAGAGGTCACATTGAGCCATCCAGGTTGGTGCACTGTTGAGGCCAACTAAGACGTTTGTGTGGCAGCTCCGTAACCGTCCCTCATCGGCATCTGGATGGCCGCCCTAGACCAGTCCCAGCAGGCTTGTTTCCAGTCCAAGAAGGACCTGACTTGGCAGTTTGGGCTGGACTGTTCCCATGAGGCACAGGCTCAAGGCTGATTTGCATATGGCTGGGTCCAAACTGGGGTGGCGTGGTGAACCAAAGAACTATGGATTAAACCCAGATCTTTGTGACGGGGTGAATGTTTGCATTGTTCAGCATTCCGTCCATCATTTGTTCCTTGTGCATTTGCCGCCCTAAGTGAGAAGGGTATGCCCAGAAGTGGGTCCCGTGCTTAAGGCGCCACTTGGTTCAAGCTGGCCTGGCTGATATAGGGTGATGCCCTGAAAAGGGTCCCAGGAGTCTTGTTTCTAGTCCAGCGATGGCCTGGCTCGGCAGTTTGGACTGGAATGTTCCCATAAGGAACAGAGTCGGGACTGATTTACATATGGCTGGGTCCAAACTGGGCTGGCGTGGTGACCAAAAGAACAAAGGATTAAACCCAGATATTTGCGACTGGGGGTGAATGTTTGCAATATTCAGCATTCCGTCCATCTTTTGTTCCTTTTGCATTTGTTGCCCTTAAGTGGGAAGTGTATGCCCAGGCATGGGTCCCATGCTCATTGCACCACTGGATTCAAGCTAGCCTGGCTGTTGAGAGGTGATGCCCTGAAACCAGTCCCAGGATGCTTGTTTCCGGTCTAGGGAAGACCTGGCTAGGCAGTTTGGACTTGACTGTTACCATGAGGCACAGGGTCAAGGCTGATTTGCATATGGCTGGGTCCAAACTGGGGTGGCGTGGGGAGCAAAAAGAGGGATGGATTAACCCAGATCTTTGTGACTAGTGTGAATGTTTGCATTGTTCAGCATTCCATCCTTCATTTGTTCCTTTTGCATTTGACGCCCTAGGCCTTGCCATCACTTCCCATCAGGGTCTGTCAGCCTCATATAACTCTCCCGAGGCTACCTACCTGCGTACTTGATGCTCCTGAAATGCAAAAGTAAGGTCCAGCAAAGCTGGGGTTAGTATCCCTTCCTGGCTGACCCGTCCCTTCTGCCGGTATATCCCTTTCAGGCTGACCCCTCCCTTCTGCCGGTATCCATTGCCAGCAGCCTCCACTGACCTGCTGCTCTTCTAATGCTTACCTCCCTCCCCACTTGCTTACCTGTTGCTCTAATGCTGGGTTATAGTGCACCTTCTGCCTCCCAACTCTCGCAAAATGACCCCCCTTCTTCGTGCTAAACCCACACCTATATAAGCTCTCCGACTCATACATACTTTGGCCAGAAACTTTAATTCTCTGTCTTTCCCATTCTCAGACCCCCTCCCTGCTCCTCTTCTTCACTCCATTCCAATATTGCTGCCACTATTGCAGATGCTGGGCCCATCTTCTGTGACCTCCGCCATCCCTTCTTAACCCCCACGTTCAAGGTTCTTGTTTTTAGGTGCACCTCCTATTTCCAATCCCCTTCTTCCCAACATCTAGACCTAAGGGCTGAGGAGCCCTTGTCTAGCCACCCTCCCAAATCCAACGAGATAGGGGCCTCCCGCTAAGGTGCGCCATTTTACCTGCACTGCCCTCAGCCTTCCTGCTGTGCCTGACCCATGTCTTCCAAATCCTAAGGTGACCCACTGTTTGCACCTGGACCCCTACATTGTCCGGCCCCCTACACTGTCCCCTTTAACTCTGCTCACCCAGGCTTCCCAACCCGTCCTGGTCCCTGGTTCCTGGGCCCCTCCCTCCACACTTGCTCCTCCCACATTGCTAAATAAATGCCGCTTGGCCTTTCTTGCTCATTTTAAAGGAGGCCACATCACTTGCGACCTCAATTTTATTTCTGTTACTGGGCACCTCCCTCCAACCCTGTTCCATGCCATCCTCCTGCCCAGCGCCTCAGTCTTCTTTATTCATTTGACAGGAGGCAGCAACACTGTCATGGTCCAACGCGTGTAGTGGGGCTGTGAGGACTACATCTCCCAGCATGCACACGGACACGCACCGGTTATTGCCTGGAGGACTGGCGGCTATATAATACCGGCCACCAGGGGGATCCAGTGCTTGTCACTCTTCTCGCCTGTGGAGCTGAAGGCAGCTCCTTGTGTACATGCCCCGTTCTTCCTGCGCCTGTCCGCACTGAACGCCGACAGAAGATTCGGTGTCTACGCGCCTTCCCGCACCTTCATTTCTGTGTAGCGGCCATTACGCTACTACCTGCTTCACTACGAAGGGTACCCGGGCCGCAGGAGGAAGCACCTTGAGGTACCGCTACACGCACCGGCTAGGCGTGCCTGAGTTGCCTGTTGGGCTTTGTTTTTTGTTCCTTTGCAATATTGGAGGGGGCACCTGCATTGGTTGGAACGCGGTAGGAACCGGGGGAAGCTCACGGATGCCCAGCTCTCCGAGGTCCCGCTCTTACCCAGCTCCATACCGAGGAATTTGTTTATTAATTGATTTACTTACCACGGTCCTTGCCGGCCAAGGGGCGGGTCAACGGTAGGAACCGGGGTGGCTCAAGGATACCTTGCTCCCCGAGGTCCCGTTGGTTCCACGCCTCCACTCTGCACTTTTCTTCCAGAGCAACAGGGTCACAGAACTCGATCTCAGGAAAAGAGCTTCGCTATCCCTGAGTGAGTTCCACCATAGGTGGGCAGGTAGGGGGTTGCGGGGAGGTTTCTTTCTAATGCAGGGCTAGCGGAACTTACCTGTCTTTTGTGTTGCTTCCCCCACCTGCAGGGACTGTCAGAGACGTGCTCCTGAGAAGTATCAGGAAGGTGATGGCAGACATTCCTGTTGAACTTTCCTACATTCCCTGTTTTGCATTCCCCAGCCCCTCCGGCCCTGCTCTGCTGTAAGGAGTCTATATCTCCTCCGGTGGGACAGTGTGGGGGGGCTTCGTGAACTAGTCATCGCTCCCGCTGGATCTCGCTCCCAAGGTTAGTGCACCATTGGGGACCTTGACAGAGTGACAAGCCCACGACTGATATCCAGCTTGAGCGATGGATGTGAGCGCCGTGCTTGCCTCTTTGATAGAGACTATGACGTCACTACAAACAGAGGTCGATGCGTTTCGGAGCAAAACGCAGGACCTAGGAAATGAAATAGGCTCTATGCGCAGAGAGGTCGCAGGGTTAAGCAGGACGGGCCCTTCACAGTCGGGGAGACAGTACATCAGGGACTGGACATTGCCCCCGCCCTTGAGTAGATCTGTAGCACAGACAGGAAATGGTGTAGAAGGAAGAGAGGCTCCCCCTATTCAAGTGGTCCACTCTCCTCAGATACCCCTTGCGGCCCCCGAACGTTTTTATGGAGACCCTAAGAAGTTCTGTATTTTCCTGAACCAGTGCAGACTACATTTTTTGTGTAAGCCTTCCCTCTTTCAGGACAACCAAACCAAAACGACCTTTGTTATGTCGTACCTGGGCGGAAACGCCGCTAGCTGGTCCATTCCGTTAATAGAGAGGGATGATCGTTTAATACACCATTTCAACGAGTTCTGCACGGAGATGCGCAAGCGGTTCGATAGGAAGACACACCTGCTGTCCTCCGATAAGGAACTGCTCACGCTGAAACAAGGCTCCCAGGATCTGCTTGTTTACGTAACTACCTTCAACCGCCTTGTGGTAGAAACAGATTGGCCACCTAACAAAATAACCTATTTGTTCTACCAAGGACTGCGGGGTGAGTTGAAGGACGTCCTAGCCCAGGTTGTCCATTTGCCACAATCATGTGAGGAACTAATTGATCTCACTATTCAACTGGTTCATCGGATCCAGGAGAGGAAAACCGACAAAAGCAAAGGCGACTGCAAGTTCTTTATTCCTCGGACTAAGGCTGCGCCAGGAGAAGGATCCCCCGCTACAGACGCACCAGAACCCATGCAGATCGGAGAGACACGAGGTCCCTTGAGCGTTGAAGAAAGGGAAAAAGACAGAGGCTTCGTCTTTGTCTGTACTGTGGCAAAGCCGGTCACTTCATCAAAGACTGCAAGACACAGAATAAACCCCCGTTCAAGGCATCGCCTCTTAAAACCCAGGCTGTCGCTCTGAGGGGGGTGGGAAACCGAGGAGAACCCGGAAAACGAGTAGCCCCGAGCCTGTGTGAGACCCCAGGGTTGGGGCACGATTCTACGGAAGAGTCTTGTGTCTTCACCAACACAGTGCAGCGCACTGTACCCCACATTAACGTGTGCGTTTCCTTGTGGTTGGAGGACGGGGTGCTGAAGCTAGTCCCGGCCTTACTGGACTCCGGCGCCACAGGAAATTTCATCGATCGTGCATACGTGGAAGACCTGGGGGTGCCTCTACAAAAGAAAGACCACCCCGAACCTGTCAAGGCAGTGGACGGGACTGCCCTGACGTCTGGACCCATTCGCTACCATACAAAACCCCTCATCATGCAGTTCGGAGCTGACCACTTCGAAACCATACAATTCGATCTGATTGATGCGCCGCACTTTCGGTTGATTCTGGGAATGCCGTGGCTGACGTTTCACGATCTAACAGTAGGATGGGCCAGCCGATCGGTGGTGATGGATTCGCAGTTTTGCAAGGATCACTGCATCAAGCAACATGTACTCACTGCCACTCATGAAGACACCCAAGCGGTGTTCCTTTCCGCTGGTTGTGTCGAACAGAAGGTAGGCTGCGTATCAACAATCCCTCCTGAGTACCTGTCTTATGCCTCTGTCTTCAACAAAACCGAAGCAAGCCGCCTACCGCCTCACAGAGACTACTACTGCTGGATTGAGCTGGTCCCAGGTGCGACGATCCCGTGTAGTCGTGTCTACGTGCCTACGGAACCTGAGACTCTCCACCTCAAGGAGTACCTGGACGCTTACTTGGCCAATGGTTTCAATCATCACTCCTCGTTCCCTGCCTCCTCCCCTCTCTTCTTTACCTCGAAGAAGGAAGGGGGCTTGTGCACGCTGATCGACTATAGAGCCATAAATTGAGTCACGCTAAAGAACAGATACCCCCTTCCTCTGATCCCGGTGTTGCTGGACCATCTGAAGGGAGCCAAGATCTTCACCAAACTAGACCTAAGGGGAGCCTACCACCTGGTGAGGATGAGGAAGGGGGACGAATGGGAGACCGCTTTCCGGACTAAATTTGGGCTCTATGAGTACTGCGTTATGCCGTTTGGTCTCTGTAACGCCCCGGCGGCATTCCAGTATTTTATGGACAAGGTGTTAAGGGGTCTCTTGGACGTGTCATGTATGGTCTACAAAGACGACATCCTGATTTATTCCACCACAAAGACTGAACACGTTCGGCATGTATCCCAGGTCCTGGAGAGACTCCAGCAGCACGCTCTATACGCTAAGTTGGAGAAGTGTCTTTTCCACGTTCCTGAGGTTGAGTTCCTGGGTTACGTCATCAACGCCAAAGTGATATGTATGGATACCCGAAGGTGGAGGCCATAACTCAGTGGAAATCCCCCAAGAACCAGAAGGAACTGCAGAGCTTCATAGGCTAGACTTTTCACTGGTTCTTCAGCCGCTTAAGAAAGGAGTCAAGTTTGTTTGGTCTGCGCAAGCCGAAGAGGCCTTTCAGGTTCTGAAGAACCGATTAACGGAGGCTCCCATTCTGAGGCATCCAGATGTACAACAGCCTTTTATTCTTGAAACCGGCGCCTCCTACTATGCCTTGGGTGGAATCCTTTCACAACGACACCCTGACACAGGACAGCTCCACCCTGTGGCTTATTTCTCCAGGAAGTTGACGCTGTGTGAAGTCAACTATAGCATCTCAGACAAAGAACTGCTTGCCGTAAAAAGGGCCTGCGAAGAGTGGAGACACCACCTGATGGGGGCTCGCCACACCGTGGAAATATGTACGGACCACAGAAACCTGCTGTTCCTGAAGAAGGCTAGGGCTTTGACCCCTAGACAGTCGCGGTGGTCCCTCTTTTTCGCAGATTACGATTTCGTGATTAAGTACCGGCCTGGAAACAAAGACGGCAAGGCGGACGCCTTGTCCTGGCCCTAAAACATCGTACAAATGGAAGACACCACAAACATCGCACCCCCTGTGCTCACTAGGGCCGTATACCCTGCACAAGAGATCGCTCTGGTGATAGACTCCGACTTCCTGAGGGACCTTAAGGAAGAAGTGAGGGAGATGGACGCACTGTCCTGGGTAAAGGAGAACCCTGACGATAGACGCCAGGAGACAGTCCTTCTGTTCCATCAACAGGCCCTCTTCCTGCCGTCTACCGCCTTGCAAGAAAGGGCTCTGAGGTGGGCTCATGATTCCTCTCTGGGGGGTCACATGGGGAAACACAAGACCACCACCCTGCTTGAAAGACACTTCTGGTGGCCCCGACTGAAAGAACAAGTCCGTCTCTACGTCTCTGGATGTGCTATATGCGCCCAAAGCAAGACTCGACACACCAAACCAGTGGGACTGCTGCGGCCCATTCCTGTGCCAGACACCCCTTGGCACACGGTCTCCATGGACTTCATCGTTGAGATGCCGCCCAGCAACGAACACACTGGCATTCTGGTCCTGGTCGATCACTTGACCAAAATGGGACACTTCGTGCCCTTGAAATCCATCCCTTCTTCCGCTGAACTGTCTCTCGTCTTTTTGCAACATGTAGTGAGGGCTCATGGGATACCGGCGGTTCTCATCACGGACCGCGGTTCTCAGTTCACTTCTCGATTACGGAAGGAGTTGTGTTCTGTCCTGAAAATAGACGCTCGTCTCTCATCCAGTTACCACCCACAAACGGACGGCAAGACGGAAAGACTCAACCAGACCCTGGAGCAGTACCTGCGGTGCTTCACCCTGCACCACGATAACGAGTGGAGTACCTTGCTGTGGAAGGCGGAGTTCGCCTACAATAACAGCGTGCATACTACTCTAGGCTGCTCCCCCTTTTTCTGCGTGTATGGATATAATACGAATATGCTGTACTTCAGTTGGCCTGTAACCTCTAAGCATCCATCCATACAAGCACACCATGCGCATCTACGTGCAGTTCTTGAAGACGCTAAACGACATCTGTTAAAGGCTCAAGAGACGAGTAAGAGGTATGCAGACAAAAAACGCACCCGAACCACCCTACCAGATGGGGATAAGGTGTGGTTGTCTACGGCTCACCTGCACCTGATAGGCTCCAACCGTCTGAAACCGAATTACGTAGGGCCCTATGCCATTACAAAGATCGTCAATCCTGTGGCAGTAAAACTGCAACTCCCCCCTACGTGGAGAATAGAGTACACCCCGGGTTCCACGTCTCCCTGTTACTTCCTTGTTCACCACACTCTAGATTGACGGCTGGGCCTGTCCCCATAGAGCTAGAGGGGGAGGAGGAGTACAAGGTGCAAGCTATCCTAGACTCCAAAAGAATTCGGGGTTGGTTGTTTTACCTCATACACTGGAAAGGCTATGGCCCCGAAGAACGCACTTGGGAACCCCTAGCTAACCTACATTGCCCCCGATTGTTGCGCCTGTTCCATGCGCGGAATCCAACCAAGCCTGGCAGTCCGCCGGGACGGCGGCCGTTGCGGAGGGGTACTGTCATGGTCCGACGCGTGTAGTGGGGCTGTGAATACTACGTCTCCCAGCATGCACACGGACACGCACCGGTTATTGCCTGGAGGACTGGCCGCTATATAATACCGGCCACCAGGGGGATCCAGTGCTTGTCACTCTTCTCGCCTCTGGAGCTGAAGGTGGCGCCTCCTTGTGTACATGCCCCGTTCTTCCTGCACCTGTCCGCACTGAACGCCGACAGAAGACTCGGTGACCTCGCGTCTCCTACGCCTGCCTGCATCACGCCGACAGAAGACTCGGTGTCTACGCGCCGACCTGCGCCTTCCCGCACCTTCATTTCTGTGTAGCGGCCATTACGCTACTACCTGCTTTACTACGAAGGGTACCCGGGCCGCTGAAGGAAGCGTCTCGAGGTACCGCTACACGCGCCGGCTAGGCGGGCCTGAGTTGCCTGTTGGGCTTTGTTTTTTGTTCCTTTGCAATATTGGAGGGGGCTCCTGCCTTGGTTTGAACGCGGTAGGAACCGGGGGAAGCTCACGGATGCCCAGCTCCCCGAGGTCCCGCTCTTACCCAGCTCCATACCCTGACATGGGAATTTGTTTATTAATTGATTTACTTACCAAGGTCCTTGCCGGCCAAGGGGCGGGTCAACGGTAGGAACCGGGGTGGCTCACGGATACCTTGCTCCCCGAGGTCCCGTTGGTTCCACGCCTCCACTCTGCACTTTTTGCTCCAGAGCAACAGGGTCACAGAACATGATCTCAGGAAAAGAGCTTCGCTATCCCTGAGTGAGTTCCACCGTAGGTGGGCAGGTAGGGGGTTGCGGGGAGGTTTCTTTCTAATGCAGGGCTAGCGAAACTTACCTGTCTTTTGTGTTGCTTCCCCCCACCTGCAGGGACTGTCAGAGACGTGCTCCTGAGAAGAATCAGGAAGGTGACAGCAGACATTCCTTTTGAACTTTCCTACATTCCCTGTTTTGCGTTCCCCAGCCCCTCCGGCCCTACTCTGCTGTAAGGAGTCTATATCTCCTCCGGTGGGACAGTGTGGGGGGGCTTTGTGAACTAGTCATCGCTCCCGCTGGATCTCGCTCCCAAGGTTAGTGCACCATTGGGGGACCTTGACAAACACTTGTGAAATCCTTTTGTTCCCCTATTCCCTCCCGCATTGCCTCCGAGTGCCCTGTAGCAGTCCGCCCCCCTTCCCTCAGTAAATTTAATAGCGGGATACCACATGGCGTCCCACCCCCCTTAACCTGGCTTCCTCTCACCGGGGGACCCTCCATTCGCTCTTGAGCGGCCCCGGCCACATACCTGGACTAGGAGGTGTGAGGCCCGCATTGGTGAACACGTCCACAACGCCGCAGCCACATCCCAGGCTGCCTGCTGCGCCACACGGGCCCTCACCAGCGATTCCGGTGTGAGTAAGTCCATGCACTCTGCTTCTGCCAGCACGATCATGGCCTCTTCTACTCGAAAATCCATCGCAACTCCAAACTATTGCAAACCACAAACCCTACAAAAAAATGTCCTCATCCCAGTTAGTACCGCCTACCATATCGCCTCACTTAAATAATGATACGGTACATAAAATGGCTGGTTAAATACTTGAGGTAACCCGCCCAACAGAGCCCAATTGGATTTCGGCTGTACCACTGGCCCAAAAACCCAGGGAGTGCAAACCTTCCTGCAGTCTGCTGCCCACCCCAAAGATCAATTCTGACTCCAGGTGGAAGCTCTAGGCTTACATTCAATTAGTGTTCAAAATTCCCAATGGTGATCCTGGACATTGCAGATCCTGTCCCTACAAGATGATGTTAAAATAGTAAAAAAAACAGTTCCATAAAGCAGCACGCAATACTATGTTGCCCGCTGTGCCATTGTGATCTTGAGGATTGTCAGGCGTCAGCACATCAGCTGGAAGTAGGACGCCACTTCCTGTAGCGTCTAGAACACAGGAAGTGCAGGGGATCAAAGAATTTACTTTTGGGGACTGACCTAGATGGAGCACACATGGTGGAGGCTGACTCACCAGCTATAGGCCACTAATATTTTTGTGCGATATTTGAAATAAAGTCTGGTACTACCATCCTGTGTGCTGCCTGCTTCATTCCTGCAACTGATACAATACACATGGATGACACCACTGTATGTCCTATTCGTTGACATCTTCGGAATTTAAAGAACACCTCGTCTGTTCATTACATTTCCTGTTCCTTTTCCAAATAATCTATAAGGTAGTGCTTTTAAAGAGTGCAGGGTATGTGGCCTTTCAGATGAAGGTTCTGCATTTATGTAGCTCCTGAGACCACTATCTGCAAGAATACCACTTCTCAGCACTGAAATATGAAGTCCCACCTAACCCCATTCACTCTCTTGGGTTTGTATCTCTACATTAGTGATATGACATGCTTCATGCAACTTCTATCATGTCTGCAATGAGTAAAGTCTGCACTCTCCTCAACTCTTCTCCAGCCCAAGCTTTCATTGAACAGCAGCGGCAGTGATGGACCAGACTAGACCTGTGTACATCAACCTCTAGTGGTTCAAGTCAGACTAGCGTAGGCTCATCCTGCCTTTCCCACAGGGTTCTATTTTAGATTTTAGAGTAACTCTTCCCTACAGTGACTTTAAAAGACTTCATTCTGGAGCACATGATCCCAGATCTTACTTTGCGGGATATCAGATCATGCACCGATTCTACTTCACTGTGACGTGTGCCCCAGAGGCAGCTGCCCTATTTGGCGCTTTAATGCCTGGTTCCAACAAGACGATACATTTACAGAACATTTACAGTATGAGTTTAAGTTGTTTCTTGGGCTGAACGAGGGCTAGAATGATTCTGGGAGGGACCTCATGGGAGCGGCCAAGGCTTTTATGAGATGCGTGGCCTGCTCTTACATTCGAGGGGCTGACCTTGAAGAATATCACCTAATCACCGAGATTGAGACCTCAATAATACTTAAGGATCGCGAGGAGCCCGGAACACTAAGTGGTCCAGAGAAACGCCCACTAGAACTAGACAGGGCTTTGTTATGCCACTTTTGCCTGGACGAGGCCCGCAAGTGCTGGATGGCATCCATGCGCCTGGTCTATGAAAGGGGAGACTAATCTAGTAAGCTTCTGCACTGGCTCGAAACACACATATCCGAAACCAGGGTAATATCCAGCATCATAGGGAACTCCTGGGGATGTTTTTAAACAGATAACAGGGGTAGGAGCCCACCGCTTCACCTCTCAGGCAAGGTTCGCCCCTGGCATTCTGGTAAATGCAGTCTCTCGTAGCTCGTTACGTTTAAATATTTTCAAGTGTTTCGCCAAAGTTGGCGCAGATGGTGCTGATCTCTAGACACGTGTTTCTGGTTTATTAACCATCATCAGTAGAGATTACAGTCTTCCTTTTTTTTCTTTTTCCCTTTTTTTTTTATTTATACGTTCACAGCAGCAAGAATACAAAGAATACAATATACAATTTTACTCTCAAAAAATACATTAGTAGCAGAATAGATTCCTTAAGTAGATAAATCAATCGATGGATCAGTCTCTCGTAGCTCGTTATGTTGAAATATTTTCGAGTGTTTCGCCAAAGTTGGCGCAGATGGTGCTGATCTCTAGACACGTGTTTCTGGTTTATTAACCATCATCAGTAGAGATTACAGTCTTCCAATTTGGGGTTTGCCGAGTAGGCTGCCAAACATCATATCAGGTTAGTTACCGCTCACTGGCGGGCAGGTGCTTAATCCATGAGCTCGTCAGCTCTATGACTCACAGGAGTACTTTTAAACAGACACCAGGGGTGGGAGCACACTACTTCACCTCTCAGGCAAGGTTCGCCCCTGGCATTCTAATAAATGCAGTCTCTCGTAGCTCACTATGTTGAAATATTTTCGAGTGTTTCGCCAAAGTTGGCGCAGATGGTGCTGATCTCTAGACACGTGTTTCTGGTTTATTAAACAGCATCGGTAGAGATTACAGTCTTACAATTTGGGGTTTGCTGAGTAGGCTACTAAATATCATATCAAGTCAGGTACCTCTCACTGGCACGCAGGTGCTTCATCCACGAGCTCATCAGCTCCATGACTCACGGGAGTACTTTTAAAAAGACAACGGGGGTGGGAGCACACCGCTTCACCTCTCAGGCAAGGTTCGCCCCTGGCATTCTGGTAAATGCAGTCTCTTTTAGCTCGCTATGTTGAAATATTTTCGAATGTTTCACCAAAGTTGGCGCAGATGGTGCTGATCTCTAGACACGTGTTTCTGGTTTATTAACCGTCATTGGCAGAGATTACAGTCTTACAATTTAGGGTTTGCCGAGTAGGCTGCCAAACATCATATCAGGTCAGGTACCTCTCACTGGCACGCAGGTGCTTCATCCACGAGCTCATCAGCTCCATGACTCACGGGAGTACTTTTAAACAGACAACAGGGGTAGGAGCACACTGCTTCACCTCTCAGGCAAGGTTCGCCCCTGGCATTCTAATAAATTCAGTCTTTCGTAGCTCGCTATGTTGAAATATTTTCGAGTGTTTCGCCAAAGTTGGCGCAGATGGTGCTGATCTCTATACACATGTTTCTGGTTTATTAACCGTCATCAGTAGAGAGTACAGTCTTACAATTTGGGGTTTGCCGAGTAGGCTGCCAAACATCATATCAGGTCAGGTACCTCTCACTGGTGTGCAGGTGCTTCATCCACGAGCTCGTCAGCTCCATGACTCACGGGAGTACTTTTAAATAGACAACAGGGATGGGAGCACACCTCTTGACCTCTCAGGCAAAGTTCGCCCCTGGCATTCTGGTAAATGCAGTCTCTTTTAGCTCACTATGTTGAAATATTTTCGAGTGTTTCGTCAAAGTTGGCGCAGATGGTGCTGATCTCTAGACATGTGTTTCTGGTTTATTAACCAGCATCAGTAGAGATTACAGTCTTACAATTTGGAGTTTGCCGAGTAGGCTGCCAAACATCATATCAGGTCAGGTACCTCTCACTGGCGTGCAGGTGCTTCATCCACGAGCTCGTCAGATCCATGACTCCCGGGAGTACTTTTAAACAGACAACAGGGGTGGGAGCACACCCCTTCACCTCTCAGGCAAGGTTCGCCCCTGGCATTCTGGTAAATGCAGTCTCTCGTAGCGCGCTATGTTGAAATATTTTCGAGCGTTTCGCCAAAGTTGGCGCAGATGGTGCTGATCTCTAGACACGTGTTTCTGGTTTATTAACCGTCATCATAGAGATTACAGTCTTACAAATTGGAGTTTGCCGAGTGGGGCTGGGTTGATGACTCCCAGAAGATTGCTGCTTTATTTGCCCACTACTATGAGGAGATAGGTGCTCTGCAGATATGACCGGACACTGAAATGACGCCCTCTCTAATCCCCCTTATCCCCCCCACGTTGGTGTAGGAACTCCTCCTATCCCAGTTTTCACTCCTGAAGATTACTGCCTTGGATAAGGATGTTACCAGATCTGAACCCGAGTTACGGATACCCTGTAGAGTTCTATCGCAAACTCCGCCCCAACATTATCCCACTCCTGCTCAAATTATACAATGAAGCCATTGACATGGGCCATTTTCCTTCAAAGATTGACGAGTCCACAATTATGGTACTTCCCAAACCCGGCTGACACATTTAACATGCACCTCTTTCTGACCCATCTCCCCTATCAACAGCGAGGTTAAACTGCATGCAAAGCTTCTGGGGAGCCGGTTGCTGACTGTCATTCACAAGCTGGTCCACCCTGACCAATGTGGGTTCAATCCCTGGAGTGGCACCAAGCACTGCATCAGCAGGGTACAAATAGCATTATGCTGTATTAAAGCCTCGGGATGCCCAGCGGACCTCCTTTTAATTGATTTTGAAAAAGTGTTCAACATGGTGGATTGGTCATATCTTGATGAGGTACTTACTGGCATTCGGGTTTGGACCTCGGGTCAACAGAGCGCTAGATATCACATTTCTGGTGAGGAGGGGCACCAGGCAGGGGTGTCAACTATCCCAGCTTTCATTTGTGCTTGGCATTGAGCCACTGGTGGTGTGGATCTGATGCAAATTCCAAGTGTGAGGCTTTGACTGAGGCCTGGCGTTCGATAGTGTTTCTGCAGACAACATCATTTTATTAATATCCCAACCAGCTAAAACAGAAATGAAATGAAATGAAATGAAAAATTGCACTTGTAGCGCGTAACTGCCCGGAGGCCTCGCAGCGCTAGTGACTGATTGCTTAACGCGGGCTCAGGGTAGATCAGTAGGTTTTAGCAAACAAGTGCGTTTTCAAGGCTTTCCTGAAGGACATGTGGTTACTGTTTCCTCGGATAGGAAGAGGGAGGGAGTTCCAAAGTCTGGCCGCAGAGTAGGAAAAGGAGCGGCCACCCCAGCGGGCTCTGTTGATTTTAAAAGAGGTAGCCAGCTGGAGGGTGCCAGAGCGAAGGGGGCGAGTTGGAACATAAGGCGTGACCATAGAGTGCAGAATTGCCGGGCCTGCTCGATGAAAGGATTTGTGCAAAATGCACATAGCCTTAAATTGCACTCTTGCAGCCATTGGGAGCCAGTGGAGCTCCTTTAGGGCCTTCTTCGCTGACTGCCAACGGGGCAGGTTGTACAGTAGGCGGGCCGCGCTGTTCTGGGTGACCTGAAGCCTCTGTATGACAGAGGCCGGGGCTCCCAAATAGAGGACATTCCCGTAATCCAGGTGGGAGAGTATCAGGGCCTGGACCATGACCCTCCTCGCCTGGCAAGGGAGTAGAGGGAGCACCTTACGGAGCATCCTCATTAGCCCAAAGCAGGTGGTGGCAGTCTTGGTGGCTTGGACTGAAAAGTCAAGTGCAGTGTCCAGCCAGATCCCGAGGCTCTTTATCTGGGACTTCGGGGCGGGTGGCAGGCCTAGACATGGTGGCCAGATGGATGCAAGAGCAGACGGGGGAGGATTACCGAGAAGGATAATGTCTGTCTTCTCCCCGTTGAGTTTCAGACAGGAAGTTTGCATCCACCTGGCGACAGCCTCTAGACAGGGACCTAAGGTGTTGGACGATCCTTCCGAGTGGTCTAGAGAGACCACCAGTTGGGTATCGTCCGCGTAGGTGACAATACGCACACCAAAGGGATGTACTATCCTGTCTAGAGGTTCCATGTAGGCATTAAATAAGGTGGGGCTCAGGGAAGAGCCCTGAGGGACCCCACACCTGAGTGGATGTTTGGGAGAAGCTACCTCACCCTCGAAGACCTGAAAGAACCGCTCGCTCAAGAAGGATGCCAGCCATTCCAGGGCCGCGCCCGACACGCCCATGCCCGCCAATCGCTGTAGTAGCGTGGCATGGTTAACCGTGTCGAACGCGGCGCTAAGGTCCAATAAGATGATGGCCGCCTTTCCTCCCCGGTCTAATACAGCTCTTGCTTCTTCCGTTACCGCTAGAAGGTCGGTTTCGGTCCTGTGCTGAGGACGAAATCCTGTCTGGGAGGCACGCAACAGACCATTGGATTCCAAATGGTCCGTTAGGATGTTATTAACGTGCCTCTCAAGCAGTTTGCTCAGTCACTGGAGTAACGAAATAGGGCGGTAGTTGGCCAAGTTACTCTTGTCCAAGGTAGGCTTTTTCAGCAGAGCCCTCACCATAGCACACTTCCATGAAGATGGAACAGATTTAGAAACAATGGAAGTGTTTAGAACTTCTAAGATGACCGGACGAATAACGTCCAGGACCTTGGTAAGGGTCTGAGGGGGTGCTGGGTCATTAGGCGACCCGGAGGTGACCTTAGAGATTAATCTGTCTAGACCACAGGCATCGAGAAGTGTAATTACGTCGAGCCCACAAGGGACCGTAGAATCAGCTATTTTGGGTGCGGTAAATCCCGCATCGTCCTTAAGATTGCTGAATGAGGAGTAAATGGTCTGTATTTTTTGGGAGAAGAAAACAGCCAACTCATTGCAACGGTCTTGCGCGCCTTCAGCGGAGGGACGCTCAGCAAGAGGTGAGATAAGGGACTTTGCTATCTTAAAAATTTCCCTTGGAGCGTTGGCCGCTGCACTAATTTTCCCTTCATAAAAGAGGACTTGTGCCATCTTGATCTCTGATTTATAAAGCTTTATTGCAGCCCTATATTCGGCTTTCCTAGGCAGAGAGTGGTCCTTCCTCCAAGCTCTCTCGAGTTTACGGCACTCGAGTTACATAGACCTAAGAGCAGGTGTATACCATGGGGCAACTTTGGGTCTTCTTATGGATTTACAAAGACGTTTAGGAAGAACCTGGTCAAGGGTACTGGAGATCCAGTTGTCAAAGTTATTAGTGGCCGAGGCGGGATTAGTAGCCTTCCTCGGTGGATCTCGGGCAAGAGCAGCTGTCCAATCGGGGAGGGAGAGTGAGGACCATTTCCTTCCCAGATGCTTAGCAGAGTCTTGAGAGGAGGAGGGGAGGTTGGTAAGCCAGGTGAAAGGTATTAAAAAGTGGTCCGTCCAGGGCAATGGGACAGGAGTCTCCACAATAAGGTCTATGTTGCTGTAAATATGATCGAGAAGATGTCCCCTATTGTGGGTTGCCTGATAGCCCCTTTGGCAAAGGTCAATCGCTTGCAGGTTGAAACGTAAGTTATTGGCTGACGTATTGTGGGGGTCGTCAAGATGGAGGTTGAAATCCCCGAGAAGAGTGAAATTAGGCGAGGTCAGCACAACGCTAGCAGTGAGGTCGGTTATCTTAGTGATAAAATTATTAAGGGTGCCGGGTGGGCGATAGGCCAAAATACCAGAGAAAGTGATAGTTGGGGAAAATTCTAACGAGAAGTGTAGACTCTCGCAAGCCGATGAGGTAGTTGGAATGACTCGACACCTGAAGCTATCTCTATATATTATGGCCAGACCACCACCTCTCCCAGTCTGACGGTCAAGTCGTTAAAGGGTAAAACCTTGAGGTGTGACCCACGTTGTAGTTGGGTCATTATCTGTCTGGAGCCAAGTTTCTGTTAAGAAAAGAGCATCTGGATTGAGCTCTTCAATCAACATATACAACTCAGTAAAGTGTTTCGGTAGGGACCGACAATTGAGGAGATACAGTCTCCATTTCTGTACGGAGGAAGAGTGGCAGCTATACGAAAGAAAGGTACTCCACTTGCAATATTTGCAATAATAATCAAGATTAGTTGGAGAAAAAGAGTGACGACAAGGCAAACTGGTGGGGGGGGTCGTAGGGCATGCAGCGTCGGGGAGTTATAGGCTATGCGATTCCCTACCATGGTAGTAGTCAGGTCCTAGGCCAGCGGGAAGCGTCTGGACGCGGACTGGCGCAGACTGGCTTCTCTTCGGCGCGTCTACGGCGCTACCGCTGCGCGTCACCGCTGCGCGGGGAGATAAGGGACCATATAGATTAGGCGAAGGTGGAGACTAGCACGTCAACCTCCCCAAGATGGCCGCCCTAAATGGAGCAACCAGGAAGTGGTGCCGCTTGACCTCCCTCCACAACAATCAGCACTAGTAGCTGCGGTGGACCGGGGAGTAGGCGAGCAAAATGCAGGTAAGATCACAGCAAAATGCAGATAAAATTACAAATTATCACAGTCAGTAGGAAATATTTTTAAAACAATAAAAACGCTTGCAGCAGTCCTAATCACTGCCAAGCGCTAGCGCAGCAATATTCGTTAGTCAACAGGGCTCTACTTCTTCAAATCCTGGGCATATTTGGGAGGCATCGAGCTGCGGTTTAGCTGGGGCAGATCTCTATTGGTTCCTCTGAGGGGGGGAGCACCGGGACGAGGCCTAGCAATCCCAGATTTTGATACGCCTGGTTAGCTTTCAATACCTTGGAGTGTACATTCCCTGGGAACCACACCTGACATTAAGTTTGAACCTTGCTGCCGTGATTCGTGAGGCACATGGAGGACCAGTCACGGTGGAATAATATTCCACTTAGCACCATGGTAGGATCACATTGTACAAGATGATAATCCTCCCAAAATTACTCTATGTTCTACAAAATTACCCTTCACACATACCACAAGTCTGGTTCGACTCTGTGCTGACAATGGGATATAAATGTATTTGGGGCAGTGGCAATCCCAGCGAAAGCTTGGGCAAATGCATCCAGGGGATGTAGGATGGTGGCCTTGCCATGGCAGATTTCCGCCTATACTATTGGGCAACACAGTTACTCCCTATCAACGTCTGGCTGCATGGAGGGTTGAATGACCCTGCCTACGGGGGCGAAATACCCATATTGTGACTGGACAGTGTCCTAAACATCCTTTACGGTTCCCCCATTCACTCCAGCCTCCAACAGGTATCCAAGGTGGCATTTAGAGCATGGAGGGCTGCCCTCTTGTGGATGGGATGGGACCACAAGCTGATGCGGGAAACCCTGCTGTGGAGAGCAGGTGGCTGGAGCAGGTGTCTACCATAGAAGGGTTCAAGGGATGGGAGTCTATTGGAATATCGAGAGTAGGGGACATCTTGGGCGGGGGCCACATGAAATCATTAAGAGAGCTTTAGGCAGAGTTTTGAATTGCACCCTCGCAATTTTACTACTACTTACAACTTCGAAATGCCCTACACACATACTAATACGCACTACAGGACATTCCTGAATATATCCCTTAACCCCTCCCCTGCTGGTGACGGAACCACTCCGTCATCAGCTGCGGTCGCGCTGTGATGGTGACGGATTGGTTCCGTCACGGCCCGCTCGGCACGCCTGCGCGGCGCGGATTCCGCGCCTGCGCTGAGCGTTCCATTGAGCGGGCGGGGCCGTGACGGAACCACTCCGTCATGAGCACAGCGCAACCGCGGCTGGTGACGGAGCAGTTCCGTCACCAGCATGCGCCCGCCGCGCGGCCCCCCCGCCCCCTTAGCACTGCGGCGGAATAGCCACTGCAGTGAAGGGGTTAAAAAAACAAGATTCTTATGGCCCATTTAGGCAGGAGAGGGGTATTGCAGATCTGTAAATCCCTAGTGGTGCACTTGCCCATATTATTGAACCCTCTAAAAGAGAAGTGGGAGGGCTGGGTGAGAGATCTGGAGGAGGCAGGATGCCTGTATGTCCCATAGCACCAACAATATACATTAGGCTCTGCTTTATACAATTCAAGTATCTACATTAAGGGTATATGAAACCACTCTGTATGTTGAGAGCGGGCCTCAATGACTCCCCAGTATGCCACGAGTTTAAAGATCCAATGGGGGATTTCTTTCATGCTGTATGGAAATGCCCGGTGATACAGGTGTATGGGACAGACAAGATTTTAGTTTTTTTCTAAATTGAAGGAGGTTAGAACTGATCTAATGGTAGGAGGGAGTGTGTTCCATTCTTTGGCAGTGGAGTTTACAAAACTTTGGCCTCCCCAGTCAGTTATTTTGAATTTATCAACAGTAAGTTTTCAGGTGCCTGAAGATCTTAAGCATGTTCCTGGAACATACCATGTCAAAGGCTGTAGATAGATAGAGGAGTACTAGAGCAGCGATTCTGCCACCATTGACTATGGGCCTGATTTTTTTGGTTGTTTTGATCAGAGCGGTTTCCGTCCTATGACTGCTTTTAAATCCAAATTGGGTAGTGTCAAGTAGATGGTGGTCAGCCAGGAATTGGGTTATCTGAAGATTTAAGCCCTTTTCGATAATTTTAGTGGGGAAAAGTAGGTGAGAAATACTCCGATAATTGTTTGAGTCATTGGGATTCAAATTTTTTTTTCTCCAGCAAGGGTAGAATGGACACGTCTTTTCAGATTTTGGGGAAGGTTCCTGATGTCAACATGCAATCAATATTGGGTAATCATAGTGCTGTTGTGTCTCTACCACTTCACGAACTTACCACTGCATGTCAAGCCAGCGCTATTTAAAGGATTCGAATGAGACATGCTGCAATTTATTTGGCACGGGATGTGCAGCAGGGTAGCGCTAACCAAGCTGTACCCTCCAGCCGATCGAGGGGGCCTTTCTGTACCCAATATGGAGCAATACTACCTGGCCGCACAGCTCCAATGGGTGGCCAGATGGCTAAGTACACAATTATTAGAGGACACTGCCATGCAAGCACCAGGGCTCACCCATCCCCAGTTAGTACAGCTATTCCATCCAGGCAGAACGGGCAAATCATCTACGCAATTGCTTGTGAGGGTGGCTTACAATTGTTTCCACCGCAGTTTACGAACACACAACTGGTCAATCCATATGCGCCATCTTTCCCTATACTCGGCACACCTAGACAACGTCAAGCAATTACTGGCGCAGAATGTTGTAAACGTATCTAGGACCCTAATTAAATATTCCCGATTCATGCCCTTGTGTGGTTATAACAAAACATATCCTTATAAAAGCATAAGAATCACACCCATATTTAGTCATAGCCAATGCAGTCCAAATACGGCAAGGCTACTCCCATAGACTCCTAGAAAGTACAACGTGTTCTTTAAACAAACCAAGCCTCCAGCAGCCTGGGAAATCCCCCTGCTTTTGTTTTGATTTGTGCAAGAACTCCGGGAGTCCAGAAAGAACTGTAAGTTCTTAGTGGCGTCTTATGTCCAACCTTACGTCAAACTCGGCACCTTCCAGGTATAAATATACCAACGGTGCCTTAAGCAAACACACGGTGGTTTGGAGCAGAGCGGCTATCTACTTGCCCAAAGCCCAGCTGATGCGAGAGCTGAAGGAAGCCGACCCTCCCATTGACGCACTGAGAGAGACGCTGTATTTTCTCTTGCCGAGATATCCAGATCCAGTGTTTCCAGTCACCCTTGCGGGTTTCTGGGAGATCGAGTCCTGAGAAAGAGATACAAGACCTCCTTCATTCTATAACCAAGGTACAGAGCTGATTAAATCCTTAAGAGAATTCTTGATTCAGATTCTTGGCAAAAACTAACTTAACTTAAACTGCAGCTCACTTACTCCTTCCCACGTACTAGGCTTAGGTTAGGTACACCGGGGTAGGCGTATCTTAGAAGCACCAGTTGAGTACTTTTAGTCAATGATTTTATGTATGTATATATTTTATCCGTTTTAAGTATCATATGGCTCAGAAACCATATAAATGCTTTTACAGTATTATTTCATAATACTCCTTTTACTGAACACACTTTACTTTATGACAAGTATTGCAATTGTGGCAATTCACTTCTCTTGCCCGAGAAAGAGGACTCCTCAATAAATAACAACTTTTATTGAAAACGCCCGTCTCTCTATTTCTCTGCACTCTGGTGAAACTAAGCATGCATGATTGACTGAGTGAAATAGCTGTCTATTGTTTTCACACGACTCTGGAGATATACTCCTCATTCTGGAGGGAGCAAAGTTGTCATGTTAATGCAGTTGTCAGAAGCTAATCCCTTCTTGTCTATTCAGGAAAGTTAACTCCTTCCTGTTTACTCGAGAAAGTTTCTAGTGACCTCTGAGCTAGCTGGCATTCATAATTAAGTCTAACATATTCAATAGAGACCTAGTCGACCTCAGTCCTACGTCTAAACTATCGTTTATGTTATTCCAATGCGCAGAGCCTATTGGGTATATAGGAACTACACTACAAGAGCATTCCCAACGGGAGAAGGTGGGAGTACAAACTCTAGGAGACTGATACAGTGATGGCCAACTATTGCCATTTGAAGGGCTCAGTGAAGAATTAAGCTGGCCACAGGACCAGTTCTTGCTGCACGCCACAGTGATACACAAGCTACACACGTTATGGGGAAACATAATGTAAGAACCCGCCACCCACTTAACAAGACAGTACTTACATTAATTGGGCACGGGCCTACATCTTACCAGATTGTTGGCAGACTCTCTAGGTTTGCGCACAGCACCACCATTGCTATCCCTTCGAGCCCACTGGGACACGGACCTGCCGCGACCTAGCAAAGAATGAGAATGGAAGGAAGTTCTAAGGAGTCCCACATACGTCCCCCAAATTGCCAGCTTTCGACTCATTCAACACTACATAATACGCAGAGTTTATTTGACACCAGCCAAGATGAATCAGTATTTCAATCGGAACAATGCCAAATGCCCAAGATGTGATACGATAGGCGGATACCTCATACACATGCTGTGTACCTGCACAGCTATCTAATCGTACTGGGAAGCAGTCACCAAACACTTACCCCACTTACCTCTTGCTGATATTTTAATTGATCTCTGCACTTTCCCTTTGTGTCCTTGCCCCCCCTGCACCAGCGCGCGACGCTTGGTGTCTTCATCGATCTTTGGGTGAAGGCACTTTTTAAATTTGACTTGCCACCTAAATTACCTGACTGTACTCACCCTGCATTGTGCTGCCTCCCCCAGAGGTTACAGCCTATTTTAGGGCTGTTTTCGACCTGGGGCACGGGCTGAACTTTTGCGGCGGCCATCTTGGGCAGGGCTAGCCTCCCTTGGGGGCGAGAGTCAGGGGTATAAAAACAGAAGAAGGACAATCCAGCAAGAATACTGCTAATTTCGCCTGAGGCTTGAGCCGGGCGCTCATACTTTTTCTCTTGCTGATATTTTAATTGATCTCTGCACTTTCCCTTTGTGTCCTTGCCCCCCCTGCACCAGCGCGCGACGCTTGGTGTCTTCATCGATCTTTGGGTGAAGGCACTTTTTAAATTTGACTTGCCACCTAAATTACCTGACTGTACTCACCCTGCATTGTGCTGCCTCCCCCAGAGGTTACAGCCGATTTTAGGGCTGTTTTCGACCTGGGGCACGGGTTGAACTTTTGCGGCGGCCATCTTGGGCAGGGCTAGCCTCCCTTGGGGGCGAGAGTCAGGGGTATAAAAACAAGCAGTCATGTCTTCGCGCAGCGGACGCGCTCAGCGGACGCGCCGGACTCGCGCCGGAGTTAAGCCAGAGTCCGGCCCGTCTGCGCCCGTCCGCGCACTGGCCGGGCACAGGGCTGGGAACTCTGACGGTTCTGATAAAAGGAGCTATAGCAGACAGGAATTATTAGCCCTAAAGTCGGATTGCGGATGTGACCTACATAAACTCAATCCCTCTGATTGGACAGGCCCGGTGAGTTGTCAGAATTGTTACTACAATTTCATGTGGTCCCAGGTCTCTTCCTTTTTAACACACAATCATACCTTAAAGGCTGGCTTAATTAATGCTAGATCTCTGCCAAAGCATGCCCAGCATATCCAGGACCTTTTAACCGATGACAACTTAGACTGTCTGTTCATTACAGAGACCTGGCTCAAACCTTGGTGCACTCCCGATCTGGTACATGCCCTTCCTATCGGATATGGTATCCAAAGGGTTGACAGAGGAAATGAACAACGGGGGGGGGGAGTGGCCATTATACATAGAGACACACTTGACTGTTCAGTGATAGAACTCCATGAACTAACGGATGCGGAAGGAATGGGCTTCTGTATTAAAATTCATGACAATTTCTCCTTCGCAGGGGCATTGATCTACCGTCCTCCGGGATCATGCACAGGTTTTCTGGGGAGTATTGGAGACGTATTAAGCCCACTGATACTTAAATACTCCAATTTTACTATGTTGGGAGACGTAAACATTCATCTAGAGTCCAAAACGGATGCATCTACTATCTCCTTTAGAGAAACCTTGGATGTATTGGGCCTCATTATTCGTGACACCCAAGCCACCCATGAGGCTGGCCATACGATAGATTGTATTGCCTCCAATTTAGATATCTTAAAAACAGACCACCTAAAACCCCAGACGTGGACGGATCACGTATTGATACCTTTTGGGTTCCAATTAGAGACTAAAAGGAAAAACAAACAGGCAGAAGAACGAAACTTGGTCAGTCAGGATGACTGGAAAGCTATTATGAATCACCCAGAATTAAACACTATGGCTAGAGAATGTAGACCCATGACAGCAGATCCTCTAAATTTAAATACCTTTAGAGCCTGGATGAATGAACTGAAAGGCATGGCTGGACAAGGAAAAAATAAAGCCAGACCCAGGAATAAGAAGAAATCCGCCCCTTGGTTCGATCGAGAACTTAAAAACAAACAGGGGGAGGTGCGCAGAGCTGAACGTAGCTGGCGAAAAAACTACCATAGTACAGAACGCGGTAAATATAAAAAGGTTAAAAGTGCTTACCACGCACTAATCAAACACGCCAAAACGAAGTACTTTTCGTCAACGATCGAAACAGCTAACAATAAACATAAAGTGATTTTTAAAATTGTGAAAGATTTTGATAAACCTAAATGCTTAATGCAGGACATTCCGCCCTCACAAATACTCTGTGACTCTATCGCAGACTTCTTTGAAGGAAAGGTCCAGGGTCTGACGAAAGACTTTGAGGTCCCTATTCAGGATTCAATGAAGGAGGATGACAACATAAGGCAGGATAGAGCCCAGCTCACAGTCTTCACTACAATTAGTCTGGAGGAGACTAAGCAAGCCATCCTAGCAACTAAATCGGGATCACCTTTTGACCCGTGCCCCATTAGACTCTTACATTCTTACATCTCATTGCCGAAACTGTCAATCCTGACATAAATAACATCGTCAATAATTCACTGGCTACTGCCAATGTCCCCTCAGAGTGGAAATTGGCAGCAGTGAAACCTCTGCAAAAAAAACAGCTCCCTGACCCAACCACACTGTCAAACTTACGTCCCATCTCACTCCTCCCGGCACTGTGTAAAATTACAGAGTCGATAGTTAATAAACAGCTCACCAGCTTCCTGGAAAACAGTGAAGCTTGGCACCCCAACCAAGCAGGTTTTAGGACTCAACATTCCACGGAATCAGCTCTCCTGTTCACTAGTGAGTCTATCCGATCTGCCCTAGACCAAGGAAAGAAGGCCGTCCTGATACTTTTAGACCTGTCGGCGGCCTTCGACACGGTCTCACATGTCATCTTAATAGACCGGCTAATAACATCTGGCATCTCAGGCATAGCCCTGGAGTGGATAAGAAACTTTCTTAGTGACAGGAGACAAGTGGTGACCTTGGGGGACTTCCGTTCCAGTGAGAAATCGCTGTCGACGGGAGTACCTCAGGGTTCCAGCTTGAGCCCGACATTATTTAATGTTTACACCGCGCCTCTGATAAAGTTGGTATCGTCCTTTGGCATAGACGTAATAGCATATGCCGACGATACCCAACTGATCCTGGTAATGGATAAAGACAACCAGGTTTGGGAGGAAAAACTCAAATGTTGCCTAACTGCCACCTTTGATTGGATGCGGAGAAACCACCTTAAATGTAACACAGGCAAAACTGAGATCATGCCTATAGGCCCAAAGAATGAATTTATTCCCAGATTATGGTGGCCTGAAAAGGCAGAAATACCGCCTCACACCACCTCCTCAGCTCGTAATCTTGGGGTACACTTTGACGCCGACTTATCTTTTAAAAAGCAGGCGTCAAAAGTGGCAGGCACCTGTTTTGAGGTGATAAAGAGTCTCAGGAAATTCTTTGACTTACTGCCCTTTGAAGCGAGGAAAACCGTCACTGTTGCACTAGTTACTTCACGCATAAATTACTGCAACAGCCTGTATGCTGGAACCAATAGGGCGGTTACTCACAAACTCCAGATGGTCCAGCATGCGGCAGCAAGGCTGGTCCTAAAATGGCCGAGAAAATCCTCAGCATCCAAAGCACTCAATGCTTTACACTGGCTGCCCATAACAAAGAGGGTCCTGTACAAACTACTGATAATTACTTTTCGAGCTGTCCATGACCTTGGCCCTTTATACCTAAGGAAAAATTTTGTTAGATACTGTCCGACCCGAGCACTGCGCTCCTCAAACGCCAACCTATTGATCGTCCCAGGGTTTAGACTTAAATCTCGTGGGGGCAAATCTTTGGCGGTACTAGGCGCAAAAGCCTGGAACGCCCTTCCCCCACTTCTTAGAGCACTGGCCAAGGAATCAGAATTCCGTAAACAACTAAAAACCTGGATTTACAACCTCCCAGACATAGCTGCCAGAGCACTAGTGTGAGTCCGGCCCCGATCAATTCAAGCAGTAATGGCAACTTTAACATCAGGTTGACCTCTTATTGGCGCCGAGATGCTCCCTGGAGCGATTGTTGCGCGGTATAAATGGGCTATCATATCATATCATATCATGCACGGAACACACACTAGATTGGTCATGGGAGACATGTATATTAGGGCTATATCAAAGACCCAAAAAGTATAGAGTGACGACCTGCTACATAGACTTGGGACATATAGTTGCCAAACGACTACTCCCACGACGATGGAAATCCCCTGAACCCCCAGCTGCAAAGGTCTGGTTCCAATCACAGCAGGGGGAAAGTATAGTGCTTCGTCGCGAAGACGCGGCAGGGATAAGGAAACAGCCGCTGGTGGCAGCGTGTGATGAGATTTTGTCCGATTTTCGTGCATCCTGGCAGAGCTACTCTGAAACAGTAGATAACGCATCTGAATGAGAAGAAGTGTAAGAACTGCTAAATATAGTAGAGAATTGGGAGCATAGAAGCACAAGTAGTAGCCAGCAGGTGTTATGCATAGGGCTTTAGGTATGCTAAGTCCCCTCGCACCGATCCAAGCTACATATGGACTATTCAAGAAACAAATGTGGCGACATGAATGTGTTATAAAAACAATAAGTAATAAGAATGTGTAAGGGAAGGCGGGGTAGGCAGAGTACAATGGTGATACATAATTGCCGATATGGTGTGTTATTCTAATCACTCAAGAACGGGAGGAAGGGAAAATGTACTGTTTTCTTGTTTTACCAATGTTATGTTTCATACTGTTTATGTTTAAACTCGATGGACATCACAACTACTGTAAACACACTAGACATGACTCTGAGATAATCATTCGTGGTATGTCGCACTACGAACTAGCCTAGATAAGTCTACATGTGTACATCGTAACATGTTGTTTGATGTACGACCTGACATGGGAAAAAAACGAAACTCAATAAAACAAATAAAAATTGTTTTTTTTAAATCATACTGCTATTTTGTCTGCTGCATGTATAGTAATAAATGGGGGCAGTGTCTCTGGGTCACCCCGACTTGATGGTGCTAATGAGAGAAGTGACATAAGGTGTGGATAAGGAGGAGAACTCAGAGAGTTTGGGTTAACCTGCAGCTATGAACGCTTGGGGGTTTGCTTCAGAGTTTGAGGAGGAGCGTTGGGTAAATTTGTAGAAGATTTGCGCCACTTTGTCTAGGAAAACATTGGCTACGCTATCACAGAAGTTCTGACTGTAATTTGAGATTATGTTCTTAGGAGGGGAGGTCAGTTTGGTGACCACCTTAGAAAGTTCTTAAGCAGAGTTGTCGACTGCCAGAATCTTTTTTGGCAAAATATGTAGATTTTTCTTTAATAAGGAGAGATTTTATATTTTTCCCTTTCTAAAGTGTCATAGTCCTTCATTCTTCACAATCTCTCCTGCCTACTGAAGGTCTGCTTTTGTAGCCTGCGGTTCTCAGTGAACCAGGGGGCTGAGGGTTTGTTCCTTCTAGAAGTAAGGTTTCTTGAAGGAACCGTGAGGGTCACTTCAGATTGTAGCCAGTTAGTATAGTAAGAAGCAGAATCTTCAGGGGTGACGGCAGAGCAAGGCATTGTATCTAAACGGGTTTTAATAAGAGAATCACAATGAACTTTATTCCAGGCATAAGTTGTAGCCTTGTGGTTAAGGGAGTTAGCAGAATTGGATGAAGAATTAAGCTATATATCAAACAAAACTGGTGGTCGGACCATGTTAGAAGAATGGGGTCTTTCATAACCACCATAGGACTATTTGAGACAACCCACCCAGTGTGTGTCCCGCTGAGTGGGTTGGATGTTTCACAAGTTGGCTCAGTCCGAAATTTCCATGTGTTCGGTTAAATCTTCCATGTCACTATTCTCTTTATTCTCTAAATTAAAGTTAAAATCTCCCCTCATAACAAACTCATTGTTGTTTAGATCTACTTAAAGAAAAGAGGTGATGTTGTTCATAAAGGTCTTTAAGGCCCCGACAGGCAATACATTAGCTCACCTCGAAAGGATTGTTTAATAGAGAGTTGAATCAGAAAGGTAAGGGCTTCTCAGTCAGCCATGGATGCTTGTGTTTTTTTTTTATTATAATTTTTATTAACATTTGCATTAAATCACAGCCGATTACAATCATGTGTATCTTGCTTCTCATCTAATCTAACGTTATCTACACCAGTGCCACACATATCACTACATATGTACAGATTCGTTCCTCCATAATGCCCCGGCCCATTAATTGTACAGTACTTATAATCGTCCCCAATAGTGCATCCATTGCGTTTGTTATTTGCTCAATTCTAGATCTGATTCCTCTGGAGGGGGGGCACACACGTTCCCTCGAAATGTGTTCCATTTGCCCCATACTCTCGTCCATTTTCGTTGACACCCTTTATGTACAAACACCGTTTTCTCCGCTACCATTGCGCCATCTAAGTCATGACACCACTGTGATGGGAGGGGACCGTCTATGCCCCCCAGTGTTGAGCAATATTCTGTTTTGATAGTGCAATACCCATGGACGCCCAGCTCTGCTCCGCGTGGTTGAGGTCTGTAGGCTCCCACACATTGAGTAGAGGAAACAAGCACTGATTGGCCCCACAGCACACACTGTACATGTCTGTTCTGTAGCACAGCAAGCGCTTGGTTGGGAGGGAGTGATAACACAACAGATGCCACTCTGGGACACCTCTAGGTTAGGTAAGCTGCGCACCAGTAAAGGTTTCTCCCGTTGGGATCAAATAGGCATTTCCCTGGTGGGGGACCTGTGGAAAAAGGTGGTTGGTATGACGGAGGAATTGCCCATCCCAATATTCAATTATACTATTGGGCCTCACAGCTTATAGTGATCAACCAGTGGCTCCACGCTCCACAAGAGGAACCAGCATTCCGTAAGGACAGGCACTCTCCAGGCACAGATGAAATCATTGGGGCCCTGTATGATAAAACTCGGAAACAAGCACTGATTGGCCCCACAGCACACTCCGTACATGTCTGTTCTGTAGCACAGCAAGCGCTTGGTTGGGAGGAAGTGATAACACAACAGATCCCACTCTGGGACACCTCTAGGTTAGGTAAGCTGCGCACTAGTAAAGGTTTCTCCCGTTGGGATCAAATAGGCATTTCCCTGGTGGGGGACCTGTGGAAAAAGGTGGGAGTAGTCACCTTTGCACAGCTGCAACAAACATACCAGATGGTGGGGATGCAGCACGACAGATACATTCAAATTAAACACGCACTAACAAAGGCCATACCTCCCGGAACTGACCTCCCCGAGTCCTCGCCACTCGAGGATCGATTATTGACGGACCACCTCACCAAAAAGGCAATTTCTTTAACATATCACAAATTGGTTAATAAGCAAAACGATCCCACTCACAATCTCAGAGAGAAGTGGCAAGCCGAGCTGGGTGAGAACATATTACACTAGGACCACACTCTACAAAATATGGAGGGCAGATTACCCGCTTTGTTGTAGAGGGTGCGGAGGAGCGGGCTCCTTTTATCATACACTTTGGGACTGTCCCCACATCACTTTGTACTGGAGGGCAGTCATGGATACAATCACTTGAATGAGTTGCTTTGATGTCTCCCCGGAACCGAGGAGAGGTACACAAGCTTTAGTCTCAATGGGATGGCCACCTCCCGTGGGGACGCCACGGCCTCCTGACAGTCTTGGTCATCCATCTCACCCAGCTCGGCTTGCCACTTCTCTCTGAGATTGTGAGTGGGATCGTTTTGCTTATTAACCAATTTGTGATATGTTAAAGAAATTGCCTTTTTGGTGAGGTGGTCCGTCAATAATCAATCCTCGAGTGGCGAGGATTCGGGGAGGTCAGTTCCGGGAGGTATGGCCTTTGTTAGTGCGTGTTTAATTTGAATGTATCTGTAGTGCTGCATCCCCACCATCTGGTATGTTTGTTGCAGCTGTGAAAAGGTGACTACTCCCACCTTTTTCCACAGGTCCCCACCAGGGAAATGCCTATTTGATCCCAACAGGAGAAACCTTTACTGGTGCGCAGCTTACCTAACCTAGAGGTGTCCCAGAGTGGCATCTGTTGTGTTATCACTCCCTCCCAACCAAGCGCTTGCTGTGCGACAGAACAGACATGTACGGTGTGTGCTGTGGGGCCAATCATGCTTGTTTCCGAGTTTTATTATACAGGGCCCCAATGATTTCATCTGTGCCTAGAGTGTGCCTGTCCTTACGCAATGCTGGTTCCTCTTGTGGAGCGTGGAGCCACTGATTGATCACTATAAGCTGTGAGGCCCAATAGTAAAATTGAATATGGGGATGGGCAATTCCTCCGTCATATCAACCCCGTGTAAGTTTGCACATCCCTATCCCTGGGGGCTTCTCCTCCCAAAGGAGGTATCCCACCTCTTACTAAATTGACTTGAAGTAGGAGTTAGGGACAGGGGCTGGGGTGTTTTGCAGTGCATATAAACATGGATGCTTGTTTATGGCAGCATATCTCTGATAACTAGGGCAAGGCCCCCTCCTCGTTTTGATGATCCATCTATGTGATGAAGGGTAAAGTGTAAACAACCACAAAAATTTAGAAAAAGGGTCCAAGGGATTTAAAGTTTAAAGACCCGCACCTGATTATATCCCCAGCTCCTACTTAGTATATAACACAAGAAACACAGGGGGTCTACCAGCTAAATATTAGAGCTGTACTCTCAAAACCGAGTCCACAAGATCTCAGAGTATATATGTCACAAAGACGGTGTATTTGAGAGAAAAGAAGGAAAAAAGGGTGAACTATCCATGCATAGAAAAGACCGACACATCATGGGGTATTCATAAATGGCTCACCAGTCCAAAACAATTCAAATAGGGTTTCCATCAAACAGACTTAATGATCAGTCATATCATTTGGCCAAACCCGTGTGCATAAAAGGTTGATCCCTTGATCATAGGGACAAAACCCGCACCTTATCGCCGTTTTGGGATTTGATCCACCAACATAAACAAAACGTCCATGATGACTGATCTTTTGATGGTAGAATAGACAAGTGCAACAGAACAAATAGTGAAATTAAAATAGGATGGAATGCCCTCCTTCTGACAACTTTATTCTGCGGACAAGACACACCTCCTAATTAAAAACCAGAACAGTGCAAAGAGGACAGTAACAAATATCTGCCTATAGAAGGGCCAACATGTTTCTGCCTAACGGGTGTAAATCCCTTGGCATTCATCAGGGCCTCTGCTCTTATAGTAGTTGCACTCCTAGTAATGAAATGAAAAAATCACCACCATCACCAAAGAAATAAAGATAAAAACTGGTTAAATACGGTACAACCTGTATAACCATGGACTTTCACCCTCCGACTCACTTTGGCTACAGTGAATTCTGTGAATGAAGGCATTGTATTGTTAACATTATGTTGGATGTGTCAATCTCCTATGACGCATGTGTCACCCAGATACCATCAATATGTATAAAAATTAAAAGTTCAATGCTCATCCTTAATGGTAGGGGAATGGACCTCACCTCACCTGGACACTGCTCAGGTATAGGAGGCCCCGCACTACAAAGATAAAGGGAAGAACAGAGGAATATAGTACAGTGAAGCTAAAGATTATAGACTTAACACCATGCATATAACTCAATTCTAAGGATATTACCCTATATCTGAATGCTAACATATAGAATAGGTCAATCCACAGACTCAGTTGCACCAAGCCCTCAGGCGACCCAAACACTGGACTCTAACACCAGACTATTTAGCATAACAGCTATGCTCTTATAAAAACAATTATTTACAACCACTCTCTACTTCCTCAATGGCATTAAGTCATCTAATGTGCTATTGATGAAGCAAAGCTTTGCATATTTTGCGGCTTGCCGAAATCAAGAACCTCATTTATGTGTAATAAGGTAACCCGTGTATGTTTTACTAACGTTTATATTTAGCTTAAGTAAAGTTCCCGAAGCTTGCCTATGTGTATTTCTAATGAATTAATCCGTGTCCTTTTAAAAATGGCCGTCGCTTGTATTTTAGTTACTGCGCATGCGTCAGCCACACTCACGTGTCCTGACGCGTCTGCAGAAGTGGAGGGAAAGTTATGCGCATGCGTAATTCATAGCTGTGCTTATCATGTGGTACAGCTCGTGCCACTGCTCTTGTGTCCGTGTCAATGTAGCTAACATTTAATGCAATTAAGTTTATTTCTGGATGATGAGTTAAAAGTACAAACCCTGTGATGTGTTTTCATAATGACATTATTATGTATTAATTTGTTTTCGCTTACTTTTCATGTACCGCGGGAAATGGGGGTCTGAGTGAGAGGAGAGCCATATTGGAGGTCCCTTCTGCGCCTGTGCGACATTCGGCAGCACGAGGGACCTTGGCTGATGGAACATAGCCAGCTGGCAGTGATGGGCGAGATGCTCCTGAGAAAGTCACCTCTGCCCTGCGAGAACAGCGAATGTAGCTCCTTATGTGATACATTGTTATATTGCGCTACTGTTAGCTCATGGGAACCCCAAATCTGCTAGGCGGTACCCAAATATGTTAATGAAGGCTTCAATTCGCGTATTGTGATTGGTGTGTTACCCAAACCCTACCTTAGGACCAATTGAAATTGAGGGATTCTGACACTTTGCAACATTGGGGGGTGGTACACTGTCCCCAAACTGTATATCTACCCTGGGTTCACCTAGTGAACCGTCCGACTTGTCTGGTTTAGCTGACCTGTCACTGACCCAACGCACTCAATAGGTGACTGAAGATACAGAGCGCTGCGGAGCACTCTGTCCGAATTTGACCATAGGCTAAGGTTCTACTGAACCTTAAAGTGCTGGCAAAGCACTTAGCTGGGAGTTCGCTGACCCAATCGGGGTCTTGATCGATAGCTGCAGAGCGGGTGGAGCGCAGGCGTTGCTTCCGAACTGTGGGTTCCGGTCCTGTCCTGAAGAGGGTCCTGTCCTGAGGGTTTGCTGTCCTGTCCTGAGGGTCCTGTCCTGATTCCTATTCCGAGGGTATCCTGTCCTGTCCTGGGTGTCCATTCTGCACCTGCTGTCCTTTGAGGGGTATCCTTCCTTGAGGGTTTCCTGTCCTTAACTGACCCGTGGCCAGGGTTTGGTTTCCACACCTTTTCTAGGTAAATATTACTCTGAACCTCTTGAAATTCTTGCACCTTCTGAATTTCTAACTTTTGCTTAAATAAAGTTCAACATTGCATATGTTATATTTCCATGCCTTTCCGCAACTATTGAACAGTCATTTATAATTTTGCGAAGTTATTCCTATGTCTTCTCATTTGTTAGAAATCATATTTTGCATAGCAGTGTGTCATTTTCTGATATGGTCTAGAACTTCGTTGCCTAGGTTGTTCAAAGGCCCTTTCACCTTAAGTGAAGCGTGTTATTCATTATAAGTTCTTCTATAGTCACACACACTTAGTCTATCCCTGTCTAGATAATACTGACTTATATAGTATTTTCTCGTTACATTTTGTACCTTGATGATTACTCTGTCATTATTTCTTTCTGCCTATGCGATTTACGTTATCTTGGTTATTGATTGCCTTATTTTACTGTACCTCATGCAAGAAAATATTGAACTTTAGATAAACATTTTAAACTTCCAGTTGTCCGTGGTCATTTAAACAGTATTTGAAGGTTATTGGTTGGGTTTGTATTTTGCTGCCTTTCCTTTACAGCTAGCTCCCTGATTCATTGTGGTCATTAGGCACCCGCATCGGTGGATGGTAAGTCGGGTGCACCGAAATTTGGTAGCAGGGAACACACACACACCAACTTGATAGAGCTCGTGAAGTCACCTGATCGATGTATATGGTGGTTTGGAAAGTATATGGGCCCTGAAGCCGGAAACGGCGAAAACTGTTGGCCGGGTGGCCTCGCGCGCTCTATCAGTTTTCTGGTAGCTAGAGGATGGTTAGGGACTAGCTAAAGGTTAGGCAGGATTAGTTGGACTAGTTAAGTCGGAAGCTGCTATTATATTAATGCTGCTATAAGAGCGGCTGTTCTGAGGGAACTGATCACTCTCTTGTGAATACGCTGCTGAAATTCATGAATTGCTGTATTGTTATTTTTCTTGTTCTTATATTGTTATATGTACTAATCCATGCAATTGTCAATCGTTTAGTTAAGTGTTGTCCGAACTCCCCGGGGAATTGAAAGGGCAAGTGGTGAATAGAATCCATTGTCCTGAGGTCACAGGTTCGAGGAAAGTTAGGTGCAGGTTAGGATAACCGGGAAGCACTAACTAGGGTTTTCTGAATACATGTGTGAATAAATGACAGTAACGGGGTTCATTGGCAAAATTCCCATAGTGGCGTAACCTAGTAAGGGTCACATCAGAAAAGTAGCAGGTTCCTCGGAGCTAGCGTGAAAGCAGAGGGGTCCGCTGAGAAACCTTAAACTCGGAACATATCCCGGAAAGAAGTGGATGAGTTTAGGGGAATAACAGGTTCATCGATGCTAGAGTGAAGGGTAGGCGGAAGAGATCTGCCCGCAGCGAGTGAAAAGTAAATGGAAGTAGTTTACTTGCAGCAATAGAATTCTTTCTCTGTCTAGACACTTGAGCACTGTGGCGAATGTGTATTTGTTGTAAATTAACCAAGCACTGAGCACTTTAAAAGAAAGAAAGTTTCCGTTACCTTGTGAAGGGAGGGAGTCAGTCGCGAAGCGCCTCTGACGTCACTCTGTGCCGCGCTGGGATTGGTAGACGCAGCGGGCGGGTAGCGGAGCTGAAATTGTAAAGGAGGGGTGAGCGCCGGAGCGTGGGAACTATCTCACGAAGGGGCCGCGCACCCATTGGCGGAGCTTATTTTGTGTCGCGCACCCATTGGTTGCACGAATTTTCTGAAGCGCATTCTGATTGGAGGTAGTTTGTAAACAAAGTTAGCGCAGAAGTCGTATGTGGCACTCGCGGACTACAGAGACTCGACCTGATCCAAGGCATCTAGGGTTTGAAAGGGATCAGTGGAAGGCTAACAGATACGATATTATGTACGGAACCAAGAGAAAAATGTCCCTTGTAAATAAGGTGAAAAATTATTTTAAAACGGACAAACCGATTAAATCTAGGGAAGGTGTTCTTGTCCCAGCACCCAATACTCCCGCCTCATTCATGATGTTTGACCGAGGGTACAATACCTGTGTGTGGCTGGAGAATTGGGTGAAGTACACAAAAGATGACGGAGTATTGGCTTTTCCGTTAGATGGTACTTTCAATGGTAGAATCTTATTTAATTTAAGAACCCGAATGAATGAACTGCATCCCAGACCGAGACTAACGCAGTATGAGGCATTAGAGGAATGGGAGATTGAGGCTTTTGAAAGAGAAAGACCCCGAATGGACAAGGGTTTGACCAAGTGGTACCCCAGGCAGAAACAGGAGTCCAGGGATAAAAGGATGAAACAGTGGAGACAGAGCATGATTGTTGAAGGTCTGTTTCCCATGATGCCGGCATGTCATAACGTTGGAGCGGGTGAGAAAAGTACTGAAAAATGTAAGCATTGGGGGGCCCTGGGGGACTCAGATGATGAATTAATAGATGACATCTGTACCAGAAGTCCGCCACCTTACAATGAGGGAACCCGACCTTCCAGTGTAGGAGATGTTCCCCGACGCCACTTCCTAAAGGAAGAAGACAGGTCCCTGGGACAGGGAGGGGGTGGTCAAGTACTGCCCTATCCTGAAAAACCCGAACTGACGGAAACAAGGGACATATATCCCAAAGTGCCCGCAAGTCAGGAAGAAAAATATTCACGTACGAAAACCTTTTTTCCCAGACCCTTGTATGAAAGCGAAGAGAAACCCTCGAATTCAGGACTGCCTTTTGTTCAACCTCCATATAGGGAAGAGCGCAGGTCCTTTAATACTGGAACTTTATTCCCGAAACCAAATTATGGGGGAGGACCAAGTGAAACGCATCCTACTGCCCCGAGTTTTACTCCTCCATTGACCCCACAGATATTACATGACACAACTCTAAGAAGGGTACTAGTGGAAAAGGAGCAAGAGGCTCTAGCTAGACAAAGAACAGAAATAATTCAGAAAATTTCTCAGATAAATACCAGTCCTGAGGCATTGACTATTCCAGTAACTATTGGACCGGTGGTCCCGTTATACGGAAATGGTCAGGGAAATCCGATTACTCCAGTCATGACCCCAGTCATAGCAACCCCGAGACAGGAACCAATCATCATAGATGATCAGTCCAGTGAGTGCGAGTCTGAAGTTGCATTCTTGGAATTGCCAAACAAACAGACTGGAAAGGGAATACAGCAGAGGTATAACCCTTTTAATACAAAGGAAATTAAATTAGAGACAGCAACAGGTACTAGGAATGTCTCTCTGGTAACTCCGGATGAAATTGAGAGTTGGAGTCGTGAATTAGAAAAGCAGACTCCGCAAACAAAGCCTTTAGACCTCTACAAGCTGAGGGTTGAAATAGAAGAATTAATGGCAGGAAATGTGGGGTTGGATCGATTGAATACCTACTCTGAGGAAGAATTGTCGTTCATATGTAAAAGCTTTACAAGGAACACCAGAGTGCTCCATGAAAAACTGACCGAAACAGCAGTTAGTATGGGGGTAGATATCTCAAAATCCAAGCCCTTACAGAAACCGTACAGAGCAGACTTCTCAGACAAAGATATAGAACACCTGAATGTGGCAGGGAAGAAGTTGCAGATTAAAGAATTAATGGGGGTACTGCAGAAATGGGGAGATGTGGAAAAATGGAGAAGCAGGTGGGCGAAAAAGAGGGAAGAGGCTCGCTCCCGACAAGTGACTCCCGAGTTTGCTTTAAGAGAGGTAGAAAAACCTGAGCAGTTATGCCCCATGCGCGAAGTTCCAGGGGGGAAATATGTGCATGTCCCCTGGTCTAGGCAGGATATTGTGTCCTTCACGAACGATTTGCCAAAGTTACGAGAGAAACCAGTTGACTGGTACCGGCAGGTGGAGAGGTTCGTGAAGGTACAAAAATGTCTGTGGAAAGACCTGGATGGGTTTTTCGACATTGTGGTTCCAGTAGATTTATGGACCCAGTGTAAAATAAACATAGATTGGCCCAGTGAAGAGTATCCCAGAAACAAGGAAACAGGGGAGCCATCAAAGGAAGTCATGCGAAAATATGAGCAGGTAATTCAGCACTTGAAAGAAAAGGTGCCCGCTAAGGAAACTGATTGGACAAAAATAGATAGAACAACACAGGAAAGGGACGAGACAGTGCACTCTTTTTATGAGAGGTTATTGCAGGTATTTAAAACATACAGTGGTATTGATAACATCGACCTGAAGGATATGACGCACTTTATTTACAGGTTTGTAAATGGTTTAAGACCTGAAATTTGTCAGTGGATAAAAGACAATAAAATCTGTTGGCATACTAAGAAAATGGATGAGGTCCTGCGGTACGCTAAGTACTGCGAGGACGAGATGGCAGAAAAGAAAAAGGCCCTTAAGGAGAAGGTTATGTGGGCTCAGGTGAAGCTCGCAGAACAACAGGAAAAACAATTGAGTAACATGGTTAAAAATGCTGAGAACAAAAGTCCTGGGGGAGGGGGTGGAGGAAAGCCCCGGCCCAAATTTAGCAGGGAAGAGGCTATGAAAAAATTTCCCTGCCATCAGTGCGGCGAAATTGGACACTGGCGAAACGAGTGTCCCCAATTAGTCGATGTTAATGAGAAAACTCCTGATTTAATTCCACAGACGCAGAAAGAAAGACCAAGAAAGACTCAACCCCAGGTAAAAACAGTTCAGGTGCCTCGAGCACCCAAACAGGTATACAGGGGAAGACAGGCAGAAAATGAAGAGATAGAGGTTTGGGAAAGCGGGGAGAACAGAAATACAGCAACTTCGCAGTATCTGCTGAATGATACCTTCCTTTGTAATGATCAGGACTGACGGGGCCTGAGAGGGGAGGACGAGGAGTGCGTACTTGGCACTTCCTTGCCGGTAGACCAGTCTGGACCATATATTGAAGGAAAAGTTGACGGAAATGATGTCACCTTTCTGTTGGACACTGGCGCTACCCGTTCTACTGTAAGAACAGTGGACGTTCCAAACCTACCCCTCTCGGGAGAAAATATCCAAGTAGTAGGTGTATCTAATCAATTGATTAGTACTCCTGTTACCGAACCAATGGAGATTTCAATTGGAAATTTTAAACAGATGCATAGATTTGTCGTCTGTGACACCAGTCCAGTAAATTTACTGGGACGTGATTTGCTGTGCAAAATGAACTGTACCATCTTTTGCACACCAAAAGGTGTTGAAATACAGACCCCAGATGAAGACGGCATTTATAAATTATTGTTGCTTAGACCTGACTCAGAAATTAAAAGATTGACCCTGCAGGACTTGCCCCAAGAACTACAGGAAGCCGTAAAACCAGAGGTGTGGGATTTCACTGGAAAGGATGTGGGGTTGATGAAAGATGTGGACCCCATACAAATAGCCATCAAGGACAATGCAGTATATCCTAACACTAGGCCCTACCGAATGAATGCTGAGGTGAAAGCAGGTGTCACTCTGGAAATACAAAAATTATTGGAAGGAAACATCATACAGGAAGTGATGAGCAGCCCATGCAACTCACCGATTATGGGCATCAAAAAGCCTAGTGGCAAGTATAGGGTAGTGCAGGACCTGAGAAAGGTTAACAAAATTGTAGTTCCTTGCTGCCCTATTGTCCCGAACCCTGCAGTAATTCTGTACCAAATTCCTTGGGATGCTGAGTGGTTCACTGTGATTGATTTGTGTCATGCATTCTTTTCGATACCCCTGCACCCCGACAGCAAATTTCTTTTCTCATTTGCTTTTGAGGGTCACGTGTATTGTTGGAACAGGGTCCCTCAGGGGTATACAGAGAGCCCCTCTATCTTTAATCAGATCTTGAAAAAATGTCTAGAGACTTTGATCTTACCTGGGAACTCTGTGTTAGTGCAGTACATAGACGACCTTCTAGTGGCGTCTAAAAGTCACCGGGACTGTGTGGTTGACACCATTGCCCTCTTAAATCATCTGTGTGAGAAAGGGCATAAAGTAGCCCCTGACAAACTACAGTTCTGTGCGAAATCTGTAAAATATCTGGGACACCAAATAGAAAAGGGTGTCAGAAAAGTCACATCAGAAAGAGTGAGAATAATTCAAAAAATGCAGCTGCCCCGTACTCAAAAAGATGTCAGAATGTTCCTGGGTGTATTAGGGTACTGCAGGCAGTGGATTCTGGGATTTGCAGCCTTGGCCAGGCCCTTGATAAAAATGACCACGAGAGGAATGCCAGATGTTGTACAGTGGGACGATGAAAGTCTAATGGCTTTCACAAGACTGAAAAACTGTCTGTGTACCGCCCCTGCGTTGGGAATGCCAGATTATTCCAAAGAGTTTGCCCTTTTCTGTGACACTCGCGATAATTGCGCATTGTCTGTCCTGACTCAAGAACATGGCACAACCAGAAGGCCTGTGGCTTATTTCTCTGCCACACTGGACCCAGTAGCTGCTGGGTTACCAGGCTGTCTGAAAGCAGTAGCTGCTACCTGTGCAAGTTTGGAACAGAGTGAGTCCATTGTCATGGGACATCCTGTGACCGTGTATGTTTCACATGGAGTGGTAATTCTATTGACCAGAACTAAAACACAGTATCTCACCCCTAGTCGGCTGACTAAATACGAGAGGATTCTTGTGGGTGCAGCAAATGTGAGCATTGTTAGGTGCGGTATTCTGAACCCTGCCACCTTACTCCCCGACCCCTTGGAAATGGAAGGTGGGGATGATGATGAACATGATTGTATTGATCTGACAGAGTTCAGTACCAAGCCACGCCCTGACATAAAAGAAGTACCATTGCCTGAGCATGATAAAGAACTATTTGTGGATGGTTCCTGTCTAAGACATGAATTAGGAGGCTTGAGTGCTGCTTATGCAGTAGTGTCTTTCACAAAAATTGAACAAGCAGGTTACCTATATAACATCAAGTCTGCACAAGTAGCCGAATTGATAGCCATGATAATGGCTTGCAAAATTGGGAAGGACTTACGCATAACAGTGTATACTGACAGTCAGTACTGTTATGGCGTTGTGCATGACTTTGGCCAATTATGGCTGCAGAGGGAATTCATGACTTCCTCAGGTACTCCCATTCGGAATGCAAAAATTGTTCATGACCTTTTAGAGGCCATCCAGTTACCCAAAGAACTGGCAGTGGTAAAATGTACTGCTCATCAAAGGAGCATGGACAGAGTATCTCTGGGAAACGATTATGCTGATCGAGTGGCTCAATGGTGTGCCAAAGATCGGTATATTGTAAATCCAAAACGAGGGGGGCCAGGAACCAGCTGCCAGCTTCAGGTGTTTGAGGAAGTGCCTACATGGGATGAGGTGAGAGAGTGGCAGGAGTCGGCTCCTTGGCAAGAAAGGGAGAAATGGAAGGAGGATGGCTGTAGACCGAGACGTGTGGATGGTGTGATTCTGGGCCCAACTGGTATGCCTGTGTTACCCCAACACTTGCTTGGCACAATGGCAAGATTAATACATGAAGGATCACACATTGGTAGGGATGCCATGATTCTGGTATTTCAACAGACTTGGTACAATAAAAAGTTCAGGAAGGTAGCAGAGTCCCTCTGCCAGAGGTGCCTGTCATGTCAACAGATGAACCCAGGCAAGAGGACAATGGTTGAACTGAGCAAGATTGGGAGGTCAGGGGGTCCCTTTATAAAGATACAGGTTGATTTCATCACCATGCCCCGTTGTGAAGGGAAACGATATGTCCTTGTCATTGTTTGCGTATTTTCAAAATGGGTAGAAGCTTACCCTACTCCTCAAAGTGACGCACTGACAGTAGCGAAGTGTTTACTAAAAGAACTGATACCTAGGTTCGGAATACCATGCATTATTGAATCAGATAAGGGTGGACATTTCCAGAATGACATACTGGCTGAACTTTGTAAGGCCTTTGGAATAAGGCAGAAACTCCATTGTGCATACCACCCAGAGGCTTCTGGAATAGTGGAACAAGTAAATGGAACTATCAAAAACAGACTAGCAAAACTGACAGATGCTACTGGCATGACCTGGGTGAAGGCCCTGCCCCTGGTCCTGATGGGACTGAGAAGTGTTCCAGACCGCAAGACAGGCCTAAGTCCCCATGAAATCATTATGGGAAGAGTGATGAGACAGGCATGGGTGCCAGGAAGCAAACTGTTGAGTATTACTGATGATTTGGTGCTTGAATACTGCAGAAGATTGGGTGACCAAGTGCGTTCTATCTCTCGCCAGATTGGAGACGACGGCATCCTTAATCCAACGACTCCTCTCCACAACTTGGTTCCAGGAGACTGGGTCAAAATAAAGAAGCACACTCGATCAAGCTGTCTGGCACCAAGGTGGGGAAAGAAACGCCAAGTAATCCTGGTGACAACCACTGCAGTGAAAGTCGCAGGTGTTCCCCAGTGGATCCACGCCGGACACACTCAGAAGGTATTGCCAGACAAAGGATTTGAAGAACCAGGGCAACCAGCAGAGGACCCTGAAGGAGCCAGACCAGTAGCAACTGACAACGAGCAGCCCAGCACCAGTCAGGTTGCAGGAACAGCAGACGTTGGCCCAGGAGTAGTTGACTGCGAACTGCCAAGAAACCAGCCTGCTGAAGAGGTCCAGGAAACTGAGCCAGGAGTAGCTGAAGACGAGCTGCCAAGCATATGGCCAGAAGAATGGATACCGATGATTGATCTGACCGAAGATCCTATCAGAACAAGAGAACGACTTAGTGAAGGTAGAGAGTGGACTAGTCAGGAAAAGCAAGGCACAGGCGAAGATCCTCAGCCGATTGAGATTCAAATCAAAACTGAGGAAGGAGAAGGTCAGACAGGGACAGAGCACGTGATTGATACAGAACAAGTGAATAAGACTGAACAAGTGCCCGATACTGAACACGTGCAGGATACAGAACAAGTGTTTGATACTCCTCCATTAACTCCTGATGTGGATAAGGGACAGACTAGACATAGAGTAATAGTTCGAGCAGAAGAAAATAAAGAGATCGAAGTGCTTGAACAGGATCAGATAGGGTTAGAAAAACGGGTTCAGGAAACAGAAACAGAAACAGAAACAGAGACAATTGAAAGCCAAAAACAAAATATTCCTGAACAAGGCCAGATTAGTAACCAGGCAGAAGAATTTGATGCTAGTCCTGGAACTAGTCAGATAAGGGAAGTAGGAGAAGAAAGTGGAGAAGAATTACCACAAGATAAAGAGAACAAGAGAATAAGAAAAGAAAGTGAAGTCAAAGTACCGACTAAGAGACTAAAGAAAAGAAACAACCTTGAGCCTAGGTTTGTAAAAAGACTGAGACTAAGGATAAAGACAGTGGAAGAAAAACGTGCAGAAGCAAGAAGAAGTGCTCGAATAGCAGAACAAGAAGAAGACTCTTCCAAAAGAAGGAGTGAGCGAATAAAAAGGCAAAACAAAAAGTACAAGTCTCCTGAATGGACACTGGTTTTGGAAGAACTTGAAGATCTTGATATAACTGACGTGAGCGACGGAGAACCTGTCCCAGAGTACTCAGCTGAAGAGGAAGACGAGCCACCGTGAATTTGCACAAAGTAAGCTAGTTGTGTAAAAAGTAAAAAAAGAGGGGTGAGAACACTCCTACTGAGCTAAAATGTCTGATTCAACAGTGAATGGTAGACCTAGTTGCAGCCGTTTTAAGACGTGTTGCAAGGTGTGTATATGTAGTGTAGTAGTGCTGATAGTTATCTGGATAGGATTAACAATTTTCATTCCCTTTGCTGTAAGTAAAGATACTAACATTGTCCCTACTGAAGTTGTAAATACTGACAATGAGGAGCTGACAACACAGAGTGTAGAAAGACATGAGAGAGCATTGAGACAAACTAAACGAGACTTAGAAGCATCAGATGAGAAAGGACTACATTACCATGGAATGAAAAACAGGACACATTTGAATGTTTTCGCAAACTTGTTAATACACTATGTAGAAACTATGGAAATTGAAGATTGCTATGTCTGCATGAAGCTACCTACTTCGGTGGCTGAAGGCGTGACATACCATCATCTGCCATTAACATATGGAATTTCCTGTAGCATTTTAGCTAGTTTATTTTACAAAAGGGGACCGTTACAGTATTATTACTCTAACAATGACGTGATCTTTTCTGAACTGCCTATACGTGGGAACTTGAATCCTGTACATACCAAAACTGACACCATAAGATATATGGGAGACTACTTTCTGACTATAGGGAACATTGACATAGCAGATGCACACAGAGATAACTTGACTTGTTCTTTGCGTGAGCAGGAAAAGATGTTCCTGAACATGGCAGAGAAAAGGAGAATTAAAATTCAGAAGAAGGCTAATGACGAAAGTCAGAAAAAGCCAAAGTGGGCAGAAAACATGGAAGGCACCTCATCTGGTGGAGCGGGTCCTGCTCTGTTGCTGGATTTTGAAAAGAAAGGCAAGCTATGTCTTCACCGCGAGAAGACTAGCTATTATAATAATGTTTTCATTGGTTCCAGTGAATGCGAACATAATTACAAGGTAATTGGAGGTTGGGGTTTCAAAAATGGGTCAGAGCCTGTGTTTCCTGGAATTTATTATATTTGTGGGGACAAGGCTTATTTCAAATTGCCGGATCACTGGTATGGGAGCTGCTACTTTGGCATTGTTTTCCCGAAAATATACCATGTGAATGGAAAAGCTGGAAGCAATGAAGATACTAATGGCTTAGTGCGTAGTAAAAGAGAAAGTATAGGTGAAATTATGGGTAGTATTTTCAGTGCACTGATACCTGGAGTGGGAGTGGTTCTGAACACTCACAGAATTTGCAAATTGTCTACTATAGTAGATGTGCTGTCTACTGAAACAGCTCATGGATTTCTGCTGGTCAATACCGAAATGGTTGCGATCAGATCAATGGTTTTACAAAATCGACTTGCTCTTGACACCTTATTAGCGAAAGAGGGCGGAGTCTGCCGGATGTTGAAGGCGCAACATTGTTGCACTTATATTCCGGATAAAAGTGTACAGATCAAAAGATATGTGAAAAACATTACTAATTTGGCAAAGGAACTCAAACCACTCGAGGTTGATAGTGCCTGGAAGAGACTGGTAGATGGTCTCTCAAATGTAGGTCATTGGCTTGCTAGCATAGGTAAAAGCTTATTATTCAAAATTCTGATGCCAATTGGTATTATAGGTCTTATTATACTTTCCATTTTCTTATGCTGTAAATACCGCAAGCGCACCAAAAAGCACGAGGTAAATGCAAGAGGAGTGAAACGAAGTGTGGATGAGATTGAATTAGAGGAAGTGAATGATCAGATATACAAAAAGGTGAAAACTTCTCACCCTGCTAAAACTGAAAGAGAAAAGTTAGAGCGGTTGCTGGAAGAAATAGAACTTTATAAAGTATGAAAGAAAGTTGGCATCTGGTTCCAGTATAATTTGTGATGATAGTAGATATCATCAAAGAGGGGATTGATGAAGCAAAGCTTTGCATATTTTGCGGCTTGCCGAAATCAAGAACCTCATTTATGTGTAATAAGGTAACCCGTGTATGTTTTACTAACGTTTATATTTAGCTTAAGTAAAGTTCCCGAAGCTTGCCTATGTGTATTTCTAATGAATTAATCCGTGTCCTTTTAAAAATGGCCGTCGCTTGTATTTTAGTTACTGCGCATGCGTCAGCCACACTCACGTGTCCTGACGCGTCTGCAGAAGTGGAGGGAAAGTTATGCGCATGCGTAATTCATAGCTGTGCTTATCATGTGGTACAGCTCGTGCCACTGCTCTTGTGTCCGTGTCAATGTAGCTAACATTTAATGCAATTAAGTTTATTTCTGGATGATGAGTTAAAAGTACAAACCCTGTGATGTGTTTTCATAATGACATTATTATGTATTAATTTGTTTTCGCTTACTTTTCATGTACCGCGGGAAATGGGGGTCTGAGTGAGAGGAGAGCCATATTGGAGGTCCCTTCTGCGCCTGTGCGACATTCGGCAGCACGAGGGACCTTGGCTGATGGAACATAGCCAGCTGGCAGTGATGGGCGAGATGCTCCTGAGAAAGTCACCTCTGCCCTGCGAGAACAGCGAATGTAGCTCCTTATGTGATACATTGTTATATTGCGCTACTGTTAGCTCATGGGAACCCCAAATCTGCTAGGCGGTACCCAAATATGTTAATGAAGGCTTCAATTCGCGTATTGTGATTGGTGTGTTACCCAAACCCTACCTTAGGACCAATTGAAATTGAGGGATTCTGACACTTTGCAACATTGGGGGGTGGTACACTGTCCCCAAACTGTATATCTACCCTGGGTTCACCTAGTGAACCGTCCGACTTGTCTGGTTTAGCTGACCTGTCACTGACCCAACGCACTCAATAGGTGACTGAAGATACAGAGCGCTGCGGAGCACTCTGTCCGAATTTGACCATAGGCTAAGGTTCTACTGAACCTTAAAGTGCTGGCAAAGCACTTAGCTGGGAGTTCGCTGACCCAATCGGGGTCTTGATCGATAGCTGCAGAGCGGGTGGAGCGCAGGCGTTGCTTCCGAACTGTGGGTTCCGGTCCTGTCCTGAAGAGGGTCCTGTCCTGAGGGTTTGCTGTCCTGTCCTGAGGGTCCTGTCCTGATTCCTATTCCGAGGGTATCCTGTCCTGTCCTGGGTGTCCATTCTGCACCTGCTGTCCTTTGAGGGGTATCCTTCCTTGAGGGTTTCCTGTCCTTAACTGACCCGTGGCCAGGGTTTGGTTTCCACACCTTTTCTAGGTAAATATTACTCTGAACCTCTTGAAATTCTTGCACCTTCTGAATTTCTAACTTTTGCTTAAATAAAGTTCAACATTGCATATGTTATATTTCCATGCCTTTCCGCAACTATTGAACAGTCATTTATAATTTTGCGAAGTTATTCCTATGTCTTCTCATTTGTTAGAAATCATATTTTGCATAGCAGTGTGTCATTTTCTGATATGGTCTAGAACTTCGTTGCCTAGGTTGTTCAAAGGCCCTTTCACCTTAAGTGAAGCGTGTTATTCATTATAAGTTCTTCTATAGTCACACACACTTAGTCTATCCCTGTCTAGATAATACTGACTTATATAGTATTTTCTCGTTACATTTTGTACCTTGATGATTACTCTGTCATTATTTCTTTCTGCCTATGCGATTTACGTTATCTTGGTTATTGATTGCCTTATTTTACTGTACCTCATGCAAGAAAATATTGAACTTTAGATAAACATTTTAAAACTTCCAGTTGTCCGTGGTCATTTAAACAGTATTTGAAGGTTATTGGTTGGGTTTGTATTTTGCTGCCTTTCCTTTACAGCTAGCTCCCTGATTCATTGTGGTCATTAGGCACCCGCATCGGTGGATGGTAAGTCGGGTGCACCGAAATTTGGTAGCAGGGAACACACACACACCAACTTGATAGAGCTCGTGAAGTCACCTGATCGATGTATATGGTGGTTTGGAAAGTATATGGGCCCTGAAGCCGGAAACGGCGAAAACTGTTGGCCGGGTGGCCTCGCGCGCTCTATCACTCTTACCTATGATATTGCTCTGACACCACTTCTACAACTACTCCCTTCACTAATGATCATGGCAGAAATTAGTGGCATTGCGTACGATGATGCCATATACAGATCCATACTGGAGAGTATGCCCAGTGTATTGGATACACCCTCAACAGTTACCTCTAGTATAGGAGAGGATTGGGCCAAAGTTCTGGTTCTAAAGAAATCACATGCCCGAACTTTGGTCCATGGTATAACTATGGCGGAATACTTGAGGGCTAGCTGTGCCCCACCTGGTCTAGTGGTCTCCAATGCCCCTCGACTATTCTTACAAGACAAGATCTTTATGAAGGATTGGTCGTTAATAGCATGGAGATGCACCAGGGACTGGCTAATACTGATCATTAGCACAGCCAAACGAATAGCAGACACTATCTTGGTAGAAATACAGATTCTGGAAGCAGCTATAAAAACAACGGTAACTCCGATTCTGTTCAAGAAATAACAGGACGAATCGAATAAATCTTCGTGTGAGTTTCATGACACAATCCTACAAACTAAATTAGATAAATTTAAGAAAGATCGGGGCAAATGGAGACATGAACGCGTGTACCCGTACACGAGTGACACGTATGCACCTCCCGTGTATAGTAACAACGGTAGACGCTTTGGGTCAAACTACTCTAGCTCAGGGTCTGATAGTAGCGATCCAGACAACACCAACATGGGCGCACCAAGCTTTCCACAACGTGGTAGAGGAAGGGGCAATAGACCTTACTCATATGGCAATCAACATACTAACCAATACCAGCAGTGGTGGCCACCCGGCCCCTGGGGTTTCCCACCTAACCAACAGCCCTACCCTGCTCCACCACCGCCCCCGCATTTCCAAGGGTTTCCAAACACTTATAACTCACAACATTTTTTAGGGTTTGGCCCTCGCCGACCCAGAGGCAAAAGGCGAGCGGCTCAAAACACTGGTGTGCAGTGGGAAGACCAGACAGGTCCACATGCAGGGACACGGAGTCAAACTGCCAAGAACCAGAAAGCAGGCCCGTCGGGGAACAATCCCTCGTAGTTAACTTATCCACAAATATATTGACCACACTCGAAGATGAAGTACTGAATAAGGGCTTGGGTTTCGTCATGACGAATCATGGGGATCCTTTCACTTTTCAATGTGAACTTAGTCAGTTTTTCAGAAAACTTAGACTCCACTATTTCTTAAAAGATAAGAATAACGACGAAGGTCAGACGAAGGAAACTAACACTGCATTAAATACTAAATCCAAATTTCAACCACCCATTCATACTGTTCCGCCACAGGTTTTGGCGTTTGAACAAGCTGTGGCTGAGGACACCACGTCACTATGGAACGCAAGAATCAGGTCATTTAACAATCTTACCAGACTAGAACAAACAACACTGAAGACACTGCCGGAAGATCAGTCAATAACTATAAAGCCTGCAGACAAGGGTGGCTCTATAGTTATTTTAAATACCACTGATTACCAGAATGAGTGTTATAGACAACTTAACAACAGACAGGCGTACCTTCCTTTGTCTATAGATCCCACTGAGGATGTCATTAAGCAGATACGAGATTTGGTGGAAGAAGCACTTGCCGAGGGGTGGATCACCCAGAGTGAGGCAACATTCCTGGTTTCCAAACATCCAATAACACCCTACTTTTACCTTCTGCCGAAAGTACACAAGCCACAGAGGCCACCTCCTGGTAGGCCTATCATATCAGGCATAGGGTCAGCATTAGAGCCGCGGTCAACTTTTGTGGATCATTTCCTGCGGCCTATTGTACAACAAATGCCTACATATTTGCATGATACAAAAGATGTGCTACGAGTCTTACCAGAAATAGACTTTGATAGCGAAAGAGACCTGTTGGTCTCTTTCAATGTAGAATCGCTGTACACCTCTATCCCTCAGGATGAGACTCTGGAAGTTGTAACATCCATCCTGAGGGATAATATAGGGGAGACCATCACTCCAGTACCGTTTATAATGGCTCTAGCCACCTTGCCATGAAAACGAACTTTTTCAAGTATGAAGACAAGCTATTTCTCCAGATCTCTGGAACTAGTATGGGCAGCGTTTTCGCGCCGAGTCTGGCGAATTTAAATGTCCATCAGTTCGAACAACAACACGTACTGACACCCACCAACCCCTTCCACACCTCCATTAGGTGGTGGAAGCGTTATATTGACGACGTGTTGGTGGTGTGGAGAGGCACACTAGATTCAGCCAACGAATTCCATCAGTGGCTAAACAGCCAAAACCAGTTTCTCAGATTCACTTTGGAAGCACACAGAGAAAGAATTGCTTTCCTTGATCTATCGATCTATGTCACTCCTGCAGGCCTGCAGAGTGAACTCTACAGGAAACCCATGGCGCGAAACTCACTCCTCCTGTACGAGAGTTATCATCCGAAGTCCCTGCGCCAAAATCTACCTTATGGCCAGTTTCTACGTGTTCGTAGAAACTGCTCCAACAGAGAGGACTTTGAGGTACATGCCAATAATCTTTGTGTACAACTAAAGGATAGACATTATCCTAAGTCGCTCATTAAAAGGTCACGAAAACGAGCACTTAATAACAACAGAGAGGCTCTCCTTGAAGCTCCTATTGTAAAACCTCCGTTAGAAAGACTCACTTTTGTGAGCACCTTCAACACAAGAAGCAATACCATCCAGAAGATTGTGAAAAGACATTGGCGTCTCCTAAATCATGGAAAGGAGAAAATTGCTCAACCTTTGTTTGCATTTAAAAGGGCGAACAATATACGAGATCGACTGGTCCATACACGCCCAAGAGAGACCCCTAAAAAACTGGGGGAAACCCTATGGGATCTCCCTCCAGTAGTTGGGCATCATCCGTGCGGCACTTGCTCGGTTTGTCCACAGACCAAACATACAAGGGAGTTAGATATAGGCACTAGTAGACCTTGGTTGCAGAACAACTTCAGCAATTGTAATAGTACCAACTTGATTTACATGCTGACATGCCCTTGTTCCATACGATATGTAGGAATGACTACTCGGAAAGTTCGCACTAGAATGCTGGAACACAAGAGCTCTTTCCGATGCAAGAAAAGCCATACTAAACTTACCAGACATTTCTTTGACCAGGCACATCTTGAAACGGATTTCCAATGGACTGTTTTGGAAAAGCCGCATATACCCAGTGATATAAGTGATGTGTCTGGATACCTCTTCAGGAAGGAACAGAAATGGATCTATAGGCTTCAATCTGACAAATGGGGATTAAATGATGATGTTCCCTGGACCCTAATATAAAGATCTATTGTTATACAGTAGTGGTTATTACCATCTAGCCCGATTCTATAAAGCTTAAACAAGATACTGAACTACCCATTTTTTGAGCTGTTGATCAAATACTGTCATGCAATGTATAGCAACAATAAGTACCATAATGCCTATACTATTCATACAACCTATTGTATGTGTTGCTAATCACATAAATCATTGTGTATTTAATTAATGCAATGCACATGACCTATACTACTATATGTTGATTATATCACTTAGGGAGCCTGTCAGGTTTCAACATATAGATAGAGTCAACAAACATTCTGAAGACAGTCTGCGATGTTTACACTTTGAATTGCGATACCAGCTATAAGCTGTTTGAAATACTCGATCAGTTTGCCAAAATGAGAACTACTAATATGGCCGCAATAGTCCCGATCTGTAGTTCTCGACGCGATCTCGCGCTATCTCGCAAGCAAGGTACTGAGTCAAGATCTATGTCCTAAGCCTCTGATAACGAAAACTACAAATATGGCCGTAACATTTTCTATTTGTAGTTTTCTAGCGTGTGGTCTCGCGCTATTTCGGAAGGTAAACATTAAGCGAAGTGAAACATTGAATTAAGCACCTAGCTGAGTGTTTAGGCCCCATAGCCCTTACTATCTAGGACATGACTGATTTGTGTCGTCTGGTCAGTGAGTGTGTAAGAGTTGGGGATATAACCTAGGTGACCCCGATATTATTTTGTCGGCGTCGAGGTTTAGAACTACAAATATGGCCGCGATGACATCATCCTGTAGTTCTGGACGCGATTTCTCGCATTATTTCGATTGCAAAATAGTGCGCTGCACACTTTGAGCTGTTACATGCGAAGCAGCCCTTCTAATAATTCACTGTGGGGCAATCTTTGATCCTGCATACACAATAAACGATATGGCAGGTCTGGGACATTGTATAATATAGCTCTTGTTAGTCAGCAGTGATCATGCAGGCGGAGGGTTACCATACTAACATCACCCTCCTTATCCTACTTAAACTGAGATCACACACATGTTGGTGCCTCCCCCAAGCCTCAGATGCAAGCTTGTGGCACCGACGGATAGGTAAGAGCACATTAGATGACTTAATGCCATTGAGGAAGTAGAGAGTGGTTGTAAATAATTGTTTTTATAAGAGCATAGCTGTTATGCTAAATAGTCTGGTGTTAGAGTCCAGTGTTTGGGTCGCCTGAGGGCTTGGTGCAACTGAGTCTGTGGATTGACCTATTCTATATGTTAGCATTCAGATATAGGGTACTATCCTTAGAATTGAGTTATATGCATGGTGTTAAGTCTATAATCTTTAGCTTCACTGTACTATATTCCTCTGTTCTTCCCTTTATCTTTGTAGTGCGGGCCTCCTATACCTGAACAGTGTCCAGGTGAGGTGAGGTCCATTCCCCTACCATTAAGGGTGAGCATTGAACTTTTAATTTTTATACATATTGATGGTATCTGGGTGACACATGCGTCATAGGAGATTGACACATCCAACATAATGTTAACAATACAATGCTTTCATTCACAGAATTCACTGTAGCCAAAGTGAGTCGGCGGGTGAAAGTCCATGGTTACTACAGGTTGGACCGTATTTAACCAGTTTTTATCTTTATTTCTTTGGTGATGGTGGTGATTTTTTTCATTTCATTACTAGGAGTGCAACTACTATAAGAGCAGAGGCCCTGATGAATGCCAAGGGATTTACACCCGTTAGGCAGAAACATGTTGGCCCTTCTATAGGCAGATATTTGTTACTGTCCTCTTTGCACTGTTCTTGTTTTTAATTAGGAGGTGTGTCTTGTCCGCAGAATAAAGTTGTCAGAAGGAGGGCATTCCATCCTATTTTAATTTCACTATTTGTTCTGTTGCACTTGTCTATTCTACCATCAAAAGATCAGTCATCATGGACGTTTTGTTTATGTTGGTGGACCAAATCCCAAAACGGCGATAAGGTGCGGGTTTTGTCCCTATGATCAAGGGATCAACCTTTTATGCACAAGGGTTTGGCAAAATGATATGACTGATCATTAAGTCTGTTTGATGGAAACCCTATTTGAATTGTTTTGGACTGGTGAGCCATTTATGAATACCCCATGATGTGTCGGTCTTTTCTATGCATGAAGGGTAAAGTGTGACATTATTTATGAGCTATCGAATCGCTCTGTGGTTTTATTCAGAGTCATAAATAACTTGCTTGTTGTAGCATCCCAAGCAATAGCCTAGGTATCCTGAGATGCTTTGTGGCCATGGTGAACAACCACGGTCTATATGAGCCTCAGTGGTCACCCTGAGAGGTTGGGATATCAAGAAGGGCTATGCACTATCTGAGTAGCTGCCCAGGCAGATTGCTTTACTTTCACTCTCTCACTCGTACTTGTCTACAATAAATATAAAAGAGACACGAAGGAAGGAACTCCTTTTTATCAAATCGCTCCATCTATATTATACTGATGAGAGTAAAATACATCTGTGTGGGATGCCTGCCCTTGTCCACAGTGAAGATACACATTTTGTAGAGTAGAGATTTTACTTGTAAACTGTCAAGCTAAAAAGTGTAGTTTTTCCAGTGAGATTGCGCATTAGTACACAATCAGTCTATGTCTCAACTCGTATGTTACATCACTTGGTCAAGGGCCAGAGGGTATTGTGTAGTGTGCGGTATTAATGGGAGACATTTTCTATTGTGCCTTTGTTTACCGCTTCATCTCACTCTAGTTAGGTTAAAGATCTACAAATATCTCTTCATACATTCTAAATTGGATGAACTTTTATATGCCCTACCGTCAGATAAGATGGGGGTGTCCTTCCTGCTTCATTTCTCTCAAGGTATACCAATAATGGTAAATAGATAAACTCTAAAGGGCTGAAATATGTCTCTGGTAAAGGAATATCCAGTCACGTAACGGAACTTGAGGGGCCCCCCTGCAAAGTACATTGAGGACCCCCTCGCCCACCATCTACCACTTTGCTCCGTGTACTGTGCTGAGGGGGCCCCCTGGATCTCATCCTCCCTCTGCACCTCAAAGGCTGCAGAGGTTAACTGTATGCCACTGGGAGTACCTCTGAGATATGTGTGCATGCTGCCTCTCACTGGTAAATTCACAGTAAAGGGACTCAGCATACAGTTATGAGATCAGTCAGAACTTTTTCTTAGGAACTATGAGGCCATATAGTGGCTAACTCTCTGTGAGAATATGCTTGACTCCAGGCTCTCCTCTCCCCTGATTCTGGGGTGAAATATCCCTTAAGAAAAAGTATGGAGGGGTGCGGACTGCACAAGACTATTCAAGGAATCATGGGGAGAGGAGTTGGCCTAAGGGCTAGGGCGGTCGACCTCGAATTTGGGGAACTGCGTTCAAGTCTCGGCAATGACGCTGATCATCCTGTGATTCTGGGCAAATCACTTAATCTCCCCGTGCCTAACAAAAATGAATGTGTGTCCTCGTGTAAGGTAACTGGTGCTATGTAAAGCGCTCTGATACCCTATTCAGGTCAAGTTCGCGCTATATAAAACTCTGCAACAAAAAAAAGACCATTATTGGCCAGTGTAGCCAATGACCAGGCGCCCAACACCCATTGGAATCAAAGGGCTTCAGCCCCCGCCCCTGTTGTGTGTGGCAGCTCGGCTCAGACATCTCCCGGGCACACACACAGCCGCACCCGAGCACTTCACAGGTCTTGTTTCACCCCTTCTAAGAGCCCCTGCAGCGCCACTCTACTGTTGTGTTTCTATCTAGGACCCTAATTAGATATTCCCGATTTATGCCCTTATATGGTTATAATAAATAGTATCCTTATAAAAGCATAAGAATCATATCCATATTTAGTAATAGCCCATGCAGTCCAAATACGGCAAGGCTACTCCCCTAGACTCCTAAAAAGTACAACGCGTTCTTTAAACAAACCAAGCCTCCAGCAGCCCGGGAATTCCCCCTGCTTTTGTTTTGATTTGCACAAGAACTCCTGGAGTCCAGAAAGAACTGTTAGTTCTTAGTGACGTCTTATGTCCAACCTTACGTCAAACCCGGCACCTTTCAGGTATAAATATACCAACGTTGCCTTAAGCAAACACACGGTGGTTTGGAGCAGAGCGGCTATCTACTTACCCAAAACCCAGCTGATGCGAGAGCCGAAGGAAGCCGCCCCTCCCTTTTGACGCACTGAGAGAGACGCTGTCTTTTTCTCCAGCCGAGAAAATCCAGCTCTGGTGTTTCCAGTCACCCTTGCGGGTTGCTGGGAGATCGAGTCCTGAGAGAGAGATACAAGACCTCCTACATTCTAGAACCAAGGTACGGAGCTGACTAAGACGGAGGTCCTCATCCTGGGCTCCACGCCCTCCGCCTGGGACGACTCCTGGTGGCCCCCCGCCCTGGGCACCGCGCCCAAACCGACGGACCACGCACGCAACCTGGGCTTCATCCTGGACTCCTCCCTCTCCATGACCAGACAAGTCAACGCCGTCTCCTCGTCATGCTTCAACATCCTGCGCATGCTACGTAAGATCTTCCGGTGGATCCCCACCGAGACGAGGAAGACGGTCACCCAAGCCCTCGTCACCAGCCGACTGGACTACGGCAACGCCCTCTACGCCGGAACCACTGCCAAACTCCAGAAGAGACTCCAGCGGATCCAGAACGCCTCGGCGAGACTCATCCTCGACATCCCCCGACGCAGCCACATCTCCGGACACCTGAGAGATCTGCACTGGCTCCCGGTCAACAAGAGAATCACCTTCCGTCTCCTCACCCACGCACACAAAGCCCTACACGACCAAGGCCCGAGCTACCTCAACAACCGGATCAACTTCTACACTCCCAAGCGCCTCCTCAGATCAACCAACCACGCCCTCGCCGCCGTCCCCCGCATCCGAAGAGCGACAACAGGAGGAAGGTCCTTCTCCTACCTGGCCGCCAAGACCTGGAACTCACTTCCCACCAATCTGCGCCTGACCCAAGACCACCTCTCCTTCAGGAAGAAGCTCAAGACCTGGCTGTTCGAGCAGTAGCGGCACCCCCCCCCCTCCCAGCGCCTTGAGACCCTACGGGTGAGTAGTGCGCTCTACAAATGACCTGATTGATTGATTGACTAAACCCTTAAGAGAATTCTTGATTCAGGTACTTGGCAAAAACCAACTTAACTTAACCTGCTACTTACTTACTCCTTCCCACGTATTAGGCTTAGGTCAGGTACACCGGGGTAGGCGTATCTTAGAAGCACCAGTTGAGTACGTTAGTCAATGTTTTTATGTATGTATATATTTTATCCATTTTAAAGTATCATAAGGCTAAGAAACCATATCAATGCTTTTACAGTATTATTTTATAATACTCCTTTTACTGTACGCACTTTAATTTATGATAAGTATTGCAATTGTGGCAATTCATTTCTCTTGCATGAAAAAGAAGACTGCTCAATAAATAATGCCTTTTATTGAAAACGCACGTCTCTCTATTTCTCTGCACTCTGGTGAAACTAAGTACGCACGATTGACAGAGTGAAATAACTGTCTATTGTTTTCACACGACTCTAGAGATATACTCTTTATTCTGAGGGAGCAAAGTTGTCATGTGTATGCGGTTGTCAGAAGCTAATCCCTTCTTGTCTAAATCAGGAGAGTTAACTCTTTCCTGAACATTCGAGAAAGTTTCAAGTCTAATATAGTCAGTAGAGACCTAGTTGACCTCAGTCCTACGTCTACACTGCTGTTTATATTATTCCAATGCGCAGAGCCTATTGGGAATATAGGAACTACACTACACTACCTACTGCTTAAAGTTTCAGCCCCCCCCCCCCCGAATTTTTTCCTCCCCCCCCCCAAAATGTGGCTCTAGTTGCGCCTCTGCCTGTGACTAAGGCACCCTGGCACCTGCAGCTAGCAAACAAGCAACCGATGCAGGGCAAAACTACGGCCTCCCGATGAGCAAGGATGATGGCACCTGCCTGTTAATGCCTATATAGCAGCTCACGGGCCGTGCACCGTTATACTGAGTGGTTTTATCCCCAGATGCGAGGAGAAGAGGAGAGCTGGTGCAATGCCCCCCAGCTGCGACGCCTTCCAGAAGAAGTGGCCGCGTACCCACATGCGTGAGGTGAGCCCCGCAGATAGCAGCTTAACACCTTGAGTGCCGGGATTGAGGTAAGGGGGTGAGGATGGTGTCACAGAGGACAACCCGTACTGTGGCAGTGCATGCCTCGAGTCTGTCTCCACAGCACCGGTAGGGCCTTGGGCGTAGGAACTGTGGGGGACGCGGGGGACATATCCCCCCCCGATTTTGGAGTGGGGGGCGCAGGGGATAAGGGTGGGTGGGACCAGGGGACAAACACGTTTCCCTTCTCCTGTGGAATTTTAGTTCGTGAACTGAACATCATCTGCGCCATCTTGTCCATTCCTCAGACTCACGTACGAACATACACGACAGCCATTCTAGGTACCATGATCTCCCTGTTCACGATCGATCATCAGCGTACTTCCCTGACCCTGCAAGCCTCCCCCATGCACTCTGGCTGACCCCGCATCCACATGCGTAAGTCATGAACCCTCCTCTTCCACATGACTCTGTCTCTAGGAATCACACCCCGCGCCTGACCAACACCTCCTTCCGATTATCCACACTAATCACACTGATCCTTTCCTTCCATGAATACCTCTCCTTTGATGACCCCTTCCTCTGAGCCCGATTGTCTGTACGGACCGCTGGTCATCCCTTGGCCTGAGGATACAGTTTATTGCCTTCCACTGTATTCACTCGACCCTTTTCAACTAAGCTACTATTGATCATGGTTTCCCCACCCCTTGAGATTCGATCAGGCGCACACATTCCAAAGGAATCGGCGGAACACTCAGCTGCATGATTAGCCTCCTCTTATTGTATGGGGGGTGAGGACCTCTACTGTAGCCACGTGTTGGAAAGAGCCGGAACTGGAGGAGGGGGGGGTGGTACCGGGGATGTCATCTGTCGCTACCTTACAATGTCTTTATTGTAATAAAGAACGGTCTCATTCATAAAGCAGTGTATAAAAGGTCGGGCCTCAGAGAGGCTTGCAGAGAGCACCTCGAGACGATACCTTGTTGTCCGATCTGATGTGTTCTGCTCCGTCGGAATAAACGTGTTTCCTGTCTTCCTGTCTCCAGCGCCTGCCTCTTTATTTTGATAATCTTCATAAGGTATTAGAGGCGTTCAACGCCGGGCAAAATTACTTAAGAAACACCGACTAAATCGCCTGACCATTTTGCTGATCTTCATCAATTGGCGTCCCAACGTGTGGGGCCCATCAGCGACACGAGGATCCGGTGGGAGAGGTCCCAACGACAGAGTGAACGACTGCAACGATCGGAAGAGCTCCTGTCCGATAGACCCTCGTCTGACAGCCGATCATCTGAACTTCACTGGTTCCGAGCAGACCTCTCCCCGAGTGATCTTCGGTCCTGACTGGGAACCATCAGGAGTGCCACGGTAGCAGCAGAGAGTAGAGGACGATCGGGCGCTGGAAGCGGAAGACGAGAAACTGTCCATACGGTCCGGGTAAGGTCGTGTAACACGACAAACTAAGAAATATTTGATTGTTTGATTGAAAATACTAGTATTACTCTCCGAATTGTTGGTTCTCTTGGAGATTCTCTGTCTGCAAACTGAGAGGGATAAAAGTATTCTCTCTTCCTTTGCATGCAGCGAAGGGTAGGTAACGCAGGCTTTTGCCCCCGTTGTAATCCGTCGTGCCTATCTTTTCTCCCCCACTGATTGATTGTTTGCCCGAACATTGTTTGTTCGAGGATTATTTTTTCTCGAGAATTCTCTGTCTACAAACGGGGAAGGGTAAAAAGTATTCTGTCCTCCTTTGCAGATAGTGAAGAATAGGTAGTGCAGGCTTTTGCCCCCGTTGTAACCCGTCGCGCCTATTTCTTTCTCGCCACTGATTGTTTGATTGAACGAACATTAATTGTTCGATATTGGTTCTCTCTTTGGGTATTCCCTATTTTGCGAATACTGCAGAATAAAAATATTCTGTCTAGTCTTCGCAAAGTAGTGAAGGATAGGTAGTGCAGACTTTTGTCCCCGTTGTAACCCGTCATGCCTATCTTCTCCCCATTGGTCAGTAGTTGGATCAACCCGGACCGCTTATTAGAGATGAACCATCCAGCTCCATTGGAAGGCACCCCTAATAAGGACATGTTCACTAAACAAGGACTAGTCGCCAAAGCTTATAGTAAGCTATGGCATAAATATACGAAAAGGGACCCCAAAAATCAGTGGCCACTGATAGGTTCCTTTGATGATCATAAAATAAAAGCGCTAGAAACAGCTGTTAGAATAAATAAGGCAACACCCACTATGCTCGATAGTATCGGCATGTGGCGCAAAGAAGCAGAGCAACGAAGGAAAAGAGAAGAAACAAAAATAGGGAAAGAATTACGAAAGGCAGCCCACCTGGCAGCGAAGGAACTAGATGAAGAGATAAAAAGGAGAGAGGAAGTTAGACAAACGCAAGAATCAGGGTCAACAGGCCAATGCCCTGTTAGGACCCCCTCTACGCTCTACCCAGAAATGCCCTCCAAACAACGGGCAAACGACGAGTTACTGCTAGGTCCTCCGATCATCTACATGCCCCCTCCTTATGCCCCCTGCCAGCCACTGGCACAGCACCTACCAGTCCTGAGTGCGGGCGAGGGTGACCCTAGCGCTAGTGCCCCGGCTCTTACGGCCTTCGCACCAGCCACATCGGGAACATCAGATGAACTCGAGACTAGCAAGCAGCTAACGGCAAGACCAAATAGGTTGAGCAAAGATGAGTGGGATGGGATTGATAAGATAGCAAAGACACTGGTAGAACGGAAAGAGAGCGAAGAATATGCGATGGATATGTGCAATTCACATGCCGGTAGCTACAGACGGCATTTCATTTTACGGTTCAGCTTCCACACCCTGAACGCATATGAGGATAGGTATCAAACTAAGGGTCCTGCTAAGCTGACGGCTCTATATAGAAAGATCGATGTTGGAGATGGGACTGAGCATGACGTGACGGACCTATTCATGCAAACGCTTGAAGTCTTCCGCCACCTCACTGAACAGAAACCAGAGGTTAAGCTCACAGTCTCTGAAACGGCTGAGCCCCCATTAGAAGTAGCCAACACTATGATGCCTATCAGAGAAGCCGCCCCCTACTGGGTTCCCCCAAGAGGTCAGGGAACAAACGACGATATTAACCACGCAGATGCAAAAGGGAGGGTTGTGTACAACTGGGTTTATCAACCATGGGATCGACAAGATATTTTAACCTTTAGGCAAACCCTGCCCGATTTAAGAAAGAACCCGACAGCATTTTATACCGAACTAAGTACAGCCTTGGGCTCAACCATAATGACTCTAGCGGACATTGATTTGTTTTTTGGGTTATGTCTGCCGGCTGACGTGTGGAAGCAAATCCGGAAGGCCAACCACACGGATCTGTTCGGACATACCTGGAATCAACTCAGTGAACTAGATAGGCAGCGAGAGCCCGGCAAGAAACCTGTAAAAGACATACTGGAACTCCCGGACAAAATAGTGCAGAAGCTGAAGACATTGATCCCAGAGAAAAAGGTAGACTGGTCGATAGTCACGGCTTGCCGTCAGAAACCCCAGGAAGACGTATCAGAGTATTTCTCCCGATTTGAGACAGTGTTCTCTGATTACAGTGGCCAAGACATGACCACCGCAACCGGACAGCACCTATTCGTGCAAAACTACGTAAAGGGGCTATTACAAGAGGTCTCCCAGAAGTTACAGACAAGCGAGAGTAGTCGGGGGCCTCAAAACCTGCAGCTATCCTTCAGATGGCTCAGTATTACGAACACCAAAAGAACGAGAACGAGAGGGCAACTGAGAGAAAGAAAAAGGACTTAAAAGAACGAGTGATGATTGCTCAATTACAGGGAGTGACTAGAGGAAGGGAGCAGTATAGGAGAAACTACCAGTCGAATGCCCCTAGAAATCCACCCCCTAGAGACTGCACACCCACACCTGGCGCTCCACGAACAGACCTCGATGAGAACCAGTGTGCGTTTTGCAAAGGATTTGGCCACTGGAAGTCTCAGTGCCCGGTCCTCCGAGAAACGATTAAGAATAACGAGACCAGGGATATGGCAAATGGCCCCAGGACAAGAGGGCAGGGACGAGGGCACACCCACGACACCAACAGTAACCAACCTGGCAGACCGAACACATTTGACCGCCCCCGACAGAATCAGTGCCAACAGTCCGGCTGCGACAATGCTCACGACTTTGCATAGGACTGCCAAGGGCGAGGGAGGGATCCAGTCGAGCTCTGTGTTGACCAGCAAGGTCCTTATGTCACCGCTAAGGTCCTGGGTACAAAGTCTCCATTTTTGGTAGACACTGGAGCGACACGTAGTGTATTATCAAAGCGACTGATTCCAAGGGCACCCTTGTCTGGCTCACACATTACATCGATAGGTTTCGATGGAACGCCCTCCACTAATCCCCTGTCTGTACCTATCTCCTTTGACCTAGGAAACAACCCCACGGACACAACATTTCTGCTCTCCTCCAACTCCCCTGACGCCATTATGGGTATTGATCTACTAAAACATTTCCAAGCTACTATTAGGTGTTCCCCAGATGGAGTCCGAGTCATCCTGTACGACAACCCGAGCATGTCCAGATCCTGCCCCGCACGACATATGTACTCTATCACTGATGCTGACCTAACCTTGCTCGACACCCTACCCCTGTACCTGTGGGCCAGCAACGACTCGGATGGGGGGGAACGCTTTGAAAATTACCTACTTGCCGCCGCTGTTGGTATTGAACTCTTCTGAGTGACTGGAGCCCTTTCGAGCATTGCGGAGTTTTGCAGCCCTTTCCAATTGCAGCTGAACTGCCCCTGAACTGCCCCTGCATCCCGCAGCCCCGCTCCCACTGTCATCTGGGGAGCCGGCTGCCGAGTGGAGTGCAGGAGGACTACACCTCCCAGCAGACCACGCAACCCGCGTGGTCACTCGTCAGCGCCAGGAGGCGTACTAAAACAGAGGCACACCTGCAGAGCGGGGGGAACGCTTTAAAAATTACCTACTTGCCGCCGCTGTTGGTATTGAACTCTTCTGAGTGACTGGAGCCCTTTCGAGCATTGCGGAGTTTTGCAGCCCTTTCCAATTGCAGCTGAACTGCCCCTGAACTGCCCCTGCATCCCGCAGCCCCGCTCCCACTGTCATCTGGGGAGCCGGCGGCCGAGTGGAGTGCAGGAGGACTACACCTCCCAGCAGACCACGCAACCCGCGTGGTCACTCGTCAGCGCCAGGAGGCGTACTAAAACAGAGGCACACCTGCAGAGCGGGGGGAACGCTTTGAAAATTACCTACTTGCCGCCGCTGTTGGTATTGAACTCTTCTGAGTGACTGGAGCCCTTTCGAGCATTGCGGAGTTTTGCAGTCCTTTCCAATTGCAGCTGAACTGCCCCTGCATCCCGCAGCCCCGCTCCCACTGTCATCTGGGGAGCCGGCTGCCGAGTGGAGTGCAGGAGGACTACACCTCCCAGCAGACCACGCAACCCGCGTGGTCACTCGTCAGCGCCAGGAGGCGTACTAAAACAGAGGCACACCTGCAGAGCGGGGGGAACGCTTTGAAAATTACCTACTTGCCGCCGCTGTTGGTATTGAACTCTTCTGAGTGACTGGAGCCCTTTCGAGCATTGCAGAGTTTTGCAGCCCTTTCCAATTGCAGCTGAACTGCCCCTGAACTGCCCCTGCATCCCGCAGCCCCGCTCCCACTGTCATCTGGGGAGCCGGCTGCCGAGTGGAGTGCAGGAGGACTACACCTCCCAGCAGACCACGCAACCCGCGTGGTCACTCGTCAGCGCCAGGAGGCGTACTAAAACAGAGGCACACCTCCCTCGCGGGACGCGCGCGGGCGGCGCCGGGCTAAGCCCGGGCAAAGGGCGGGCCCTCTGAGGCCCTCAGAGGTCTAAGTGGTCGGGCGGGCCACCCCACTAACATTTCCCTCGTAAGGTCAGTTTCCTTTCTGGTTAATACAATGAGTGACCACAATGTCAATAGTACAACTGCTGCTGATACAATTACTCAGGACTTAGAGACCTCGGTATCATTGATATCATCCTTTGAGACATTGATAGATACCGCGTTTAATGAGATTGTCGAAACTGAAAGGAGGTTCTCTATGGGTCCAATGAATATTAACAATCAAAATGCCACGAGTTGCTCATATACCAACACTCATGTAACTCCTGAAGTTATCGTGGTTAAACCATCACATCCTGTTGTTACTGTGCCCATTGTTCAGGACGATGAAAATACTGTTACATACATAGCCTCAGATGTAGCTCCTGACTCTACACCGTTATTACCATCTACAGAGGCTACTATTAAAGCATCTGAGAACGTTGTAGCGAAGAGAAAGAGGGGTCCTGTAAAACTGTCACATAACAAAAGGAGGCAGCCATTAAGGAGCGTAAACCAACCAACACCACAAAGTATGTGGAATAGGGGGAAGAAACATAAGTTGATTCAACACAATGTATCTGTGCAGGAACAATCTCATCTGGGTGATGTCGTAGTCATAAATAACGAGGACTTAAATTCTATGTCAATTTCCACCCAGACTGAATTCCCCAATATCAACAGTTACCATTCTAAATCAGAGGGGAATCTCATTGAGACCATTGCAGATACTATTTTTAAACAGTTTGAAGGTCAAATGAACAAACAATTTAATAATATTTTTAAAAGACTTGACAGACTGGAAAACCTAATTAAAAATGATGATGCCAAGAGAAAAGGTACTGTGAGCTTGGACAAAATAAGAGTAGAACGTCTACTAAAGGATTTGGAAACCACCACCCGTGTTCTTACTGGTGGAGATCATGGCAATAATATGGTTAAGGTACCACAGGCTGCTACTATCCTATCACCGTCTACTACATCTGCGGTCACTATAAATAAAAGCATAAGAGGTAGTGACCCGCCTGACTCGTTAACCAAACCCCTTTTGCCTCCAAGTAATGTTATCAGTGTTTCTGATTCCTCGACTAAATCTTCTGCTTTTTTCTACCGCTCCAAATGGAACATTAATGAAAAACAATAAGAGTAATTTAGCGAGATGCACTAATACAGTGCAGAAGTCCCCCTTGAATCCTAGCCAGCGCTATAATAAGATCTCACATGAAGACACTAGGCCTGTTAAACATCAAGGCCCTGCTTTACATCTTTTACCTGAGGCTTGTCCTTATGTTCTAGTTCTGGCTGGTATTCCACCCCTTAGGGAAGGACAAGGAGAATCGTGGGTCCAACTGCACAACAAGTGTATAGACTGGTTAACAAAGCATAAGGGTGTGGGTTATGACATATCTAAAGAGATCTTATCTACAAGGCGTGTAACCTGGGTTGGTCCTCTTTTCAAAAACATCAATGGGGACTGTATTGTAATTAACTTTAGAAACCCGGGTACTGCAAAATTTTTGTTGAATAAAAACTTTGCTAGACATGGTATATCTACAGTGGTGACCCCCTTACCGCTAAGTTACTTCTACCGTCCCCCACACAAAATGATGCAGCCCCCACCAGTTTTTCCGTTACATAATAGGTTTGCAATATTCAACGATCTAGAATCACTGGATTGACTGCCCTCCATTACCACTGAACTGGTTTCTGTGTGTCCTGCTATTGGCCAGTCAGTGGAAATACTTCCTGAGGCATTTCCGTTAACACCAAATGCTTTTTTTCCTAGTACACCATGTGAACAACAGGGGCATATTATAGTAAATCTTGTTTCAGGATCTGATCAGGGCCCCTGTCCGAGTCTAGATAACATTTTAAAAATTCTTAGCTGGAATATTGCCGGTTTGAAGGCCAAGATGGACATCACTTCTTGGAAGGACTGGGTCAACTGTCATGATGTACTAATGTTCCAGGAAACCTGGTGTACCGATGACTTGTTATTTGAGGGGTATAGCTGCCATAATAGGACTGTCTTAGCCCCCCCGTTTGGTCGTCCAAGCGGTGGATTATCTATTTGGATAAAAATTACTGCGGAAGTTAAAGTTGACACACTTCTAACCAATTGTCCCAGCTTCATGGCATTATCTTATACCCAGAGGACAAGGTTATGTCTGATCAATTTCTATAACAATGACTTTTTGTCCCAACCTAATCATAATTTTATTCTTTTATTTGATTTTATCGATGAAATTGTAGATGGTCAGAAATATGGGAAATTTGATGGAATCTGCCTAGGAGGGGACTTTAATGCTCATATACACCCAAGAAATCCCCCATGTAAAAGAGGCACAGAACTGTCAAATCTTCTCGCAACTAGAGACCTTGTAAATTGTATGGAATATGTAGGTATGGAAAACAATGCCGCCCCATTTCCCACTTTCATTGGCCATGGGGGCGGCACAACAATTGATTATGTTTTCGTTTCACCTCTAGTCGCTAATGCTCTAATAAGGGCTGAAGTGGTATGTAAAATTTATAGCGACCATTACCCGATTGTTATTCACCTATCACTTGTGAGGGGCAAGTGTTTACGAAATGAAATAGGTGCTAAAAACTTGAAGGTATCAACTGATAAACTGAGGGTAATCTGGAAGGGCGCAGACAATAGGGGAATCCTTGTTGAAACTATTAAAAAACATCCAGTTCTGATCGAAAACTGTCTGAGTTCTGATGATCATGGGGCTAAAATAATTACATCATTCTCAGAACTCTGCTCTGTAATAAAAGGTGAAATTTCCAGACCAGCTTCTAGTAAAGCTGAGGAAACACCTAGATGGTTTGATGCCCTCTATTCAAAAGCGAACAGAAAGTTGAGAGCTGCCCTAAAAGCCGAACCTAGGGATATACCACAAATAAGGCTGCTCAGAGCAGAGTACAAATACACCCTACGTACTAGATCAAATGAACTGCTTATAACTCACTGGGGTTCCTTGGCACGCTCAGCCGAATTGAAAGATACTACTGGGTTTTGGAAGGAAGTAAAGGAGATAAGATCTATAGGCTCTAACCTAACGGAAATTAACTGTAACATCACCGGTCCTATCTGGGTTGAACATTTTGCTAAAATCTATGCAACACCAGACAACCCTCCTTTGACTCTACCCCCCCTAAACCCACTTAATATTTCTGTATCTGAGGTTGAGGATGCCATATCAGAGAGTGCTGGAAATAAAGCGCCCGGTCCTGATGGGCTCTCGATTGACCAGTTGAAGTGTGACCCCGATTTTTGGGCGCCACTATTATGCAATGTTTTTAATAATTTAACAAACGGGCAGATTCCAGAAACATGGTCTTGCAGCATAATCGTTCCCATCTTTAAGAAGGGTGATAGGCTGGATCCGGGGTGTTACCGCCCCATTTCGTTAATTGATAACACTCTGAAAGTTTTGGGGCGGGTTATATTTAAAAGGATCAGAACTTGGGCAGATGAGAGTAAGATCCTACATCCCAGCCAGCTTGGTTTCCGTAGTAGCGTTGGAACGGTGGAACAATGCTTAAACCTGAGCCTAATTATGGCGAAATATAATACTGCTAAGAAATCCCCTTTATATTTTGGCTTTATGGATTTGAGTTCCGCTTTTGATTTTGTTAATCGTTCCCGCCTATGGTCCACCCTCCTTGAGTATGGTTTAGATGATTATTTGGTCCACTTTTTAGCTTTTTTACATCGTGATTTAAAAGCATGTGTGCGTATAAATCAATCTGGTGAAGTTTCTGACGATATCAGCATTGGTAGGGGGGTCAGACAAGGGTGTGTGCTGGCCCCCCTCCTGTTTATTTTGTATATCAATAATTTAAGCGGCTCTCTGTGTATCTTAACAAAAGATGTACCCCATGTAAATGGAGTCCCTATACCTACCCTTCTTTACGCTGATGATGCGGTCCTGATGGGCCGCACTCCCAAGGCACTTCGGACTCTAATTTCAGGATTTGTTCTTTTTATGGCCGATTTAGGCCTGACAACTAATTTTAAAAAATCCTTAATCATGAGCTGTGGTCCTAAAAATTATAAAATCGCCGAGATTAAATCAGGGTCAAATGTTTTGAAAAGTACCAGTACTTTCCCCTATTTGGGGTTGTTATTTTCAAACACTGGTTTGTGGCATGCACATGTATCTTATGCTAGGAACAAGTTGGGCAGAGCCATAAATTGTGTTATTTCTCTGAGACAACCCAACTACGCAGACGTAATTACACCACTAGTTAAGATCTATCAAACCCAATGCATTCCAACTGGCACCTATGGCGCGGAGGTCTGGGGTTACACAAACTGCTCCCATATCCAAATGGAAGAAAACAGGTTTTGCCGGAAGGTGCTGGGTGGGGTCATTTGTTCCCCAAACTATGTGTGCCATAATGAATTAAACATCTCATACATAGAGGACTTTGTAAGATCCAGACCAGCACTCTTCTGGCTAAGGATATGGAATAACCCGGCTGCCATCCTGACCCGTGAAATAATTTTAGATTGCTTAAAATGCGATAGGGCATCCTGTATACCATGGTTAAAAGCGGTAAAAGATTGCCTTGAAAGTGTAGGGCAGGGTTCTCTGTTTACTACACCAAGTTTAATAAATCGTTCCCATAAGACCATTATTCTTAGGGCACTATATGACTTGTATAGAGAGGAGCGGGAAAGGAAGAACTTGACTAAATGCACCGTTATAAAATATATGGGCTATTCTGAACCCCACATTAAACATCCTGGCCCACCATATAGGTATTTACGTCTGCACCTTGGTAGGTGGAATAGGGGTTTACTGTTTCGTTTCCGAGATGGGAGTATAGTAAATTTACTGAATTTCCCTTTGGGTTACAACAAACATCTAGAAACTCTAAACTGTCCGTGTAACCCTAATATGAAACAGAGCCTTATGCATTTCTTGTTCTTTTGTAGTTTTTATAAAAAACTTTCCGCCCATTATTTAATGCCTTATTGTAGAAAACATGAATTGACTAATTTTAAATTAGCATTGAGGTCTTTTTTATTATTGGGATCAGATGAAGTTATATTCAGGGTGAGCTGCTTCCTTAAAGCTGCCGTCAGATCACGAGTCACTTTAAATATTGAGGCAGAATAATTGCACACTGCACTTCTTTTATGCGTTTTAGAGAATTTTTAACTGCATATTTTTAACTTGTGTATAAAGCTGTTTTTATTATAATATGAAGGGACATATCTGCGTGTAGATATGAAATTGAAATTTGATTATGCTTGACTGTTCTTAGACTTGTTTTCCAGATGTCATCATTGTATTATATTGTTGTTTTTATTGTATTTTGTATGTACTTTTATGGATGTTTTTATTCCGAATAAAGATCATTTGACTTGACTTGACTCGGATGTAGGACGAATGATGATCGATCCTGTGCACATAACTGTCCGACCAGACGCCATACTCCCGAAACTCCCACAGTACCGGGTATCGCCCGAAGGCGAGAAGGCATTGGTAGCGATTATTCAGTCCCTGGTAGATGCAGGAGTGGTAGAGGAAGTGGTTAGTAATGTTTGCAACAGCCCTATCCTACCCATTGTTAAGAAGCAAGGTGAGGGAGATGAGAAAGCGTACCGCTTCATCATCGACCTGCGAGAAGTCAACAAAGTGGTAGTGCCACAGTACCCCGTAGTCTCAGACATCACCACCATTCTGACCCTCATCCCGTCCACTGCCACCACCTTCACCGTTATCGATCTCAAGAATGCATTTTTCTCTATCCCCATCCATCCAGACAGCCGCTACCTCTTCGGCTTCACATTAAGAAACCGTTCGTACCGATTTTGTAGAGCTCCCCAGGGCTACACTGAAAGTCCCAGCATCTACAGCCAGGCCCTCAAAAGACAGCTGGACACCGTCCAGCTACCAGATGGAGTGGTGTTGGTCCAATATGTCGATGATATCCTTTTGGCGGCCGACACCACTCCTCTTGCAATCACAGCCACCATCCAACTCTTGCACTTTCTTGCGGAGAATGGCCACAAAGTCTCCAAAAAGAAACTGCAGTTCTGCCAACCTCAAGTGACCTACCTAGGCCATCTCCTGTCCAAAGAAGGGAGGAAACTTACACCCGACCGAATCCAGACCATCCTAGACACCCCCATCCCGAAAACACAGAAGCAAGTCCGTTCATTGGTGGACCTTACCTCTTTTTGCCGACAATGGTTGCCAAATTTCAGTCTCGTCATAAAACCCCTACTTTCCCTATTGACCAAAGATGTTCCCTTCCCATTCCCTTGGACCCCCGAATGCCAAGCGTCCTTTAAGGAGCTGTGGGTTGCCCTTTGCTCGGCACCCGTCCTAGGAACGCCAGATTACTCCAAGCCCTTCTCTCTCTTCACTCACGAAAGGGAGGGATGCGCATTGTCTGTTCTAACTCAGCCCATCGGCTCCAAACAACGCCCTTGTGCCTACTTCTCTGCCACTCTTGACCCAGTCGCCAGAGCTTTACCTGCCTGCCTTCGAGCAGTAGCCGCCGCTGCTGTCTCTATCCGTCAGAGTGAGGGAATTGTACTTTCAAACTCTCTCACGGTGTTAGTACCCCACGCAGTTGACACCCTTTTGAACCAGACCAAGACTCAACACCTGACTAGTGCACGACTGACGGGGTACGAATTGACTCTACTTGCACCCCATATCACTCTTAAGAGATGCACGACTTTGAACCCTGCTACACTGTTGCCCTTGCCTGAAAATGACCCCGATGTGCCCCCTATACACGACTGTGTGACCCTCACGGACGAACAGACCAGGAGTAGAATTGACCTCCGAGACACTGCTTTTACAGACCCTGATGGAGAACTGTGGGTAGACGGTTCTTGTATCAAACTCCCAGACGGCACCACCTCAGCTGCCTATGCGGTGACGACAGCCCGAACAGTAGTTGAAACAGCCCGTATCACGCAACGATCCGCACAGGCAGCAGAGCTAATTGACCTCACACGAGCATGTATCATAGCAGCAGGAACCACGGCGAACATTTACACGGACAGCCAGTATGCCTTCGGGGTGGTTCACCATTTTGGGCTCTTGTGGAGGGAAAGGGGATTCCTGACGTCCCACGGCACACCCATTCTCCATGGAGATCTAGTCTCCGCCCTGATTGAAGCAGTTCTCCTCCCCAAGCGATTAGCAGTGATCAAATGTCAGGCACACAAGAAGGTGACAGACTTAGTTGGACAAGGAAATGCACTAGCCGACATCACTGCCCGAACCACAGCTGAGAATAGGACGACGACACGCATGTACGTGACCAGGTCACAAGCAGAAAAATGGACTGACGCTAGGGAAACGATTAGGGACATCCAGTCGGCCAGCACACCTGACGAACTGACTGAGTGGGTACGGGTGGGTTTAAAGGACGACGAAGGCTGCTGGCGGACACAAGACACAAACAAGTGGTTGTTGCCTGACTCATACTTGATCCCCATACTGACTATGGCACACATAGGTTCTGCCCCCATGATTGAACTCATTTCCAAAGTCTGGCACAACAACAAAATCCCCGACTCAGCCAAACGCCTGGTTCAGCAGTGCCTTATCTGCCTACAACACAACCCCGGGAAAGGAACTGTGGTACCCCGGGGAGGGTTTGGGACCCCCAACCACCCCTTTGAAGTCCTTCAGATGGATTACATCCAGCTGGAAAGATGCCAAGGCTTGAAGTATGTACTAGTCATTGTATGCGCTTTCAGCAAATGGGTGGAAGCCTATCCAACCCGAGATAACACTGCCATGACTACTGCCAAAGTACTACTGAAAGAGTTTTTCCCTCGCTACGGCCTTTGCCGAATTTTATGGAGTGACAATGGCCCCCACTTCATAGCTGAAGTTATCCAACTAATCCTGAAGGGGCTGGGAGTAAAACAAAGGTTCCATGCGGTCTTCCATCCCCAATCCGCTGGCCTAGTTGAGCAACACAATGCTACACTGAAACTGAAACTGTCAAAAATAGTGGCCACCACAGGACTTAAGTGGCCAGATGCCCTCCCACTGGCATTGCTATCGATGCGCTCCACTCCCACTAAGCACCACTTGACCCCCCTACGAGGTGGTGTTTGGGCGACCAATGAACCTCTGAACTGCCCCCACACCAACCTCCATTCACGACGTCCCCGACGTCCTGTTGTCAGATTATTTGTGCAAATTAACTAAAACGTTGTCTGTCATTCATCAACAGGTGCAGCAGGCCATCCCCGATGCTTCCAGGGGCCCCGGTCACGATATCCAACCGGGAGATTATGTTCTAGTCCGGAACTTTCAACGAGCGAAGAGTCTGGAACCCCGGTGGACGGGCCCTTGGCAAGTACTGATCACCACTCGGACGGCTCTTCGAGTGGAGGGAAAGAGGCACTGGCTGCACGGCCATCACTGCAAGAAGGTCTCCTCGACCCTGGCCACGACAGAAAACGTCGACACCCAAGAAGAGCTCCTGAACAAAGACCGACCATCACTGAACTGCTATCCTGATACAGAGGCACTTGAACTTGCAAAAAAATTCTCTGATCCCACTGTGCCATCCCGGGAAGGGTATTTCCTGCGTCGAAAGGGGGGAGCTTCGGCTAAGTAGACCACGGACTAAGTTAAAATCTCAGAACGGTGACCTAAAACAACCAAGGGTCACCTGGAGAGAAGCTAAACAAAGTCTGTGGTTCTGCCCACTACCGAGCACCTTGAAGATGAAGATGATGGAAGCGCCAGACAAGAAGATGATGGAAGCGCCAGATAAGAAGATGATGGACGCAACCGGAAATACCCACTGCAGGAACCCAAAGACTGACAATTTGCACAAATCAAAGACAATCGCCTTCTTCATCCTCTTTCTCTTTTGCCTCCTCCTCATGACTTCCTTCTGGATCTTGGAGGACAGCACACCCGCTCATCAGATATTGCTGGCCACTGTACAGCCAACCACCATGAAAGAGCATCACTTGATCCCCCTTTCGCCTCAGCTCCGAGAGAGGCGTAGGGAGTTCTGGAACAATTCCTTCGTGCAACTGCTGCACCAGCACAACCTTGCTACAAATGCCACGAACTGCTGGATCTGCGGGTTGCTCCCGCATGCCACTGAACACTCCATACCTTTCATCCCTTCTCCTTTCTCAGTTCATGGCTCCTGCCTCGCCTGGTTGATCCTCTTGCAGGAGAGCCACAAGGACAACGCCGCTTCTGGTCAGACAGTGTCACACTTCTACTATGGGTTCTGGCTGAACAAAACAGGAAGAACGTCTGCCCCCATTTGTCCTGCGGCCTCAGGTTCCGCCTTCCTTATGAACATCCCTGCCAAAGAAAGAGTCGAAATGCAAGTGCTCCACAATCCAGCCAGACCCACCTTCTCCCACCTGCGAAAGCAAACGGCTGCCACCCTGACCGTGGCCCTGTCTGTCATCAATGTCACAGGACTCGTGTGCCTCGAAGGCCAGGGAACGCAGCTGGTGGGTCACAGTTCCTGCCGCACCACCAGAACATTGGTCTCAGTTGATCCCCCTTCCTTTGTTGCTTCTCCGAATATGTACTTTGTTTGTGGCACCAAAGCTTACACCTGGCTCCCGAAAGGTTGGAGGGGTACGTGCTACATCGCCTTCATTCTTCCTCCCACGTATGTGGCCTCAGCCTACCATCACCGGCAAAAGCGCGCCGGAGACGTTGAACAAGCCGACTCCACCGGAGCACAGTTCCTGGATGCAGCAAAGGGACTTGTTCCTCTGTGGGGACCAATGGCAAACAGCCGCGCTATCCGACACCTAACTCAGGCAGTAGAAACAACCATTAACATCACGGCTGGCATCCTTGCTAACAACACGGCTGAGCTTCAGGCAGTCCCCCTGGTGGCTCTCCAAAACCGCCTTGTTCTAGATGTGATTCTGGCCGACCGTGGAGGAGCATGCCGCATCATCGGCTCCAGCTGCTGCACCTACGTGCCAGATAACTCGCCTTCAGTCTACAAAGTAATTGAACACCTCCATAGACTATCCTCATAGGTTCACCAAGAGCAAGAAGGATGGTCGCTTGGGAGCTGGATTTGGGACACTTTGAAGGACTGGGGATGGAGATTGTTTACATTTATACTGATACCAGTCGTGGTACTGTGTGGGTGCTGCTTAGGTATTTAATGTCTGCCACCTTTGTGTTCACTCATTTCTAACTGTATGTGCCCTAAGACTTTGGACTTCAGAACTGAGCACATGAGTCCCCTCTACGAGGTAGAAATATGTGGTCTTATGGGGATAGATCCGAATTGACAAACTGGCGAGACATGTTAAAAGGGAGGACTGTGGAATTTTAGTTCGTGAACTGAACATCATCTGCGCCATCTTGTCCATTCCTCAGACTCACGTACGAACATACACGACAGCCATTCTAGGTACCATGATCTCCCTGTTCACGATCAATCATCAGCGTACTTCCCTGACCCTGCAAGCCTCCCCCATGCACTCTGGCTGACCCCGCTTCCACATGCGTAAGTCATGAACCCTCCTCTTCCACATGACTCTGTCTCTAGGAATCACACCCCGCGCCTGACCAACACCTCCTTCCGATTATCCACACTAATCACACTGATCCTTTCCTTCCATGAATACCTCTCCTTTGATGACCCCTTCCTCTGAGCCCGATTGTCTGTACGGACCGCTGGTCATCCCTTGGCCTGAGGATACAGTTTATTGCCTTCCACTGTATGCACTCGACCCTTTTCAACGAAGCTACTATTGATCATGGTTTCCCCACCCCTTAAGATTCGATCAGGCGCACACATTCCAAAGGAATCGGCGGAACACTCAGCTGCATGATTAGCCTCCTCTTATTGTATGGGGGGTGAGGACCTCTACTGTAGCCACGTGTTGGAAAGAGCCGGAACTGGAGGAGGGGGGGGGTACCGGGGATGTCATCTGTCGCTACCTTACAATGTCTTTATTGTAATAAAGAACGGTCTCATTCATAAAGCAGTGTATAAAAGGTCGGGCCTCAGAGAGGCTTGCAGAGAGCACCTCGAGACGATACCTTGTTGTCCGATCTGATGTGTTCTGCTCCGTCGGAATAAACGTGTTTCCTGTCTTCCTGTCTCCAGCGCCTGCCTCTTTATTTTGATAATCTTCATAAGGTATTAGAGGCGTTTAACGCCGGGCAAAATTACTTAAGAAACACCGACTAAATCGCCTGACCATTTTGCTGATCTTCATCACTCCCTCCTGAGAGGGAGATTAGCAGGCCTTTACGCGCGAAAAAAAAGTGCGAGTGGAGCTGTGACCTAATGGCCCTGCACTTGACCTGGCGCCTCTCCAGTTACCTGTCTGTGAGCCGCCAATGATCCGATAGTCACAGCATAAGGTGAAGTCAGAGGCCACTCGCCCCCCTGCCTCGGCCCTTTTCAACTCTTTGTGTGGCGCAGCACCCTGAGGCTCTGGGAATTATTTAGTTCTCACCTCAGCTGCCTGTAGCCAGTGCACTGATTGATTTGTTGACCTCGGACTCCTCGCCCCCGAGTCTGTTGCCAGCTTGAAGGCGGAAGGGCTGCAGCAGCACGCTCCCACTAAGTGTGAGGTCCCTCCTGCGTGAGTACCTATCCCATTGAAGTGACTGACTTTTGGTTCGGTTAACTTGTAAGTAAAGCCAAGGGCTGTTACACTGCATTAATCTGTCGGTCTGTTGTACTCGTTTTTCCCCCTCCCTCATTCTTGCTTTCTCGTTGCGCCTCTCCCTCTCTTCTGTTCTGTGACTCCACTTTTAGTTTGCTATTTGCTGAACTTTGATTTTACCTGACATTGACATGTGATCAGCCAGGTGTGACATGACAGTGAAAATGTTGTGCTCCCCAGTTTTAGAATTCCAGTGGCTCTGCCTAAAACCCATACTCTCCTCTTGTTAAACACAGCCTCCGCTCCAGGGCGCTGGCCAGCAATGACATTCCACAACATAACACAATGATGTGATGCAATCAGTGCGCTGCTGAAAGGAGGAGCCGTGTCGGCTCAGATGTTCTCATCATGTCACAATCTGAGTGCCGTTTAACTGGGTGCGCACTCATGTCTTATGGGCTTAAAATAAACGACAAAAGACTTACTGCTGCCATTTAAGTTATACATGTGCTGATGTACATATCACTGCTGACTCAGCCTTTCATCCTTCGGAGGTCGCTATACTGAACACCAGGCGCTGGATGTTGTACAATAAAATGCGATTTATAGGTTCTAGTGCCATTTACATATGATTTGGTCTATTGATTTAAGAGATGAAAAGACTCTCAGTGGCACTGTATCCACGCACGGACATGCGCGCGTGTAACCCCTCCACCCCCCTCCCTCCAATCCCACAAGTTACAAAATTTACAGTTGCACGAGGGCCAGGTAGGCATCGGCGTAGCTAGGGGGGGCGAGGGGGGCGGTCCGCCCCAGGCGGCATTGTTTTGAGGGCGGCGGCAGCGCGGCGCTTGCAAAACGGCGGCTGAGCGGCACTGGCCCGTTTCAGCGGCCTTTATAATTTATTTGGGGACATTGACTTCTGTCAGTCAGTGTCCTCAAATAAATTATAAAGGCTGCTGAAACGGGCCAGTGCCGCTCAGCCGCCGTTTTGCAAGCGCTGCTCCAGAATACTTGTGCTTCGGTTACAATCATGCTGTTCCTCTGCGCAGGCGCAGCAGCACCGCACCGCACGTCAGAGCAGGAGCCCTAGAGCACCTCTCCTGACCCCAACTTGACTTGGGCCAGAGTTCCCACGCGCATTGGTTAACTACTGAAGCTCCCGAGTTCCTCAGCTCTGCCTCCAGTCCCAGTGCTGCTTAAACGCGCTCGAACCTGCCAGGTGAGGGCTTCCTTGTGGCGGCGAAGGCACTGCAGGTAAATTTCAAATAATTACTTCGGAGTGGTGTTATCGTACTGAGTTATGTACAACCAGATTTGTATTGCTCGACAAACATGGTTTTGATAATTCTAAAATGCCAGTTGCATTTCGCATTTTCAGCTGTATATCACAGTAAGGAAATACTTCCCGTGGCCACATTTTTAGCCATATTGCGTGAAAAGCTGCATTACATTGCACATATCCGCACCCCCAGCATGTGGTTCTTTCTGTTTTCGGAAAGCACTCCGTCATTTAGAAACTAAAAGTGTTCCAATCTGTACTTAAAATGTGGTTTCAGATATGGAAGCGTTTCAGCCAAAACTGCTTTGACATAGCGTGTCTTTCCCAAATACAACAGAAAGGCACTCGCTTCTGCCTCGCTCTTATGGTTTACTTGAGGTGATATTGTTGCTTGCAGCATACCAGTCGTGGAACAGTCACTAGACTAAGTAACAAACCACTTCTCGACTTTTTGATATGAACCTGCTGCACTCTCAGTCTGAGGTTTGACACTTTGTGTAATTTAATTAAATTACCCTTTTGACATAAATGAGGCTACTATTGTCATAATGGTCGAGTGATTAAAATGAGACATAAACAACATGCTTTGCTTTTCCACGCTATACCCTGGATAGTGATTCATGTTTTTTAAAAGTACACAGTTTTAATATTTCAATTCTGCACCTCTACATTAGCACATATTTTAAAACTAACTAAGGTCTGATCTAAGCTGATGATAAGTACTGAACACCTCGAGAGAGTGAAAGAAATGTCACCTGACCCCTCTGATTGGTAACGTTTTGTTGGCTAGTACACTAATAGACTGAGCCCTATAAAAAATCCCCCCTCCCCCTGTTTATCTGTCTTGGCAGTAAATTGTTCTTTAATGTCAAAAGGGATTTTTGTTAGAGCAGCAGCGCTATCGTTTCCAGCTGGTGGTATCCGGGGGGTGTGAATATTACCGGAACCCCAAGGCTGCATCATTGGAGAATAATACAAGATATCCAATAGGCGACTTTCTAGTTTTTGGAGCAAACTGCACTCAAAAAATGTTTCCCCAGAAGAAAAGCGTTTTTTTAAAACAATTTGTTAAATATAAGAAGAGCGTCTAAGCATTTAAAGACACTCCCAGAATACTTTTAAGCACAGTCAGCTGCTTCACAAGAGCACAACGTATTTAGGATCTGCGGAGGTCTGCACGGGTCAAACATGTGTACTTAACCTTTAGGGCCGCCATGTCCTCAGCTTGTGTCCAGCTAGTTTATGAAGTGCATGTTAACATGATTGGGAATGGGGCCGGTGATAACTTGATCTCCATCTCTCAGACAGGCATTGCCACGACACTTCAATGCAGAGCAAAGCAGGGCCTGCTGCTAGCCTGGCTTCATCTGCAAAGCCTGTCTCTGAAAGAGGGATTCAGTGCTCTCAGACCACCCTGGAATGATATTAAACATTAGCTAGGTCAGAAAATATTTCGGTCATTCAAACCTTTGCACTCTTCTAGCCCTAATATTTTAATCCAATTTTTATTTACAGAGGGTAACATTACAATTAGATTGTCTGTGGCTTGAAATCCGGGCTTGCTATTTAATGTTCAAGACGTTTGCAGTATTTGAAAAGACACGCAGTTTGGTGGTTTAAAATGAAATGTGTAATTCTCCCCTTCAAGAGGTGAGCTTTCGGTGGGGGTGTTCTCCTTTGCTAAGCACAATCTAACAGTGGGAGTAATATGTCCTTGAATCTGCCCCTAGGTGTAGCTAACAAAAGGCCCTGATTCCACCCAGCATATTAAAGTGTTGTTTACTTTCCACGAAGAGAGCCCTGGTTCATTAAGCTATGGGTAAAGGTGAAGCCCAGCCATGTGGGTTGGTGCTGCCGAAAACGAAATGCATTGGCATGCAGCTTATACAACAGTGAAACTAGCCATTCCGCACTTAATGGGACTTAGTTCACATGTATGACATGACAGTGAAATCGCCCGGGAAGGGGGGGATGAATTACTACTAGTGAAACAGCAATAATATCAGCTGACATGAAAAAATAGAATGATCCAGAAAACCAAGATGCTGTTGTGATTGGATATGTTCTGTGCCACACATTACAAGTTTTTTTTACAATACATGTGAAGAACACATGACTTTAGTTTTGGTTAAAATTCTTAATTTAGGGGAACAATTATTAATTTAAGGAATAAGTTACTTCAAGTGCATTTTGACATTTTTACACGTACCTACAGTCTCTGCAAAGATTTTTCCTCGTTAGTACCAGTATAACATACAAATGCAGCAATGAGAAAGGTGACCAGTCAACCTTTGCAAAGGGCCCTCCACTTTGCAGCAACATAAGTCACATTTAATCAGTAATTTTTGATCCCTGTGAGCTACAAACCACTTTTTAGTTAAAATTGTCATATTATTCAGCAGATGACGAATTATGTGGCAAATATGGTACAACTATAATTATGATCAAAACATTTGCACACTAGGATATTTTGCTATTCATATTTGAACTGCGGAAAAGAGAAAAGTACTGATGACAGAAACTGCTTGGCTCAGAGACAAATGGCCTGTGATTCCACTTTTAAGCGTATTTGGGACACTCTGTGATTGGAAACATATCCCACTTTGTGAATGCATTTTAATGTCAATAACTCATATTAAACCTTAAATAAGCATGTGCGGCTATTGGTTGAATTAGATAGCATAGTAGTTTGTAACTGGTCAGTGAAATGCTAAACAAATTCTAAATATAGGGAAGATTTGCTCTTTCTGGCCACACCTCTGACTCCACCCATAAATCTAATCCTCAGGTTATTCTGGGCCTCTGATTCTCTGCCCACAGTTCTCCTACTTTTTCCCCCACTCTGACCACTGCTTTCAGCTTATTATGTTTTCAATGTCGAACCCCCAGAAACTGGAGCATTATCAGAGATGGGGTTAAGCGCGACAGTCGCAGATCACAGTTGGCTCAGGTGGGAACTGGGGTTTGAAATTAGGAATCACGGGCTGCATAGGGGCAAGGGCACTTTCCCTGTGCCTTGCCATTTTACTAATGAAGCCCAAAAAAGGTACCAGATGACACTATCAGGAAAAACGCTATTTTGTAGTCCCCGACTTTCCTTAAGCACACTAATGCATCTTGGGATGTGTAGTCTTGCATTACATCAGCTTAACCAAGTGGACTAATATACCTGAGAGCAATTTCAGGAAAAAGGAAGACCCATGGCTTGACCACAGTGTATCTAATGATATTATAGAGTACGCTGATAACATTAATGGTACGCTACATTTATTCAGGCAGAACCACTCTGAACCCGGAGAGAAATATGAGGGCCCTTTTTGCAGGCGTGGCAAGTGTAAACTGAGTTGCCCCATTATCAAGTCTTTTACCATTCATGGCCTGACAGTGTTCGCAAATTAAAAATTGATTTTCCCACTTAAGCCTCTTGTGCTTGTGATTGTGATTCACAAAAAGTGCAAGAGATTTAATCACAGTCTTGAACCAGCATTTGAAATATGAGTAGCCCTTATGATCTTACTGCACCAGTCGGCGCCTGTCCACCTTTAGAAGTGTCAGGCCTGCTAGGGCATCTTCTTGATAAAACGTGTGCCAAGTGCCACATGCCGTCCGAGCTTTCTGTTTGAGTTTGTTTGTGACAGCTGTGGGTCATCTTGAATTAGGGACACTCAAGTGGGATTTCAGGAAAAATTATGCTTTGGAAGACTGTACAAATTAGATTTTCAGCAGAGTGGCTTTAAATTTTAAAGCTCCAAGTGGACAAGAATTATAGATGATGTCATCAGCCACTTGTGGCTCTTTAGCCAGCAGCCATTTGCATTCTGGTACTTGTAGTTTTATGTTTTCTACTATAGGCATGGACTTTGAAACCTAGCCTTACATAGTGCAGCTGAAAGGTGTTAGAGTCAGCTGGTTTCTTGGCTATTAATGCTTTGTGAAGTAGTATTCTTTAAAGCGGTGTTTCTTCAATGTGTAAAATTTTCACCTGCAGGGGTCACACCTATCATACAAACAATGAACATAGTATTTGCACTATTTTTTATTTGATTTTTAAGTCTGGGAATTGGCAATTTGGTACTCGCTCCCTTACATATTTTGGGTGCAAGGGAAGGCTATGGCAGAGTACCGGTGGACAATAGGCTAGAGGTTACCTGCACCATGTTTGAGCCTTCGTGCATCTCACACACACTCTCTCCTAGTTCTGTGTTTCATAATTCTCTATTGCTCTTAAAACTATGTGGAGTTTTACACCTGCTTGTATCTGGGCTCATGATACTGCTAGTGAAGATTTTGTCTCAAGTCCCACAGTTTCATTTCTTTGTACTTGTCACCATTTAACAACTGAGCAGAATCATATTAGTACCGCATTTGCAGGGGCGGCTCTAGACTCATGTCGGCCCTGGGCAGGGAGTGTAGGTAGGGGGCCCCAAAAGAGGGGGTCCGGGCGGGGCGGAGTCCCCACGGAGCTCAGGAAGGGGGTCAGGGTGTTTGGAAGTGGAACAGAGCCCGAGTCCGCTAAATCCCTGCCACTGGGGCCGCCACGCAAATATGTATCCATCCTTAGAGGATTATTATATTAAGGATATATATTGGCGTGGCGGCCCCTGGGGTTTGGCGGCCCTGTGCAGGTGCACAGCTTGCACATGCCTAAGGCCGGCCCTGGCATTTGAGTAGCCAGTACATCTTCCAAGTCCACTACTTGCCAGCCTTTCTTAATATTTCTCTTCATAACTATGCGTTTGTATACATTTAACACGGGTAAGGTCTCACACAATGGGCGATTTGTATAGGGTCACTGGAAAGTCCACAAGGTTGTGCCTGTCCCCCCCAGAAATTTAGGGGCATATTACCAAGCAATAGCAATAATTATCGCTATTGCTTGGTTAGAGAGAAAATGTTACCGCTAAGCTGCGGCGATTTTTACCGCAGTTAAACCTTGGTATTACCAAGGTTTATCGCAAATGCGATAAAAAACGGCCGCAATGCATGAATATCGCTGAAAAGTCAGCGATATTAATGCATTATCGAGCTAATGCTCTTAGCCATGTTATCCACCTCCCATTGGATAACATGGCTAAGAACTGCTCAGGGGCAGGTGTTAGCTTTTGGAGATATTCGAGCTTAGCGCGAATATCTCCAAAAGTTGTTAATAGGAGATAGCGATGTTAGCGACTGTTTCCAGTCGCTAACATCTTGGCACGCCCACTTTGCATGTCATTAGTGATAAATATCACTGACATGCAAAGTGGGGCCCAAGATGGTCGCTATCTCCTACTAGCTGTCGCTAACTGGTGTTAGCAACAGCTAGGTAATAGGGAGATCATTTTATCTCCGCTTCCTTGGCTTTTAAAGCCCAAAAAGCGGAGATAAACCCCCTTGATAATATGCCCCACAGTGTCTCCTACGCCCATGGGTAGGGCCCACGGAGCCCGACGCCTGATGAAAGCTGCCTGAGAAGAGGAAAAGAGACAGTCTCCACGACAGCCGGACAGCACTAACTGGAAACCAAAGAGAGAAGCCCCTCATCGGCATTCCTAGCCCCCACACCAGCACTGAAGCAGGCTGGCCAGCATTAGCCAGGAGCCGTGTCATCTCCTGGCAGTCGGCCGGCACTGCGTGTTTCGCAGCACCGTGCCTGGATACCCTTTGGGGTGACAAGCAGCGCTTTACAAGTACTGTATGATTGATTGATTGATTGATGTTCTCACCTGCTGGTTAGTGGGTTTCTCTTCATCTGCTCATGCTGACGGCCCGATGGCCACCTACACTACTTACAGAGGCCGTGTTCCCTTTACCCACTCTCTGGGCCTCACAGACTGCTAAGACTCACCCTGCCTGGTACGCGCCTGCAGGCTACCCTGGAGTGGCCTTTGCGCCGCACCGATGTCCCCGATGCCCCACGGCCCGCAGCATCAGAAAAGCTGCCGGGTTCTGTGAATAGTGCTGCAGTGCTACCTAGTGGCCATTGGTGGTTACTGCACAGTTTAAAGTGAGCATTTTCCAAACAAACGGGCCTGCAGCGCTAAGAAGGCAAGACCTATTGGCTATGCCAATGCTTGTTATAGAGGTGGTCACCTTCCTCTTAAAACTGAAGTGGCAACTGATTGTTGCCGAGTAAGTTTCCTGAGTGATATTTTCCAGTCTCTGGCTCAAGCCTGACTGAGAAATATCACTAAGGAAACTCCATTCGCGGCATCCAATTGCAACCTGAGTACATGCACGTGTCATTTTAAGTAACACTGAAACCTTAGCAAATGCAAAGAGCAGATCAATCACTGGGATTTCGCAAACTCTACTTCTGTCATCAGGAAACTGTACAGCTGTGTAAATGCACTCACGGAATAAAACGCGATTTAGACACATTCAAACTATCACCTGAAATCAAGAGATGTGAATAAAGACAAGAAGGATTAGCACTTTTTATGTAGAAGACAGTGCTCATTGAGTAAAAACAAGCACACGCACCCACCTCGACTTCTAGAGCTGCCAATTTATTTTTAGGGTTCCTTTGTGTGTGTGGCTACGAAGGGGAGAGGAGTCGTGGACAAGTCCTCAGCAGCCATGGAAGGGCCTTGTTCAGGACTGGTCCTAGAGAGAGTGAGGCGGGGACCCAGCTCTTCAATGAATGAGAAGGCATGAAAAAGGCAGCCTGAGCAACCATTTCTACACTCACCAACAACACAAAGCCATCTGAATTCACCTTTTATGTCATAGTTTGGTCTGACCTAGACTGTACATACCCTGTCTCTGAAGGGCAACAGAGGGTTGGTGGGATGGGCTGGTAGCAAGCGCACGGATAGTGGAGGGAGGTGCTGTAGTTTTTCAGTGCTCTACTGGTACAATCGATACTACGTAGGATTGGATTCTTGCAATTCTGCAACAAGAACGGTCTGAAGATCTTGATTTGGGAATACAAACTAACATTGGGATTCATCAATTTAATAGCAGGGATTGGTGTATTTACCCAGGATGCCTCCAAACCAAGTAAAAAAAAAAGGGCCAAGGGACTCACTCCGACACGGGTGAAGATGGGGTGTCTCGCCTCTGAGGAAAGGATAACCCTACTCCACCCAACTCTGGCACCCTTGACCCAAGCAGATCCTAACTCTCAAGCAGGAGCTAGTTGTTATCCAGCAACCTCTAAGATTGAGGGCCCGGGGAACGCCCCAGGTGGAAAGGCGCCCATCAAAGGCAGCTTTCCCACCACTTCCCATGAGGGCAAAGAGGGAGCCCCCCGGGAGGAACAGGTCAAGGTCACACGTTTCTACATACCTTTCTTTTGTCATGCCTCTGTGATATCATAGATATCATATTTAAGCTGGCAATAATGATTGCACTAATCCCATTATCACACTCAATAGCTAACTTTCACTGAGTTTTACACCAAGTCCAATTTTGCACTGTACTTCTATAGCACCCTGGGGCATTTGCCAGTTCTCGTTCATACCCAATATCATCGTCTCTGTTAAGGTATATGCCTTTCGTCATAATTTCAATGTCCCTAGGGTGAATCTTTAGAAAACATTGCACTAGTCCCATTTTTGTACTAAGCTTTTTTATGCATCACTCTCAGGCACCTAACCTGCCTATTCTCAAATACAGTCATTTATATATCATGGATAGGAGCATGTCACATTCTAAAACCAATACATAAATAAAAACCTGGGGCATATTATCAAGGGCCATTTTGCTGCTTTTTTTGGCTTTAAAATCACTTCTCCCAATCATTAACATTTTCAACAGAGCAGTCCAGATATCGCTGGTTTTCAGGCGATATTGATGGAAATCGCCATATATCACCAGATTCACATTCGCCTGTTGGCAAATCATTGCAATTACGCCGCATGGTGTCCCAGACCAATTAAAACAGGTTGTCAGTTGAGGCCCTTGCTATAAGCTCCTTCTAGTGGGAAAAGGAGTGTGCTCTGCTTCTAAAGTGCGGAGTGCTATCCTTTTAGGTTCCATTTCATTAATTTATAACTTACCAATGACTTTCAAATTTGAGGGAGGGAAAAGGATTAAGTGTGATGTGCTGGCCAGCGAGGGACTGGAATTGATCTGTGGTAACTCGGTGAGTGCGATCCTGATGGAATTCATGAACTTCCCTAGTCTTGCCAGGATCCATGCCGTGTTTTCAGTGAAGCACAGGTCCGAAGCCTCCCTGCAGTTCCTAACTCCTACTTGCTATCCTAACTCCAGATTTGCTACTCATAGGTACATACCACACTTATAAATTTGCCTGGCAGTTCGCGCCCTTAACAACCAAGCAGCTAAGTAAGAAATTTGATCCAGGTCTCAGCCACCAAAAAACCTACAACTTATTCAAACTGACATACTCCCCATACTCACCACATACCTTTGCAAAACTGAATCAGACTCCAGTCTGTGACAGAAACATTTGAAAAAGCAATAGCCATGACTACCACAAGGTGCTGTGATATTATAGTAATGCTATATTTTTCTATACAAGTGCTAATTAGCAACAAGGCTCAACTAGATGATCGTGGGTTGAGGTGGGGTGAGATCTTATAGTTGAGAGCAAAGGGCACAGAAAGGCTGAACCGAGATCTGAATCTAAAATTGACTCTTGGAGTGTAGGAGGGTCTACAAACCTGGGGCGACACAGCAACATTTGGTGACTCCTGGTTCACTGGAGTTCAACTCAAATGTGTTGTTTCAATGACAGAAGGCCCCGTGGTCTCCTGTGTGCTGAAGAAGACCGAAAACAGCGGGGTGTGGCCAAGCCATTGAAGATGGCAGCTGCACGTTAACTCAGCTCTGCGAGACCCCTTGAGTATACTGTACTCCTATAAAACCGCTTTTTATTTTATTTGTGATTTAGAACACACTTATATATGTAATGCAGTAATTGCCTACACTCAATTAGCTATCAAGCGAAGAAAGGAGCTTTCCTATTTAGAATCTCTTGTTTACGAATAAGTTGTACAGTCTGTGATTTGGCTTTTTTTAAAAAAATATTTTAAATGTATTTTATGACTTTTGCATTTTCAGGTGCCGATTTGAAGAATTAATTGATTGCTATGATGTATTTATATTATTAAAACATGAGCTCTCCTTTTAAATAACTTTATTAGGGAGAAAAGGGTAAAAGGAGAAATTACATTAGAAAAATCTATTGATTACTGTCTAATTTATGATGATTTGTCTTGTTATGTAGAATGCTTTTATAGATATACTCTTTTATATACCGAATAAAGCTGGTTTTGACTTTTGACTCTTGACTCTTGGAATGTATGTAGAAGGGTCTACAAAACTAGGAAGACACAGCAATATTTGGTGACTCTAGGTGCACTAGAGTTCAATTCAAATGTGTTGGTGCAATGACATGGTCTCCTGTGTGCTTAAGAAGACCAAAAACAGCGGGGTGTGGCCAAGCCATTGAAGATGGCAGCTGCACGTTAATTCAGCTCTGCGAGGCCCCTCGAGTACATCCTACTTCATTCTGAATATTTCCAGCTCTTTGAATTGTAGAAGGGTGGCCCGCATATGATAGTCCCGGGGCTTGTGGTGGAGCCTGGAGGGTGACTGTGCAGACACCTGGCATGACAGGCCGAAGACGCGGCTGGTGGATACCTGGTGCGCGGGCGCCATTGGGGACTAGAACCAGGGTTGGATTGTGATAAAAAAAATTGGCAAGGGCATCCAAATAAAAATGTCCCACATTTGCTGTTCCTAACCTTTCATAATCATTGTGTGGTTAGCATAAGGAGCTTATTTTGGAGAGAGTTTGTGGTATACTATGCATTTTAACGTTTCAAAGGCTAGTAGTATCATCCAAAACTGGAAACACCATTGGCTTCTGGCACATACCTTCAGGTCAATAAACCTCTCACCTGAAAGCATTGCTTACTCTTAGATCTCCAAGCCTTGCTCACCCTTTGGATCCCTTGTTAGGACCTAAAACTCCTGGTCATCCTTGGGGATTCTCAGTCACTTCTAACCCACATGGCCCCAGGAGGTCACACTCATCCTCAAGTCTTCTGCTCACTTCAAGGACCCATGGATTCAGCGCATTCTAAGGACCTGAGGCTCTTACTCAATATCAGTTGGTGCCTCAACTACCCACTTACCAATAGGACCCTAAAGCTCATTTCCTTTGTTTGGTCCCCAGAGGATACTGCTCAGGGTCAGATCCCCGAGGCTCCAGCTCACTCTCAGGTGCCTTTGTATTCCAGCTCAGCTTCTGGTCACCTGATTTCCCTGTTTACCCTCAGGCTCAGTAACTCTTGCTCACTCATACCTAAAAGCTTCACGAAAACAATGTTTACCAGGAGACTTTTACAAAGTTTAGATTTCCACGTCCTTTCCTTGCTGCTTAGCAGATAGTCACCAACAGATCTCTAAAGCTCCTATTTGCTCACAGTGGGCATTGGGGTGAATATTTGCTTCAGGAGTATTGTTTCATGTAGGTCCCTCGATCAGCAGCTCACCCTCAGCTTCCTGAGGCTCATTCTCACTCTCAGGTCTTAAAGACTCCTGTTTGCACCAATGACTCCTGCCCGCCATGCACTGCCCAATGCTCCTCACTGTCATTTATTTGTGGCTCATTGCTCAACTCAGGAGCCCAGAAGTTCCTTCTAGGGGACATTGATCATCAAAGCTCTGGCTAACCTTAAGCCTTTGGGATTCCTGCTCATCTTCAGGCCATTAAAACTCCTCCTCAATTCCACAACCAAGGGTTCTTGCTTACTTTCTGAGCACTAATTTTCCAGGTCACTCTGAGGTCCCCTGAGGCTTCTGCCAATACTTAGGTGGTTGCAAAACTCCCTCATAAACCTCAGAGATTGATGGTTGTACATAATTTAGGCTTTCATTAATATCCCTTTAGGTTGTCACACAGAGGCCTCTTAGCATGTGATATATTGGGGGTGTAAGAGCTCAGTACTTGATGACTTCTATGTTGTGAGAAGAAACATGATCTGAATATGCTTGACATACTACAGGAAATTTCTCCAACTGGAGTCTTTCATTTCATTTTCTATATATTATCTGTACCATTGTTGAACCACATATACGAACAGTCTTTCTCTCCTTTTTCTGGCACTCATCCCTCTCTCACCTTTCTTTTCTCCCCCATTTAACCTCTTATCTCTCATTACCACCCAGTGCATCTATTGGATTTTCTATTTCTGTCTCCACAGCTATAATACCAACTTTTCAATCTGTCTTCCTCCCTCAGCCATGCTCTCATCCATTTTACTCTCTCACTTTATCACTCTCCCTTCCACTTGACCGCTCTCTCTCATTTTCCATCTTTTTTTATCTCTCTCCCCATTCTTCTTTCATTTCCCAATTTCCCTTACCTCGATCCCTTGCCTTCTCTTTCTTCTTCCATCTAAATTATACCCTCTCTCTCATTCCTCTGGCTGCCAAGTACACTTCCTTTCATTCTTTTTCTAACTCCAATGTCTTTATTTCCCACCCTCTCAATATCTGACTACACTTTGGGTTTTAATTCAGTTCTATTTTCTTTCTTGCAAATTCTCCTTTTCTTCTGCTGTGTTTTTCTTTGTCACTCACACTCATTTGTATCCATCCTTTGAACTCCAATGTGTCCTGTTCAATACCTAATGGTATATTTTGTGGTGTTCTATTTATTTGATTGTTGCAGTCAATACCTACCTGCTTTAACAAACCTCAACATTTGCATTTTCTCAATAGAAATTCAATGGATGTTGGTCTTTGTGAGTACTTTAAGTTCTGCATTCTGAAGGTGATTCAGGGAAGTGGAGGGGCCTTGGGTTAGCTCTGGTAGTGTATTGACCCATAGCCTGATTTCAGGTTTGGGGAGGAGAATCAACTGGTGTTTCCATTACTGTACTATGTTTGTTTAAGGAAACACCATTTGTGGGTTCCGCTGTACAGTCAGCACTTACTATGGGTGCACACCAACTTCTAGCTTTTCGAGCAGTAGCAGCACCCCCCCCCCCTTCCCTCCCCATAGCGCCTTGAGACCCGCACGGGTACGTAGCACGCTTTACAAGTACTCTGATTGATTGATTGATTAAATCAAACAATAGACTACTGAAGCGTCAGAGAACTAAGGAGACTATGAGGCACTAATCCACATGTTCCTTATTCTCACTGATCAGGAAACTTCTAACAACCTCTTCTCCATCCACGCTTTGTTTCATCATTCGCTGGTCACTCTTTCTTTCCCTTTGCATCTCCTTTCTCTCCACTTTTATTTCCTATCCTTCACTCTCTCTCTCTATCCCAGTCTAACATTCAGTCCTTCTTTCTGGCTAGTCCTTCCTCTCCCCCTCTGTCAGTTCCCCTATCCCTCTTCCTGTCATTCGCTTCCTTTTCATGTCTCTCTCCCTTTCCCTTCCTTTTTCCTCTTTCCTCTCCCTTTACACCCCAGGATGAAGTATGAATGAGTTGTTTTGTTTTACATGCGACACTGAGGAAAAAGTGATTTATTCTTATCCGTTTGTATTCAGATTTTTTTTTATTGAAAAGTTATTTAAGACTTTGGTGGTTCTTTGTGTTTTTTGCTCTTATTCCATTGCACAATATTTGAATGAAACGCCTAACTTCAACTGTATAAAACTGGCAGCAGGCACCTGCTGCTTGTCTTGCTGATCGTTGTGACCAGCTGTGGGGGACAAAAGCCTTCTCCCCACACCGAAGACTTGTTAATTGTGCTGCTCAAAAGGTGCATCTCCCACGAAGGCTCACTGGCACCTTCCAAGGCATTGGATGGAAGGAGGTGAACCACATGATGTGTGTCCTCCGGCCACTCTATTGTTACTCTACAAATAACAATTAATCGGCCTAATATGTGGCTTGCTCAGACTACCTCTCATCTGAAGCTGCAGCTCCATTGGAAAAAATCAGCCCAGGTATATGGAGTTGCTTGAGGCACAGATGAAAAAATTGCCCCACAAGCTGGCCTCTGCCACAGGGACCTCGGGTCCCGGCCGATTGCCCGCCCTGCCAATTCAACCCTGTCTGGAGCGGAGCTCCCAGACCCTCTGTCAAAGCGTGCGAGGCGGACAAACTCTGGGCCTTTAGACCCCCTAAACTGTTGACTCAGGAAACGTGGTCCTGAGAGCCCCCGCAAGCTGTGACCCTGGGAGGCATGAGCTGAAGGGCTCTTAGAGGCCATCAGTCAGCTCATTGATGGGAAGGCCCCGTGCCCAATGGGATCCTTTAAGTTACCCACATTTGAACTGTTTACACCCATGTTGTCAATACTGATGGAGACGGTGGAGCAGGGAGTACTGCCCACAGACATCTGTTTAGCCGTGATCATGGTCACACATCAACATGGACGGCCAATGGGGTGGTGCTTATCCTATTGTTCGAGTTTACTGTCGAATGTGGAGGTGAAGGTTCATACGAAGGCACTGGATAACCACCTGACATCAGTCATTGGCTAATTGATGGCAAGAGAGCAATCCGCCTTTATGCTGAAATAGGCAACCACACTCAACGATATTTGGGTCCCAAAGCTTCAGGTCCACTGGCGCTCTTTCTGGCAGATTTTGGAAAAGCTTCTTACTCAGTGGGATGAGTTTACCTCGGGCTTCTACTGAAGCGGTTCAATTTTGGCTTACGGTTTTGCCACTGCGAAAGGCTTCTGTACACAGATTTAATGAAACAGTTTAGGATTTGGAAGCCTATGTTAGGGATTTTCCCAGAGTTGGGGGGCACCAGACAGAGGAGTAAACTTTGTCCATTTCTCTTCATGCTAGCGACAGAGGCTCTGGCATACTAGAACAGGGTTGATACCAAGATTAGAGGGTTTGAGTGGGCGCTAGGTGTTGAGGACAAAACCACATTATATGCTGACGATGGTCTTGTGTTTCTGAAGAACCTGCAATGGTCTGGTCTCAGTCTGATGCAGATTTTTTAGCCCGTTTGGTGCCTTTTTCCAGCCTGCATCTAAATGAGACTAAACCCCCCTTGTTACTCCTCAGTGACCAACCTTCAGAGATGACGTGGGCTCAGAGCACCCAGCTGGCAGGGGGGTTTACTGCTTGTGTGCCTATACATCACACAAGACCCCAAGAGCATGGCAGCACAATATCCATCCTCTATTAGACGGCTGGCTATCAGTATGTTCTGGTGCTTCCCCTATCTCTCCTGGGCAGCTCAGCAATTTCGAAGATGGTCTCTCTACTCAGAGTGCTCTAGGAGCTACAGAATTATTTTTACATACTCCCTAAGGGTTTCTTCATTAAAATCATCAGAGCCCTGAGGGGCTTCTTTGGCAGGAGGGAGTAGTCAGATTTGCTTACATAAATGCTACAAATCCACCTATGATGGGGGCATAGCAACAGCCGATATAGGTTTTTATTGCAAAGTTGCCTACCTAGTGATTCTTAACAAATAGTGGATAACCAACCCGACTTTTGCTCCAAATCGGGGGCGATGCCTAGAGTTTAATTATTACACCTTCTCTATGGGGGGACGACAATGTTTACTCTTCCCCGGCTATGAAGGTGGTAAAAAAGACTTGGCATGATGGGCTGAAGTTACTACATTTGTGGGAGAGGCTTTCGGGGACGACATCCCTACTCCCCCAGGTGCTCAACTCAAGGGACACCAGCAATGGAATATGATCAGGTATAACCAAGCTAGGGGGTGTCATGCAAGGAGCGACCTTGAAGTCCTTTGCCATGTTGCAGATGGAGTTTGACCTGACCATAGTTCATTTTGAGGTACCTCCAGTTGTGTCGCACCCCAATGCCTTATGTGGGGGACCTTTTGGGCTGCTAGATTTCGATCAACTGGAGGCTAAAATACTGGTGGATGATCTCTGAGAGCATAAAATCTCTCAAATGATTTGGTCACTGGTGATTGACATACCTGATTATTTCCCCTAGGTATGGGATGCATGGGAGGCTGACCTGGGACCTCTCACAGATCATCACTGAAGAGAGGTAGTGGTGGCAGAAAAATTCCAACTTATTCAGTTGCACTATCTTTACTGTACATACTATGTGAGATACAGTTATGGCGAGAGGGGTTCTGGCTTCTTCATGCTGCCTGCATTGTTTAGAGTTCTGAGGGGTCCTGCTACCTATAGTGTCGAGTAGTAGGGTCTTGGCCCCCTCCTGAGAGTGGGTTCTTTCAACAATAAGTGACGTCTTGGGCTGAGGGCGTATCCCGCAGGACCCAAGGATGGCCATTTTGCAAAAACAGGTGGGTCTAGTTAGTATCAGATGACAGGATTGCTCTCGTGGCTGCAAACAGGGCAATTGCTCAAAATTAGAAATACCCTTCCTCCAACCCTCCCCGATGGAGGGTTGGAGGAATGGTATTGGTCACTGCATGAGGATAGAATGCCCAATATATACAGCAAAGTGTTGCCCACACACATATTTGAGGATATGGATGGACTGGCCTGATTTAGAGGGAATCTGAATGAACCCTGCAGGCCCTCACCATGGAATTTGGACAAGGAAATGCATTCTTTTTCGGCCAACAGTTAATGGGTATTATGTATGTAACAACTGAAGAGGGGCCACTCCTTCTCCTTCCTTGTGGCCAAAGCCTGGAACAACCTTCCTCTCCACCTCAGACAGACAACATTGCTCCCCATCTTCGCAAGAAACCTCAAAATCTGGCTCTTCCACAGACCCCCTCATTGATGGACTGGAACCTGCGACCCCCCCCTCTCCAGCACCTTCAGACCCTTATGGGTGAGTAGTCACGCTTAACAAACCCCTGATTGATTGATTGTGGGAAAGACACGCAGAAAGTGTTGACAGATGTGTGGCCGCGGATTGCATACTGATTGGGATGAGAACTATGTTTTGTCTATGTTATAAGGTCTGGAGAAAACTCAATACAATGTATTTATAAAAAAAAGGCAAACAAATTCCACATATGATTAAATGAAGATTTTTATTGACAAAATTTAATGAAACTGTTCGTTTACATTGCATGGTGAACATAGAGGTTGGTGGGTGTAATGAAAAGAGAGAAGAAGAGCTTTTGCCAGAGCAGAAGAGACTGTATAAAAGGGAAATAGCAAGTGAACTGGTTGAAAGTGAAAGATGGGCTGCTTTAAAGTTTATCAAATTTCTTATTTCTTTTTTCTTTTTTTTGTGGCCGCTACAACTGATTTTCTCTCCTCTGCCAAAGCAATAGTGGTATATCTACCACATTTTGAGTTTTTCAGCTGACAACAAACATTTCTTCACCAAAGTGCCTGCTTTTGCCATAGGAGAAGCCCACTTAATTGAGAGAACATCTAGGAGATAATTAATCAATGATGGTTGCTGCTTGCAGAAGTTCCACCACCAAATGCTAGCACTGAAATTGACCCTCAAAACATAGGTACATTCCTCACACGTCAGGTCTTCCTAACATGAGTGGGTCGGTGCTAGTGGCTCATGGACACCATGCTTACTTCCCCTTGCAATGCTTCTCCACCAGAATTGGTGGTGGAATACAGGTCCTTGATTAGCCATTTAAGTTGACTTAAACCTTGGTGGAGCCAGAGCTGCTCTGCTGGCAAATTTTTTCCCACCTGTGAAACATTAAGCAGGGTGGTTAGACCCTAGGAGATTAGTATTGGTACTCCTGACACTGCCTTTGAAACCTCTAGTCTGAACTGATTATTAAGGCAGTGACGAGAAAGGAAGATGAAAGGGATTCGGATGAGCCCTATTTATTTTCTGTATCCTCCATTTGCGTGTCTTTCCACTAGTCTCTCAGCAATGAACAGGAAGTTATTGTGGGAGTAATTGTGCTAGAAGGGTACACTCCTTTGATTTTAATAGTGGCCAAATAGTGTGTGATGTCACATTCACCACCCCTGGCACTTTGGTAAATCAAAGACTATGGTAATGAAAAATAGGTGTTAAAAGGAGAGAGGAAAAAAGTGAAATTGTATGTGAAAACCAGCCTTTTATGGTACAATAGAGGCAAAGAAATAGGGAGAGGCTAAGGAACAGCAGTGACACAGTGGACGGGACTACACAATAGTAGAAGATGTTCAATTAAAGAAATGATCAGGAGAAGGCAGTGATCCATTCTGTGCCTGAAACAGATCTGCCAAGGTTGAGCTGGTGAGCGCTCTTCTGCTTTACAATTTGCATCTCAGGATCATCTGGTCCTTGGTGAGTACCCACAGCAAACCTAGGTCCTGTGACAGGTGTCTGAACGTATAGGTTTTGTACTGAAGCTGGGTCCAAGATGTTCCAATTGGGTTGCTTGCACTTATCCCATTCCTAAAATACAATTTGAGAGGGAGTTTATTGCAGATTTTCAGCTGACACAGATTCTGATTTGAAAATATGGAAAGCTGCGAGATAGCATCTTTATTATTGTACTTGTTGTAGAGGGTTGATACCCATCAGTGATATTGCTGCTTAGTCTAGTAAAGAAAACTGACACACTAAATAACATTTTCATGGTGCACCGTGAGTGCTGAAATATCTGAAGGCACTTGGACTTTAGTGCCCTTAAAATGCAGTGGAAGCTGGGTGCTGTCAGATACAAGCATCCTTGGTCGTTCAGGGTATCACACATTAAAATTCACCCCATACTGCCATGTGAGCCAAAATACTGAGAGTTTGTCCTATCCCTGAACCACAAATTAATTTCTATGAATACATAGAAAGTATTCTTTTTAATTTTTATTTTTTAATTGATTTTCAATTTCATAGGAGGAATAAAAGAAACAGTCTAAAACATAACAGTTGTCGCACATAGTCATAGCCGCCTCCCCTTCCCAACTCCCTGTGGTCCGTGGAGTGTATAAAAGCTGAATACATATTCTGTACAGCATATCTGCAGTATCTCAGTTTTATCTCATCAATGTCCCATACCTACGGTTTCATGTTTTCATTATTTTATCATTGTTTGGGTATCACATCATCCCTGAGCCGATCGTGTGGTGATATCTATCCTACTCCCTAGGTGTATATTGTCTGTGTCCCTTTATACAGTAGGTTGAGCCCATAATATTTCCTTCATCTGAACTATATCCTGTCAAAATATCTTGCACAGCCTCTACCCTTGTATATGACCCTTTCTGCTGCCATGTATATGCCCATTCTTGCCTTCCAATCATGTATTGTCAGTGAGGTCGGGCGCCTTGCTACATCTCTTTTCGCTAACACCAGTCCTAATGTGTTGAGTATCAGCTGCGGTCTGTAACTGTCCACGTCGCTAGGAATCCCTTACAGTATACATTTCAGATCCATAGGAACTCAAGCCATCCTCTAAGCGCACAGGGCAGGCTTCAGGTGGCAGGGCAGTAGTCCTCATGGTGCAGTAGGGCAGCCCTCTGAAGTACACAGCAGGCCACAGGCAGCAGGACAGTCCTCTAAGGGTCCTTCTGCAGGTCCAGAAGTGAACTGAAGAGTGGGTATGAGGGTCCTATTTTTATACTTGATGGTAGTTTTGGAAGAAACTTCTGGAGTTTTCCCCCTACTTAAGTTTCTGGAATTTTCTGCTTCCCTGCCCTAGTCCCAGTGTGTCTTCAGTAACAATAGGCTAGTGTGAAATTATTTGTGTGTGAGCTGAGACAGTGTCTTTAAAGTGCAAGTAGGGCTGTGCACAGCTCAGCCCCCCATCCTGCATTCGGTGGCCTATTCTGCCAACATCCTGTCCTTCTATTGTGTGACTGTTTGGAAGGAATACACAAGGGCCAACTACACCAAAGGTAGGATAAGAAAATGCCAACTTTCTAAAAGTGGCATTTTCAGAATTGTGACTTAAAATCTGACTTTACCATTAGAAATGATTTTAAGTAACAATTTTCTAGGCACAGCACATGACATTTCTACCTGCTCCCAAACAAAAGTCATCACTTTTTAATTGTGATAAGGTAACTCAACATTTTCCTGTGGGAGAGGTCGACCTCAAAGTAGTGAAAAATGAATTTGGGAGTTTTCTCCTACCAGGACATGTAAAACGTAAAAGTACATGTCCAGCTTTTTAATTACAATCCACACGGGCCTTGTGGCTCTCTAGAGCCTACCTTAGGGGTGACTTAAATATAATAAAAAGGGAGGCTTAGGCTTGGCATTGGGTTACATTTGCCAAGTCGAATTGGAATTTAAAAACTGCACACATGCTGCATTGGCAGGCCTGAGACATGTTTCAAGGGGCTACTTAAGTAGGTGGATCAATGAGTTCTACAGGCCCACTAGTAGCATTTAGTTTACCAACCCTCTGTATATGGTATATCACTTTACTAGGGACTAATTTTCCAATAGGTGTAAGCCCATTTTATCATATTTTAGGGAAGAGCACTTTAGCACTGGATAGCAGTGGTAAAGTGCACGGAGTCCTAGGGCCACAAAAACAAATAGGAGGGGCATAGGCAAAATGTTTGAGGGAAGACCACCCTAAGGTTGACATGTCTAACACCCTGCTTTAGGGTAAGGCAACTGTTTCAGGGACTAGGCTTCGGACTTGTTGGCTGCATGTGAATGCATGACCCAGGCTCTATATGCATGGCAACACATATCACTGCCCAGTTATATAAGAACATCTTCAGCATAGTGTGGTATCTTCAGAGTATTAACATTCCACATTCTCTGGAAGAATGCAGAATGTGGAGTGTTTGGGAAATTTTGTATGATGCCAATGAGATAGAAACTAGGCATGCCCTTAATGCCATCCAGAAGTCTAAGGCAGGGTGAAGAGGTTGAACAAAACATTTAAACAAACCATTTAGCATGGTGGGAAAAGTTGGAAAGTGGAAGGTATGAAATGGATTGAAGGTCACACCTCAATGTACCATGGATCGAGGAACACTAACTCCATACTTTGTTCTGCATAAACTAATATTAGTAAGAATGTGGAAAATGGGAGTGAGAGTGAAGATTGAGAGAAGTGGAAAAGTTGAAAGTGAGTAATGAATATGTGTCTCATAAGAAAGTTGTTGGAAAATCCAATGCAGATATGAGACATTTAGTGAGAGTCAAACTCTAGTAGATCTTCTAAGTTCTGCAAACCTGTGAGGATATAAAGATCTTCAGAAAGGATACTCAGATGGAAGATTCCCACATTTAGAATCTCAACAGAGTGGCAAAATGCAAAGGTGGTGATCAAGAGGTTTCTTTAGACAGTTCCAAATTGAAAGGACAATCATAGAAGATGCTATGGATTTGAGAAGACCTGAGAAATATACAGATTTTTCATTATAAGTGATAATTGTACATTTTTAAACCTAGTATGGGTTTTAATGTTTAAATCGGTGTGGTTGTGATTTTTATCATGTTATTCATTTTTAGTTGTATTATTCATTTCATGGTTGTGGAAAGGGAGGTGTGTGGTATTTTCAGCAGAAATATAACAGGAATGTATTAAAGTAAGTTTTATTGGTGTTAATTAATTAGAACCTATACAATGAATCACAGAAAATCATACAATTATAAAAGAACAACAAACCAAGTGATAAAATCATGAACATTGAAGAGCAAATAATAAGACTTTATGACATTGGTGCTTCGACAGTGGCAGAGGCAAACACAGTCAGATCCTTCGCTTCCAGGTGCCAATAAAGACCTTTTTGACAAATTTGCTGAAGTGAGAAAGATGTATAGGCACAGAAGTGGTCATGCAAAATTCCAGTACCCCCTTACAGGTGGAGACCCCATTTGACCTGAACATCAGATAAAAACCCCAGACAGCAGCATAATAAGTGTAACATGGATTCTTTTTTGTACTTTCAGAATCTACAAGGCATGCTCCCCGGTGTACCGGTCTAGTCTAGACGAAATTCATTAATTCGGAGAACCATGAGTCGTGCTCTGAGGATGCAGTGCCTGGTTTCCTTGGTATTTTCTTTTTGTTTAGATTTGTTTATTGGGATTTAGCATTTCATTTTACAAGTTGACATAATATCGTTATAATATATTGATATGCATCTGTAGGTAGTTGAAAGATAACTGTGGAGAACAGAATTCACAACCTTATTGCATATCCAACACATTAGACAAGGTACAGTAAAATATTGTGGGAAGTAACCTCTTGCCTGACTTTTGCCTGACTTTTGTTTCAGTACTAGTATTCTGGCTAGTACCTGGCTGGGTGAGTTTCCCATGATCGTGGATTGTTGTTTTATCCCCACAGTCACCTTTTTGTGCTATCCCATATAATATTTAGTGAATGCGTTCCCATTTAAAAGCCATCGGTTTCGGAACAGCGATGAAGATACAAAACTACTAACCCTGGGGGTGAACTGTGGAAGCTGTTGGGGAGCTCCCGGAATGTATATCTGTAAAAGTAATTGTGTAGCTGGTTGTGTTTACGTTGCATGGTGTGGGGTTGTGCGTGTGGGAGGGCCTTGACGGATTGTCCTGATGTGGTGGATAGGATCACCCGGTGTGGCCTATCACATCTCCGGCCTTAGGTCTCTGAGTTTGGCCTTGCACTGTCTTCTTTCAGTCCCATGGAGGATAGGGGTGGAGTCTGGGATTGAGAGGCTACCGGTGATTCCGCTTGTGTTGTTTCGTGTGTGAATTGGTATAATAATTGTGCCCACTCCAGAGATTTGGGATGTTTACATATTCCCTTCACTTCCTCCTCCCTCAATATCTATTCTTCCGCCGCACCCTACTTTTTCATGGCAACTATCCAGGCTGCGTTAGGAGGTCCCGCCGGGGCCCGCCAATGCATGGCCATACCTCTTTTTGGTAAGAGAATGGCTAAGGATGCAAAGCTGCACTTCACTTTTTTGGTCTTCCGCCTGCGGAAGATTCCGAGAGCATGGGCTCCCATGTGGACATGGTCATATGTTGGTCATCACTCAGAGTGTCCGGTATATTTTGTCCCAGTACTGTTGGATAGTGGGACAATCCCAAAACCTGTGTTTGAAGTCCGCCTAGCAGCGGGGGCAGGCTAGAAACGATGGAGGAGGTGTGGTGTTAGGTATGCTCTGTGGAGGATATTGAATTGAATTTTCTTGAAACACACATTCTTGGAGAACTTTTTGGGGTATTCTAGGGCCGGCTCCCATTCTTTATCATTAAACACCCATCCTACTTCGTTTTCCCATGTCTGTCGCAGCGAGTGTAGAGGGCGTTGGGGATTAGCTCCCGGACAGCTTTGTAGAACCAGGTAACTAAATGTCTACCCGCTCCAATATGTAGAACTGTGTGTAGCACCGGGTGTGTTGGAGGTTCCACCTCATTTAGATCCCAGTAGTGACTGTGCAGCAGGAACTGGCCCGGCGGAAGGTCCAATTGTTCAGCTATTCGGGCATACGTCCTTAGCTGTTCATCTTCGAACAGGGATTCTACCTCCGTGACTGAGTGTTCAGTCCATACCTGAAGGGCCTCGGGTGGTATAGTATTTATCCTTTCAGGGAAACCCTACTAGTGGAAGTAGAGGGGAGCATAGAGGTTTCTCTCTGGACATGCGAATAATTTTCAGCATGCACGTGTGGGCTATGGACCACTGCAAGGGGTAGGTGCGCTGTGGCTTGGTACGGGGAATGAGCATTCTCCGGATTGCCGGGAGGGGTACGCGACCCTCATCAGTGATTGTTTCTCCTATATGACGCTCCGCCGTCTAGTGTGATAACCACTGGAGTTGAGCCGCCAGGAAATATGCTTCAAAGGATGGAGCTCCCAGCCCTCCCTGATTCGTGGGTAAGTACAGTGCGGTTAAGGCTACCCTATGACGACCTCCTCCCCATAGCAGCGTAGTTAGCAGTGTATCCAGCTCCCGAAAGAAAAGGCGCTGCAGTATTACTGGTAGATTGGTGAAGTGTAATTGTAATTGTAAGTGGATTTATAGAGCGCGATTGATGCCCGGGGGCGTCCAAGCGCTAAGGGACCAACAGATGGTTAGGCAGAGGCGGGGATAGTAGCAGGAAGTTACTGTGGGGAGTTGAAAAGAAGAGTCTTGAGCTGTTTCCGGAATGAGGTAAGATTGGAGTTAGCTCTCAGATGAAGGGGAAGGGCGTTCCACAACTTGGAGGCGTTATGGGCGAAAGTGATAGAGTAGTCTGGCAACCATGATCATGCCTGGTTTCCTTGGTTAATGCCAACTTTAAATATGGATGCAGTTTCGTGTCCTCCTATGATTAGTTGCCTAATTGGCTCTCTTCGGGGTGAATGCAGTCTGTTTCCCCGAAATAGCCTTTATGCTAGAGTAAAGAGCATCTAGGGGTATCAATGTTTCCAAATTGCCATCTAGATCAGAAGCCGGCTTTCTAAGGGATGAGGCCCATGGAATATAAGAGGCAGTATAAAGCACTTGGAGAACCTTTTTAGGGAGTTTGTTTTACTCGTTGTGTTGCGTAGTAATACTTAAGGTAGGCAGCCTTGCTTCCAATATCTTGGCCATGCAGGCCAAGCTCTACGCGAAGTAGCGTGCATCGAGGATATTTTGGAAGTTGAAACAGCCTCCTACAAGCATGGCACTGTGCCTTGTTCAGTGCTGAAAATAAATCCCCCTGGGTAGGTATGTTGGCCATATCAGAGGTTAGGTAGCAGTTTCGCCTGAGTAACTTGCAGTATGGCCTCCATTGTTCGGGATCCAAGCTGGTGATATCATTTGCATAAGGCATAGGTAAATGCCTAGGACTTCCTATTAATCTGTTTATAGTGGGGAGTCTGTATCTATAAACCAGACACCAAATTAATTGTATTTAAATGTTTGCTGTAATTCATTGGTTGCCAAGCCTGCATCATGGGTTCCTCTTCTTTTTATACCTGTTGAAAATCATCACCTTTGTTTTATCTGGGTTCGCCACCAGTTTGTTCGCTGTGTTCTAAAAATAAAGCTCATTGAGAGCACGCTGCAGACCAATCTTTTTGTGAGCTAGTATAAGCAGTTCATCTTCATATTGAATCATTAAGAGCCTAACAGAGTTGATCTTTGTTGGATTGAGTTTGCCCTTGTTAGTGAAAGACCTCTGTCTGTGGTGTGTAAAGTTTAAACAGCATTGGATCCGGAATGCTCCCCTGCTTTAGGCCCAGTGTGGTAGAAATTAGCTTAGTCCCTGAGTTATAGACTGGACACGGACCCACGTGTCAAAGTACAATGCAATACCAGCGCTAAGTAGGCTGTCATGTATACCCCAGCCTGACAGATTAAAGCAGCGGAATAATCCACAAAGCACTCAGTTTCGTCTGTTAAAGAATGAAAGCGCTGTGTGTCAGATATAACACTATGACTATATTGTCAGTGGTAGAAGACTGTGGTCTAAAACCAGTTTGTTAGAAGGGTATGTTGTTAGCATCAGCCACCCATGTCTTAAATTCATGGAGTTGCGTATGTTTTAGCCTTTACATCCTGCAACACAATTAGCCTGTAGCTTCCTGTGTTGACATTTCACCCCTTTTTATGAATTGGATTAAGGATAGATCCCTTCCAGGATTGTGGGACCTTTACACTTTGAAAACAGGCCACATACAGTGGAGTGAGGTGGACAGCCCAGAACTCTGCATCAGACTTAAAGAGTGTGATTGGCAGCCTGTTATGACCAGGGGCCCATTGGATCTCAGGGCATTAATGACTTTAGATAAGGAGTCTTGATTGAATATTGTAGACCCCATTGCCACCTCTTCATTGTCCAGGTCTGATCCCTTCAACATATCAGCCAAACTATGGTAAACCGTGGAGCCTGGGTTTACATATGAGTAGTGCACAAATTTGACACATTTTGTTGCTGGGACACCGTTCCCTCTGACGACATATTTGTAATTTAATGCGTTCACGTTGAGCCAAAACGTATCCTGGTGTTTACTAGACAAAAGGGAGAATACATGAGGGGAGAACTCTGGAAACTTTGGCGACCTTTGAAGAAACCTACCTGCTTCCCCGGGGGCCTTTGATTTTGAGCCCGCATCTTTTCACCGGACCCATTGCTCCAGCGCTGCTGTGCCCGCTCAACCCCGCCGCTGCAAGCCCAGAAACATCACTGTGGCCGCTGTGTGGGGGAGAGCCTGGGAAGACTACAATCCCCAACAGCACCCGCGGCCGGAAGCCGCATACAGGGTAAGCGCCACAGGAGGCGCATAAATATCCACACCATCTCCAGTGGAGCGGGGAGAACTCTGGAAACTTTGGCGACCTTTGAAGAAACCTAACTGCTTCCCTGGGGGTCTTTGAACTTCGAGCCCGCATATTTTCACCGGACCCGCTGCTCCAGCGCTGCTGTGCCCGCTCACCACCCGCCACCGCAAGCCCAGAAACATCACTGTGGCCGCTGTGTGGGGGAGAGCCTGGGAAGACTACAATCCCCAGCAGCACCCACGGCCAGAAGCCGCATATAGGGTAAGCGCCACAGGAGGCGCATAAATATCCGCACCATCTCTGGTGGAGCGGGGAGAACTCTGGAAACTTTGGCGACCTTTGAAGAAACCTACCTGCTTCCCTGGTGGCCTTTGAACTTCGAGTCCGCATCTTTTCACCGGACCCGCTGATCCAGCGCTGCTGTGCCCGCTCACCCCCTGCCGCCGCAAGCCCAGAAACATCACTGCGGCCGCTGTGTGGGGGATAGCCTGGGAAGACCATAATCCCCAGCAGCACCCACGGCCAGAAGCCGCATACAGGGTAAGCGCCACAGGAAGCGCATAAATATCCGCACCATCTCCGGAGGAGCGGGGAGAACTCTGGAAACTTTGGCGACCTTTGAAGAAACCTACCTGCTTCCCTGGGGGCCTTTGAACTTCGAGCCCGCATCTTTTCACCGGACCCGCTGCTCCAGCGCTACTGTGCCCGCTCACCCCTTGCCGCCGCAAACCCAGAAACATCACTGCGGCCGCTGTGTGGGGGAGAGCCTGGGAAGACTACAATCCCCAGCAGCACCCGCGGCCGGAAGCCGCATTCAGGGTAAGCGCCACAGGAGGCGCATAAATATCCGCACCATCTCCGGTGGAGCGGGGAGAACTCTGGAAACTTTGGCGACCTTTGAAGAAACCTACCTACTTCCCTGGGGGCCTTTGAACTTCGAGCCCGCATCTTTTCACCGGACCCGCTGTTCCAGCACTGCTGTGCCCGCTCACCCCCCGCCGCCGCAAGCCCAGAAACATCACTGCGGCCGCTGTGTGGGGGAGAGCCCGGGAAGACTACAATCCCCAGTAGCACCCGTGGCCGGAAGCCGCATACAGGGTAAGCGCCACAGGAGGCGCATAAATATCCGCACCATCTCCGGTGGAGCGGGGAGAACTCTGGAAACTTTGGCGACCTTTGAAGAAACCTACCTGCTTCCCTGGGGGCCTTTGAACTTCGAGCCCGCATCTTTTCACCAGACCCGGTGCTCCAGCGCTGCTGTGCCCGCTCACCCTCCGCCGCCGCAAGCCCAGAAACATCACTGTGGCCGCTGTGTGGGGGAGAGCCTGGGAAGACTACAATCCCCAACAGCACCTGGGGCCGGAAGCCGCATACAGGGTAAGCGCCACAGGAGGCGCATAAATATCCACACCATCTCCAGTGGAGCGGGGAGAACTCTGGAAACTTTGGCGACCTTTGAAGAAACCTAGCTGCTTCCCTGGGGGCCTTTGAACTTCGAGCCCGCATCTTTTCACCGGACCCGCTGCTCCAGCGCTACTGTGCCCGCTCACCCCTCGCCGCCGCAAACCCAGAAACATCACTGCAGCCGCTGTGTGGGGGAGAGCCTGGGAAGACTACAATCCCCAGCAGCACCCGTGGCCGGAAGCCGCATACAGGGTAAGCGCCACAGGAGGCGCATCAATATCCGCACCATCTCCGGTGGAGCGGGGAGAACTCTGGAAACTTTGGCGACCTTTGAAGAAACCTACCTGCCTCCCTGGGGGCCTTTGAACTTCGAACCCGCATCTTTTCACCGGACCCGCTGTTCCAGCACTGCTGTGCCCGCTCACCCCCCACCGCCGCAAGCCCAGAAACATCACTGCGGCCGCTGTGTGGGGGAGAGCCCGGGAAGACTACAATCCCCAGTAGCACCCGCGGCCGGAAGCCGCATACAGGGTAAGCGCCAACGGAGGCGCATAAATTTCCGCACCATCTCCCGCGTTGCGGGAGCGCGCCGGAGTGTCCCGGGAGAAGCCGGGACAAGGACGGGCCCTCTCTGGCCCTCAGTGGCTAGAGGAGGCCGGGCAGGGCCATCCCCCTGTCACTTATCATTTTTGGCAACTTGAGCAACTGCATTATAAGGAGCTCTGAAATCTAGTACCTTGATTAATTGGCATTTATCTACTTGTCGTACCCATTATTTCCCAAGACGAGCGCTCCAACAATACATACTGACACAATCGCAGAACGATGTCCCAAAAATGCAGTAAGGAAACGAAACCTTCAGTGGGTGGGTAAATGAGAGGGACCCTTGATTATTTCATTACCAGAGCGACCTCAAGACTGGAAAACGAGATAGTCATTACGGAGCGCCGGCTTTCAACTGAACTCCTGAACAAGCGCTCATCACTAGGATCCCTCCAATTAGCGACTACTCCGAACCCAGGGAAGGAAAAATCCACACACAGTGACAACAGTGTTCCTTCTTTATTCCAGGATGCAAGATCGCTGTCTGATCTAAGCAGGACACACAGTAACTTGGACACTACTGTAGACTCCATATTAGAACTAATTCCAGAAGAATTGACTGCATATACCAGCTCAATGCCTATCCCAAAAAACAAACCCAGAGCTCCTCTACACCCGAAAGGATCTACACTAAAGAGAAAGAGGGCGGGAAACAGACAAAAGGGATAGGCATACTAAATTAGCGAAGATTTCCCCACATCCTACCACAAGTAACACCATAGGAACAGGGACAACTGCCCCAGTCCAGATACCAATGCCCATTCCACCAATTCAAAAGCTTATGGGGAACATTGAAGTCCTAGTGAAGTCACTACTACTCCCATTGTTAGAAAGGGTGAAACAGATAGCTGTCCACCTGGGGTCTATACAAGACGCAATTACTACCAACACTGTTCTTATCAAGGACTTGGCAGATGACAAACGGGAAAAAAACATTACTGTGCAACCCAAAAAGAATAGTCTAAGCACTGTGAATGAAACTACAGAGTTCCCAAGACCAGTACACGATAAAACACCAATTCCACCGAAGCATAGCAGCCACCAAATTGCACCAAGGATAGAAGGATCCGTAGGATATACAAATAAGCCAGGAAATAAACAGAGAGATAGTGCTAAGGAACCTCTTAACACTAGGAATTTGAAAGGCATCAACACACAAATAGACTTGCCGCCGGAAGCGGCTCCATATGTCGCAGTTTTGACGAGGGTACCAGAATTAACAACAGGGAAAACTGAAAGCTATTCTGAGCTTAAAAATAAAGTCATCTACTGGTTAAGAAACAACAGACCCCTACCTCCTAACATAAATGGTGAAATCCTACATGTGAGGAGGCTGGGATGGGTCGGCAGAGGCCTAAAGATACTCAGGGGGATGTAATAATTATTAATTTCAGGGACCTAAGAGTAATACCGTATCTAAATGATTGGTACTCTGAGAACCGAGGGGATGGGATTAGGATACACGGCCTGAGCTACTTCTACCCATGGTCCCTATTACCCCAGCAGCCCGGCTTAATGAACCGATATCACAACACCTTGGGGGGTCCAGTCTTTAACATCAACACTGTAAATCGATTTGTCCCACTTATGGGACTGAAAGATGTCGATTGACTTAATAACGCAATACCTACAACCCCAAGTGCATTAAACAACACTGCTTCGCCAATTGTTGTTAAAGGTTTCTCAGACTTCGCTAATCACTCCCGGGCGGGACATATAAATCGTACCGCCATCAAAAAATCTTACATTTTGGAGGTTTCAAGAAGCGGGCGTGGGGGGAGCAAGGATATGGCAAACCCGGCAGGAAAACAATGCCCCACCCATCCCTATGAGTCCTCCTGTCGAGGGAAGCTCTGATATTAGCATCCCCCACACCACACCCAATGATGACTATAATAACAATAGCAAGCAAAAACAGGTTAATTGCCCCTTAAATAACATCTATAAAACTAAAGATATGGGAATCACACTTTTGCCACCAGCCTGCCTGGTTACTAATTCCCCCGCTGAAACCGTTGACTGTGAGGGGCACCAATTTGTTACCGGCCTGGCTCCCTTATAGGGAATTTCAGAAACTGTTACACCCACTGGCACAAATAATGCCCCTATCACAGTATCGCCATCTTGCAGCAGTATCATTAGCTGGAACGTAGAGGGTCTCTCAGATAAAATCCACAACCCAGTATGGCGCGCAGTGGCTTTAAAACAGCATTGTATGCGTCCAAGAAACATGGGCTAAAAAGGAACAACACATCCTGGGATACAAAACATTCTATACCCCAGCTATGCCCAGTCACAGTGGCAGACACAAGGGGGACTGTGTACCTATATTTCTTCCACTGTTGGATCCCCAAATGTAAAGTTCTTAACTGATGAATTTCTTCAAATAGTAGTCTCTTCTTGGGGATCCCTACAAAATATGATATTGGTAAACTTTTATAATAACATTCCCCCTGCTTTGATAGAGCACGTAATAAAAAAACTCCTGTCAATCCTTATAAAAATCGAAGAGCAGACGGCAGGAGACATGGCCTTGCTATGGGTAGGGGATTTCAATTGCTCTCTTTGTCCCCGAGGCACGGCAGGTGTCTATGGGATGGGGGATTTTAACGAGGGGGCCCGACCCATTTCGCTCACTCGACACTTCGGGAGCTCCTCAACTCTATTTCCTCCCACTTCATTTTGTCATTTGTAAATGAGCTCTGCACCCCAATTAAACCATTCAGACCCACCTTTAATGGAAGGGGTTGCAACTCCACCATTGACTTTATGCTTTTGTCATCTAGATATTCAGGGACCGTCCGCAACTGGAACACCATAGACACCGCCCTTAGTGACCATTACCCTATCTTAATGATCCTGAAGTCCTCTTAGTCTACTCTAAGACCAACAAAAAACACCTTATATAATGTAACACCTAGACTAGCGGGCAGAAATGGATTTTGCATTAAATGGGATAGGGTGGTGCCTACCAATTTCATCCAAACACTTGTGGGTAACACATTTGAGGATATTTTAACTGCCTCCGTACTGAGGAAGATCATCAAACGATAGTTGCTTCCTTTTTAAAAATCTGCACGGGAATAATAAGTTTATTAACCAAAGTGTCACGCCACCCTCCAAAGGAGAATCCGGGTTGGTTCAACGGGAGCAGTACCAAGGCGCTTGTCGCCTTAAAGAAAGCTCTTCACTCCTCCCCAAGGTCTAGGGAAATTATACAGTCAGCTAGGCGCACATAAAGGGCTGCCATAACTAGTAGGAAGAAAGAGTTAAAATCCATGGCTTCGTCGGCTCTCCATGAAGCCTCAGAAAAGAAGGACAACATAGCCTTTTGGAAGGCAGTTAACGCCCCGTTCTTGCAAAACAGTCAGGGACCCCAAATTGACTTAGCCATCCCGGCAGCAACCTGGGTCAAACACTTTGAAAGTCTATATAATAAGATTGATGTTCGAGGGCCAACGGCTAAAGATCCGGACGCCCCGGTAGAATATACTCTGAGAAGCTCTTTTCCGCTGGAGATCCAGTTCCGCTATGAGGAAGTGATTAGGGCACTCAATGAAAGTACGTCGGGGAAGGCACCGGGGCCGGACTGTGTCCCAATAGATTTATTTAAGTCCATGATTGGTCTATGGGCACCCATATTGACCAACGTGCTCAACTCCTTAAACAACATAGGATTTATCCCTACCTGGCCGGAGGCAATTGTAGTCCCGATATTTAAGAAGGGGGACAGGAATGATCCTGCCTCCTACCGACCAATTTCTTTACTTGATGGTCTAATGAAGATAGCAGGCAGAATCATTCTAAACAGAATGCAGGGCTGGTTGGAAGAGCAAGAGATCATCTCCAACCTACAATATGGCTTCAGGGCAGGAAAAGGAACCGTTGAGCAGGGATTAAACCTGGCCCTAATAACAGCAATATATACCCATGCCAAAAAAAGAAACCTCTTTGTAACCTATGTAGATTTAAGCTCCGCATTTGACTGTGTGGACCATGAGCTGCTCTGGACAACACTATCTGAAATTGGTCTAGACAATCAAATGTTTACGTTTATTAAGGAGCTTTACAATGGGGCAGGTGCTCGCGTCAGATTCGGCCGGAGAGGCGAGTGCTCCGATATGTTCCGGAACCATAGAGGAGTAAGACAGGGGTGCATCTTAGCGCCCCTGCTCTTTACTCTATATATTAACAAAGTAGGGGGTTATCTTACTGAAGCCTATCATGACTACCCCACAATTAATGGGTCATCTATTCCAATACTCCTTTACGCGGACGACGCGGCAATCATGTCCCAGACAAGGGTTGGCCTGCAAAGAGCGGTGGAAACATTTTCTGAGTTCATGAAAATTAGAGGTCACCGTGTGAACGTTTCAAAAACATATACCATGTCATGGGGAACTAAGAACAGGAGGGTACCTTGTCCAATTTACTGGACGGTAGAAGGGTGGAGGTTCTCGACAGATTTTGCTACCTCGGTATAAATTTTGAGAGAAGGGGCTCATGGAAACCAGCTGTAACCGCCAGGGGGCTCGCGTTCTCCAGAGCCACGGGTGCCATGATAAATTTCACAAATAAACTTGGCGGGAGGACTGTCAGAGAACTGCTTCAAGTTTATAAAGCTAAATGTATCCCGACAGGCACATACTGGGCAGGCCTCTGGGGGACGGAGCAGGTGGACTCCATCCAACGCACTGAAAACCGTTTCCTCCACTATTTATTGGCTGCACCAAGGAGCACGGCAACTTATGTAGCACACAATGAACTAGCCTTGCCATACATCACAGACATTATTAAATCCTCTCCTGTCTTGTTATGGCATAACGTCTGGGTTAACCCAGAGACCAGCATGAATAGAGCTGTACTGAAAGACTGCCTGGCACTAGATGGAGTTGGCAACATCAAATGGCTCACCTATGTCAAAGATTTAATGAATGACATTGGTCATCCTGAATACTTTTCCAACCCAGACAGCATGCTGAATGTGCCCAGAAAAGTGCTGAAGCATCTCCTCTTACATCATCTAGAGACCAAAAGATGGCGGGTGGAAAAATACAAGAGAACGGTCGTGCAACACCATCTGATCACTCCCACCAAGAGGATACAACTGTATCTTTCGATCGAACAACCTCCTTTCAATCGCATGCTCTTGACCCGCTTCCGTACAGATACCTTTTTCAGGATAATAAGCTTCCCCCATTGAAATGACTGGAGAGGATAGACTTTGCCATGTGATAACATCTCCTACCAGTCAAACATCCATTGCATACTTTTCTGTACTTTTTATAGCTACCCAAGGGTCTGCCTATTAAAACCTCTACTTGTATCATGGGGCCTGCGAACCTGTAGAGGAGCATATGAAAAACTAAAATGTTTAGACAACATAAAAATCATTGCAGTTGTATCCACTTTTCTGAGGGCGATTGTTAGATCTAGAAACGCGATGTAATCTCTACATGATTTGGAATGGGCATAGTATGAATTATGTAAATTACCACCATGAACGCCCCTATGGATTTGTCGCAAAGTACTTGCTCTCCCCAGACCTTTTATCTTTTTATAATGTATGGCACATTTTTAAACATTGTTTTTAATGCACTTATTGATTTTGTATTGGAATCAATTTTTAAATGTATTATTTTCTGTATGCTTTTATGATTTTGTTTCTTACAAATCGAATAAAGCTTATCAAATAAAATGTAAAAGAAAATTAAATGAGTCAATTCTGATTCCATGTACTTTACTTTTGACTTCCACAGCAGCATGCAATAAGCGTTCCTTTTATTTCCTAGCGCCTGTAAAGCAGCATGGTTGCTTTTGTCTTTGCCTGTCCCTAACTGCAGCAGTATTCAGAGCCTTTTTACTTAATCTCAGCTTGGTGGAGAACCTGTGAATATAATTGCTGTGACAGCTGATCACGCTCCACACTTTTCAGAGCAAATTCCCCGATAAAATCTTACTTTAGCTGGATTATGTATTGTTTTGATAACATTTTTATAAAAGGGTACTTTTTTCAAGAGGCAGTGTTTAAATACAGATGCTTGAATTATGTGCCACTTTCGACACAAAAGCTGCTAGGACCTCAGCCTGCCACCAGAAGCTGAAGAGCAAGTGGAGAGACACAAACAGACCAAACACATTTGCAGAGAAGAAATTATGGAAGATTGGAACAATCATGGAGGTAAACTCAGAATATCTAGGGGGAGCAGATGCTATTTGCCTTTTGGTAGACCTGGCTCTGCGCTTGCTACCCCTGCTCTCCAGAGTGTGGGAATCCATTTTATTTCTACAGTTAGAGCACTTTCTTTTTCCCCTGACCCCTCAAATAGGAGGCTGTTGAGTGGTAAAAGATTGGAGAAAGAGTCAACCCTGTGATGTCATCACAAGACAAAAGGTTTCGACATCTGTTGCACTAACCATGGTATTTCGGCAAATCAACGTTTATGAGAAATACTGTACTCTGCCTCCAGCTTTAATCAAGCATCCACAGATTGTCTCTTAGCTGGTATTTGGTAGGCAATCCAGAAATTGTGGCGACACAGCCAAGGAGAATTGGGAAAATAATACCAAACTAGAATGCCACTCTTGGCATACGTCCTCCAGATCTTGCTGACTTTTCATCACCAGTTCTTCCCCTGCCTGCACAGCACCATGCAGATATAAACCAGACGGAAAACAAAAAGCAGTGGAGAGAAGGAGAGCCCCCCCTTCATTAAAAATAAAAAGGTGGATGCAAGAGGTACCAACAATGTCACAAAAATAGTAATAGTAAATAGAAACATTGCAGGTAGGGTCCTCGGAATGGACAGCAGATCCTATTCTATTTCCATTTCTCGTACATGGTACACAACCTTGGCATACACAACAAAAGGTACAAAGTTCCCCGGGGGATAGACAAGAAAGTGTGTGTGTGTAGAGGAGGAGAGCAAAGGCAGGGAACAGGGTGTTCCCTTGTTCGAACTAGAAGACCTCACACACCCAGTGAGCTAGATGTCATGCTTCATCATTGGCCTCCTGCTCCTCGTCAGACTGGCGCTGCAATGTCTGACAAGCGCCTAATAGGCGCTCTTTGTTGGAGTTCTTTTTTTCCAGCCAATGGTTGAGTGCGTGTGAGGGGTCAAGTGAAGGTGTAGTCGTGAGGGAGTGGTGGTTAAAAAAGGGGGGTCAGTTCACAAGGACCTTTATTCACGTGGCTGACTCCCTTGATTAAAAGAGTGGGAGGGGAGATAGGGACTGTAAGGGGCACAGCGGACTACCTCAAACCCTCTGATTAGGTCGACATGTTTCTTGCCCAACTGGCAATTCTTCAGGACTTCAGGTGCTCAGTACTACACAGTGATGAAAAACAACAAAGAAAAAGAAAGGTAAAAAATACAATCTCGCTGGGTCAGTAAGGGGGCAGGCCAGGAGGTCCTGCTCTAGTGTGGTGACCTAGAAGAAATGTATAGAAATAAGCCAAACATTTACATTGGCGTTATCTCACGAACAATCGATCACCATAGCTCTCCAAAATTAGTTCACACACACAAAGAAATTAGAAACACAATCAGAGGGCATCTCTGCAGTATTTGCCCATAGTCACATATGTACAATATAACAGTTAGGAACAGAAATAGGATGAAGATGTCAGAAGGGATGGAATGCAAGGGCTAATCCTTACCCTAGGGGTGTCCCTAGTGGGCCCCGCAGTCTGTTCCCGTGGGGCAGCACGATAAGGTACGGTACCTGTAAAGAGAGAGACACACGCACCGGGTGCCAGCTTTAAAAAGGGGGGGAAAGATTTACAAGAGTTGAAAAGCCACTCGGATGGTGGTGGATGGAAAGATGCCTGGATATCAGGTGTCTAAGCATAATCGTTGTTGTACTCGCCCTCGTTTCCAAGATCGCAGCGAGCCAACACAAGCCCCCAGTACCCCCTGATTGACTAGCGTGTAGTGCATCCCAAGCAATGTTTATAAGCGGACAATCAGGGCATGAAAAGGGGCTTGCTCAGCTTAAAACAAGGCAAGAGCCCTGTTGATAACGCCCCCATGGGGTGGCGAGGGGATGTGAGACAACTTGCCAAACTCCTTAACATTCCCCTATGACCCGACTTACACCATCCATGGGGGGTCATGTACACAAGCCGCCAATCTTTGCAAAGGTCTGGCAAGGGCATTTCAATTGCTCAAGAGGACCTTCAAAGTCCGTGGTTGAATACCGCCAACGAAATGCGGTGAGAGTCTGCATACCACATAGACCCGGCAAATATTACACGGACACATTGCTTACCTCTAGTGTGTGCAGCCAGAGCTCGCAAACCTACCCACACGCGTGGCGGTCCAAAGGTAGCGCGGAACAGCTGTTGCCGGTTTCCCGAGACAACCGGGTTTAAAAGCTGTCCGTACTTCCGCATCGAGGACTCTGCTAGTGAGCGTGGGCCCCAGCAATCATGTCTGCACATGCGTCAAAGAGGTGTATAGGTGTCGTGAGAAGCTGCTAGTGTCATTTGAGTAAACGCAGCGGCCATCTTAGGGTGGGGTGTTGGTAAACCCCAATGCCTGTGTAAAAATACAGAGGGACACTGCATCTTGTGATGCTCACAGTATAGTCATGTTACCCCAGTGCCTGTGCAAAAAATATCGAGGGACACTGCTTATTCCGAGGATCACAGTTTAATGGGTATACCTAGAGACAGGGTGCTAGTCACGGATAACAGGATGAATCAACCTTAACCCCCACAGGAGAAGGGGGACGGATTTTTTGGTGCAGCTTGTCGTCTGAGCAGGTGGTGGAGTAGTGCCTACTTATCCAAATGGGGATCATCTAGACAGTGATGACCAAGGGACGGAGTCATTTAGGCCCAGTGTATCCAATCGGAGGCGGTGTACCCATCGCTGTTCAATCCTAAACAGAGCTTGTTGTGTAATTGATGGGTGAGATTCAAGTACTAGCCACTTGATGCTATCCGCCTGGTGGCCATGTTGGATGTAGTGTTCATAGAGTCTTGTGTGTGTTCTAGAGCACCAGATGTTGCTCTTATGCTCCATGATCCTTAACTTCACCTGCCTCATTGTCATACCGATGTAGTTTTTGCCGCAAGGGCAGGTTAGCATGTAAATACATCTGGGGCTATTGCAATTCGTGTGTTTGGTCAAGTGCCAGGTGAATGTATCGGACAATTTAACTTCCTTGCACTGTACTGTCTGTGAGCATACAACGCAACCCCCGCACTGGTAGTGACCAACTACTGGTGGGAGCCTCCACAAGGTACTTTGGCCAGAGATCGTTTGTTTTTTAGGGCATGTATGGATAAGGGCATCTTTTAGATTGGACGTGCGTTTGAAGGCAAAACGGGGATGTGGGATATCTAGGCCCCCTGTGTTCAATATCCCCCAATGTTTATTCACAGTTTTTTTCAGAAACGATGAATTTTTTGTGAAGCAAGTCACGCAAGTGATCAGGTTGTCAGGTTCTTTCGGGTGTGTCTCAAGTAGGGCCTCTCTAGGGTTATTAAGGGCCCTTTTGCGTGAATCGTGAATCAATCTGGTTGGATACCCTCTATCCTGTAGTTTGTGTTGGAGCAGAACAGACTCCTTTTTGTAGTCGGAGCTGGTGGTGCAGTTTCTGCGTATCCTGAGAAACTGGCCAAAGGGTAAGTTATCCCTCAGGGCCCTGGGGTGATGACTATTGTTAAGGAGAAGACTGTTCCTATCTGTCTCCTTGCAATACAGGGAGGTGCTCAGTCCTTCTTGGTCTAGGCAGATTGTTAAGTCTAGGAATGGTATCGTTGTATCTGAGACAGTGCCTGTAAATCTAAGGAATGGATTCTGATGGTTGATCCAGGCACAGAAAGCGTCGCAGCTCTCCCGGTCCCCTCGCCAGAGGACCAGTATATCATCGATATACCTGCGCCAGAGTGTTATGTTCTGACAAAAGGGGTTTTGTGCTGAAAGGATGCATTGATCTTCAAAAGTGGCCATGTAAATGCAGGCTAGGCTAGGGGCAAAGGTAGAACCCATCGAGGTCCCCTGGATCTGGTGAAATAATTGGGACCCATACTGGAAAAAGTTCTCCGTCAATACTATGCTAGGGCAGGCCATAATAAAGGAAATTGGCATGGGTGAGGCCCACGCTTCCATCTGGAGAGTGGCCTCCACAGCTTCCAGGGTAGCCTGCTGGGGAATGTTAGTATAGAGTGCCTCCACATCCAAAGTTAAGAGGAGGTCGACGCTCTCTCTCCCCTCGATGGAATCAACGAGGCGGAGCACATCCCTGGTATCTTGAAGAAAGGATGGTATCTTCTTCACAACAGGTTGGAGGAATACATCACAACATTTGGAAAGGGGCTCCAATAGTGAGCCGATGCCGGATACAATGGGCCTACCTGGAACAGGAGTTGTACCCTTATGAATTTTGGGTAGGGTGTAGAAATAAGGGGTGACTGGATCTGTAGTGAGTAGAAACTCTGCCTCATTTTTAGTGATCCACTCATTGGTTTCTCCTTCCATGATCAGGCTAGTGATAGTGGTGGTTAGCCTTGGAGTGGGGTCAATTGTCAATGGTCTGTAGTGGGTTGTATTGGCGAGTTGTCGTTTGCATTCAGTGTCATAGTCACTGGTGTTTTGGATCACTGTGGCTCCCCCTTTATCCGCCTGCTTGATGACTATGGTAGTGTCATTCCCGAGTGTTGGTACAGCCAGCCTTTCAGCATTGGTGAGGTTGTTAAAGCTACTCGTGTTTGGTTTGTTCTCCAAATTCTTAAGGACTGCCCTCTCGAATACCAGAACTTCGGGCGGAACCATACCGTCAGTTGGAGTAAACGTGGATGGTTTAGGCAACCCTGTGTCGGTTCTGTTGCTGTCCGGTCTTTCGCTAAAGAAGGAGCGCAAACGTATTTTCCTGAAGAGTTGCTTAACCTCGCACATTTCGTTAAAGCTGTCAGGGATAGGAGTAGGAACAAAGCCTAGACCTTTCTCGAGGACCTTAGTTTCAGTAGGGGTGAGAGGTCTAGTGGAAAGGTTGACAATCAGACTCTCCTCCCTCTGGTTGTGCTCCTGGTCTCCACTGATGTTGATGTGGTTGGCTGGTCTTGCCACTGTACCCCTTTCTGGCCTCCCCCCCATCGCCCTCTTCCTCTGCCCCAACCTCTGCCGTGAAAAGGAGGGTTAATTGGAAAGAACTGTGGTGGTCCCTGGGGATAGAAGGGGTATTGCCAGGGTGGCATCATTTGTGGTGGTCCCTGAAACATTTGACCCTGGTTGAAACCTTGGTTCCAATTCGGACGGCGCTGATTGCGGTTGTTGTTGGGGGGGTACCCACCGCTGGAATCACTGCCGGACGAGCCCCTCCGGCTACCATTATCTGAACTTTCATCCGAGGAGTAGCCGTTTTTCTTATTTGTGTATCCTTCCTTGAGATAGGGGTACACCTTCTCTTTATCAAATTTGGCCACATCCTTCTGGAGTTTAGTCATCTTTTGTTTGAGTAAAAACTCTTGGTTCTCGGAAATCTCTTGATTAATTTCTGCTAATTTGGTGGTAAAGGGAGTCTCCGCCTCCGGGCCGCAAGCTCCGCCCCCAAGCCGGAAGCTCCGCCTCTGGCCAGAATTAAAGGCCCGAGTTCGGACTTAGAGTTAGTAGTCTTAAATCTATTCTGTGAATACCGAAAGTAGTAAGTTTATTCTGTGAATCCCGAAAGTAGTAAGTTTACTCTGTGAATCCCGAAAGTAGTAACTGCATTCTGTGAATACCAAATAGTAGTAAGTTTAGGATTTAGTCTTAAGTTCATTCTGTGAATCGGGCCCAGAGGCAATAGTATTACATATCCAATTGAAACACTGAAAAACCTCAACATAGCTGGCTATTTATTATGATAGAAATAAACATCTTTGACGCATTATTAAAAGAGAAAATTATCTAGTCCAGTTTTGCACTTAAGAACATAAGCACATGGTTGAGTGTTATTGTCCCTGTGCGATTCAGGAACCAATGAAGCCAAACTCTTCTTATTACTTTACAGGCAAAATGTGTCCCTTATTTACTACATAAACTTGTTCAAACAATCTGAAGGATTATTCCTAATAGTTCTGTAGTTGATTTCTCTCATCACCACGGACCACTTAGAAAAAGGGATGGAGATGTCTAATATATCCTGCTTGGCAGACGTTACTCTTATGGTGTGAAAAACGACCCTACTGCCATTATTGACTTTCAAGAATTCTTCATTCTTGCAACACGTTCCTCTTCATTTGGTCAAGCAAAAGGTGGGATTTACATTTTTCTATTACTAGAACTAGATGCCAAGCCTCAAGACATTGATCTTCAATTGCCAGGGCTTCTATGTATCAAAATTCATTTACAGATGTCAATTATTTTATTCAATATATACCAGAGTACAAAGACATTGATCAAAACAACCCAGATTACTTTCTTCTCGGAAATAATTAAAACTGTAACACAACAATATCCAACATTCATTCTAATTATCTCAGGGGACCTTAATATGCACAAGGTCATTAGAAATCCTTTAGATAATTCAGATAGTGACATAATACAGTTGAGCTGTGCACAATTGCAAAAATATGGATAGTAATATTGCAAGAACACCGACTGCTTAATTAAAAAAGTGTAGCAACTTATAAAAATTCAAAGCACCATTCTATACTTGATTACACTATCATTTCAAGGGACTTGGTGTCTGAAATTGATGGATATGATGTTATTCCTAGATTGTAAAGCAATCATAATCCTCAAATCATTATACTGGCGCTAGCAGCACATTATCAACCAAAGTCCAATAATTTAAAACAAATGCTGACTGCTTTTAATTTGAAAAGGATTATATGAAATCAACAAAACAACCGGAAAAACTGAAATTTGGGGAGGATCAAATAGACTAGGCCCATTAAGAATTTCAAAATGGAAAATCAATTACAGATACGTGGTCTTATTTATGTTCATCCTTAATAAGAACATTTCCAGCAACATCCTCAGCTAGGGCAAACTCCATTTAAATCACTTATAACAGATGGTACTCTCATAAGCTCTATTTACAAAAGAAGGTTCTCAGCAAATTAGTAAGGGCAGTATATAAACAAACAAATCCAAAGTCCAGTCATGACAGAAAGCATTCTTTCAAGTTTTAAGTAGAACATGCAAACAGGAGAACTGGGAGGCCAAAAAGGCTTACCATTAGCAAATATGGTCAAGACTACATTATGCTTGCAAAACAAACAATATTCAAGCCTTTTGGAGAACCATTAACGATTTGCAAAAAAGTTGCAGGAGGGCAAATAGTCAAAATATTTCAGAATCAAGCTGGGGCATTTTAATCTCTGGTCTGTATGGGGCCTGCACTAAAAAACACACTGAAAAATCTTTCCAGAGAACATGATAACCACCTCAAGTGACATAAACTATCAACCCTATGGGAAGTGAAAGTCCTTATAAAGAAAGGCTATTAACGAATAGGCATAATAAATGAGGAAATGATACCAACTATAGAAGAAATTAGATCAAATAGGCATCCCCAATTAAGGGGTCCATTAGGATGGCGGGCGGACTTAGTCCGCCCACCATCTTATCGGGACTAGGGACCGCCCACCATAAAAGCGGGGGTCCCGTGTGTGGCATTAGGATGCGGCCACCACAGTGGCGGCCGCATCCTGCATTCATAACATTGTGGCGGGCGGTGCACTCTGCACCGCCCGCCACAATGCCATGAATGCATGCACGCATTTGCATACACAATGCGGCAGGCACTGCGCTGTGCCTACCGCATTGCATATGAAAATGCAGGGGGGTACCACAGGTACCCCCCGTGTGCACCCCCCACCTCTCCTTCACTTTGGGGGCCCGCAGGGGGCCCCCAAAGTGAAGACCGCATGCCTTTCCGTGGCGGCATTGCCACCACGGAAAGGCATCACTTACACCACATAATAATATGGCTGGCGGTGTCTGTTAGACACCGCCATCTTATTATTCCTTTTCCGCCCCGACCGCAAGGTGACCAGGGAGGAAAAGCGGCGGACGGTCCTTCCGTCCGCCGCGGTTTCCCCCGCCATACTAAGATGGCGGGGGGAATTCTGGACAAGATGTCGTGCGGATTGCCTCCGCCAGGCCGGCGGTGGCTACCGCCAGCCTGGCGGAGGCAATCCGCCCGACATCGTAATGGGCCCTTAAGTTTTTAAAGCAAACCCTGATCTGTTGGCAAGAGTATTGACTCTGTTATTTGGAGAGGTAGTAGCAACAAAAGCGGTTCTAGAATCATGGCAAGGGAGTATTTTACATCCTATATACTCCAGATAATACAGCTAACTATAGTCTTGTAGCAGATGTGGAGACGAAGGCACTTGCATATTGTCTGCATAAGACCTCGAAGAATGGTGCAACATCGTCAAATATTATAATTATACCAGTATATCAATCAGGATTCTGGAGTGGACAGTCAACAATTACAAATCTACAATCCCTCACACTGATGGTGGAGAGGACAATATATAAAAATCAGAAGTTATACATTTGATTTGTCGATCTGAAAGCTGCTTTTGATACTGTCCCTCGTAACTTGATATGGTGAAACTTGGCAGCATGGGAAGTACCGCAGAAATTACTAGATATGATAATACTCCTATATACAAACACTTGGGTCCAGGTAAAATTGGCGGACGGCAGCCGTTTGACGCGATGTTTTGAAACATCAATCAGTTTAAATCAAGGCTGCGTACTAGCATCATGTCTTTTTTTATCTATTAAGGCTGATCTGCCTCTCCAGCTGCAAAACCTTAATGCTCATTCCCCTAATCTTTTAGGCTGTAAGATAAAATATTTACAATATGCTAACAATACTACTAAGTCATACGCCAATAGTTTTACAATGTCTTGTAACATCTTTTAATAATTATATAATTTTAAACCAATTACAAATGAATATAAAGAAAAACAAAAATCAAGTCAATAGGCTGATCTAAATCACGACCATGAGAGTGGAAAGTTAGTGGAACAGTGGTTGGATCGGTGAAGTATTATAAGTATCTAGGAATTACATTTGATGATAGAGTGTCTTTTAAACATAATTTTAATAATTTAGTGGCAAAACAAGTTCACTTACATTTGCTTTCAAAACTCTGCGTGATAAGCTTCTATTGCCCAGCTATGAACACAAAGGGGTCGATTCCGATTCGGGAAAAAACGCTCCGAATATCCGTACGAAGCGTTTTTCCCATACGAATCGTACCCTGCAACGTCCCCCGCACGTACGACGAAATACGATTTGTACCGAGAGCTGGAATCCGTACGAATCTTACAGAGACCGTATGAATCAAATCCCCGAATGAATCTCCCTCAGAACCCACTGTACGCGACATCCGTACGGTTCGCGGCAGGTTTTTCCGACCCAGCAAGTACGATCCATGTCGGGTACGCACCGTACAACGCTTTTTCTACGGGAGCCGAAAACATCCGGAGAAGCAGAGTTCGCCTCGAAAGAGGTTCGGAACGTCCCCCCTGGATACGGTCCGTACACCCCATGATCGCAGGGGTACACACCGTACCCCTGCGATCATGGGGTGTACGCACCGTACCCCGGGATCATGGGGTGTACGCACCGTACCCCCAGGGTCGCTAGGGTGTACGGTGCGTACACCCTGCGATCGCGGGGTACGCGGGGGTACGCGGGGGTACGCTGTAAAACACTATGTCTGACAACAGGTTGAAAAAGTGGAAACCATTTTGAATTTCAGTGTCATCTGCAAAGAAAGGAGAGGCACTCTTTGTAGGGCCAGTCTAGTAAATAATGGATTTTCATACTATGTTTCACAAGGAGAGCCATAAATGTAATCAAATAATCACCTCTAAATCTACAGTGTTGACTAGTGAGGCGGAATCAGTATTGCAAGGCTTGTAAACTGTAATATGTTTAGACAATGTCCTGGTCTGTCTGGTCTGCTCACAAATTGATACTTAATATGTAAGTCTGAGAGCATTGCTGTCGCAGAGAAAGAGTTGAAAACCAGGTACTGTTTTTTAGCAAGAAGTTTTTACTTTGAGAGGCGCTTTTGATAGCACAGTACAGGAACAGCCAAAGAATATCTCTCATTACATCTGAGCCTCCAACTTAATGCATTTATTGACCACACTTCTCTTGCTACATTCATTTATGAGGATTTGAAAATGTGTAGAAAGGTGTGTGCCACAGGACAGGATGCTTATTCCCTGCAGAGCACCCGCAAGGACCCTGGGAAGTCTCATGGAGAAGTGTGGTAGCCATGAAAGTCTCAGGAGATGTGAGGTTTCCATGACGTTTTTGTGCTGCTACACTACTGTATTGGGCCTTTACTTGAAAAGATTCAAAAGCAGTTTGAGCTCAAATCACCCTTGCCAAATAATGCTCTAATTCCGAACTAAATGACAAGCGCCTGCCACCTTTCTTGCAGTGTCTGCACTGGGACTGAGCATGGTTTTGCACTGCAGAAGTGAGGCCCGACTACTGCTGCAGTGAGGCCTATAGCACTGCACTTGACATTCAGCTTTTAAAGGCACAACCTCAAGAGTAAACACAAAGGTTTGAGCTTTTTTTGGGGAGAAAAACTATCGCAATACCATATCTTGGAAGATGTTTCTTGACATACCTGCGATATGCATCCCCCACGCTGTTCACACCGTACACAGAGCCATCACTGCCCACTTCAATCATGGAGAGCTTGCCTTCCACTTGCTGCCAACTGGAACCACTGCAGGAACTTGGTGTTACAGAAGATCTGTAATAGATGTCATCAGCAGAGTTGACTCCCCAGCAGCCCAGAGGGCCACAGCTGTAGTACTTCAGCTTCCCATCAATATGGGACCATGGAAGCGTCGACCCATCATTGGTTGATACTGTTGCTTGGTCGTGAAGGCAAAAAATGTCATCATTCATGTTAGCACCAGAGATAAACTGGGCTCCACCTGCATCAATCTGCTTCAGGAGCCCTGGAAGTAAAATGAAGAACAAAATATGTGAGGACAACTGAAGATTAGGTGGACGGACCCCCACACCCCCCAACTAAACATTGACTGCATCAATTGGAATGCATTTGAGGTGGGTGACAATGTTAGACTATGGTGCTAGTGCAATGGCATACCTACCTCTCTGCCAGAGAAAGAATAGACTGGCTGACTTCCTTTCCCCCCTCCAACCTTTAAAGACATTTTCCTCTCCTCCAAAGTGGCTGGTATGTGTGTAGATTTGCTACACACTGCCCTGGAAATTGTTTCTGTAATGTGGGTTACGTTACAAAACTTTGTCTTTATCAAGATCCAATGGCATAAAAATCGCTATCAAGTAGGGCCTCAGATTTCTTGTGGGAGTCTGCAAATGATATACTGATCGTCTTTTTATCAATTGTTTGTATTTTAGATATCCCTGACGAAGGGAACAATTCCCGAAATGCCTTGGATATTTTAATATCGTGAATCGTGGAAACGTCGCACTCTCTTGTGTCATGATCACTATGAATGTATAAAATTATTTGAAGATTTAAGAGATAACAAGTGACAAGTAATAGATTAAGGAGTAATAAAATAGAAGAAGAAAAATTGGAATTTGATTCATACATATTTGGGGCTGTGCAGCTTGTATAGCGACCGACCCCGGTTCCCTTTGATTGTTTGTACTTTCAAGCTCACTGGGCAAAGCGCTATCAAGTTGGCACGCCACCGTAATTTGAAGAAATTGAGTAATTAAGACCAGAAGAACACATTGAGAACGTTGGTGTGCATTCCACCACTTACATTGATTCACAGGGAATCTGCAAATAACATATCTCAAACAATTCAAAATCTTAGATTATTTTCGAAAATCTAATAATTACTAACATTCCTCAGAAACAAAAGTTACATATGCACAAATATGCAAAGATCAGAGTCCATATTAAGAATTTGAATTGCAGATGATTTCCATCACATATTTTCAGGGGCGGCTCCTCCACTAGGGCGGAGGAGCGCAATAACTACCATTTTATGTTTCTGCTTCTTGCACTGCGAGAAATTAGAAGGGTTTGGTTGATGGGGCTGCTCTGCGAGCAGGGCTGGGCAGGGGAGGAGTGGTGTGCCAACCCCTGAGTGAGCATGACTGGTTGGGTTGGCCTTCGGGGACCGCCCAAACCAGTCATGCGCACGCTGCCCTTTCGCCATGGAGGCTGCAATGCAGCCTGCATGGAGAAAATGGCCTCCCCATAAGCCCCTCGCTGGGCGGCGTCGCCAGCTACCGGTTCCTGCCAGAGGCAGGAGAGCAGGAATCAGAGCCGGAGCTGAGAAAATACGGGTCCTGACCAACAGACAGGTACTTTTTATATTAATTATTAAATATACACCCTCCCTGCGCTAGCCCCCGAGCCCCACCCACGAATAATGCCGGCAGAGACTGCATATTTCCAAAGATTCTGAAAGAGTTACAGCAAGCCCCAAATGTCTTCACTACAAATGGCCACTTAATGCAGATAATGTTAATTTCGGAGGTAGGGAAAATATAGTCCATTTCCCGGGTCACTCATATGAGGGCCGTAAAGGCCAGCTATATTCCCTCTGTTCATATAATATTTGGTAAATGGGCAGCCAGTGGCTTGGGCAGTTAATAAAAAGAGATTAACCACCTCCACCCCCCTCCCCTCCACCCCCCAGCAATTTCATCATGAGTGTACCAGCCACTTTTGCAAGAAGGGCATGCTCTTTAGCCAGGCCCTGTACTCTACTCTCCTGGAATGAGTTGGCATGGCGTTCAACCATGGCTAGCATTATCTGTCATATGTCAGGTCATGATCAGTGAATTGGGTGAGAGGAGAGGATGAGTTATAGTTCCCTTACTGGTGCATTTCAGTATTTTTTAAACTTTGATTCATAACAATACTGTCCCTTAAACTGAAGATATTTTTAGAGTAATTTCGACTTTTTTAACCAATGCTATTTGTCTTCTAATTACTTTACCATGCACGTTACTTAACAAAGTTCTTTCAGTGAAATGTTGGGGATCCATAAAAATATATTTGATCGTTTGGCTGTAAGATTTGTTCACTGGATGCACTGAGTGGTCCTTCGGCAATGTGGAGTTTCACTGTGAACTTAAATGTTTTAATTATTGGCTCTGATATTGGATATCAATAACAACTGCAGCTTAGCCATAAACACATGTTTAAAAATGTTAAATTCGAAAATTGATTGACAGCAGTTTTTTGTTACAGGTTTAATCTGTTTACTAGTTTTTAGATATTTCTGTTATAAAAGAGTGATGGGGGGGCTCAGAGCTGTATCTGGCTCATTAACTTGAGTTCTCTCCTCAGATCAGGATCCTCAGAGAATTTGACTGATGGTAATTTTGAAAATTAAATTTAACTGATTGGATGAGGGAACATTTTTCTCTTTGTACTACAGAGGATATGCAAATTCTTACACTTCGATTCGCTGACTGCAAGTACAAATATTTATTGCCACATCCATTACCAGATGCCAGACACCGAACCTGCATCCTGAAAAAAGTGCCATGATGGATATGGGGAACAAAGCGATACAAAAGAGAATGATGGACGGAGCGTTTGAACAAATCAAACACTCACCCCCAGTCAACTGATCTGGGTTTAATCCATCACCATTCTTTAGTTCACTCAGCCACCCCAGTTCAGACATGGCTATATGCAAATCAGTCTGACCCTGTGTCTTATGGGAACAGTCCAGCCCGAACTGCCAAGCCATGTCTTCCCTGGACCGGAAACAAGCATCCTGGGACCGGTTTCGGATTCATAATCCTCATCAGCCAGGCTATCTTGAATCCAGTGGCCAAGTGAACAAGGGACTCACGTCTGAGCATACCCTGCCACACTTAGGGCGAACAAAGCGATACAAAAGAGAATGATGGACGGAGCGTTTGAACAAATCAAACACTCACCCCCAGTCAACTGATCTGGGTTTAATCCATCACCATTCTTTAGTTCACTCAGCCACCCCAGTTCAGACATGGCTATATGCAAATCAGTCTGACCCTGTGTCTTATGGGAACAGTCCAGCCCGAACTGCCAAGCCATGTCTTCCCTGGACCGGAAACAAGCATCCTGGGACCGGTTTCGGATTCATAATCCTCATCAGCCAGGCTATCTTGAATCCAGTGGCCAAGTGAACAAGGGACTCACGTCTGAGCATACCCTGCCACACTTAGGGCGAACAAAGCGATACAAAAGAGAATGATGGACGGAGCGTTTGAACAAATCAAACACTCACCCCCAGTCAACTGATCTGGGTTTAATCCATCACCCATCATTCTCTTTTGTATCGCTTTGTTCGCCCTAAGTGTGGCAGGGTATGCTCAGACGTGAGTCCCTTGTTCACTTGGCCACTGGATTCAAGATAGCCTGGCTGATGAGGATTATGAATCCGAAACCGGTCCCAGGATGCTTGTTTCCGGTCCAGGGAAGACATGGCTTGGCAGTTCGGGCTGGACTGTTCCCATAAGGCACAGGGTCAGACTGATTTGCATATAGCCATGTCTGAACTGGGGTGGCTGAGTGAACTAAAGAATGGTGATGGATTAAACCCAGATCAGTTGACTGGGGGTGAGTGTTTGATTTGTTCAAACGCACCGTCCATCATTCTCTTTTGTATCGCATGATGGATATGGGGAGCATAGTAGCATCTCCTCACCCAAAGGAGGATGTTTTAGGGATTGATGCGGGCAAATCCAGCTCATAAAAATAAAATAAAAAAACTGTTTTCTCTTGGAATTCACAGATTCTGTAAACAAGTTGTATTAAATTTGTGAATGCTGATTTTTAAGTCAATGTAGCCAAAGGGCATATACATCTGGTTGGAGGGGAAAAGGTCTGGCACAGGGCCAGTTGCTGCCAACCCTTGTTACACAGCGTAAGGTTGCACAGTGTATTGGCCACACCCTGTGGACAACCACTGCTGCGTCAATTAAAGACAGTGTTCAGGTGTGGCTGGCCAAATAGAAGGTTGCCTGCAGGGACTGGCTACAGCCAGAGGCTGCAAATAGCCGAGGTTGGCAGCAGGACAGGTTCAGAGGGAAGGATCTGTAGCAAACTCCACTGCACATGGCCTTTCACCATGCATAAAGGTATGTTAGCCACACACTGGGTATGCTGCAAGGTCTAGCCATAGGCCAAGCACTATGGTCAATTCCATCGTTTATGGCAAAAGACCATGTGCAGCTGTAGTTGGCTGCTCAGTGGGTTGGCCAGGCCATGAGCCCATCCTGTTGCTCACTGCTGAAGGCCATGGACCGCAGTGGCTGAGTGCACAGGTGTTGAGTGTAGTGGCACATTGATAAGTGATGTCAACAGTGATTGCCACAGATAATGACATTTATCATGTCATCTTTGACAGCAGTGAGGTCATGAACAGTCATTGAGGAAGTTAATATTTGCACAGTAAGACACAATTAGCCAATTACCGCCGTTTCTTTATGTTTTGTAACCATATTTTTTTTAACTGTGGTTTTGAGTGGAGATTTATGTTTTTGTAAACATGCATTAATATTCTTACATAAACATCTATACAGACACACATATATATATCATTTCTGATGTATATTTTTACATGCAAATTCCTCACCTGTAGAATTTTCCAAGGCGCTAGACTGCTTCCGGGAACTTCAAAGCTTTACCATCACCAGCAGGTGATGCTGGCTTTGTGTCAACGCCAGAAATGGCAGCAGATGACCTCACCGAAGTCATATAGCGTCCACCCCGGCACAAAACATCAGTTCCCTTTTTTACCGCGCCTTCAACGTGGATCAGGAGCTCACTAATCAGAGCTGCGAATTTTCTTCACAGAGAAAAATAATTGCAGTACAATGTCCAAACACTCAAGTTGTAAGCCCTATAGGGACGGGGAGGGTACAGATATCAATTACTGAACCCCCCTCAAATTGACTCTGGTGCCTTCAGTCAGATCACGACTTGTGCTCCTGTGAATCCTGTAGAAGCTGCACCCTAAGACCATCAAAGAGTGTAAGGCCAAGCTTTTTATGGCTCAGGCCAAAGACGACAGGTGTAGTTGACGACAGGTGTCGTTGTCATCAGTCCAGCCCTTGCTCCAGCTCCCCTATATAGTCTTCAGGTGTGTAGTCTAGAACATCTTTGACCATTAGGGCACTCCTCAGGTGGACTTTTTGCCTCCTCATAAAACTGTCTTTGCCAGACGTTCTGTGCCCTCCAGTATCAGTTGAGAGGAGTGTATCAAGAAAATGTATTTCTTTCACTTCGGGCTGCGATAGTTACCATTCACTTCACCGCACTGCTTCCATACGCATGTGTATCCTGACGGGGCAACAGAGGTCAAGATGGCCGCCACGTTAGCATTCACGAACAGCAGACCTAACATGGCCATGTGACATCGTCAGGTGGTGTCCCCGCAATCCATTTAAGCAGGGAACACTGGCCGCCGCTCACTTGACCGCGTGTTGGTGAGAGACACTTGAGAATACAGGTAAGGAGACTATGACTGTTGTTGCAATGGGGGTAGGCAGGAGAATGTAGTTTTGCACCGCTGAGCGCTTAGTTTCTTTTAAAAAAAAAAATATTTTTTATTGGTTTTCACTTTAATTGTAGTTACATACATAATCCATTCGACAGTTTGGCTATTTATACAGCAGATTAGCAACCCTAGGGAGAAAACATCAATTACAATCAGAGCAAAGTCATGTGTCGCTCTCCAGTGCGTTGCAATTCCATTTCTACTGATGGGGAAATGCAGATGTCACTCTGGTAGGCATTCCACTTGCCCCACTTTCTGTGCCATTTCTTAGGACACCGTCATGCTTTAAACACTTATTTTTCTGCTATCATGCAGTTATCATATTCACTAACCCATAGTGTAAGTGAAGGTCTGTCCGCTACCCCCCACCGCCTTGCAATCTCCCGTTTAACTAGAGTGTATTCCAGTGTTGCCATTTGTTGTTCTACCTCCCTGAGGTCAGTCTGTTCCCACATGTTAAGGAGCCCCAATCTTGTAGTATGGGTGAGTTTCTTTCCCAGGGCTTCACAAATATGACCCGTGGCCACCTCCCATAATGGTCGTACCCCCGGGCATTCCCAGATCATATGATAAAAGGTTGCATCTTGTTGGCAGCCCTGAAGACAGAGCAAACTCATCCTTGAGCCTATTCTCACTAGTGTTAGTCCAGTCAGATAAGATCTCTGTAGTATTTTAAGTAAAATAAACCGGTAACGAAGGGTAATGGCGGCCTCCCAGGGGGACATTAGTGCCGCCTGCCTGTCTTCATCATCAATGGGCCCGAGGTCCACCTGCCACTTCTCCCGAAGTTTACAGAACGTATCAGGTAGATTGTTACATAGCTTTTTATATGTTAATGATATGGCTTTGGTGAACAACTGCCCATCTAGTAGTCAGTGCTCCAAGGGGGACAAATCTGGCGAGTCCGCCATATCTGGAAGAGCAGTGGTTCTGGTCTGTCGGATTTGCAGGTATCTAAATACCTCCCCTTGGGCCATGTCATATTTCTCTCTTAAGTCTTCAAATTTAAGGATTGCACCCCTCTGCACCAGCTCTCGTATAGTAGAGATCCCAATAGTATCCCACTTGTCAAACCCTGGTTGATGAAATAAAAGTTCCAGCTTTTGAGTAAACCACAGTGGCATGGCTTTGGTGAGGACATTTGACCAGCCAAGACATGAGGTTGCCAGGTGCCATATGGCCACTGTGTGGGCTGTGGGGCCGAGATATTGTCCTTTCCGAGCCCTGGAGTACAGTGCCCCCAAGTAGCCCGTGCGTCCCATTGGTATTTATCCAACATGTAGGCTGGATCAATTGGGGAGCGGTAAATCCAATGATTCACTACCACCTGCTGTGAAGCCCAGTAGTGAGCGCTTAGTTTCTAAGACCGTACATTGAGGGGTCATCTTTGGGAGTCCATGTGTGAACGATGTTTTATTAAAGGGAGAGGAGCAAGGAAACACAACCAGCTCTTCATGGAATACTTTTTTGGCAATGGAGACAAAGTGGTGCAGAATATGGCCCTATGCCAGTGGATCATCCTCTGCATCAAGACTTGCTCCCCTTTGACCAGAAAGAAGTCTCGAGAAGGGATTAGGGACCATCCCACCAGGGCCAAATCTAGCACTTTCACTCTTGCAAGAGGAGTGCAAATTGCAGAGATATGTAAGACAGTTATGTGGACATCTACACTCTTTCTCCAAATATTATTGCCTGGATTGGGAAGTGCGCAAGGACTGCCACTTTACCAGGCCTGTCTTACAAGACTAAGAAAAAACAAAGGTGGTGATGGAGCGAGCGTTGACAATACAAACACTCACCCCCAGTCAACTGATCTGGGTTTAATCTATCACCGTTCTTTAGCTCACTCCGCCACCCCAGTTCAGACATGGCCATATGCAAAGCTTGTTTCCGGTCCAGGGAAGTCATGGCTTGGCAGTTCGGGCTGGACTGTTCCCATGAGGCACAGGGTCAGACTGATTTGCATATGGCCATGTCTGAACTGGGGTGGCAGAGTGGGCTAAAGAATGGTGATGGATTAAACCCAGATCTGTTGACTGGGTGTGAGTGTTTGATTGGTTCAGATGCTCCGTCCATCACCACCCCCTTTTGTACCACTTTGTTCGCCATAAGTTGGCAGGGTATCCTCAGACGTGAGTCCCTTGCTCACTTGGAGAAGTGTGGCTCACTGGTTAGAGCAGGCAGACCCTGAAGTAGAGGTCAGACCCGGGACCAGGGTTCAATTCCCGACGCGGCAGGGTCTCAAGCGCGAATGTCCACGGACTCGATAATTCTCGCTTCGGTGCCTGACCTAATCATGGGTTCACACTCTGCAACTCTGGGCATTAAGCTTGCTTAATTTCCACAACGGCCCCCCGCGGCGGGATGCCTGGCTTTCACCTTGGGGATGCCCTGTAGGGGCTATCTCACAGGGAAAAGCCAGGACGGGTTCCCAAGGCAAAGCGCTTAGAGACCCCTGGGTTATAAGCGCTATATAAATCCAAACATACATACATACATACATACTTTGCCACTGAATTCAAGCAAGCCGGGCTGAAGACGGCTGCAATGCCAGAAACCGGTCTTCGGAAGCTTGTTTCCGGTCCAGGGAAGGCATGGCTTGGCAGTTCGGGCTGGACTGTTCCCATGAGGCACAGGGTCAGACTGATTTGCATATGGCCATGTCTGAACTGGGGTGGCAGAGTGGCCTAAAGAATGGTGATGGATTAAACCCAGATCTGTTGACTGGGTGTGAGTGTTTGATTTGGTTCAGATGCTCCGTCCATCACCACCCCCTTTTGTACCACTTTGTTCGCCATAAGTTGGCAGGGTATGCTCAGACGTGAGTCCCTTGCTCACTTTGCCACTGGATTCAAGCAAGCCGGGCTAAAGACGGCTGTAATGCCAGAAAACGGTCCGCGGAAGCTTGTTTCCAGTCCAGGGAAGGCATGGCTTGGCAGTTCGGGCTGGACTGTTCCCATGAGGCACAGGGTCAGACTGATTTGCATATGGCCATGTCTGAACTGGGGTGGCAGAGTGGGCTAAAGAATGGTGATGGATTAAACCCAGATCTGTTGACTGGGTGTGAGCGTTTGATTGGTTCAGATGCTCCATCCATCACCACCCCCTTTTGTACCACTGTCTTACAGGACTGCCTTGTAAAACCATCCACCAGCTCCTCCTAAAGTAGGTTATATCATCGTAATCTAATCTAAAGGTGAGAAATCTGCAGATAGAAATATCCCTCAGAAGAAAAAGTTACTTACCTGGGGTAATGATATTTCTGGTGGATACTCTTTCTCCTTGCAAATTCATCACCTGTGTAGTTATCCCATGTGCCAGACTAGATCCGGAGCATTCAAAGTTCTCAAGCACAGTATGCTTCTGTGCAACCTCCATGCTCCACTGTCTTGCCCCTGTGCCACCATTTTTTAAAATATAACACACACATTCTGTCCAAGGGCATTTGAGCACTTTATGTGAGCACCAGTTACATATACACAACATCACACTAATTTCTTAGAGAAGGGTAGATTAAGTGATGTGCCTAGGACAAAAGAATATTGAGCCTACACCAGAACGTGTACCTGGTTCCAGTTCCGATGTTGGTAGCCCTGATCCTAAAGTCATGTCATTCACAGTGGCCTGAAGAACAAGCAGGTTAATTACGGGTGTAATGATAACCATACAAAGTTTATTGGAACAGTAGGCATTGTGTAGAAAAGGGAGGCAAGTGGCTGATTAATCACTGCACAAGGAAGGAATCAGTCATTTAACATGAGATGCCACAAAATGCCCATCATTGCTCTGGAGTTTCTTTTTTTACTGATGAGATGGCACCGTGGACTTACACCAGAGTTACCAGCAGACATAACACTGATTCAAACTAAGTAGCTGTCAGAATTGAGAAATGCTCAAGAGATGGCGTGCTAAGTTTAGTAAAGAAACTGAAAAACTGCAAGGCACCAGAAAGAAATGGAATAACTAACCAGGCAACCGAGATGCTCCCAAATACACAATGAATCATCTTGCTAAGATCATTACAAGTCCTAGATTTAATATCAACGGATCGACTGGAGTAGTGTTTCTGATTATAGCCAAGGCATTTTACAGGGTATGGCACGCAGGTCTACAAGCTCATTAAGATCGTTTGTCAGAGACCCAGTAAACCTGCTGGCTACCCGGCATAATGTGCCTTTCATGTTATGGTACGAGAGGAGTGTTCAACAGTACATCCTAATCTTGCTTGAGTGCCTCAGGGAGGGATCAATTCTCAGCCCATTTTTCTTCAATCTATTTACATATGATATTTCCAGACACTTAAAGAAGACAGACCTTTTTCTTTATACTGTTAATGTATCAGTCATCTCAGTCTTTTCAATGAAAAAGGAGTGGATAAGAACCTAGAAACATTCCTCATCAGAATCTCTGGAAGGTGTTTAGAATGGAGATGTTGTATTGATCTTACATTAAATTGGCTATTGTGGTTCGTGTATTGTTTATGTTTAGCTGAGAAATGTGCTTCATGGTTTCCTATTAAAATGTAGAATGTTTAGATTAATTCCTCTTTTGACTGCCTGGCTGAATGCAGATGCTGTCTGCCCTAATGAAGAGCTGTCAACTTCCTCCTGAATTTTATTTCTTTGCAACAATTGGCGACGTGTTGTAGAGATTTATCTGTCATCAAAGCGGCACATGAACAATACGATCTCTATTTATGGACTCAACTTCGATTTCCACGTGTGACTATGGTTGCCCGTGTATACCTTCAAGGAACCTTTTTGTGATAACAGTCGATGAACTAGTACAACTACTGAAGACTCACTCGCCTTTCATTTCCACCTTTGCCCATTTTGGGATCACTCGAGGACACAGAGTTACCGGCTTGAGTGCACGGTTTAATTGGCGAGTGAAGCATTTATAAGCGTGTCACCTTTCTCATGCTTGTGAGCATGGAGGGACCGGTTCAGGTGTACTACGTCCTGTGTCGGATGCGCTTTTTCATTGGATGATTGCTCAAGAGTACGGATCAAGTGTATCACGCGATCTGACTGCTGGAAACTGCGATCTATTCTATTTGATGTCCGTCTTCCGAGGAATAAACTGCAATTCTATTGCAAAAGTGATCTTATCTTCATTTTCACTGGACAATATTTCCTGCTTCTTGTTTTTGAAAAAAATGGATTCGTTGTACTAGGAAATAAGTTCATTGGGCATCATTTTACACTTGTTGTTAGGCTGTTGCTATTCCAACTCATTTACTTTGGCTTATATTTATCTGTGTGCCTGAAGGTTTTTCCTCTATTTCTTTGGAGAGTGAAATATACATCATGCAGTTTGAGCCTCCTGTGAAATTTTACAAAATAAGGGAGACCCTCCCATTTCATGGACAAGATGGAAGTTAAAATACTCCATTGTTACTCCATTGTTTAAGGTCTGATGGTTAAAGTGGTTTGTATGCTTAAAGATGCTAAAATATTTTCGATTTAAGATCTGACTAGCATCAAATTGAACTTACAGAACACTTGAAACTTTTGACTGCGTTACTTATGCCACATGGACTATATCAATTCAAAAGGATGCCATTTGGATTAGCTTCATTGTTCTAAAGGGCTATGTTCCACATTTCGAACAACTTTGTGAAGTGTTTCCAAGATTATATGTTGGTATTTTCAAAGGATGAACATTTGGAACATATTAATGAAGTATGTAGAAGGCTTCAAAAACATGGCCTGACTCTCAAGTGGTTAATATGCAAATTGTTCCACAATCCTGTGGATTAATTAGGCCATTCTTTGTCTGATGATGGAGTTGTGCCTAAAATATCTATTGTAGATGCTATCATCAATGCTTCTGCACCAGAAAATAAAGAACAACTCTTCTCATTCATGGGATATGTATTATAGTTAATTCATTACGAATTTTCCACCAAAATGGAACCTTTGTGGGAACTGACAAGGTAAATGTGGAATTTGTTTGGTCTGAAAAACAGCAACTGGCATTTCAGTGTTTTAAGAAAGATATTATGGAGGCACCAACATTGAAGCATTTCTGTTTATACAAAGAATGTATAATTACTGTGAATGCTAGCATGTATGGAGTTGGTTGTGTTATCACAGAGGTGTAGAAAAGAAGAGTGGAATGCAGCTTTTGCATCCAGGACCTTAAATGATACTCGGAGTAGGTATGCAGTGATTGATAAAGAGGTGTTGGCAATCCTATAGGCTATTGAAAATTTCAGAAATTACATGTGGGGAAGTGTATCCACATTAAAGGGCTGATTATGATGGCGGACGGACCTGAGTCCGTCCGCCACCATAGAGTAGGAGGGACCGTCCGTAGGGGCTGCGGCGGTCCCTCCGTGCAGATTAGGATGTGGCTGCCAGGGTGGCGGTCACATCCTCAATCTTTAACATTGCGGCGGGTGCAGCTTCAAGCTGCACCAGCCGCAATGTTAAAAATGCATGCACGGCATTTGCGTGCACAAAGCAGCAGGCACCGAGCAGTGCCTGCCGCTTTGTCCACGTAAATGCAGGGGGGTACCATAGGTACCCCCCATGTGCACCACCCACCCCCCCTTCACCCAGGGGGCCTGCAACGGGCCCCCGAAGTGAAGCTCCGTATGCTTTTCCACGGCGGAAAAGCCGCCGTGGAAAGCATACTTTGTACTCCATCCTAATATGGATGGCGGTGTCTGATAGACACTGCCAGCCATGTTAATGCTTTTCCACCGCGGTCGGAAGGCGACCGCAGCGGAAAAGCGGAGGACAGATTGTAAGACCCACCAGCGATCCTAATTTGGCGGTGGGTCTTTCAAGCCTCCGCGGCGGATTTCCCACATCCTCCGGGCCGGCGGTGGCTTCCGCCGGCCCGGTGGATGCGGGAAATCCGCCATCGTAATAGGCCCCTTAGGACAAAACACAAACCACTGGTGAACATATGTAAATGTAAATGTAAATGTAAATGTACAGGAATTTATATAGCGCAAATCACCAAGCGGTTTCTAAGCGCTTGCTTAGGGAACCCGTCCTGGTATTCCCCTGTGAGATAACCCCAGCAGGGTATCCACAAGGTGAAAGCCAGGCATCCCGCCGCGAGGGGCCGTTGTGGAGATTAAGCAAGCTATTGCCCAGAGTCGCAGAGTGTGAACCCGTGAATCGAGTAGGCACCGGAGCGAGAATTGTCGAGTCCATGGACATTTTAGAACTCAAGACCCCGCAGCACATGTTACAACCTGGTGGGGGCTGGAACACCACTGCACGCATGTGAAATGAGGGATACGTTATGGCAACAGGTAAGGAACAGTGGGGCATATTACCAACCAATAGAGATAATTTTTGTCTCTAACTTGTTTAGAGACAAAAATTATCGCCGCAAATCGGCGATTTTTAGCGCAGATGAACCTTGCTATTAGCAAGGTTTATCGCAAATGCGATAAAAAACGGCCGCAATGCATGAATATCGCTGAAAAGTCAGCGATATTCATGCATTATCGGGCAAATGCTCTTAGCCATGTTATCCACCTCCCATTGGATAACGTGGCTAAGAACTGCTCCTGGGCAAGTGTTAGCTTTTGGAGATATTCGCGCTTAGCGCGAATATCTCCAAAAGTTGGTAATAGGAGATAGCGATGTTAGCGACTGTTTTCAGTCGCTAACATCTTGGCACGCCCACTTTGCATGTCATTAGTGATAAATATCACTGACATGCAAAGCGGGGCCCAAGATGGTCACTATCTCCTATTAGCTGTTGCTAACTGGTGTTAGCGACAGCTTGGTAATAGGGAGATAATTTTATCTCCGCTTTCTTGGCTTTTAAAGCCAAAAAAGCGGAGATAAAGCCCCTTGATAATATGCCCCAGTGTGTCTTGGAATGTTGGCCTAAGGAGCTAATTTCTCTAGAGGGATTACCATTTTTGAAGGCTTCATGAGAATTGGATTTGGAAGGTGGATTAATATTCAAACAAGGTAAGTCTGTTGCTTTAGTTGATATGTGAAAAGTGATTTTGTGTCTGGCTCATGAGGAGCATATTCGTATGTCGGCTACGAAGAGGCATATCAGATCGTGTTTTTGGTGGCCCGGTATGTACAGGATGCCAGACAGGGTAGTAAGAGAGTGTGATCAATGTGTTAATGGTGAGAAAACCTTCAAGGTTAATCCTGCACCTTTGAAACCTGTTAAATGGCTGAAATTGCCTGGGAAATTTCTGGTCCATTTTCTTTTTTACCTCAAAAAGCTAGGGGGTATATTACCAAGCAATAGTGATAATTATCGCTATTGCTTGGTTAGAGATAAAAATTTACCGCAAAGCTGCGGCGATTTTTATCGCAAATAAACCTTGGTATTACCAAGGTTTATCGCAAATGCGATAAAAATCGCCGCAAAGCATGAATATCGCTGAAAAGTCCGCGATATTCATGCATTATCGAGCTAATGCTCTTAGCCATGTTATCCACCTCCCATTGGATAACATGGCTAAGAACTGCTCAGGGCAGGTGTTAGCTTTTGGAGATATTCGCGCTTAGCGCGAATATCTCCATAAGTTGGTAATAGGAGATAGCGATGTTAGCGACTGTTTCCAGTCGCTAACATCTTGGCACGCCCACTTTGCATGTCATTAGTGATAAATGTCACTGACATGCAAAGTGGGGCCCAAGATGGTCGCTATCTCCTACTAGCTGTCGCTAACTGGTGTTAGCGACAGCTAGGTAATAGGGAGATAATTTTATCTCCGCTTTCTTGGCTTTTAATGCCAAAAAAGCGGAGATAAACCCCCTTGATAATATGCCCCTAGGTTTGCTTGAGTGATGATAGATTATCACTCCAAGTCACTGGAAGTAAAATGTATTAAGCAAAACACCACTCAAGTAGTAATTGTGGGGCATATTATCAAGGGGGTTTATCTCCGCTTTTTTGGCTTTAAAAGCCAAGAAAGCGGAGATAAAATAATCTCCCTATTACCAAGCTGTCGCTAACACGAGTTAGCGACAGCTAATAGGAGATAGCGACCATCTTGGGCCCCGCTTTGCATGTCAGTGATATTTATCACTAATGACATGCAAAGTGGGCGTGCCAAGATGTTAGTGACTGGAAACAGTCGCTAACATCGCTATCTCCTATTACCAACTTTTGGAGATATTCGCGCTAAGCGCGAATATCTCCAAAAGCTAACACCTGCCCTGAGCAGTTCTTAGCCATGTTATCCAATGGGAGGTGGATAACATGGCTAAGAGCATTTGCTCGATAATGCATGAATATCGCTGACTTTTCAGCGATATTCATGCATTGCGGTCGTTTTTTATCGCATTTGCGATAAACCTTGCTAATAGCAACGTTTATCTGCGATAAAAATCGCCGATTTGCGGCGATAATTTTTGTCTCTAAACAAGTTAGAGACAAAAATTATCTCTATTGGTTGGTAATATGCCCCTGAGTTTTTTAAGGAGACTGTTGCTAGAGAAGGATAACCTGATGTTTTAATTACAGAAAATGTAACTCAGCTTAAGTCGCGAGCAATGGAAAGATTTCTCAAACCGTGTGGAATACGGCATGCCACTAACACGTAACATGAACCTCACAGTAATGTATTAGTAGAGAGAGTCAACCATGTTTTAAAGGACTATGTGGTAGAGGCACGTAAGAGTGGTTGTTAATGGTGGAATGCACTAAGGTAAAAATTGTAGATGTATCGCATTACACCTCATTTTGTTATGGAAGTGAGTCCATTAAAGTTACTTAAAGGAAGAGATCCAGTTTCCAAGTTTTGTCCATCTTGGTTCAGGAAAATATGTGGTAATAGCAGACATAGTATTATGTGGATAGTGTGAGCAGGAGAGTCAAAGGGAAGCAGAGTAAGACTAAAAAAATGATATGAGGTCAAATGGAATATTAAAGAACCAATGGGAGATTGGGTGAGAATTCTCAAATCTGGTATAGTCCACAAAGTTGAGCCCAAGTATGGGAAGGTGATGAATGTCATTAGGGTTTACCAACAGCGTTGTTACACAAGATGGTAAAGTGTGGAACCCTAGAAGGGTTGTTAAAGGCAAACATATGGCAAATTTAGATAACATGGAATGTGAGCAGAGTTGTGATGAAAGTGACATATTTCTTCTAAAGGTTGGCAAAATTGTACCAGAGGGAAACGCTGTGAATGTTTCTGGTCATGAGGGTAGTAAAGTGGACACTGACTGGTGTTGAATTGACACACCAGAGTGTTGGTAGAAATGAAGTTTAGAAGATAGGAAAAAGGAGGTGTGCCTTTTTATCTATTGTTTGAATTGTTTTTAATTTTGCACTTGAGGTTTTATAGTACACCTTTCATATGTAAAATAGTATTTTTTCTATGTCTTGCTGTCAAACACGTATTTACACTGGTGATGATGGGTGGAGTTTATGCACTTGAAAACGGCTTTTGCCGAAATGCGTCAGTGCGTTAATCTTGGAAAAATAAGGACTTACTTGAACTCTCGCTACCGGGAGTGCCCATTGTTCTTACGGTCAGCTGACCAAAGATTGGGTCACATATATATATATATATATATATATATTGCTTAAAGTTCCCCGAGGGGAAATAAAAACGCACTCTCCCGTCTCAGTTTTGTGACAGCGATTTAATCACCAAATTGGGCGACAACTGCTTCTCATATATATATATATATATATATATATATATATATATATATATATATATATATATATATATATTAATTAGGTAGGTATAGTTCATAGCGATATCTAGAGTCGGAGTTCAGTACGTGTACTGAAATCTGTTCAATTAAAGCGCGAGCTGCATGCTGATTGGCTGTGAACTGTCTGTCAACATTCGAAACCAGGAAGTGTTGGCGGACATCTTGTGCCTCGCTAGAACCGAGTCACAAGAAAACAGTAAAACAAAGTTGAGAAATAAGGGAAGGGGGTAGGGTAGAGATATTCTGACCCTCTAGGCTTGCTCAGGGGGTCGTACATGGATGTTTAGGCTCTATTTTTATTTGATTTTTTAAAAGAAAAATCGTGGCGTACGCGTATGTAAATACCTACAATTACGAGCAGGAGCTGCATGCTGATTGGCTGTCAATACTCCAAACCAGGAAGTGTTGGCAGCCATGTTGTTTGTCGGGAGAGCAGAGTCACAAGAAAACAGTAAAACAAAGTTGAGAAATAAGGAAAGGGGGCAGGGTAGAAACATTCTGAGCCTATAGTCTTGGTCAGGGGGTGGTACATGGATCTTTAGGGTCAATTTTTATTTTTTTTAAATAAAAAATGGGGGCACTCGTGCAGTAAAAGGTGGAAAAGGTGAAAAAAAAAAGTAGAAGTCCGTTTTATTCATTAGGTCCCGGGGGGCAAATTACGGGGGCAATTTTTCTGCATAATGGGGACTTGTAAGGTGCTCCGAGCACTGGGGAACGGCACTTCTCTGGTTTTATTTTGAAGTATGCGGGGAGGGGTTACGGTCCTACTCCCCGCAGTCTTGGGGAGCGGCACCCCTCGGGTCTTTTTGGTCTTTTTAAAAAAAAAAAAATGTTTTGAGCTCTCCCTCCCTCTCTCACCGTACACGTCGCGGGGGACTCCACCTTTCTGGGCCAGTAATATGTAAAATGACCTTCCAGCTCCGGGTACCTGCATTGTGTGGAGTTTTTTATTAATGTTGGGAGGGTGGGCTTGATAATACATCCTTTTTAATTCCCATAGAAGCCCATGTTCTGGTGTTAACATGGGCTTCTATGGGAAATAACAAGGCCGTATTATGAAGCTCATTATCACCGTGTTATCTGCAGTTTCCTGCCAATAAAACAGCGATAATTTTAACACCGGTCCTTGATAATATGCACCTAAGTTTACTGGTCAAAAAAAAGAGCAATGGTCCATATTATCAACAAAAGGCGATACATCATCGTCGCTTTTAGCGGCGATAATGGGCTTGATAATATATCTTTGTGAATTACAATAGAAACCCAGGTTAATACTAGAACCTGGGCTGCTATGGGAATTTACAAGGGCCTATTATCAAGCCCATTATCGGCAGTTTCCTGCCAATAAAAGCGGCAATAATGTATCGCCCTTTACTGATAATATGGCACTGACGGGCATATTATCAAGGACCGGTGTTAAAATTATCGACGTTTTATGGGCAGGAAACTGACGATAAAACGCCGAAAATGTTCTTGATAATATGCCCTTGTTAATTCTCATAAAAGCCCATGTTCTGGTGTTAACATGGGCTTCTATGGGAATTAACAAGGGCGTATTATCAAGCCCAGAAGCGGCCCCTGGAGGGAGTTGCGGTGAGACAGGCGGAGCGGGGGAGGGGCAGGGTGGGGGGTGATAAACAACGTAATCTGGATGATTGTAGGTAAGTAAACAATTTAATTAATAAAACGAATTTCGGGCCACATTATCAACAACATAAGGCGATACATTATCGCCGCTTTTATCGGAAGGAAACTGCCGATAAAGCGGCGATAATGGTCTTGATAATATGCCCTTGTGAATTTCCATAGCAGCCCAGGTTAACACCAGAACCTGGGCTGCTGTGGGAATTTACAAGGGCCTATTATCAAGCCCATTATTGGCGCTTTATCGGCAGTTTTCTGTTGATAAAAGCGGCGATAATGTTTTGCCTTATATGGAGATCCGATTCAGCTGTGTGTCTTATTGTGCGAGGTTAGGCAATGCTTACATGATTACAGTAACTGAGCATGTGGTTTGATTAAAAAAAAGTTGTGTTAATTCCTCTGCATGGGAAGCTAGAGTTTTTCCATCTGGCTGTCAATTTCGACCTTAAAAGCAGAGTCAACCAAATGAGTCGTATAAGAGCGCTATTGTCTCAAAAAGAGGTCGCTCTTACATCTGCTAGAGAAACATTTGTCCTTCATGTAGCAAACACCCGCACAGAAATGTATGCTTTGTTAAATACAGATGCGCCGTGGAATTTAAGGGAGTTAATTTAGACTATCTTTAATGCTTGGAAATGTGAACTTGACTCTGGTTTTTAGTCTTGGAGTGTGCGTTTCTAAGTGGCACACGTTTATATCACGTGCTTTGATGAAGAAAGGGTGCCGTGGAGCTGAGGCTTTCACTCACACCCTGTTAAGTTAGCATGGGTTTATTAGAAGCTTACATGCTATTTTTGCTTTCCTGCTCTGCTTGGCACATGACACATACTTGTGATATTGTTTAGAGAAGGCTGAGTATTTTGTTTTATATGAGAATAATTTGGTATGCTAGATTTGTAAAGTGCCTCGCTAGTTTTGTGTGTATAGTGAGAGCATGGAACATCAAAGATATGTTGAATACTGTGTCTGTTCAGAATGATCCTCGGAAGTTCGAGCCATAATACATATGTAGTTGTGTCCACCTTTGATACTTGCGCTTTTCATAATGCATTGTGGAGGCAAAGTTACACACAGTTGGAGAACATTCATAACTTGATAGTTTGTGGAGCACTGAATGTGATCTATTACTGCTGAGTACCAGAGGTATGGGTCTGACCATGTAATCCTATGAGACTTTCTGTAGTTATAAACTAATCTCCTAGGTAGGGTGGGTGAAATGTAGGTATATTTTAAATTTGTTTACCTTTAGTATTATAGGATGCTTTTTCCGTTTGTATCTTATAGAATAGTAACAATGCTGACAACCTTGTTTGTGATTATATGTTTGGTTGTATTATCTAAGGTACTGTGCATGAGATTTTGGCGTTAGAAATAAGCATTTCAAAGTTGCACGTTTATTTATTTACATCTTGTATTGGACTGGTGTAAGACTATAATGAAAGAGTGCTATTGTTATTCACGTTACTTCATGTAATCTAAGTGGCATGTTCTGGGTTGACTAGTCATTGGTGTTTTTGTTGTAGGGCAGTGGTTCCCAAACTTTTGACTCCTGAGGACCCCCCATAGAGTCACCATTGGAAGCTGGGGACCCCCAAGCAATTTGTAGGATTTAAATTTCAAACATTAAAACCATAATTCGGAAAAAATTAACACATATGTGCACACAAAACAAATACTCAAATTACTAATGATTTTAGTGGCATATTTACAAGCCCCTATCATCATGGGAACATCACTTTCTGAGAGTTTTCTGTAGCGATAGGGGCTTTGCCTTATTTACAAGGCAACGTTAAGCCACTTAACGTGGCTTAACGGTCTCTTGTAAATAAGACTCCCTTTGACACAATACTTAGCGTGAAAGCGGTGGGCAGTGTGTGTTGTGGCGGGCGTTTCCTCTGCAAAACCCATTGATTTTGACGCTGCCGCCTATTTACAAGAGCAGCGTAAATGGGAAGCAGCACCAAAATTAAGGCCAGGGAAAACCTGGTCTTAAGTTGGCGAAACAATGAGAAATGCTTCATTTCTCCTCGTTTTTGTAAAACACCTTGGATTGTTTGTGTTCAGTGAGTCACTCATTGATGCATCTATACGCTAAGTAATATCCCTCACCGAACCACACAGGCACTCATACTGATACTCAAAGAACAAACTAATAACCCATATATACACTCATGTAGCTACTCACCAACCCATGCAGCCCCTTATAGACAAAGTGAGACACTGATACAGATATTTACATATTTAAACATTACTCGCTAATACATGTATTCACTAAGATACACTTAATAAGTCACTTATGCAATCACTTTTACAAAAGAGCATCCATTCAGACACTTATTTACCCATTTATTCTTCAATCGACGTTTAGATATAGATATATAAAACATATTTATTTTTCAGAAAGACATACATTCCCTGGATGATGTCATCAGTGATGTCATGAGTGATGTCACTGACCATGTCATGAGTGATGTAATATGTGATGTCATCAGCAGTGCATTGCGGGTGCGCGAGTTATAGTTAGCTGAACTAACTATAACGGGGGAATTTCAATGGTTTTGTATGAGAGAAATGTCCAGCTAACTATAACATGGGTGAAACCTATGGGTTTTTTCAGTGAATATATATATATATATATATATATATATATATATATATATATATATATATATATATATATATATATATATATACTTGCTCCCAACGATACACCAGCCTGCTGCACTCACGAGCGGGTGCTCCCTTAGGTGGGGGTGTGCCCATCCAATAGATTCCTGCTACAAAATCCAATACGCAGTCCTGCGAAATTAGAAACAGCACTCACAGGGGGGTACAAAGCCAAAGATTCTTTATTTGGCTACCAGCACACACAAGACGCGCTTCGGCGATGAGCCTTCGTCAATTGCAACTTGGAACGCGCCGCCATTATTTTTAAAACACATACAATGCAATCGTCACAGTGATGGCATAGACAGCGACAATGGACTACTCGTGGGCTACAATGAGCGCCATCTTAAGAGTACTTTTAGACAATGAAAAACGACAAAGATATATATCCCTCGCTTTTCCTGTTGTTATGGGTATGACAGCGTCAAATACATATTTGGCAAGCCACAAACCATTTGCTATAGCCCTGAATGGGCATATATCTTGTCCTCATATAATTTCGCCCTTGGATGGGCTTATGTTCTGCCACCACTTTTTACTGACATGATTACATACACACATACTAATTAAAAAAGGCAGTTTATGAAGCAAACCATGTTCTGATAAACCAAAATAAAAAAGATTTTTTAAGGTGAAAAGAAAAGAAGAAGAGAAGAAAAGAAAAGAGAACAAGGAAAAACATCAGAAGCACAAGACCAGTTCATTAGTTATTTCCAAAATTCAGTGATTTACAATATTTACACAGTATTAATATCCTAAATGGACTGCTAAATCCTCATGTATATTAAGTCCATAAGGACTCTTACTCTGTAGATCTATGATGTATCGTGACTCTAGCCGCCGTAATTTTTGTAGGCGATCACCCCCCCGAGGTAAGGGTGGGACACTATCTAGACAAAAGTAGGCCAACAGATCCCTGTTGCGACTATGTATTTTGTCAAAGTGTCGTGCCACAGGATATGACTCGTCTAAATTGCTGATGGCACGCATGTGCTCCAATATACGTAATTTTACGGGATTGATGGTACTCCCGACGTATCTTAGCCCACATGGGCACATCAGACAATAAATGGCATACGGTGTTGTGCATTGTTTCCATTTGTTAGTACTTTGAAGTCATATTTGAAGGATACCACCCATCTTTTAAATGTACTAGATGAGTTCACATGGAAACCAGGTTATTGCATGCTGGTGATGGACATCACCAGCTTATACACAAGTATTGCACACACAGATGGTCTACGGGCCATACACAGCTTCCTACAAACAAAAGGTGTGGAATACTATGAGCACAATAAAATGCTCATGGAATTTGTAACCTTTGGTCTACACAATAACATCTTTGTCTTTAAGGGACAACTGTACAAACAGCAGTCAGGTGTAGCCATGGGTTCTTGCTCCTCCCCCAGCTACGCGAATTTGAGCGTTGGCTGGTGGGAGGAACAAATAGCCTGGAATGACAGCAACAATACATGGAATGGGAAAATCAAATCATGGAATCGTTATATCGACGATCTGTTGATTATATTTGATGGAACAATAGAGGAAGCCAAAACCTATGTGGGTGTCTTAAATGAAAATAACGTAAATTTGAAATTCAGTGGTGAAATAAGTGACTCAGAGGTAAACTTTCTAGACTTGACCATTTTTGTGGAAGGGGATACATTGCATACAAAGCTGTATCGTAAGGCCACAGCAGGGAACTGTACATTACACGCAACAAGTCATCATCCAAAGAAACTTATTAAAAGTATTCCTTACGGAGAACTTTTAAGACTCAAAAGAAACTGCTCCACCGAAGCAGAGTTTGAAAAGGCAGCCAAACAATGCATGAATAGATTTAAGGTGAGGGGGTACAATGAGGGCGTGCTTAGACAAGCTCTAAATAAAGTCAAGAAAAGATCTAGATCAGACTTATTGAAACCTAAAGAGAGTAAAAAACAGAACTCCAAAACTTTCAGACTAATCACGACCTATTCACAGAATTCAGAACAGGTCCGAAAAATTCTGAAAAAGAATTGGAACATTTTACTAACGGACAATGTCATCAGGGAGGATTTACCGAATAATCCGCTGGTAACTTACCGTAAAGCAAGAGCTTTGAGAGATGATTTAGTGCATAGCCATCTCACGGTAAAATCTAATGCATCCAATAAAATACCTCTCAATGGTTTCTTTCCATGTGGCCGATGCAAGGCCTGCAAAATCAGCAAAAGGACCCTCAGTTATGAAATTCCAGGTTTAAAAACCCCTAAAAGCATCAAAAAGTTTCTGACATGCACAACACCGTATGCCATTTATTGTCTGATGTGCCCATGTGGGCTAAGATACGTCGGGAGTACCATCAATCCCGTAAAATTACGTATATTGGAGCACATGCGTGCCATCAGCAATTTAGACGAGTCATATCCTGTGGCACGACACTTTGACAAAATACATAGTCGCAACAGGGATCTGTTGGCCTACTTTTGTCTAGATAGTGTCCCACCCTTACCTCGGGGGGGTGATCGCCTACAAAAATTACGGCGGCTAGAGTCACGATACATCATAGATCTACAGAGTAAGAGTCCTTATGGACTTAATATACATGAGGATTTAGCAGTCCATTTAGGATATTAATACTGTGTAAATATTGTAAATCACTGAATTTTGGAAATAACTAATGAACTGGTCTTGTGCTTCTGATGTTTTTCCTTGTTCTCTTTTCTTCTCTTCTTCTTTTCTTTTCACCTTAAAAAATCTTTTTTATTTTGGTTTATCAGAACATGGTTTGCTTCATAAACTGCCTTTTTTAATTAGTATGTGTGTATGTAATCATGTCAGTAAAAAGTGGTGGCAGAACATAAGCCCATCCAAGGGCGAAATTATATGAGGACAAGATATATGCCCATTCAGGGCTATAGCAAATGGTTTGTGGCTTGCCAAATATGTATTTGACGCTGTCATACCCATAACAACAGGAAAAGCGAGGGATATATATCTTTGTCGTTTTTCATTGTCTAAAAGTACTCTTAAGATGGCGCTCATTGTAGCCCACGAGTAGTCCATTGTCGCTGTCTATGCCATCACTGTGACGATTGCATTGTATGTGTTTTAAAAATAATGGCGGCGCGTTCCAAGTTGCAATTGACGAAGGCTCATCGCCGAAACGCGTCTTGTGTGTGCTGGTAGCCAAATAAAGAATCTTTGGCTTTGTACCCCCCTGTGAGTGCTGTTTCTAATTTCGCAGGACTGCGTATTGGATTTTGTAGCAGGAATATATATATATATATATATATATATAATGGACATATTTTGCAGATAACTATAAAGCTGTTTTATATATATATATATTTTAAAATTAAAAGGCTTTATACTTGCTAAATACTTTAACATTGTAAAGGCATGCGTGGTGAAGGCATGCGTTGTAAAGGCTTGCGATGTAAAGACGCGGTTGTTGTAATGACCACATTGTTAAGGAATGTTTTGTAATGCCATGCATGGTTCTGTCATACAACTGTTACATTTTAGTAAGCAAAGCATCTTTGGTTAAGTGTGACAAGCCTATTAATGTTATATATGATTAACCATAATCGGAGTATTAGTCCTACGTAAAAGTTAGAGTGTCGGATATGAATCCAAAAAGATTTGATAAATACAAAGATATGTTGGGATATTGTGAGGGTTGCACAATTTATAGTGAAATTAAAATACTCAAGAAAATATGTTGCAAAGGTCAGAGCTTACATGGATTGAGAGACGTGGGTATGTTAGTGATTCTTTTAACTCCAGAACATCCATGTCTGTGTTTGCTGGAAATGTTGTTGAGAAATTTGATGACGTTCTTGTACTTCATGAGGTGTTCACTTACAGACTTGGTCACGTCAAAGATTTTGAACACAGGGTCATACTGTTCAACTTAATATAAAACATGAGATGTACTCGGAGAAATTTCATATATATGAGGTTGTCAAAAGGGTAATCTCTGTGAAGTGTGTTGGACCTATGGCTGTAGGCTAGACAAAATCAAAAGGATCCGCTGAACAAAAATATTTTGCCACTATTACACAAGAGTCATGAAATGTTTGCTGAGCTAAGTAGATCCAAGTATGTCATGTATAGTCCCTTAAAAACAGCTTATCCCAGATAACATCATGGTATGACCGTAGGGAAATGACTACCTTTATCAGTTGGTAAACATAAACTCAGTGAAATATGTCCACAGTGTAAATGTACATGTACATGTATTTATATAGCGCAAATCACCGACCCGGTATCTAAGCGCTTGCTTAGGGAACCCGTCCTGGTATTCCCCTGTGAGATACCCCGGCAGGGTATCCACAAGGTGAAAGCCAGGCATCCCGCTGCGAGGGGCCGTAGTGGAGATTAAGCAAGCTATTGCCCAGAGTCGCAGAGTGTGACCCCGTGAGTCGAGTAGGCACCGGAGCGAGAATTGTCGAGTCCGTGGAATTTTTGAGCCCGAGACCCGCCGAGGCGGGGAATCGAACCGTGGTCCACGGCCGATCTCAGCTTCTGGGTCTGCCGCCTCTAACCACTGAGCCACGCTTCTCCTCAGTGCGAATAACAGCTGCATGAGTAAGTCCTATTGATCTCTTTAGGTTCCTACTGATGTGCCTTTCCCAAAGTGGCCCTTTTTCCCCTTGCAAGACCTGTCCATAATGGCACTTTAAGAATGCAAAGGTAGCCTCGGCCTTGCAGACCCCTGTCTCTACCTTTGCTTGTAACTGCCAGGATTCATGGAGCAAATCGTGTGTCATGATTCTTGCTGAGGCTGGATTTCTGTAAACACTTGTAACAGACAGTCTGGGCTGTGCCTGATCAATACCTAGCCAATATAATATTTGGTCTGATATGTTTCCGTAAATATCCTCATGAAGTACGCCCTTCTCTATCCTTTTGTTATGGGAACTGCGTCTACTCAGGCAGCCCCAAATAAGTGACAAGATGACTTCAGGTAGTCCAGAATCCCAGCGTGCAGGTTCTCCACAAAATTCCTAAGCACTAATCAGCTGCACCAGCATTAGAAGCCTTGCACTGGTTACCGATTCATTGTGCCATTCATAAGAAAGGTTTGCAGCTAATTCAGCATCTGGTGACTCATTATACTCCGAGAAGGGTATCAAACTACTTCAGGTGCCAAGGATCAAGAGAGCAAGATGTGCAGGACGTTCCTTTACATATCTGGCACCCAAGCTCTGGAACGCTTTTCCAGCATATATTAGACTTGACCAGTCAGAGCTTATCTCAGAAAGCCTTTTGAAAACCTTCCTATTGTTATATTCCATATAGGTACCATAATATAGGCCCAGGTTACTTCATTACCATTCACCTATATTCTTCCCTACATTACACTTATAACGGTTTACAGAGACTGACCTTTACCTAGATCCAACACTGCATTCAGAACCATCTCCTGTATAATATCTATGTATAAAGTTCATGCCCGACGTCATCCTTAGGCCGACATAGTAATACAGCAAGGTAGGAACCCTGAGGAGACCTATGGGTATATATACATCACATCGTGCTAAGATAGGGAGAGGAGACCAGTACTTCCCGGCAGACACACTGACCAGAGACGTTGAGGTTTATGCATGCAGACACTCCAGCTCGCAGTGGTCTAACATCCCTCGCGTGGTGTCCAACTCGAGTCCAGGACAGGGTCCCACAGTCTCTCTCTTCAGGTAATGAGGTTGACTCTATCCTAGAGGGATTTTTGGCTTAAACACCTACAAACATGCCAGGTACACTTAGGTACATCTAGTTAGGGCAACATTGTAGGAGTACGCATCTATTTATTATCATGTATTTTACATACTTGTGTGTATTCATGATTACTGTAAGATGGTAGAGCTATACCATCTATTTACTTTCATAGTACTGCTAATCATTTATATCTTTTACTTCCTAACGGTTGTTGCAGCTCATATATTTTACACAAGAATGACAACTGTTCAATTAATACTTATTGAAAACGACCAGCCTGTTTATTCTGTGTACCTCTCTAAGACAGACTAAGTAAGCACGAGTGACTGAGCATAAAGTAGTATGGCTTTTCCAAGGTCGCGAGGGATCAGGGTTGTCATGTTCGATGTTGCCATGAACTACTCTCTCATTGGTAAGAGCAGATTCTAGTGGCCCTGTGAGCTAGCTGATACAAAAGGCCAACATACCCGGTAGGGGTTTTTCTAATCAGTCTGACACCAATACTACAGTGTATGCTATCCAACGTGCAGATCCTGTCCAGGTTTAATAGGAGCTGTATTAGACTATTCTGGGGTTTTTCAGGGCATTCAAGCAGTACTATTTGTTAATGCTTGTTACCAGGGCTGAGTAGACCAGTTGGGTACCAGGCGCTCTATACATTTCGAATAATAGAATAGAATTCGGATTTCGTGCAGCGTTCTTTTTGCCGACGGACACTTCACCATTTTCACTGCAGCTCATAGTTAAATAGTGCTGTGGTTGTAGGTGTAGAAATGCCTGTAGGAGAGCAGGGGTATGGTGGCACTCCCCACTAAAAAATATTAAAGCAAGAGGCAATCACGGTGGGGCAAACACCAGTATCCAGAGCGTGTTGGTGTTTTCAACGCAGTGAAATATCAGCAAATCGTACTAGTGAGTGGAAGCAGTCAGCTGTCCGTCAGGAAGGCTTGGGGCCTTTCAGCAAGTGGGTTGGGGCTGCTCCTAGAATGGACACTTTAAGAAATTGAAGGGCTGAGTGCACTGAGCCAATTAAACATTCAGGTGCAGACACCTGGTGGATTTCCTGGTGTCTTGCTAAGCCTCAGTGGCCTTGAGTGGAGGTAGAAGGAGCCTGACCACTCCCTTTGAGGTAGCTGCATTTTGATTACAACCAGTGAGCAAGGTTGGGCAGAAGAGACTTTTGTAAGTACCCTCCCAAAGTCCTACTGGTAAGAGGCAGCATAAGTTATAGACCACCGCTTATGTGCCTTGCTTGGGTGTTGCTAATGGAACCTTTGCCACTGTGACATCGATTCCATTATTTGCAGAAGACTGCTCTGGTACTCCGGGGTGCTTTAACAATGTCAGAAAAATCTGGGTGTATGAACCTCTTCCTTACAGCTAGAACTTTCAGTATGTTTCAATGCCAAGTACTCTGCCTGTAAAGAGCAGGTGTACCAGAAAAAGGAGGAACAGGGGGATACTCCACAGTTCATACGTGGTCTGTTTGATTGGTGGTGCCTGCAGAAGATTCATTAGGTCGTGCTTCAAGTGGGAAAGTTTTTATAGTTTCAGAGTTTTTGAGAACGTCAGGAGCAATGGAGATGGTGTAACACACAGATTGGAGATTCTGTGCCACACTTGAAGGAAGGCTGAAGATAACAGAAAGTGGCCTTTTAAAGTCACAGTGGGAAGGGAAGAGGCAAGACAGAACCCTGCTGGACCCAAAGGCTGTAAGGGTCTACACTAAACTGACTCCAACCACTGCAGGGTGATTCCACATGGCTAGTCTGTTTCATGTCATTCTCTGCCAATCAATCAAGGCTAGTGATGGAGCGGGGTTTAGTAGAGTGCAGAGACTACTCACTCCAGACAAGACAGTAAGTGAGTGGTGCATGCATTGTCACTCTTGTAGGGATATATTTCAGAGAAAGTAAAAGGGGTAGGTAGCACTGCATATCTTAGTCCTGGGAAGGGGTTATAGAACAGAATTAAAATGTATTGTTGCTCAAACAAGGGGCTTGTACCAGGATCTACACACTGTGCTGGCCATATTCTCTTATTTCTTGTCAGTTCTCACTGCTTTCCACATTATCGCTTGAGAAGCACTTTGCAGAAAAGTTTAGGACCTTACCTTTTTTTGCATAAAAGGTTGAGACCTTACCTTATCGGACTGTTCTGCTCCACTTTGTGTAAGAAAGTGCGTTGAGGCTTTGTAGGTTATGGGGATTCGCGAGACAGCCACCCATCTTAATTTAGTAATTCATTCAATAGCAGTAACCTTGACTTACACCTACCATCAGTCTGGGCCCAGTCTCCGCCCACTAGTTTGTAGATGTTGTTGTTTCTGTTCACGCCCCAGACTCCAGCAGCCCCCACTGAGACGTGCTTGAGAGCACCAGGGATCTGCGTCCAGCCGTTACTGTAGAAGGTGTAAATGTTGTCGTTTGCATTCACACCGAACACCTGTCCATTGCCGGTATCGATTTGTTTGAGAGCTCCGGGCACCTGCTGGCAGTTCAGTTGAACATTCTGACCTAGAAGTGAGAGTTTAAGAGACAAGAGTTTTAAATCAGGTTAATGCTGGGGATTTTATTGGAACATATGTGTAAGTCATTTATTAATGTTCTTTTTTGTGAAGGATCTTTGATTCAGTTTAATGTTCTTGGAAATTTCAAGGATGACAGATCTAAGTCCACCACTGCCACTGCCATTGGCTCCAGGGAGAGGTGGTCTTATGTTAATGGTAACTTACCCCAGTTTGCAAGGAGGCCATTATGGTTTGGTCAGGGAAGCCAGTGTGGATAAAATAGTGTCTTCGCAGCCAGGAGTCAGTTTTGTAGGGTCTCTGGGTAGTGTCTGTTTCTCTCTCTCTACCGCCTGACTCCACTGACGTGCAGTAGTTTATTTTACTCTAAAACGCAGAGATGTCCCTTACTCAGAAAACACGTTGGGTGAGAAGAAATGTTGGCAACCTCTGCTGCTGGTAAATAAAATGAGGTAGCAGATGTAGTGCTGTTGAAAGTTGGGCAACACCATATGTATGCTGCACATGGGGGAAAACCTGGTACACACCTGTGAGCGTAAATGTGATGGATGCGTCTGGCGTAGGGCCAGACTATTGCATGCATAGCCCGGTGAGACGAGCATAGGCAAGTTTAAGACCACCACCACAACCAGTGTGTGGGCGGGGCCAGGCCTCAGCTCATTACATCAGGGCAGTAACTTACCTCTGGACACAAACATTTCCACCTCTCCCCCAACTCACCTGAATCACCTTAGCTCTGCCGCACTGGTGCAAAGTTGTTGGTAGGGGACCGGGGAGCTGATGGAGCATTTTGGCAGGGGGTTGAGCAGGAGATGGAGGTGAAGGAAGGGGATTGGTGGGGTGTTGCACAGCTGATTTGTAAAAAAAAGCTTTTAAAAGCAACTTAAATGTCATCACTGGAACCAAGTTAGAGGGACCCTGATGTTTGCATAACCTGAAGACTGGCGCCCTGGGCATGTGTCCAGCTCGCCCCCTTGCTAAAGGCCAACCCCCTTTACACCTACTTTCTCCTAGTTATGTTTGACAAAATGTCTTTAGAAAAAAGAGGACCTCTCAGAGAATGAAGGGGGCAGTGATCATACTTTATCATACCTTCCATGTTTCACAGGTCCATGCGTAACTAGTTACTCCAGTCCCTTTTTTATTTATAATTCTGGGACTTGCAGTGTATTTGTGTCCCAGAATAAACCCAGGACCACAATTCCCACAATTCTCAGACAAAAAGGGAATTGGACTAAATAGTCAGGCTTGGAACTGGGAAACTTGGCAATGAGACTTTATGCCTATTCTTGTTAGTGTAAAATTCTCCAAATGCATCCTTAATTCAGAACAATTAAGTTTTCCAAGCCATGCTCTTCTAGTTCAGACTTTTGCTTTGCATTTTGGGACTTGTAGTCCTATTTATACTATTATAAATTCAGGAAAATAAGTTCCTGAGCAAGAAGGAAAAAATCTGACTGGATGAGCTCCTCACTCAAAACTTGGGAGCTTTGCTGTTAATTAATTTTCAGTATAACCCGTACATGTTGGATTTCTCCAAAAACGCCTAACAAGTGGTAATAATCGAGCATCCTGACACTTTATTGGGAATGTAATAGCACAACTTCATCTGCAGCTCTTAATGGTAAATTCATTAAAGTTTTGTGGATAAACAATGGAGGGACCTGGATTTTGGGAAGCTTTCATTCATAACATGATAGTCCGATACAAGAACTACAAGGCAACTGTTACAATAAATATCTCCTCTTCCTACTGCCCATTCACACATTGATGTAGACGATTGTGTCTGTACTCACCTTGTTTTTCTGAATTACATTAGCACCTTTATTATATGCGAATTCATCCAAACAAATTTATCAAAAGTAGGTATGTTTTAACGAAGTGTAATCGCGGTTGTGGTAGCAAACATTTGATCAGATACCTAAACCCAAGTTCTGGTGGCACCTGTGCTACACAGCCTTGGGGTAGGGGGGAATCAATCGGTGACTTAAAGTTAGGATTAAAATTTGATGCTACGGTAAAGGTCTATGCTGCAAATAAAGATAAAGAATTAAAAACATAAAACTACTAGTGGAGTGCAACATTTCATTCAAAGTCCTAGATGAAAACTGGAGAAAATATGGTCCTTAACTATAAGGTGTCCTTAATGTAAGCCACCTGGATAAAGCTAGAACACCCATTCTAAGCAGGATGTCTGGACCATCATCAAATTTCCTAACAGAGGACTTTTAGATGAACCAACATAGAGGCAAACTACTGCATGAGATCTTTGAATGTACACATATAAGTCTGTCGCCCTGTTTTTATGTAGTAGCACACTCACACATCCCACTTACAAAAAAAAGGACCAATAAACAATGTTTGATATTCTCCATGGACAGTGTTAAAAACAAAGGGCAATTTTGGAAGGATTTGGATTATGCTCTTTGTATAAAAGAGTGTGTCATCATATACTTTGCAATGAGAGGTAATACAATCGGCTCTAAATTCCAATTCTAGAGTGGATACTGGAATAACAAAACTGATTCTTAATACAGGGGGTCCTAAAATAGATAACCAGTCTAAAGAAGTCACGTAGGAAACCAATGAATGCCCAGAATTTAGGACTATAGGTCTCAAATGCTTATTACAGCACTTTTGAAAAATGCATATGACTTAGAAACATTAGACACTATGACACCTAGAGATGTGTCAAGAATGTGAACATGCAGACATTCAATAACTTTTTAATGATGAAGCGTTGTGCTGCATTCTAGATCACCAGTCCTCGAATATCTTACTAAAAAACAAAAATAAATTATTTCACTAGCGGTTACCACTCAAAAGAACTGAATGGTCATTATGTCTTAGCTGTTACTATTTATCTAGGGTGTTCCTTTATATGTGTTTCCCTGCATATATTATCTTGCTATTTGATGTGTGTACTCAATGTTAATAAGGCAAAACCTTTAGTAAGAGGATTTCAATACAAAATTCTGATTAGTTTTTTCAGGTCTCAATTGTAGTACATTTGTGCTCTTCTCCTTCAGGTTTAGCTTGTATCCCATCATTTTCTGCCCTTCTAAGAAGCCTCTTACCAGTAGCGCGTGGAAGCATATAAGGGAACATTGTCCCCCTTCCAGCCACATCTACCTGCACCTCACCCCATTCAGTCTGCATGTGGTTCCCATCAGGACTTAGCGACATGTCACCCACTAACCCCCACTGGCGGGGGTTGGACAACTACCTGCATGGAGTGGTGTGGCTCACTGGTTAGAGGTGGCAGACCCGTAAGCAGAAAACGGCCCGGGACCAGGGTTCAATTCCCGACGCGGCAGGGTCATGGACCAGGGTCAAAACGGACTCGATAATTCTCGCCTCGGTGCCTACTCTAACCAGGGAACACACTTGGCAACTCTGGGCATTAAGCTTGCCTAATCTCTACAATGGCCCCCCACAGACGCCGGGGATGCCTAGTTTCACCTTGGAGATACCCAGAAAGTGACCATCTCACAGGGAAAACCAGGACGGGTTCCCCAGTGGTCTTCAGCGCCAGGATTCTCCATGGAGTCGCAGTGAGCTTTACAAGTACACCCACATTTACAAGTACACCCACATCTTGTGTCGGAAGAGACTCAGTTCCAGGGTGGGCCTCACACACAAAAATAAAGAGATTATGAAATGAGATTGAGCTTTCAACTCTAGTTGTCCCCGGATGTAAGGCTGACTTCTGATTTCTCCATTCCAGAACACTTCAACTGGTGGTGCCAGGGAGATCCATATGGTCGATACCATCCACACTAGGTTGGAATCTTGGCTTCAAATTTACATACATCATAAAAAGATGTAGCCACGTATACTTTTGTGATGAACATATGTACCTTAGGCCTAGCTTCAAAAGTTAATGGAAGAGCCCCTTGGTGCTGGTAGTTGTCCCTCAGCACACAAGACTGGTGAAATCATGAAGGGACAACCCAGGGATGGTGCTGGATAGAAAGGCCCTCCTGGAACCTGGGGAAGAAGGATGGGCTAAATAGGAGGAAATCAGAAGAAAGGGCAAAAAAGGGAACTCTCTGAAACGTTAGGTAGTAGGCCAAGGTAAAAAAGAACTGGGGCAGCAAGAAGAAGGGCAAAGGGAGGTTCTCAACTTCTAAGTCAGGATTGATCAAAAAGAAGGGAAAGCCAGAGCAAAAAAGTATGGGTCAACAAAGGTGGTGAGATATAGTAAGGCCCTCATGGAGTTAGGGGCATACGGCTAGGGGCAGTGAGAAGGTGGACAAATGAATATTCAGTGCTGGCTGGGATGTGGTAATTTTGGGATGCTGACCTGTGGTTGCCTCCTGAGATCCTGGCTGCCAGAAAATGCCAGATCTTCAAAACTTCGCTCAAGAGAGTGATAGGTAGGGATCAGCAGGAACCAAATCAGAAAAAGAAGGCAATGAGACAATAAATGGGAAGCCGTTACAGAGAATGGACCAAGGATGGTGTCTGCAATAGTATGTGGAAGGGAGAAAGAAAGCACTTACAAAGTCCTTGTATTGTCTTTTAAACAGTGTCTCATTTTCACATTTTATAATTTCAGCTGTATAGAAAACCTTAAGGGCTAGAACAATGACAGCAGATGTGCTGGATACAGCCAGGATCCCAGGAAATCTGGAGCAGTCGTCTGTGACACCCAGAAGGCATTGTCCTATGGACACATGTCCTTAGTCAATGAATAACTCTTCCCAAATGCCTAGTGCACCTTTGACACTTTTAAGGGCTGAGGCATCACAGGTCACTAAGACTCTTGCAAACCTGTCAGTTGCCTAGGATTTTTGCAACTATGTGATCATGGAAAAAACAGACTTTCTGTTGTAATTGCAGGTTCCTGGACAAAATACCGTGGTAACTCTAATGGACATGTCACAGAACCTGTTTTACCATTGTTTCAGGGATAACCAACCAAGATCCTCTTGTTGTTAAGTCATTTAAATGACGTGTAAGCTCTCCTTGAAACCTTTTGATTCCTTAATGCTACAAGAGTGGTTCAACCAGCAGATCACTCCATTGTTGCATGTGGATGAGCTCAGGTGCAGTCTCTTGTGTGAAATCCTCTACAGCAGCCTTATGAGGTCAGCTATCAATATTGCCACATACTGACTTGCTTGATCAGCTGGCACAAAAATTAATTCTTCTCAAATCAAGGACTCAGATGTGGTACTTGCAAGTAGAACACTTGAGATATCAGTTATTTTTCGGCAATGCAGAAATGGTAGCCCTAAAATTACAAGCCTCATTGCGGACTGGTATTTTGGCTTTGGGCCTGCCAAAGTTAGAGAGGAGAGTTTGATGGTCACTGAGGACAGTAAGTACTTCACAAAATAAAAGCAGATACAAATTGTTACAAGCCTATACAACTGCTGGGTTTCTATTAAGATTGTGAGTAAATTGGTTCAGATTTGTGTCACACTGTCACTGACAACTAATTATGCCATGTCATTGGCATCTGAAATGTATACTTGGATCTCATACTATGTATTTTGTTTTGTTTCTTCATGAGGTCTCTCATTAGGGGTACAGATGAGCACAGAATTCCAAATTAACTTGCGATTACTAAAATATCATGCCCTACAATAGCTGTAGTGATGAAATGCCGCTTAGTGCAAGTGAGAAAGTGCCAGCCTGTAGTCTTCCAGATTGGGCACATGCCTTCTCATGAGGCTGAGCATCTGTAGATATCAGTGCTGATCGTGAAAATATGCATTTGGCCTAACTGAGCATGACGTTAGCGTCAGCAAACATCAAAGTCCATTTTCTTTCTGGGTCTTCCCAAATGTGAGAATGTCATAGCTGAAATTCATGCACTTGGGAATGCCCTGTAGTACTGTCCTCATTTCCTCTAGAAAGATCTCACCTGCTGCCAAATCATCAAAACGGAGAGCTTTTATCCATGCATAGGCCCTTGCAAGAAGCATAGGCCATGTGGTATTGTGATAACTTCTCCTGATCCAGCGAATGATAGCCCACTTTAAGGTAACTTTTTGAGAAGAATACTTCATTATGTTGGTAACCTATGTCTTGAAATACGAGGTGCCAAATGTAGCAGTCTTTGAATGGCCATGAACGGTTGGTTGTCTTCCATCCATACAGCTTTGCATTTGGCCACCTGACTGACCCATGATGAGGACCAGAAAAATTGGTGAACCCCAATGGTGGGGAGACGAGGCGGCAGGCTCAATGATGACTTGTCACAATAAACTCTCAATCTCTGCCTCAAAAAGGTAATTTCCTAAAAGTGGTAGAATTGTTTCATCGATGTAAGGCTTAATCTGTGTGTTTTTTTAACTTGCAGGTGCCTTCTGTTTAGGAAACCATTTCTCAATATAATGTTCAGCAGATGCTGTCACTCTTGCAATGAGGCTAAAAAGTACTTGGAGCAGGTCCATTTTTATAGCAGAGCTTTATTGATTAATAAGACACAAACATATTCTTTGAAAGGGAGTAGTGTTTGAGATCTAGGCATAGATTTACACATTAGAGGGCAGACGTTACTAGTGTTGAGTTAACTTTTCAAACTTGATAGTCATGTTTCTATGTATGTAAATAGAATTTGTAGAGCACAAACAGTCGAAAACAAATGGAGCACCATAGAGCATTGGCGAAGTTACAGTTAGAGCGATTGAAGTGGTAACTAGGTTCTCAGGGTTTCATCTAAATAGCAACTTGAAAATATAATGTGGCCATAATATTGAGGTCAAAATATCATGACTACAAAAATATTCTGGAAAATAACATAGCAGATAAGTCATCAGTGATGTCACTGACCGTGTCATGAATGATGTAATATGTGACATCATCAGCAGTGGATTGTGGGTGCGCGAGTTACAGTTAGTACAACTAACTATAACGGAGGAATTTCAATGGTTTTGTATGAGTGACAAGTCCAGCTAACTATAACACCCCTGAAACCTATGGTTTTTTCAGTGAATTTCTAAGGTTTTTTAAATGCTAATTCCTAACTATAACATACTTGAAACCTATTTTTTTTCAGTGAATTTCAAAGGTTTTTTAAATGCTAATTTCTTATTATAATGTTCATTTAGCATATCAGTTTTTTTCTTTCGTTTTAATTATCAATCCATTCTCAACCTAGTAAAAACTGCAAATATCACCACTCTTCATTTGATTCCTTCCGCCAACAAAATCGCCACAAACAGAAACACATCTAAAGTTTATGATTTACAAACTAGGCGTTCCCATAGAAAAAAAACACAAAAACACCACTTCCCCATATTTTCAACAACCAGCCAAATCTGCAATGCTACCTAAAAAAACAGGTGATAGCTCCACTAATAAATTAACATCAACATTTAACTGGTGTAAGGAAAATGACTATGTACTGCGTGAATCACATCAAACTCACACCCATATTTAAAGATGAATATGTGATAGAGGTACTAATTATGCACCTCCGACACCCAACAAAATCACAACACCCAGAGCCACCACCACTACAACCACCCCTCCTGGCAAAGTTGTCGGATCGCCGATTCCGGACTCCAAAGTCAATATGCAGGGACCGTCACCATAGAGAGCAAATGAAATAAAGAGCAGCGCGACCGACAAGAACGCCACTACAAGTTCCCCGAATTAAACGCTGTGAGGACAAAAACGCTGAATGTAAAGAAAAAAAAAAGACGCATATAACTGGGAAGGTTGCAAGGCGCGCAATGAATAGAGCGACGGTAATGCTCTAGCAGAAAACCAACATATTCTCTTTTCTTTGGAAAAAAAAAACTCTAGAGAACATAAACATGGTGGCCAAAACTTTTACATAGGAAAAGACTCAAAAACCTGAAATAAAGCTCATTTTTATAAGAAGGCATATCTGCAGTTTATCCAGGAAATCAGAAAAGCCCTGACATGAATCTAGGTATTGATTCCCCTTGATTTGAAACGCGTCAGCACATCTAAGGAGCAAAATAAGACAAGAAATCATCATTCTGTCTTCAAACAGTTTGAATCAAATTCTGTTTTTGATGAAATATGCTATTAATGTTTTGTTGCTCCTATTGACCATAAGGATTTGGTCTTAAAAGTTTGATAATGATTTACTCATTTGTAATTTATTGAGATCATAAGTATTGTTTTGTTTTATGTGAAATTCTGTATTTAGATGTAGTTTGTTAAGTACATGTCCTAGTGAATATGTGGATCTTAAATGGATTGTTGCATATAATTTTGTATGTGTTTGTATAAATTGTATAGAAGAGTGGATTCTTTTTTTCCTTCATTCTTTCCTTTTCACACGTAAAAAATCTAATGAAAATTAAAAAAAAAAAATTAAATCAAAAGGTATAAATAAAATACTGGTACAAACAAAAAGAAGTTTTGTTTGGCCATTAAGCAAGAATTATAAAAGCTTAAATGGAAAGTGTGGTTTAGGCAATCTCGTTGTTGTTGATTGTTAAATGGTCCTGCCCAAACCCACATCCCTTTAGGCCTAACTCCTCATTTTTTCAATTAGTTGTAGTACACAGCACTGCTCAGGCACGGCGAGACATTTTTTATGTGAAAAAACGGGGATATGAACCTAACCTACGAATCGCACACTCTAGTGCCTGCCTGTTTCCTTCCATGTTAACCCATTGGCCTTTGCGTGCTAGTTATTCTAAAAGACTGCACGCAACTGGCCAGAGGCGGGCGCATTGCTTCGTCCATGGCTTAGTTATTGGTATCTATTACGCGCTTGCTGCGTGTAATAGACTCCAATAGCACGTGAGGTTTCAATTATCGTGCCTAGACACAGGCGTGATGAATGAAACCACATGTATGGCTGCGCACCACTTGTTTTCTATAACCGGATGGAAAACATTGCTACTCTACTAATTGTTCATAAATCGAAGCCCATTAAACAAGTTGGAACCGTACAAATGGTTGTATTCTTAAAGGGGGAGGGAAGGTGTGTGATGTTATTCTACTCCACATTATGATAGTGGCAATTACCAATCATAACATTTTTCTTCTACTATCTTTTAGATGTGGAGCTTCAGGATGCACTATGTCCCAGGACGTGGTGGAAGACACACCGGTGATAAAAAGGTGAGCTGCGAATATTCTTTTCAGAGTCACTCTCTCTCTTCCTCTCTCCTTTGATGAACAAATGACGCACAATCTTATCTTCCTTTTTATCTAACAGGTTGTGCTTCACGAATTGGTGTCCCCCTCCCCCAACACCTCCAAAGCTCAACGTTTGAGGAATCTGTGATGATGCGTGGCCATCCTTACAACGCCTGAGAAGGTTGCTTCGACACGTGTTGGACCCTCTTTAAAACTTGCCGGTTTCACAAGGTGAGCTGAGAAGCTTCTTTCTGAAGCAACGAGAAGTCACCTCTGAGCGAGGAGAGCGGATAGTGTACAGCAACTTGAGTGCGTAGGAATGTTCAATCACCTCCGGGCAGTGGGAGTGGATAGGTTGCAACAGTCTAGGTGAGCAGGAAGGGGCACTCACCTCCGGACACTGGGAGTGGATGGGATGCAGCAGTCTAGGTGCGCAGTAATGAGAATTCACCGCTATGCAGTGGGAGTGCATGGGGTATAGCACCCTGGGAGGAAAAGAGCACACAGACACCTCCTTGCAGTGGGAGTTGATGTAATACAGTAGCCTGGGTGTGCAAAGGCATAACACAGAAATATACGTGTGCAGTTGTAGGTATTCTGCAATTACTAATTGTATACTATCTTTCAGATCACTAAATTTGAGGGTGCACTATAACCCGGCACATGGTTGGACACACACCGGTGGCAAAAAGGTGAGCTGTGAAGATTTTCTCCAGAATCAACACTACCTCTCCTGCTCCATCTATTCCTTTCTCTCTCTCACAGTTTCAATGTCTTTCTTTCTCTCTTCCTCTCTCTCTCATTTTTTCTTTTTCTCTCTTCCTCTCTTCACTCTTTCTCTCTCTCTTCCTCTCTCTCACACTATTCCTCTTCTCTTTTCAAGTTATGAACCCTGCTGTCCACAGTGCAGATTAATAAATCAAGGCTGAATTTAACACTGCCTGCAGTATAGTTCCAAAGCAGAATTCAAGTTGTCACCTCTGCTAAATGCAGTGTTTGCAAAAGTTAAGCAGAGCGGCCTAGGTGCACAAGGACTCCAATTAAACACGGTGTGAACAAACTATATTGTCCTGCATAATGACGTGATCTCTCACCTCATTCTTTCTCATCACTGAATCATTTTAAAGAGCTACTGGACCATACTGTAGATCTGAGCCAGTGGGCACTTCCCTTCAGACACCTCTTCAGTGCAGACCTACGAGAGGGGTGGGATGCATCAGGCACACTGCACACGTGCGAATAAGCAATATTGCCAAGTGTTATGTTAATTTGTGATCTTTGACCTCATTCAGTCACATCTCTGTCTCATTTTAAAAACCATCTGTACCATGAGGTAGGCCTAAGCCTATGAGCAGTGCTGCCCTACAGTCCTTTTGAGGGTGATTTTGCGGGAAGGTGGGGTGCACTACCCTAAGTGTGCATGTGAGAAAAAGCGATCTTGCCTTTTGTAATGATGTAATCTCTCACCTCATTCAATCACATCGATCTAATTTTAAGGACCTACTGGACCGTACTATAGACCTCAGCCAGCAACAAGCGCTGCTCTACAGACATGTGATGTTAGCTTTTAGGACACTTTAGTTACTTCCTTACTGAGTGCACATGGACACAGGCTCCCGCCACTGCATTACACGCAAACATTAAGCTTCTAGCATACGCTCTATTCCTATGTATATAAACATTAGCATGATATAGTATTATTTAACCTTCTGTTTTCTCGTGCACTCCAATTCCTCTTTGAACCACGATTATCACTAACGATTGATCGTACTTCAAAAACGAAGGATGCACTCAACTTCTACTTTCTATCAAGCTTAAAATAAACATTCATTTATCTGCAAACATTTCCACCATTAAATTACTTCTCTCTTTACAGAAATTAATTGATTGGCTGAAAGGGGCTGAGCGGGAACTCTCTCCTGCAATGATGCCTGAGCATTCTAACACTTTCCCTGGCAGTATCAAGACTCCGCTCCCTTGTGGAGACCTGCTCTTCCATACAAATGTATGCCGGACTCAGAGCTTGCACCAATACGTCGTGGGACACACCAGTGGTGGTAGGTGAGCTGTGAAGCCTCAGTGTTCAAGACCTACAATTGAGCACATTGCGGGGTAGGGACTGGGGTGCAGCACTCTGGGTGCCCAGGGGCAAACAAGTGATTTTACAGTAAGTAATAATGTAGGACTATATTATCAAACAACGGCGATCTCTGGCTTCATGTTTTAAATTTTAAGGACTTCTTAAACCACACTCTATCTCGCAGATCCCTGCGTCCTGGACAAACGAGTGACGAACAGTAAACACTAAAGTGCAATAAGTCAACGGTCTATCTCCCCCTGCATCTCTACTTTTAACTCTCCCTCCCCTTCTCACTTCCATCCACTATCCTCCCTTCCATTTTCACTATGATCCTTTAATTCGAACTAGCTTTTTTTACCTCTTCGACATAGCACACATATTTATGTTTCATTTTTGTTTTGCAGGTTACCTACGCTGCTACCATTGGAGTCCATCCCACGTTTTGTTTATTATATGGTTCTGTTATAGTTACATTTCTATTTATTTATTTCTATTTTAATAAAGGATAATCTAAAATAAATAAATAAATAACTGAGTGTATAGGTCTTCTTTTTATGACAACATTTGACTATTATTTCGTGTGATAATCATCTGCTAAAGAAGATTTGAAAGTCAATACTATTTAACATTACAGTGCACCTACAAAAAATAATGTAAGTAACTTTTAGGCACATAACTCCTGAGTAATTATACAAGTACAAGAGTTCTATGAGTGTATCACTTTATAACACCATAAATACTGCCCGTGTGATTACAAAACAAATAAGGCACTGCCTAGCACCACCGAGGCTTCAGAGACTGCCGAGGCATACCCTGCATAATAAAATAAAGATCCTGAGTATGACAATCCCCAGATTTAAGTTGCCTCGAACTCCTCGAACAATTAGTAAATAATTCTCGAGAAGGTGGCCGTCTCCTAGACTACAAAACCTCTCTGTACCCTTCCGCGCCCAATTCACAAGTGACATTAACACAGTACTTGAAGGTATATTTACAAGGAAGCCGTTAAAATGAAACCCCTTAATCTGTAAAAGAATAACTGACGGGGCTCAAAGTTTTACTAAGAAAAGAATGATGTTTATAACTAGAAGTGTAATACCCGGGCTAACTCTTTACCAGCTCATCTACCTTTTCAATAAGAAGCTGAGCTGCGAATAACGGTTCCTATGGAAAATTTTGAAAAGACAAGCACACTTGCTGTTTGGATTAGTAACATTGTGTGCTGAACTTGTGACCTGTGTGCTCAATTGAGTGTTCCATGAACTGTTACTATGGTAACAGGCAGTAAGCAGTTTGGGGGTAGGGTTCAAAGGTGCTGGCTGTACAGAAACCGTCATATTTACCCAAAGTCCTCTACATGACAGAGGAGAAAGCAAACAGAGACGACAGAACACTGTGTACATTAGGAGCAAAAGAAGTACACAACTCTTCGAATTAACCTCAAGAGAGGGCGCGAGCAATAGCCACTGGTGTTACAAAACCCCATGTACAATTTGCCTACTCTGTACTCAACAGTAGGCAATTATTTATCGATCCAAATGAGACTCTGCTGCTTCACGGTTTCACAGTGTGCACTTCACTAAATACTTTGTGGCTATTTAAATGGGAGACGGGATTGTCCACATTCCAAAACCTAGGGGCATATTTACAAGGACGGCGTTAAAATTATCACTGCTTTAGCGGCAACAAACTGCTGCTAAAACAGCGATAATGTGCTTGATAATCCTTTGTTGTCTTACCAGGAGATTTTTTCTACACTGCTGTTTGCTATGGTAGGGTGTGAGCCGAAGCTCCCGCCCTGCCATAGCAAACCATGGGGCATATTAGCAAGAACCTCATTAAAATGATCACAGTTTCAGCGGCAGGAAACTACTGCTAAACCGGCGATAATGGGCTTGTTAATATGCGTTATAGAATTCCAATAGAAGCCCAGGTTAGATGTCCTGCACATCTAACCTGGGCTTCTATTGGTATTCTGTAACGCATATTAGCAAGCCCATTATTGCCGTTTTAAACGGCGATAATTCTAACGAGGTTCTTGCTAATATGCCCCTTGGTTTGGATTTTGAAAGAGAGAACAGCGAAACCTGCTCTCTCTTTCAAAATGCATAGCAGATTGCTTTTCCCCACGGGGAGCAGCATATTAGCAGGTCCCCGTGTGGAAAAGTAATGGCGGCTTCAGAAGGACGCGGGGAGCTGGCTAGGACATAGAGACATTGGGGCTCCACCCATGGTCCCCAACTTTGTATATACGCCCATGGGATGGGATCCCGGGGAAGAATAAAAATTAGTAATAGGTTACAATTTTTTTAAAGGTAAAATTAGGAGTCTATAAGGGGCATATTTACAAGGACAGCGTTACAATGTTCTGCTGTAAACCTGGACTTCTATTGGAATTCTCAGGAATTCTCAAGAGCCTATTATGAAGCCCATTATAGTCGCTTTAGCGGCACTTTCCTGATGCTAAAGCGATGATAATTTTAACACTGTCCTTGTAAATATGCCCCTAATTTCGCGAGAAATACAGAGATAATTCATGTTCGCAAGTGAAAAGCTTGTTATTATAAGACTGTGGACTTAACATATAAATCCACCTCATATATTAAACATGCTTAAGTCTACTTCAGAGCAGATGTTAGGATCCGGCATAAACCACAATTAGCTAGAGTTTTGCTATCGCTCCTCAAGTCCAGGGCCACCTTGTAAATACAACGCTATTGTTGTACCTCCCTCTTCCATGTTCTATTATCATAGGAACACCTACCTTGGCTCTGGGAAGGCCAGCATTGCAACTCATTGGAGATGCGAGTCGAGCCTTTAACAAACCGACTGCTAACATGCATTAATGCATCTTAGCGTCACCTAGTAAACAGGGCGATATAATTTTCACCGCATTTTTGGCTTTTTTTTTTAAATGTGGCGAAATGGCCCTTGTTAATATACCATCAAGTTTGCTATGACAGAGCGGGAACCTCGACTCCCACCCTGCCATAGCAAACAGCAGGGTCCCGAGGGTAGGCAACCCGAGACACAGCAGGAGCCAGCCCTGGGGAGTGGTGTTCCCCAGGGCCCTCGACTGATCCAGAATGGGGGCCACGTGACCCCCTCCCACAATTTAAAAAGCCCCGGAGGGTGGTAATCCCAGGCGTTAGAGGAACCTTTGAGCCCCCACACTGATTTTTTTGAAAGCCCCAAAGAGTAGCGGTCCCCGGGGCTGGAGAGGGCCTTTCAGCCCCCCCTACCCAAGTATTTTACTGGGGGAGTACCTATGAGCCCCCCCACCCATTTATTTTGTAGCACCGATGGATGGCAGTCCCGGGCTACAGGGCACCTCTGAACCCCCATCAAATTTAATATTTTAGACCCCAGGATTTGCCCCCCCGTAGCTCATTTTTAAACTAGCACAGGAGCCTGCGCTTTGTTTTTATTGTGACCCCCTCCCACAATTTAAAAAGCCCCGGAGGGTGGTAATCCCAGGCGTTAGAGGAACCTTTGAGCCCCCACACTGATTTTTTTGAAAGCCCCAAAGAGTAGCGGTCCCCGGGCTGGAGAGGGCCTTTCAGCCCCCCCTACCCAAGTATTTTACTGGGGGAGTACCTATGAGCCCCCCCACCCATTTATTTTGTAGCACCGATGGATGGCAGTCCCGGGCTACAGGGCACCTCTGAACCCCCATCAAATTTAATATTTTAGACCCCAGGATTTGCCCCCCCGTAGCTCATTTTTAAACTAGCACAGGAGCCTGCGCTTTGTTTTTATTGTTTTTACGGCAGATCCATGCACCCTGCGCACATTTCTCAGTTTTTTCAAAACATTTGTTGGGGCCCTGGGGGTCCTTGTGAGACCCCCTAAGCAGGTCTAGAGGGTCAAGACATTTCTAACTTGCCCCCTTTATACATTTTGAACACTCGTTCCACTGATTTCTTGACCATCGCTTCTACCGAGGCACAAAATGGCTGCCAACACTTCCTGGTTTGGAGTGTTGACAGACAGTTGACAACCAATAAGAATGCAGCTCATGATCGTAAGGGTGCGCTCAGGGTACGCTCAGGATGTGCGGATCTACCGCGGCCATAGATATATCTATGATTTTACTTTTGATTTTCTCAGAAACTACTGAACAGATTTACACCATTTAACCAAAAGGCACGAGTCTGAACCAATGGCTACCTATTTACCAAATTTGGTGTAATTCCGTTCAGCAGTTCGGGCTGTAGCCGCGATTAACGGTTCATTTGGGAAATCGCATGGTGAAAACACGTTTTGGGACCCCCCTTTTTTCTCAGCCCCCGCTTAACAAATCACCCCGAGACTTTCATGATAGGAGCGGACCGGAGCTGGCCACCAGTTTTGAAAGTTCCGCGAAGATTCGTCAACCAGCGCCAAAGTTATTCCAAATAGAATGTTGCGGATTTCCTATGGATAATAGGTCCTAACTATAACTACTTACTGGTGACTGCCAGTAGGTAATATATGTATATATATATATATATATATATATATATATATATATATATATATATATATATTACCTACTGGCGGTCGCCAGTAGGTATATATAGTTAGGATTTTTTCTCTATGGGATTTTTGAAAATTCTATGTCTAATAACTTTGGCGTTTGTGGACGGAATTGGCTGAAAGTTTCAGGAAAATGGAACATTTTGTTTCTGAGCAGCCCCTGAAAATTTGGGGGGGTTTCGTCAAGGGGGGGCCGAGAAAAAAGGGGGGTCCCAAAACGTGTTTTTAACATTGAGTTTTCCATAGGGTGGTTGGCCTCACTTTTAGCCCGAACGGCTGAATGGATTTGCACGAAACTTGGCAAAATTGTAGGGACTGGTAGCCCGATGTGCCTTTGCTAGGTCTCAATATATGTGCTCCAGTGGATTTTGAGAAATTAACGTTCAAAAAAAGATATATATCTGTAACAGCGAACCGGGCAGCGTTCCAGTTCGCGTACTTTTCGCGGGTCGGAGCTTTGTGAAGCGAAGCTGATTGGTTCTCCGGCGTCTGTAAACATTCCAAACAGTCCGTAGCGGCCGCCATCTTGTCTCTCGGTAGGATCGAGAGACAAGAGGAGGCCAAAGCGAAGGGGCAAATGACCATAAGGGGGCATAGTAGATCCTCGCTGACCCCCTAGGTTTGATGTGGAGGTTTTAAAAGGGCCCCGCGGGGCAAAAAAAAAAAATAATAATAATAATCGAACGGCTGAATGGATTTGCACGAAACTTGGCAAAATATTAGGGACTGGTAGCCCGATGTGCCTTTGCTAGGTTTCAATATATGTGCTCCAGTGGATTTTGAGAAATTAACGTTCAAAAAAAGATATATATCTGTAACAGCGCTCCGCTTCGCGTACTTTTCGCGTTACGGAGCTTTGCGAAGGTGATTGGTTCTCCGGCGTCTGTAAACATTCCAAACAGTCCGTAGCGGCCGCCATCTTGTCTCTTGGTAGGATCGAGAGACAAGAGGAGGCCAAAGCGAAGGGGCAAATGACCATAAGGGGGCATAGTAGATCCTCCTTGACCTCTTAGGTTTGATGTACCATTTTGCCAAGTTTGGTGTAATTCCGTTCAGCCATTCAGGCTGTAGACGTATCTAAATGTCCTATGGAAAATTGCATGGGGAAAACACATTTGAAAGTGTTGAAATTTAGAACCAATTAAAATGTTACTTTGGTTTTGTATTTGTGTGTGATGAAAGTTAATTGGTTATGTATATATCTAAAATGAGAGGAAACCACAGCCATTTTGTGATACTACTGTCTGAGGTACATTTGTGAGGAATTTTTGGTGCTCAATTTCTGGTGTTTGGTTTACACAGTACTAACACTTCTCCTACTTTTAAAAAGGTGAGTTGTTAATTTGTAAGGGGAACTATGTTGTACACTTTAAGATAATTTGAAAAATGTTTTCTGTTATTTATTTACAGTCCTTCTGTTATACTAAATACTTGATAAAGTTAGTTTTATATTATGTATTACCAAAAACGATAAATGAAAGTGATTATTTTTTTCTGCAATTTACAGCAAGCAATTTCAAAATAAAATGGCTCACAATGAAGAGACCGTGGCAATTTCTTTTGAATTATCCACTACATTTATTGAAATTAACAGCACCAATAATGAAATATTCTCACAAGGAGGAGATGACTTGAATGATTTTTTTGATCAATCTCTTGATGGCAAATTTATCGAATGTTTGGAGACCATAGAGTTACAAGAATCATCATTGCAGACTTTTCATGAGGAGATTCCAGATGAGATGATTGAAGAGGAAATTCCTGATGAGGACATGTTACTAATTCTTTCAAATTTTGAAAATTCAGAAGAATAAATTTATATTTAGAAATACAAAAATTGTTTGAGACATTATTCATTTTTATTTTTAATTTATGAGGTTGTAGCAAAGTGATTGTAGTATAAAATGAGACTTATAGTATAGAGTGGAACATTTTTATGTTACATGGTAAGTTTACTCATATTTACTTCCCTTCTCCCACTATATTATCTCCAATGTGTATTTGACATCTCTTCTTCATCTCCGGCCTCCTTTCTCTCACTGTCTGTCTCTGATGCATCTTATCGCTGCCATTTTGTGTAATTACAGAAGAGAGTAAAATAAAATAGTTCGGAACGTGAAAAGGGGGCAAAGTAGAGTACCTCTCACCCCCTAGGCCTTCTCAGGCGGTCCCAAAAGGATCAGTTTCTGCTTTCCTGAGAGATTATGGTATGAGTTCCATATACCACAATAACTTGCATTACAACATGCAAGATATCTATCTCCTATTACCAACTTTTGGAGATATTCGCGCTAAGCGCGAATATCTCCAAAAACTAACACCTGCCCTGAGCAGTTCTTAGCCATGTTATCCAATGGGAGGTGGATAACATGGCTAAGAGCATTAGCTCGGTAATGCATGAATATCGCGGACTTTTTAGCGATATTCATGCATTGCGGCCGTTTTTTATCGCATTTGCGATAAACCTTGATAATAGCAAGGTTTATCTTCGATAATTTCTGACGATGCTTAGCGGTAAAAAATTCGTTGCTAAGCATCGTTAGCGATAAATATCGCTTAACTTTGGCAATATGCACCAACGTCTGTTAACGTTCGATTCGAAGGAAATGAGGAAGTGTTGAAAAACATTGTCTGCGCCATCTTGCCTTTTTTGAAATGCCACACTTTTGTTGTGCACGGCAGCCATTTTAGATGCCTTGATCAGACCCACTCTCTGCACGCTGTCGATTCGTAGCATGGCTCCCCACCCTCGCAAGCATCTTCCCCAGGCACTGCTCACCCCCGCTCTCTGTCTTATGCATGGGCAATAAACCTCCCCCCATTTGCGCTGCTCTTCCCTGAGAATCACACTCTGTGCCCGCCCGACACCTCCCTTTCGCCCTATTCACTACCGCACCCTCTGACACTCCTCTTCCTCTGTGTCCGATTGTCCAGGCCGGTCCTAGGCTATCAGCTAGCCCTGCAGATGTAGTTTATGGCCCCAGCTGTAAAGAATCACCCCTCTTCAAAGGAGTTATAGTAGATCAAGGCCCACACCCGATGAGATCCGTCACACCACACGTGTTCATACTATCTGAAAACCATCCTGTATTGTGATTGGGGAGGGGACCGAGCCTGAAGCGGAAGATTCCAGGGATGACTCTTTGTACATCAAAGTTTTTACAATTATGTGTCACATTAAAAATATATAGCACTCCAACAAAGTAGTAGGAATATAAAACTTTAATAACTTATAAATATATACAACAAAACAAAAACAGTAAAAACATTTAAACAACGAAGAGACCGTGGCAATTTCTTTTGAATTATCCACTACATTTATTGAAATTGACAGCACCAATAATGAAATATTCTCACAAGGAGGAGATGACTTGAATGATTTTTTTGATCAATGTCTTGATGGCGAATTTATCGAATGTTTGGAGACCATAGAGTTACAAGAATCATCATTGCAGACTTTTCATGAGGAAATTCCTGATGAGATGATTGAAGAGGAAATTCCTGATGAGGACATGTTACTAGTTCTTTCAAATTATGAAAATTCAGAAGATGTTGCCTGGGTGCCGCACTGATTTGGGTATCCGGCGTGGGGCGTCCCGGGGGGTGGGTTGTCAGTAGCGGTCTGTTGTGCGAATAGTTCCAAGACAGCAGAACGCGCTGAAATCTGGATGTCACGAAGGTGATGTCTAGTAAGTTGCCGCCCAGCAAATAACGGCGTGGGGCGCCGCGGGGGGGGGGGGGCAGTCCAAAGTTCCGTTAAAAGGGCAAAGGAAAGGATCGGTGGTTTGAACCATCAGTCAAAAAGGGGAGGGGGTGCAACAATTTTTCCTACCGGATCACACTGTGCTTTCACCGGAACTGAGGTCTGCAGGATTCTAGTCATTCAAACTGAGGCTGGCGCCAGCATGGGAGCGCCGACGTCCCGCGGCTACAGTTTCGTCACTCCACGGGCGATCATGGCAGTCATTCCCCATCGGGGGTGTCTGCGGGGGTCGGGGACTCCCGCGGCTCCTCTAGAATCTTCAAGGTCGTGGAGGACTACGGTGGTGAAGTCGACCAGTGACCGGGCCATTTCTTTATGCTGGGCCCGCTCTTGCCAGGTCGACCGCCATTTTGAGAGTTCGGTAGCTACTGGCGATCGCGGGGTCAAATGAGCGGACGGGCTCCACCCTGCCGGGCGAGACGTTGCAGCATCGCCACAGTGGAAGAACCCTTTTCCGGGCGCCTGGAGCGCTGAGGGTGCAGCTGGGAAGCCTCCACCTGGGGAGGCGGGAGAGGCCTGTTCGCACCGTCTCTCCCTCCCAGTGCACCCCACGGCGTCTCGCTTGAGATTTGTTATGGCCGGACCAGGCGATGAGGACGAGAGGGGGGGGGTCGGAGGCATGTGCAAGACATCCCCCCCCCAGGGTTGTTGCAGCAATTATTCAAGAAAGAAGAAATGTCCCGTCCGTCTTTGGGCCGGACCTCCGGTGGATGGCGGCCGGACGCCCTTTGCTCTGGCCCCATGAACGGGTTCCTTGGCTCATCGGCTGCAGCCGGATCCCGTCGGCCCCAGCCCCCGGACGTTGGTGGCCGGACCGGGAGAGAGTGTGGAGGGACAACCTGCAACTCTCAAGGGCCACCGCGGCCGGACTGGGAGAGAGAGGGGAGGGTCGAGGACACGGACATTCCCCCCCCTGAAACTCTCCAGTGTTGTCAATCCCCCTGGCCGGGTCCCGCTGGCCTCGGCCTCTCCTCCGGCTACACCCTACGTGATGATCTCCTGGCCGAGGCGTGGCAGCAGGACCCGCCTTATATGTGTTGCTTCCGGCTGGGCGTAGCCGAAAACCTGTTGCCCTTTGGAAGTTTCTAGAATGGGGCGGATGTCTGCTGACTTCTATCTTTCCCAGTTTGCCGTTATTTGGCCGTGGCAGGCGGTGGGACAGACACGTTTTGGGGCAGTGAGGGGCGATGTTTTCAGGTTTCTTATTACGGGCTTACTTCTAACGTTTCTGGTTTCTAGGACAATAATAGGTTTTATCATTACGTATTGTTATCGTTTCTTTGTTTGTTATTTAATAAAAAGTTCATCAGTGGCCTACTGATTTTCGTTTTCCTATTCTTTTCTTTCCAGGTTGTTTCATGCTAAAGTATCTGTTAACAGGATACAGTGATCACTTCGTTATTATTGCATATGTCCTTTTCACTAGGGGTGCTCTCTGGTCGGGCCAGATGACCTATCTCTAGTAAATGGTCCGGGTGAAACAGGTGCATCAATCAGTGGGGAGTAGATAGGCATGACAGATTACAACAGGGGAGAAAGGTCCGCATTACGTACCCTTTCACTACTTGCAAAGATTTTCCTACGTTTATTTGCAAACAGGGAATACCTCCAAAAAGAACTAATTCCCAAACAGTCAATGTTCGGACAATCAATCAATCAATGAGGAATGAAATAGGTACAACGTGTTAAAGGCTTGCGTTACCTACCCTTCACTATCTGCAAAGGGAGAGAGAATATTCCTATTCTTCCTCGTTTGCAGGCAGAGAAGATCCTTAAGAGAACCAACTTCGAACAATTCAATGCTCGATTCAAACAATCAACATGGGGTACTGTGAACACAAATGAACGCCGCTTATGTACATACACATTGCTATTTTCAACAGGTTGTTCCTAATGTTGATATTTTAGCGAGGTCAAAAAGAGATCCCATTAGTGGCCTACTGATTTTGCTCGATTCCTTTTGTTTTTTTACACGATTTTTCGCTATCTGCAAAGACTAAACAGAGTATTGCGACTCTGTGCTTGTTTGTAAATAGAGAATGAACCAAAGAGAACAATCAATCAAATGGAGAGAGAAGCAGGCACGACGGATTACAACGGGGGCAAAGGCCTGCGTTAACTACCCTTCACTATCTGCAAAGAGAGAGTACTCCTAATAGAAATGAGGGGTGGGGGGCAGCATTCAAAGCAGATCAGTGTGCATAAACACGAAAATGTTTTTACTTACCACGTACTTGACATTCGACAGCTTATGATATTTGCTATTAAAAAACCATTGAAATTCACTGAAAAAACCATAGGTTATAGACCATATATAGTTAGGAATTAGCATTTACAAAACCTTGAAAATTCACTGAAAAAACCATAGGTTATAGACCATATATAGTTAGGAATTAGCATTTACAAAACCTTGAAAATTCACTGAAAAAACCATAGGTTATAGACCATATATCGTTAGGAATTAGCATTTAAAAAACCTTATTTTACTCACACAAAACCATTGAAATTCCATATATAGTTAGTTGCACTAACTATATATCGCGCACCCGCAATTCACTGCTGATGATGTCACATATTACATCATTCATGACATGGTCAGTGACATCACTAATGACATCACTGATGACATCTCAAATGACATCACTGATGACATCACTGATGACAACATCCAGTGACTGTATGTTTCTGTAAAGTTAAAATATGTCTTACATATTGAAGAATGAGTAGATGTATAAGTGTCTGGACGAAGGATTTAGTAGGTGCATGACTGAATGTATGAGTGAGTGATTAAATGTGTCTCACTGAGTGCATGGGTTAGTGACTAAACTGTCTTAATTTGTGCATCATTATGTCTTTTGTTTTGTAAACTGCTGCATGTGTTGATCAGTAGCTATATGAGTAACTATATGAGTTATTGATTGATTGCCCAAGTATTTGTATGGGAGACTGAGTGTGTGTGTGGCTGGCTGGGAGGTGTGTGACTCTGTGCAGATCAATGTGTACTTGTATCAATGATTGTATAAGAGAGTAAGTATGTGTTAGTATATGTTTGAAAATGTAAGGTGCTCTATGTTTAACTGTATAGATTAGAAAATGGAAGTGTGATTGATTCTTTACAGGACTGACTAGGTGTGTGAGTAACTCCATGGATGAGTGGCAGAGTGTGAGTGTCTGTATAGGTGTATGAGTGCATATGATAGTGTTGTAAAGATGAGTGATTGTATGTATGAATGATTGTATGGGTGAATAAGTGAGTGTTTGTGTAAACATAGGAATCAGTGAGTGCGTATGTAGTAACTAGTATTGGTGTGTCAATGGTTTAAAAAATTATACTCTGTATTTAACACTGGGTGTAACAGAGGTTATATGAAAGTGTGAGGAGATGCATTGTATTGTCACATGAATGATATCATCAGTGATGTGACCAATGATGTCAAATGAGATGTCATCAGTGATGTCATCAGTGATGTCATTTGAGATGTCATCAGTGATGTCATTTGAGATGTTATCAGTGATGTCATTTGAGATGTCATCAGTGATGTAATCAGTGATGTCATTTGAGATGTCATCAGTGATGTCATCAGTGATGTCATTTGAGATGTCATCAGTGATGTCATCAGTGATGTCACTGACCATGTCATGAATGATGTAATATGTGACATCATCAGCAGTGAATTGCGGGTGCGCGATATATAGTTAGTGCAACTAACTATATATGGAATTTCAATGGTTTTGTGTGAGTAAAATAAGGTTTTTTAAATGCTAATTCCTAACTATATATGGTCTATAACCTATGGTTTTTTCAGTGAATTTTCAAGGTTTTGTAAATGCTAATTCCTAACTATATATGGTCTATAACCTATGGTTTTTTCAGTGAATTTTCAAGGTTTTGTAAATGCTAATTCCTAACTATATATGGTCTATAACCTATGGTTTTTTCAGTGAATATATATATATACGCCATAGACACATTCCATGAATGTGTGAACAGAGAACTCAATAGCCTGAGACAAAATAAAAAAAGATTTTTTAGATCTAGTCTGGACAACCTTTCCCCCGATCAGAGGAAAGCCTTAAAATCTTTGGCTGAAGATAACACTATTGTCATCTGTCCCGCAGACAAGGGTGGCAATATTGTTATTATGGAAAGGGACCTTTACGTGGCAGAGGCCCATAGACAACTATTTGAAGGCAACTACTATACCACCACCACTTTTGAGAAGTACAATAAGAGTATAGTTGAACTGTGGGACAAACTTGTTGATTGGAAGGATAAAGGGATTCTTGAATGGGAAGAGTACAGATTTCTTAAAAATGACAATCCCACCCTACCTGTGCTCTACTTGCTCCCTAAGATTCACAAGAGCACAGATCACCCGCCAGGTAGACCCATTGTTTCCTCTCGAGGTAGTGTAGCGGAACACGTCTCAAAATATGTGGATCACTATTTGAGGGACTGGGTACAGAGTCTCAAAAGTTATTTCAAGGATACCAAGGATTTCCTTGCCAAACTGAATGAACTTACATGGCATGCAGATTATCTACTGATTACCATGGATGTCCAAGCCTTATATACTATCATCGATCACCAACAAGGCTTGGCAGCATGCCAACACTTTCTTGATGGACGTGCCTTACATTTCCGGGAGCACAGTAAAATGCTCCTTGAAATGATTGACTTTTGTTTAAAAAACAACTTTTTTCTATTTGATGGTGCCATCTTCAAACAAGAGATTGGTACAGCGATGGGTTCGTGTTTTGCGCCCAGCTTCGCGAATCTCTTCCTGGGGCTGTGGGAAAATACCATCTTCACGGACCCATCGCTTACCGAACATACCAGTCGGGTGGTTACATGGTGGAGGTACATCGATGACCTCTTCATGGTTTGGAGGGGCACCAAAGAAGAGGCATCCGACTTTATTGAGATTCTCAACAACAATAGTCAGAATATCAAACTCACGAGTAACATAGACAGCAAGACAGCGGAGTATCTAGATGTCAAAATTGACATCCTGGATAATACCATCACTACCTCCCTCTTTAGAAAATCTACAGCCGGCAACAGTATTCTACATGCCCTCAGCAGTCACCCGGACCCCCCTAAATGGAGCATTCCTTTTGGTGAACTGCTGAGGGCAAAAAGAAACTGTAGTACCGATAGCAATTACCAACTGGTTGCATCGGATATGATGGAACGCTTTAGACTCAGGGACTATCCGGCTTGGGTTCTCAAGAAGGCCAAGAATAGAGCAGATTCTATCACACGCAGCGAAACCTTGCGTGAGAATCCGGTTGAGGATATCAACAGTGAGGAGGATAAAACCAGACTCATCCTCACATACAGCAGAGAATCTAAAGACATACACAAGATTGTTTCGAGAAACTGGAACATTCTCACGAGTGATGCAACTATTGGTCATCTTATCGATAACAAGCCTAGCATCACCTACAGAAAAGGAAGGAACATTAGAGACATGATTGTTCGCAGTGACATCACGAGGCACCCCAGCAACCTAGAGTCGGGTTTGAAGGGGTTCTTTCCGTGCAGCCACTGCAAGGCCTGTAAATCTAGCACCTCAGTTAAGAGTGTCACCTATAATGGGGTTAGCAAGGCCATTAACCAGTTCCTTACCTGTACTACCATATTTGTGGTATACGTCATTGTATGTCCCTGCAATCTATGGTATATTGGCAGTACCACTGCATTTGCCAAGAAACGGATTTTAGAGCATTACCGGGCCATTATACATAAAGATCCTAAATATCCAGTAGCCAGACATTTCAGTGAGCACCACTTCTCGAATCCTGCATTGATGAAATTTTTCATCCTTGAACAGATAACCAGGAATCCGAGAGGTGGCAATCGACTATTGAAGCTGAGGCAAATAGAGTCTAAATACATCATTTCCTTCAGCAGCAAGGCCCCAGGAGGATTGAACCAAGATGAAGAACTTGCGGTTCACCTCAAAGATAATTACACCTAAAAAGTTTTTCCTGGTTCTTTAGTCTGAAATTCCCTCTTCCTTCTGTAGAGCTAGTTTACTTGTATGTGCACATGAGTGTATCATGTTGATTTTAACCCTGTTTTCTCTTTCAGTTTACAGGATCTGTTCCCACTTTATTGGACTATTTGTTCCTGTTCTATCTATGAGCACGCCCACTTGGGCATCACTGAACTTTTTGTGAACATGATTTGGACGTATTTTCTGAACTTGGGCAGTTGTGGAGCTAAGTATGGGCCTTGACATGGACTTTGTAACTTGCAACCCCCTTTTGCTGACGTGTATGCTGCTTCTGAGTGACGGGACATATTTCCGCCTCACTCGCTATTTTTTTTTCTGTCTCTTTCCCAGTGACAGTCTCAGCACTTGCACTGTGTCCGGAATTTTCCTGGGCCCCCTTTTGGCAGCGCGGCAGTTTTGACTTCTGGGGTACATATACATATTTATTTCTGTCATTTGGCCACCCGGCATTTGATTTACCTGTTCCCATTATGCCGGTTGATTGTGTGGGTACGGGCATTACTTTTAATTATGATCATGATGGCCCCCAGCACTATTATGTTATTTACGTTCTTACATGCTGTGTAAATTAGCTCACATTACGTTTTTACGTTTTGCATTTTTTCCACCAGCCCTATTTTCATGTTAGTGTATTTTACTTTTGACTAGGCTAAGATGTCTGCCTTACTTTGTTTACAGTCCTCTTTTCATGTTCACCGCTATTCACTCTACTTATGTGTTGTGCACATTCACACTCATTTGCGTGATCAAGGCTTGTGAGAAGCCGAAACATGTAGCAATTGAATAAACACCCTTGGATTATCTCCTGTTTGGCGTTTTTGTGACGGCTGCTGAGAGCGTGTTCAAACTTTTATTGTTTGCAGTGAATTGGATTTCCGGGTTGCTCGTCCGGAGCACACGCCACCTCCCTCGGGGCCCCTCGCATACCTGGAGCTTGTTTTGGAACATATATATATATATATATACTTTATTGTTCTTTATTTCGGCAAAAGTATTTACCATAAAAGACATTTGTACATTGTAAAACATTTAAAATATTAAAATAAGCTGAAAAAATTTCATCAGATTGCAGTATAAATTGTTTGCTAAGCAGCCTTGATACATTTACTCCTAAGAGACCAAACAGCACCAAGGTACTTGGCTACTGTAAATACAATGTGATTGGACAAGTCAGTTTTGAGGACTCTGAAGGCGGCCGAACATTCAGTAAATTTCAGATTTCTACACAGAGGAAAACACGTTTTGGGACCCCCCTTTTTTCTCAGCCCCCGCTTAACAAATCACCCCGAGACTTTCATGATAGGAGCGGACCGGAGCTGGCCACCAGTTTTGAAAGTTCAGCGAAGATTCGTCAACCGGCGCCAAAGTTATTCCAAATAGAATGTTGCGGATTTCCTATGGATAATAGGTCCTAACTATAACTACTTACTGGCGACTGCCAGTAGGTAATATATGTATATATGTATATATATATATATATATATATATATATATATATATATATATATATATATATATATATATATATATATATATATATATATATATATATACTTTATTGTTCTTTATTTCGGCAAAAGTATTTACCATAAAAGACATTTGTACATTGTAAAACATTTAAAATATTAAAATAAGCTGAAAAAATTTCATCAGATTGCAGTATAAATTGTTTGCTAAGCAGCCTTGATACATTTACTCCTAAGAGACCAAACAGCACCAAGGTACTTGGCTACTGTAAATACAATATGATTGGACAAGTCAGTTTTGAGGACTCTGAAGGCGGCCGAACATTCAGTAAATTTCAGATTTCTACACAGAGGAATAATCCATTTCCTACGTATCACGTGATAAACAGGGCAGAAAAAAATTATATGGAGCTCAGTCTCATCAGCCAATTTACACACAGGACATACACTATTAGCATGTTCACTCCACTTGCTTGTGAATACTCGGAGCGGGAGAGTCCCATGTCTCCATTGTAAATAGAGTTTCCTAAGCAGGGAGGGATAAAGATTATCTAATACTGACTCGAAGGTATAAGTGTCCTTAGTCCATAAAAATGAGTCAGTTAGTGACCCGTTATTTTGATGACGGTGCAGAGCTGTTAATTTGCTGTCATGGTATGTTTTGGCCAATAAATTTTTGGGAAGCAGTGGGCAGGTGGTTATAGGGTCGGACCACAATTTGAAAAGGCCCAGACCCTCCAGCTCTGTTTTTATAAATTTCAGCCATTTGATTTCTCCCGCATTAGGGATTGCAAGCACCTCCTGAAGTCCTTGTCTGTAGCTCTTTAGTTCCGGGACAGACCATATCCTGAGCCAATATGCTAGTGGTCGGAAAGCCAGTTCTTCGTCAAGGGGTCGCATCCCAGATCCAAGATCAGAGGAACAAGAGGAGTGCTGGGGGGAAGGGCTACAATCCTCCGGATAAACTTATTCTCCTCTTTTAGCAAATCCTGAGAGGGTACATAACCCCAGAGCTCGCGCCCGTACATAGCAGCCCCCCTTGCCTGTGCCCTATAGATCTGCAGTGGTGGGCCAACAGGCCGGATAGATGACTTATTATTACACAGGAGCTTCATAATGCCACCCGAGTACTGTGTCAATTTAAGGAGGGCTTTCTCTTGGTGGGTACACCAGGTCATTCTTTCATTTAGGGTAATTCCTAGATACTCAAAGGTCCTCACCCTTTCCAGTCTCTTGTGTGCAATAGTTGGGGTGGATCGGAGTTTTGGGGGGGGATTGAACACCATAAATTTGGTCTTTGAGGTGTTGATTTCTAGACCATATTCCTCACAAAAACCCGCAAAACCGTCGAGTACTCTCTGGATACCCATCATGGACTTTGAGAGCAGCAAGGTATCATCGGCGTACATGATCGCCGGTACTCAGGATCCTGCTAGCTTAGGAGCATCAGAGTTGGCCACCCCATTGAGGTGCGGAATAACCCCGTTGACGTGGAGGCAAAACAGGGCCGGTGCGAGTACACAGCCCTGCCTTACCCCCCTGTCAACGGGGAACCTATTTGACAAGGCACCATCCTTACCGCACCTTACTTGTGCAAAGTTGTCAGTGTGGAGATGAATAATCATCTCCATCAAGCCCTTGGGGACACCCAATTTGGCCAATACATCCCAGAGTTTTTTGCGAGGGACTAGGTCGAACGCCGCCCTCAGGTCCACGATACAGTGTAGAGGCTGCCACCCCCCAACTGTACCGTTTTCCAATGAATGAGGGCAAGCCGAAAGACCTGGTCCATCGTTGAAACTTTCTCTCTAAAACCCGCCTGGAGTGGACTCAGTGTGTCATGTTCCGTCATCCATTCAGACAGACGATCCAGCAATAGCCTGGCGAATAGCTTTTGAGAAACGTCTATCAGGCTTATTGGCCTATAATTGGCCGGGAGCAGAGGGCAACCCCTTTTAAAAATGGGTACTATCTCTGCCCCCAGCCAAGTAGGGGGGATCATCATGCCCTTCAGAATAGCGTTAAACAACACCGTAAGGTATGGGGCCCAAATTTTTGTTTCATGTTTATATAGGTCACCTGGGAGCCTATCGAGGCCTGGCGCTTTTTCAGGCGCCAGTCCCATGATCGCCATAGTGACCTCTTCCAAGGTAAATCCATCCATAGGTGCCACGTTTTCGGTGTGTTGATCCGTTGTGTGTTCTGAGGGGGTCGCTAGTTGTTCAAAATTGTGTGGACTATATAGATTTTTAAAATGTTCCTCCCAAACTGCGGGTGCTATATTTGCTTCAACTGCGGGTAGGGGTTCTGCTGATCCATGCCTAACAATTTGCCAGAATTTCCGGCCGTCACCAGTGTAAAGGGCGGCCGTCATATCAGACCAATTCCCCTCATCCCACTCTATTTTGGCAGTGTGTAGGGTGGATTTATAAGCAAGCCGGTTTGCCCTAATTTCGCTTAGGCTCTCCCTTGTTTTCAATGACTCTAGCAATGCAGCCTTTGCTCTCCTGCAAGAGGCACTAAACCATGTGGCTCTTGTCTTCTTAGGTTTCTTAGGCCTAGACACAGGGTTTAGTACCTCTGTCAAGTTGGTACATAGCTCAGAGTGGATATCCCCAAGCACAGGGAAGTCAACAAAGTTGATTTCAATATTATTAGGTGACTTAGGTTCTTCTAAAACAGGAGGATCAGTGGGAGTAGCTGAATGCTGATTAAGGGCCTCGACTTGTTCTAGCGCATTGACCACCACCGCATACAATCTTTGGATATTGTTTGGGTTCTCTAGGAGTTTCGGCCATTTAATTCTGCGCCTACTGCTTTGCAGGACCAAGGCAGCTGGGGAGGCTAAGTTTTCTTCAGCCCTATCCATAGGCAGACCCTGGGCCATAAATGTTAGTGAGAGAGCATTGTGGTCACTATCATTCCTAGAGACTATCCTAAAGTCCTGTATTTTATCCCAATCCTTCAACGAGACCATGATATAGTCTATTCTAGACTCATAGCCTGGCCTGTTGAAGGTGTGTTTAGGTGGGTTGTCTCCTTCGATTCGGCCATTACATGCCCTCAATGAGTGGCAAAGCGTTAGGGAGGTAATTTGAGTGGCGATAGGTGTCCAGGCCTTTAGCGGTGGTGGAGTCACCAGGGAGGGGATCCCCCAAAGATCATCCTCATCGCTCGTGATACCCACTAGATGGTCTGGAAGAGGCTCATATTGGGTATTAAAATCTCCCCCTACGATAAGTGTGGAACTTAGGCTAGCGGAATCAAGGAATAGTGCTAAATCCTCAATTGTCTTCGAGGTTCCTGCTACCCCTACCTTTCTTGCATATACATTAATTAATGCTATGCTTAGACCGTGTGCCCATTCCAACACTACGCACTGGATGTCAGCTGAGTCAGTTTCGCGAAGTGTTGCCTTGCAGCCAAGATGAGAAGCCACCCAGATCAGAAGGCCCCCAGATGGGCGTCCCTTCCCACACCAGTTTGCCAAAGTTTCAAAAGAAGCATATCCTGTATGGGATTGCTTCTCCCTGGCCCATGTTTCCTGGAACAAACATATATCGTAGCCTTCTATTAATTCCAGCCACTCAGGGGAGCCTATTTTATTAGCCAACCCTGCGATGTTCCAAGAGAGTATGGAGAGTCGGCCAGGGGTCACAGACTGATCAGTGTCATTTTTCCCCTTAGAAGCCCCGCTTGCCCTTAAGTGACTGTGTGGATAATGAGGCATGCCTTCATTTATCAGTAGGGTTGGTTGAGACATTTCCTCTAAAGGAGAATTATACTTAGTAATTAAATCTCTTTTGACATTAAGTGACTTATTGATTGAAATTATTGGGCTATGTATAGTGCCTGCAGGATGGTCAGTGGAAAGATCTTCTTCATGCCTATTCTCATCTGCGGATTGATTGGAATCTCCAGACCGCCAGTGCGGTGGGTTGGAGGCAAGTCGTACCAAAGGGTGGACAGAGCAGTTAGATAAGTCTACTTGAGGTAATTTAGTTGTGAGCCTGTGAGAGAATCAGTCCACTTCCTCGAGGCACCCAAATCTGTTGTAGACCGGGGCTCCTAGCCACCCGCTATGTGTGTTTGCCCATTGATTGTAAGTCCCACCATACATATGTTTCCTCTCTGGAATCCAACTCCAGTTTCCTCCTGTGTTGTAGTGAGGAAGTGGAGGATAAAAGAAGGTTAGGGGTCTGGTTGCCATAGACGAATTCACACTGTTATAATTCCAGGAGTAAATGTAGTGTGCGGTATTGGGATTTTCAAATGAGACAATCACACAATCACCATCAATGGTCTTACACGAGGTGCCTATCCAGGGTACCCGACGCACCATGAGAATTTTACTTCTCAGGTGGCTCGGTATGGGCCTATGGGTGTTACGCCAGTGTATAACTTTGTTTTTAAGTGACCCATAGTCTTCCTGGTGGTGATATGGCAATTCTGGCACCCCCGTGAGCACGACTACATATGGCCTGACGTCAGGGGGGAGATCTACATAGCCCCTACAGTGGTTTATGTTAGGTTTTGCTCTCAATGTTGTTAAATAAGGATTATTGTGCTCGTCGGTGGTAGCTGTCTTAATCGTTGTAGCAGGGGCGGAAGGGATCACCTGCTGATTTGTGTCTGCCGCTACCTTATTAGCAGGAGTATCATTGACACCCTTATGCCGAGGTTTTGGGATGGGTTTGGCTTTCAGGGCCTCTGTGGGGTTTGGGGCGAGTAATGGTGTGGCAACAAGTAGTGGTAATAATGTGTTATTGGTGGCAGTCGGTAGACAGGGTACTTTATCTTTATCGGTTATACTAAGAGTGGCTAAATTTAAGATGCTTTTTTCAATCTCTAACAACTGGGTTTCTATTCGTATAAGTCTGGCTTCGACGGGCGTTAAAAGTTTTTTAAGTGTACCCCACACAATTGTCAGGAATTCCACATCCTTCCCGTTTATAGTACAAAATGGAACCCCGCCATCCTCGCTATTAATTACAAGATTATTTAAATCACTCTCATCCTTTGAGTTTGCAACGCTGGGTTCTATTTCTGAATTGGGAGGAGGTTTGGGCGATGTGTTAGGCAGTGCCTTGATGGATAATTGGGCTTTAGCTACCTTAGCCTTTTTCCTTGAATAGGCAGAGGTTTGTTTGCGCTTTCTTTTGGGGTTAAGATTAGGACCCTTTTGAATGGGGTGCGGGATCCCCCCAATATTTTCGTTAGATTTGGCAGTAGGGGCCGTCTTCAGCGGGGCTCCCTCACCAGTTATATCAAACCTAACCTCCCCGCTTGCTGGAGATGTTTGAGTCGGGGACGTTGCTTGTGAGGCCTCCGCCTTAGATGTATGTGGCGTAAATGCTGATGGCTGATGGATTTCGGCCTGTGTAACAAACAAAATAGGAGTAGGTTTATCTGTACGGTCTGGTGATTTGGCAAAAGCAAAATGCCCTAGAGAAGATTTTTTTTGCCATAGCCAGTTCCTGAGATAACCTTCTCGCAGCTTCTAGTTCACTGGACACCCTACGTTGCATTTTGCCAATTTCCTTATCTATGGCAATATTGGTCCTGGAGATGAAATCATCTAAGGTTCCATTTTTTAAATTCCCCTTCGCAGCCCTACTTTTGTATTCTCGGGTCGACATACTGCGTGTTCTTAGGAGGGTTTTGGGTAGTATAGCTAGAGTCAAATTGTAGAACCAAGAGCTATGGGCCAGTCCAGTCTCAAACAGTCTCTAACGGCCTCAAACGGCCCGCTCTTTGCCCGGTCTTCACCCCGTGCTGCGTCCCGCGCTGCGGGAGTCTGTAACTAAGATGTATGGGGCATGGTGGGCAGGGGGCAGGCCAGCAGGGAGAGCGGACCGGAAGCTGGCTATCGGTCACGCAGGGACTCCTGGTTGTTGGAGTCCCCGCTACACTCGCAGCCCTGCTGGAAGCCTCTTACCCGGAACCGCCTTTCCTCTTCTCTCCGTCGGTTGTGATGGCCCTGTGACAGCAAAGCGATGCGGCACCCGCGGAGCGGGTGCGGCGAGATGTGGGCTAAGTGGATAGGAGATACGCCGCTAGACTCCTCTCCTAACTGGTAGTGCCTCCGTGAAAACAAACTGCAATGCCACTGGAAGAAGGTGAGGGACGTTTTTTAAAATCCTCAGTTGGGTGGGGGGCGGGCCAGCAGGGAGAGCGGACCGGAAACTGGCTATCGGTCACGCAGGGACTCCTGGTTGTTGGAGTCCCCGCTACACTTGCAGCCCCGCTGGAAGCCTCTTACCCGGAACCGCCTTTCCTCTTCTCTCCGTCGGTTGTGATGGCCCTGTGACAGCAAAGCGATGCGGCACCCGCGGAGCGGGTGCGGCGAGATGTGGGCTAAGTGGATAGGAGATACGCCGCTAGACTCCTCTCCTAACTGGTAGTGCCTCCGTGAAAACAAACTGCAATCCCACTGGAAGAAGGTGAGGGACGTTTTTTAAAATCCTCAGTTGGGTGGGGGGCGGGCCAGCAGGGAGAGCGGACCGGAAGCTGGCTATCGGTCACGCAGGGACTCCTGGTTGTTGGAGTCCCCGCTACACTCACAGCCCCGCTGGAAGCCTCTTACCCGGAACCGCCTTTCCTCTTCTCTCCGTCGGTTGTGATGGCCCTGTGACAGCAAAGCGATGCGGCACCCGCGGACCTGGTGCGGCGAGATGTGGGCTAAGTGGATAGGAGATACGCCGCTAGACTCCTCTCCTAACTGGTAGTGCCTCCGTGAAAACAAACTGCAATCCCACTGGAAGAAGGTGAGGGACGTTTTTTAAAATCCTCAGTTGGGCGGGGGGCGGGCCAGCAGGGAGAGCGGACCGGAAGCTGGCTATCGGTCACGCAGGGACTCCTGGTTGTTGGAGTCCCCGCTACACTCGCAGCCCCGCTGGAAGCCTCTTACCCGGAACCGCCTTTCCTCTTCTCTCCGTCGGTTGTGATGGCCCTGTGACAGCAAAGCGATGCGCGGGTGCGGCGAGATGTGGGCTAAGTGGATAGGAGATACGCCACTAGACTCCTCTCCTAACTGGTAGTGCCTCCGTGAAAACAAACTGCAATACTTATATATATATGTATTACCTACTGGCGGTCGCCAGTAGGTAGTTATAGTTAGGATTGATTTCCATAGGGAAATCGCAACATTCTATTTGGAATAACTTTGGCGCCGGTTGAAGAATCAGCCTGAATTTTTCAGCAACTTTGCCTTGCGGCGCTCCGCTCCTTCCCTGAAAGTTTGGGGGGCATTCGTCAAGCGGGGGCCGAGATAAAAGGGGGGTCCCAAATGTGTTTTCCCCATGTTAATTTCCATAGGGCGGTCTGTCGCACTTTTAGCTCGAACGGCTGAATGGATTTTCACAAAACTGGGCAAAATTGTAGGGACTGGTAGCCCGATATGCCTTTGCTATGTCTCAAGATATGTGCTCCAGAGGATTTTGAGTAATTTAGGTTCAAACAAATTTATATATCTAGAGCCGCGCCCCGGTACGCGCACCGGGGAGCGCTCCCGGCGCGCCACGCGACTTGCGCACGGCAAGCTGATTGGTTCTCGGGGTCTGTAAACATTCGAAACAGTCCGCAGCGGCCGCCATCTTGTGTCTCGGTAGGATTGAGACACAAGAGGTGGCAAAAATCAAAGGGGGAAATGAGCAAAAGGGGGCAGGGTACACCCCCCCTGACCCCCTAGGTTTGATGTGGGGGCCATAAAAGGGTCCCGCGGGTAAAAAAAAAAAAAAAAAAACATTTTTGCGGGGGGAGCGTACCATGGAGATTAAAAATGACAGACTTTTTTTTTTAAATAGCATTTTTTTTATAAATTGGAGGTAGTTCTGAAAAGAACTTTTTTTGTTTTGTTGTTTTATATTTTTTTAGACTTTTTAAAACGATTTTATATTTTTTGGGGATTTTTTTCAGGGAAAAAACAAAAACAGGGATTCCAAAACTGCTCAACAGGAGCAAAAAAATGTGAAAATTTAGGGACTGGCAGGGCAGCGGTGTTCCTGTTTCTTTATGGCAATGAGTTCAACACTCTGCTCCCCATAGCAGAGCAGTTCGTCACACTGCGTGCACAGAAATTTGATGCCTGCAAACACCAGCTGTATGTTAGGGACCATTCTTCCACGGGGTGGTCCCGAAGGTGTTGCTCCACCAGTGGAGGTGCTGCCGCCATCTGTGGGTAAATTCCGTGCCAGCTCCCTGACACTCTCCCTGGCAAAATTCTGTGAGTGTCTTCTTTTGACATGCCTGATCTCGCGGCTACGCGATACGTGTCTTATGACGCAAGGCGTGGCGGCTACGCGATACGTCACGATGTTGTTTTTGTTCGCGGCAATAGCGCTGTCGGGACGCTCACCGGTACGCACCCCGGGGCGCGCCGTTACATTGCGCTTACCTGTGCGTTCACCGGTACGTGCCCCGGGAGCGCCCCGGGGTGAAAAAAAATAAAAAATTTAACATATTTATACAATATAAAATTCGTTTTAAAATGTATTATTTTTTATAACTATAAAGATTTGCTATTAAAAAACCATTGAAATTCACTGAAAAAACCATAGGTTTCACACCAGTTATAGTTAGGAATTAGCATTTAAAAAACCTATGAAATTCACTGAAAAAACCATAGGTTTCACACCAGTTATAGTTAGGAATTAGCATTTAAAAAACCTATTAAATTCACTGAAAAAACCATAGGTTTTACACCAGTTATAGTTAGCTGGAAGTTTTACTTGCATAAAACCATTGAAATTCCCACGTTATAGTTAGTTGGACTCACTATAACTTGCGCGTGCAATGCACTGCTGATGACGTCACATATTACATCACTCATGACATGGTCAGTGACATCACTCATGACATCACTGATGACACCATCCTTGTGACAGAGTGACAGACCTCCTTTCACTGTAATGTAACCCTTGAAACAAATATTTACAAAAAAATGGAGATAGCCATACCACTTACAACAACCAATTCAATTATTCCACTATCTATATACACATGCACTCATTCACCAACAGTTCAATATAGTCACTCATACATATACTGACTCATCATATGTAGTGATACACCTATACATCCTGTTACACACCGACAGTCATCCAAAAGTTACTCACACACATACTCACACATGCAAATTAACTATTCAACATCCATTTATTTGCATATACAGCTATACACACACTACCACTTTACTTCTAAGGAAACTTACACATACTTACTCGCTTAAACAATCACTTATAGAAACACATACTAATTTAAACAAGAACTCTTAGAATCCCTCACTCTCACATATACTCACTTATATTCATCAATATTCACATATATTAGATTAAAACATATGTAGTTACTGATAAAGATGCTAGTGAGACAGTCATTCACTCAGTAACACACACATATACACACTCATCCACCCATACAGTCCTGCACATATGCTGTCTTCAAAACACATACAAACAGAGAGTCAGTCATTCATGCATCTATGTGCTAAGTATTACCCCCACCAAACCATACAAACACTCATACTGATACTAAGAAAAACATCTAATAACCCATATACATACACATGTAGCTACTCACCAACCCATGCAGCCACTTATACACAAAGTGAAACACTAATACATATATTTAAATATTTAAACATTACTCACTAATATATGTATTTACTAAGATACACTTAATACGCCAGTTAACCAATCAATTTTTTTTTTAAAACATCCATTTAAACACTTATTTAAACATTTATTCTTCCATCAACTTTTACATATACATATAGTTCAGTTCAGTTAGTTTTTATTTCGACAATTAAAAATCATCATAAAAATACATCATATCAATACATTTTGACAATACATCTAAAATATCATTAAACTCTATTTCTGAACTTTACAGTAATATTTAAAATACAATTACATAAAATTAGATCAAATTGACCCCCAGCAGCGGAACATGTAAATCAGAAAGATAAGGGTGGGCATTAGTTTACATTCACAGTTAGATCAGTTTCTTGTATTTCTCAGTCTAACCGCTACTTTTAGGAAACTTGAAATGGCACACAAAGTGTAGACATCACTGGCTTTCTGTAGAAATAGGAGGGCTGCTTTCGCATGACGTAATTTCTGTTTCCTCAAGATGCTAAGCAAGAATCGACGCCTCGGCAATTGGTAAAATGGACATAAAAATATAAAATGAAGGGTGTCCTGCGGAGACCTATTGTCGCAGCCGCAGGCACCCTTCTGCTCAATCGTTAAGGTAAAACAAGAAGGATAAGCTAAAATATTGGGTAAAAGATTGAGCCTAAAACGCAACATTAAAAATCTCGCATGTTGGTTATGCATCAAGAACAAGTAGGGTTCCATGCCTACCCCATTAGCTACTAGATCATATGCCATTACTGTCGTTTTAGCCTTTGCCGCTTTAGCTCTGGATCTATGAGATTTTTCTAGAAGCAAATTCTTAATAATAAATTTACAATTGATAGTGATTTGCGACAGGTCAAAGAACAAGTGGGACTGATCAATATCTATCAAAGTGTTTTTAACGTATCTTAGCCAAGGGTAAGTAAGTAAGTAAGTACAATTTTATTGTATATGGTTAATAAAAACCTTTACAAAAGGAGAGAATTTCAAAGAACTTATTCCAATAAAATAATTAAGAATACATCTGCTGACATGTGACCATTTCAGAGTAAAAAAAGTCTATCTTTCATTATCTGGCTTCAAAGTCTTTTGTTTCAGTGAGACTTTGTATTTTATCCCATTGATTGCCTCTTTTTCGTTTTTCATCAATAGGAGGCTCACTTTCTGAAAAAAACGGGTGGCCCTGCAGGCTGTCTGCAGCTGTTCGCTGTTCAGTACTAGCATGACTGCCGACCGACAAGTTCTAATGTGGAAAAGGCGGAATATTTGGAGGAGATAATACCGTCTCAGGTTGCTCAGAGCGGGACAGATGCACAAGACGTGGATCAGGGATTCTTCAGCCAGACCACAAAGTCTGCACAATGATGTTGGCCAAGTTTGCCGCCATGCCGGGATCTGGTCTTTTGTGGAATAGGTTCCCAGCCGCAGACGTAATAGCATTTGTTGCATTGATGGTGTTATGTAATTGACTAGGTACGGTTGAGGAATGCTTGTGTCGTACGTGGCCAGTACCATCCATCCGTGTTTTTTCTTGGCCAATGTTGCTTTGTCAGCGATCCTGGATTTATGTTTCGCCGCACCATTGGCCGCTTTTTTAAAGGCCGCGAAGGTGTGTTCATTGTTCCACGTCTGTTGCATGTCAAGGTTTTCCAACGCTACTTCCAGTGTTTTTTTCCATGCCTTTTTTCCTTTGGTTTGATTGTTGATTTCGGTCCAACAGTGACCCATCAGTGTATCCGCTTGTGCTGCTCTTAGTTTCCAGCACGTTTTTATTAAGGCGGCTTGTCTTGCGTGAATCTGGTTAAGTAATCCGAATTCCAGGCGTACCTGCGCCTGTGATGCAAACTTCGGAATTTGGTAGAGATATTTGATCAGCGCGGACTGTTGGAGATTCAGGAAATTCGCATCTTTGCCTCTGTATAGGTCGGAGCCATACGTGAGGGAGGGTAAAAATTTGGCAGCGATCACTGTCAGCAAGTATTCATTAGATGGACATATTAGTTTTGTTTTTAGTGTGTTTAGGGCAAACCGCAATTTGATTGCCTGAGATTTTCTGTACAAAGTGTGTTCTTTTAGTGACCATCTTGAATCAACAAGTACTCCCAGATACTTATAGGTGAGACATTGCTCTATGTTATTTCCCGCGATGTGCCATCTGAATGTTTGCTGCCCTTGGTGAGACACGAAGCAAACCACTTTTGTTTTTTTATAGTTGAATTGCAGCCCATGCGTGCAGGTGTATTTGTGCAACTTTGTTATGGCGCGTTGGAGACCCAGCGGGGTCTGGCTGCACAAGACAATATCGTCGGCGTACTGCATACACCTTATTTTGTGTTGGGCTAGTTTTGGTGGATCGCTTTGAATCTCTGAGATGCTCTTGTCAAGGTCCGCAGTGAAGATGTTGAAGAGGGTGGGGGCTAAAACGCATCCCTGCTTGAGCCCAATTCGGGTGGGGATTTTTGATGTTGTCCTGTCCCCATTACCGAGTTTTATCTTGACCCAGGTGGATGAGTATAGATTTATGATGGCCCGTAACGACTTCGGGGGGGTGCCCCAGTTGGCCATCTTTTCCCATAGTATCTCCCTTGGCACTGTATCGAACGCCGCTTTTAGGTCAACAAAACAGGTGTACAGTTTTGTTGAATTGGCTTTTGCTCTCTCGACAAGAAGGTTGAGTGCTGTCAGATTGCATAGCGTATTGGTTCCGGACCTGAACCCTGTTTGGGTGATTGGAAGGATGTTGTTGCAGCTGATCCAGTCTTCCAGTGCAATCAGGAGATTTGATGCGTATACCTTGGCCTCTACATCAATGAGCGCGATCAGTCTGTAATTCGCGGGATCTGTGCGCGCTCCTGCTTTGAAAATTGGGTGCAAAATACTCCCTCTCCATGAGGAGGGAATGCTTCCTGATTGGAATGCATGATTATACAATGGGGAGAGATATTCTGCCCAGAACGAGTGATCTTGTTTGAAGAGCCCATTTGGCAAGCCATTCGGGCCTGGGGCACCTTTTGGCCTCAGTTTATTCAGGACCGTTTGGACTTGGCATTTCATTATCCAGGTTCCTTCAAAGGTTTGGTCTTCTTCGTGCTTTTCTGTCAGTTGGATGATGAGAGGGTGTTCCTTCCTTACTTTCGCGTCGGTCGTTTGAGACTGCTCTAGATGGTGTATCCAGTCTTCCTGTAATATATTTGCATTAAAAACTAGGGCTGCTCCGTTGGCTACTTTGTTGATTTCTGCCCAGAATTTCCTGTTGTTGTTGGATTTACTGGCTTCTATTAGTTGTTGCCAGATTTCTGTTTGATGTTTTTTCTTTAGAGTCCATACTTCTTTTTTGTATATTTGCCTTAGATTATGTATTTGCTGCCTGATGTGGTCACCATTCTTGGGGTCTTTTCCTTTGAGTTTTCTAAGTTCCTGATTGAATAACCGTTTTTTTTCCCTATTGCACCCGAGTGAGCTTGTTGTGACTGACAGGGTTTTCTTTGGTTAGTTTGTTTTTGTTGACCAAATTTGTCGGTTAGGAGTGCAGTCATTTTTTCCCAGTTTTCATGATGTGCAAATGGGTTTGTTGCCTCGTCTTCTGCCGACATTAGTTTCACATGAACCATGATTTCTTCCGCGTTCTTTCCATTCCATGCTAATCGCTTAAGATTATAAAGGGTCGGAGTTGTCATCAGGTCTTTTGTTGCTGGGGCCTTGGAGTGTTGCAATCTGAGCCCTATTGCTTGTAGACTGTGATCGCTCTCCAGTTTGTGGATTATTCTGTAGGTATCTACTATTTGGAATACTTCAAAGTCCACCATGGTGTAGTCCAGAATTGATTGGGCCTTTTTGACAATTCTAGTCGAGGATGCCGGCTGGTCCTGCAAGAAACGGCCATTCAAAGTGATCAGTCCGATATCGGCCAACATTTGGGCGCACATCTGGCCATGTTTGTCTTTTTTCCAATGGTTTGTTATTGTAGGTGGTATTCTTTTCCCGTGCCGCTTTGTACGTTGGATGTCATGAACGGGGTCTCTTTCTAGTAGAAACATGTTTAAGTCGCCAGAAACCACCAAGCCAGCCTGTTGGTAGGTGGCTTGCAAGGATTTGAGAAATGCTTTTAGGGACAGAATTTTCTGTAATTTGTTCTTTGTTGCCGGATGAATATAGATATTGCATATAACCAGTGAGACACACTCTGTGGTAACTTGTTGTCCTGAACTGGTGTCAGTCGGGAGCATGATTTTGATGCATTGAATCCATGATTGACCTGACTCAATTGGCTCAACAGACCATGGGATGCTGGTGTTTAGATAAATCGATAGGCCTCCCGCTGCCCTGCCGGTTAGACCTCTTTTGATGGCGTGTTGTTGTATTTCTTTAAAGCCAGTTATGTGGTCCGATGCAATTGACCAAGTCTCTTGGAGTAATATGATGTCGAATTGTTTGAGGAATGCTATAAGTTCAGAGTCATTTGTTTTGCCTGCCAGTCCATATATATTCCAAGAGCATACCTTCAGGTTCGGCTTTCATGCTTCCTCCCTCTTGATGTCCACTGCGGTTGCCATTGGAGCTAGGACTTTCCGCACCTGTCTGATGACTCCCGTCCCTCCTTGTTAGCCAAGGGATTTGCATAGCATTATCCCTTTGCAGACAGTCTTTGACAATTTCCCTTGTTAGTTCGGCCTCAGGATTATACATATATAAAACATATTTATTTTTCAGAAAGATACACATTCACTGAATGGTGTCATCAGTGATGTCATGAGTGATGTCACTGACCATGTCATGAGTGATGTAATATGTGACGTCATCAGCAGTGCATTGCACGCGCAAGTTATAGTGAGTCCAACTAACTATAACGTGGGAATTTCAATGGTTTTATGCGAGTAAAACTTCCAGCTAACTATAACTGGTGTAAAACCTATGGTTTTTTCAGTGAATTTAATAGGTTTTTTAAATGCTAATTCCTAACTATAACTGGTGTGAAACCCATGGTTTTTTCAGTGAATATATATATATATACATATATATATATGCTCCTGTTTTTGCGGAACTACAATCGCCGGCTGGCAGAGGAGTTTTTTGCAATATATATATATATATATATTGAGTTTATAGTGCTCTTATTAATCTAGCAATTAATCCCTCTAGGTAGTCAGGTTCCCTGTTATCTAGTAGGTTAGAACATATGATCCTAGATGCACAGAGGTAGTTTCTGACCTAAGAGATAGGTGCATGGTCAGTCAAGTTCCTTGTTGGCCATTTGGCCATTAGTAGACTTAGCTCCTCACCTTCTCCTATCTTGTAAATATAAACTGATTGTTATTTAAAATTTAGGAAACACTTTTTATCCAATTTTTTACATAACTTTTTAGCACTTTTTTACACTGGGTGTTTTTAGCTATAAGGAATTTTACATATTGTAGTTTTAGAATAGTATCAAATGTTTGTACAGTTTTTTTAAAGAGATATGTAGAAGGACAGTGTCCTATCTCTAACTGGTAAAATTGCATTCATGCATTGAATATACAGGGTACTTTGCAATATGTTGGTTTAGCACTTTTATTCCCGTTTTCCCCTTATTCCCTCATGCACTTTAATATTCTCCACTTGACGCAGGCTTGGAACCAGTCTAATCTGTATATATTTGCACTTATGGATCAGCCTAGGATCCCAGTCACTATTCTGTGTGTAATTGTACGGTTTATGTAAAAAGGATTTATCCCAAAATTAGGTTTACAGTATTTTAACTAAATAATAATTGTTGATCTATACAAACAATAATTGTGGATTATGAATTTTACAATTGCCGTATTTTGCACTGGACTCCGATAGACAGGAGTAGTATGTTTTTTATGTTTATAACACTGTGACATCACGTGACTGGGCGGGTTGATTGGGTGTGCACTGCATTATAAAAGTAAAAAATAGCAACTGGCTCACTTGTATGTGAACAAGGGCTTTTCAAGCCCGAAACGCGTAGTGCCCTCTGCTACCGACAGCCTTGCAATAAACAACCTGTGAAGCGCATCTGGTGGTCCGTCTCCTCTGTTACCTCGCCGACCGGACTTTGGTCTGACCCGGAAGTGGTGTTGTTTGGAGTTCTTTGCATATATATATATATATATATATATATATATATATATATATATATATATATATATATATATATATATATATATATATATATATATATATATTCAAGAGCTTTAAAACTGAATTAGGCACTGTATTCCAGAACATTAAAAGACGTTTGTCAGAAAGTTACCTCTACCATGAATATTGTTTCTTTAAAAATTCAAAAACCGAGTGAATGTCATGTGACCCTCTTCACTGCTTTCCATCAGCTTGTATAAAGAAACTTAGGGCCAGATGTAGGAGAGGAAATACCGGTCGGTATCGGCCGAATACGGCCGTTACCGACCGGTATTTAGGAATCGGCATGTAGGGGCCAGCATTTTATAGAATCGGTAAATTTACCGATTCGGTAAATTTACCGAATCTGTAAAATACCGAATCGGTAATTTTACCGATTCGGTAATTCCACATGTAGGTGACACTCCTGAGAGTGCCACAGGCCCTTTAGAGTCGGTATTTTACCACCCAATCCTATTGGGTGGTAAAATACCGAATGAAGGTGTGCATGCACATCTGTGCATGCACACCTGTGCCATGTGACACACAGACATGCCCTTAGGGCATGTCTGGGTGCCACATAGCACACATGCCTGTATTTGGGGTGCTAGAGGGTGTCAAAGTGACACACCCTGCACCCTTGCAGGATTCGGTATTTACCGATTCGGTAAATACCTAATCGGTATTGCCCATTGATTCCTATGGGCTTCAAGGCCCATATGAATCAATGGGCAATACCGATTCGGTATATTACCGGTAAATACCGAATCTTACCGATTCGGTAAATGTGAAAAGAAAATTACCTACATCTGACTACTTCTATTTTACCGATTCATAAATACCGAATCGGTAAAATTCGGTATTTATGAATCTGTAAAATAGAATTACCTACATCTGGCCCTTCGAGGCTGCCACTTTGTTTGATGCATTTGAGAAAGACTCGCTAGAGTTGAAACGCGTTATGCATTTTACCTGCTATTGGCTTAATTAAGGTGGTGTGGCTTGATTTGCATGGTCCTGAAGTGGATGGCATGTTCGTTTGGAATATGAAGGGGAACAAAGTGCACCAACAAGCCCCTGTCCGAAAGGCTGAGGCATCCTGCAGCGTATATATATATATATATATATATATATATATGTTGGAAATGGGATCCCCGGCTGGCCAGGGCTTTCGCCAAAGTCAGTCAGAGACCACCACTCCCAAGTCAGGGCAAGGGAGTTACACGCCAAGATAACCCCTACTCACCCTCTAGGTAACGTGGCGCGAGCAGCAAGGCTAAACTTGGAGGCGATGTAAGTTAAGTATTTGCGCACGCACCCCAGCAACAACAACCAAAGGCCCACCACAAAGGAAACTCCACACAAGGTTATATAAAAATAGCCTTTGTATTACACCAAAACACATTAGATAAAACACACACTTTACAATGTGCCAGGGGATATGTACAAGACAGGGCCACCTGGACCACTGTCAGGAATCAGAAGTAGCACTTTCAGAAATAGCACTTAGAATATAAATCACTGTAGCACAAATATCAAAATAGAGCACACAACCAGTAACTACTGGTAACCAGGACCTCACTAGCACCACCTGTACTAGGGAGAAAACAACCACCTACACATCACAATACCTGTGGGGGTGGAAGCACATAACACATGATGCAATGCATAACATTCATTCAGAGGTGTAAGGGGGAAAACACGTGATGCATCACAATACATTCAGAGGTGCAGCAATAACATTGCGCAAAACTTAGATCAGTCACCACCTGTGACTGTCCCTGTGTCCCAATGTCAGGGCCTAAACGTCGCAGTTGCCCACAAAGTGCTGGGCAACTGGTGCAGGGAAAGTTAGGGCAACGTTGGAGCCTCTCTGGGCTCAAGAACCACCACTGTGGCACTGCGGAGCCTCGCTGGGCTCCTGGACAAGAACTGGTGCCCTGAGCCTCTCTCAGGCCCTTCTTTCCAGGACCACTGGGCCCCAGAGCCTCTCAGGGCTCTCAAAACGAAAATGGGCAATGAGCCTTTCTCAGGGCTCTCACAAAACCAGCAGGCCCCCTAGAGCCTCTCTGGGCTCGGTAAACAAATAGCGCCTCGAGCCTCTCTGGCTCTAGTTGGAGTCCCCCTCTTGGGGACTCGAATTGCCCAGAAATGCCCCCTAAGAGCCTCTCTGGCTCTGAAACACAAGGGCGCGAGGTCGCGCTGCTGAGGGGGCAGGGGGGGGGGGCGGACACCGACAGCGTGTCCCGGCGCCCCTCCCTTCGCTTCTGGCAACACTCACGTTGGAGCCTTGACGGGCTCGAGATACCCACAATGCCCCCAGGTAGGTCCCTGCAACCCGGATGGCACAGGGGGGAGGGGCGGGCACCGGCAATGTGCCCCGACGCCCTCCTCCCTTCGTCTGTACCGACGGAGTCCCCCCAGGCCCGGCTCCACTTACCGGGCGACTTCTTCCTGGAGTGCTGGACTCTTCTCCCACACCGGGGAGCTCCACTCTGGTCCCGGTCGTGCTGCGGCGGCGGCTCTTGGGCTGGGAAGGCAGGCGCCGCTCTCCCTCCTCACTCACCGGATCCCGGGGTCGGCTCCCGGCAGCTTCCGGCTTCCTCTGTCCTCTCGGCTGCGGTGGGCGGGACTTCCGGTCGGCCGCGCACCGATTGGCCGGCCGGACAACCACTTCCGGGTCGCCGCGGGCAGCGCGGCGGCCCGGCTCAGGCACTGCAGGCGGGGGATGAATTTACCGAGGGGTGGCCTCCCTCGAGGTAAATTATAATTCGGAAACAGCGGCAATGTCCTGGGCAGGGTGGGCACCTGCCAAGGGACTCTGAAATCAGCAAAAGCGGCGTGGGCAGCCGCGGAAGGGCAATGACAGCGCTCCCAGCGCTTAGCCGATAAATAAAGCGCTTCTAAGCGCTAGGGCCGCAAATAAAGCGCTCCCCAGCGCTACAAGCCACAAGAAAGCGCTCCAAAGCGATATAGCAGAACAAAAGCGCTCCCAGGCGCTAGGAGGAATCTGCAAGCGCTTCCAAGCGCTAAGAGGCAATTCCAGCGCTCCCAGCGCTAGAGGACAGCCCAAAGTCCAGCAAAAGTCCTTTCAAGGGGCAAGGGGCAAGGCTGGGCCCAGAGCCAGCACACTGGGTCTCCAGGCAGGGAGACACCCCAAGTGGCGGTCCTCTGGCCCAGCAGCAGCAACAGCCCCCTCAGGATCCTGGAAGAGAACAACTTCAGTGGGGACACAGCCCCATTTTTATACAGTGCATTCCTTTGTTCAAGGGTGCAGAGTGGGGGCGGAACCAGTCGCAGCTGGTTCTTGAGTACTCTGTTTACCTCAACCACCCTCTCTATTCACTGGCAGGGCTTGGGTCATTAGACACACCACAGGGGGGCGGAGCCAGCATTGTGTGGGGAAAACCCAGCCCATCCAGGACACAGGTACACTCCTCCCACACATCACTCATGCTAATCTCCCACTCACCACCGGGCAGACCCATCCAGACTTCCTGGAGCCTGGCATGCCAGCCAGCTCCAGCCAATCACACGCCAGCACCCTCACAGCACACGTACAGCCATGTCTAGAAATGGCGCTTCGCTACTAGACACATGCATGCTGCATACACCGTTGCGCAGCATTCACTCACACGAGTTCACACATACCAGACTCAAGCCTGTACACCCCACGCATCAGGAACTACCAGGGACACATACATTCCCCATGCATTCCTATGGGCGGGCAGGCCTAGCTCAGCACATGCACTCAGAGTGCGCACGCACTTTCCACTGGGACACAGTGAAAGTGCGCAGAATCCCACAATCACCATCTCCAGGTCACCATTTCAAGCAAAAAGTCTAGGGGTGAACCTGCCCTAAGGGCCAAAGTCCAACATAACCCCCTTCCAGCCAAAACGCAGGGGAGACCAATCACCACCGTGATGGACTTCCCTGCTTGGGGCGATAGAACACGGACGCGGGCCCACAACTGCAGGGACACCCTCCTGTTCTACGCCACGGTGAACCCATGGGATTCCTTCTAAACACACTGTCTGGACCAACTGGGCTACCCCACTGGTACTCCCAAGTTGTCCGCGGCCAGGACCAGGCCCTGGGCCACCCAGGTGCCACTGGTCCATGCCAATTCGCAGAGCGGGGGGTAGTAACCCCTGGCAAATAGGAGCCATTTTCCACTCTTCCTGTCTGCAAGACAGGACTAGACTGCCACTGGTACTCCAGCCTAGGGCCTACAACCTCAGGCGGACCAGGAGTCTCAGGGAAGGCTCTCCTCCCCTTACCTCTTCTTCTAGGGTTCCTCCTCCTCCGGCGAGGGGTACACCTAGAACGCCATTCCAACCCAGGACTTATCCACTCAGGTTGCACCGGGGTCAGAGGTGGGCTCTCCCACCCTCTGCACCCCCTTCCAGAGGTCTGCCCTCTCCCACCTGGAGAAGTTCCTCTGGAAGAAGAACCGGTCAGGACACTGGTTACAGTTGTCCTACCCTTCAGGTCAGGCTGATCCTGAACCTGGCCTTCCAACCTCTGGTCTAAAACCTTCGGTGGAACAATTGCCTGGCACTCCAGGACTTCTGGGGACTCACACACAATCTCCCTGAGGCTGACACATGGCCCATGTGTCGTGTGACTGTCTGTCTGGCGCAGATCTCCCGCCCTCTGTCCACCTGACAGTGCGTGACGATCCCCCAGACCAGAAGTGGTGTCACCATGGTCACTACACGGGAACCTAGCCCAACTGGGTAGTCCCTGACCCACTGGTCCAGCCACTGGGGAACTCCCCCAATCACTCCTCACTCTGGACTCCTGTACCCTCCCTACCGGAGCGGTACTGCCAGACTCTAGAACCACAGGAGCTCTGGTTACAGACACTCCAGGTCCTCTACTCACTAGGAGATCTTCCTCAAGTGGACTAACAGGACAGCCTAGGTCCCCAACCTGGTGTTCCCTCAAGAAACCATCCAAGTCCTGAGGCAGGGCTTTGGGCGTCTGGGGAACCTCGGTCTCCCCCTCACTCCTGCTCCACTGAGCCAGGGAGTGAGCCCCTACACCCTCCTCGCTATCCTGGGACCTAGCTGGGCTACACTGAGCCTCTTCCACCACGCTGGGCTGGAAGATCCCTGAACCACTACTTTTGGAGTCACTCACCAATGACCCTAGAGAACCTCTGGCCCTTTCCCAGCGGTCGGCTTCCCTTGCCAGTAACTCTGTATCAGTAAATCCAACTTGCAACAGGTGTTGGCGCAACTCTGGCGAACAACCACTGAGCACCTGCTCTTTGACTATAAGATCAAACAAGACTTCAAAATCAGAGTCAGTGTGAACCTCTACCCAAGCCCACAGTGCTCCACAACAGTCATCCTCAAAGTCTACCCAAGACTGGTGAGACGGTTTCCTAAGGTTCCTAAACCTCAACCTATTCTCCTCCTCTGGGGAAACAGGAACCATACTCTGGGAACTGGGAATTTCTACACTGTGATTTAAATAGCTGCCACCACTGGACCCAACCCTCCCTGGGGGATCCAGACACTCAACACTGCGCGCAGGGGATAGTCTACCCTCCAGAGCTACTTTGCCTCTGGTGGCGGCCCTCTCAGCCTCCTCTATCCTGTCCTGCGCTAAGACCCTCTTGGTCTCCAGCTGTTGCCTTCTAATGCCCAGCTGTGCCATAGCCTGGGCATGCTCCAACCTGAGCTTTTCTAAAGCCAGCTGGTGCTCCCTTTCTCTCCTCCTATCTTCCAGCTCCTCTGGGGACAGGGAAAGGGATGAGGCGCTGCCTCCTAAACTGGACCCAGCAAGGGACTCCCTATCTATGGGGTCCTCACTCTCTGCTGGCGTCCCTGTGCTATCATCTTCTCCCTCCTCCTCAGACTCTTCAGGGCTCCCCTCTGACCCACCACCCTCATGGTGTGAGACCCGGGCCCTCTCCTCACTGTGCTCACGCTCCCAGTCATCCTTCTGCCATTGGATCAGGTTACCCCTAAGTTGGGACTGGGTGTCTGACTCATTCACTTCAATGTCTCTCTCTTCGCAAAACTCTCTCAGTTCATGCAAAAACAGACCCCAGACATTAAAAGCAGACTCCATCTTGGCAAGATGCTCACAGACACGTGCAACACAGGGGACTGAACGATCTGAAGTAAGAGGACACAATTCCAAAACTTCAACAATCTCCTTATCAAAGAGAACTCATACTCATGCGTCCAGGAAAACACACCATTCATCCACACACACCCTCCCCTCGGATCGGTAAGGCAGTTTCTACCACCCCTGACTTCTCAACCTGACCAAAAGCGACACAGGTACCAAACTCTGGAAGCAGGGCGGGGGACAAATGTACTGAACACAATCAAATGACACTCTTCAGGAGAAGAAACAATGGAATTTCAAAAACAATACAATCCCCTAAAATGTGGTCATCTAAAATGCAGAGTTTTGTGGTGCAGCCAGCCGCTACTAAGGTACAAGGCAAACACAAATCCTTATCCCACCGCTTGCCGCCAATGTTGGAAATGGGATCCCCGGCTGGCCAGGGCTTTCGCCAAAGTCAGTCAGAGACCACCACTCCCAAGTCAGGGCAAGGGAGTTACACGCCAAGATAACCCCTACTCACCCTCTAGGTAACGTGGCGCGAGCAGCAAGGCTAAACTTGGAGGCGATGTAAGTTAAGTATTTGCGCACGCACCCCAGCAACAACAACCAAAGGCCCACCACAAAGGAAACTCCACACAAGGTTATATAAAAATAGCCTTTGTATTACACCAAAACACATTAGATAAAACACACACTTTACAATGTGCCAGGGGATATGTACAAGACAGGGCCACCTGGACCACTGTCAGGAATCAGAAGTAGCACTTTCAGAAATAGCACTTAGAATATAAATCACTGTAGCACAAATATCAAAATAGAGCACACAACCAGTAACTACTGGTAACCAGGACCTCACTAGCACCACCTGTACTAGGGAGAAAACAACCACCTACACATCACAATACCTGTGGGGGTGGAAGCACATAACACATGATGCAATGCATAACATTCATTCAGAGGTGTAAGGGGGAAAACACGTGATGCATCACAATACATTCAGAGGTGCAGCAATAACATTGCGCAAAACTTAGATCAGTCACCACCTGTGACTGTCCCTGTGTCCCAATGTCAGGGCCTAAACGTCGCAGTTGCCCACAAAGTGCTGGGCAACTGGTGCAGGGAAAGTTAGGGCAACGTTGGAGCCTCTCTGGGCTCAAGAACCACCACTGTGGCACTGCGGAGCCTCGCTGGGCTCCTGGACAAGAACTGGTGCCCTGAGCCTCTCTCAGGCCCTTCTTTCCAGGACCACTGGGCCCCAGAGCCTCTCAGGGCTCTCAAAACGAAAATGGGCAATGAGCCTTTCTCAGGGCTCTCACAAAACCAGCAGGCCCCCTAGAGCCTCTCTGGGCTCGGTAAACAAATAGCGCCTCGAGCCTCTCTGGCTCTAGTTGGAGTCCCCCTCTTGGGGACTCGAATTGCCCAGAAATGCCCCCTAAGAGCCTCTCTGGCTCTGAAACACAAGGGCGCGAGGTCGCGCTGCTGAGGGGGCAGGGGGGGGGGGCGGACACCGACAGCGTGTCCCGGCGCCCCTCCCTTCGCTTCTGGCAACACTCACGTTGGAGCCTTGACGGGCTCGAGATACCCACAATGCCCCCAGGTAGGTCCCTGCAACCCGGATGGCACAGGGGGGAGGGGCGGGCACCGGCAATGTGCCCCGACGCCCTCCTCCCTTCGTCTGTACCGACGGAGTCCCCCCAGGCCCGGCTCCACTTACCGGGCGACTTCTTCCTGGAGTGCTGGACTCTTCTCCCACACCGGGGAGCTCCACTCTGGTCCCGGTCGTGCTGCGGCGGCGGCTCTTGGGCTGGGAAGGCAGGCGCCGCTCTCCCTCCTCACTCACCGGATCCCGGGGTCGGCTCCCGGCAGCTTCCGGCTTCCTCTGTCCTCTCGGCTGCGGTGGGCGGGACTTCCGGTCGGCCGCGCACCGATTGGCCGGCCGGACAACCACTTCCGGGTCGCCGCGGGCAGCGCGGCGGCCCGGCTCAGGCACTGCAGGCGGGGGATGAATTTACCGAGGGGTGGCCTCCCTCGAGGTAAATTATAATTCGGAAACAGCGGCAATGTCCTGGGCAGGGTGGGCACCTGCCAAGGGACTCTGAAATCAGCAAAAGCGGCGTGGGCAGCCGCGGAAGGGCAATGACAGCGCTCCCAGCGCTTAGCCGATAAATAAAGCGCTTCTAAGCGCTAGGGCCGCAAATAAAGCGCTCCCCAGCGCTACAAGCCACAAGAAAGCGCTCCAAAGCGATATAGCAGAACAAAAGCGCTCCCAGGCGCTAGGAGGAATCTGCAAGCGCTTCCAAGCGCAAAGAGGCAATTCCAGCGCTCCCAGCGCTAGAGGACAGCCCAAAGTCCAGCAAAAGTCCTTTCAAGGGGCAAGGGGCAAGGCTGGGCCCAGAGCCAGCACACTGGGTCTCCAGGCAGGGAGACACCCCAAGTGGCGGTCCTCTGGCCCAGCAGCAGCAACAGCCCCCTCAGGATCCTGGAAGAGAACAACTTCAGTGGGGACACAGCCCCATTTTTATACAGTGCATTCCTTTGTTCAAGGGTGCAGAGTGGGGGCGGAACCAGTCGCAGCTGGTTCTTGAGTACTCTGTTTACCTCAACCACCCTCTCTATTCACTGGCAGGGCTTGGGTCATTAGACACACCACAGGGGGGCGGAGCCAGCATTGTGTGGGGAAAACCCAGCCCATCCAGGACACAGGTACACTCCTCCCACACATCACTCATGCTAATCTCCCACTCACCACCGGGCAGACCCATCCAGACTTCCTGGAGCCTGGCATGCCAGCCAGCTCCAGCCAATCACACGCCAGCACCCTCACAGCACACGTACAGCCATGTCTAGAAATGGCGCTTCGCTACTAGACACATGCATGCTGCATACACCGTTGCGCAGCATTCACTCACACGAGTTCACACATACCAGACTCAAGCCTGTACACCCCACGCATCAGGAACTACCAGGGACACATACATTCCCCATGCATTCCTATGGGCGGGCAGGCCTAGCTCAGCACATGCACTCAGAGTGCGCACGCACTTTCCACTGGGACACAGTGAAAGTGCGCAGAATCCCACAATCACCATCTCCAGGTCACCATTTCAAGCAAAAAGTCTAGGGGTGAACCTGCCCTAAGGGCCAAAGTCCAACATAATATATATATATATATATATATATATATATATATATATATATATATATATATATATATATATATATATATATATATATATATATATATATATATATTACCTACTGGTGATAGACAGTAGGTATATACAGTTAGGATTGTTTTCCATAGGGAAATCGCAACATTCTATTCTGAATAACTTTGGCGCCGGTTGAGGAATCTTCCTGAAATTTTCCTTACCTTTCCCTCGCAGCGCTCCGGTCCTTCCCTGAAAGTTTGGGGGGGATTCATCAAGTGGGGGCCGAGATAAAAGGGGGGGTCCCAAAACATGTTTTCCCCATGTTAATTTTCATAGGGCGGTTGGACTCACTTTTAGCCCGAATGGCTGAATGGTTTTCCACCAAACTTGGCAAAATTGTAGGGACTGGTAGCCCGATGTGCCTTTGCTATGTCTCAAGATATGTGCTCCAGTGGTTTTTACGAAAATTTACTTTGAAAAAATATATATTGGGCTACATTGGGCTATATATATGTAAGAGCCCAAATGTAGCCCAATGTAGCCCAAAGATGGCCACCAGGGACAAAAAAAAACAAATGTAGCCCAAATATCAGCCAGATGTAGCCCAACTATAGCCCAATGACAGAATGTCCCAGAGTGTTCTAAAGAACAACTGGAGCGCTAACAGTCTTACTTATGACAAAAGTATGGCACACCTGAAGTCATCTTGATTGGAATAAAGTGTTAACACTTAACCCCTTCCACGCTCATGACGAGCTGGGCTCGTCATGGTGTAGCCTCCTCGCACGCTCATGACGAGCCCAGCTCGTCATGAACAATGGAAAATGTGGGATCCCAGCACCGGGGGGGAAAACGCATAGCAGCCAAGTGGTTAAAACATTTAATTTGCAAAGGAACAAAATGAGGGGGTTCATTTTGCCATAGAAATTATGATTAGTGCTGAAGAAAGAAAAATTAGGGCACATTTTGAGTGACTTCTCAAATCCTCTTATATTTCATTAAAAAAATTCTGATATGCAGTTTCCCAAGATGGCCACCAGAGACAAAAGAGCCTGTGCTTAAAAACTCTGTTAGCAAAGCAGGCATTTGAGATTTAAAAAACGTTTTAATATATAAACGTTATCCGCTAATAGATTTAGCATTTAAAAAACCTTGCGAATTCAATGAAAAAACCATAGGTTTCAGGCCTTATATAGTTAGGAATTAGCATTTAAAAAACCTTGTGAATTCACTGAAAAAACCATAGGTTTCAGGCCTTATATAGTTAGGAATTAGCATTTAAAAAACCTTTGAAATTCACTGAAAAAAACCATAGGTTTCAGGCCTTATATAGTTAGGAATTAGCATTTAAAAAACCTTTGAAATTCACTGAAAAAATCATAGGTTTCAGGAGTTATATAGTTAGGAATTAGCTTTTAAAAAACCTTTGAAATTCACTCAAAAAAACTATAAGTTTTAGTGGTGTTATAGTTAGCTGGACATTTTACTCATACAAAACCATTGAAATTGCTCCTATATAGTTAGTTGTACTAACTATATTTCGCGCACCCGCAATCCACTGCTGATGATGTCACAAATTAGATCATTCATGACATGGTCAGTGACATCACTGATGACATCTCAAATGACATTTATGGTTTTGTATGAGTAAAATGCCCAGCTAACTATAACACCACTAAAACTTATAGTTTTTTGAGTGAATTTCAAAGGTTTTTTAAAAGCTAATTCCTAACTATATAACTCCTGAAACCTATGGTTTTTTCAGTGAATATATATATATATATATATATATATATATATATATATATATATATATATATATATATATATATATATAGATATATATATATAGATAGATATATATAGATATATATATCTCAATAACCCTACTGTTGTAGTCAAGTTGTAGTTAAGACCTAGTTTCTATAAGAATATAATTTTTTGTTGTGTTAATAACTTTGGCACGGTTTGGGGGAATATTTTTCACACCATTATTAAAACTAGTGTACAGAGCACTTCAGCTGTTGTCTGAAAAGTTTTGGGCTGATTTATCAAGCAGCGGCTAAGAAAAAAGGGTGTCCCAAAACGTGTTTTCCCCATGCAATTTCCGATAGGGATTTTGAAAACTACTATAGCCCAAACCGCTGAAAGTAGTTACACTAAATTTGCCAGAAAGCTAGCTCTTGGTCCGGAGAGAGCCCTTTTCATAATTTGGTGTAAATCCATTCAGTAATTTTGGAGTTATTAAAGAGAAAAGATTTATATATAGCTAGGTACGCAAACTCTTTGCAGATCTGACAGATCTCATGGTGAGATCTGATTGGCTACCAACACTTCAACCAGGAAATATTGGCAGCCATCTTGAGATGCGAACTTGCCCGAGTCCCAAGCAAAAAATGACAAAAAAAACCATAAGGGAGCAGGGTAGATATACCCTGACCCGCAAATTTGCAGAGAATCTACAGGAATTTGTTACCAGCGCATGTGTTTTTTTGTCCTCCGGGTGGGCAAGGTCCGGGGGAAATTTACTTATTTATTAATGGGAGGGGGTCACATTACCCCCCTCCAGAGGTCAATTACAACCACAGGGCCCCTATCCCCTGGAGCCAGGCTGCATACGTAAAGGGGCGGGCCCCCCTCCTAGGTCAATTTTGGTTCCGGGTAACCCATCTTCCAAGGCCTGGAAAATTTTGAACCTGGGGAGGGGGCCACATGGCCCCCTCCTGGATTGATTTTGGCCCCGGAAACCCCACCCCCCAGGGCCCAGCTGAAATTTGAATTGGGAGGCTGGGCTGTGCAGAGAAATCCAAAAATGGCCCTGGGGACCCCATCCCCTGGACCGGCTCCTGCTAGGTCCCGGGGTGCCCACCAGTGCGGGTAGGGAAACCTGTGTTAGCTCTTGCTTTGCTGGAGCAATCTTGTAGATCCTGCCAAGCGAGCGTAAATATTAAGACCACTCCCAGTGGGCAGGAGCATAAAAAATGCTCCCACCTGCTGGGAGTGGACTTTGCATCTAGTTTTCCTGTCCACTGGGAAGCAGGCATGAAACAGATGAAAGAATTACTCCCATCCAGCATTTTTAGCTGGTCCCTGTGGGTAGGAGCAATGCTGGCTCCCGCTGGAGGCTGGGAGCTGGCTAGGGCCGCAGGGTATCGGGGCTCCCCTCATTACCTCCATCAATGGTAAAGAGAGTGCCCTGGGTGGGCTCCAGGGCACCCACCTTTTATTGTCCGGGCCCCAGCTGATGGGGTGTTTAGGACCTAAATCCGCCCAGGGAGGGGGGCCATGCAGCCCCCTCTCGCTTCAGCTGGGGGTCCCTGGGGCTAAAATCAGGGAGGAAGGGGACGAGCAGCGCTCTCCCATTTTATTTGGCCAGGACGCAGGGGATGCGGTCCTCAGGACCAATATTGGCCCGGGGTGGGGAGCTGCAATCCCCTTCCCAATGCACAATGTGCTGGGCCTAGGGAGATGGGATCCTCGGGACTAAACTTCACTTGGGTAGGAGGGCCGCCCGGCCTCCTCCCCTATTAATAATTATATTGGCCTCAGGGATTGGGTCACCGGGCCAATATTGGCCTGGGATAGGTGGCTGCGTGCCCTCCTTCTCTTTCTTAACATGGGGGGTCCCTGGGAGATGGGGGTCCCTGGGTCCAGAAATTGGGCAACAAACCCTTCTCCCCTAAAAACAAAAATGTGGCGGGCCCCGGGAGATGTGTGCCCTCCTCACGGATTGGGTGCCTTTCGGGTTTGGCTGCAAGGCCATGCAGCCAAACCCGCTGGCCATACCTTTTGTCAATGCCCCCACACACATTCATAGGCCAATCACGGCGTGGGGTTGACTGTATGCGGGGGTGGGCCACAGGGCCTGGTTGCAGGCCTTGCGGCCAACTTCCTTTAGCAATGTGTGGTGGTGGTTGAATTAACATACACTAATTAAATGTTGCTGTATGTTTAAAAAAACAACCTAGAAATTCACTAAAAAAAACAAGGGTTACCAGGGGCGTTATAGTTAGGAAAAAACAATAAAAAACTTAGAAATCCAGTGAAACAAATAAGGTTACAGGGACATTCAAATTAGAAAAAGCCTTAGAAATTCATTAAAAAAACAAAGGTTACAAGGCTGTTATAAATAGGTTCATATTTAACACACACAAAACAATAGAAATTCAGAAGTTAATTCACATTAGCTCAAGTATCTATAACTTGTGCCTTAAGGTAATTATAAATCGTGCCTTGCCATGCACTGCTAATAACACCACATATTACATCACTCATAATATCTTCTATGACAACATTGATAATAACAGTGAAATATTTGCTGGAAAACTGCGCATGGGTGGTAAGAGAGTTATAGTTACCTTAGGGCATGATTTATAGCTACTTGAGATAACTATAAATGCTGAACTTCTATGGTTTTGTGCGTGTAAAATCTGAACCTAATTATAATGGCCTTGTAACCTTTAGTTTTTTAGTGAATTTCTACATTTTCTTTTGTCTATTACCTAACTATAACATCCCTGTAACCTTTGTTTTTTTCAGTGCACATATACATGTGCGTGTATATATACATGTGATCAAGGCACTTCGGTGCCGAAACGCGTAATGGCTGACAAGAAAGCAACCGAATAAAGACTATTCTGTGCACTAAATTGGGTCCGTGCTCCATGTTCCTTGGAAAAGAATTTACAAGAGGCTTGCTGGCAGTGGAGTTCTTGGAACATATATACATATATATATATATACATGCTCCAGCTTGTACCAATTTTACAGGATTTAGGAGGAGCCTTTCCCACAGGGGCCCATTTGCGGGCTTTTAATGTGTTCAGCAGGACATTTTACGCACTTTTAAAGGAAACGCATTTTCCCCCCGATACTACAAAGCCCAGAATACGCTGCGCAGCTTAATTTAAAACAGCCCATAGGGGGCGCGCAAACAAGTATAAATTGGATTGTTGTTCGGACTGTGCAAATTCTCCATTTCACCATCAAGCCTTTGAAAAAGAAGACAAACTTTGAAACGCGTCAGGCGAAGGGGATACGGCTCTGAAAGAGACCAGTGGGTTGACGTTCTCCATACCTTACAGTGAGTCTGAAGCCTGCAGGTCAGTGGTGTTTTTCACGAGTGCATCTCACGTTGTTGGTACAAGCTGGAGCATGGATATATATATATATATTTATATATCTTTTTTTTCACCAAATTGCCCCAGCATTGAAAGGGCACTCAACAGCACCCCTTGCCTTCAGGCACGTTCCAGCCTCGCTGCAGCCTGCCTCTCCTATGTCATGTAGTGTCCTCATGCCGACGCGTTTTGAGGCTTCAACGCCTCTTCTTCATGGGCTTGAATAAAACCGGCATTCAAATTCACTTCCTTCACAGTGCATTTTTATTGCAAAACCGCCCATAGTGGGCTTGGCTTAGTGCAGTCTTTGTTTGCAAGGCATTGTGGGAATTGGGTGTCCCTGGAGGTACATATCATTATTTCCTTCGTAGGTTGAATGTCCTGTTTTGTTTAGTTAAAAGCATTTTTTGACGTATAGTAGGTAGACAAAGTCAAAGCAGGCATCTAATTGCAGAAGGGGCGCTGTGCTATATAGAACAAGGACACACAGTGTTTGAAACGCGTTGGGCAATTTTAAAGAATGTGGTATGGAGAGGAAGACCGCAACACTGGAGTCTTCAATTAAAGGTTTTAACTTCCCGTCAGTGGCGTCTTCACTAGAGGGCAACCTTTCTGTTTGGATATATATATATATATATATATATATATATATATATATATATATATATATATATATATATATATATATATATTACCTACTGGCGGTCGCCAGTAGGTATATATAGTTAGGATTTTTTCTCTATGGGATTTTTGAAAATTCTATGTCTAATAACTTTGGCGTTTGTGGACGGAATTGGCTGAAATTTTCAGGAAAATGGAACATTTTGTTTCTGAGCAGCCACTGAAAATGTGGGGGGGGTTTGTCAAGGGGGGGCTGAGAAATAGGGGGGGTCCCAAAACGTGTTTTTAACATTGAGTTTTCCATAGGGCGGTTGGCCTCACTTTTAGCCCGAACGGCTGAATGGATTTGCACGAAACTTGGCAAAATTGTAGGGACTGGTAGCCCGATGTGCCTTTGCTAGGTCTCAATATATGTGCTGCAGTGGATTTTGAGAAATTAACGTTCAAAAAAAGATATATATCTGTAACAGCGGACCGAGCAGCGCTCCAGTTCGCGTACTTTTCGCGTTACGGAGCTTTGTGAAGCGAAGCTGATTGGTTCTCCGGCGTCTGTAAACATTCCAAACAGTCCGTAGCGGCCGCCATCTTGTCTCTCGGTAGGATCGAGAGACAAGAGGAGGCCAAAGCGAAGGGGCAAATGACCATAAGGGGGCATAGTAGATCCTCCCTGACCCCCTAGGTTTGATGTGGAGGTTTTAAAAGGGCCCCGCGGGGCAAAAAAAAAATAAAATAATAATAATCGAACGGCTGAATGGATTTGCACGAAACTTGGCAAAATATTAGAGACTGGTAGCCCGATGTGCCTTTGCTAGGTCTCAATATATGTGCTCCAGTGGATTTTGAGAAATTAACGTTCAAAAAAAGATATATATCTGTAACAGCGCTCTGCTTCGCGTACTTTTCGCGTTACGGAGCTTTGCGAAGCTGATTGGTTCTCCGGCGTCTGTAAACATTCCAAACAGTCCGAAGCGGCCGCCATCTTGTCTCTCGGTAGGATCGAGAGACAAGAGGAGGCCAAAGCGAAGGGGCAAATGACCATAAGGGGGCATAGTAGATCCTCCCTGACCTCTTAGGTTTGATGTACCATTTTGCCAAGTTTGGTGTAATTCCGTTCAGCCATTCAGGCTGTAGACGTATCTAAATGTCCTATGGAAAATTGCATGGGGAAAACACATTTGAAAGTGTTGAAATTTAGAACCAATTAAAATGTTACTTTGGTTTTGTATTTGTGTGTGATGAAAGTTAATTGGTTATGTATATATCTAAAATGAGAGGAAACCACAGCCATTTTGTGATACTACTGTCTGAGGTATATTTGTGAGGAATTTTTGGTGCTCAATTTCTGGTGTTTGATTTACACAGTACTAACACTTCTCCTACTTTTAAAAAGGTGAGTTGTTAATTTGTAAGGATAACTATGTTGTACACTTTAAGATAATTTGAAAAATGTTTTCTGTTATTTATTTACAGTCCTTCTGTTATACTAAATACTTGATAAAGTTAGTTTTATATTATGTATTACTAAAAACGATAAATGAAAGTGATTATTTTTTTCTGCAATTTACAGCAAGCAATTTCAAAATAAAATGGCTCACAATGAAGAGACCGTGGCAATTTCTTTTGAATTATCCACTACATTTATTGAAATTGACAGCACCAATAATGAAATATTCTCACAAGGAGGAGATGACTTGATTGATTTTTTTGATCAATCTCTTGATGGCGAATTTATCGAATGTTTGGAGACCATAGAGTTACAAGAATCATCATTGCAGACTTTTCATGAGGAGATTCCTGATGAGATGATTGAAGAGGAAATTCCTGATGAGGACATGTTACTAGTTCTTTCAAATTTTGAAAATTCAGAAGAATAAATTTATATTTAGAAATCAAAAATTGTTTGAGACATTATTCATTTTTATTTTTAATTTATGAGGTTGTAGCGAAGTGATTGTAGTATAAAATGAGACTTATAGTATAGAGTGCAACATTTTTATGTTACATGGTAAGTTTACTCATATTTACTTTCCTTCTCCCACTATATTATCTCCAATGTGTATTTGACATCTCTTCTTCATCTCCAGCCTCCTTTCTCTCACTGTCTGTGTCTGATGCATCTTATCGCTGCCATTTTGTGTAATTACAGAAGAGAGTAAAATAAAATAGTTCGGAACGTGAAAAGGGGGCAAAGTAGAGTACCCCTCACCCCCTAGGCCTTCTCAGGCGGTCCCAAAAGGATCAGTTTCTGTTTTCCTGAGAGATTATGGTATGAGTTCCATATACCACAATAACTTGCATTACAACATGCAAGATATATATCTCCTATTACCAAGTTTTGGAGATATTCGCGCTAAGCGCGAATATCTCCAAAAACTAACACCTGCCCTGAGCAGTTCTTAGCCATGTTATCCAATGGGAGGTGGATAACATGGCTAAGAGCATTAGCTCGGTAATGCATGAATATCGCTGACTTTTTAGCGATATTCATGCTTTGCGGCCATTTTTTATCGCATTTGCGATAAACCTTGATAATAGCAATGTTTATCTGCGATAATTTCTGACGATGCTTAGCGGTAAAAAATTCGTTGCTAAGCATCGTTAGCGATAAATATCGCTTAACTTTGGTAATATGCACCAACGTCTGTTAACGTTCGATTCGAAGGAAATGAGGAAGTGTTGAAAAACATTGTCTGCGCCATCTTGCCTTTTTTGAAATGCCACACTTTTGTCGTGCACGGCAGCCATTTTAGATGCCTTGACCAGACCCACTCTCTGCACGCTGTTGATCCGTAGCATGGCTCCCCACCCTCGCAAGCATCTTCCCCAGGCACTGGTCACCCCCGCTCTCTGTCTTATGCATCGGCAATAAACCTCCCCCCATCTGCGCTGCTCTTCCCTGAGAATCACACTCTGTGCCCGCCCGACACCTCCCTTTCGCCCTCTTCACTACCGCACCCTCTGACACTCCTCTTCCTCTGTGTCCGATTGTCCAGGCTATCAGCTAGCCCTGCAGATGTAGTTTATGGCCCCAGCTGTAAAGAATCACCCCTCTTCAAAGGAGTTATAGTAGATAAAGGCCCACACCCGATGAGATCCGTCAAACCACACGCGTTCCTACTATCTGAAAACCATCCTGTATTGTGATTGGGGAGGGGACCGAGCCTGAGGCGGAAGATTCCAGGGATGACTCTTTGTACATCAAAGTTTTTACAATTATGTGTCACATTAAAAATGTATAGCACTCCAACAAAGTAGTAGGAATATAAAACTTTAATAACTTATAAATATATACAACAAAACAAAAACAGTAAAAACATTTAAACAATGAAGAGACCGTGGCAATTTCTTTTGAATTATCCACTACATTTAATGAAATTGACAGCACCAATAATGAAATATTCTCACAAGGAGGAGATGACTTGAATGATATTTTTGATCAATCTCTTGATGGCGAATTTATCGAATGTTTGGAGACCATAGAGTTACAAGAATCATCATTGCAGACTTTTCATGAGGAGATTCCTGATGAGATGATTGAGGAGGAAATTCCTGATGAGGACATGTTACTAGTTCTTTCAAATTATGAAAATTCAGAAGATGTTGCCTGGGTGCCGCACTGATTTGGGTATCCGGCGTGGGGCGTCCCGGGGGGTGGGTTGTCAGTAGCGGTCTGTTGTGCGAATAGTTCCAAGTCAGCAGAACGCGCTGAAATCTGGATGGCACGAAGGTGATGTCTAGTAAGTTGCCGCCCAGCAAATAACGGCGTGGGGCGCCGCGGGGAGGGCGGGGGGGAGGCAGTCCAAAGTTCCGTTAAAAGGGCAAAGGAAAGGATCGGTGGTTTGAACCATCAGTCAAAAAGGGGAGGGGGTGCAAAAAATTTTCCTACCGGGTCACACTGTGCTTTCACCGGAACTGAGGTCTGCAGGTTTCTAGTCATTCAAACTGAGGCTGGCGCCAGCATGGGAGCGCCGACGTCCCGCGGCTACAGTTTCGTCACTCCACGGGCGATCATGGCAGTCATTCCCCATCGGGGGTGTCTGCGGGGGTCGGGGACTCCCGCGGCTCCTCTAGAATCTTCAAGGTCGTGGAGGACTACGGTGGTGGAGTCAACCAGTGACCGGGCCATTTCTTCATGCTGGGCCCGCTCTTGCCAGGTCGACCGCCATTTTGAGAGTTCGGTAGCTACTGGCGATCGCGGGGTCAAATGAGCGGACGGGCTCCACCCTGCCGGCCGAGACGTTGCAGCATCGCCACAGTGGAAGAACCCTTTTCCGGGCGCCTGGAGCGCTGAGGGTACAGCTGGGAAGCCTCCACCTGGGGAGGCGGGAGAGGCCTGTTCGCACCGTCTCTCCCACCCAGTGCACCCCACGGCGTCTCGCTTGACATTTGTTATGGCCGGACCAGGCGATGAGGACGAGGGGGGGGGGTCGGAGGCATGTGCAAGACATCCCCCCCAGTGTTGTCGCAGCCATTATAAAAAAAAGAAGAAATGTCCCGTCCGTCTTTGGGCCGGACCTCCGGTGGATGGCGGCCGGACGCCCTTTGCTCTGGCCCCATGAACGGGTTCCTTGGCTCATCCGGTGGGGCAGGCCTTGGCGTGTGGTGCCTCTCCTGGGCCTTTCGTGCAGTGGCCTCTCCACTCCCAGGCCCTCCATGGATGCTGGCCCAGACTGGGAGAGAGAGGGTCTAACCTGCAATTCTCCAGGGTTACCGCCACCGCGGCCGGATCCCGTCGGCCTCGGCCTCTGGTTGATGGTGGCCGGACTGGGAGAGAGAGGGGAGGGTCGAGGACGGACATTCCCCCCCCCAGCAACTCTCCAGGGTGGTCGTAGCAATCCCCCTGGCCGGGTCCCGCTGGCCTCGGCCTCTCCTCCGGCTACACCCTACGTGATGATCTCCTGGCCGACGGTTGGCAGCAGGACCCGCCTTATATGTGTTGCTTCCGGCTGGGCGTAGCCGGAAACCTGTTTCTCAAACAAAGGATATTGAGGCAAATGTGGCGCATACTCTCTTCTTAACCTATTGTATTCCTTAACACAATCTATATCCGCACAAATGTTTGTGACATCACACTCAATCAAGTACAATCCCGATAAAGTTTCCAGAATGGGGCGGATGTCTGCTGACTTGTATCTTTCCCAGTTTGCCGTTATTTGGGCGTGGCAGGCGGTGGGACAGACACGTTTTGGGGCAGTGAGGGGCGATGAAGCCTCGTTGCCTTGTGGCCGTTGCAATGTCACACTTGGTTTCTCTTACTGTTTTCAGGTTTCTTATTACGGGCTTACTTCTAACGTTTCTTGTTTCTAGGACAATAATAGGTTTTATCATTACGTATTGTTATCGTTTCTTTGTTTGTTATTTAATAAAAAGTTCATCAGTGGCCTACTGATTTTCGTTTTCCTATTCCTTTCTTTCCAGGTTGTTTCATGCTAAAGTATCTGTTAACAGGATACAGTGATCACTTTGTTATTATTGCATATGTCCTTTTCACTAGGGGTGCTCTCTGGTCGGGCCAGATGACCTATCTCTAGTAAATGGTCCGGGTGAAACAGGTGCATCAATCAGTGGGGAGTAGATAGGCATGACAGATTACAACGGGGGACAAAGGTCCGCATTACCTACCCTTTCACTACTTGCAAAGATTTTCCTACGTTTATTTGAAAACAGGGAATACCTCCAAAAAGAACCAATTGCCAAACAGTCAATGTTCGGGCAAACAATCAATCAATGAGGAACGAAATAGGCACGACGTGTTAAAGGTTTGCGTTACCTACCTTTCACTATCTGCAAAGGGAGAGAGAATATTCCTATTCTTCCTCGTTTGCAGGCAGAGAAGATCCTTAAGAGAACCAACTTCGAACAATTCAATGCTCGATTCAAACAATCAACAAGGGGTACTGTGAACACAAATGAACGCCGCTTATGTACATACACATTGCTATTTTCAACAGGTTGTTCCTAATGTTTCTATTTTAGCCAGGTCAAAAAGAGATCCCATTAGTGGCCTACTGATTTTGCTCGATTCCTTTTGTTTTTTTACATGATTTTTCGCTATCTGCAAAGACTAAACAGAGTATTGCGACTCTGTGCTTGTTTGTAAATAGAAAATGAACCAAAGAGAACAATCAATGAAATGGAGAGAGAAGCAGGCACGACGGATTACAACGGGGGCAAAGGCCTGCGTTAACTACCCTTCACTATCTGCAAAGAGAGAGTACTCCTAATAGAAATGAGGGGGGGGGGGCAGCATTCAAAGCAGATCAGTGTGCATAAACACGAAAATGTTTTTACTTACCACGTACTTGACATTCGACAGCTTATGATATTTGCTATTAAAAAACCATTGAAATTCACTGAAAAAACCATAGGTTATAGACCATATATAGTTAGGAATTAGCATTTACAAAACCTTGAAAATTCACTGAAAAAACCATAGGTTATAGACCATATATAGTTAGGAATTAGCATTTAAAAAACCTTATTTTACTCACACAAAACCATTGAAATTCCATATATAGTTAGTTGCACTAACTATATATCGCGCACCCGCAATCCACTGCTGATGATGTCACATATTACATCATTCATGACATGGTCAGTGACATCACTGATGACATCTCAAATGACATCACTGATGACATCTCAAATGACATCACTGATAACATCATCCAGTGACTGTGTGTTTCTGTAAAGTTTAAATATGTTTGATATATTGAAGAATGAGTGGATGTATAAGTGTCTGGATGAAGGATTTAGTAGGTGCGTGACTGACTGTATGAGTGAGTGAATAAATGTGTCGTACTAAATGCATGGGTTAGTGACTAAACTGTCTGAATGTGTGCATCAGTATGTCTGTTTTGATGTAAACTGCTGCATGTGTTGATCATTAGCTATACGAGAGGCTATATGTGTTATTGATTGGTTGCCCAAGTATTTGTATGGGAGATTGAGTTTGTGTGGGGGTGGCTGGGAGGTGTGTGACTCTGTGCATAGATGTGTGAGCAGTTGATTCACTAGGTGTATGAGTTCAAGAGTGCATGTGGAAACACCTGTATGAGCGGTTGACTGTGTGCATGAGTGTATTGGTGAGTGAATGGATATCTCAGTGCTACATGTCAAAGTAAGTACATATGTAAAACAAAGTACATGTGAGAGTTGGCATATATAAATAACTGTGCATGAGAGCTAGTGAATGTGTGAGTGGCTGTATGGATCATTGTGAACTTGTATCAGGGATTGTATAAGAGAGTAAATATGTGTTAGTATATGTTTGAATAAGTAAGGTGTGTATAACTGTATAGTTGAGGAAATGGAGGTGAGATTGTTTCTTTGCATGACTGACTAGGTGTGTGAGTAACTCCATGGATGAGTGACACTGTGTGAGTGTCTGTATACACTGAGTGTATCTAAGGTTATATTAGAGTCTGAAGAGGTTTATCGTATTAGCACAAGAATGATGTCAAATGAGATGTCATCAGTGATGTCATCAGTGATGTCATTTGAGATGTCATCAGTGATGTCATCAGTGATGTCACTGACCATGTCATGAATGATGTAATATGTGACATCATCAGCAGTGGATTGCGGGTGCGCGATATATAGTTAGTGCAACTAACTATATATGGAATTTCAATGGTTTTGTGTGAGTAAAATAAGGTTTTTTAAATGCTAATTCCTAACTATATATGGTCTATAACCTATGGTTTTTTCAGTGAATTTTCAAGGTTTTGTAAATGCTAATTCCTAACTATATATGGTCTATAACCTATGGTTTTTTCAGTGAATATATATAAATGCATCCGCCATAACAAAGGAGAACAATTTCCCTGATGTGCAGCTAAATAAAGTGCTACCGACTTGTTCCTCAGCTGTGGCCTTACTCTTTTTCGAATGAAAGGAGCGGAGTTTGATATATATATATATATATATATATATATATATATATATATATATATATATATATATATATATATATATATATATATTATATATATATATATATATATATATATATATTATTATATATTATGTTTTTCTTTTTTTTTACCTACTGGCAGTCAACAGTAGTTATACCTAGGACTTAGTTTCCATAGGGAGAGCGTTTTTTAATTTGCCAATTCCTTTGGCGTTGTTTGATGAATCCTCACAAAATTTTCAAAACTAGCATGACTCTCACTTTGCCTGCTGTCTTCAAAGTTTTGTTGTGATCCATCAAGCGGTGGCTGAGAATTTTGTATATAAATATCCTCCGAGGGTCCAACAGTCCCTGTTCTCAATCTGATTGACTGCCAACACTTCAAACCAGGATGTTTTGGCAGCCAGCTTGGGACTCGACTCCGGCCGAATCCCACAAACAAAATTACAAAAAGAAAAGGGGGTTAGGTAGGAATACACTGGCCCCCTAGATGTGCGGATGAGGTTCTATGGGGTGTGAGAGGGTGTGTTAGTGGTTCTGTGGATGATATCATCAGTGATGTCATTAGTAATGTCATCAGTGATGTGACTGGCCATGTCAAGAGTGATGTAATATGTGAGGTCCTAAGCAGTGCGTTGCGGGGGCTTAAGTTATAGGTAGCTCAGATAACTATAACTGCTGAATTTCACTGGTTTTGTACAAATGATTTCTAAGCCTAACTATAATGTCTCTGACACTTTTGTTTTTTTTCAGTGAATATTTAGATATGATCAATTATTTTTTTTCAATAATAATTTAACATTTTACTTAAAATAATGATAATTGTAATCAAATGCACATAAATGCTGGTATAAAGTAGGTATTTTGGACCACTCTATTTTGGTAGTCGACATTGTTGTACTTTATATTATGCATTGTATGCATACATACTTTATATTTTGCTTGTCAATATTTTCACAACAATTTATTTGTACCAAAATATTTTTGTCATCAATATTCTGGCATATAACTGTTTTTAAAAAGGTGCGCCTTCAGTTCTTTCCTAAATTGGAATGGGCTTTAAGAAACGGATTCTCCACAATCAATATCTGAATGTCCATGAGTTCTTGTTATTATCTGTAAGGATGAGAAGTGAGGCTATGTTCATCACAGTATTGTATTTGTGACAATGAACAATTATAGTCAATTAATTGTTTGGACAATAACAGTTGTGATGATGTCTAGGCTTAAGAAATCTCTTTTCCTATGTTTACTACAGTGCAGACAAATGCCTATATCTATAGGGATAAGACATAAGATGGGGTTTCTCAGGTGTGTTACAGTGGTTTGTAATGAGTGCAGTGTAAGTACAAAAATGGTGACTGTCAGCATCCTTGGTATTTCGATTCCTCATTTTGGAGTAGGCACACAAAAAGAATATGTTATGATGTATATTTGCAATTTACACATACAGATTGTGTGAAATAACAGATTAATTTATTATGGATAGAAATATTACAAGTGCCCTTACAAGATGGAATCTCCAATATAAAATGTTGTTGACATAATAGGCAGTTGTCTAGTTTTGTAACCATAAACCCCTGAGTATAGCAGCACTAGTGCCTGATGATCTTGCATGTAAAGTCACATTTTGGAGATCAGGATCACGTTCTAACATAAAACTAGTTCACTGCTGACCTATGCACATGGCTGAGTAGTGGTGTTAGGTTGATGCACCTATACAGTGGAGTCACCTAGCAGCAAGTTGACCATACGCTCTGAGAGATGCAGCAGTCATTTTACAAATAGACGACAGAAACCAAATGGGCTAATAGTAGGTTACAGATTTGAAAGGACACTGTGCATGAGGAAAGGAGATAACTTTTTTGGACATACTAGGAACTGCACTTCTTGTGTCTCTATAGATACTGTTAACTATCAGTGAGGCTACGCTATGGGGAAGTTGGAATGTAATTCAAATTAAACAACTTATGTGGCTAAATTTTGATAATACAAAAAGAAGGGGAAGGAAAAGGAGGGAGGTACCTTAAACCCTTAGGGGTAAGTTGTGTTTATCAATAATTCTGTGAAAAACTGCGAAATTGCAGACTGCTACAAATCTGTGTTTGCATTTTATGTCTCAGTTTTTTCTTTTTAAGACAAGCTTCTTATTCTGGACCACATCTTTGTCAGTATATGAAGAAAGGTGTGTTGTATGTTCTACTTCAAATTCTAAAGGTGTTTGAAGAAGGCATAAATATAATGCTGAGCCCAACTGATTATACCTTTTTGACACTAATTCATGGGTGAATGAGGGTGCACTAAAATAAACATTAAAAACATTTTAGGAGTCACAAATGATAGAGAGTGGCCCCCCAGATTGTTCTCAGTGCACAGCAGCGACTGGTCTACACTTTTGAATGTAATCAAAAAGGTGTTGAGGAGTTAAAACAATTATATTCCTCTGCCACCATGTCGTTGGTAGCGGACATAACTTTTAAGAACTCTGGGCAGCCTGGAAGAATAAACTGTTGGCTGAGGTTTGGTTTCCCTCGCAGTCCCATACAAGAAACTTTGAGACATCTTGGGTTCGATCATTTTTTTAGGTCGAGCCAAGGTAGCACGCATGTGCCGTCCACCAGACATGCTGTATTCAGTCTGTGGGGTTGAAGCCAGCCCATTGCCTTTTTCTTCATCCCTCCCATTGTCAATCAAAAATGCTTGTTTGCTGTTAGTTAATCCTTCATCTTTGCCCCACCCTTTTGTTTTTCGTTTACTCCCACAGTGCACTGTCCAATTACTGATCTCTATGCATTTGTCTTTATGTATTTGTTTTGGTGAACTCTTTTTTAATGGTTTCCTGCTTGTGTCTTCTTTTAAAGGTTTCCTGCTTGTGCCTTGCTTCGGCACTTAATCTCCCCATGTGGTGTCGTCACCACACCACCACCTCCCACCCATCACTGCTTGCCAGGCTAAACCCCTCCTCCCCCATCCTGCTTTAACTATTTTTTCTCAGTGAGCGCTCATGTTTTTACAACCTTGGCCTCCTTTATCTTTTCTCTGTCAGATTCAAATTGGTTATTTTTTATAGCTAAACGTGAACGTTCATTTTCTCTTTTCTTTCATCACAGTTTTTTCTGTAGTGCATTTGAGAGCAATATCCCCATTTAAGAGACCGGTGGTTAGGCCCATCGTGAGTCATTTCGCTCTCTTTGTTTTGTATGTATTTGTCGTGCTAGCTGCACCGTCTTTAAAGGGTCTCTTAGTACACTACTAACTTAGTGTTGGTTCATTGGGTTTCCTTTCATTTACGGGGGCCTTTGGAGTGCATTCTATGTGGCAGTTCCTCGATTTCAAAATATGATATGGATATTTGAAAACTATAATATATGAATTTCTCTTGTGTTGTAGATCTCTTTCCCTTTAAAGAGAGTTATTTATCCTCCCCTTTTTGGAGGATGTATGCATGCACTCCCCTTAAAGCAGAGTTCTTCAATCTGTGGGGGCGAGACGCCATCTCAGGGGGGGCGCTCACTCCACTGTAAACTGTCCTTTGTTCTCTTGGTGAAGTCCAGTATGGCTGGAGGGAGGAGGGAGGGGAAATCGACGGGGCACGAAGTGCCCATGCTTTTGTTTTGTTAACCCTCCCAGGAGGGGGTTAATTCATAGAATGCTTCAGCTGCAGTGGGAGGCAGGATGACTCCTCTGCTAAAACCGAAAGCAAACCAGCAGACACGCTTTCGGTTTTAGCAGAGGAGACCCCTTGCCTCCCACTGCAGCTGAAGCATTTCAGCTCTTATGAATTAACCCTCTCCTGGGAGAGTTAGCTCTTCCCAGAGAGGAGAAGTTTCCAGGGAGGTTTCAAGGCATGGGCGAGGTGGGCTCTGGGCAAGGTGGGATCTGGCTCAGGGCCCCAGCCTTTCAAAGGGGGAGGGGTGGGTTGGGGGGGGGGTGACTGAAAGTGCCAGCTCTGTTCTACAGAGTGTTGTCCTCATTACCTTGACATTTTTTTAAACCCAATGTTGTAAATAGCATTTTTCTATCATTAATTTTTAATGTGTAAGTCTATTACAGACATTTTGCAGACAAAATGTGTTTATGCGTCAAGCAACATCCATATAAAAAGTGTATTTTAGATCAATACAGGACCTCACATATGAGAAATGGGAGGGTGTGACAGAGATTATTTGCAGTAATATTAGTGAATGGCTGTTGTGTTACATACTGAAAACACACATCACTATCCCTGAATATCAGATGTACACACATTTAGTATTTGAGCAAAGAAGGCATGAAAGAGCTGAGACTGGATCATAAAATCAAACTTGGTCCGACCCGGGTTCCCCCAATATACATTTGGCCCAGGGCCCCCAAAATCCTTAAAACGTCCCTGAAAGTTTCTTTTAAAATTACACAGGCAGGCTCGCAAAATGCCAACCAGCCATGTGTTGTTTAAACAGCCTGCAAATTGCTTGTCTTGATACTAAATAGTATGTGTTCATGGCCTTCTTTAGCGCTGGTGGCGCCTGGTGCGAAAATCGTTTTTGGTGCCCCCACACCCCATGACTGCCTCCTCGGATTCTCTCACTACCACCAGGCATATGTTCCATTCATAAGTTATTGCTAAACACAGCAACTCCCCATGAGGTCGGCGCCCCCTCCATAGGTCAGCGCCCAGTGCGGCCGCACCTGTTGCACTGCCCTAAAGCCGGCCCTGTACGTATTAATTTGTAATGTGACTTTTCTGTCTTTGTTCCCTTTTATAATTGGCCATGAATCATTCAGGCAACTCTAGAAAACAATTAAAAGTTATTTCTAGTTATATTTGCTGTTCAAAGTATGCACAGACAAGTGCTGAAAATTCAGCTTTAGGTGACTGCTTATTTTTATATCATCTGTGACATCAAAATAATAAGCTGGCAGCCCTAATCATAAGATTAGAAGTTTCTTGAGGGATGAGCACATTATTTTCTCCATCACCCTGATCCCTGGATACTGTCATAATAGCAATATTTTAACACATTTGAAACCACACACTTTCGTCAATAGTATGCTGAATTATTTCAAGTGTCTGGGATTGCACCTTGTATTCAGACAACTCGCTCCTCATTCTCGCCCTTCACTTTTACCCTCACCCTGCACTCACACTGATCCTGATACACTCACACCATTCACCCACTTACCCTCCACTCACAGTGATCACTCTGCACTCACAGCGATCACAATGCGCTCACACTGATCACAATACACTCACACCATTCACCCGCTCAGCCTGCACTCACACTAATCACCATGCACTCACACCATTCACCCACTTACCTCCACTCACAGTGATCACTCTGCACTCACAATGCTCTTGCGCTGTTCACCCTGTACCTAACCCTGCAATAACACAAGCACTCTACTCAATCTGCACCTATTGGCACTTCACTCAACTGTCCCCCTTGCTGCTCAATCTGCAATCTCACTCAAATAAACCCACCACTAACCATACATTCATTACTCCCACTCTGCACTAACATGCGCATCCAAATGCATATGGTCACCTCACTCACCCCTGTACACAAGTATGGGAATGTCCTGCCCCATAAAGGTTTTTGTCCTAAATTACAAAAGGAGACATCTAAATGCACTTCAATCCAGCCTTCCAGGGGCCCCTTGATAGAGACAGTTCTGTTTTTGCCCTGATGGCCTGGAATAATTCCTTAACAGATTCTTGCAAATACGGTTTTGTTTAATTTCTTTTTAATGTGATTGATGTGAGGGAGTCTAGTACTATTTTCAGAGAAATGTGTTTGTTTCATGCAAAACCATAAAAAAGTGAACTATAAAAAAATTACATCCTAGCTGGTCCTCACATATGAGAAATTGGAGGATATAACAGATATTATTCACTGTAAAATTAGTGCGCTGCTGCTTTGTTACAACAGTGAAAACACATCACTATCTCTGAATAATAGATGTAAACGCTTTTAGAATTTCGACTACAGCGCCTATGCACCGTTAGTAGCCTGGCTATATAGAGTATGGCAGAGCTGAAAGTAAATTATTTAAACTCAAATCTGTACTGAACAGGGGCCCCCAAAATCCCAAAATAGTTTTTGGCCAGGGCACCCAAAATCCCTAACATGTCCATGCCATCACAAAGTCTGTCAGACAACATTGCTCTGAAGTAAAATAGACAACATCATTAACTTATTAGTAGTGTTAGACCTGGCACCTTGGCGTGGGTCTCCCTTCCACTCTTTTTGCTGATGTGCCTCAGATGTTTTGCTGGTGTTCGATGCTCAGGGCACTGCGCCACGGCTAATCCGTGCCGCAGTGCAAGTGCTCCCAAGGGAAAGTGTATGTGTAATTGATTTCCCCGATTGGCTTATTTGGTTTACTGTCAGTCCCCAGTAAAGTGCACGAGGAGTGCCGGGGCTTGTAGATACAAATGCTGCTAGTGGGCCTGCAGCACTGGTTGCGCCACCCACAGAAGCGGCCTCGTAAGATATGACTCTGGTCCACCATTGCAGACCCCGCGTACAGTCCCGTACTGTCACGCTGACTGCGCAAGTGCCCACACTTGCCAGTCCCTGAACCTTCCCTAACCTCCATATCAGTCGCCCCTATGGTAGGCCTACGGGCAGGGTGCATTGGAGTGTAAGGTAGGACAAGCCTAGAGTGTGGCATGTCCTCATAGTGAATTACCGCCCTTTTCGTTCTTCACTATGGAAGGGCTACCGGTTCTCTTAGGCCAAGATGAGCTGTCGGAACTATTACACGCTATAGTCCCGGCAGGCTCAGGGAACAGGGTAGCATGTCGAGTTTAGTATGCCTGAACTCAGAATAATAAAATACTTCCTTTAGTAAGGTTTATTTTAATATCCTGGGTTTGCAAATGCTACTTTTAGAAAGATAGCCTTTGCACGCCTAACTATTTAGCCCGCCTCTGCCAGGATGTGTATCTGTTGTCTGGGTTTGTGTGAGTGACAGGGCTGGGAGATTCCCAGGGACAGTTGGAACCCCCAGGTGGTGAATAGGGTGCTTACACCAGGATGGGTGGGCGGAGTAGTCCTTGACTCTGAGTAGGGTTGTGCTCCACCACCACAATGCTGGCTCCACCTCCTGTGGAGCGTCTGATGTCTCTGCCCTGCACTCCGAAAGAAGACGGCAGCTTCCTGTAAACAGAGTACTCCAAAACCAGGTTGAACTAGGCTCAGGCCCCCTGGCCTGCAAAGACAAAAGAATCGCAGTATAAATATAGGAGCTCCGCTCCTTACAAATCAGATCCAGTTTTGACCACGACGAACCTCTGCCTGACTAGAAGGACCAAGAGAAGCTGAAGGATGGAAACCGGTCTGAATCCTGTCAGACTGGCCTGCAGTGGTGCCTTGCTGAGAACGGAGAGGAAAGGACCAGAAAGGACTTTGTAGACTTGTGCCTGAAACAATCTCCAAGGGCTTGATCGAGAGCTTGCCCCCTGAAGGGAACCCCAGGACCATTGGGTTCTATCTGCTTGTGCACATCTGCTGTTGGGCCTTAGTTCTTATTCCCTCACCGGAGTTGTGACTCGGGTGCCTTCGCCCCCTCCCAGGTCGTGACGGCTCGGAGCCTGGTCGCCCCGCCGTATAGAGCCCGCTCATTCCTGAGTCGCTCTCCGATCAGTGCCGGGCCGCCCGCTCTCCTGTCACCTCGCCGCTAACGGAGCGGGTTGCGCACCTCTCATCTTCTCCCGCCAGAATCTGCACGGAGCGCATTCCATAGCCTCGGACGGTCCGTACGTCGTAACGTACCCGACTGTCTCGCTTTGCCCTCCTGCATACCAAGACCCGTGCCACACCTCAAGAAAGGCCTCCCCGTACCGTGGTACCGGAAGCCTGGTGTTGCACTCGTCTGCCATAGAACGTGACGCCCCTCAGAGATCCACGAGTACGACCCGGCGTGCTAAGAAGTAGTACGCCCCGCAGGCCTGAACGGCGCCTCGCCCCGTGAGCTGCATCGACCCCGGATCACCACAACCCTCCACAGTCCTGCTCCTCCACCTCGCTCCTCGAGGGGGACCTGAGCCAGAGAGATCCTCTGGAGAACCGTCGGCCTCGTCCGGAGTCCGCCCTCACCAGCTGCGCCTGAAACGCCTCGGACTTCCACAAGCAAGGTACACGTGAACTCTGTCCCGAGTTCATATCGGATCCAAGGTCCGCAACATTCTTATTTCCCTGTCATCGTACCTTGCTGAACAACGAACATTCAAAGACAAATCTTGCCTATCATAATCTGGTGGCCTCGAATCGCTAAACGTTACATGGTCTTGTGATAATCCTGCCTGAATCTATCTTTTATATAAAGTATACGTATTTTTGATACAACTACACGACTGGTGTCCATTTGTGGTGGGTCAGTGGGTTTACTGGGTGTGATCATAAATGCTTAACTTACTATCGCCCTGAGGATTAGCCTTGTCTGCTCGCGCCACACTACCTAGAGGGTAAGCAGGGGTTATTCAAAGGAGTAGTTCCCTTACCCTGACTTGGAGCTGATGGTCCCTGCTTGTCACAAGTGCATACCTGTGCCAACCAGAGACCTCCGGTTCCAACAATTAGTTTTATTTTTTTTAAACATTAGCCTGACATTTCCTAAACCCCCATTGCTTCAGGCAAGCAACTTATCGTACCACTAAGGAATTCTCAAATAGGTGTTCGTTAAGCGCCCTCTCTGCGGACTTTCAACTGTCTTCGGATCCATAACTGGTTGGTGGGCAATTATACCATTATAATGCTGCCTAAGACATTTGTTAATGATTTCTAGAGAAGATTTGTTTCTCGTGTATCAGCTCTGAGCTAGGGAGTGCTTGAAAAATCTGACAACACTGTCTCCCTTACAGTCCCTGTTGGGTTCTCAGCACTTGCAATATTAAAGGCTAAGTACGGTTCAAGACTGGATGTGGAGCACAACCTGAGGATGGCAGTAGCAAATATCCATCCACAGATTGACCGTCTCTGAAAAACAGGCACACCTGTCACATTTATGTTGGTGGTGTTATTATCAATCAATGTCCTGTGTAAAACAAAGCATTCTAGTAAAAACAATTTGCGCACATTTTATCTTGGAAAGTGGTGTTTTGAGCTGTGTAATAGGCCTCTTTAATTTTACCACACCCATTCACAAACCTGCAGTTTACTAAACACTCTTATTGTAATAAACATTATTAGCTGAATATGCCCGTGGGGGTCGATTCCAGACATTTCTATCAGGTGGTGGTGGGAGGGGTGGGCAACATCTAAAAAAAATCAGCTGGGGGGCTCAGCCTACAAAAGTTTGAAGACCTCTGCCTTAAAGGGATGCTATGATTCTTCGCTCCTTTAATGGATGTTTGTGTGACATCAGCACAAGAGCGTCAAGACTAGCCTGAGAGCCCAGAACCGGAGCCATGCCATCCAATCGGCCCTTCCAACAGAGGCGCACCGTCTGTGAGAGGCCTTAGTGGGGTTTCGGTCCAGGACAGCTCCTCCTGCCTAGATAGCTGACCTTCCACACTATGTCAGCAGTCCCCAGCCCGCATACTGCACTGTCTGCATATCACCTATTTTTCCTCTACAACATGGCAGTGATTTCTGTACAAAGAGGCCTGCATTGTGCTGTTGGAGGTCTTGAGACCCTAATCTCACGTGCTGTTTGGCATTGATTGCTCTTTACTGGTGCGATGATGTAAGGACTGGTTCAGGTGGGTTATTTCTTATTTGACCGGATCTTTCCCACAATGCCTCCTAACTTTTGTGCATGGTTAACTAGTGGCATCTTGCGCAGCAGCATTTTATTAGGCAGTCTCTTGCTTTTACCTACAAAGTGTTTCACGAGTATCCAGCTGCACTATAAGGCCTTCCTTTTAACCCTCCCCGTTATTATGATTTTGCCAACTCTTTCCCCAGCCAGGGTATCATTGCTGGTGCATAACTAGGGGCCATATTATCAAGAAATGGCGATACATTATCACAGCTTTTATCGGCTAAAGCGGCGATAATGGGCTTGATAATATGCCCTTGTGAATTCCCATTGAAGCCCAGGTTCTGATGTTAACCTGGGCTTCTATGGGAATTCACAAGGGCATATTATCAAGTCCATTATCGCCGCTTTAGCTGCAGTTTCCTGCCGATAAAAGTGGCGATAATGTATCGCCCTTTCTTGATAATATGGCCCTAAGTGCTTTATTACTGATGTTTTGGAGCCCAATTCATCGCAAATGTTCTTCTGTGGTGTGTTACTTCCAGTTGAGTTACTCCTGCATTTCCAGGGATCAGGTTACACCATTTGCAAATTGCACGTGTGAACAACAACCTAGTCTGTAATCCTTTCTGTCTGATATACACACTTCTTACCTCTCATGAATCGCACCTGTACATCTTGAGAGAAGCCAGTGTTCTGAGAAGGGCGGGGAGCGCGTGCTTTGCAGGTGTAGCAGGAAAACACCTGACACACACATCAGTAGTTGGCAGGTCCTGCTTGTGCAAGGAAAACTATTTTATTCTGCTTGAATTACAGCCTAGATACATGCTGGGTGTGTCTGTGTGCTGGAACCATGTCTCTGTGTCTAGTGCTTGTACACCATAACATCTCTACCCATCAAGGTGAAAGTGTCATCCCTGCAGTTGGTTGTGAAATCCCTGCCTTTGGTCAGGGACAAAATCAGGGATAAGGTCAGTGCTAACTTTGTAAAAGAAAGAGTGCCTGTGCGTGGAACGCTGCTCAGAAGCTCTCAGCATGAGCTATTAAACGTTGGTGCACCTCATTCCAAGGTAAGTAACAGGAAATGTAAAAAATAATTACGTAGCCATTGCGAGACCTAGTGACCTGCCATCAGCGGCTGGGTGGTCATTGCTTCTCTGAACACCTGCCTGACTTTGAGGTTAATAAGGTTTCTTTGGGAAGAGCAACAGTCTCTCTCTCTCTCACTCTCTCATGCACTTTTCCCACCTTTCTCATGTGTTTGACTTCAGGTCTTCGAGCACACCTTCTCCCCGTGCCTTTTCAAGATTTCCGGCCCTCAATCCCACGTTCTCCTCCTAATCTTGGGGTGTCATCTGCTTACACAGGTGCTCCTTATTTATGGATCTGTCACATGCTCTCCCCTTTTTTCCCTGTTTCTCACACACTGCTTCTGCTCCTCTGTCTAGAGTTCATTCAGCACTTTTACACCAACTACCTATCCCTCTCTGTCTTCCTATCTATTCTGTGCATCTCTCACCTCTATCCAGAGACCATGCCACATAATTCCACTCCACAAATCCACTCCACGCCACACAATTGCACCCCACACAATTCCACAACTAACAATTCCATTCCAATCCAAACCACATAATTCCAGTCCACACCACATACATCCACTCCATCCCAAACCAAAACACATGGGTAAAAGACATTGTCATTTACACCAATAGCAATTCTGTCGTGTATTTTAAAGAATGACGTGTTTGGAATCAAAAGGACAACATTTTCTACAATCAAAGAATACGATCGTCTGGTGTTTTCAATTGGGAAGCTACATACTTATATTCTGTTCTGCTTTTGAAATATGTTTCACTATTGCCTTTACAAATAGATTGGTTTTGCTTCTCGGGTGCAGGGTTAATTTGTTGCTTTGGTAGTGGTGGTTTTTATATCACCTTTTTGGGATGTATGTGGGTCACATCCTAGACCCTATGCACCGAGTCTTAGTTAGGATTTGATAGGCCATTACACGTAGCTACGTCTGGTAATGGATCTTCAAGCTCTGACCCTCTTTGTTTGTATAGCAATAGTTCTAACTCTCGCAAATGCGAGACCGATTGGAATTGCCAATGTTTGTTTTTATGTATTATGACAGGCAGACGCTATGTCGACATACAGGAGTTTATGAAATTAGAAACCATATCTTGATAGTAGAACAAATAGTAAGCACTCTAAATTGGGTCCAGCCTCTTTTTTTAAGGAATGTTCCACACTATATAGAAATTACAGCAGCACTGATTACTCTTGGTGGTAATGTATGACCGTCTGTATGATCTGACGAGCTAGTGGTTGGCAGGACACCAGGGAAAACATTTGCGCTGAAGGATCCCACAGCTGCACCAATGCATACCTGGCACCGCTCTCACATGCAAATAGGGTGGGGGAACCATGGATTTGATTGGGTGGGAGAACCGAGGCGGGTTGTTTTCCTGCTGTGCTCAAACCTAACTGGCCTCTCTAGATACAGTAAAGAATGTGTAAATGGTAGACACACAATGAGCTAAGAAGAGATAGGCACAAAAGAGGGCACTGGGGGCTCTGCACATACTCAAGGGGCCTTAATAGAGGCAGACACTCTCTGGGGCGCTGAGGACTAGATGCATGATGGGGCTCAGGGATGACCAACCCAGAGTGTCACACAAGATGTTTTAGGAGAGCACAGCGCCATAATTATCCAAATTCTCAGGTGTGAGAACTAATTAGCATATTGGTGACATTGAAAGGTTCAGAAGTCTTACTCTAGTAGATTCATAAAGTAGATACATACAGACCATTGCAGTGAATGGATAATATGTAAACGTTTCCAGTTGGAAATTCTATTATCAGAAATCGTGGAGCAACCATGTGCTAGCTTTCGTGCTGTTACGTGCAGAGGAGCAGCTGTTGCTGGAGGCCTTCCTCTGTGTTGGGAGGTATTTCTGCATCCTCCTCATCGGTCAGGCTCGGCTCTGCATGAACCTGGGTCTAATGAAAGCCACATTTGGAGTTCTGCTTCTAGTTCCCAACAGGTATCAGTGATGTGTGTGTGAGTGCGCTACTAGAACCCCTAGATGTGTATGGCCCACGCGTGGTGAGTGAGGCTGGAGGTCTGGAAAACACACAAAATGTTACGGGGTTAGATATTGATAACTTGTCTCAGGGCCGGGCTGGCCCAGGCGGGGACTGGGCGTTTCCCCGGTAGGCCGGACGGGTGGGGCCGGTTATGGACACACATGTGAGGATCTGACAGAGATGAACACAAGGTTAGCGTATACATGGGAAGACTTTGAGGAGGTACAACTTCTTGGAGCTAAGGAGACAGGTATACAAGATTGTGACAGAGAAACGCGGGAGCCTCGGGGGTGGTGAGGAATGGAAGTGCCGAGGACCGACAAAAAGCAAGAAGGCTCTGGGGAAGTGGGCATATGAGGGGTGTGAGACAGAGGGGCACCCAGAGTACTTGGGGGAGACCAACATTAGGTGAGGGAAGATGCAAATGGAGGGAGATGTGGGTTGGTGGACATTCAGGGGTTAAACAGATGAGGGAAATAGGCCCCTGAAACGCTTAGTTGAGAAACACACAAAGGCAAAATTAAGAGTGTTTGGTGAAAATGTGCGTGCGGGACTTGCTAGTGAAAGTAAAGGCAAGAGCTGTTCCTTCTGAAAGCAGACATGCTGCTCTCAGCGAGATAGACACCAGGGTGGCTGAAGAGAGAGGCTACCACAGTCTCAGTGAGACAGGCATTACAAGAACTTAGGGCGCATCGGCGGGTCTGGGGAAGTGAAGCTTCAGGAGAGCTGAGACGAGGGAGAAGCCGAGTAGAGCTGTTGCGAGATGGTCACTCTCTAGGCAGTGAAGAAAGAGATGAAATAGCAACGAAGCATTTTGTTTTCTGTTCTCTTTTTTGCGGTAAGGCCAGTGTGCTGATCTACTCTGTTCTGAGGATGACCTGTTTCTCTCGCCAACTTATGTTTGTGCTCTGTGCTCTGCACTTTTACTTACCTTTACATCTATTAAAAAAACGTTGGCATTATCTTAAAATCTGTCTGTTATGCCAGCTCAATCAATGCTTGATCAGCGTTTATGGCTTGTTCTTTCGCACCTTTCAGGCGCTCTGAAGCCCGGCTGGGTGGCGTCAGATATACATTGACCGGTGACGTCTTACCTGAGCAGAGCCCCAGCAGGGGCAGAACCAGCAGCACACCGGGGAGGCTCATCTTCAGTTGTGAGTTCTTCTCTCACTGCAGAGTCGCTAATAGCAGAGACGCCGGCGCGCGGACTTAAATACTCAACACAGGAGGAAGGGGGGAAAAGAAGGTCTTTGAAATGTGACATGTTTGCTCTGAGTAATCAAAGGAAGAACGGCCTACTCCGTTTAGGGCGGGCTGGGCGTGGGTTCCGATGAAGCCGGGATCCTGGCCAAGAGCTCCAAGAACATCGTAATAAATTCGTGTAAAATAAATATCCCCCCCCCACCACCCGCGTGCGGTTGGTTAACACCCGAGGAAATCGTATGTTTGCGCAACAAATGAATACGAGTTAGCGCTGAGCCGCAGTACACGACAGGTGAACATTGCCTCAGGTGAGACACTCCCTAAAATACAGATTTCCAAGAATATACAGCCGACTAAGAGAAGGACAAGTACTGTGTGTAATTAGTTGGAAATCACAAACAGAAACAACGCAAATGAAAAAGAACGAAGGGGCATATTGTCAAGGACTTATCGCCCAGTTAGCAGCACTTTATCGCAGCCAATGTGGCGATAACTATATTGCCCTATTTACAAGCTGGTGCTAACAGGCGATATCACTAGTTTTCCTACGATAGCCGCCACAAAAAAACATTGCCAAGATGACCCCAGCAACTAACGCTAATGAGATGCACAGCAGGCGTTCCCGTGCAATAAGCGACGACAACACCACTTCGCAACATTCTCAACGACCAGCCAGATCGACGATAAGAACACAAAACATGCGATAAGGCACGTTAGCAGCAGGGATTTAACACCTGCTCTTACCTGGTGTAAAGTCGGACAACAACCTGCACCATAAAAGGGAGCCCAGCCAGAGCAACACCTGAAGAACAACTGATGCCATGGAGCTGCTGATCACGCAGCTTGGACACCCAAGAGGGCCACAACACCCATCCCCACCAACCCCAGGACCGTCATCCAACCCCCCCCCCGGACAACGATGTGTTACACCAACTTTACGAAAGCATGAACAAAACAATTCGCCTGATGTCGCACAATTACACCAATTAACATTCATGTGTGGACAGAAAAAGGAGAATCAATCATTCATCTTTGAATTTCCTAACAAATCATTTTATTCAAATTAAACTCAAAACAACTATTTGGGAGAGTCATGGCAGGTCTTCTCTAGACAGTCTGTATGTAAGTCACAGCCTGCAAGACAAAATTCAGGATTAGAAGGTGTGTTGTGCGCTCAACAAAGGACAGAGAGAGAGAGAAAGAGTGGGAGAGAGAGTGAGAAAGAGAAAGAGAGCGAAAGAGAGGGAGAGAGAGAAAGAGAAAGAAAAAGAGAGAAAAAGAGAGAGAGGGAGAGAGAGAAAGAGAGGGGGAGAGAGAGAGAGACGGTGAAAGGAAGAGAGAGGAGAGAGAGTGCCGACACTGCGGACCCAGGCCTCACTGCTCACCTGCTGCCACCGGTGTGTCTCCAACTACGTGCCGGTCTACACTGCAGTCCACCAGGTCCCTTATCTGAAACATACTCCAGATTCATGAATGGCAGATCCCATACAATCACACAAGCCATCATCGCTTGCCCGCCCCTGCGCACACAGGCTGCTGCATCCCAGCCCCTCCCGCTGCCCAGCGGTGATTGCCCGCCCCTGCGCACCCAGGGCTCACTGCTCACCTTCCGTCCCGGCGTGTCTCCAACAGAGCCCACCACGTGCAGGTGCAACCTCCAAGACCGGGTCCCGCGGCCTTGACAGCCTCCCCATCATGCAACCCGCACCGCGGGCCACCAGGTCACCCACTTGATTATGGGTATTGATTTCGCAATGGCAGAGATCATATCAGTACACACGGCATCATCGCAGGCTGCAACCCCGCTCAGCTCTTTAGGTGGCAGTAACTCTGTGAACTGCGAGGCAACGCCACATGGCAATAGGCCCAAGCTGCTCGCTGGTTCAGGCCTACACTGCGGTCCAGAAGGGCTCACACAAATCCTTACCAGTCCGGACCGCCAGGACGGGGCATCATCACAGGCTGCACACCCGACAGAAGATTTGGTGTGAATGAATCATGTAACAATCTCCATTCACTAGGCCAAACCTGGAAAGTGTGTGCAACTCATTGTGCTCCACTGACTCTTCACGTTGGGGGGATGCAATTTTTTAGCTTGCATGGGTTGCTAATTCGATCCAGTGAGTGTCTATCATCACTCCCTATTTTTCTCCGATTCAGAAGTCACCTGTGACATCTTGTCAGCGTAATTTAAAATACACCACTACGCTTGTGCACAGTTAGGTTTGGAGTCAAGGTAAAGCACCTTTTTCTTTGCTCTAGTTGTCAAGTAAAAAAACGTGATTCTGCGGACAATTTAACCATAAAAGCATCGTAATTCATAAAAATAAGTTCTACATTCAATAAAACCAGCATGTGTACCGTTAAAAATATTGTGTGTCAATTGTTCAGCTCCAATATAGTGTTACCTTCTCCATAACTTTTCCTGATTTTCACAGCAAAACAAATACAACTAGTTGAGGCGACACAAATAAAAGCTGTTGAATTAAAAACATGGCCATTGTATAAATTCTGATATTTAAAGTGATAAATAAGGGGACTAGGGGACCGCTTTAGGGGGCGCTATACTGTGTACAAAAAAGCATTGTATGTAAAGGGCTTTGGCCAAGAGACATCACACGGACAGGTGGAAAGATTTAGAAACCAGGAGCCACAAACAGGTAATATATTCAGCCATGCACTGTGCCTAAGGTAAAATCTGAGCTGGACATGTCTGATGGATATTACATTAGGCTCAATTCCCGATGATAACACAGCAGAATGGTGTAATACAGTTGGCTTAACATTTCCTTTCAATTTAATTATGCTATCATAATGCTTGAGTACCATATGCTTCATATAAACTTCCCAGGAGGCATCAATACATTCTGGATTTTCAAAGGATTCAGACACATCCCAAGGCGTTCAGAGACTTCTTAATGTATGACAGCCAAGGAATACCATTCATGATTTCCAGAAGCAGGCAATCCTTGACAAATGCTCTGAAGGAACCTGTTTCTAATTTACCGCAGATTAAAAGCCACAACACTATGAGTCGGAGTTTTATTAGATCTTCAATGTTGGGCAAAGAAGACTTGGAATGACACACAGCAGTAGGGCAAGCTTTCAGGACTGCACCTCAGACCGATTGGTATAGAATTGTATGCGGATGCCATGGTCCTATACACCACGCATCCGGACAGGAACCTAAACCCGCTAATCAGAGAATATGTTAAATATGAAAATTACGCTGGCCTCCGTATAAACTGGGATAAATCTGTTGTGATACCACGTACTAAAGACACGAAGGAACCTGAGCTAGAATTCCCCCTGAACTGGCACACAGATCCGGTTAAGTAAGAGAGGGGAGAGAGAGTGCCGACACTGCGGACCCAGGCCTCACTGCTCACCTGCTGCCACCGGTGTGTCTCCAACTACGTGCCGGTACACACTGCAGTCCACCAGGTCCCTTATCTGAAACATACTCCAAATTCATGAATGGCAGAATCCATACAATCACACACGCCATCCTCGCTTGCCCGCCCCTGCGCACACAGTCTGCTGCATCCCAGCCCCTCCCGCTGCACAGCGGTGATTGCCCGCCCCTCCGCACCCAGGCCTCACTGCTCACCTTCCGTCCCGGCGTGTCTCCAAGAGGGCCCACCATGTGCAGGTGCAACCTCCAAGACCGGGGCCCGCGGCCTTAACAGCCTCCACATCATGCAACCCGCACCGTGGGCCACCAGGTCACCCACTTGATTCTGGGTATTGATTTCGCAATGGCAGAGATCCTATCAGGGCACACGGCATCATCGCAGGCTGCAAACCCACTCAGCTCTTTAGGTGGCACTAACTCTGTGAACTGCGAGGCAACGCCACGTGACAATAGGCTCGAGCTGCTCGCTGGTTCAGGCCTACACTGCGGTCCAGCAGGGCTCACACAAATCCTTACCAGTCCGGACCGCCAGAACAGGGCATCATCGCAGGCTGCACACCAGCTCAGCACTTTCTGATTGAGTCTCGTGGTGCGGACGCCATCATGTCACCTCCGGCAGTGGGGAGTGTGATGTGGTAGCACCCTAGGCCCTTATGCATAAATAATACCCACACGGATAAACGCAGATAGAAAGTGAAAATGGCATCCAGCATGTGCGCCCGGCCCTTCTTATTGGCAGAGTCACATGTCCTGTGATGCGTGTGCTGGATGGGTGTGGTGTGGGTGTAAACCAGCCGTGAGGGAGTGGCTTTGGCATGCAGACCACTAGACCTGTGCTCAGCAGATCAGTACAGGGAAGACCTGAGACATGTAGCGTTGTCACCCCCCTGTAAGCGTAAGCGGAGTGGGCTGGCCTGGCGTGTGCCAGTCCAGTGTAGGGTTGTGAACAATGACCACAGGGCTCTGGGCTTGGTTCCGTCCTGGGCTGAACAAGGAAGTAACTAATGCGTGTGTCTCTGTTGTAGTATTGGCGTCACCCGAACCGCAATCGGTAAAGTTGCAACCTGTGACTCAAGTCCCAAAGCATGAGCAACATGGACGTAAGGGGAAATCACTGACCCTACATTCATTCATACTTCCACACTTGAATGATCATAGACATGACACATCTGTGTGAATATGGATGTTTAATGCACATTCAGTTGAGTGATGTAGCTAGAGCAGTACAGGGCCATGCAAACCCCACTTTACATTGTAGTCCAGTGGAGGGCCAGCCAGAGTCCTTTAGCGAATGACAAGTTCATCGGAAGAGGAAGAGTTCAGTCCGCAGTCTGATTGCTGTGTCATTGGTAACCAAACAGAATATGGTAGTCCATGTCGAGGTCCAAGGTGAGTGCCGCAGAGTGCATCTGGGGACAGTGGAAGGTGATGATGCGGAGGGCAGAACCAAGCAGAAACAGGCCCTATGGTGGAGATGAATGCTGCAGCTTTCTTATTACCACTAAGGCAGATTCATCCTCATCTTTGTCCTCTGCTGTTTCATGTGCCTCACATGTGGATGGTGGTGTTCTGTCTCCCGCACTGCGTGGCATTGACACATCAGGGGGCGGAGATGTGGATGGGGTGGTAGCTGCAGCATTCATCCGCGCCAGGCCTTGCGGCAGCAATGCCATTAGGAAGGTCTGCAGGGCACGGAAGAACAGCTACCTCTCGCTGGTGTGCAGCAGTGGCAGCCGCTCTTTCTGCCTGCGTCCGCCCCATGGTCTCCATGATCCTCCTCATGTGTTCCAACTCCCGGGTGACATCGCTGGAGCCACTCTGACTAGACAGTTGTCCCTGTCTCTGAGTCAGGACTCCAGCAATGTCAGCCATGGATCATTGGAGAGTTTTTAGCAGACTGTAGGTGTCCGTTAGGGACTGTGAGTGGTCCCTGATTGGACTTAGACACCCATGTATGGCATATAGTTGGGCTGCCATGCGGTCGAACCCCACCCGCACCTGTTCAGTCATCTGCTCCTGGCACCCCAACACACAGCATTGGAAGGCCATGTGTTGTTCGTAGGGGTCCTGGGAGGCAGCCGTGGTGGTGGGTGCTTCCTACTGTGAGGTCTGTGCAGGGGGTGGAGTCTCATCAATGCAGCTGGGCTGCCCTGCTCCTGGAGGTGGGTTGAGGTAGCTGTCAATGAACTCTTGGAAGGCGTCGGTGTCGAAGGTGTGGTGGTCCTCTTCCTCATCAGAGAAGAGGTTCGGTCTGCTCTGCGGAAGGTGTTGGTTTTCCCTCTGCAATGTGAAGGGGAGATGCAGTTTAACATTGTGTTCACATGTATGTTAACGTATTGAACATGTTTCCATACAGACTGCATGACATGGTACATTGCGACTGTTTGGGATGAGCTGCTTATTTGATGCGGGACAGTGGACATTTCGACAACATCACGGATGTGTGTTTGTACTTGTACATTATCAACTCACATTTCCCTGCTATGCCAAATGTGATTGGCCAGTTTCTACACACAAGCAGCACCAGTTGTGTCCTCTGTTCTATTGTGGACTTGTTCGGTTTGTACCACATTGTTGTCAATGTTGATGTGCTCTGCATGTTATGTGTGTGTGTGCTGCATTTTGGGAGAGTCGCCTCTGCAGCTCTGATTTTGCTGCCCCTTATCCCTTTCATGCGGTGTGCCTTTGACTTCTGTGCCTATACAGTGCTGAGATGTTGCAGACTTGTGTATATTGGGCTCTTGGTGGGAGTTGGGAGTCTGGGGCATGGTTTATCCGCAGATGTTTTGTTGACATCAGGGGTTGTTTGTGCACGTGGATGTGTCAGAGTGTGACCTGCTCCTTTAATGATGTGGTCCACACCCAGCCACCTCAGTGTCGTGGCGTGAAACATTTCATGATATATTTACTGCAGCAATGCTATTCGTCATGCAGTGTCACTTGCATTGTCAGAGTTGCTCACAGACACGTCACTTTGCTGGGTTTAACACATGTGCATGGGTTGGTTGTGAGATTGGTGGTGTGTGGGATGGGCCCACTCTGGGCACATAGTCGACGGGGGTCTACTTGCTTTTTCTAGGTGTGCGCTAGTGTGCCAAGGGGATCAGAGACATGCTCCAGAGTCATTGTGGGTGTGCACTGTGCTATAATTAATTGTGCATGTGTGCCATTGTGTCATTCACCCCGATCACCCCAGTCCCAGGTCGTTACTCACCCTGTTGCTGTTGGGTCAGGTCATGTTGAGCAGTGTCTGGTCCCCCAATTTCTGCCACCTCCTCCACACTGATGACTGTGGACACCACTTCCTCCATCTCATCCAGCTCCTCCTGTGGCGCTGGACTCCCACCTCCAGTCTGCATTGCTGCCTTCTGGTTGTTGACAAGTTTCTGCTTGGTTTTACGCGTCACATCATTCCAGCACCTCTTGATCTCTTCCATTGTCCTCCTGAGCACTCCGATTGCATTCACCTTGTCCACGATGGACCGCCATATTCCATTTTTTGTTGCCAATGACACGGTGGAGGTGACGAACAGTAGTTGATGGTTTTCTATCAGCTCCGTTGAGTAATATAACTTCAAAGGGAGAACGTCCTACTCCGTTTAGGGAGGGAGGGAGGGGTCGTGGGTTTAGATGAAGCCGCGGATCCTGCCCAAGAACTCCAGGAACATTGTAATAAATCTGTGAACAATAAATATCCCCCCGCCCCCGCGTGCAGTTGGGTAACACCCGAGGAAATAGTATGTTTGCGCAACAAATAAATACGAGTTAGCGCTGAGCCTCTGTACAGGGGCAGGTGAACATTGCCTCAGGTGAGACACTCCCTAAAATACAGATTTCCAAGAATACAGCCGACTAAGGGAAGGCTAAGTACTGTGTGTAATTAGTTGGAAATCACAAACAGAAACAACGTAAATGAAAAAGAACGAAGGGGCATATTTTCAAGGACTTATCGCCCAGTTAGCAGCACTTTATCGCAGCCAATGTGGCGATAACTATATCGCCCTATTTACAAGCTGGTGCTAACAGCCGATATCACTAGTTTTCCTACGATAGCAGCCACAAAAAACATTGCCACAGATGACCCCAGCAACTAATGCTAATGAGATGCAGAGCAGGTGTTCCTGTGCAATAAGCCACGACAACACCACTTCGCAACATTCTCAACGACCAGCCAGATCGACGATAAGAACACAAAACATGCGATAAGGCACTTTAGCAGCAGGGATTTAACACCTGCTCTTACCTGGTGTAAAGTCGGACAACAACCTGCACCATAAAAGGGAGCCCAGCCAGAGCAACACCTGAAGAACAACAGATGCCATGGAGCTGCTGATCATGCAGCTTGGACACCCAAGAGGGCCACAACACCCATCCCCACCAACCCCAGGACCGTCATCCAACCCCCCCCCCCCCCCCCGGACAAAGATGTGTTACACCAACTTTACGAAAACTTGAACAAAACACTTCGCCTGATGTCGCACTATTACAACAATTAACATTCATGTGAGGACAGAAAAAGGAGAATCAATCATTCATCTTTGAATTTCCTAACAAATCATTTTATTTAAATTAAACTCAAAACAACTATTTGGGAGAGTCATGGCAGGTCTTCTCTAGACAGTCTGTATGTAAGTCACAGCCTGCAAGACAAAATTCAGGATAAGAAGGTGTGTTGTGCGCTCATCAAAGGACAGAGAGAGAGAGAGAAAGAGAGAGAAAGAGTGGGAGAGAGAGTGAGAAAGAGAAAGAGAGAGAGAAAGAGAGCGAAAGAGAGGGAGAGAGAGAAAGAGAAAGAAAGAGAGAGAGAGAAAAAGAGAGAGAGGGAGAGACAGAGAGAGAGAAAGAGAGGGAGAGAGAGAGACAGTGAAAGGAAAAGAGGGGAGAGAGAGTGCCAACACTGCGGACCCAGACCTCACTGATCACCTGCTGCCACCGGTGTGTCTCCAACTACGTGTCGGTATACACTGCATTCCACCCGGTCCCTTATCTGAAACATACTCCAAATTCATGAATGGCAGAGACCATACAATCACACACGCCATCATCGCTTGCCCGCCTCTGCGCACACAGGCTACTGCATCCCAGCCACTCCCGCTGCCCAGCGGTGATTGTCCGCCCCTGCGCACCCAGGGCTCACTGCTCACCTTCCGTCCCAGCGTGTCTCCAAGAGGGCCCACCACGTGCAGGTGCAACCTCCAAGACCGGGTCCCGCGGCCTTGACAGCCTCCACATCATGCAACCCGCACCACGGGCCACCAGGTCACCCACTTGATTATGGGTATTGATTTCGCAATGGCAGAGATCATATCAGTGCACACGGCATCATCGCAGGCTGAAAACCCGCTCAGCTCTTTAGGTGGCACTAACTCTGTGAACTGCGAGGCACCGCCACATGGCAATAGGCCCGAGCTGCTCGCTGGTTCAGGCCTATGCGGCGGTCCAGAAGGGCTCACACAAATCCTTACCAGTCCGGACCGCCAGGACAGGGCATCATCGCAGGCTGCACACCCGCTCAGCACTTAAGGTGCCCCTACCTCAGTGCATCGAAAGTCACCGTCCCGTGCCGGTATGCCCGTGCCAGCCGAAGTGTATCCGGTGCCACCAAGCCTGTGCAACACAAGTCGTGGACCCTTTATGATTGAGTCTCGTGGTGCGGACGCCATCATGTCACCTCCGGCAGTGGAGGATGTGATGTGGTAGCACCCTAGGCCCTCATGCATAAATAATACCCACACAGATACACGCAGATAGAAAGTGGAAATGGCATCCAGCACGTGCGCCCGGCCCTTCTTATTGGCAGAGTCACATCTCCTGTGATGCCTGTGCTGGATAAGTGTGGCGTGGGTGTAAACCGCCGTGAGGGAGTGGCTTTGGCATGCAGACCCCTAGACTTGTGCTCAGCAGATCAGTACAGGGAAGACCTGAGACATGTAGCGTTGTCACCCCCCCTGTAAGCGTAAGCAGAGTGGGCTGGCCTGGCGTGTGCCAGTCCAGTGTAGGGTTGTGAACAATGACCACAGGGCTCTGGGCTTGGTTCCGTCCTGGGCTGAACAAGGAAGTAACTAATGTGTGTGTCTCTGTTGTGGTATTGGCGTCACCCGGACCGCAATCGGTAAAGTTGCACCCTGTGACTCCAGTCCCAAAACATGAGCAACATGGACGTAAGGGAGAATCACTGACCCTACATTCATTCAAACTTCCACACTTGAATGATCATAGACATGACACATCTGTGTGAATATGAATGTTTCATGCACATTCAGTTGAGTGTTGTAGCTAGAGCAGTACAGGGCAATGCAAACCCCACTTTACATTGTAGTCCCGTGGAGGGCCAGCCAGAGTCCTTTAGAGATTGACAAGTTCATCGGAAGAGGAAGAGTTCAGTCCGCAGTCTGATTGCTGTGTCATTGGTAACCAAACAGAATATGGTAGCCTATGTCGAGGTCCAAGGTGAGTGCCGCAGAGTGCATCGGGGGACAGTGGAAGGTGATGATGCGGAGGGCAGAACCAAGCAGAAACAGGCCCTATGGTGGAGATGAATGCTACAGCTTTCTTATTATCACTAAGGCAGATTCATCCTCATCTTCCTCCTCTGCTGTTTCATGTGCCTCACATGTGGATGGTGGTGTTCTGTCTCCCGCACTGCGTGGCATTGACACATCAGGGGGCAGAGATGTGGATGGAGTGGTAGCTGCAGTATTCATCCGCGCCAGGCCTTGTGGCAGCAATGCCATGAGGAGAGTCTGCAGGGCAAGGAAGAACAGCTACCTCTAGCTGGTGTGCTGCCGTGGAAGCCGCTCTTTCTGCCTGCGTCCGCTCCATGTTCTCCATGATCCTCCTCATGTGTTCCAACTCCCGGGTAACATCGCTGGAGCCACTCTGACTAGACAGTTGTCCCTGTCTCTGAGTCAGGACTCCAGCAATGTCAGCCATGGATCATTTGAGAGAATTTAGCGGACTGTAGGTGTCCGTTAGGGACTGTGAGTGTTCCCTGATTGGACTTAGACAACCACGTATGGCATCTAGTTGGGCTGCCATGCGGTGGAACCCCACCCGCACCTGTTCAGTCATCTGCTCCTGGCACCCCAACACACAGCATTGGAAGGCCATGTGTTGTTCGTAGGGGTCCTGGGAGGCAGCTGTGGTGGTGGGTGCTGCCTACTGTGTGGTCTGTGCAGGGGGGTGGAGTCTCATCAATGCAGCTGGGCTACCCTGCTCCTGGAGGTGGGTTGAGGTAGCTGTCAATGAACTCTTGGAAGGCGTTGGTGTCGAAGGTGTGGAGGTCCTCTTCGTCATCAGAGAAGAGAGGTTCGGTCTGCTCTGCAGAAGGTGTTGGTTTTCCCTCTGCAATGTGAAGGGGAGATGCAGTTTAACCTTGTGTTCACATGTATGTTAACGTATTGAACACTGCGGACCCAGGCCTCACTGCTCACCTGCTGCCACCGGTGTGTCTCCAACTACGTGCCGGTACACACTGCAGTCCACCAGGTCCCTTATCTGAAACATACTCCAAATTCATGAATGGCAGAATCCATACAATCACACACGCCATCATCGCTTGCCCGCCCCTGCGCACACAGGCTGCTGCATCCCAGCCCCTCCCGCTGCACAGCGGTGATTGCCCGCCCCTCCGCACCCAGGCCTCACTGCTCACCTTCCGTCCCGGCGTGTCTCCAAGAGGGCCCACCATGTGCAGGTGCAACCTCCACACCCACTCAGCACTTTTTGATTGAGTCTCGTGGTGCGGACGCCATCATGTCACCTCCGGCAGTGGGGAGTGTGATGTGGTAGCACCCTAGGCCCTCATGCATAAATAATACCCACACCTATACACGCAGATAGAAAGTGAAAATGGCATCCAGCATGTGCGCCCGGCCCTTCTTATTGGCAGAATCACATGTCCTGTGATGCCTGTGCTGGATGGGTGTGGTGTGAGTGTAAACCAGCTGTGAGGGAGTGGCTTTGGCATGCAGACCACTAGACCTGTGCTCAGCAGATCAGTACAGGGAAGACCTGAGACATGTAGCGTTGTCACCCCCCCTGTAAGTGTAAGCAGAGTGGGCTGGCCTGGCGTGTGCCAGTCCAGTGTAGGGTTGTGAACAATGACCACAGGGCTCTGGGCATGGTTCCGTCCTGGGCTGAACAAGGAAGAAACTAATGCGTGTGTCTCTGTTGTAGTATTGGCGTCACCCGAACCGCAATCGGTAAAGTTGCACCCTGTGACTCAAGTCCCAAAACATGAGCAACATGGACGTAAGGGGGAATCACTGACCCTACATTCATTCATACTTCCACACTTGAATGATCATAGACATGACACATCTATGTGAATATGAATGTTTAATGCACATTCAGTTGAATGTTGTAGCTAGAGCAGTACAGGGCCATGCAAACCCCACTTTACATTGTAGTCCAGTGGAGGGCCAGCCAGAGTCTTTTAGAGAATGACAAGTTCATCGGAAGAGGAAGAGTTCAGTACGCAGTCTGATTGCTGTGTCATTGGTAACCAAACAGAATATGGTAATCCATGTCGAGGTCCAAGGTGAGTGCTGCAGAGTGCATCTGGGGACAGTGGAAGGTGATGATGCGGAGGGCAGAACCAAGCAGAAACAGGCCCTATGGTGGAGATTAATGCTTCAGCTTTCTTATTACCACTAAGGCAGATTCATCCTCATCTTCGTCCTCTGCTGTTTCATGTGCCTCACATGTGAATGGTGGTGTTCTGTCTCCCGCTCTGCGTGGCATTGACACGTCAGGGGGCGGAGATGTGGATGGAGTGGTAGCTGCAGCATTCATCCGCGCCAGGCCTTGTGGCAGCAATGCCATGAGGAAGGTCTGCAAGGCACGGAAGAACAGCTACCTCTCGCTGGTGTGCAGCCGTGGCAGCCGCTCTTTCTGCCTGCATCCGCTCCATGTTCTTCATGATCCTCCTCATGTGTTCCAACTCCCGGGTGACATCGCTGGAGCCACTCTGACTAGACAGTTGTCCCTGTCTCTGAGTCAGGACTCCAGCAATGTCAGCCATGGATCATTGGAGAGCATTTAGCAGACTGTAGGTGTCCGTTAGGGACTGTGAGTGGTCCCTGATTGGACTTAGACACCCATGTATGGCATCTAGTTGGGCTGCCATGCGGTCGAACCCCACCCGCACCTGTTCAGTCATCTGCTCCTGGCACCCCCACACACAGCATTGGAAGGCCATGTGTTGTTCGTAGGGGTCCTGGGAGGCAGCCGTGGTGGTGGGTGCTGCCTACTGTGTGGTCTGTGCAGGGGGTGGAGTCTCATCAATGCAGCTGGGCTGCCCTGCTCCTGGAGGTGGGTTGAGGTAGCTGTCAATGAACTCTTGGAAGGCGTCGGTGTCGAAGGTGTGGTGGCCCTCTTCGTCATCAGAGAAGAGGTTCGGTCTGCTCTGCGGAAGGTGTTGGTTTTCCCTCTGCAATGTGAAGGGGAGATGCAGTTTAACATTGTGTTCACATGTATGTTAACGTATTGAACATGTTTCCATACAGACTGCATGACATGGTACATTGCGACTGTTTGGGATGAGCTGCTTATTTGATGCGGGACAGTGGACATTTCGACAACATCACGGATGTGTGTTTGTACTTGTACATTATCAACTCACATTTCCCTGCTATGCCAAATGTGATTGGCCAGTTTCTACACACAAGCAGCACCAGTTGTGTCCTCTGTTCTATTGTGGACGTGTTCGGTTTGTACCACATTGTTGTCAATGTTGATGTGCTCTGCATGTTATGTGTGTGTGTGTGCTGCATTTTGGGAGAGTCGCCTCTGCAGCTCTGACTTTGCTGCCCCTTATCCCTTTCATGCGGTGTGCCTTTGACTTCTGTGCCTATACAGTGCTGAGATGTTGCAGACTTGTGTACATTGGGCTCTTGGTGGGAGTTGGGAGTCTGGGGCATGGTTTACCCGCAGATGCGTTGTTGACATCAGGGGTTGTTTGTGCACGTGGATGTGTCAGAGTGTGACCTGCTCCTTTACTGATGTGGTCCACACCTAGCCACATCAGTGTTGTGGCGTGAAGCATTTCATGATATATTGACTGCAGCAATGCTATTCGTCATGCAGTGTCACTTGCATTGTCAGTGTTGCTCACAGACACGTCACTTTGCTGGGTTTAACAAATGAGCATGGGTTGGTTGTGAGATTGGTGGTGTGTGGGATGGGCCCACTCTGGGCACATAGTCGACGGGGGTCTACTTGCTGTTTCTAGGTGTGCTCTAGTGTGCCAAGGGGATCAGAGACATGCTCCAGAGTCATTGTGGGTGTGCACTGTGCTATAATTAATTGTGCATGTGTGCCATTGTGTCATTCACCCCGATCGCCCCAGTCCCAGGTCGTTCCTCACCCTGTTGCTGTTGGGTCAGGTCATGTTGAGCAGTGTCTGGTCCCCCAATTCCTGCCACCTTCTCCTCACTGATGACAGTGGACACCATTTCCTCCATCTCATCCAGCACCTCCTGTGGCGCTGGACTCCCACCTCCAGTCTGCATTGCTGCCTTCTGGTTGTTGACAAGTTTCTGCTTGGTTTTACGCTTCACATCATTCCAGCACCTCTTCATCTGTTCCATTGTCCTCCTCAGCACTCCGATTGCATTCACCTTGTCCACGATGGACCGCCATATTCCATTTTTTGTTGCCAATGACACAGTGGAGGTGACGAACAGTAGTTGATGGTGTTCTATCAGCTCCGTTATCAGGATCCTGTTTCCTGCGGACTGAACAGCGTCTTCCTCTTTTACTTGTCTTTGCCCTCCCCTGACCCCGAGGTCCCAAGCTGGTCCTCCAGGGGGCTTGTGGGGTTCTAGTTGTCCTCTGTACTTGCTCCGGCTACCTCCATTGTGCTTCGCAGTTGTTTTGCTTTTGTTTGTATTTTTCTTCTACTTTTATAGTGATTTTTCCCGCCTGAGGTGTGTGACTTCTTTATCGTGGTTGGGCCCATCGCTAATTTTTTCGCGTTGGGGTTTTGATTTTTTCACCGTCCCGGTGACTTTATCACCGACGTTTAACGCGTTAGCGGGATAATATCGCATGTTACCGCCGTGTTGTGAATAGGACGTTAACACAGAGTTATTTTCCCACGATAGACGGCGATGTGAAACATTGCTTTAACCGATTTTATCGTTGATTATCGCATGTTCTTGAGAATATCCCCCAAGGAGTGAGATAACGAGGCAGGGAGAGTGTGTTGGTGGTAGAAAGAGGCATTGGTATTCAGCAATCCCATAGTTCGGCAGTAGCACCGGACTTACGTGACAAATGTGGTCCCCGCTTATTTTCCTTACAAATTAAGCACTGGATCATTGCTTTGGGTCGCAAAATCCCAATGGCTTCGTAAAACGTTGGTGAGTAATTTGCAAACGCCTTTTGTGCATCCCATATTAGCGCATCAATGGTTTCTGGCCCAGTCCCGCCAGTGAAAACATCAGGTGGCACATTAGCACGTGCGTAGTGTGCGCACGTCATGCGTGTCACTTGTGTACTGTTATTGTTGCTCAATTGGAACACATCCAATGACACATGGCACACTCTGGACCGTATCTTTCCGTTTTCAGAAGATTTGGTGTGAATGAATCATGTTACAATCTCCGTTCACTAGGCCAAACCTGGAAAGTGTGTGCAACTCATTGTGCTCCACTGACTCTTCACGTTGGGGGGATGGAATTTTTTAGCTTGCATGGGTTACTAATTCGATCCAGAGAGTGTCTACCATCACTCCCTATTTTTCTCCGATTCAGAAGTCACCTGTGACATATTGTCAGAGTAGTTTATAATACACCACTACGCTTGTGCACAGTTAGGTTTGGAGTCAAGGTAAAGCACCTTTTTCTTTGCTCTAGTTGTCAATTAGAAAAACGTGATTCTGCGGACAATTTAACCATAAAAGCATCGCAATTCATAAAAATAAGTTCCTCATTCAATAAAACAAGCATGTGTACCGTTAAAAATATTATGTGTCAATTGTTCAGCTCCAATATAGTGTTACCTTCTCTATAACTTTTCCTAATTTTCACAGCAAAACAAATACAACTAGTTGAGGCGACACAAATAAAAGCTGTTGAATTAAAAACATGGCCATTGTATAAATTCTGATATTTAAAGTGATAAATAGGGGACTAGGGGACCGCTTTAGGGGGCGCTATACTGTGTACAAAAAAGCATTGTATGTAAAGGGCTTTGCCAAGAGACATCACAAGGACAGGTGGAAAGATTTAGAAACCTGGAGCCACAAACAGGAAATAAATTCAGCCATGCACTGTGCCTAAGGTAAATTCTGAGCTGGACATTTCTGATGGATATTAAATTAGGCTCAATTCCTGATGATAACACAGCAGAATGGTGTAATACAGTTGGCTTAACATTTCCTTTCAATTTAATTATGCTATCATAATGCTTGAGTACCATATGCTTCATATAAACGTCCCAGGAGGCATCAATACATTCTGGATTTTTAAAGGATTCAGGCACATCCCAAGGCCTTCAGAGGCTTCTTAATGTATGACAGCCAAGGAATACCATTCATGATTTCCAGAAGCAGGCAATCTTCGACAAATGCTCTGGAGGAACCTGTTTCTAATTTACCACAGATTAAAAGTCACAACACTATGAGTCGGAGTTTTATTAGATCTTCAATGTTGCGCAAAGAAGACTTGGAATGACACACAGCAGTAGGGCAAGCTTTCGGGACTGGACCTCAGACCGATTGGTATAGCATTGTATGCGGATGTCATGGTCCTATACACCACGCATCCAGACAGGAACCTAAACCCGCTCATCAGAGAATATGTTAAATATGAAAATTACGCTGGCCTCCGCAAAAACTGGGATAAATCTGTTGTGATACCACGTACTAAAGACATGAAGGAACCTGAGCTAGAATTCCCCCTGAACTGGCACACAGATCTGGTTAAGTACCTGGGGATCTGTGTACACAGAGATCCAGAGATAGTCATTAGGGAAAACTATGGAAAGGCAATGACAAGACTAGAGGACCAGATGGACAGGTGGATAAAAATGCCTTTTTCAATGGCCGACAGGATAGCCCTTCAGAAAATTATAATTTTGCCTAGGTTCCTGTATCTGTTCTGGAACATACCAATTTGGTTGAACAAGACCTTCTTTGATAGATTACGCTCTGCCCTTCAAAGACTAACATGAGCTGGTAAACAGTCTAGGGCAAGTTGGAGAGCATTTACACAACCATATCACCTGGGTGGCTTTGGGGCACCAGACTTTCAATTATACTATCTTTGTGCGCAGGCACCACATGCGCACTATTGGACGAAACCACACGCATACATACCACACATTGCAGTGGAAAAGTATAGCGTGTCCGCACTCCTCTGACAGCATTGCTAGCTGACCCAATTCGCTACAGGAGACATGATACACACCGCCAAGTGCACTTCGAGAGCGTGGCATGCGTTGGCACACAGGGCACTCAAACTACCGATACATGCGGGCGCACTGCCCACGGCCAAACACCCCAACCTTACAGTAACTCAAGAACAGAGTATGCAAGCGTTGCTTGCGGAGATGGGACTAAATACCATGGGTCAATTGTCCCCCCATAATACATTTATTAAGTCGACAGACCCCTCCTTATGTGCACATCAGAACCCAAAGAAAAATTTTGCGTACTAAAGGCTACGTACGGCTGTGAGGTCACTATACAATGCGTTTCCGGCTGCGCCCGAACAACTGTCTACACTACAAATATTGTTAACAACTTCCACTCGTAAGAATTTGGTAACACGACTATACACAGCAGCTCAGGATGAACAGGAAGATAAGCCTGTAGCAGCGAGAAGTAGATGGGAAAGGTCACCGGATATCTCAATTGAAGAACCAGACTGGCAATACAGCTGTACACAACTCACACTTCTTACGTCCAATTGCAACTTACGCATTATACATTTCAAGTTCATTCATCAACTATATTATACACCAGTTAAGCTACACAGACTGGGCCTTGGAGAAACACATGCCTGCCTTAGGTGCAAAGCACCAGGTACAGACTTCTTACACGTATCATGGTCATGCCCAAACCTGCAGGCATACTGGGATGAAGTCACTGCCGCACTAACTGATATGTTATCGGAACAAATCCCTAACACCCCCTTGATATGCATATTGGGAGCTAAAAAACTCAAATACGCTAGACAAAGAAAATTCTTGGCGGTAGCTCTACTACTTGCAAAAAGACGCGTAGCGATCAGATGGGGGAGCAAAAGACCGACCAGACTAAAAGACTGGTTTAAAGACATGACCTATTGCAAAGAAACGTTAGAGACTTATGTGGAAGATATCCCACTAGCTTCAAGACCCAGAGACTTCTGGGAACCACTCGTGCAATACTTGCAGGACACTACAGAACCAGAGACACAAACCAACATTTATCAATGACATAGAGGCTACAGTGCTCGGAGGAGAGACTTTACACGGGGCTAGACGGAGTGTGATGAGAGTGGCGATGCCACAGAAGGGAGCTACGTGATCACATAGGCATAATTCACTGTCAATAGAAATTGATGAGGTGTAAATGATAATGAGTATGTGTATAACTTATATTGTAACCACTAAGTGTCAAATGTATCAACAAATTTGCTGAATGTACGACACCGATTGCCATGTAATTGCTGGACAGAAAAAAAGATAAAATACTAAAAAAAAAAAAAAAATGCTTTCGGGACTGACAAGAGTCTATGTAAAAAAGTATTTTCGGCCTTCTGAGAGGATCTGGATGAAAAGAACCCCAAACTGCGGCCCCAGTATGACCAATCGAGATACTGATGAAGATGGGATTCCCACCTAGATTTTCACCTTACCACTTCGAGGAATCCCTAGGTTGACGGGTCTCTTTAGTCTGAATGGACGTGTGTAGGAAGTTCCTTAAATGTAATACTCTTTTGCTAAATTTTCAAACTTAATGCATTTTAAGCTGAAGGACCACTGATTTCAATGGAAAGTTTAAAAATGTATTACAAAGCCAAAAATAACTGAACACACAAACACCTCAGCGAGAGGTTCAAAAAATAAACTGGCACTAATACAAACATAAGTCTCAGACGACTCAGAATAAAAAGCAAAGTCAATTCAAGAAGCATTAGACAAGCAATCACCGTGCCTACTGGAAAACTGTACTGCATCTGTTCCAGTGGACAAGAAAAGATTAGTCTATCCCTACAATAATTCTAAAGTGACATCCCAATTTAACATACTTCCCGGGCAAGAGAAAAAGGTGTCCGCTGTGAAGGCTCCCTAAGAAGCACATTCACTTTCCAGGTAAGTAGCCTCAACTACCGAGCTCTTTCTTAGATGCTCCTTAATTTCTCCTGCCTAGTTCAAACTGAGACCCATGTCAAACTACGCATCCAATTGGACTGCCTTAGACAGGACCCAGTCTAAACCCGACTGACCCTAACCCTAGCTTCACTAAGACTGAACTTGGGGGCAGATTTACAAGCCCCTTGCGCCTCTTTTTACGCCGCCGTGGCGTCACTTTTGTGCGGGGTACTTACAACGTGATGCATCTGTGAGATGTGTCACGTTGTAAAGCCCTGTGCCAGAAGGAGGGGTTCCTTCGCAGCAGGGGCGTTCCGGTGCAAGAACACCTCCTAAAAGTGGCTGAGTGAAATCTACAATATTTCACTCAGTCACTTTTGGGCCCATGCTGCGTCAGAACCCTGCGCCTGCTTGAAGCAGGCGTAAGGATTGACCGAGCATTGTAACAATAGGGCCCCCCAGAGCATTGCTGGACCTGCGTTGCGCTTGCGACACAACTCCAGCAATGCGCCGCTTTTACGGCACAGATGCGTCACGCATCTGTGCCATTTTTGCCCCATGGTGTGCCGCATTGTAAATGTGGCACATCCATGGTGACGGAGGCATGGCGCACAATAACTAGCGCATCCCTGCTGATATGCAGGGATGAGCCAGTTATTGTAAATCTGCCCCTAACTCTCCACCCTCAGGGCACTTTCCCTAATACAAAATCCCAAAAACAATGAGTACGCCCATGACACTCCTCCTTCAGCAGGTACAGCCCCTCGTTCTTTTCCAGTGTCGAACCTTCTTCTTCCAAAAACCATTGCTATGTCCTTGGATCCCAGACACCTTCTCTGCCAAATGTTGCGAATGCACCTGCCAGCACATTCCCTTCATCTTGACTCCTACCAATCTAACTTCTAAACAATGTTTCATTCTACCTAACGAGCTACATGGCATTGCAGCTGCAAAAGAAATGCATGAGAACGAATCCCTCTGCACGCTCTAAGTTACAATTCAAATTCAACTGCAAACATAAGCTTCTTTCCCAAAGTATTTTTCCAGCTCGACATTTCTAGTCATGCTAAGAAAATCACAGTTAGTCCTCTACTAGCGTTTCTATGTCTCAGGCCGTTACTCTTTTAAATGCATTTCTAATATGACAACATAAGCACTTCACTAATAAATCCTAACATTACTCTCTATGTTAACGAACATTATTCTCATGTTAAAGCATTACATTTCTCATTAAGCAGGCTACACATGCAACTTAAATATGGCACGGTTTAGTCTCAATGCACATTTTACACCCAGAGAATTTAATTCTAAGTTACTTACAACATCATTCTCTCTACTAAGTACTACATTAACCAATTAATGACATGAGTATAATTATATATCATGCAACACTCTCAATTAGTCCTACGATTCTAAAACCAAACATTATTAGGGTCCTCTAAATATGTGGGTGCTGACTACAGACAGTTATGATGCACCCCTACAATTTTCAAACAGCATGGCGCTCCTTCAGCCCCCCCTTTGATGACCTATGTCACATTACATCATCGTTAGGGAAAGAACCAACTTAAACAGAACTTGTTGCCATTCTACCTATCCTGAGCAACTCCATGTTTTTCAAATTCTGATATTGACTGTCCTGCAGTCGCTCCATTCGTCTCTCTTGCGTTCTCAAAGATCTTTCCAATCTGCCAGACTTATACCACTTATAAGCTCTTATCAAACCCCACAATCCAATCACACATGCCACAACTATGATAAGAGGCTTCAACACATGACCGAGAAATCCTTTTCCAATGCTCGCAAGCCAACTCCCCACTTTGACAAATCCTTTCCCAACATTTTCCCACACAGTTTCCTCAGTCAAATCCTCAATCTCATAGTGAATGGCAGTGATGTTACTTATATATTTCTCCAGATCTTTGCTGTTGTTCGGCATATAAGTACAGCACTCTTGGACCTTCAAATGTTTACAGACTCCTCATTCTTTTGCTAGAAGGACGTCTAAAGCAAGACGATTTTGCAAAACCATCGTCCTTATCGATAACATCTCTCCTTCCACCAACACCAATGACTTAGTTGTACTCATTGACAACTCATCCACAACAGTTGCCAACCTTCTAATCTTCACATCATTCAAAATCACTCCCAAAGTTGGTATCATTGCTCGAAAAACATCTCCGACCACACCTGCTGCACCTCGCTTCACTCTTGCATGTTGTCCTCCTTCTATTAACTCAAAATCTTCTGTATGGTAAATCTTAGGAAAGATTATCGCTAAATAGCATGTACCATACCATTTCTCAGGCAATCGCACATAGGCATTCTTCCCGCACACAAAATACACAGTTGGAATTACTTGCAGTATATCTTGCAAAAAGTCCTTCGAGTAATACTCCATCGTAAAGGTATGCTCACATGTGGTCTGCCCCACATACACATTATCATACTAAGTCTGTGGACGGCTTATGCACCATTTCCCTTTTTTCACCTCATCAAGAGCTATCGGACCATAACTCCCTTTCGACTTGTGCAACTTCTCCTCATCTGTCCAATCTACCATACCTTGCCCTGAATCTCGCAACTGCTTTTGTTTCCTGTATCTATCTTCCACTTGATCTATAAATGTCTTCTCTGTATCTGACAACAAACATGTCAAGTTATGGTGATGAGCATAAGCTATGTCCAACTCTTGAGTCGGAATGAAATATGTTCTAAGTCTATCTTTAGTTTTATAGTAATCATACATATTCAAATGCTTGTAAGCAGGCACTTCAGGAAGAACAGCATCATAATTCGAAAAATAATACTCAAAATTATTTCGCCCATAAAAACTGCTAAGCAGCAAACTACATGAAATGCCATAGGTCAAAGGAAGATGATGGTATCTGATACCCTTATCCACTGAAGCTGGCAACTGCATACACACATAATAATCTTTCGCATCCATCGCATCAATATACTCATACAACAACTTTGGATACGCCTTAAGCTTGAAATTACCTCTGAACAGATCTGCATGTAACCTACGACTCTCCTCTACTAGCAAAGCTCTTTCGTTTCCTACCTTGACCTCTTCTTTGCTAGAAGTAGTAGGTGTAGGGGTTCCCTCCACCTCCACTGCGTGCTCATGTGGTGCTAAATATGAGACTACAACTACCAAAATTATGAAGAGTATCACTCCTTCTATAAGTGTGCCTACTATGCACCTAGTTCTACGGTTTGGGTTTCCAGCCGCCAAGGTCTCAGAAATTTCTCCGCTTCTTTGTTCAACGAGAAACGCTCAAAAGTCTCTCTTCTTCCTCAGATGCTTGTAAATCAGCTCGAACCACATCTCAGAAAGCTGTAAGTCCCCTTTTCTTTCAGTTCCTTAGTTATAGCAAGCAAAAACCTTAACCCTTCTCCGTCCTCTGTGGAAAGTCCCTACATTTCTTCTTCTTCCACTCGGACCTAGGTTAATTGCATTTATTTACAATAAAGTCTCTCTTAGTCCATAATAAGATTTGTTCCACCTGCTTCTAACACATTCCAAAAGTTCAAGACGAAGAACAATCGACTCATGATTATTTGCAGGCCCAAATGTAGGAAAGATTAGTCTACTCAGGATCAAATGACGAATTCCGCTCAATATCGGGGGATTTGGAACAGTTATGGTCAGCACTCCTTCGACTCAAGCTCTGGCACCAAAAGCAGCACATCCAGCTTAATATTAGGACTGGTACTGATCACTGACACTGCCCTCACCCTCCCTGATCTCAGCACTCCGTTCATCAGTCACGTTGTATGTCCACTCCCGAGCTGCGTACTTTTGGCAAGGCACTCTCTTTCTTCTTGATCTCCTCAGACCTCCACAGGCTTGCCCTTCTTCACCTTCGTCTGACTCTGACTCTTCAGACACAGGGGCAAGATCCCTCTCGGATACCAGTCTCAAGTTCAAGCGTCTCTGCCTCTCGGGCCACTGCTCTTTAACTCTGCTTGTTTTCCAGTTGTCTCTTTGCTCTCTCTGCTCACAACTTCTCTCAGCTGAGTCTGACTCTGGACCACTTTCACAGCAACTTCCCCTTTCGGATGCAGTTTCAATGTCGCTGTTGTCATGACCCTCCTCAGCTTGGTTAAGTGGGCAACCAGCTTCTTCAGACACCCTCACAGCTTGGCTTGTCCCCTCCTGTGGCCCTGCCACTTCAGCTGGATTTTCATCAGGGAGAGGAGCTGTTTCTTCCAAGGTTGCTGAAACTCGACGTGTGTGCGAAGCATGCACCCAGTTCGGCAGACCTCCACACTTCACTGCAGTGTTTGTCACCAAGATGACTTGGTTTGGGCCTCAACAGCAAACATCCAGACAGCTCTTTCTCACGTGCTTCCGAACCAGCACGCAAATCCCCAGGACTCAGGTCGTGACAGAGATCGCTTGCAGCCGGGAACACAGCAGCCTGCACCTGATGGGACACAGGACGGATGACGTCAGCTAGTCCCTTGCAATAATTAAGGATCAGATCATCAGTGATGCTAAGCAAGGCTGTCAATGGAACCACTGGTAGCCTCATAGCCCTCCCCGTCTGTATTTCATGAGGTGAAAGACCTGTTCTCCTGTCTGGGGTACTACGCATACTCATCAACACCAACGGCAAAGCATCAGGCCACTTCAGAGACGTTGATGAACACACCTTTCCCATTTGAGCTTTCCGAGTCCCATTGACTTGCTCCACTATCCCAGAAGCCTCTGGGCGATAGCTACAATGGAGTCTTTGATCAACTTGCAATGCGGCACAAAGCATCTTCGTTATGTTACTATGGAAATGCGTTCCTCTGTCCAATTCCAAAGAGGTCGGAATCCCAAACCTAGGCACAAGTTCCCTCCACAACAGTTTTGCTATTGTGAGTGTATCACACCTACGTGTAGGGTACACCTCCACCCACCTTGAGAATACACACACCACAACCAAGATGTACCACAACCCATTACACCTAGGCATCTCAATGAAGTCCAATTGCATCCTGTTGAAAGGCCCCCCCGGACCTCCCAATGTGACTCATTGTGACCACAGTTTTCTTTCCAGCATTCATTTGTTGACAGATGACACATCTCTGACACACAGCTTCTGCCACAGCACGAAATCGCGGATTGTACCACGTTTGTCTGAACACTCGCACCATAGCATCTCTTCCCAGGTATACTGCACCATGGATCTGTCTTGCCATTGGGCTCAGCAACTCATCCGGCAACACTGCCCTTCCATCACTTGAGACCCAAATATCCACATCTCCTTTCACGCAGCCTGCATTGATCCACACATTCTTTTCCTGATATGAAATCCCATCCTGCAGGCACTTGAGCTCATCCCAAGTATCTGCCATGGCCAACATCGTGTTGAACTTGGTTCTTTCTTGACTCCCATCCACATGTTTCTCAGTGAATGAACAACCTTGTTCGGCACAGAATTGTGCAACTTCATCCGCATAGCGGTTTCCAAGTAACACGAAATCTGTCCCCTTTCCAGGAGCCGTGCACTTTACAACTGAAATTTCCTTGGGACGCTGCAAGGCCTCTAGAAGCAACCTCACAAACTCCCCATTTCGGATGGGCGATCCAGACGATGTTATGTAACCTCTCTGGGATTGAAGCTGTCCGAAGTCATGAACCACACCAAACCCGTACTGGCTATCAGTGTAAATGGTCATTCAAATTTGGTCTGTTGCTATGCAAGCACGAGTCAAAGCAATGATCTCAGCCACCTGAGCAGAATATACTCCTTCCAGGCATGCAGCTTCAACTACTCCTCTAATGGTACATACAGCAAAGGCTGCTCTCAAACGACCAACACTTAAACATGAACCATTGACAAAGAAAATCTCATCAGGGTCAAGCAATGGTTCATCAACAATGTCAGGTCTTGGCTTGATGCAAAGTTCAGTCACATCAAGACAGTCATGGTCCGGACAATCTTCATCAAATGTGTTTGGCAACGGCATCAATGTTGCAGGATTTAGAACAGAACACCTCTTGAGGGTCACATTCTCCGCAGCAAGTGTAACCTGCTCATAGCATGTGAGCCTATTATTGGTCAGGTGCTGTGTTTTGGTCCTGGTCATCAACAGTTCAACAGAATGTGGAACATGTACAATCAAAGGGTGACCCATGACAATACTCTCACACCTTTCAATGCTGACACCCGTTGCAGCAACGGATTTCAGACATCCGGGCAATGAGGAAGCTACTAGATCTAAAGTAGCTGAAAAGTAGGCAACTGGTCTACGCACACCTCCATGATCCTGGACTAAAACTGCTAATGCACAACCTTCTCACTCACAGCAAAAGAGTGAAAAAGGTTTGTTGTAGTCAGGCATCCCCAATGCCGGAGCACGACATAGGTCCTCTCGCAACTCTAAGAATACCTTCATACAGTCATCGTCCCATGGTACCGGATCACTTACATCCTTGTGCGTCAGTTTCTGCAAAGGCTTCGCCTTCAATGAAAAGTTGGCAATCCACTGACGACAGTAGCCAACCATCCCTAAGATAATCCTGACTTCTCTCTGAGTAGAAGGCACCATCATTCCCATTATTGCCTCTATTCTGTCTGGTGACACCTTCCTCTTGCCTTTTTCTATCCGGTGACCCAAATACTGCACCTCATTCAGGCAGTATTGTAGCTTGTTTGTCGACACTTTATGTCCATTCTCTGCCAAGTGATTCAGTAAGGCGATGGTATCAATCCTACACGCATCTTCAGTCTCTGACACCACAAGGAGGTCGTCTATGTACTGGATGAGAACAGAATTCTGCGGAGGTACAAGATTCTCAAGATTCTTTTTCAAGATCTGATTAAATATCGATGGACTCTCTGTGTACCCCTGTGGGATACGACAGCATGTTAAAATACGGTTTACCAGCTTAACTGCGAACAGAATTTGGCTATCCTCATGCAATGGAATTGAGAAGAAAACCTGACAAAGGTCAATCACAGTAAACCATTCTGCTTGGCATGGAATCTGAAACAATATTTGAGGGCAGGGGAACCTGTACTCGCGGAGCCGAAGTCCCCCCTTTGGTCAACTTTGGCCTTGACACCACCTTTGTCACTTCGGGCTCAGGTACCTGCACTACTTCCTCCTCCTGCTGTATCTAATTTGCAGGATTGAAGGGTCACTCGCGTCTCCAGTGTACAATCTGATGACACTGATGGCACTCAGTGGTCCTTTTCAGAATTGCCAAATCCACCTTTGGCTTTGAATCATCTATGCTTCCCTTTGGCTTACCCTGACCATTCTGTTTCCTTCCCAGAGTGCCTCCCCCTGACTGAACTTGGCCTCCCTCATCAGCAGCTTGCATCTGGCCCAACATCAATTTATCCTTGAGTTTCGTATGATTCGAGTCAATCTCATCACTACAGTATCTAGCATACCTATATATCTCATCCAGCGGCTTGTTCTGCCAGCAAATTAAATGCTGCTGGATCATAAGACAAATATCAGGTCTCAATCCCAGGACAAATTTCTAAGCAAACTGCCTCATATCCCTCGGATCCATCACATCCAATCCACTGTACTGTTTAAAAACCTGCAACAACCTTTCATAGTACTCATGCACTGTCTCCTTTGGCTCCTGAAGTGTTCGATCTATTTTCACCCAATCAATGTCCTGTTGCGGTACCTTAGCTTTCAACCATGTGATCACCTGCTCGTATTTTTTCATAACAAGAGTGATGGGCCATTCGTGAGAGCATCCCTCTCTGGTTCAGAAATGGGTCATTCGACGGCAACCTTACAGGCTACCCACAAATCACTCGGAACTACAATGTCAAACAGTGTATTCAGATCAATCCACAACACCTTCGAAATCTTGACAAACCTCTCAACCTGCTTGTACCATTTAACTGGGCTCTCTCTCAGTTTTCCGAAGTCATTTGTGAATGCCGCCAAAACTACTCTACTCCAAGGTACATGCGCATACCCCCCACTAGCTACCTCTTGCAAAGGGTAGTTCCCAATTCCTGATATCCCCCTCCTGGAGGAGGCGGTTCTGCTGCATTCCTCTTAACACTCTTTTTCTTGGACCATCTTTCTTCCCACTTGTCAAGCCTACTCCATGCTTGTATCCCTATGATCAGTTCTCTGATGTGGGTCTTCAGTCCAATCACCCTCTTTTCATCCAAATCGTGATCAGTATACTGTAACCGGTGACCACCCAGCAACATTTTTGTTTTGGACAAATCCACATCGTATCTGTTTGCCAACTCAGATAATTTCTCATGTGCCGATCTTGCTTTACGATTCACATCCTTGGCTACAACCAACAACTGCTTCATAAAGTTCCACTCTCTCTATAAGCACATCCCCTTTGACAATCTCATCCACTTCTGATTTCAATCACATCACATCTAACCTCTTTGCCCTTATTTCTGTTCTAAGGATACCTCGACTAGATGCACCACTCGACTCTCTGCAGTCACAGTCCTGTTCTCTGCACCGGTTCACTTCAAAGGTGTCCCTTAAAGCCACTCTATTCTCGGCACTCCCATGATCCCAGTCCTCTCTTGACAGATCACCTTGAGTCCCTTCAACTGACTCCCATGTTCTCAGGTCTGACCTCAGTTCTCCCAGGGATTTTGGTCTTGGTCCCCTCAGATCCATCGGTCCTCTTGATGAATCTGCGGTAGCCGGCAACGGTGTGCTCAACTCTACAGGCTTCGGTGATGGAACCAGCTCATTCACTACACTGTTCCCTCCAAAACCAGCACCTCCTTCAATTCCTGTCTGTGATGGACTTCCATTCCTCACCTGCTCTGGGTTGTACACTGACACTATGGGACCAATAGTGACCGGCTAACTAAGGGCATCCGGTAACCTCTGAGAAGTGACACTTTCTGCATTCTGCATTTCCCCCTTTGAGAGTTTTCCCACTACTTCAGAACTCAGTGGAGCTTGTGGTTCCCTAGTTACTTCCAAAGGAGCTGATCTGTCCCCCTCCGACTCCGGATCATACGGAGGTGGTCTCTCAGATAACATCCTTTCTAACAAGCTATCATCAGTATCAGTGTCTTCATCCTCAACTTTCTTATTCTGCGCCTCTCCTGACTTGACAAACAATGGATGTAACTTATACCCTTCAATCGTCTGTACCCTCCATCTCTTTTCCAGTGCGTCCCATCTTGCATCTTGAAACACCCTGACTGACCTCTTCACTCATTCCTGTCTCCTGTCCCTGTTTCTCTCGTGTGCTGCCACAATCCACGCATTCAGTGCCTCAAACTGTGTTGGTCTAGGCAAAGGTCACGAAGAAGCCATAATCGATTTCAATTGGTATAACACCTAATCTAAAAGTTCCATATATGGGGAAAGTCAGTTCCTCATTTCCGTCAGTCATTTTTCACCAGATCTCAAGCCACAGTATGGTATGCAAACCCACATTCGTAGACATGTAATGGGCTCGGATGTCCTCGGGCGGAACCTCTTTCAAACCCCCCCCCCTCCCTCCCCCCCAGGGCTCTAATTTATTTTCTTCCTTTTTGAACAGATTTTGCAAAGCTTTAAAACATTTCAGGATGAAGCCAGCGTTTCTCTGTTCGCAGCACTGCCTGAAGACAATCAACCAATCTCAGCGCGGCTTCACACCAACCGCCCTATCACAGCGCGGCACCTTCTGACGTCACTTTTCCCCCGCTTGCAGCAATTTCCCTCCTTTTCACTTTGCTTCTCACTCACACATACGTCCCATGCATACACTGAAGTGATCCCTTACGACCAAGCAATCACTTTGCTGACTGTACGTCCACAGTTGTGTAATTGTCTACCGAACTGGCAACTGTCTGTCCACGAAACGACCGGACAATCACCTCAACTGATAGGTTACAAACACTCAGCAACCCACGACCAGCGTCAGTTACTCACACACTCACACATTCATTCCCCCTACCTCGGTCCAGTGGGAGATCGATGGTACCTCAAGATCCCCTTAACAATGTTTGACAATTACGTTTTGGGTGTGCAGTACACCCGACCCACTTAAGCTACTCCTTGAGCCTAAGATTTTTCCCGGGCTGCGCGCGCTCACAGCCTGATCTCCTTTCATACAACAGGCATTCCAACTCCGCAAGACATCACAACACGAACACCACAAACACCATCACAACATAAACCCGCAATCTAACAACACAAACCCCTATTCATACTCACTCTCCCACGAACTGCTGCTTTTTGCTGCATTGTCATTCTCCATCAGTTTCCATGGAACGCCGTCTTCCACCGGTAATCCACTGAACGGACATTACCTGAATTCTATGGGCCTTGGGGAAACTCTTATCCTAATCTAGGACTCCCTTACTTCCAGCGACTAACCATACTCTGCTACCAACTGATGACACTGGGATTCCCATCTAGATGTTCACCATACCACTTTGAGGAATCCCTAGGTCGATGGGTCTCTTTAGTCTGCATGGAAGTGTGAAGGAAGTTCCTTAACTTTAATACTCTTTTGCTAAATTTTCAAACTCAATGCATTTTAAGCTGAAGGACCACTTATTCCAATGGAATGTTTAAAAATGTATTACAAAGCCAAAAATAACTGAACATACAAACACCTCAGCAAGAGGTTCAAGAAATAAACTGGCACTAATACAAACATAATCCTACGCAAGAGTCTCAGACGACTCAGAATAAAAAGCAAAGTCAATTCAAGAAGCATTAGACACGCAATCACCGTGCCTACTAGAAAACTGGACTGCATCTGTTCCGGTGGACAAGAAAAGATTAGTCTGTCCCTACACAATTCTAAAGTGATATCCCTACCTAACATACTTCCCGGGCAAGAGAAAAAGGTGTCAGCTATGAAGGCTCCCTAAGAAGCACATTCACTTTCCAGGTAAGTAGCCTAATCTACCAAGCTCGTTCTAAGATGCTCCTTAATTTCTCCTGCCTAGTCCAAACTAAGACCTAGGTCTAACTGCACATCCAATTGGACTGCCTTAGACAGGACCCAGTCTAAACCCAACTGACCCTAACCCTAGCTTTACTAAGACCGAACTAACTCTCCACCCTCGGGGCACTTTCCCTAATACAAAATCCGAAAAACAATGAGTACGCCCATGACACTCCTCCTTCAGCAGGTACAGCCCCTTGTACTTTTCCAGTGTCGAACCTACTTATTCTAAAAAACGTTGCTGTGTCCTTGGATCCCAGGCATCTTCTGCGCTAAATGTTGCGAATGCACCTGCCAGTACATGCCCTCCTACCAATCTAACTTCTAAACAATGGCTCATTCTACCTAACGAGCTACATGGCCTTGCACCTGCGAAAGAAATGCATGAGAACGAATCCCTCTGCATGCTCTAAGTTACAATTCAAATTCAACGGCAAACATAAGCTTCTTTCCCAAAGTATTTTTCCAGCTCGACATTTCTAGTCATGCTAAGAAAATCACAGTTAGGCCTTTACTAGCGTTTCTATGTCTCAGGCCGTTACTCTTTTAAATGCATTTCTAATATGACAACATAAGCACTTCATTAATAAATCCTAACATTACTCTCTAAGTTAACAAACATTATTCTCATGTTAAAACATTACATTTCTCATTAATTTCTAACATTGTCTTAATTGACTTCTCACCCACATTAGAGCCAAATCTATGCATGGCCTCTGTTGATCTTGTAAATTATTGCTCTCTTACGGTGAGTAAATGTTTACAATCTAAAGAGGATGTAAATGGAAGACCTTAACATGAAAAATGCTTTTTGTACTCTCTACAACTTTATTTCTGATAAAAATGAGTTCTGACCTTAGTGGTTTTATGTCCACATGGCATAATTGTAGAATTTGGTTAAATTGGTGTTTAGGTCTAGATCCCTCATAACAGCCGTGAATTCATCCAACAGAATTTGGAGACCATTTGCTGTTCTGCATAAGAGATTTGTGTCACCCACATACAGTAATACTGGTAAGGGCCATTTCCCTAATTAAAGCATATCCTTCCATTAGTTAATCAGATGCTTCTTCCGCCTGTTGATGTGAACAGTAAACAAAAAGGATGTCTGCATGTATCCCTGTCTTACTTTCTTGTCAAAGTAATTCTCTCAGTGCACTCTCCATTAAACCCGAATAAACCCTGGCAGTCTTGTCATGATGTAAATGGCACAACAAAAAAAGTAACTTTTTTCCACCTCCATAGATTCAATCAATAACCAGAGCTTGGAACGGTTAACAGTATCACAAGCGATGTGTAGATCTATGAACGCCATAGCTGGATCACCTCTTAGCTTTGAAGTATTTTACAGTTACTAAGGACAGGTTTGGACCTTACTCAGCCATGCCCAGGTATGGGTGCAAACCATATTGAATGTGTGAAAATAAATTAGCCCCCTCTGCTCAAATCTCCATTCCCGACAGTAATACTCTGTCCAATAGATTGAGCAATGATGTGGGGTGACAGCCTCGGTCCATTGTTTGGGTACAGTACTGGTGACAGCTGCTTGAATTAAATATATCAGCGGGGCCCAAAGGGAAATATGCTTGCTAAGATCAACCTGTACCCCTTCTACGTCTTTTCCTGAAATACTGTTCTTAATTGTAACACTTATTACATCCACCTGAAAAGAATGACTGAAATGTAGGGACCCACTGGGTCACGAATGCTGTCTACCATTGATAAATCAGGTGGGGATTTAAAATGACCTTGGTTACATTTGCAAAGTATTCAACCCACTTGTCTACAGGAATTAAGTTCTCCACAATCGAGCAGTTAATGTCATGACAAAAGAAGAGTTCACCACCCTCTATAATACCCCACTACCTCTTATTTTACGGGCTGCTACCAGATCTTCCCAAGCATTTTCTTTGATTTAATTCTTTCCTTCTGTGATTTCCTTTTGATATGTTTCCTACATTCCTGAATGCCTTCCCTTGATCATGGGACTTTTTTAAGAACTGAGAGCAGCATAAAGATTTCTTAGTAGTCAACAAAGACCTAATAGTAGCACAGAGAGAGCCACATCAATTTAAACTGGCTTGTGGTTCTGCTTCATACGCCAGACATTCCCAACATGCTGCACAGGTAGTGGTGAAGAGATCTTACAAAAATATTGTTGGGTCGATTTTATTCCATTTCAACATTAGACCTTTATTTATAGAAGAATTAAGGATCATACCTTTCCTGCAATTACTTTTACTCCAATGTTCATAGTGATCAATAGTGGGTTATGGCCCCTGATGCATTTCAATATTATAGGGGAATTAGTCATCAGGTGTGCGAGGCAAGATGAAAATAAGATAAAATCTATGGTGCTGCCTGAACTGTGCCACACTGTGGGTTCTGATGGTGAAAATTCATCAGGTGCAGCAAAATAACTAATTATGCTTCATTATTAAATTGTTTATTGACTCGCCAAACAAATCATGCCTAAAATGGGATTACCCCTCCCTGCCATGTCAGTGAACCCACATATCTCTTTGTTGGGGAAACGTACATGTGTATTAAAATCTCCAACCCAAAGAATTGCTGGAAGCATGTGACAGTTCCTAATGTGTCTATCAATTTCACAATCTAATTCCTCGACCACATATGAACAACATTGATCACAAATGTTATGATAATAATGAATCATTATGTTTACATGACCCCCTGCTTTCAGGGACATAATATGATAATAAGTGGTATGCTTACAAAATAGCATCACCAAATATCCATATTCTAATGTACGCTGACAATCAATCGATTAATCATGGGCATTTGTATAGCGCGCTACTCACCCGGTAGGGTCTCAAGGCGCTGGAAAGAAAGGTGATCCTGGGTCAGTCGAAGGTGGATGGGGAGGGAGTTCCATGTCTTGGCCACCAGGTAGGAGAAGGATCTTCCCCCGGCGGTGGCTCAGCGGATGCGTGGTACGGCGGCGAGGGCGAGGCTGGCCAATCGTAGCTGGCGGGTGGGTGCGTAGAAGATCAGGCGTTTGTTGAGGTACTTGGGGCCCAGGTCGTGGAGGGCCTTGTGTGCGTGGGTGATGAGCCTGAACGTGATCCTCATGCTGACAGGGAGCCAGTGCAGGTCTCTCAGGTGGCCGGAGATGTGGCTGTGTCGGGGGACGTCCAGGACGAGTCGTGCGGAGGCATTCTGGATGAGCTGGAGTCTTTTCTGGAGTTTGGCTGTGGTCTTTTTTGATCTCACACCTATTGGCCTTTAGCGTAACATGGGCGCTCTCTTTAGGTATACTGAAACTAACTTCCTAAAAGTAAACATCTCTAAAACAAAAGTGGTAACGTTTAGTGGAAGGAAACATTACAGTCTCTTTGACTGGAATCTAGGTGGGAGACCAGTCGAGGTTGTAAGGACATATACCTACCTGGGGAGAGTCTTTTCTCAGACACTAGAAACCATTTCTCATATTCAGCATATGGAACTTAAGGCTACAACCCATATAAGTGCATTAAAGAGATTTTACTCATCCTCGAGAAAGAAGCATTTTCATTCCCTCCTCGAAATTTGTTAAGATTCCCTTATTTTATCTTACGCATTAGAGTATATTTCTATTAAAAAGTGATCTATCTTAAATTTGAATGAAGGGAAACTCCTATGTAAGATTACCGAAATGAGCCAAGCTACACCGGTTCAAGTACTAGGTTTAGAAATAACAGTAGTTAGAGACTGTAGGAAGGTAGGATCCTTCTGCATCGTTACCCCCACTTTTTGCCTGGTGTTAAGCTGTGTTTTGACTAGGATGACTTGGATCCTGCTAAACAGGACCCCAGTTTATCTGCTTTCTCCCTAAATTGTTGTGTTCAGTACATTGGTGCATCCCAGATTGGATACTGGTGTACCCTTATCAGTCCCTAGTATATGGTACTAAGGTACCCAAGGCATAGGTACCCCAGAGGTCTCCCATGGCCTGAAGCATGTATTATGCCACCCATGAGAGACCTTTCAAAAAGGAACAAAAATGGAACAACAGGCCTGCCATTGCAGCCTGTGTAAGTTGGCGCTTGCAGAGAAATTCTGTCTCCCATGTGGAATACCGCAAGGTTCAGCTTTTTCTTCAACCTTGTTCAACATCTATGTAACCCCTCTGGCCAAACTAATCAGAGAACACGGTTTCACGCTGATGTCATACGCTGACGACACCCAGATAGTAATATCCATCTCGCGGAGCACTGAAGTCACAGCTGTTAGTTTCCATAACTGTCTAAAGTGTATCATGGGTTGGATGAATTTAAATTTCCTCAAGCTTAACACAGATAAAACTGAGGTCAAGGAGTTTGGGCAGGGTCCATCTATATGGAATCAAACATGGTGGCCAAATGAGGCAGGTAACTGCCCCATTCCGTCTACTAAGGCAAGAAACCTGGGAGTAATGTTCAACAACCAGTTAAACCTTGCAGGACAGATCAATCACCTGACTTCCTCATGCTTCTTTTTACTGAAGATTCTACATAAGATCTTGCCTTTCATTCCTCTGGACCTCCAGAAAACTGTAGCAGGAGCTTTAATCCTCTCAAAAATTGACTACGGCAATGTATTATTTTTGGGCATTGCAGTCATTGCAGAATGCCGCAGCTCGAGTACTACTTAACATCCCTAAATATCTCTCCATCTCCTCTAGCATTAGGCAGCTCTATTGGCTCCTGATCCAACAACGTATTGAATTTAAAGTTCTTTGTTTGGGCATAAGGCCTGTTTTGGTGGGTGAGCTATGGATATGCAGAAACTATTTCTCTGGTATTCCCGTGACAGAATCTTAGATCAACTAATACAGGAATAGTTCAGGCTCCCAAAATCCAAAAAAACAGATTGGGAGGTATAAGCTTATCCTACCGGGCAGCCAAACTTTGCAACAGGCTGCCGATAACTATTAGGCTACAGCTCAATAGGCTTCAGTTTAGGAAAATGGTCAAGACCTGGCTATTTCGCCCCCAAATAAACTCCGTTACTGAGCCTGGTCACTCACGACACGTCACTTCTGGCGCCAAGACGCTGCAGCATTCGTGCGCACTACAAATACTTTACTTACTTACTTAATTACTTACTAAAGATATAAGTTTACTGTATCTTGGGTCACTGCACTTAAAACCTATAAGTCACCCCTACAGCAGGCCTTTGCAATCCTGAAGGCAGGGTGCTTGGTTCTTAGTGAGAGGGTGCCCCTGCATGAGCAGGACACCCCTGCAGCTTATGAAGTCCATTCTTCCGGGTTTAAAGTGATGCAGCCATATACGATATATAGGGACACAGCGTAATTATACGATGATCATTTCGTAAACAGCTGCCACAAATCCTATCAAGTTTGGTACCCAGTGTTCCCGGTGCCAACCTTCTAGTTCTGGACAGCAAAAAATGGTTGCTGCCGACACACATTTTTGCCCTCCTACTGCTGAGCCAAGCATGAGCAGAGGAAGGTGGAATAACAGGCATCCTGTCACAGGGAGGTGTGACCACCTCCCAGACAGGATTTAGTGTATTAGGACCGGATGGGTGCACTTGCCAGATCCTTGAAAGTCTGCATGAGGGGCTCATTTGGTGTCCCTGTGGATAGTCCAGTTCAAACTGGTTCTGGGAGCCGTTGGCTCCCGCTCTGTTGCAAAACTGGGCAAAGGACATGGGAGTAACCTCCCCTCTGTCTAGACCCTCCCCTGGGAGGGTCCCCTGAATCTTCCCAATCCCTTTCCGAGGTTACTTAAGGGCTTACCTGGGTGTAGGTCCCTAGATTCATTGTGAGATAAGATTCAGTTCAGACACCACTGCACTTCTACCACCTGGGCACCATGGACTTCGCTGGACTTCGTTTGGGCTGACTTTGTCTCCCTTCCAGTCTGCTGCACCGTCTGTGCCTGTGTATCAAACAGGAATGTCCACGGCCTGTGAAATATCAAAGAGACTAGAAATAATCTCCCTAGGAGTGAAGGAGTCAGTCCCCGGCATTTGCAGACACCGCAAATAAGTTGTCCGGCCTGCAGATCCTGACCTCTTCTGGACTCCATGGGCTCTGCAACACAGGTAGTGGTTTTCCACAGCTCCCTAGGCCTGCTCTACCCTCTCACCAAAGGCTTGTTGGCTTCTTTTCAAGAAGATCTTCGGGCTCCAGTTAGCCCCAATGTCAGGCATCTCCTGTGACTAGAGTCCTCAGCCACATCGCATTGTGTGCACCGTGGCCTGCATTTTTTTGTGAGCTGCTGGAGGTCCTCCCGCGACTTCAGTGCCTCCGGCCTGTGGGTCCAGTTGAGGGTCACACTTGTTTCTTTTGGGCTCCCTAATTGCTCGGGCCTGCCTTGAATCCCCTGCCTTTGGTGAGCCCCCTTCTTTGATTCCTGCATTACTTGCCTTTGCCAAGGCTTGTTGGTGCTCCCACTGGACACCGACCCCTCAGCACTCAACATCCTTCATGGAACAGCTTGTATCCAGGTCATGGTCTTCCTCTGGGTTGCCTGGTCCTCACAGCAGCAGAGTCAAGGTCATCATCATCCATCCTGAAGCACCCGACATCGGAAGGCATTCGTCTTCCAAGTCTCCTGGTCAGCCCTGGGTGACATAGACTGTGTCCCCTCTGCTTTCAGGTACTCCTCTTCAAGAATCCACATTTGGATTCTCACTGACACTTTCTCGTCTTCCAAAAGCGGCACTTTCCGTAAATCCTCCATTGGGTTCAATGTTCGTTTCCGACACCACTTCACACGTATGTACCCGGCTTCCCTGGTGTAGGTAACGTGGGTACTAGGGTATCCACGGGTGTGGTGGCTCGCTAACCTTCTGTCTTACATGGGGTTTCTTCAGGGTCCACTGGGAAGGGTCCTTAATCTTTAAAAGTCCAACTGTGACTTGCACATTGACTTGCAAGGAGCATGCAGTCGTGTTCCCACACTGCACACGCTCTTCGTGGGATCCCTATCTACTGACCTTGGGAGGTTCCTTGGGGTGCCAGCAATTGTACATCCTCTCGAAACAGTCTTGAATCGAGTCATGGTTCTTATACCACTTTCTTAGTATATGGTTTAGTTCCCCTGTGTCTTTCGTACTATTTACTGTGTTTCTGTGCTAAAGTATTGTGTGCATTGTGTTGGAGATACTTGAACATTCTAGAGAGTATTATATAATAAATGCATACCATTATAAATACTTGGTGTGGTTTGTTTCACTTAATCTATACTATAAGATTGCATTCTGGTAAAACAAGCTGCTTTACACTCCTTCTGGACTAAGCCTGAAGACTGCTCTCCACAGCTACTACTTAGAGAGCTTTCTTAGGTTGTCTGAGACCTCTTAAATCACCATAAGGGTTGTCTGGACTGGCGCAAAGTGCCCACTTACATTAGTGGACATCATATACCAGGCCAGCCTCTCACAGCGCCTATACAAGAGCTTGGGCAAATATAATCGGATGGCCATATAACTTACGTAATGTGACAGAAGGCTTCTTGAGAGCTCTCTTTTAGCACAAAACCTTTAAGGTTGGAGCAAGACGGTACATTTTTAATGAAAATCTCGAGATAGCTTAAGAGCTCTTACAATGCTCCATTTTTCTTTTACAATCCTGGTGACCGGCACATTTGAAGTTTTTTCTGAAAAACACGACACCAAGACTGAGGTTTGAACTCAATATGGCATACTCTATCAGCTATCACACTGTAGGTTCTTCATAGTCAATCTAGAGTTCAAATTTAGTCAAAAACTATCTGATATTCACACTAGAACCCAGTGTCAGACGATGCATATTTTTGCTTTGCTTAGGGATCCTGCCATTAAAAGCCTATACCAACCATTGGAGTGACACAACTGATAGGTCATGATCTTGTTATCTATGTAGAGGAGGTGTTCAAGACATTGTGCACGTTGTATACCTCTACCCAAATAAAGTCTTGGTCAAAGCTCGGCGCCATTTTCTAAAACCTATATGTTTTAGATATGATCTACTTAGAACTAATGCTCTGGTTGATCTAATTACTTCCAAATGAATTTGTATGCTATAACCTGTTTAAATGCTTTAAAACTTTTTTGCCATTGTTTTCAAGAAGTCAAGTTCATGAACTGGTATATTTATTGCAGATGATATGTAATTTTTTTTTATATTGTCAATCTCTGAGGAGGTCTAAATAAAAAAAAATGTGATTAATTGATTGATAACAAGGGAAATTTCTTAGGGGCCGCGCAATGAGATCAGAGAGGTTTACAGAGTTCAGGAAAACCAGACCCACGTTGCTCTTAGCTCATTTGATTGCATAGCGGGATTATATACATTATGTTAATCATTAATATTAAAATTCTCTTTGGCATACGTTTCTTGACTGCATATGATGCCAAAGTTATTAATAAAAGGCACCCAATCTTGGTTTTCCATTTTGGATCGAATTCCTTCTATGTTTCAAGATAGCAGGTTGATATTTTGCAAGTTACTCTCCCTATGTTCTCCTCTATACATATTGAATGCCTGCCTTGGTTGACCTTACACATTAATGACTTGTTTGTTTCCACCTCAACCCATTCTTTCAGCATTAGGATCTTGACCTTTGTAACTCCACCTGGTGAGAGCCAGTCAGTTTGATCTAAACCCTGAAGTCTCTCAAATACAGTATTGCTGGTAACACTATAAGGTCCAGAGAACTCACACTGTGCTGGGGCACTCATTCTCAAAGTTAGCTGTTTCTTACAATGATTGTATGCTGATTTGTAAAAAATAACCTAATGCCATGGCCGTGATCCACCTATCAGTTGGTCCCAAAGTTGCATTCCATACAATAGTTTCTCTGAATTTGGGATTTTTTAAATTTATGACCACCTAGTGCCACAGGCTGCTTTTGGGGCCATTGCCTCTCCATGCACTCATAATTATATAATTACATAAATAATGAACCAGAATTCTTCCTAAGCAAATGAGCCACTTTACTCCTTAAGTCGTGCCAGTCTTCTCTTTGTGATTCCATTAAGACCAGCACATTCCCCAGAATAATAACATATAGGGTGCAATCAGGTGGCAGTTATGATTTCACTACATTACTCCTCTGAGGGGCTGCGCATAAAGGAGATGAATGGCTGGGCATGGTACTGAGAGCAACTCGATTCATGCTTCGATTGTTTGCAATTTGCTTCACACTTCCCCCAATTTTGCCCCTTGACTGGGCTCTTGTGTGACCCAAAATTCAAAGAGCAAACTTTGTTGAACACCCTGTCCCCCATTATTCATTAGACTGCTGGAACACATTGTACTTTTATTTAGGGTGACCTATGCATTTTTGCGCCTATTGATGGTGGAATATCTTAACAATTTTTGTTCTAAACCCTTTGATTTATCAAAAACCGAAGTACAAAAACCCTCAACAAGCACTATAATTTAGACATAGAGTTAGAAAAATAACTAGATATGTTTCACTCCAGATCTTTTACGTTCTTGAACGATTCTACAGGTGGACATGCTTTTAAAACCTTGGAAAAACTCAAGGCCTGGTTATGAACAATATTTTTTAGTTCCGCATTTTTCTGTTACTTTCCTTACATCACTCTGGATTGTACCTTGTTTTCCCCTTTTTGCCAGAGGAGAACTTGTTGATACTGTAACTGCATCAATAACATGTGCAATAGTTAAGGAATAATTAAGATCACAAGGATTTGAAATTGAGTGAACCCCTTGATTGTTACTGGATTTAAGAATCTATTTTCTTGAGGGCACCGAGCTGTCTTATATTTTATTTTTTCGATACCGAGCTGTCTGTTGCTATAGCAATTGCATTAGTTTCTTATGGGTTGTGTGTCAATTCTTGATGTTAGCTGAGAGTTTCTCCTCAACATGCCCAGCTTTAAAGTTAGTAGTTCCCATGGCACTAGTGAGATATGTGTCAATAGATCTTGCTGTCACCCCAGCCTTATTCATCCCTGTCTTTGTCATTCACTTTCTGTTACCCAAGAATAAAGTTTGTTTTCTTGCTCAATCCGAACTGGACAGAACAGATGGGCTAAGGAGGACAGCCGGGCCCGTCCCATCTACCTCTCCGGCAGCAGCCGGGCCTGCTCTGGGCCCAGTCTTCAGGCGGGCAGGCCTGGTCAGCGGGAGATAGGGTCTCCTTTACTGGGGCTATGAACCCGCTCCCGCATCCAGGCACAGTGAGGGGCCCGGAGGAATTCTGAGCAATGGAATCCTCGGTTGCAGTGACGCTACAGTCATGTTTGAAAAGAAACCTGATTCATCCCTTTTTCGTTATTTGTAATAGTCTCGATAATTTGCCTTGCTATTGAGCAGCTGGAGACTTTGGGTGTATTCCTAAAACTGCCTGGGCGGCTGAAAAATGTTCTGTTGATTCCTTCTTAGAAAACTACTTACAGGTATTACAGGTGGTTTATTCATCAGTGGGATAACAACACGCCCTGAAGGTCCGTGGCAGTAAGTTTTTCAATATTTGACTAGCTGAATGTGTGTCTGTCAAGATTCTTCGGGTTCTAAAACAGTGTTTACTGATTCATCGAGCCATCAGTCCTTGCATGTCAATCCAACAAAAATTCTTTTCCATGAATTTTGATAGGACAAAGCCATTCTGTAAACCTGATCAACTCTTTTTTCCTTTGCAAAGCCTTGGAGGTCAACCCATCCTCAAGTCAAGCATAGCTAGGTGGAAAGCTGAATGTATGCAGACCTGCTACATCAAAGCCCATGCACGGTGTACACAGGGAGGAGTCCCACCACACCTTGTGACACTGGAGATTACTTTGAAAGGCTTGCAAGTGTCCGATTCCCACCTTGGATGCCAGGAGTATGCAAAGCATTTTAATCTACAGCAGTAAATGCATCATTATGAACTATAAATCCGAATGGACTGCCACCCCGATACAGGCTGATGAGTAATGATGCTCGGGAAGGGCTTCTGGTAATGGTTAGTCATACAAGATTAGTTTAGGATCCCAAACCCTCATTTGTCAATGAATAATACAATAGCACTAAGGAACAGGAGAGGTACTTTAAAATGTTCACTTTAAAACCATGACAGCTGGTCCTAGGCCGTGAAAACAGTAAGAAACCTTTCTAATATGGTTAGCAAGTTCTTAACATCTCAAGACCTGTAAGCTAGTTCTAGGCGCTATGCTAAATTTGAGATGAAGCAGGAAATAGCTGGCCTGTCCGAGATTCTTAAAATAGATTACACAGCATCCTTGTTTTTTTAAAGATAATAGCAATTCCTTTATACTAGATCACAGCTTTGCCTGGGACTTACCAACAGTGTTAAGCTGAAGGACACTTCTCTGCAGTTCTCCCAGCTTTGCCTCTGACTGAGGCTGATTGGTGCTGCAAACAGTGTAACCTCTGGCTTGAAGCTAGTGCGAAGCCCCTCTACCATATGGTTAGATACTGGAGTTTTTATAAGTATCTGATATGCGAGTTTTCTTATGTTTATTAATTAAACCAACACTTGCCAACACTAATGTATCAACAAGACTAAACAAACATGGCAACAAATGCAACCTCTTGATTCACATTGATTATAAGTTCCTATAACTATGAACAATAAAAACATGCCTGCTAATACAACTAAGCGTCGATAATATGGCAGTGTCTGTAACTAAAAAAAATAAAAAAAATGTCAGCCTAGATTGTAAGCAGCCATGATGCAAATACTTCTGTGCATGTTTAGAAACTTCACACTTTCTAAAGAGATGAGAGAATCTGAAATCAAGCATAGGATTCCCACGCACTCATAACCAGCAGACTGGACTATGGAAACGCCCTCTATGCCAGAATCAACAAACCCCTGCTCCGCAAGCTCCAGACCATAGAGAAAACTAAGCCAGGGTCGTCCTCGGCATCCCTCGACATGAACACTTCACCCAATACCTGCAAGACCTCCACTGACTCCCTGTTGAGAAGAGAGTATCCTTCAAGATATTCACCCACATGCCTCCACAGCACTGGACCCCAGTATCTCAACAAAAGAATCTCCTTCCATGTACCCAAGAGAAACCTCTGATCCTCTGATCTCGTCAAAACCCGCGCATCGGCAGAGCCAGAACGGGTGGAAAAGCCTTCTCCTACATCGCGGCAAAGAACTGGATCAAGCTCCCTATCAACATCAGGCGCGTCCTCACTTTCAACACCTTCTGGAAGAGCCTCAAGAATTGGCTCTTCGGCTGACCTGGAGCTGCACCCCCATGCTCCTTGAGACTCTCATGGGCGAGTAGAGCACTTCACAATTTCCTGATTGATTAAAATGGAAGAAACTTAAACAAGAACTGTCAGTGTTCTCGACAACACTCCGTGAACGGATGCATACAGGGTGGGTACCCTTCTAACAGTTGCCTAAAACTAGCTTTGGAGTCAGCTAGCCGTCAGCTAGCAGGTTCGCTTACGCATCATATGCTACACATTTTGGCTTTGAGCCGCAGGAACTAGCAATATTAAATATTTAATCTACATGTCTGTCACTAGTTAACAAAAGAAGAGTGTCCATGTAGAGAGGACTGAGCCAATCACAGGAGCATCAGGACACCCTCACTGGGATGTTAAAGAAGGCCCTCACTCACCACCTAGTGATGACATGCTTCATCATCGGGCCCCACCAAAGAGACCGAATATCTCTTTGGTGTGCTACAACGCCAGAATTACTGCGGAGCGGGATGGTGAGTAGAGGGCGTGTTGCGTGCAAAATGATACTAGTGAGTGATGGAGGATAAAAAATGTCAGTAGTGTATCAAAGAAAACCTTTATTAAATGATCACTAAAGACAATGAAGTTAAAAATATGTGAGGGACCAGTCCACTTTAATTGAGTGGTGGGTTCCTACAATGTTGTCGACATGTTTCTTGCCATTGAAACGGTGTTAATTTACCCGGCAATTCTTCAGGACTGGGTGTGTGATAAACCCCGGCGGTATGGGCACGCTAAGGCCCACCCTAACCTAGGGACGTGAAAGTGAAAAAATTAAATCAAATGGTGTCAAAAAGTGCAAAAAAATTAGGAATAGAGACTTATCCCTAATTACTCCTGGTTTAGGAGGCTTCTACTGATCGTTTCTGCACCTAGAGGGAAAAAGGACAGAGACAAACAGATAGAAAAAGACAGACACTTAGAATAGCTTATGACTGTCATAGGTTCAGTGGTGACAAGCGTGCTCCAAAACGTGAAGGCATCCTAGCTGTGGTCGAATAGCGCTATGGTTAACACCACCTGATAGCCCCGGGTTCGTAGGAACTAGGAGAAGTGGGGTGTACTATTCGTGGTACGAACTAGAGGTGACTAAGGATTAAAATAAGTGAAAACCTTCATAGAAGATCGTCATTATCGCGATCAATACATAAATCTATGGAGATCGCCATCAGATTAAAAATTGTCTCACTTTCTGGGTGTTATGACTAAACACCATGGGTCTCAGGAGGGGGGTGGAAGCGTATTCGGCACACCCTAGAACATGGCAAGGTAAGGGGAAACAAAAAAGGAGTTAATGCATAGCCCCTTAGAAAACGGAGCGCATGGTGTACTTAGCTCGAATTTCAGCAGGGGGCTTCCACTTACGCCCTCGACGCTCGGCACCCGTGGTCCATTTATGTATTGTATAGTACACCCCACTTCTCCTAGTTCCTACGAACCCGGGGCTATCAGGTGGTGTTAACCATAGCGCTATTCGACCACAGCTAGGATGCCTTCACGTTTTGGAGCACGCTTGTCACCACTGAACCTATGACAGTCATAAGCTATTCTAAGTGTCTGTCTTTTTCTATCTGTTTGTCTCTGTCCTTTTTCCCTCTAGGTGCAGAAACGATCAGTAGAAGCCTCCTAAACCAGGAGTAATTAGGGATAAGTCTCTATTCCTAATTTTTTTGCACTTTTTGACACCATTTGATTTAATTTTTTCACTTTCACGTCCCTAGGTTAGGGTGGGCCTTAGCGTGCCCATACCGCCGGGGTTTATCACACACCCAGTCCTGAAGAATTGCCGGGTAAATTAACACCGTTTCAATGGCAAGAAACATGTCGACAACATTGTAGGAACCCACCACTCAATTAAAGTGGACTGGTCCCTCACGTATTTTTAACTTCATTGTCTTTAGTGATCATTTAATAAAGGTTTTCTTTGATACACTACTGACATTTTTTATCCTCCATCACTCACTAGTATAATTTTGCACGCAACACGCCCTCTACTCACCATCCCGCTGCGCAGTAATTCTGGCGTTGTAGCACACCAAAGAGACATTCGGTCTCTTTGGTGGGGCCCGATGATGAAGCATGTCATCACTAGGTGGTGAGTGAGGGCCTTCTTTAACATCCCAGTGAGGGTGTCCTGATGCTCCTGTGATTGGCTCAGTCCTCTCTACATGGACACTCTTCTTTTGTTTATGAAATACTGACCGGGGAACAAGAGTGTCCCCATACTCTCCCTGTCTCTCTTTTTGTAATACGTATGTCACTAGTTAACAGCAATTTGGTACAGAAGTAGGCCAGTAACTGAAAGAAATGAAGACAAATGACATGGCTAAATCAATGGGGCATTGTATGCAATGAATGGGGCATTTAATAGATTGTGTTCAGTATAGGAGAGGTGAAGGGTGACAGCTGTATGCAACACTTTCATCTCACTCATGCTTTTCAACATCTGCATGAAGTCATTACCAGCAATGATCAATGAATTTCAGCTCACATGCTATAACAATGCAGATGACACACAAGCACTCTTTAAACTGGAAACCCCCATAGACGTAAACTCAAAACTCTTTTGTTGCCTCAGAGCTGATTATCAGTGGATGACATGCAGAGATCTCAAATTGAATGCTCAAGGTCAAAGCTCCTATCTCTCATGCACTATGTAAACTTGATTACGCAACTGGCCTCTACCACGGATCATCTTTGTCAACTATGAAAAGACTAAAACAGATTCAGAACTCTTCTGCCAGACTACTACTTGTAAAGTCACAAACCCACATCTCCCATGCCTTGAGGGCTCCACATTGGTTACTGATTGCCAGAAGATCCACCTGCAAACTGCTTTGTATCACCCACAAAGGAATACATGGAACAGGACCATCTTTTAATCAGAAAGAAAATCATCAAATACATTCAACACAGGAACCTCCACTCAAGATTAGCACCTCGCCTCAAAATATTACCATAAAGGGAAAAAACATAGCTGGTACATCTTTCTCTATTCTAGCAGCAAAGCAATGCAATTCATTACCCCCAAACATAAGGCCCAATGATAACTATCTTATCTTCTGAAGACTACTAAAGAGTTGGCTATTTCCTACATCATCACTATTCTCAAACACTAACGTACAGCATCTCCTTGTATATACAAAACATTGAGAATTTGATTATATGTATGTATCTAGATATCTGTATTACATTGTACAAATATGTATAATAACTATGGTTTTTAAAATATATAGATGTTCTTTAGGTCTGCGTAAAAAAATTATATATTACTGAAGGTCAAATATACATATTATAGATTACCTACTGGCGGTCGCCAGTAGGTAGATATAGTTAGGACCTAGTTTCCATAGGAAATCCGCAACATTCTATTGGGAATAACTTTGCCGCCGGTTGATGAATTTTCGCTAATTTCTTCAAGAAGATGGCCCGCTCCTTCCATGAAAGTTTTGGGGGGATTCGTCAAGTGGGGGCTGAGAAAAAAAGGGGGTCCCAAAGCATGTTTTCCCCATGTTATTTTTCATAGGACCTTTAGACACGGCTACAGCCCGAACGGCTGAACGGAATTACAAGAAATGTGGCAAAATGGTAGAGTCTGATTCGCAGATTACGCTTTTGCTTAAATGGTGTAAATCCCTCCAGTAGTTCCTGAGAAAATCAAAGGAGAAAAATATATATATCTATAAGCGCGCACCGTGCGTGCACCGTACGCGTACCGTACCTCCGCGTGCACGAGCTGCATGCTGATTGGCTGACACTGTCTGTCAACACTCCAAAACAGAAATTGTTGGCAGCCATCTTGTGCCTCAGTAGACTGAGGCACAAGAAAACAGAAAAACAAACGTGTAGAACTCAAAAAGGGGGCAGGGTAGAAGCTCCCTGACCCCCTAGGCCTGCTCAGGGGGTCCCACAAGGAACCCCAAGGCCCAAAAAAAAGTTATTTTTTTTTCAAAACTCCCGGGGAGCACGTACGGTACGCATACGGTACGTGTACCTCGCGATTTTTCAATCGGTCCTTGTTGGACCCCCTGAGCAGGCCTAGGGGGTCAGGGTGCTTCTACCCTGCCCCCTTTTTGAGTTCTACACATTTGTTTCTCTGCTTTATTGTGCCTCAGTCTACCGAGGCACAAGATGGCTACCAACAATTTCTATTTTGGAGTGTTGACAGACAGTGGCAGCCAATCAGCACGAGCTGCATGCTCATTGGCTTTCAACACTTCAAACCAGGAAGTGTTGGCAGGCATCTTGTGCTCGGTAGACCGAGGCACAAGAAATCAGAAAAACAAATGTGTAGAACACAAAAAGGGGGCAGGGTAGAAATACCCTGACCCCTTAGGCCTGCCCAGGTGGTCCCACAAGGACCACCAAGGCCCAAAAAATGTTTTTTAAAAACCCTGTGTGTTTTTTTTCAAATTACCCCCCGGGGGACCAAATCGCGGGGGCATTGTGATAAAGAAGTGTGGGGGGCCCCAATCCCCCCCGCCCACACTGCCCCGGGGACCGACGTCCCCTGGGGCAAAGCAACGCAGCCCCCTGGCGCATACTGGAAGCTCCTGGTGGGCTAGTTGGCCCCCAGGGACCCCCAGTATGCAAGGGGAATTAGTTCCCCATCTGCAAACGCGCCAGGGGGCTGCGTTGCAGAGAGGTGTAAAAAGGGTCATAGCCTCATTACACCTCTCTGCAATGCAGCCCCCTGGCGCATACTGGAAGTTCCAGGTGGGCTAGTTGGCCCCCAGGGACCCCTAGTATGCAAGGAGAATTAGTTCCCCCTCTGCAAACGCGCCCGGGGGCTGCGCTGTAGAGAGGTGTAAAAAAGGGTGTGGCCCCATTACACCTCTCTGCAATGCAGTCCCCTGGGGAATACTGGAGGTTCCTGGTGGGCTAGTTGGCCCCCAGGGACCCCCAGTATGCAAGGGGAATTAGTTCCCCCTCTGCAAACGCGCCCAGGGGCTGCGCTGCAGAGAGGTGTAAAAAAGGATGTGGCCTCATTACACCTCTCTGCAATGTAGCCCCCTGGGGAATACTGGAGGTTCCTGGTGGGCTAGTTGGCTCCCAGGGACCACCAGTATGTAAGGGGAATTAGTTCCCCTTCTGCAAACTTGCCAGGGGGCTGCGTTGTAGATAGGAGTAAAAAGGGGCATAACCTCATTACACCTCTCTGCAATGCAGGCCCCTGGCGCATACTGGAGGTTCCAGGTGGGCTAGTTGGCCCACAGGGACCCCCAGTATGCAAGGGAAATTAGTTCCCCCTCTGCAAACGCGCCAGGGGGCTGCGTTACAGAGAGGTGTAAAAAGGGGCATAGCCTCATTACACCTCTCTGCAATGCAGCCCCCTGGCACATACTGGAGGTTCCAGGTGGGCTATTTTGCCCCCAGGGACCCCTAGTATGCAAGGGGAATTAGTTCCCCCTCTGCAAACGCGCCCGGGGGCTGCACTGCAGAGAGGTGTAAAAAAGGATGTGGCCTCATTACACCTCTCTGCAATGCAGCCCCCTGGTGCATACTGGAGGTTCCTGGTGAGCTAGTTGGCCCCCAGGGACCCCCAGTATGCAAGGGAAATTAGTTCCCCCTCTGCAAACGTGCCAGGGGGCTGCGTTGCAGAGAGGTGTAAAAACATTTTTTTTCAATTTATATTAAAAATATGTAATGTAATTTGAAAAATAAAATATCTAAAAATAAATAATTTAAAATAATGTAGTATATCAGTATAAAATATATAACAATTAATACATTTAAAGATTATCATTTACAAATTATTGAAATTCACTTACAAAACCATAGGTTTCAACACGTTATAGTTAAGAATTACCATTTAAAAAACCTTTGAAATTCACTGAAAAAAACATAGGTTTCAGCCACGTTATAGTTAGGAATTAGCATTTAAAAAACCTTGTCAATTCACTGAAAAAACCATAGGTTTCAGGCCTGATATAGTTAGGAATTAGCATTTAAAAAACCTTTGAAATTCACTGAAAAAACCATAGGTTTCAGGCCTGATATAGTTAGGAATTAGCATTTAAAAAACCTTAGAAATTCACTGAAAAAACTGTAGATTTTAGGGGTGTTATAGTTAGCTGGACATTTCACTCATACAAAACCATTGAAATTCCTCCGATATAGTTAGTTGTACTAACTATATTTTGCGCACCCGCAATCCACTGCTGATGATGTCACATATTACATCATTCATGACATGGTCAGTGACATCACTGATGACATCTCAAATGACATCACTGATGACATCATCCACGTGACAATACAACTCAACATACACTAGTATAACCTTTCGTCACTCACTGTAAAATACAGAGTACCATATTTAAATCCATTGACACACCGATACAAGTTTCAAAAAATCCACTCAGTGATTCCTAGATCTATACACACATCTAATCACTTACCTACAGATTCACTCATACATGCAGTCAATGATCAATAGAACACTATCAAATATACTTATACACCGATATCCACATTACACACCAGCACACATCCTATTCACTTATAAAGTCATCCTATTCACTTATGCAAACAATGGATCATACTTACATTTACTTAGCTATACAGTTATACAAACACCACTTTATCTTTTCATATAGATAGTAAATTATACTTAGTGTGTTATAAAATCACTGTTACAAGTATACAGTCACGCATACAATCACTCAGTCTTACGTATACTTATTTATAAACAACGACTGACACATACATTGCCTTTTATTTTCTACTTTGTTGGACATGTACCATTAAGCAAGATATTTGCTCATCACCACACTCATAAAGATATTCACTCACCCAAACAACTGTTATAACATGTAGTCTTAACGTCATATACCTACTAAATCAACTATTCACACATCTTTGGGCAGTCATACACCTTCCACCGAACCACACACACATTCACTCTCCCATACAAATACTCAGTTAACTAATCAATAACTAATATAGACTTGGGGTGAGGGATGGCATGACTGAATTGGGTTTAGTTGATGTATGGCGCTTGCGGCATCCGGGTGTGAAAGAGGGAACTTGTTATACTTATGCGCATGATACCTGGTCTCGATTGGACTACTGGTTGTCGACCAATTATGTCAGTGGCTGGGTGACGAGGGCTGTCCATCTGCCCGCACCTTATCTGATCACGCACCAGTGCTACTAGATATGGCTCTTCCTACGTATACGCCTCCGCCGTTTTCGTGGAAACTACAGCCCACAGCGCTATTAGACCCAGTGTACCGTGAAGCTGTGCGCGCAGCTATAGAGAATTATTTTGAAACAAATGTAGGTTCGGTGGAGGAAGTGGGTACCATTTGGGAGGCGTTCAAGGTTACAATACGCGGGGCATGCATAGGTCTACGATCCGGGTACTTCACACGTTAAGGGGTGCAATGGGCCGGCTAGAGAGCGAACTGGTGGAGATGGAGCTGCAATATGAAGAAGCACCAGCCCCACCTCTTCTGGCTAGTATAAGGTCAAAAGTGAATGAGTATAATGAGCTAGCGGAGCAAGAGGTGAAACATATGTCAAAACGGAGTGGGGCACAATATTATGGGGAAGGGGGCCGACCAGGTCGCGCGCTGGATGATAAAATTAAGGAACCATGGGCTAAATATTGTGGGGTGCAGGAAATCAAGGAAGGCGATAGGTCTGTGACGGATAATGATGGCATACTGGATCAATTTGTAGGTTTTTATCAGAATATGTACGGACATCAGGAGTCAGCTCCTGAGGAAGAAATAGCACAGTATTTAGACGATGTGCCCTTGGTCTGGTTATCGAAGGGGCAGCAGGATTTGTTAATGCATCATTTAACGGAGGGCGAGCTTAAAGATGCGATTGCGGTGCTACCTAACGGGAAGGCAGCAGGAACAGATGGCCTTCCCTCTGAATTTTATAAAGAATATATTGATTTGATATTACCTCACCTCACGGCAATGTTTGCAGAGGCATTGGAGAAAGGGCGGCTGCCGGATACATTGCGTGAGGCGCTAATTGTTGCCTTGCCGAAACCAGGCAAGTCGCTAGATAAATGTGAGTCATATAGACCATTATCCCTGATGAATACCGACGTTAAAATATTGGCTAAGGTCTTGGTGACGCGATTACGCCTCCTGCTCCCTGTAATTGTACTTCCAGACCAGTCGGGGTTCGTCCCCACGCGCTCCACGACATACAATCTGAGGGCACTGTTTGCGGTACTGCATTTATTCAAGCCTGATCTGGTGGCGGCAGCAGTCCTATTGGATGCTGCCAAAGCATTTGATTCAATCGTGGCGTTACATGTTGGCAGTGTTACATCGAATTGGGGTCCCTTATCTGTTTACTGCCTGGATCAAGTTACTTTATACGGACCCCATGGCTCGGGTGCGGGCTAACGGGTGGTGTCTGGGGCCTTTCCTATCCAGAGGGGCACTCGGCAGGGGTGCCCGCTCTTGCCTCTGCTATTTGCTCTTATATTGGAACCGTTGGCGTGTATTTTGAGACAGAGGCATGCTGCATCGGCGCATCAGTTTTATCAACGCATACTGGCAGTCTCAATGTACGCGGACGATATGGTCCTATACGTTAGGGAGCCGGAACGATATTTGGAAGGGGTAATTAGAGAGTATATTCGCTTTGAGTGGTTTTCAGGATTAGCTATAAATTGGGATAAATCCATTATACTACCGCTCATGAACAGCACCAAACTGTTTGAGCTGGATTTCCCATTGGAATGGGCAACTGACCCCGTACGGTACCTGGATGTCTGGGTAAACAGGGACCCACAAGAAATCGTTCGAGCTAATTACGGGGTGGCCATATCCAAACTTGAAGACCAGGTGTCCAGATGGACTAAACTGCCGTTGTCATTTGCTGATAGGGTCGCCCTGATCAAAATGGTGGTGGTGCCTAAGTTTTTATATTTATTCGTTAACGTTCCAATCAACCTGAAAACCCACTTTTGTAAGGCGCTTCGCTCCATACTGATCTCACGTGCCTGGGGAGGTAAAAAACCACGTAAAGGGTGGGACATACTGGCAAAGCCTTATGAACTGGGAGGGTTCTCGGTCCCTGACATGCATTTATACTATTTGTGCGCTCAAGCACACTTTGCTTTTTTTTTGAAAACCTTTATTGAAGTATGCAAAGTATTACATGTGCAGGCCCACAACCACAGGGGCCGGCCGCAAGCGTAGCGGATGAAGCCAGGAGACATGCACATGAACACGACCAATTAGAATCATCAATATAAGTACCACCTGTGATCGTAGGCGCCCCACAGCAGAAAGATATACGAGGTTTTCAGTTTTGTAAGTTACGTAGAAGTGGTGGAGGCTGCAATGTCAATGGCGTCACACCATCAATTAAAAACGGAGAAGAGATGGGGGGGACGTGCCCCGCAGGTCAACCGGAATCAGGGGATGAACCATACAGCCATCAGAACAATACGGTCGCCAAGGCGAACCCAGAACAACAGGCAATACAACAGCAAGCGATATAGTAGAGCACCATCCCAGAGACCCACCCCCTGGTGACAGAAAGGCATAGGCAAATATAGACGCCAAACAGAGAAAGGAGTGAGATAAAAAGAAGACAGCCAACCCCACTGTAAAGGCAGAAAGCCCTCCCAAAAGACAGAGAGAAGAAAGAGGAAAGGGACCATAGAACAAAACAAACTAAAATAACAAACCCCCCCCACACCCACCACCCTGCACACCCGTAATGGCTACAGCCTACCCCACTAACAGCGTGCCTGTCGCCCAGGAATTGCCCCAAAGAAGGGAAAAGAGAAAGAGAAATAGGAGGAGGAGAATAACAAACACACTCCCGGCCACCTGTACCCTCCACCATTTGCGACTTCCCCAAAGCATATTGTCAATCTATTAAAAGCAAGTATCAAGCGTCCAAGCGGGGAAGTCATCAACCAAGACCACCGACTCCCTGTGAAATGCATGGTGAAATCCCAGCCTAAAGCCCTGAAAATAGCAACCCCAGAAGTCAAAATCAGCCCTGGCAAGTTCGGTCATGCATAGAAATGCGTGTCGCCCAAGTGACAACAATCACTAGTAAGAGAAACTTTCCGGTTCGGTCAAAGCGATGGTAATGGATGGTAATGGATCGAAGTCGTAATGAGGATGAAGTCAGCCCTGGCCAGTGCGATTCCGTATCGAGCCCCATGCCCTCCGAACCCCGGCAGTCCCGAGGTAGTCGCAGCGTCCGTGGAAGTTAGAGTCAACAAAACCAAAACAAAGGCCGGGCACAAAAGGCGACAACCAACCGGGATAGACGAAAGTGAAAAGCAGACCCTTCCAATGGTCATCTAAGAACTGTGCTTGGCGATAAGTACCTCCAGCAACGATGCTTCGCCGGTCATGGGTCGTACAGGGAAAACTAAGAACCGTTCTGGGTGCGGCATGTACGAGGCCAAAAGCATCCGAATGGGTTAAAGCAGGCTGTCGTCCGGGAACCTCAGAGTGATGGGACAAATCATCCACCGGTACCATAGCATGCTGTTCACATGTCGTAGCAGCGTCGTCCAGTCGCGAACAGATATTATCCAGCTTTCCAGCGAGTTGATTATACGTGGCGGTGAAGTGGAAACGGAGTGCCCCAATGGCGGCCATTATGGATCTCAACAACGGTGTGCCTTCCGTCCCCTCCATCTCCCATGCCGAGAGACGAGGCAGGACTCGAGCCCCGGACTCACCTCCGAGGCTCTAGGTACACACCGAGCCGATCATAGCAGCGGGCGCTCGCCGATTAGCAAACTCGAAACCGTCGCCGGTCACGGGGAACAGCCCCTCGACCCCGTCTCCCCCACCGGAGTCTCCGGGCAGGTGTCCCCGAACCGCAACTCAGGATAGTCGCCGTCCGACACCATTACACGTCTGTAGCGCCAGCTGGAGACTGGATTACGAGGCAGAGTTGCGAAAGACCAAGTTCGGGAGACCGGACGGAACTCTGGTCCCACAGCCGCTGTTGATCGATGGCAGCCCGGATGGGCCAAAAATCGAGGTCCCGGCGGCAGCCCCCGAGTAGGCCCAGAATAGACCACGACAGAACTCCGCCACCCAAACAGGTAGAAAAACCGGGATTGCACCAACGGCATCAGGCGATCTTCATACACACGGGAGTCCGGCATAGGTAAAGGATGGTGAACAGGATATACGAGCCGCCGGCGGAGGGCGACGGAGCCGGGAGCTTACGCGGCCATCTTGGTTCGTGGCGTAGCTCCTCCCTCCACACTTTGCTTTTTATTGGCTAACAGCTCCACCATAGGCCGGTGCGGTCCATCCAATTCCTCTACAGTCCATGATAGTGAACCCACACTCTGTGTACGAGAAAGACGAGGTGGATACGGTCCAATGCACTGCACGAGCATGGTCCGAAATGGGAAAGCGTGCGGGTAGGTTGCCATTGTACGCCCCTGCAATGCCCTTATTGCATCATGCTGGAATATCTGTGTCGAGCGAAAAAGGGGCGCTTCAGACTTTGCGCACGGCTGGTGTTCAGGCAATGGGGATGTTTTCAAATCGGGGACATTTATTACACTGCACAGCTTTCTGGAACGAGGAGGGAATATGACTATGGCTACTTTTATTTATGCAAGGCTCCGGGCTGCCGTGCGTGCTCACTATCTGACATTTCCTGAAGAACCGGCTACGCTAGGAGCCTTGCAGCTGCTGTACACGACCAACACTCGTACGAAGCTGGTTTCCAGCCTCTATCATACCTCGCAGATGGATGAAGGCGAGGTAGATTCGCGGTCTAGGGGCAGATAGGATGCCTGTCTTCCACAACCATTAACAGATGCAGAATGGGATGAAAGTTGTGCCATGACTGGCGGATTTCTTGTCAACGGTAATTTCAAATTAATACATTATAAGTATCTTCACCAGTGGTACTACACCCCTGCACAATTATAACATAAGTATGGATTGAGAGACACAGATTGCTGCGTGCGATGCGGGGCGGAAGGTGCTGACTTTGGGCATCTGGCATGGGCTTGTGACCGAATCTTTACATTCTGGATGGGTGTGACTGAGACATTGTCTGCCATGACTGAGGTTCAGATTGACTGTGATCTCAGGGTATGTTTGCTAGGAATAGTATCCAAGATACCTGTGAGGGCGCGCAAATTGGTAGTGTTATCCCTGCAGCTAGCCAAGCGTAGGTTAGCCATGTGCTGGGGGGGGAGACGGGTACCAGAGATTAAGGTCTGGTTGCAGGATATGGCCCATTGCCAGGACCAATTAATTTGTTATCAAGAGGGATTACCATCGGCATCGAGACCACAGGACATTTGGGGTCCCTACACTGTGTATATGCTATCCCGGAAGGAACCTGAATGATTCTGTATGGAGTTATTGTGATATTTGTTTCAGTGCAACCCCAGCGCCCTATGGAAGATGATGTCTTCTATGCTTGCTGCTGATGAACTATATGACTGCATAGCCGTTGAGGTACTGGTTCTGCATTGAAGGAGATATTGGTTTGCTGATGATTTGCCCAATTCATTCTTTGTAACAGTGATGCATTAGCTGATTTTTGTATTGATTGTGAATGGATTGTAACATACGCACCATTGCTGCACCTAAGTGTGCTCTCATGACAAGGTGAACTCGTCATGAGGCACACTGGAGCTGTGCTCATGACAAGGTGAACTCGTCATGAAGAATGGGATCTTGGAAATTTCAGCACCCAGCGGGAATTGCCTTAGCAGCCAAGTGGTTAATGTATTTTAATTTTGCAAAATGCTAATATAGACTTCTAAATAGCTAGTAACCAACTGGAGAAGTAGTTTATACAACAACTGACAAAGTGATACAGATGTTCACACAGTTTAGTCACTATCCAATATATTTAGAGCGACACTTTAAATTAGTCAAGTAAACAGTCAATCACACTGCTACTAAATCCTCCATCCAGATATTTATATTTATATATCCACTCATTCTTCAATGCAAATTTCTATATATATAATACATATTTAAATAACAAAGCAAACCACATTCACTGGATGATGTCATCAGTGATGTCATTTCAGATGTCATCAGTGATGTCACTGACCATGTCATGAATGATGTAATATGTGACATCATCAGCAGTGGATTGCGGGCGCGCAAAATATAGTTAGTACAACTAACTATATCGGAGGAATTTCAATGGTTATGTATGAGTGAAATGTCCAGCTAACTATAACACCCCTAAAATCTACAGTTTTTTCAGTGAATTTTTAAGGTTTTTTAAATGCTAATTCCTAACTATATCAGGCATGAAACCTATGGTTTTTTCAGTGAATTTCAAAGGTTTTTTAAATGCTAATTCCTAACTATATCAGGCCTATGGATTTTTCAGTGAATATATATATATTACCTACTGGCGGTCGCCAGTAGGTATATATAGTTAGGATTTTTTCTCTATGGGATTTTTGAAAATTCTATGTCTAATAACTTTGGCGTTTGTGGACGGAATTGGCTGAAATTTTCAGGAAAATGGAACATTTTGTTTCTGAGCAGCCCCTGAAAATTTGGGGGGGGTTCGTCAAGGGGGGGCCGAGAAAAAAGGGGGGTCCCAAAACGTGTTTTTAACATTGAGTTTTCCATAGGGCGGTTGGCCTCACTTTTAGCCCGAACGGCTGAATGGATTTGCACGAAACTTGGCAAAATTGTAGGGACTGGTAGCCCGATGTGCCTTTTGTAGGTCTCAATATATGTGCTCCAGTGGATTTTGAGAAATTAACGTTTAAAAAAAGATATATATCTGTAACAGCGGACCGGGCAGCGCTCCGGTTCGCGGACTTTTCGCGCAACGGAGCTTTGTGAAGCGAAGCTGATTGGTTCTCCGGCGTCTGTCAACATTCCAAACAGTCCGTAGCGGCCGCCATCTTGTCTCTCGGTAGGATTGAGAGACAAGAGGAGGCCAAAACAAAGGGGGAAATAACCATAAGGGGGCATAGTAGATCCTCCCTGACCCCCTAGGTTTAATGTGGAGGTTTTAAAAGGGCCCCGCGGGGCAAAAAAAAATATTTTTTTTTTTGTTTTTTTTGCGTGGGTAGCGCCCGGTCCGCGAACCTTAAGCGTTACGGGAGTCTGTCAACATTCCAAACAGTCCGTAGCGGCCGCCATCTTGTCTCTCGGTAGGATTGAGAGACAAGAGGAGGCCAAAACAAAGGGGGAAATAACCATAAGGGGGCATAGTAGATCCTCCCTGACCCCCTAGGTTTAATGTGGAGGTTTTAAAAGGGCCCCGCGGGGCAAAAAAAAATAATTTTTTTTGTTTTTTTTGCGTGGGTAGCGCCCGGTCCGCGAACCTTAAGCGTTACGGGAGTCCACCATTTTGTGTTTCAGTCGAATTAAGATACAAAATGGAGGGCAAATAATGTTCAGAATGGGTAGAAGGGGGCACGGTAGACTTATCTTAACCCCCTAGGTTTTGTGAGGATGGCTGAGGAGGCTTATATGTGCGAAAAAAAACATTTTTTTAAAAAATTTCGCGAGGTTAGCTCCCGGTTCGCGTACCGGGTAGCGCCCCGGGGAGCGTACTTTGTTGAAAATTAGTGAAAAAAGTTAGAGTAAAATAATAATTGTGAGTGATCAGATGTAGGGTAGCTCTGAGAAGAGCTTTTGGGTTTATGGTACATTTAGGTACTTATAAGTAGGTACCAATGCACATTCTTAAATTCAGAATGAAAATTCTGTTGCCCTCATCTGAGAAGTGAACTCCATCTCCTCTGTAGATATCTTGCATGTAGTAACGCAAGTTATTGTTGTACAGGGAGCCCATTCCATGGTCTCTCATGTAAGCTGAAACAGATTTGTTTACATGCTTCCTCGACTTCTCAATTTGTGGACAAAATTGGTTTGACCACCTCCATTTCTGTCTTTGGCATATATTTGAATATACCAAGGCAGTCTGAGGAAAAAGTGCCATCAATTGCTCAAAGGTGTCCTTTAAAAGCATTTCCAGACCTACCCCAGTCAAAGTGCCCAAATCATTACCTCCACAGTGCACAATTAACAGGTCAGGTTTGGGCAAATGCATAAAGGTTTTCACGAATGGTATCAATTGGTGACATTTTAATCCTCTGTGGCCAAACCACTTAATTTCCACATCTTGTAAATTGAGGTTAGGTAATTTTCTGTTCTCAGCATACCTGTGAGCCCAGTGGATATAACTATGTCCAACAATCCAGACAGAAAACATGTTGAGAGAAGGTTCTGCTGCAGTCAGATGAAGTGTGGCAATGAAATGGCATTTGAAAAAATGAGAGTTTAAAATGAAAAAAACTGTGGAGTTTCTGTGTTAATGAAGCAGTAACAGTGATTGGTGGATTTTGATTGCTGAAAACAGAAAGTTAGGGTGCATGGGTGAGTTCTTTGAAAGATGTATTTTGAATGGTCAATAAATAATCATTAAATGAAAGATTGCAGTGGATACGCAGGTGCACTGAGAGTTCAGAGTTCAATTGCAACATTGTTGTGTGAACTTGCAAACACCAGAGGTCTTGCAAGAGGTGGTTGCTATGCAGAAAAGGCATGAAATGGCAGAGGGGGGAAGGGTTTTCATTTGAAAAAAAGTGAGGGAAGAGTTTTGATTGGGTGACATGAGAGATATGTGTGAAGAATTACAGCATTTCTGTGCTTTTGATAGCTGCAGACTCTGGAGTGCATACCTTTTGCTCTGCTGAAGACAAATTGGTGTGTTTCTGAGACTGTTTTCAAACTCAAAGTATTTGCTAAGGTGAGAAAATATTTCTTTAATTTAGATAGAGAATAGTGTGCTTTAAGGAGAAAATTATGAAGAAAGTTGTGTTTTTCAAATGTTGCTTTGTCTCAAGTGTTTTACAAATAGATTTTGTTTCTTTGAGAAAATGTAATTGGAGAAAATGTGAAGTATTAGTACTGACAGGGTGTTTTTCTGCATAGGAGCTGTGGAGTCTTTTCAAATTATGACTTGAGAATCGTTTTTGAGGAAGATGAATGGTTATAATATTTCTGAGAAGGACATAATGGTGTATGCTTCTTTATAATGCAATTGAATGTCTCTGATGTTATTTTTCCCATTTTAATGTAAGACCTTTCTCTGTGGCGCAAATTGCTTGTAAATATGCTCCCACCTGTGCATGGTAAATTTAGATTTTGAATGTTTGTGTTACATAGCCATGTTAAAAGTGATACAAACATGCTGCAAAGGCAATCAAAAAACGCTTTTATGTGTCTTAAGGACATTTAAAGTAATTTTCCCATGTGCAGTGTTTTGAAATTATGATTTGAAAATCGTTTTTGGGGAAAAGGAATTGTTTTTAAAATTAATAACAAGGACATAATGGTGTATGCTTTTTTATAAGGCAGTTGACTGTCTCTGATGTTATTTTTCCCATTTTAATGTAAGACCTTTCTCTGTGGCGCAAATTGCTTGTAAATATGCTCCCACCTGTGCATGGCAAATTTAGATTTTGAATGTTTGTGTTACATAGCCATGTTAAAAGTGATACAAACATGCTGCAAAGGCAATCAAAAAACGCTTTTATGTGTCTTAAGGACATTTAAAGTAATTTTCCCATGTGCAGTGTTTTGAAATTATGATTTGAAAATCGTTTTTGGGGAAAAGGAATAGTTTTTAAAATTAATAACAAGGACATAATGGTGTATGCTTTTTTATAAGGCAATTGACTGTCTCTGATGTTATTTTTCCCATTTTAATGTAAGACCTTTCTCTGTGGCGCAAATTGCTTGTAAATATGCTCCCACCTGTGCATGGCAAATTTAGATTTTGAATGTTTGTGTTAAATAGCCATGTTAAAAGTGACCCAACCATGCTGGAAAGGCAATCAAAAAACACTTTCATGTGTCTTAAGGACATTTTAAGTCATTTCCTCATGTGCAGTGTTTTCAAATTATGATTTGAAAATCGTTTTGGGGAAAAGGAATGGTTTGTAAATTTATGACAAGGATATAATGGTGTATGCTTCTTTATAAGGCATTTCTGTGTCTCTGATGTCATTTTTCCCATATTATATTAAAAGACCTTTCTCCGTGGGCCACATTCATTGTAAATATGGTCACACTTGTGCATGTTAATTTTGGTTTTTACTGTTTGAGTTACATAACCATGTTAAAAGTGACCCAAAAAATTGCAAAGGCTTTCAAAAAACACTTTCATGTGTCTTAAGAACATTTTAAGTAATTTCCCTGTGGGCAGTGTTTTCAAATTATGAATTGAAAATCGTTTTTGAGGTAATGGAATGTTGTTAAAATTTATGTGCGCCATATGCCCCCAAATTTCTTTTTCAGGGGTGCAGCAGGGTGTTCTTGAGACACACATGCACCCTTGGAAAAATTCCTAATTTGCGATGAGCTAATTGCTAATCGCAAATTGCACCTTCATTCCTATGAGCCTCCTAGCCCATGGAAATGAATGGGTAATTTGCAATTAGCAATTTGCTCATTGCAAATTAGGAATGGTAAAGAATTGCTATTTATTTCTTAAAATTTGCTATTTTGGAAATGCAAAATAGTTATATGATACATATGCCGGTTGATGTCTAACAAGATAAGAAGCTTAGGGATACATTTATGATGACTGGCGCAATGAAGTGGACATTACTTACTTCATTGGTAGAGCTTTACATGTATTATGTCCTCTGTATTCTTCATCAAGCGTAACTTTAATCTGCAATCCTGAGTAGGCCTCACCTTAAACAAACCTCTGGATAGGCCACACCTTATCGTCATCATGAATTAATCATTTAAAATGCTAGGGACAGATTTATGATAGGTGTATGCCTCTTTTGCGCCACTTACAAAACACTGTCCACGGGGAAATGACTTAAAATGTGCTTAAGACACATGAATGTGTTTTTTTAAAGCGTTTGCAATTTTTTTGGGTCACTTTTAACATGGCTATGTGACTCAAACAGTCAAAATCTAAATTCACCATGCACAGGTGGGAGCATATTTACAAGGAATGTGCTCCATGGGGAAAGGTCTTATAATGTAATATGGGAAAAATGACATCAGAGACAGTGAAATGCCTTATAGAGAAGCATACACCATTATGTCCTTGTCATAAATTTGCAAACCATTCCTTTTCCCCAAAAACGATTTTCAAATCATAATTTCAAAACACTGCACATGTGGAAATGACTTAAAATGTCCTTAATTCAAAATTTGCTATTCCTTATTTTGCGATTGCACTGAAGGATTTGCAAATTTTGCGATTTCTTAACTGCAATGTATCAAACAAAAAATATGTAAAAAATGACATTAAGGATTTGGAAACTACCACCAACTTCTAGTTTGTGGTAATTTGCGAATTCTTTTCAAAAAGAATTTTTTTTAAAAAAACGAAAGGTGCCACATGACGCCAATACATGCCCTTAGGGCATGTATGTGCGCCATATGCCCCCAAATTTCTTTTTCAGGGGTGCAGCAGGGTGTTCTTGAGACACCCATGCACCCTTGGAAAAATTCCTAATTTGCGATGAGCTAATTGCTAATCGCAAATTGCACCTTCATTCCTATGAGCCTCCTAGCCCATGGAAATGAATGGGTAATTTGCAATTAGCAATTTGCTCATTGCAAATTAGGAATGGTAAAGAATTGCTATTTATTCCTTAAAATTCGCTATTTAGGAAATGCAAAATAGTTTGATGGTACAGATGGCGGTTCATCTGTAACAAGATAAGAAGCTTAGGGATAGATTTATGATGACTGGCGCATCACCAGGGATGTGCCAGTCATCTTGCGCCGCTGTTCCGCCACCCATGGTGTGCTGCATTTACAATGCGGCGCAGCATGGGGCAAAAATGGCACAGATGCGTGACGTATCTGTGCTGTAAAGGTGGCGCATTGCTGGAATTGTATCGCAAGTGCGATGCAGCTCAAGCAAGGCTCAGGGGTGCCCCATCTCCACAATGTTGCGTCAAGACCTATGCCTGCTTAAAGCAGGCGCAGGGTTTTGACGCAGCTTTCTCCTATCTGATTGTAAATACGGCACACCATGGGTGGCAGAGCAGCGGTGCACGTTAACTGGTGCATGCCTGGGGATGTGCCATTTAACATAAATCTGCCCCTTTACATTTAAGTATGTGCAGGGGACACAGAGTTGGTGAGGCTTATCCAAGGTTAAGAAGAGATGAGTCCTGTTCACTGAAAAATTAGACATAGGCTTCACCTGCTCAGCATCGCTGGACATGGCTAAATAATAGCTGCAAAATGTTACTCTTGTTAAACAATTTAACTATTATAATCTCTGAGATTTGTCTCTTACTCTGCAACATCTCATTGTTGTTATCTTTCTTTAAAGATAAAGACAACATCAACATGAGCGACAATCTGCAATCAGTTGATTTTGACCTCATCATTGAACTTGTAATTGAAACATCAGTGGATGTTGATCCCTTGGATGATTTAAATCCTGAGGATGAAGAAGAGCGTGATGAGGATGCAGATTTGTCCGAATTATATGAGATAGGGTGGGAAGCTGACCTGCTTGAGCCTATGGAACTATAAACATTTATTTTTAAAATTTATAATAAATAAAAAGTAAAAGTGTAAACCGTTTAATTTAAAAATAAAGACACCTTCAAAAACAGGTTATGTGTAGTGTCTTCAATAAAATATTAAAATATGCTCATAAAATTAGATCAGATTCACATATAAAATAGCACAGGTAACATGAATATAAATTCCATTTCTTTTCTGCTATTTCTGTATTGTAAATTTACCAAGGACTAAAAAATCTTCTATTTAAAATGTCAAGTAGTGTGTTAAGTTTTTGATCACTGTTATTGATTTACTGTTTGGTAATAGTGGTTAATAACATTTTTTAATATATTTTACCACAGATTCAACTGCAGATCATTTCAACATTTCACCATGCCAACGAAAGAAAGAGAGAGAAAGGCTGCAAAACGTCAAAGACAGCAGGCCAATCAAAAGAAGCAGCAGTCCTCTAACAAAAAGATTTGTCAAGTCACGAAGAAAGCACCGGGTAAGAGTACAAAAACATTCATAAGAAATATGTGTAGTAAAAAAAATATTACTACAGAAAATGTTTCAGTCCATAAAAAGAGAAGGAATTCAAATGGAAAGGAAAGGCCAATCAAAAATGTTACTGCTAGAGCAAGAGATAACTCTGTGCATGATAGTAGAAGGAAACAACAGTTTAGGGACATTCGTAAACGAATGTTCCGCAACAGGATAATTGGCAATTTGTTAAAAAATATTAAGAAAGGTCAACAGAAAGTGGTTTTTTATAAGAGAAAAAAAAAAGTTGAGAAAGTTATTGATCAGGCATTTGAAATTAAACGTAAGTTATTTATTTTGATAATCAATAGAATTAGGAAGCTAAAGAAGGCAATTTATGATTTCAAAAGAAATAGTAGATGGAAGAGAATAGTTAATCGTAGTAATTTTTGTGAAGTTTTTTCTGGAGAATGGATGCATAGTTCAAGCTCTGAGGCATTTTTTAATGAGGAGAGTTATTTCCAGGATAATGATTTGGTGCATGCAGTTGACACCAGTGGTCGTGCTTATGAAGTGAAAGATGGTTGTCCAGTTAAAAAAGAAAAACTTGTGACAACAGAGGCAGATGAGGTGTTAGGTAATGAGGTTTTAGGAAGATGTGCTAAGGGTCCTGTGTACACCTGGAAGTGTAGTAGTATGTGTAGTGTGCGACAGGATTCCATCAATTTGCTTTGTGATTTTGTACGGTCATTTAATAAGAAAAGTTTGAAGCAGAAAATGATGTTGTTGCAAGAATTAGATCCTTGCAGAGTGAGAGAAGTGACAGGTTTGCATGGTCATTCACTGGCTTGTCTTTCCAGGAGAGTATGCCAGAGTGTTTTTCATCATTTCAGGATGCTAGCAGTGCATCATAATAAAGTGAGGAAATTAGTTAGAATGTTGTATTATGCTAAGAGTCCAGCAATTATGCTGAAACAATTATGCGCTGCTCTTTTGCATGGTTCTGAAATAGATGTGAAGAATATATGTGAAGAAATTGAGTTTTGTTACTTTGGAAGTAAAGAGGAGAATGTTGAAATTGACCAAGAAGAAGCGGGTAATGTGGAAGATAGTGTACAGGTTTCCAGTACAGATAATTTCCAGAGGGAAATTGCGACGTTTCAGGTCAAATCAAGTGAGAGGCCACATTTCACTTGTGTGTGTTGTCGACGCACTTATTATAAGAATCAGACTAAGTTAGTGGATTTATATGCAAAAAGTGAAAGGGAAAATAATAGTGAATGGAAGGATTTCACAACATACTTGATGGTAGAAAATTGTTTTGATTTGGGATTGGATCAACGTGTGTGTACTTATTGTTGTAACAAATTAAATCAAAACCAGATGCCTGCTAGAGCAGTTCATAATAATCTGGAATTGATTGAGATTCCTTCTGAATTCAAGGATTTAAATACTTATGAATCTATTTTGATTCAAAGTATCCATCCCTTTCAGGCTATTGTAAGAATGGAGCCAAAGACAGGGAAATTGCCTCCATCAGATTTACAGAGAGGATTAAAGGGAAGAGTTGTTTATTTGCCTCTAGATTTGAAGAAAAACATTAACACAATTGGAGTAGAAAAAGTGGACGAGGAACCTCTGGTTATCTTAGTTAATGGGGTTCCGACAAAGAATAAGAAAATATGGCAAGATTTAGTAGATGTTAGGAAAGTTAAAAAGGCAACATTGTATTTGAAAAAAAATAATAAATTCTATAAGAATGTATATGTTGCAGAAGAGGAAGTAAGTGAGGAAGAGGATAGCGATTTGTGTGCTGGTCAAATTGAGAAAGTAGAACCCTCTACTAGTGAAGAAATATATGAACATTATAGTGTTCATCCTTTGCATTCCAAGGAAGTCATGGGGAATGCTATTGAGTTGTTTCAAATGAAACAAGCCAAAGGGAGTCCCATTAGTGTTTGGGAGGAAAGTTTGGAAGCTCGGTGTTTCCCACAGCTTTTTCCAACAGGTCAGGGAGGAAGATATGATGAGCGACCTCATCAAATTCCTGCTTCTGAATACCGAACTTTGCGATTGTATGCAGGAGATGCTAGGTTTCGACAATGCATTCCTTATTTGTTTCATCTCCTGTTTGAAAGCGATCTGTCTGGACTGTCATATGCAGTGAACCACATCTTGAAAAGTGGTATACACATGCAAAACATCTCGGCAAGTGACTTTATGGATAAAGTCAATGTCCAAGACAGTATTTTGGATTCTCACCTGATTAATCTCATGGCGTGTCAGCGTGGTACTAATGAGTACTGGTACCATCGTCATGGTGATTTAAAATGTATGCTGAGGAACTTAGGTACTCCCACATGGTTCCTCACTCTGAGCTGTGCCGAGTATGGCTGGGAAGACTTACTTGAATTTCTACGAGAGGCAAATGCTAACGTAGATAACATCGAATTCAAGACACCCGGAGAACTGTGCTCTTTGGATCCAGTCAATGTATGTAGGTACTTCAATCATAGATTTGAAGCTATGATGTCTTTCATCATGAATAAGAAGAATCCACCTCTTGGAGAGGTGTTGGATTTCTTCTGGAGAAAGGAGTACCAAGCAAGAGGTGCTCCTCATATACATATGTTGTTGTGGATCAAGGATGCACCTAAATTTGGAACGGATCCAGAAGACTCAGTGATGAGTTTCATCCAACAGTATTCTACGTGTGCTGTTCCAAACGCAAAGGAGAAGAAAAGCCTAAGAGAAAAAGTTCTGCGTTTCCAAAGCCATCGATGTGGAAAGTACTGCCGTCGTAAATTCCGAAACAAGGACAAGTTCTACACCAAATGTCGTTTCGGCTTTCCACGACCGGTGATTTCTAAAGGAAGAGTAAACAGTTTGATGTCTTCGCTGCGACATAATGTGATGAAGAAATCACCTAAAAACACATACAATTTGAAGAGGAACGAAGAGTCCAAGTACATCAACGACTACAACCCGGTGATTTTGTCCATGTGGAATGCTAACATGGATATACAGTTTGTGGCTGATAACTGTATGGCTGTGGCTCGGTATGTGACATCTTACATCACCAAAAAAGAGAAGACAGAATTGAAGGATATGTGGGAGGACATTTCCCATGAAAAGAGCCTCAGCAAGAAGTTGTACAGTTTCAGTCTGAAGATGTTGTCGCATCGAGAAATCGGAGCTTACGAATGTTCTGACCGGTTGTCTTCAGCAAGTCTCTATGCCAAGTCCAGGAGTATCGTTTGGGCGAGTGTTGGTCTTGCTGCAACGCGTAATCGAGTTCTGAAACCTGTGCGGGAAATTGAGTATTTGGCGGAAAAGGAGCCAAACAGTACCGACATTTTGAAGAGCAACATGTTGGATACATATTATCCAAATCGAAGCAGTCACCTCGAGAATGTTTGTCTGTATGAGGTTCTGCAAAATTATATATTCAAGAGGAACATCAAAGAAGATACTGAGAAAGGAGTGTATGCTGTAATAGGAAGTGAGGGATGTCTGGTCAAGCAAAGAAAATGCCACTTGATAAACCATCGAAAATTGAGTGGCGAATCTCCTGAAAAAAAGGAGTTTTTCTATTTAGCACTTTTGCAACTTTTTAAGCCATGGCGTGCAGAAGAGGAACTGCTTGGAGATTTCCTTTGTTACGAAGACTCATTCAATGCTGCCAAGGAGACCATAGAATGTCCTGCTTTTCCCAAATATGTAGAAATGTTGAATGTGGAAATTGAGCAGGAAGCAACGATTGCAGCCGAGATTGCCAGAGACAGTTCTCAGGACAGTCAGAGTTCTGCTTCATTGAGTCAGGATCCACTAGGAGGACCTCTTATCGAAAATGAAGCTGCCACTGCTATGAATGAAGTGGAAAGAGCCATGGCACATGCTCAGGAGGATGCGGTTAACTTAGAAGAGTTGGAAAGACAACTCAACGTTGAGCAGAGGAAAATATATGACGAACTTACCATGCAAATTGATCATGGATTAAGTCATGACAAGAAAGAGTGCTCATGTACGTCGTTGAAGCCTGTCCGACTGTATGTGAGTGGAGAAGCAGGAACTGGAAAAAGTTTCCTTATTAAAGCAATTTCATGTTATTTGCAGGAAAGGACAGAGTCATCGCTGTCTTGTGTTGTCACCGCTCCAACTGGACTGGCAGCACATAACATTAAAGGGATTACTTTACATCGTTTACTGATGCTGCCAGTGGAGCATGACAACAAATTAGAATATCACAAGCTATCTGGAGATGCTTGTTTTGAAGTTTCAAGAGTCTTGAGGAAAATGAAACTTCTTATCATTGACGAAGTAAGCATGGTTTCCAATGTCATGCTTGCCTTTGTGCATTTGAGAATGCAAGAAGTTCTCAAAACAGAGTATGATGTGTTATTTGGTGGCAAACACATCATTGTTTTCGGAGATCTTCTGCAGCTGACACCAGTGAAAGGGCAACCTGTGTTCAAAATGCTCACGCATGAAGATACCAGGAAGTGCTTAGGGAGCATTGGCAACGTCAATATATGGTTAAACTTCAATTATGCTGAACTGCATGAAAATATGCGTCAGGCAAAGGATGAAGTTTACAAGACTATTCTACAAGATGTTAGAATTGGAAAAGTGACCGAGCATGGGAAAGAAGCTTTACATGCACGATTACTGACAAATTTATATCCAGACGAAGATGTTGTGCCTGAGAATATTTTTCAGAAAGTTACTGAGAAAAAATCTGGAATATGTTTGATGCCAACTCTTGCAGAATGTGCCAAATTCAACAACAAAATGTTGCATTTAGAAAAGCAAGAGATTGTGAAACTGGAAGCTATTGACAGAGTAGAGCATATGGGATCAACAATTATTTTGTCTGAGAATCTGAAAACAAAATTGGATTCATTAGAGAAGAGTATATCTAAAACTGCGGGTTTTGAAAAGACTCTGAATGTGTGCTTGAACTGCCGTATAATTTTAAGAAGGAATTTACATGTTGAAAGAGGTCTGGTAAATGGATCAATGGGTAATGTTGTTGATTTTGTGAAATACAGAAATAGAGATGGAATTGAATTTTTAAAAATTAAATTTGATGGCATTGAGGAAGTACAGCTAATTGCTTGTTGTTCTGCTAGATTTTTGCTTGTAAAAGACTTATATGTTCGTCGTAAGCAGTTTCCTGTTTGCTTGGCATATGCGGTGACAATCCATAAATCGCAAGGTTTAAGTGTAGACTGTGCATTGGTGAATATTGGCAGTTCTGTGTTCAAGGAGGGTATGGCATATGTGGCATTGTCACGAGTTAGAACTTTATCGGGATTGTACTTGATTGAGTGTGATGTCACAAACATTTGTGCGGATCTAGATTGTGTTAAGGAATACAATAGGTTAAGAAGAGAGTATGCGCCACATTTGCCTCAGTATCCTTTGTTTGAGAAACGTGTGGTAGGCCGGAAACGAAGAAATGTGACCAATACTGGGGAGGTTGTAGCAAAAAGACGAAAAGTCGATGAACCTGAAATTATAAGCAGAAACAAAAAGGATTCTGTTGAAGATGTTGTTGGTTTTCAATTTGAAAACAGTTCTGGTGTCAACTGCTATGCTAATGTAGTGGTTAATGTTTTGTTTTCTCTAGAAAATGTAAAAGAAGAGATTGTGGTCAATTCTGATCAAAGATTTTGCAGTTTGTTAAATTCTGTGTTAGAGAAATGTAGCACTGATAGAACAAACATAGAAAGTGTGTCTGAAATTCGAAATCTGTTAGACAGATGTTCAGGCCAAACACAATTCTCTCAAAATAGTCAGCAAGATTGTCAGGAGTTTTTAATGTATATGCTTGATGTATTGCATGATGAAGGTGTAGATGTAGATCACCTGTTTGGGCTTTCTTATCAATGGCAGCATGACTGCGAGAACTGTAGGGTATCAAGTACTACTAGTGTAGACTCAGAAAGATTTATATATTTAACTTTGCCAGACAGTAAATCAGTCTCTTTTAATAAGCTAGTAAAAGCAGCTGATCACAACATGGAGTGTAGCCAATGTAAATCTGAAATGATGTCCACATTATTTATACGAACATATGGCCAGTATGTCATTTTAATGTTCCAACGATGTAGGCCTGATGGAACAAAATTGACAACTTTAATTAAAAATTTTGTGGCTTCACAGTTGTCAATATCAGGAAGGACTTTTGTAACTGTAGCAATTATATATCATGATGGTCCTTCAATAACATCAGGACATTATACAGCTTATTTAAAGTGTAGAAATGGCTGGTCATTCTGCAATGATTCTGTTTTAATTTTCAAAAAAAAATTGCCGTATGACCTTAAAAACTCTTACCTAGTGTTTTTAAAACCAAAATTTTAGGGAAAGAATCTCGGGATGTGCTCTGAGGAATTTCAAGAAGTTCTAATGGCTCCTACACGATTTGGCCTTGAGGATAAGTGTAGTACAGAGACATAAGTTCTTACCATAACACTGGACGTCATGGAGAAATACGTGCACTTTGAATGAGTTCAGAAAAACTGTTTCTTTTTATAAGCTAATTGAAGCAGCCAATCAAAACATGGAGTAGAGGGAATGTAAGTCTGCAATGCTGTCTACTGTTTTACATTGCTTTGTCATTAAAAGTGATGTAGAGAATTAAATAATTGTACTAGTCATAAAGGTAGTGTAAGTCTGCTTCATAGTAAGCAGTATCAGTGTGATAGGAAATGTAGAACATGATTGAGCAAGAAGGGGAAGATATTACTAGTCCAGGATTGTGAAAATGATCTTCAACATTTTAATTGTGAAAGTTGCGGAAATACAACATGACGGGATTGGCTTAAAAGAATTCTAAGAGTTATAAATGGCTCAGACACGATTTGGCCTTGTGCAAACGTGTGGTAGAGAGCGAGAAGTCATTTATTGTATGTAACATGTTTTTGAAAACGATGGAGGTTTTCTTTCAGAAAGTGGCGGGTTGAAAGTAATAACAGCACAACAGAGTGTAAGCTGTTCATAGGACATCCTTGGCCGTCATGGAAAGTAAGTTAACTTTAAGGAGTTCTGAATTCTGATTTGGTATGTTGTATGGGTTTTTTAAACACAATCATTTTGATTGTGTTTTTTTTTCCCCGCTGTTATATGATGAATACCTTCAAGTCACTGTTTTAGTGAAATTTGATACATTCTGAGAACAGCAAAAATAAACCATTTAACATGTATAATTAATTCTGTTCTGTTTGCATTTATGATGTACATGTAGAACTGTGTAGGAGGCATGGAGAAGGTGAGGCTTCTGTAAGTGTCAAAGTTGTTGCATACAGTGCTCATATTCTACGTAGTCTTTTATATTTCATTACTTTCACTGTTTCTGACTGATCTAAAAAAATTTTTTTTAAAAGAACAGTAAGTATAAGGGAAGGAAAAAGACAGTTATGTTAAAAGAAACACAGCTATAGGGAATAAACTAGGGATACTGTTACCCGCAATCCTCTGCTGATGATGTCACTGAGCATGTCATGAATGATGTAATATGTGACATCATCAGCAGTGGATTACGGGTAATAGTATCTCTAGTTTACTCCCCTATAGCTGTCTTTCTTTTAACATAACTGTCTGTTTCCTTCCCTTATACTTACTGTTCTTTTTTTAAAAAAAATTTTTGGGTTCGCTTCCGGTTCGCGTACCGGGGAGCGAACTGGGAAGCGAACTAAGAGAAATAGAGGTTGGCACAGTTCCAAATATTGTACCAATTTTTTAATAACGGGGAGGTAGTTCTGAAAAGAACTTTTTTTTAAATTGTTTTTTTTTTTTTTTTTTTTTTATTATTTTTCTGAACATTTTTTTACTTTTTTTGAATTTTTCTGAACAGTTTTATATTTTTTTTGTTTTTTTTTCGGAGGGGGCAACGAAAACGATTCATTGTAAAGGGCTCAACAGGAGCAACAAAACAAAAAAAAGAATTTATTGTTTGGGGCGTTTCGGACAAACATGAGCATGATTGTCAATAGCTCTGTTGATCAGAGTGATGCTACTTTCTCCGTAGCAAATGAATCCACTGCAATGTACGCAGACTTGTTTTACTTCACGAAATCTCGTTTGTATATTTGGCACCATCTCCCTGCCCTCTGGTCCCGTTACTTCCGGTACAACAGATCTTCTGGCCATAATAGGGAGATTATCTAGGTCGTCCTGTTCCTCTTCTTCCTCTTCTTGCTGAATTATAACTTTAGCAGGTGGTCCACTCTTCCTTGGATGTGGTGGAGGTGGTGGGGAAGCACCAGCTGAAGCTACTAAAGAAGCCATTGCTCACTGGTAACAAAGGGTCTTTCTCTCACAATGATGAAAGTCAGAGTGAGGAAAGAAGGAGGGATTTTCATCATTTGGGAAAAACAATAGTTCTCAACCAATGAAAAGTGTTCATTTTAGATTATATGACCTAGTCTTACATCATTAGGAAACCAAAAGTGAAATGAACCAATGAAAAGTGTTATTACCAAGTCACATGACCTGCTGTGTTTACGTTACGCGCTTTGCAGGGCCTCCCGGTTTGCTTCCAGAAACCTGTGCTTTGCGACTCGGTAAGCGTACCAGTTCGCTAACGTAGCACGTCATATGACGTATCACGCGACAACGCGAAACGTCATGCGGACGGGAGGCGTCACGATGTTGTTTTCTAACGCGGCAGTTGCGGTAAAGAAACGTTTACCGGCTCGCGGTCTATTTCGCGGCATCAAGGTCAGCTAACGGGAAGCTTCCCGATTCGCGAAGCGGGAACGAAGAAAAAAAAATATTTAAAAAAAAAGTTATTAATAAACATATAAAATATATTTTTGGATTTAAAGAAGAATACATTTTACAGCTACAGATATTAGCTGTTAAAAAACCAATGAAATTCACTGAAAAAACCATAGGTTATAGACCATATATAGTTAGGAATTAGCATTTACAAAACCTTGAAAATTCACTGAAAAAACCATAGGTTATAGACCATATATAGTTAGGAATTAGCATTTAGAAAACCTTATTTTACTCACACAAAACCATTGAAATTCCATATATAGTTAGTTGCACTAACTATATATCGCGCACCCGCAATCCACTGCTGATGATGTCACATATTACATCATTCATGACATGGTCAGTGACATCACTGATGACATCACTGATGACATCTCAAATGACATCACTGATGACATCACTGATGACATCTCAAATGACATCACTGATGACATCACTGATGACAACATCCAGTGACTGTATGTTTCTGTAAAGTTAAAATATGTCTTATATATTGAAGAATGAGTGGATGTATAAGTGTCTGGATGATGTATTTAGTAGGTGCATGACTGACTGTATAAGTGGGTTAGTGACTAAACTGTTTTAAATTGTGCACCATTGTGTCTGTTGTTTTGTAATCTGATGCAATTGTTGATCATTAGCTATATGACTAACTATATGGGTTATTGATTAGTTGGCCAAGTATTTGTATGGGAGACTGAGTGTGTGTGTGGGTGTCTGGGAGGTGTATGACTCTGTGCATAGATGTGTGAGCAGTTGATTCACTAGATGTATGGGTTCAAAAGTGCATGTGGAATCAGCTGTATGGGCGGTTTACTGTGTGCATGAGTGTATTGGTGAGTGAATGGATATCTCAGTGCTACATGTCAAAGTAAGTACATATGTAAAACGCAGTACATGTGGTAGTTGACATATATAAATAACTGTGCATAAGAGCCAGTGAATGTGTGAGTGGCTGTATGGATTATTGTGAACTTGTATCAGGGATTGTATAACAGAGTAAATATGTGTTATTATATGTTTCAATAAGTAAGGTGTGTTTAACTATATAGTTGAGGAAATGGAGGTGTGATTGATTCTTTGCAAGACTGATTAGGTGTGTGAGTAACTCCATGGATGAGTGACAGTCTGTGAGTGTCTGTTTACACTGAGTGTATCTAAGGTTATATTAGAGTCTGAAGAGGTTCATCGTATCATCACATGAATGATGTCATGAGTAATGTCAAATGAGATGTCATCAGTGATGTCATCAGTGATGTCATTTGAGATGTCATCAGTGATGTCATCAGTGATGTCACTGACCATGTCATGAATGATGTAATATGTGACATCATCAGCAGTGGATTGCGGGTGCGCGATATATAGTTAGTGCAACTAACTATATATGGAATTTCAATGGTTTTGTGTGAGTAAAATAAGGTTTTCTAAATGCTAATTCCTAACTATATATGGTCTATAACCTATGGTTTTTTCAGTGAATATATATATATATATATATATATATATATATATATATATATATATATATATTCACTGAAAAAACCATAGGTTTCACGCTTGATATAGTTAGGAATCAGCATTTAAAAAACCATTGAAATTGCTCCTATATAGTTAGTTGTACTAACTATATTTCGCGCACCCGCAATCCACTGCTGATGATGTCACATATTACATCATTCATGACATGGTCAGTGACATCACTGATGACATCACTGATGACATCTCAAATGACATCACTGATGATATCACTGATGACGTCTCATTTGACATCACTGATGACATCACTGATGACATCATCCAGTGACTGTGTCTTTCTGTAAAGTTTAAATATGTTTTACATATTGAAGAATGAGTGGATGTATAAGTGTCTGGATGAAGGATTTAGTAGGTGCGTGACTGACTGTATGAGTGAGTGATTAAATGCGTCTTACTAAATGCATGGGTTAGTGACTAAACTGTCTGAATGTGTGCATCAGTATGTCTGTTGTTGTGTAAGCTGCTGCATGTGTTGATCAGTAGCTATATGAGTGGCTATATGGGTTATTGATTGGTTGCCCAAGTATTTGAATGGGAGACTGAGTGTGTGTGTGGGTTGCTGGGAGGTGTGTGACTCTGTGCATAGATGTGTGAGCTGTTGATTCACTAGGTGTATGAGTTCTAGAGTGCATGTGGAAACAGCTATATGGGCGGTTGACTGTGTGCATGGGTGTGTTGGTGAGTGAATGGATATCTCAGTGCTACATGTCCAAGTAAGTACATATGTAAAACACAGTGCATGTGAGAGTTGGCATATATAAATGACTATACATGAGAGCCAGTGAATGTGCGAGTGGCTGTATGGATCATTGTGTACTTGTATCAGTGATTGTATAAGAGAGTAAAATGTGGGTGTACTTGTAAAGCGCACTGCGACTCCATGGAGTATCCTGGCGCTGAAGACCGCTGGGGAACCCGTCCAGGTTTTCCCTGTGAGATGGTCCCTTTCTGGGTATCTCCAAGGTGAAACCAGGCATCCCCGGCGTCTGTGGGGGGCCGTTGTAGAGATGAGGCAAGCTTAATGCCCAGAGTTGCCGAGTGTGTTTCCTGGTTAGAGTAGGCACCGAGGCGAGAATTATCGAGTCCGTTTTGACCCTGGTCCACGACCCTGCCGCGTCGGGAATTGAACCCTGGTCTCGGGCCGTTCTCTGCTTACGGGTCTGCCGCCTCTAACCAGTAAACCACACCACTTCAGTAAGTATGTGTTAGTATATATTTGAATAAGTAAGGTGTTGTGTGTATAACTGTATAGTTGAGGAAATGGAAGTGTGATTGATTCTTTGCATGACTTACTAGGTGTGTGAGTAACTCCATGGATGAGTGACAGTGTGTGAGTGTCTGTATAGGTGTATGAGTGCATATGATAGTGTTGTATTGATGAGTGACTGTATGTATGAGTGATTCTATGGGTGAATGAGTGAATGTGTGTGTAGACCTAGGAATCAGTGAGTGCGTATATAGTAACTGGTATTAGTGTGTCAATGGTTTCAAGAATGGTAGTCTGTATTTAACACTGGGTGTATCAAAGGTTATATTAGAATGTGAGGAAGTGCATCGTATTATCACATGAATGATATCATCAGTGATGTGATCAGTGATGTCAAATGACATTACTAAAGCTGTCACATCACTAAAGCTGCTGATGTCAATGACATTACTAAAGCTGTGCTACAAGCTCCATTAAAAGCTTTCTGTTCGCTGAAGTGAGCCTCTGTTTGGTGCTTCTGTGTGTGGAATTTGCTGGGCTTCTCCGTGCCCGGTTTGAAGAGGCTGTCCTGAAGGGTCGGGGGCTCCCCTTTCGAAGGTTTTTTTCTGGATATATATATATATGTTTTAGAAAGGCTCCATTTTCCGGGTTCCTCCGACCCTTGCCAAGTGCATGTTTTTGCTGCAGCGTTTAAGTATTTGCTTAAAATGCGAGGTTGCCAAAGAGAGGATATCACCTCTCTCATCTCCCTTTCTCACTTACGTACACCATATGGCCGTGGCAATCCTTTAGTTGGCACATTCGTTGAGCGGGTCATGCCACCTCCATAACAATTTTTTAGAAAGGCTCCATTTTCCGGGGGCCCCCGACCGCGCAGGGCGGGCTCTTCATCCAGGAATGGAGAATCCTGTGTTATGGGTTTGCCAGGAGAAAACACAGAGCCCAACTTCGTCTTCGTTTCAAGCATGACCTTTATTCATCATCTATGCTGCAGCATTTAAAACCACTCCTTTCCTTATGCGTTTCTGCTTTAACAACCTTGTTCACAGGTGAGTTGTGTTTGATACTCCCAGTGGTCACATGGTCTGTAGTGCCACACTACAGGCCCCAGTATGCACCTCCATACATATTTCATAACGTGGGACAGTGCAGTATTTCTTTTTGCTAAATAGCGTTTTTCCCTGCAAATGTCCCTAAAAATCATTATCCCATTTAAGGTGCATACTGTTCCAAATAATATTTGCCAAGTCCATATTTTTGCTGCAGCATTTTACTATTTATGATATATTTATGAGTTATGAAATGTGTTTGGAGTTGCATCCTGGGGCCTGTAGTTTGGCACTACAGACAATGTGACCACTGGCAGTATCAAACACCACTCATCTGTGATCAAGGCTGTTAAAGCAGAAACGCAAAGGAAAAGAGTGGTTTTAAATGCTGCAGCGTAGATGATGAATAAGGGTCATGCCTGAAACGAAGACGAAGTTGATATATATATATAGTCATGTGAACAAGGCTGTGGTGACACAGCCGAAACGCGTCATGCTGACACACGGAGGAATAAAGCACTCATTGAATTGAATTTTTTGCGCGTTTGTGGTCTGTACCTGGAATGGTCGAGCAAGTAGGAGCTTGATTCAGGACTGTTGGTGATATATATATATATATATATATTCCACAGCAAACTCCTCACAAAAAAGAGCAGAGGCCAACGTTAGGGGAACTCATGGAGGCAACTTTCATTCATACAGATGGCGAATGCTTTTCGGCTTATGTGCCTTCTTCAGCGTCAGGTAAGATCACGAGGTGCGAGCGCCAACGTGGATTTAAATGTCCTGCCAGCTTCCGATTGGTTGCTAACCAATCCACCCCTTCGCAAGTGCTCAGGATCACCTGCCACAGGAGCCCCGAGGCAGGCGAACTCCCAGTGCCAGAATGCTGCGTTCTGACCAGGTGGGTGATACGGGGTTTACCAAATGTTAGTTGCTGCATGCAGGGTATCACGCTTTCGCTTAAGCATAGTTCCTCCTTTAGTGTTGAAATCCAGTGCCCCCTCTAGTCCCCAGACTGCAACAACCCCCGATGCTCAAGAGTCCAATATGCGGGGGCAAGTGTGGCAATCCAACTCGCCCATCGAGGAGTTAATAACTCCTACACCACTGCATTTCTTCCTGATCCCGGGGGTGGGCCTCGACACACCCAGTCCCCTGGAAACTCCAAATTTGCGCCGAAGCAGCAGATACCAGTGATGTCGAGGCCACTTGATGTTGCAGGGGCCCCTGTAGCGCGCCTCTGGTACACGCGCTTAATATTCCATAGCAATATATATATATATTCCGCTCCACTGTCAACCAAATGACCAGACCAGCACTCTCGTTAGATTAAACTTCACTTAGGTTTATTTGCGCAAAAACATTACAAACAAGACGCGTTTCAGCCTTAGCCTTCGTCAGTGTCTATATATATATATATATAACCTACTGGCGGTCGCCAGTAGGTAGTTATAGTTAGGACCTAGTTTCCATAGGAAATCCACAACATTCTATTTGGAATAACTTTGGCGCCGGTGGACAAATCTTCGTAAATTTCTCAAAGAAAATGGCCGGCTCGGTTCCGCTCCTTCCCTGAAAGTTTGGGGGTGATTCGTCAAGTGGGGACCGAGAAAAAAGTGGGTCCCAAAACTTGTTTTTCCCTATGCAATTTTCCATAGGGACCTTTAGCCAGGGCTACAGCCCGAACGGCTGAACGGAATTACACCAAATTTGGCAGAGAGGTAGAGTTTGGTTCGCAGATTGTGCTTTTTGTAAAATGGTGTAAATTCGTTCAGTAGTTTCTGAGAAAATTACAAGTAAAATCATAGCGATATCTAGTGACGGAGTACGGCACGCGTATGGAAATCCGTACAATTACGAGCACGAGCTGCATGTTGATTGGTTGTCAACTGTCTGTCAATACTCCAAACCAGGAAGTGTTGGCAGCCATCTTGTTCGTCGCTAGAACCGAGTCACAAGAAAACAGTAAAATAAAGTTGAGAAATAAGGAAAGGGGGCAGGGTAGAAACATGCTGACCCTCTAGGCTTGGTCAGGGGGTCGTACATGGATTTTTAGGCTCAATTTGTATTTATTTTTTAAATGAAAAATCACAGAGTACGCGTATGGTACTCGTACGCGGTGGAAAAGGGAAAAAAAAAATAGAAGTGCGTTTTATTCATTAGGTCTGGGGGGCAAATTCCGGGTGCAATTTTTAGAGCTACATTTCTATGATAGTATATAAAACTTTCCGAATTTTTTTTCTGCACCAGTTGTACTCTCTACGCATGCGCAGCTTTGTTTCCAAGCGCACGTTTTTTTTTCTTTTTCTTAAAGTTCGCCAAGCAAACCTCTCTCTTTATTTCTGGTATTAAATTTGCCGCTTTCGTTTCACGGGTCGTGTGTGTCATCCGCTGCTATACTTTTGTAATATATTAATAAACATATTGTATCTATATTTATTTGAAATGTAGTGTTGAGGCGCCAAACGTTGATTACATACTCCGTCCACCGCCATTTTAGTAGTTTTCCTCCGTTATTTTTATTATACCTGTTACTTTTACTTTACCCTCCACATATTTTGTCTGTGATCGGTGAGATTTCGTGCCACAGACACCACGGTGTTTGTCCTTGGCCTCCGATCTTATCAGACTTGGTCACACGTATACCTAGAAACTAATTTGAAGGACGTAAGTCACAGCCATTACAACGCATGTTCGTCAACACAAAGACATTATTAAGATTATGCGTTTATCATGCGTGGTAAATGCATACTAGTTGTAAAAGCATGTGTGGTAAAGCCATATGTGTGCTAATGGTTTCGTGGTGATGATCACGCATGCTTATGAACCGGGTCTGGGCGTGGTGGACTCCAGGGCACCAGGTGGAGGGCCACGCAGCCCCTCTCATACAATATAGAAGTAATATAGGATTTTTGAAACTTAAAAAAAAATGATTTCATAATTATCCTAGATAATGTCTTCTGTTAGTATGTTCATTAAATACATGAATATATGTCTTTAAACAATTAAAAACATTTGCGTCTTTTGAGTACAGGGCGCCGTACATGACGTCACACGGAAGCTTTGATGCGAAGCGTAACGTGAAAGCGTATTCGTAGCGTATGCTGAGAATGATTAACAGTACAAACTATGGTGCGATCGCTCTCTCACTGTCAAATCAGAGCACAGGGCGCGCTATGAGAATGGTTACAATGGTCACTCATTGGAGATCCGATTCAGGTGTGTAGCTTATCCACTGTATTATAACGTTACTTTTTAGCATGTTTAAGTTTGAGGTTTGCATGAAATACTATTCTATAGGCAGATATGGATCTTTAGGCAGCGCTTATCTCCATGAAGCTTGGTTATTATCATTTACATATAGGTGCCTGAGGGAGGGAAAATAAGTCTATCTGAATGGCGAGGATTGCACAATAGCACCAGATCACTCCTTAATTTGTAGACACATACAACTGCATGGCTCTTGTAATGAAGATGCGCCTAATTTGGACTGAGTTTTGAAAGGCACTCCGACACCTGCTATCATACCAACGTTTAGTTTACTGGAAACGGGAGTTATTTACTTTGAAATAATGCAGATTGTTGTGCCATGTTAGCAGGCATCACTTACATGATTACGGTAACTGAGCGTGTGGTTTGCTATAAAAAAGTTGTGTTTACTCCTCTGCATGGAAAGCTGGCCATCGATTCCAACCTTGAAAGCAGAGTCAACCAAATGAGTCGTATAAGAGCGCTATTGTCTCAAAAAGAGGTCGCTCCTACATCTGCTAGATAAACATTTGTCCTTCATGTAGTAAACACCCGCACAGAAGTGCATGATTTATTAAATATTTGATATTTGATATTTATGGGTTTTTATAAAGCGCGAACTATCGCTCCGGGAGGAGCATCTTGGCGCTGTGCAAGCATGAAGTAGATAAGTGATCGATGATAAGTGGTGAGGGTCTGGAACTAAATGGCTGCCAATACAGAGTTGTCAGGTTGTTGATATACCCAAGTCTTAAGGAGTTTTCTGAATTTACTCTCTTTTTCAGTTAGTCTAAGGTTGACGGGTAAGTTGTTCCATGCCCTTGCTGCCAAAAAGGTAAAGGTTTTCCCACCCCTAGTCACGTGCTCCTGAATTTTGGGGAGTTAATTTAGAGCAGAGTTCTTCAAACTGTGGGCCCCCCCCCCCAGGGGGGGGGGGGTGCGAAACCATCCCAGGGGGGGCGCGCACTCGACCCTAACATCTGCTTTTATTGTCCTCCACTGTTCCCTGCATCGCAATATTTACCCATTTCAAATGGGAATTTCTTTTCATTAGCAAACTCCGGTGACAGAGGGTTGGAGGGGGGAGGGATGGGAAATCACTAGGCGCACAGTGCCATGCTTTTGTCTGCTAAGTGATAAGAGTTCACCGTCACAGGAGGGGGTTAATTGGTGGAGTTGAATTCTTCAGCTGCAGTGGGAGGCAGAAAGTCTCCTTTGCTAAAAATGAAAGCAAAGGAAGAGACAATCCTGTTTCTTCATGTTCGATTTCAAAGCAGAGGAGACTCCTTGCCTCCCACTGCAGATGAAATGACTGTTCCATAGCTGACACGGTTTCAGATTGCTATGTGTTACACTTTTATAATTTCAGTGTCATTATGAGTGACATTTCAACCACTGAGTGACACTTTTCTCGCGAGCAAAATCAAGCAGTAATGACTAGGGAAATGTATATAAACATTAGAAATAACACACATATTGGAGCATTCATTCAATTAATTCACTTGTATAAATTCTAGACCGCCTTGGCTGCAGAGTTTACGTGAGTTATCAGATCTTTAAAAACAATTTCTGTAATATCAAAATTTGCTTTGTGTTGCTTGGCTTTTGAATTCCATAGGATACCTCTGTTATTTAATGACAGAATCATACATTGACTTGAAAGTCATAATTGGCTAAATATATTTACGAACAAGCTACCTGAGAGCTTCAGAACATTGAATGGCTTTTAAATGTGACATATTGTTTTCCGTTGTCATGCTGCCACTGGCATTCCTATTTGATTATATTTTCTGAAATTCAAATGCTTTGTATGATTGTGGTGGTATTTAATTCACAGTTCTTCTTACCCCCATACACAGTCCTCCTTCCTGTCACCTCACTCAGGTAAACTTGTGCGCCATTCTGCTCACTGCCACTTGGATCGCAGGTGGAAAAGGCCTAACCCCACTGTATGTCAATTGGATAGTAAAGACTGTGGGCCTTATAAAGTTATTTGCTGCCTCGTCGCCACTGTAGCAGACGCAGTGTCTCTACCATGCCGGCGGTGGCTGGGCCACCAAATCTACAGTTGTCTGCTGCTGTTAAACAGACCCATACATACATGGGTAAAAGATACATCATGGCTGCAGCTCAGCCATGCCAGCATGGTGTTCTTGTCATCACTTGTGGTTCCTGATTGTAGGCCTCCCAAAGCAAAAGGTGGTGAGCCTATCCTAAACTAAAATCCCCCATGCTGTGATAGTGTTCTTCCGTGACGTGGTGCTTTTCTGCCCTACTACTAGTACTACACAAACCTAGTCGTGTAGCTCAAAAAAACTGTAACAGCAATCTATTCACGGCAGCAGCGAATACGTGTTTAAAAATATGTTATCGATAACTACAGTTTAGTTAATAGATTACCTGCTCTATCAGGAACTTAATTATTATTCATGATCGTCACTGGACAGCAGCTGAGCCAGGATGCGGCCCGATAGGCTTGGTCCCTCCCAGTCACATGGTATATTACCGCCACCGATGTGCCATCAGTCATGCTGCAACCAATGAGCACTCATTGACAGAATTATTTGTAGCACACTATCGTTTATTCACATAGTGTCAAAACTTTTTCATTGTATTTTTCATTTAATAATTTCTATACTTTCATAGTTAACATCTTAGCAGTGCCCACTGTACAGGGAGGGGGGAGGGTTGTGCAGTGTTCAGGAAGGTGTGGGTGGGTGAAGTGACAATTCAATTGTAGGTTACTTTCAACAATTGGGAATGGCTTCACAGGGGAGCCTTGCCGGAATTAATCCAAAATCAAATAAACATCATCGTAACATCATATTATAACAGGTGTACTAAATCACACTCTGATTATGTGGATTGGTTGATAGTCGACGTTTCGACCGTCGTTTGTAGGGATGTTGCCCCTTACATGGCGGGTCTTCTTCAAGACAGTGAAGGGGGTAGGCAATTCCTATAGGGGAAAGGTATTTACAAAACCGATTACTAAGAATTCATTTAATGGAGACTATTTACACAGGGGTACAGTAATTAACAACATACGTTGGTATTACCTTTAGACCAAGGGCAAAAGGTGAGGTACCAGGCTAGTTTCTGTCTTTATCGGCTCAAGGAGCAACCAGTATTGGAAGTTAAAATAAATTCGGGAAAGTATTCAAAAGGATCTAAGATATTAATTGGAAATGCAATATCTATTAGATCAATGGGATTTTTAAATAGCTACACGATTAGCATGTAGCTGCAGTGTTACATTTCTAGGGTACTGGATCTGACTCACAACCGAAGTTACGTGCGCAATATGGAGAATAGTAAACGGTTACCTTGTATAACGTTTGTGGGGACGTTATGCAGTTGCACTTTGTACTTTAACGACAACGGCAATCCTAGAGATATAAATACAGGGATTTGGTATACTCATATGTGAATTAACAATGGTAAAGCTTAGATACCGGCTCGCTTATTACCTGGTATATGATAGAGAGTCCTTGATTGATGGGCAATCTAAAGAGAAATGGTTGAATCAGAAAGATGCTTGGATACGGCAGTCACATTTTCTTTCTAATTCAAGTGTGAAAGTGACAATAAGTGACCCTACTTTTACCTGTATTCTAGCGTACCGATCTAGGCACAGGTCCTTGTCCAACTCTGACTCGGTCGCTGTAATTAAAAACGAAACTCAATCAGGCTCGATGTGACACACAGCAGAGTCGTGAAAAACATAAAAATAAGGCAGAAAGGTATTGCTGGCTCTTAGCGAAGGAACCGGGTCATAGCACTTCGTCCCCGGCTTCCGTCACCTTCACCGTTAACTCGGGAGTGTGGCCCTCGCGTACGCAGTGTATTGTATTAAACCACTTCCGCACCACGTGACCACGAGGGCAAGGGAAGAAAGACTAAGCTGGTTGCCGTGGTAACAAGGATGCTCACGACGGCGATCCACTACGACTGAAGTTTCAATCTAATTGTATGCAGCAGCCTTCCATAATTAATTTACGAAGGAAGTGTTGCCACACTACATCCCGAATTTTACAAGACCAGTCCCATTAAGAAATGAAGGTTTTAATTATTATCACGTGCAATAGACTTCCATAATTTATGAAGGGAGTGTAGCAACACTAAATATGAATTGGGAGACCCGTTGAATTAAGATATATGGGTAATTGTGTATAGTTATTATTCACCAGGATATAGAGGAAGCTCTTATTTATTCATAAAAACCTCTTTTTTATTCATAAAATTACATGAATCATTCCATAAAAGAACCAGCATATGATGTTTTCCGACCACGTAATTGCCATCACAGGGTATTAAAGCGGTCTAGGGTGTATTGAGGAGTGATTGGATCATACACATTAATAGAACATTTCATGAGGTACCATTGAAATTCAAACATATATTGTTATGGTCCACAACCACGTAACTGCCTCACAGGGTGTTAAAGTGGTCCCTATATTGATCCTGGATAAAATCTTTAAAACATATTTCATATCAAAGGACCACGTAATTGCCTCACAGGGTATTATGGCGGTCCAGGTTGCTGTGCACATTCACATGGAGAACTAGGAATTCAAGCCTATAATTAGGAGAGTCCTACATTATGGACGGTGGACCTTATACGTTAGATTGTAGACATCTGTATGAAACTGCTGTCTAATTCATTCAGTCCTTCATTGATGGAATTGAAATGAGTTATCCATTTCATTTTTCGCAAATTTAGTAAGGAACTAATATTCTCACCTCTAGGTCCAAGAGTGGCTTTCTCTAGGCAGTCCATTTGAAGTTTTCAGATGCATGTTTTAGCATTTTGAAATGGTCAACGAGTGGGGCGCCCAACGTTTCACACCTAATACGACTACAATGTTGCAAAATTCTTGATTTCACCTTTTGCTGTGTTTGCCCTATATATATCATCTGACAAGGGCATACAATACAATAGATGACATCCATGGTATTGCAGTTTGTGTAGTGTTTTAGGACAATTTTGTGATCTTTATGCACAAACTCTTTAATTTGTAAGGTGTACTCACAGGCCTTACTGTTACCACATCTGTGGTGTCCAACAATGGGTTTCAGGTTCCACATCGAGGTGAGTGATGGTGGTGTGGGTGTCTCAAAGAAGGAACTGACCACATGCTCTCGAATATTTTTAGCTTTTTTGAACGAATGCATGGGTGGGTTTCTTATTCCCACATCGTCACTGATCAAATTCCAATATTGTTAACAGCTTTTTTGATTTCATTGCTCTTCGTAGAGAAGGTCGTCACACAAATTAAGCGATCTGGTTCTGATGCATCTCGTGTATTTCCTTGCAGGAGGGATTCCCGAGGGCTGAACCATGCACTTTTTCTTGCTCTTTTGACCAACCGCTTGGGATATCCTCGATCTATCAAGCGTTGGATTAGTTCCTCAGACTCTGCCATATAATTGTCTTTCAAGGAGCAATTGAAAAGCTAAAAATATTCGAGAGCATGTGGTCAGTTCCTTCCTAAAACACTACACAAACTGCAATACCATGGATGTCATCTATTGTATTGTATGCCCTTGTCAGATGATATATATAGGGCAAACACAGCAAAAGGTGAAATCAAGAATTTTGCAACATTGTAGTCGTATTAGGTGTGAAACGCTGGGCGCCCCACTAGTTGACCATTTCAAAATGCTAAAACATGCACCTGAAGACCTCAAATAGACTGTCCTAGAGAAAGTCACTCTTGGACCTAGAGGTGGGAATATTAGTTCCTTACTAAATTTGCGAGAAATGAAATGGATAACTCATTTCAATTCCATCAATGAAGGACTGAACGAATTAGACAGCAGTTTCATACAGATGTCTACAATCTAACGTATAAGGTCCACCGTCCATAATGTAGGACTCTCCCAATTATAGGCTTGAATTCCTAGTTCTCCATGTGAATGTGCACAGCAACCTGGACCGCCATAATACCCTGTGAGGCAATTACGTGGTCCTTTGATATGAAATATGTTTTAAAGATTTTATCCAGGGTCAATATAGGGACCACTTTAACACCCTGTGAGGCAGTTACGTGGTTGTGGACCATAACAATATATGTTTGAATTTCAATGGTACCTCATGCAATGTTCTATTAATGCGTATGATCCAATCACTCCTCAATACACCCTAGACCGCTTTAATACCCTGCGATGGCAATTACGTGGTCGGAAAACATCATATGCCGGTTCTTTTATGGAATGTTTCATGTAATTTTATGAATAAAAAAGAGTTTTTTTATGAATAAATAAGAGCTTCCTCTATATCCTGGTGAATAATAACTATACACAATTACCCATATATCTTAATTCAACGGGTCTCCCAATTCGTATTTAGTGTTGCTACACTCCCTTCATAAATTATGGAAGTCTATTGCACGTAACCATAATTAAAACCTTCATTTCTTAATTCAACTGGTCTTGTAAAATTCGGGATGTAGTGTGGCAACACTTCCTTCGTAAATTAAATATGGAAGGCTGCTGCATACAATTAGATTGAAACTTCAGTCGTAGTGGATCGCCGTCGTGAGCATCCTTGTTACCACGGCAACCAGCTTAGTCTTTCTTCCCTTGCCCTCGTGGTCACGTGGTGCGGAAGTGGTTTAATACAATACACTGCGTACGCGAGGGCCACACTCCCGAGTTAACGGTCGAGGTGACGGAAGCCGGGGACGAAGTGCTCTGACCCGGTTCCTTCTGTAAGAGCCAGCAATACCTTTCTGCCTTATTTTTATGTTTTTCATGACTCGGCTGTGTGTCACATCGAGCCTGATTGAGTTTCGTTTTTAATTACAGCGACCGAGTCAGAGTTGGACTAGGACCTGTGCCTAGATCGGTACTCTAGAATACAGGTAATCGTAGGGTCACTTATTGCCACTTTCACACTTGAATTAGAAAGAAAATGTGACTGCCGTATCCAAGCATCTTTCTGATTCAACTATTTCTCTTTAGATTGCCCATCAATCAAGGACTCTCTATCATATACCAGGTAATAAGCGAGCCGGTATCTAAGCCTTACCATTGTTAATTCACATATGAGTATACCAAATCCCTGAATTTACATCTCTAGGATTGCCGTTGTCGTTAAAGTACAAAGTGCAACTGCATAACGTCCCCACAAACGTTATACAAGGTAACCGTTTACTATTCTCCATATTGCCCACGTAACTTCGGTTGTGAGTCAGATCCAGTACCCTAGAAATGTAACACTGCATCTACATGACAATCCGTGTAGCTATTTAAAAATCCCATTGATCTAATAGATATTGCATTTCCAATTAATATCTTAGGTCCTTTTGAATACTTTCCCGAATTAATTTTAACTTCCAATACTGGTTGCTCCTTGAGCTGATAAAGACAGAAACTAGCCTGGTACCTTACCTTTTGCCCTTGGTCTAAAGGTAATACCAACATATGTTGTTAATTACTGTACCCCTGTGTAAATAGTCTCCATTAAATGAATTCTTAGTAATCGGTTTTGTAAATACACCCCCTTCACTGTCCTGAAGAAGACCCGCCATGTAAGGGGCAACATCCCTACAACGAGGGTGGAAACGTCGACTATCAACCAATCCACATAATCAGAATGTGATTTAGTACACCTGTTATAATATGATGTTACGATGATGTTTATTTGATTTTGGATTAATTCCGGCAAGGCTCCCCTGTGAAGCCATTCCCAATTGTTGAAAGTAATCTACAATTGAATTGTCACTTCACCCACCCACACCTTCCTGAACACTGCACAACCCTCCCCCCTCCCTGTACAGTGGGCACTGCTAAGATGTTAACTATGAAAGTATAGAAATTATGAAATGAAAAATACAATGAAAAAGTTTTGACACTATGTGAATAAATGATAGTGTGCTACAAATAATTCTGTTAATGAATGTTTGTTATGATACTTAAAGCTACTCCTTACAGATCAGGGACCATTTTTTCTATACCACATAACTACCCAGGTCCCTTGACTACCGGGTTGACCCCCAATTTGTAGTCCGCAACCAATGAGCACAGCAGCTTGCTGCACCCATTCTCACTGTGACTGTTCCCCCCATATCCCCCAGGCGCTGCACAGTGACCCTGACTCGTGAGCCAGCCAGCCTCTCTATCCCTGACTTTGGCTGACTGGTGCAGGTGGGATCCAATACCACATTGGAACCGTCCATGAGCCATCTTTACCGCAGATGGTCGACGGTGCCCTGCATTGGCAACGGTGAAAATCAGCTGCAGCTGGCATTGGTTACTGTTGGAAATACCTCAGTCAGCTGCGGTCAGAGCGGCGAGTTCAGGAGGAGCAGGAGCTGCGCATGTTAAGTTAAAGAAATACAGGCGGCAGCAGGAGGACCGTCGGAAGTGACGCACATAGCCTAGTATTGTGAGTCTACTTCATCATTGGGCACTAACTGCTGTGACATTGACACTTTAAGTTCGGCGCCATGTGTGTCAGCCCGGCCTGGAAGTGTGTCTAACTTGAATACTACAATCACATTTTAGCAGATCTAACCCGCAAGCCGCAGAGCTGCAAACAGATCTAGCAACATTATTTGTCGGATATGGCCCGTAATATGCACGTGGCGGTAGATTCCAGAAATTTCTGTCAGGTGGTGGGGAGGCCCAACATCTAAAAAAATTCAGATGGTGGGGCTCAACCTACAAAAGTTTGAAGACCTCTGATTTAGAGTGTCTTTAATGCGTCCTTGACTACGGGGTTACCGTACTTTTTTAAAGTTAGAAGCAGTGGCCTTGTGACTTCTTTTCAAACTATGGGGTCGTTTAGGATGTCATGCATCCTGTCTGGGGCAGGGACGTCTGCCACAAGGGCGGAGGTACCGTGCCCCGAATTAGGATGCACCCGCAACAGTGGCGGGTGCATCCCGCATTTTTAACATTGCGGCCGACGGTGCCGAAAGCACCGTCCGCCGCAATGTCAAAAATGCATGTTGCGCGTTTCACAGCACAACATGACAGGCATCGCGCGGTGCCTGCCATGTTGTACTGTGAAACGCAGGGGGGTACCATAGGTACCCGCCATGTGCACCCTCCACCCCCCTTCACCCTGGGGGCCTGCAACGGGCCCCCAAAGCAAAGCCCGTATGACTTTCCGTGGCAGCATTGCTGCCACAGAAAGGCATCTGCATCCGGCCATCGTAATATGGCTGGCGGTGTCTGGAAGACACCGCCAGGCATATGAACCCTTTTCTGCCCCGGCCGCAAGGCAACCGGGGCGGAAAAGCGGCGGACTGTGTTTCTGTCCGCTGCGGTCCCCCCGCCATTGTAATATGGCGGGGGGGGAATTGGTGGCGGACGGACACAGATGGCGGATGGATCGCCACTGCCTGCTTGGCGGTGGCGATCCGTCAACCATCCTAATCGGCCCCAAAATTTGGTGTCTTTTCAGGATTTTTTCATTAGATTTTTTTCCAGCATCTTTGGTGGATTCCGCTTAATACTCACATTAGTTGCCAGTGTGCTTTTATTAATTTGTTTACTTAAATATGGATGCACATCATGCAGCAGACGACAATATGTCCCGGCTGTTGCTGATCCACAACCGAATGCTTAGTTATTATGGAGCGCTGCCTCTTGCTACATTGAGTGCAGCTTATGAATTATCGTTTCGATTCTCCTTTTTCACATGTGTTCAACCTGTCTTCCATTGCCTGAGCTGCGATTTCGACTGGGCCCTGAATTTGTGTCTCTGCTGTACGGTGTCTCCCAACGCGGATTATGACCAGCTGATGAGCCCCTTAGTGGTTCATGACTTGCTCTGTTCTGGCGGCAGGATTATGGCCTTAGCAGCGATACATGGAATAATGGGACGTTGGAATGTTTTTGCAGCGGAGCATGACTTCTTGGCACGCAGTTACATTGAAGATGACCCGAGTTTTCCTCCGATGGTGATAGAGGCTCCGGTTGTTGAGGAACATGTATGTTCATTCTCACTATTGAATTGGATGGCTGAAATGTTTTCAGATGAGAACAATGATTTCCTGTTGGAGGCTGTTGCTACATACTGTGCTTATACGCTGTTGGATTAAGACTCTTTGATTTTTCTGCGTATTCTTTATTATTTAGCTACTGTTTTCTATCAAACAGTGAATAATTTTTCTTGCAAATTTGAACTTGACTCTGCTTTTTAGGCTTGGACTCTGCGTTCCTAATTCGCCTACGTTTATATCAGGTGCTTCGATTGAGGGAGGGTGTCGTGGGCTGAGCCTTGCACTCACACCGTGTTAAGTTAGCATGGGTTTATTAGACGCTTAAACGCCATTTTTGCTTTCCTGCCCTGCTTTGCACACAACACGCACTTGTGATATTGTTTGGAGAAGGCTGAGTATTTTGCTTTACGTGACATTAATTTGGTATGCTACATTTGTAGACTGCCTCGCTAGTTTAGTGTGTATAGTGAGAGCATGGTACATCAAAGTTATCTTGAATACTGTGTTTGGTATTCAGAAGGATCCTCCCACGTTCGAGCCATAACACATATGCAGCTGTGGCCACCTCTGATTCTGGCGCGCTTTATAATGCACTGTCGAGGCAAAGTTACACACAGTTGGAGAACATTCGTATCTTGACAGTTTGTGCAGCACTCAATGTGATCCACTACTGCTGAGTACCAGAGGTATGGGTCTGCCCATGTAATCCTATGAGACTTTCTGTAGTTATAAACTAACCTGCTAGGTAGGGAGGGTGAAATGTAGGTATATTTTACATTTGTTTACCTTAAGCATTATAGGATGCTTTTTCCCTTTGTATTTTATAGTATAGTAACAATGCTGACAACCTTGTTTCTGATAATGTTTGGTTGTATTATCTAAGGTACTGTGCATGAGATTATGGCGTTAGAAATAAACATTTCAAACTTGCACGTGTCTTTATTTACTCCTTGTTTTGGACTGGTGTAAGACTATAATGAAAGAGTCCTCTTGTTATCCACCTTACTTGATGTAATCTAAGTTGCATGTTCTGGGTTGACTAGTCATTGGTGTGTTTGCTCTAGGACGAAGAACCAATGAGTCACTGATTGCTAGTCTGGTAGGGTGTTTGTGTAGTAAGGTGGGTTTTGGTACACCGTAATTCACTGTGGTCCTAAGTCTTTATGCGCAGTTCTGTGTAGGAGCAGAATTCCTGGAACAGTAGTTACAACAAAAAGGCTCGATAAAGGGCGTGCACTTTGAATATGAATATAAAATAGAAGAATAGTTGATAATCACAGGTAAGGAACGCAGCTAGTAGATGTGTGTATGTGTGGATGATGTGTAGATTTATTTATTTATTTATATCATTTCTAAAGCGCGCTGCAACCCTACGGGCATCCTGGCGCTGAAAATGCATCTGAGGGTCTAAGCAGTAAGGGCAAAAATGAGGGGAGAGGCTTTATGAAGGTGTGACATTAGGAAATAGCCAGGTCTTTATCCTTTTGCGGAAGAGCATCAGTTCGTTGGTTTTCCTAATTGCCAGGGGGAGGCTATTCCAGAGGTGGGCTGCCGCTATGCTAAAGGCTCTGCCACCCTGAGTGGCTTTCCTGATCCTGGGTATACTAAGGAGATTTGTGGATGAGGAGCGGAGGGCCCGTGTAGGTTCATACCACTTGAATTTGGCCTGAAGGGGTTTAGGACCTAAGCCGTGTGCAGCCTTAAAAACGGTACACAGGGATTTGAACCGGATCCTCTGCTGAATGGGTAACCAGTGCAGCTCGGCCAGAGCAAGAGTGGTGGAAGATCGACGTCCTCGAGAAAGCACCATCTTTGCAGCTGCCGCCTGGATGCTCTGGAGTCTGGAGATCAGATAGGCAGGAGATTCCAGTAACAGAGCGTTGCAGTAGTCCAGGCGGCTAAGGATGATGCTTCTAACCACAGTTGCTCTGGTGTGTGCTGGAAGTAAGGGCAGCAGCTTTCGAAGGCCCCGCATTAAAGCGAAGCAGCTGCTCACCTGTCTGTTGACGTTGGACTCAAGACTCAGTTTGTCATTGAGATCAACCCCCAAGTCCCGTACAGTTGTTACTGGTGCCAATGGCTCACATGAGTCCAGAGGCCAAAAGTCAACAGGTAGGTTTCTGGCTATTCTTCCCACTTTGCAGTGCATAATCTCAGTTTTACTGCTGTTAAACTGTAGTGAATTTCTTTTTAACCAGGTTGCCATTTTCTTTATGCAGGTGTGGAAGGTTTCAAGAGATTCTGCATGGGCACCATCAAGGGAGATCATCAGCTGCGTGTCATCCGCATAGTTGATCACGCTAATGCCGTGAGCCTTGATGATGGCCATCAGGGGCTGCATATATACGTTAAAAAGAATCGGACTGATCGCAGACCCCTGAGGGACCCCATGTGGAACCAAAGCAAACTCTGACTGATACGGGGGTAGTGCCACTGCCTGCCATCTATCTGATAGGTAGGAGCGGAACCACTCCAGTGCCACACCCTCTACTCCAGCTGTTTTCAAACGAGTCAGCAGGATGTCGTGGTTCACCGTATCGAATGCGGCGGACAGGTCAAGCAGAATCAGAACTGCTGACTCTCCCCTGTCCGCCCTCATTCTTAGGTCGTCCAGGACCATCAGTAAAGCTGACTCGGTTCCATGGGCTGGTCTGAACCCGAATTGCTCCTCCTCAAGGATGTTATTAGTTTCCAGGAAGAGGGACAAGGACCTACTGACCATCCGTTCCACAATCTTTACTGGATACGGCAGGAGGGAGATAGGTCGGTAGTTCTTATGGCAGTTGGGGTCCAGATTGGATTTCTTTAGCAGGGGTGTGACCACTGCCTGTTTCCACTCCCTCGGCACCGAGCCTGTGCAAAGGGATTGGGTGCATAGCTGGCGCAGTACAGGAAAGAATTCGGCCCCCAGTTCTTTCACTATTTTGTGGGGTAGAGGATCCAATGGGGATCCAGATGTAACTTTACAAGCTATTTGTCTAAACTCTTGTTCTGCGGGGATATCGAAAGTGTCCAGGATAGCCCCTGGTATCATGCGTTCTTCTGTTTCCTCATCCCTCTCATCCTTCTCCAGGCTGCTTTGGTGCTGTGCTATGGAGGAGGGGGCGTCCTCCATGCTTTCAATCAGTTTGGAAATTTTTTCCTGAAAGAAGGAGGCCAGGCCATCACATAGTTCCTGTGAGGGTTTAATATTACTGTTGGTGCAAACAGGATGGGACAGATCTTTTACAATTTTAAAGATATCGCGGGACTTGTTGGAGCTTTTTAGGATAATAGCAGCAAAGTATTCTGCTTTGGCTGTGGCGATCTCTTTCTTGTATTGAGTTATAGTCAGTCTCCAGAGTAGTCTATTCTGTTCTTCATAGCCTCTTCTCCATTGTCTCTCTGCCTTTTTACAGACGTTTTTCAGATCTTTTAATGTGTCTGTATACCAGGGTGCTGAGGGGCTGCCTCTTTTCCTGATAGCTTTCAGGGGGGCTATGCAGTCAAGTTTTTTGGTTATATGGTCACAAAGTAGACTGTAATTCGTAGCAATATCATTTTCTGATTTAAGGAGGGTTTGCATCTGAAAGAGGTCTGTCTCATTTTCGCCTTTCCTCTTCAGTAATCCCTTCCAATTGCGGCTGATAAAAGTTCTAACTTGTGTATTAGCTTGATCTGTAATGCCCAGGGTATGAATATCAAACTTTATGAGATGGTGATCTGACCATCCCACTGGTTGGATTTCTCCCATGGTTATAAGTTTTTCTTCGGCAAAGATTAAGTCTAGAGTGTTTCCTTCCCTGTGTGTGGGAGCAGTTACCCATTGTATTAATCCCAAATTAGCACAGGATTGTATGATATTGTGGTAGGCAGTATCCAGAGTGCCGTTGGTACATAGGTTAAAATCCCCCAGTGCTAAAACTCTGCTGTGGGTGAGTGTCAAGTTGTTAATGACTGAGATTAATTCCTGTTGTTGCATAGCATTGATGAAACCTGGTGGCCTGTAGCAGATTAGGCCAGTGAGGCAGTAGCCTGAGCCGAGTTTGATAGATATCCCAGATAGTTCAGCGCAGGCGGTTTTGTCTATGTCCAGCGGGGCAATGTTCAGTTCCTCCCTGAAAATGATTCCCGTTCCTCCCCCTCGTTCCTTTGGCCTCGGGTTATGGAGAATCTTGTAACCCTCTGGGCATGCTGGACCTAGTTCAAGCTCTAAGCCAGCCACCGTCCAAGTTTCTGTGAGGAACAGAATATCCAAGTTATTGGATTCGATCAGGAGCTGTATCTCGGTGGCATGTTTGGGAAGAGATCTGACGTTTAGTAGCCCACTTCTCAGCTTTTCTTTGGATCTGCATCCCAGTCCTGGACGCAGTGTTTCGCCAGAGAGGTGCTGATTGTTATCAGAGACTTGGTTTACTATGGCCATTAGATCGATTGGAAGGGGATTTATATGCGGTGGATGGGTGTTACAGATTGGGCAGGAATAATTGTCTTCGGATTTCTGGTTAGGTGCTAATCGTGGGCAAATTGCCTTCCCTAATAATGGGTCCAGTCCCATTAGTGTCTCTCTGCTGTATCTGAGTGCCACTTTGTCTGGGGCAGAAAGACCAGGGGGGGTGGCCCTGAGCCCGGGCCGAGCGCGGACGGGCACAGACGGGCTTGCCTTTGGCGCGCCTTCGGCGCGCTGACGGCGCGCCCGCTGCGCCCGTCCGCTGCGCTTCCGGGGCAGTGGCTTCATTTGTACTCAGAAATGGCGGGAGGGTGGGAGGGGCCGAGCAGTCGTCTGCTCGCCCTTCTCGTGCCCTCACCCAAGATGGCGGTGGCCCCAACAGCGTTTACTCGACTGTGGGGGAGAGCGGGGGAACCTGGAGAGTCCTGCACACCTGGGTTTCTAAGAGGCGGTGGCGGCGATCACACAGGTAGCTTTTATGGCACAGTAAAATATTTTATCTAACTTTTAAAATCAGTCAGCGCAATATTTTAGGCGGTAAAAACAAGTGATACAATTATTAAAAGCATTCGCAGAGTAGCGTTTCTTTAAAATAAGCGGTCCCGGCTATTTTGCCTCAGGACGATTCTTACCACATTCAACCACACTAGCATTCAATGGGGAAGTGTCGATAGTGGCCTTTTGTACTCAGAAATGGCGGGAGGGTGGGAGGGGCCGAGCAGTCGTCTGCTCGCCCTTCTCGTGCCCTCACCCAAGATGGCGGTGGCCCCAACAGCGTTTACTCGACTGTGGGGGAGAGCGGGGGAACCTGGAGAGTCCTGCACACCTGGGTTTCTAAGAGGCGGTGGCGACGATCACACAGGTAGCTTTTATGGCACAGTAAAATATTTTATCTAACTTTTAAAATCAGTCAGCGCAATATTTTAGGCGGTAAAAACAAATGATACAATTATTAAAAGCATTCGCAGAGTAGCGTTTCTTTAAAATAAGCGGTCCCGGCTATTTTGCCTCAGGACGATTCTTACCACATTCAACCACACTAGCATTCAATGGGGAAGTGTCGATAGTGGCCTTTTGTACTCAGAAATGGCGGGAGGGTGGGAGGGGCCGAGCAGTCGTCTGCTCGCCCTTCTCGTGCCCTCACCCAAGATGGCGGTGGCCCCAACAGCGTTTACTCGACTGTGGGGGAGAGCGGGGGAACCTGGAGAGTCCTGCACACCTGGGTTTCTAAGAGGCGGTGGCGGCGATCACACAGGTAGCTTTTATGGCACAGTAAAATATTTTATCTAACTTTTAAAATCAGTCAGCGCAATATTTTAGGCGGTAAAAACAAGTGATACAATTATTAAAAGCATTCGCAGAGTAGCGTTTCTTTAAAATAAGCGGTCCCGGCTATTTTGCCTCAGGACGATTCTTACCACATTCAACCACACTTGAGTGGAAGATGAAAAACTTGAAAAATAAGAAAGGCTGGAGAGACGCAAACTACCCACGGCATTGTCAGTGAAGTGGATCTTTGGATTTGCAGCTCATTACACAGAGAGGGTTTTGGATTCCACAGTAGGAGTAAGAGAAACGAGTACCACATCTAAGGAAGAAATCTAGTGCATAAAGTACACACAGTTGGGCAGATTTACAAACCCTTGGGAAAAATGATGCAAAAGTGGCACAAGGGGCTTGTAAATGTGCCCCAGTGTGTAGTAGAAAAGACGCAAGAAAGGACGGAAGTGTGCAAATTACCCACTGCTATTCACGGGTAGTAGTTACCAAGAAGGTTGAATTAAGGGCCTGCACTTTGAATTTGAATTAAAGAAGAATAATTGATAAGCTCAGGCAATGAAGGTAGCAAGTAGGTGTGTGTATGTGTGGATGTTGTGTTGATTGAGCGGACGATGACTAAGGTGAAAAATAAGAGAGGCTGCAGGGATGCAAACTTTCCATTTCTTACTAAAGGAAGTGGGTGTTTAGTTTTCCAGTGCATATATATATATATATTCACTGAAAAAAACATAGGTTTCAGGCACGTTATAGTTAGGAATTAGCATTTATAAAACCTTAGAAATTCACTGAAAAACCATAGGTTTCAGCTACGTTATAGTTAGGAATTAGCATTTAATAAACCTTAGAAATTCACTGAAAAAAACATAAGTTTCACCCATGTTATAGTTAGGAATTAGCATTTAAAAAACCTTAGAAATTCACTGAAAAAAACCATAGGTTTCACCCATGTTATAGTTAGCTGGACATTTCACTCATACAAAACCTTTGAAATTCCCCGTTATAGTTAGTTCAGCTAACTATAACTCACGCACCCGCAATCACTGCTGATGACATCACATATTACATCACTCATGACATGGTCAGTGACATCACTCATGACATCACTGATGACATCTCAAATTAATCACTGATTACATCACTGATGACTTCATCCAGTGAATGTGTGTCTTTCTGAAAAATAAATATTTTTTTATATAAGTATATCTTAAGGCCGATGGAAGAAGAAATGGGTAAATAAGTGTCTAAATGGATGTTTTTTTTTGTAAAAATGATTGCATAACTAACTTATTAAGTATATCTTAGTGAATACATGTATTAGCGAGTAATCTTTAAATATGTAAATATCTGTATCATTGTCTCACTTTGTGTATAAGGGGCTGCATGGGTTAGTGAGTAGCTACATGAGTGTCTATATGGGTTATTATTTGGATTTTTGAGTATCAGAATGAGTGTCTCTATGGTTCGGTGGGGAGTATTACTTAGCGCACAGATGCATGAATGAGTGACTCACTGTTTGTATGTGTTTTGAAGACAGCATGTGTGCAGGACTGTATGGGTGAATGAGTGTGTGTATGGGTGTGTTACTAACTGAATGACTGCCTCAATAGTGTCTTTATGAGTAAGTACATATGTTTTAAATCAGTATATGTGAGTATTGATGTATATAAGTAAGGATATATGACAGTGACAGATTGGAAGAGTTCCTGTATAAATAAGTATGTGTTTCTATAACTGATTGTTTAAGAGAGTAAGTATGTGTACGTTTCTGTAGAAATAAGTGTAGTGGTGAGTATAGTCCTGTATATGCAAGTAAATGGATGTTTGATAGTTTATTTCCATGTGTGAGTATGTGTGTGAATAACTCTATGTATAAGTGTAGGTGTGTAACAGGATGTATACGTGTATGAGTACATATGATGAGTGAATACATGTATGAGTGACTATTTAGAACTACTGGTGAATGAGTGAATGTGTCTGTAGATGTTCGAATTACTAAATAAGTTGTTGTAACTGGCATTGGTATCTCCATTTTTTTGAAAATGTTAGTTCCTATTTTTGAATGTGTGTATCAAAGGTAATATTAGGGGGAGAGGAGGTCTGCCACTCTTTCACAAAGATGATGTCATCAGTGATGTCATCAGTGATGTCATCAGTGATGTCATTTGAGATGTCATCAGTGATGTCATGAGTGATGTCACTGACCATGTCACGAGTGATGTAATATGTGATGTCATCAGCAGTGCATTGCGGGTGCGCGAGTTATAGTTAGATGAACTAACTATAACGGGGGAATTTCAAAGGTTTTGTATGAGTGAAATGACCAGCTAACTATAACATGGGTGAGACCTATGGTTTTTTCAGTGAATTCCTAAGGTTTTTTAAATGCTAATTCCTAACTATAACGTGGCTGAAACCTATGGTTTTTTCAGTGAATATATATATATATATATATATATATATATATATATATATATATATGTAAACTTCTCCAAGGGCGAGGATAGAGGTCACCAAGGGTAGAGAGAGGAGATTCCATTAGTGCCAATACAAACAACCAAGAACAGGGCGGATGCATTTCGGCTTGATGTATAACCTCTTCAGCGCCAGATGGTTGTGACAGGGTGCGGGCGTTTTTCGTTGATTTAAATATCTTTTCCCCTCCTGCCAGGTGACAACAGGCTCCGCCCCCGAACAGCGTAGAATGGAACTTTCTGTGTGATTGGGCACATGCAGGACGCCCAATGCGTCAGGACTGCATGTCCCAGCGTGCTTCTCGCTGGATTCATGCAACATCGGGGGTAAGTGAAATATATATATATATATATTACCCACTGGCGGTTGCCAGTAGGTAGTTAAATTAGGATCTATTATCCATAGGAAAATTGTAACATTCTTTTCCCAAGAACGTTGGCGTCGGTTGACGAATCTTCGCGAAATTTTCAAAACATATGCCCCTATCCAGTCAGCTCCTATGTTGAAAAGTTCTGGGTGATTCGGCAAGCGGGGGATGAGAAAAAGGGGGCTCCATGTTAATTCCCATAGGAAACTTTAGACACGCCTACAGCCCGAACTGCTGAACGGAATTACACCAAATTTGGCAAAAGGGTAGCCCTTGTTTCAGAAAGAACTCCTTTTGTTAAATGGTGTAAATTAGTTCAGTAGTTCTTGAGAAATTCAAGAAAAGGAGGTAAAAAAATGCATTTACCATAGGAAACTTTAGACATGGCTACAGCTCGAACTGCTGAACGGAATTCCACCAAATTTGGCATAAAGGTAGTCCTTGCCTTAGAAAGAACTCTTTGTCTTAAATGGTGTAAATCCGTTAAGTAGTTGCTCAAAAAATCAACAAAAAATAATATCGATATATAGAGGCGCAGTAGATCCGCGCACCCTGCCAATCACGAGCTTCACTCTAATTGGCTGTCAACACTTCAAACCAGTGTCATATAGCTACTGTTAATCTAAATACTGTGTTAAGATAGCATAGGCTCATTACACGTTTAAACTCGTTACTCACGAGTTGGTTTGTACTGGCGAAAGGATTATGGCCTTAGCAGCGATGCATGGACTAATAGGTCCTTGGAACATACTCGCAGCAGGCAGGATTTCTTGGCACTGAGCTTTCTTGAAAACCCACCGAGTTGTCCTCTGATGGTGATAGAGGCTCCGGTACTAGAGGAACACGTATGTTCTTTTCCACTTTTGAATTGGATGGCTGAACTGTTTTCGGATGAAGACGGTGATTTCATGTTGGAGGCTGTTGCTGCATATTTTGCATATACGGTCATGTCCTAAAAACTTTTCCATGTTTCCAATCTGACCATCTGGCATTCTGCTGACGTTGTTTTTGCGAATTTTGTTACACTTTCTTGCCTTCCCAGACCTATTGACCGTAGCAGAAATGAACGAACACTTGACTTTTTCAAATTGTTTCTTTATGCCACATAAATTTTCCCCAAGGTTTATAAAGTATACACCTTGCTCATGGTTCTTGAACTCTGCTCTCATGAGATGGTCCTTATGTTATCTTATCTTGTCCGTGCTCAGATCATGGGGGGGTGTCATATAGCTACTGTTAATCTAAATACTGTGTTAAGTTAGCATAGGCTCATTACATGTGGAAGACCGCTCCACCTATGATTTGCTCTCTGGCTACCCCCTATCTTCCTCATAGGTCTCTAAGATCAAGTACAGCTTTCTTAGCCACAATAAACAAAACCAAACGCGCCAGATGGGGCGGCCATTCCTTTTCCTGGAACGCCGCCAAGGCCTGGAACTCCCTGCCCAATACCCTTCGCAGCGAATCTAATCTGCTGAAATTCCGGAAGGATCTGAAAACCCTCCTTTTCATTTAACTTGGCTCTCTTAGCCCTCTCTTCATTCAGACAATATAGCGCTACGAGGCCTTCAGGTTGTTTGCGCTTAACAAAACACAATTAATAATAATAATAATTACACGTTTAAACGCCATTTTTTCCTTCTGCTGCTTCTGCACACGATACATAATTGTTGATTTAACTTTCAACCTAGTGGTTTACATGAGAATAATATGTTATTGCTCTCAAATCAGCTTTGCTTAATAAACTATGTCTGTACAGTGAGTGCTGAAGCTACAAGGATGAGAAGCAACGGAGTCTGGTCCTGGGTCTAAAGGGCAGCTGGACCTAATATAACTGATAAACAAAAAAAATGCTGACCCTTAAAATAATGTATCTCTCTAATTTGTGAGAATGCAAACAAAGAAAAAATCTTCAGTTTGTTAGGGGTTCTTTTATTTCAACCCATTCAAGTCTTTTTAGATCATTTTTATAAATTTTTCATGAACGAGAAAAACACTTTACACAAAAACATTTACAATATTTACAACTATCACACAACTGACATATATTCAAATAAATTCACATTTATATACAACCTTCCTTTTCAGTGAAAACAATAGAAATAACAATTCCACAAATAGTTATTTTTTGTGAAAAATGACACCATTGTAGTGCCCAACAAGGTAGAAATAAACAAGCAAGGCAACAAGCAATTCAATTTAAACACTTTCAAAGTAGTTGAAAGAAATGAAAAATCAATTCAAGCCACTAATAAATTATGCTGCCTATTTGCCGTCTGCCGACGCGTTTCGAATCTGGAGACAATTCACAGATTCTCCTATGGGCTCTGTCATTGTAGTTATCTAAAAGGGTAAAGGAAGTTCGTTTTAATAACTAAAATATAAGAATATACAATCCCCTATGTACTACTGAAGCTAGCTGATTTGAGTTACCTTCACTCGTGTGTGGCGCGACACCGCCGTTCGTTAATTTCAGGTAAGGACGGGGGCCTTGGGCTTATGAAGTTTAGTTGAGAAATCTGTGTTTAGAAAAAATACGTAGTATTTACAAGACCATCCATTGCAGGACAGTTGGGTTATCTCTAGGAGACTAAGGCACATGTTTCCTACCTTTGCACGTTAGCGTAGTGTGGCTGCTGATGTTTACAACTTGAAATAATTCTAATCGCGGAGCACTGCCGCTGGAATCTGTGGCGCACAAATGAGAATTGTGCTTACTGATCCTGCCGTTAAATGCAGACGGTGCGTTTATTTTTGACATTCGGGTTCTGGCATACCTGTGGGGTTTAGAAGCGGAGTTATGTTTGCCGGTCACATTTTCATTACTCCGACTCCCGCCGTGTATTTCAATGAAAGCGGGATACACGTTACCGACTTCTCAGCAGCGTGAAGAGGTGCGTGCTTAGTCGCGCTGAAAACGAAAGGGTAGAATGTCGGGGATTATTAAATTTAAAGCGATGTACGCTGCAATGTATTTGGCAAGGGCCAGGATCTGTGTGGCACTCACCTCACTCTCAGGTAGCCAATTCAGGAAATGCAAACTCATTGGTTGGGAGGCTGTCATGTGTGCTCCTACTTCACAGTGAACCCACCGCTCGGCATGGTGGTACTTGTAGTTGATTCATCGACGCTTTAAGATTTTAAAGGCGAGAAATCTCGGACAAAGAGTTCAACCCGGTTTGGGTACTGTTGAATTTCAGTATCAAGTAGGCCTCTTTTCTGAGTAGTATTTGTTCAGTATTTGCCCCGGCTTTTGGTTGATTAATATTAAACAAGACAGTCCATTGGAACTCGTTCTCACCATGTTTATTATCAATGAAATGTTGCACCAGGGGGGCAGTGTGGACTTTATTTTTGATGCGTGACCTGTGTTGCGTCATGCGTGTGTTCACTTGCTGGGTCGTCTTACCTATATAGATTTTTTGGCACGGACATATTATGGCATAAACCACATTTTTCGTTCTGCAGTTGGTAAAGCCTACATGGGTCCACGTCTTGTTAGTATGTTGAAGGGTTTTACCCTCAATAGTTGTATCACAAGCAATACAGTTACCACATCTATGGTGTCCCTCAATTGGTTTGAGGTGCCATTGGGACAATAAGTCACTTTTTGGCTTGATGGTCCGGATATCAGCACGGACTAATTGCTGACCAATATTTTGATTCTTCTTCAGTGCGAATATTGGACGGGGAAATGGTATTTCAAGTTCCTCTAGCAAATGCCAGTGTTTTAACACCATTTGTTTTATTTTGTGGGTCTCTGCACAAAAAGTCGTGACGCAGACCAGGTTCTGGAGGTCCCGTTTTATTTTTGTCTCAAAGAGGCACTCTCTGGGTGTATAACGGGCTCTCTTCAAGGAATGTTTTAATAATTTTTTGGGGTAACCCCGTTGAACCAATTCATCACAAAACTTTTTTCCATGATGTTCAAACTGTCCAATCTCTGAACAGTTCCTCCGAATGCGGAGCAGCTGCCCATAAGGCAAGTTCGCCCTAAGATTTCTAGGATGCGAGCTGCCATAATGGAGAATGGTATTTTTGTCCGTTGCCTTTTTAAATAGGCACGAATTCAAGCTTCCACCTGCGTTTCTGATTTCCACATCAAGGAAAGTCATTTTTTCATTGCTCGAATCCAGTGAGAATTGTATGTCCTGGTGCCGTGTGTTAAGCCACTGGTGAAAGTTACTCAACTCGGCGTGACTCCCCTGCCACAGGAGCCACACGTCGTCGATGTAACGATACCAGTGTACTATGTGTTGTTTAAAAGGGTTGTTTTCATCAACAAATTTTTTCTCATATTCGGCCATAAAAAGCACGGCCATCTCAGGAGCATAAAAGGAAGTCTGTGGTGTCGCTTAGGTAAGCTGGTACTTTTGATACAAAGGGTTTTAGGAAGAAATCCACATATTTGGACAGGGGCTCGAGGCACGATTCACAGCCCGAGACAATTGGTCGCCCCGGGGGTTCACACAAGAACTTGTGTGAACCCCCGGGGCTTACCTAAGAGACACCACAGACTTCCTTTTGAAAGTCGAGGGGGTCTCTTTTGACGAAACATCACAATTAATGGTGACTTTAGATGTGACGTCACTTTATACGCAAATTCCACAGGACGAGGCGTTAGAAGTTATTGAACTCTACCTTGATTTGAGAGAAAGACCTCATAGAGTGCCCACATCATTTATACTGAGATTGGCAGAAATAACGCTCAAAAAGAACTATTTCCGATTTAATGATGACTACTTTATGCAAATAAAGGGCACCGCGATGGGATGCCCTTATGCTCCTGAGATGGCCGTGCTTTTTATGGCCGAATATGAGAAAAAATTTGTTGATGAAAACAACCCTTTTAAACAACACATAGTACACTGGTATTGTTACATCGACGACGTGTGGCTCCTGTGGCAGGGGAGTCACGCCGAGTTGAGTAACTTTCACCAGTGGCTTAACACACGGCACCAGGACATACAATTCTCACTGGATTCGAGCAATGAAAAAATGACTTTCCTTGATGTGGAAATCAGAAACGCAGGTGGAAGCTTGAATTCGTGCCTATTTAAAAAGGCAACAGACAAAAATACCATTCTCCATTATGGCAGCTCGCATCCTAGAAATCTTAGGGCGAACTTGCCTTATGGGCAGCTGCTCCGCATTCGGAGGAACTGTTCAGAGATTGGACAGTTTGAACATCATGGAAAAAAGTTTTGTGATGAATTGGTTCAACGGGGTTACCCCAAAAAATTATTAAAACATTCCTTGAAGAGAGCCCGTTATACACCCAGAGAGTGCCTCTTTGAGACAAAAATAAAACGGGACCTCCAGAACCTGGTCTGCGTCACGACTTTTTGTGCAGATACCCACAAAATAAAACAAATGGTGTTAAAACACTGGCATTTGCTAAAGGAACTTGAAATACCATTTCCCCGTCCAATATTCGCACTGAAGAAGAATCAAAATATTGGTCAGCAATTAGTCCGTGCTGATATCCGGACCATCAAGCCAAAAAGTAACTTATTGTCCCAATGGCACCTCAAACCAATTGAGGGACACCATAGATGTGGTAACTGTATTGCTTGCGATACAACTATTGAGGGTAAAACCCTTCAACATACTAACAAGACGTGGACCCATGTAGGCTTTACCAACTGCAGAACGAAAAATGTGGTTTATGCCATAATATGTCCGTGCCAAAAAATCTATATAGGTAAGACGACCCAGCAAGTGAACACACGCATGACGCAACACAGGTCACGCATCAAAAATAAAGTCCACACTGCCCCCCTGGTGCAACATTTCATTGATAATAAACATGGTGAGAACGAGTTCCAATGGACTGTCTTGTTTAATATTAATCAACCAAAAGCCGGGGCAAATACTGAACAAATACTACTCAGAAAAGAGGCCTACTTGATACTGAAATTCAACAGTACCCAAACCGGGTTGAACTCTTTGTCCGAGATTTCTCGCCTTTAAAATCTTAAAGCGTCGATGAATCAACTACAAGTACCACAATGCCGAGCGGTGGGTTCACTGTGAAGTAGGAGCACACATGACAGCCTCCCAACCAATGAGTTTGCATTTCCTGAATTGGCTACCTGAGAGTGAGGTGAGTGCCACACAGATCCTGGCCCTTGCCAAATACATTGCAGTGTACATTGCTTTAAATTTAATAATCCCCGACATTCTACCCTTTCGTTTTCAGCGCGACTAAGCACGCACCTCTTCACGCTGCTGAGAAGTCGGTAACGTGTATCCCGCTTTCATTGAAATACACGGCGGGAGTCGGAGTAATGAAAATGTGACCGGCAAACATAACTCCGCTTCTAAACCCCACAGGTATGCCAGAACCCGAATGTCAAAAATAAACGCACCGTCTGCATTTAACGGCAGGATCAGTAAGCACAATTCTCATTTGTGCTCCACAGATTCCAGCGGCAGTGCTCCGCGATTAGAATTATTTCAAGTTGTAAACATCAGCAGCCACACTACGCTAACGTGCAAAGGTAGGAAACATGTGCCTTAGTCTCCTAGAGATAACCCAACTGTCCTGCAATGGATGGTCTTGTAAATACTACGTATTTTTTCTAAACACAGATTTCTCAACTAAACTTCATAAGCCCAAGGCCCCCGTCCTTACCTGAAATTAACGAACGGCGGTGTCGCGCCACACACGAGTGAAGGTAACTCAAATCAGCTAGCTTCAGTAGTACATAGGGGATTGTATATTCTTATATTTTAGTTATTAAAACGAACTTCCTTTACCCTTTTAGATAACTACAATGACAGAGCCCTGAGGAGAATCTGTGAATTGTCTCCAGATTCGAAACGCGTCGGCAGACGGCAAATAGGCAGCATAATTTATTAGTGGCTTGAATTGATTTTTCATTTCTTTCAACTACTTTGAAAGTGTTTAAATTGAATTGCTTGTTGCCTTGCTTGTTTATTTCTACCTTGTTGGGCACTACAATGGTGTCATTTTTCACAAAAAATAACTATTTGTGGAATTGTTATTTCTATTGTTTTCACTGAAAAGGAAGGTTGTATATAAATGTGAATTTATTTGTATATATGTCAGTTGTGTGATAGTTGTAAATATTGTAAATGTTTTTGTGTAAAGTGTTTTTCTCGTTCATGAAAAATTTATAAAAATGATCTAAAAAGACTTGAATGGGTTGAAATAAAAGAACCCCTAACAAACTGAAGATTTTTTCTTTGTTTGCATTCTCACAAATTAGAGAGATAAATTATTTTAAGGGTCAGCATTTTTGTTGTTTATCCGAAGCTACAAGGATAACACGACACAGATTGTTGTGAGAACTGATCTCCGCACCTTCAGAGACATAACATAAGTGCAGTTCCTGCCAAATTCTGGCTTTAGGCGCGTTTTATATTGCTTTGCTTAGAGCACACACACACACTTGATGCGGTTCGCATGCAGAGAGCTGGTGGAAGCAGATGTTATCTCTTCATACTAGGATCTTGAGGTATGGGCCCACCCTGCTAAAACCCAAAGAGACCTTCTTATATATTAATATAATATACTAGTTAGGGAGGCTGAGAATTAGGTGTGGTTAGCACTTATTCATTTAAGCATAATAGCATGCTGTCACCGTTTGCTTTCTATGGACTAGTAACTATGCTGATAACTTTGCTTCTGATAATATGTTTCCTTGTATTATCTAAGATACTGCGTTTGAGAAAACGGCATTAGTAAATAAATATTTCAAATGTGCACGTGTCCTCATTTACTCCACGTTCTGGTTTGAAATGATTGTATAACGAAAGAGTGCTCATGTGTTCCACGTAACCTGAGGTATTGTAAGTTCATGTTCTGGTTTGTCTAAACATTGGGAGTGTTGTTATGACCAATGAGACACTGCAGCTAGCTTGGTAAGGGGATTTCGGGTACTGAGGTGAGTTTTGGGTCACCCTAATTCGCCGAGGTTCCAAATCTCTGTGCACAGTTCTGTGGGAGAACGGAAACCCTGCTACACCAGGAAGTGTTGGCAGCCACCTTGTGCCAAGAAAAGAGAAAAACAAAGGCGCAACACAAGAAAAGGGGGCAGGATAGAAACACCCTGACCCCCTAGGCCTGCTCAGGGGGTCCTACAAGGACCCCCAAGGCAAAAATAAGCATTTTTTTTGTTAAAAATCGGCTGATTTTGCGCTGGGAGCGTGAATCCAGCCGCGAAAATAAACAAAACAAAGTGCGGCCTCCCGCGCTTCGTTTAATCGAAGCCCCCGGTGGGCCAGGTCTTGAGGGCAGTAAAAAAACATGTGTGGGAGGGCCCCAATTCCCCCACACTGCCCCAGGGACCGTTAACCCGCAGGGCTTTGCATAAAAATTTGCGGGGACACACAGCACCCCGCAGCCCCGGGGACCTCCACCCCCAGGGCTTCTTTTTTTTAAAATAAAGGACCTGTGTGGGGACCGCCACCTCCCCGGGGCACTAATATGTAAATTAGGGGGTCCATTAGGGACCTCCGAGCCCCGAGGACTACCACCTCCCCGGGGCTATGTACAGATTGGAAGGGGGCCGCGTGGCCCCCCTCCTGGAGCCAGTGATGGCTCTGGTGACTGCCAACCCCCCCCCCCCCCCCATGGGCCGGCTCCTGCAGTGTCCCAGGGTGCCCACCCCCGGGACACTGCAGTTTGCTATGGCAGGGCGGAACTCCCGCCCTGCCATGGCAAACTCTGCTTTGGTTTTTGGAAGAGAGAGCAGGAACCTGCTTTCTCTTCCAAAAACCAAGGCCGATTGTTTTTCCACACAGGGAGCTGCAACTTAGCAGTACTTTGAAAGTACTAGAATAGTTTGTGAATGCCCTTTCAAGTTCTATGGTGTTTCAGCAAATTTGATCCTAATTTTTTTTAATTCTCTTGGGAGAAGCCCACTCTCTCCGAAACCACCTACAAGTAGTCTCTTTACTCATTTTGCTTGCTGTAATTCAAGGGAAGTATCACCCGCCACCACTTACAAAGATCTTAGCTAACACTAGTGAGCAGAATTGGCAGGGTGCATAGGGGTCAGTTTAAGAATAGAGTGTGCACCGTGTCTGCCCAAAGGTCAGCAGCCGAGATATGGCAATGAAATAACAGCACTGTATAATTGTAAAATAGATATATTTATTTAAATCTCAAAAGTGGCTACACTTGTCGCTCTTTTCCACTACCCGTATTTCTTCCTGATTCATAGTTAAAATTGGGCCCAGTGGTCCAGGCTGTCCCAAGAACTTGGAAAATCTGGAGCCCATGGCTAAGGGAGCTGGCCATGTGTGGTCTGCTTTAGTTGAGGAGAGCGAACTGAGACAGTGGGTTGGTGCGGGAGGAAGGATCGACCTGAGACAGTTGAGGCTGCAGCGACTGTCATATCTATCGGAGTGCTGGGATGGGAGGGCAGACAAAACTGCCTATTCTGCACAACACAAACGTAAACGTGAGAGAAAAATAAAATGCACAGCTGCTTTTGCATCAGTACGGTTGTTACCACACCCACTTTGAAAGAGGGAACATCCTTAATAAGAAGTTACCCATCACATGAAGCCTTATTGATTTCAATACAGACGCCCTGGACTGGCTTCCCCTTTAAGGCCTTGCCGGGGCGTCCCGTGAAGAAGAGAACAACCTGGGTCCCTCCAACCAATCCCCTTTGCTCGCAACTGTTAAGAGCCCGGAAGAAGTCTTGGAAGGCGGGTCTCGTGAAGAAGCGCCAAAACCAAAGGAGCTGCTGCAGGAGCAAAGACCGCAGTCCGAGCTGAGCAGAGTGGTCAGCAGGGAGGAAGACAGCCTGTTCGCGACGTCGGTAAAACGCCAGGAGGCCAACGGTCCCAGGAATTGCCCTGCCATGTTCCTGGAGGAGCGTGGCTGACCAAGTTACGTGCACGGGTTCAGGACCTGAGAGGGATGTGGGGAGAGAGGCGGAAAGAGGATGGGGAAGAGTAGTATGCCTGCTTATCGGAGAGAGGCGAGTCAGTGGACGCTCTCTCGCCTAGTATTTTTGTTTTTGTGTGTGTTCTGTACTACCTTAAGCCTATCACCATACAAAGAGCCCAGTGAGGCAACCGGACAGAGGCAGCTGCTACAGCCATTTTAGTTTACTTGTGCACATTTGGTGATGGGATAAGGAGATACGTTTTTCATGGGGGTGAACTCCCCTTCTTCACTTTGTCCTCTTCCCCCTTAGTCCAGTATAATATTCCTAGGCACTTACCATTGTTTTTTTCTCTTCTCCGAGGGGCACATACGTTTGACTGATGTAGCGTGGCTGACAAATGAAGCAAGAAGAGGATTGACTATAAGACTCTACTGTGTGTTAAAACTTGAGACAATAAAAGGATTATCTTAATAATCAGAAGGTCTAGTTGCTAATAAGATTAGCCTATTAATAAAAACGTGGTCCATGCTGTAGTTAATGCACACAGTGAGCATGTCATGACGCTTTAGCAGTATTAATAGCCAATGCTACAGCGTGGTAGAAGAGCTTTCACATTGTCAACTGCCACATCATTATGTTATTCTAGGTGACCAAACTCCCTTCAGGAGCCAAGAGGAGTACCATAACCACTCTTTCTCAATGGCAGCACACACCTTCTGCCCAATCAAATACTATACTCAAGATGACCAATATGTGGGCAGAGACAAAGCCCCTCTCTCAGGTGTGCTTCTTAAAGCCCTATTTAGTTTCATCACATAAGGTCAGGTGACTGTTGCAATGTGAATAGCAAGAACAAAGTATGTCGGTCCTAATGGTGGTAGGCTGTTGGGATGTGGTGGGGGGAAGGGTGATATTCCAGGTGTCAAAAGAAGAAGGGTAGATGGGGAGTAGCTCCTTTAGGAGCAGGGGCCCTCACACAACCCAAGAGGTGTCATGCTTCATCATTGGGCAGCTCCTCGTTGGGCCGGCGCTGCTTTTGTCCAATGGGCCCTGCAAGGGGGCTCCTTGCCGGAGGTCTTTTCTTTTTGCTGATGTGAGATGGAAGGGGTGGAGGGGCATATGTGTTGGAAGTAGTATGAGTAGAGGTAGAAAAGAGTGTTGTGAAAAAATAAAAATAGCTACAGGAATCCCACAGGGTACTTTTATTTGGCTGGACCCTTATGCTCTAGTAAAAACAAGAGACTGTAAAGTCTTAGCTGGAGAAGGAAATTGTTAGCCTCTCGAGCTTAGGTACATGTATGTGGGGTGAACGGGGTCAACATGTTTCATGCCTTTTGTTGTCCAATGGATCTCAGCATTTTGTCAGGACCAGGGGATCCTTGTCTACTCAAGTAGGGATGGTGTAGGTGTGTCTGTGAAGTACCATACCCTATAATTTAGATCTGTGGTGTTGTATAATATATACAACTATTCAATGTGCCTTCTGGATCACCTGGAGGGGGGACAAACATCGACATGGTTAAGTAACCAAGGCCTCAGGGATCGCATGGCCGAGGTATACGATATTTGAGCATTCTAAAAACAGTAATTAATCAACTGAGTAGTTAAACAAGTGCTGATGGTTATAAAATCAAGATCATTACAACAAGTATAGCTATATAAAGTATGAAAAAGTACATTTGTTAGTTCTTCATTCAATTGAGCTCGTCAGTATTAATAAGGGAATGGTGGTACCAGTATATTAGAGTGATACGAGGCTCCACCACGAGGGCAGAGGTGGTGTGGTGTGGTGTGGCAGTGGTGGTGTGCCATTGTGGGTGAGCCACAGGGGTTGCCAGGCAAAGGTATGTAGGCTACATTGTGACTTACCTAATAAGGGGGGCTACTTGCCCCTGTCATAACAGCTAGAGCGCTCGCACATTGGTGAAGTCTGAGAACCTAAAAGGAAAGATACAGTTCGGAGCCAGAAAGTAAAAGACCCAAATTAGCGGTGCTGGGGTTCGGTGGAATAAGGAGGTGCCATTGATTACTTTTTGCTCTATTATTTAGTGGGCAGTGGGATAGCGGTTAACAAGAATTGCCAGGTCCAGTTCCCATGTAGCGGTGATTAAGCGGGCAGGGGACGACTGGTGAGGGCTATGACTGAGACAAGCCCTGTGGAAGCAGCCCACGGGAGCTTGTACAACGATGACAATGCCAGGTCTTAAGAAATACCTTAGAGACGCACACTCAGCCGAGGAGGATTACAAGCCGTGGGACGCAGAAAGGTACTCAAAACTGAGAGGGTGAGGGGTAGCCCAAACTCTGTCACACTACATGCTCACGCATCAGCATTGTGGCAAACTATTGCAGACCCTCGAGGTGCCTACAGGGAAATACATGAAAATACTCAAATCAATTGGTGCTCCCGAAGTTAGTAGACCTACCCTGCGTCCAGCTGTCACAGAATGTGTTGGAATCCCAAGTGAATGGAATAGTTAACTACGGTGACAAGGGCGCATTAGTGACAACTAGAGTGTGGAGGTGGTGAGGGAAAGGCCAACACATGGGCGCCATATTGTAATCCTTGACACGAAAGCCATCTTGGAGTGGTGTCAAACGGGGTCCGCTGAAACCAAGCAAATTCATAATACAAGAGTCAGACTGTAGCTGTAAATCGAATAGGAAATATGTTAAACAAAACATGTTTTGGTCACACAGGAGCCAGATAGGGGCTAATAGTTTCTCAATCGGGCCAATTTGCATGCTTCACCTTCCTGGATGGTCTGGTTGAGTGTGGGCCCTAAGGGGATGTCAGCCTACCCTTCTTCTTATGGCACCTGAAATATCTCCCTTCCCCGCACACCACATCCCACCATCATGCCACCATTAAGAACGGCATGCCCATGTTCTTGCTATTGACACTTAGGGGCACGTATGCTGGACCTGTTGAGCCCCAGTCCTTGTGATTCATGTTGCAATGTGAAGCCAGACCCAAAAAGTAAATCTCTGAATCCCAGAAATTCTGAAACACATCCATTAACTAAGGTGCTTTCAATAAAGCGCATCACAGTGCTATAGAAGTATTTTAACTTTTTGAGACTACCTCATGGATTTACGACATGGGTCGCCATGAAATAACTCATTAGCAGAAGCAGTGCAGTGGTTTCATAACACTCTCCGTGGCATATTCTCAAGGAGCTATCGCCTAGTTAACGGCACTTTATCATAGCCAAAGTCACGATAAATTTATCGCGCCATTCACAGGCTGGTGCTAATAGCCCATAGCACCAGTTTACCTGCAATAGCAGCCGCAAAAAAAGTCGCCACAGAGGACCCCAGCAACTATCGCTAATGAGATGCAGAGTAGGTGTTCCCGTGCAAAAAGCTGCAACAGCACCACTCCGCAACATTCACAACCACCAGCCAGATCGACGATAAGATCACAAAACATGTGATATGGCGCGTTAGCAGCAGGAAATGAACACCTGCTCTGACCTGGTGCAAAGCCAGACGGCAGCCAGCACCACAAAAGGGAGCCCAGCCCAGAGCCACACCTGAAGGGCAACAGATGCCATGGAGCTACTGATCATGCAGTTGGGAGCTCCAACAGGGCCACAACACCCACCGCCACCACCTCCCACTCCCCCCGCACCCACCCTCCGGACCACCACAGAGGCAGCACAGAGACAGACCGCGGACCTTCAGAAAACGCACCAGCCTCACAGACATGACACCAGAGTATGTCATTGCCCACTAGAGGCTCAAAAGGACAACTATCCTCCGTGTCCTGAACATCATTGCCCACAGGCTGACTGTACCAACACAACGGACAACCAACATCCCTCCGCAGATAAAGCTGCTGGCCGTGCTGCATCTGTTGGGCTCTGGTTCCTTCCAACCAACAACCTCCAGAGTCAGAGGAGTCTCACAACCAGCCCTATCAAAGTTCCTCCAACCTGTCCTGGATGCCATCATCAGCTTGGTACCCCTGTACCTATACATCCCTCACAATGTGCAGGATCAGCTGGAGACCGAGCAAGGCTTCTAGGCCCTAGCTGGTTTCCTACATGTTTTAGGGGCAATAGACTGCAAACATGTCCTACTTGTGCCCCCTGCCGACACTGCACACAATTACTACAACTGAAAGCACACGCTTTCCATCAAAGTGCAGGCAATAGTGGACCACCGGGGACTCTTCACCAATGTTGCCGCCAACTACCCAGGCAGTGTGCATGATTCCTACATCTTCCGACAGTCCATCATCAACCAGCGCTTCCAGGATGGCACATACGACAATGCCTTGCTCGTTGGTAAGCACCAAATGAACACATCACACACCTCAACTCTACAATCATGCAGCTCACATCTCTGGGAATGTGCATGTTACAAACTCACATACAACATGCCCACCCACCAGACACGACAGCACAACTCACTGTGGGAACCTGGGTCATCCATGCACAGAAGCCATCAACGGCATGGCACCTTAGCCACACGATAGTGGATTTTGGGAAGAGGTGGGAAGCAGGCATGTGCAAGGGGGCAAGTGACCCATGAATAAGCATGTACCCAATGCCAAATGTGGCGTGGATGTAAGGGCCAGACTGCAGTATGCAGAACACACATATCCATGTCGACATACACCGCTGGTGTATGGAGTGTACTGGACAGTGAACGCAACCATATCACCAGAGCCAGTGGGGAAAATGGCGGAAATGTAGGTTATTACGTCCCCCCCTGTAAGGGTGTGAGAAGTGGGCTGGCCCAGCGTACGCCAGGCCAGCATAAGGATGTGAGTAAAAAGCATGTAGCTCTGGGTGTGGTTCTCTTCCGGAATGCCCAACGTCCCTGCCAGGCCGGCGCCCCTCACCCCGCTACAAGGCCGATGCCGTCACCGTGAGCGGTGTTGCCTGCGATCCTGTGTGCCTGCTGCACCCTGGGACGCTGGTCTCCAAACCAGTCCTGCCCGCCCCTGTGCACCCAGGCCTCACTGCTCACCTGCCCACACCGGCGTGTGTCAAAGAGGGCCCACCACGTGCCGGTGCAAGCTCCAAGCCCGATCCCCGTGACCCTGGCATCCTGTTCCGACCATCACAGCCTCCACCACACAGGCCGCAGAACTCCATTCTCGTTGACGTACTCCACCGGCATACACAGCGGACAAGTAGGAAACACAATTGGAACTGAGTCTTGATTACACCATGGCAGGGAACATCATTAAGGCTGAGGTTAAGTCACTATACTCCCTTCGATGTGGTGCCACCAAGGCTGTGCATGGTACTCGCACCAAACATGTCTGTGGGCACTTGTTGACTGTGGCCTGTGGCCCACATTGCGTTCCTGCAGGCCTCACACCAATCCAATGCAGTCCGTCACCGGCAGGTCACGTCATCGTCACTGGCTAAATACATGCTCAGCTCTGGTGCCACTACCTATGTCACCCACAAATTTGATACATATGCCATTCCAACGTCATGTGTTATAGATCCAGGAGGAGATGGCTGGACAGCGGTGAACCTGCGCTGAACGCAGCCTCCGTCCGACACTGTGGCCAACTAGGTCGCATTTTTGGAATTGAGGCTTGATATCATGGCAGTGTTCATGTCACAGTATGCAAGGAGATGAGTAAGGGGAAGACGCGCTTCAGTCCAGAGGAGAAAAGGCTCACCTTTACGGAGATGATGGGACACTACCAACAACAACTGCACTTGTGCTACTGCCTCTGTGCATAGCATGCTACCAAACATGGCTGTGGGCCCCTGATGACCGCTGGCTTCGGCACACACTGTGGTGGAGTAGGTTACACATTTTGAACTGAGTCTTGCTCTCTACATGGCAGAGTCCATGTAATTGTACAGGCCTCATCGCAGACTGCATCCCCTTCCAGCTCTGGTGCCCCTGAGTGTGTGCCCTGAAATTCATGGTCGATCTCTGTTTGTATGTCGGTGGCATCTGGGCCCATGGGCTGGAGGTTGTCGTCCTCTACATGTAGATGATACTGACATGGTGTAAAAATGGAGTCTGTAGCATTGAACTCCGCCATTTGCCTGTTTCTGCTTGTTTCTGCCCACTGCATCATGCCCTGGAGGGACACCTTCCACTGTCCTCCGCAACCCTCCACGACATTCCCCTTGGACATTGACGAGTACACGCTCAGCTCGCATTGCTCTATCTCAGTGCACCGCAAGTACTGCTGATTGTCTGCTCACTGTTGTGATTGTTGCCAGCACCACCCAACCCCTGAGTGGTGGCTTACACTACCCAACACCCATACAGCACAGGCGCCACTGGGGATGAGAATCTGGCAATAAAAGGGGCCGGGCGCATGTGCCCGTAGCCAGTCCGACAAAGAGCACTCAGTGTGTCCGTTTGGTCAATATGCATGCATGGGGGCCCAGGGCCATTCCACATTACAATGTGCTGTGTACAGTGTGAGCAACCATGTCACCGCAGGCAGTCGTGTAGACCTGGGACACGTAACTGTGTTGTATCTTTATGTGTGCGTAAGCGGAGTGGACAGTAGTGCATAGGGGTGTGGCCCCTGCACACGTGGATCTGGCTGTTGTTCAGCGTGGGCCTTGACAAGGATGTGGCTGATGCGTGTGTCTCTGTTGTAGTGTCTTCGCCACCCGTCCCGCAATGGATGATGTCGCTATGTGGCATGCCCCCGGTGTGTGTGGTCTGATGAAGGGGTACATGGGGGAGGGCATGCCCGCTCTGGGTCAGGGATCACACATGTCGACTGTTGTGTGTGTCGCTATTAGCGCAGCATGAGCCAAAGATGTACTCTCAACTGCATGTTGAGTGCAGCCAGGCATGTGCTCTACATCTGTGTCAGCCCTGTCCTTGCAATGGGCCTATGCACACGTGGCTGGCCACATTCTGCGCTGCATTCTCACTGTGTCATAATCAGGCTTGTAGACAAGCGCAGACAGGCATGTCAATCTTGTGCCGTAGGGGTGCATGTGATGTAATTGCGCTACGCACACTTGTGAATGTGCTCGGGTGGAGGTGCAGCAGTGCGGTTATGTAGTACACAGGGATGCCGCTCATGTGCAACATGCAGTACATGTCATACAGGAATCAGTAGGTCACACATTACACACACCAATGAAGCAGTGAGCCTGCCAACTCCTCATGCAGTACGTAGTCTTGACTCATGTCTCTCTGCACTGTCACAGGTGACCAAGGATACGCACTCTGCACTTGAATGATGACACCCCTCCGAGCCCGGAACGCACAGGGCCAGAGGCAGTGCAATTTGGCCCACAAATGCACCAGGGGCATCGTGGAGCACACATTTGGCGTGTTGAAGTCACCTTTCAGGTGCCTGGATGTCACAGGTGGTACGCTCCTGTACAGCCCAGACCTTGTGTGCAAGATGATCGTTGCATGTTGTGTGTTGCACAACATATGTGTATGCAGCAAAGCCCCATGGATACGAGTGCCAGATGCACCGGACGATGATGAAAATGAGGCAGGTGGCCCACAACCCACTGCAGCCGCAGCAGGAATACCCCGTAGAGACTACATCGTCGACAATTTCTTCTCTGGTTGATGTCACATTGTGTGGGTCCTTAGCAGTCATGGCACAGTGCACTGGCTGACCATAAGCACTGCACGTGCTAATAAAAGCATTCCAATACACATTCCCTTCGTGCATGTCACTCATCTGTACAGGCAATTCACTCAGACAAGTCTGGGTGCAACATGTTGTGCTGTCAATTGAGGGATTTGTTAATGGATGGTGGGTGTGTCACCCCTGTGCAGTGAGGTTGTTTATGGTGTCACGTATCCGAACTGCCAGTTCTTTGTGTCACAGTGGTTAAGGTATCCCACTCTTGGGCGTTTCACATGTGTCCCAAATCATTCCATTTTGGCTGTCATAACTGGCCTACAAGTGACAACAGGGATTCTTTTGTGCTCTTATATGTGCCACTATGTTGCAGGGATGCACCCTGTGTCTCACGTCCCAAGACATGGGCAACATGTACGTAAGGGGGACTCACTGCCTGTACATTAGTCCGTGCTGTAATTCTTGTTTGATCATGGACATGGCACGTCGGTGTGCAGAGAGTGTTGTTTGTCCCTCTGCAATGTGAGGGGGAGATGCTATTTCACCCTGTGTACCATGTTTGTTTCCGCATTGGCACAGGTTACATACTGAATGCATGTCTATGTACATTTTGGCTGTTTGTTGGGAATTGCATATCTGATTTGGACAATGGACATTTGTTCTGCATCACAGCTGTGGGGTTGTGCTAGCACATTGTAATTTCAGCATTTATTTACTCTGCTTTTATGGTGCTTTTTCCCGCAAGACGCGTGGGATTTGCAGGTCTGTGGCTGGTTTTTGCTGCCTTTTGTATCGCAATTGGCCTCCTCGCAAGATGTTTTGCGTTCGCATTTCCCATTTTTGCGGTGTGGCGTTGATTTTAACGCAGACATTTGACGTGTCATCTGGAGACTATCGTATGGTACAGCCATGTTGAGAATGCTTGTTTAACAGGGCGTAATTTTCCAGCAATAGACTGCGATGTTGGAAGTTGCATTATTACTTTTTAGATGGTGATCACACGTTCTTAAGAATATGCCCCTCAGTTTTATTAAAAGTCATATTGTTTTGATTTTTTTTCTTTCATGCATTTAGTGACCATAATCTTTCACAGTGCCTATTTCAGCAAATGTGCTTTTGACACCCATTGATATCTTAAGAAGTGAATGACAGTGCCTACATGGAGCTAGGTGGTGCACAGTTGTCCTGTCAGAATATGTATCCTTTCTTGTAGATGGTGTATTCATGCAACATTATATTCTTCCTAAATTAATATGGACTTTCTTATGGTTTATTTACTCCGTACATGTTTAGTGGACTCTGTTAAATGTGTCCTTGCATGGATACTAAACTGATGTATACTTGTGTCTCAATTTAATCATTAATGTATATTCATTAAATTCCATATGTTTTTTCCAATAATTGTCAATGTCTATAAAGCGCACACCTACAGGAATGGTCAGTGCTCAAACTACATATGGTGAGCAGCATGGATGTATCATTTTCTTTTCTTCAGAAGAACAAAACAGGAGTAGGTAGCAGGGAAAGCTGGCTGGAACCAAGATACACAATGCCTGCTTTACTTAAGAGGAATCTGCCCCATGTAACGGAGAAATAACCTATAGCTGAAGAGCAGGCCATACTCAAGTGATCTGAACAGGAGATCTGCACAGGAAGAACTGACGATGGGCCTCAAGAGCACAAGAACAGACCGGCTAGATGATTTCACATGAAAAAGGGTCCTCTAACTATTGTACCTGAAGTGGCAGTACCTTAGGGAATCCTGATGCCTTGGTAGCACAGTTAAAAGCCTCAAAGGCCCTTGCCTAGCACACCTGCATTACTTCTAACCCTCCAAATGATTTGAGACCCTCTGCTTTCTCTCTATTGTTCAGTCATTGCTCAATCACAAGTGCAGCAGTTCTACGCAGTTTACTGGAAAATACATCATGAAAACAACCACGGTTACTCACATTAGCCTTGTGAAAAAACAGGACTTCAGCAAGGCTGCAAAAGTTTGTAGGGCAGCGTGATCACCGGCAGACCAATGTCCTGCTCATCTATGCAAGAATATCCTCATTAATATCCCTGCATCTAATCCAGTCAGAGTATCAACAACTCTTTGGATAAATGTGTCTTCTCAAAAGAACTCCCTAAAAAGCCAAGCATTTGCAATGCAATGGGACATTTGGGAGAGTTAGAGCTATTGGCATTGGTTTGTGGTTTGGTTTGGAGTGTAGTGGATGCATGATGTTGTGTGGAGTGGAATTATGTGGGTTGTATTGGAATTTTTAGGTGTGGAATTGTGTGGTGTGGAGTATATTTGTGTAATGGAATTATGTGGCACAGTAAATAGATGGGGTGAGAGCTGCACGGAATAGTTAGGAGAGGCTGAGGGTGCTGTGGTAAGAGTACCAGAGGGCGTTATGTCACCTAGAAACAGCGCTCCAGCTTTGGGTGGCCCTTTCTTTTACAATTCATCATTTTTGGAATAGAGCAACTGAAGTGAACTAGGACTACACCTCTCAGAATGCTCTAGGTTGCTAATGAAACTACAGCATTGAGGAGTGAAAAAGTATTTGGTGACCTGAAGTCTTGTGCTGAAATTATGTTGAAACGAAGAGAAGGAGACTGTAAGAGGCAGGGTTAGAAGGACACAGGTTAAAGAGGGTTGTTACCCTAGAGGGTAAGGTTGAGTGAAAATGCAGCAAATGAGGGCAGGGACAGAAGAAGACAGCTGGGTGTAAAGTGAGGAGGTGAGGGTCCACAGAAGGAATGCACTGAATAGTTTACAAACATCAGAGGGTAGAGTGTTTTAAACTGGACTGAGAACAGAGTATCTGAGGGTGCCGAGCGGAAGGAGGGGGCTGGAGGTGAAGTGAAGAAGAAGAAGGCTGAGAGGACTCCCTCACCTCACTGGTGAAGTAAGTACTGTGACATGTGAGGGAAAAAAGGAAAAAATGCTACTTCAAGATAAGCCAACTTGTTATGGAGAAAACTATGGGGTCGATTCCGATCCGTTAAAAATCACCGTCCGTACGACTCGCATCCGGAGCCGTTTCCGTATGACTCGTACGGATGCGTACGACCCGACGATTACGATCCCGACCAGACTACCCGGACGCGAGTCGTACGGTCCACGTCAGGTAAGAGCAATTCGTACGGAAAAGCGCACAATCACATACACACCGTACGGCGTGTACACCCCATGCTCGCAGGGGTACGCGCCGTACCCCTACGATCATGCGGTGTACGCGCCGTAGCCCTGCGATCATGGGGGGTACATGCCGTACCCCCAGCGTACATGGGGTACGACACATACCCCATGTACGCTGGGTGTACGGCACGTACCCCCCATGATCGCAGGGGTACGGCGCGTACCCCTGCGATCATGGGGTGTACGCGCCGTACCCGGGGGGCCGTTCCGTACCTGTTTCGGGGCGAACTCTGATTTTATGGCAGTTTCCAGCTCCCGTAGAAAAAGGGTCGTACGGAGCGTACCCAACACGGATCGTACTTGCCGGGTCGTAAAAAGCAGCCGCGAACCGTATAAACGTCGTGTACAGCGGGTTCCGAAGGCGATTCGTACGGGAATTCTATTCGTACGGTCCCTGGTACGATTCGTACGGATAGCTGCATCGGGTGAGGATCGTACTACGTCGTTCGTACGGGGACGGTTACGGGTACGATTCGTACGGAAAAAAATGCTCCGTACGACGATTCGGAGCGCTTTTTACGGGATCGGAATCGACCCCAATGTGTGACTGGGTAGTGTTACATATCAATTACACTCCAAGAACCGAAATGTAATATAAATAATACATCCTCACATGTGCCTCCAAGCGTGAGGGAATGAAAATGAACCATGGTGCCAGAGTATAAATGCACACAAAATAAAGTCCTGGTCATTGCTTGTACATATTTAGATGCCAAATGTGCTAGAAATGACAGATCTCACCTCTGGAAATATTATTCAAAAAGTAAAAGCGTAAACACAGGAATAAGTAGAACAGCAAGAATTAGGAGACCTGGTAATCTGATTTGGAGAAAGGAGACTGGTGCACTCTGTAAAATGGAAACTACGTATTTAGCGAAAAGTCATCGTATCACTTGTGCAGAGAAGATTATCAAGATGGATAAGTAATACAAGGAGTGGAAATGTTAGAAAAGTTGGAGATGTAATTTAGCGAATAATGAAGTACATTTCAATTTTTTTTTAAGTTTGAGTTTATTTGGAAAGCAAGAGAAAAAGAACAGCATATACAAAGTAAATTTAGAGAAATACAATTAATATAAGAAATGATAAGTAATAAGAAAAAGTCATCACATATACCAATCGTGCTGTATAAAAAATAAGGAGGGAAAAGAAAGAAAAGGGGGGGATAAAACATAATGTAACTCTATAAAAAAATTTAGAGAAAGAAACAACAAGGTAACAAGTTAAAACACTGTAAGCATAAAAGGAAAATACCTCGGAATAAGGAAAAATACAATATAAACTAATTTTAGTATAAAATATAATTAACAATATCCTTAAAGACAACAAGGTGAGGTTAAGGCGGTTTTTGTACATCATCAGTAACAGCATTAGAGGCGGACCAGGATAAGTATGTAGTGAGGGGAAGCCTTAAAAGGTCTCTTTTAATAGCTAAAGAAATAGGGTTAACAAAATTAGTATGAAGCCTGTGCTGAAAGCACACGACATTCCACTAAGATCTGAAAGTAACTTTGTCAGAGTGTTTCCAATTTGAAGTTGTTAGATGTAAAGGAACAGCCAATAATAAATCTAGCAACTTAGAATTAGTTGGTATTTGAGGCCATTGGGGGGATAGGGAACCTAAAAAGACATGGATATGGAAAAAAAATGTTAACTTTATAGAGCTTTTTAATCTGAGACCAAACTAGTTGCCAGAAATGAGCAATATTGGGGCATTCAAATAACATATGTTTTAAATCCACATTAGAGTTAGAACATGACCAACAGGTAGATGGAGTAGTGTGAGAAAATGAAGATAATTTTGCAGGGGAAAATAATAACCGTTGCTAAACAAAATAAAGGGTTCGGGAGGTGTTGGCTGCTCTTGAGGTTTTGTGGATTTTGAGCCATAATTTATCCCATAAGGAGGATGGCCAGCATTGTTGCAAATCCCTTTCCCATGCCAATTCAGTTTTTGATTTAAACCTCTCCAAGGGCAAGAGTTGGCACTTATAATTGGAAGAAGCCAAAGGGTATGAGTCTAGAATGGGAAATAAAGAGGAGCATTTGATAGGAAGAGTGGGATTAGTTGGTAGTGTAAGGAGATACTGGTTTAACGAAGGGAGTAGAGAGTTATATTGTTTACAAAAGGAATTAGGTAAGGAGAATTTCGCTTGTAAATCAGAGAATGATAGAGGAAGATTATTATGCAAAAGTTGGGAAATCCGGAGTAAGCCTTTAGATCTCCAGGATTTCCAATAAATAGAACGTTTTTTGATGCATAGTGATGTATTGTGCCAAATAGGTTGTTGGGACAGAGAGGCAGTAGAAGGGTGAGAAAACAGTAGAAAAGGGGTTAGAAGCTTACGAGAGTGAGAAATAATAGGCGAACGTACAGAAGAAATATTGTTGGTAAAAGCAAGAAACTCCTGTAATTCAAAAGGAGAAATTATAGATTTCTCTAGGGAGAGCCACACAAGGGGATGAGTGGGAAATGCTTAAGAAAGCCAAAGGGAAGACTGTTTTAAAGAAAAGGCAGAGTGATAGGTTTTGAAATCAGGAAAGCAAATGCCCCAATTGAATTTATCTTTTTTTAAAGAAGATAAGGCTATTCGAGGAGATTTGTTTTTCCATAGAAATTTAGTTAGAAGTCGATCCATTTTTTTTAAATAGTGACCGGGAATATGTACAGGTATCATGGAAAGAGTATATAAAATCAGTGGGGTGAGCATCATTTTAATGGAATCTAAACGGCCCCACCAGGATAGAAAAAGGGGATGCCAGCGAGAAATATTATCATTTAGTGATTTTATAATATGGTCAAAATTTAGTTTTAAAGTGTCAGGGATAAAAGAAGAAAATCATAGACCTACATATTTGATTTTAGAGTGAAATAATGTTTAAGGCATAAAACATTAAGTGGTAAAACTTCACATTTATCCAAATTAAGATGGTATCCTGATAATTGAGAAAAAGTGCTAACCTGATGAAAGAACAATATAAAAGAATATTATCTGCATAAACAGACATTTTAACGTGATGAGAATCAAGTTGGAACCCAGAGATCTAAGCATCTTGACTAATTTTGGTTAAAAAGGGGTCTAGCGTTATTATAAATACCAACGGAGACAAAGGACAACCTTGTCTCAACCCTCAGAGAAGAGAAAAAGAATCTGAGATTCTGCCATTAACAGAAATAGAAGCACTGGGATCGGAATAAAGTAAAGAAATTAAGGAAATTATTTTAGGATGAAAACCTATCCATTTTAAAGCATGAAACATGAAATCCCAACCAATCCTGTCAAACGCTTTTTCAGCATCTAGAGCTATGGCAGCAATGGGGTAATCTAGGGAAGAAGCCTTACTGAGGACATTAAAGAAGACTCTAGAAATATTGGAGGATAAGCAACCTTTTACTAAGCCGGATTGTTCGGGTCCAATAAGTTCAGGTAAGATAGGATCAATGTGTAAAGCTAACATTTTTGCAAACATCTTATAATCAGTATTGACTCAAGAGATGGGGCGATAGTTTTTACATAGGGATGGGTCTTTGTTATCCTTTGGGATTAGGCATATCATGGCTTCTTGAAAGGTGCCATGAGATGAACCATTAGCAATAAAGAAATTAAATAAAAGTAAAAGATTTGGAAGAAGGATTTTAGCAAAGTGTTCGTAGAACTCGATAGTAAATTCATCCGGACCTGGGGCCTTCCCGCGCCGCTACACTGAAATAGCATGAGTAATTTCAGTTAAAGTAATATCAAGTTCCAAAGAATCAAAATCAATAGAGTCAGAGGGAGGAGGATGAATAGATTAAAAATAAGAGGGTAAATCTGGTTGAGTTGGTGAGTCTCTGGAGTATATAAGTTTTTATAGCAGGAGACAAATTCATTTAAAATATCTTCATCTTTAAATAGAAGAGACCCATTAGTACTTTGTAGAGAATCTATTTTAGTACTTTCTTTCCTTTTTTTCAAGTAGTTGGCTAGCAGTTTCCCCATTTTCTTTTGGGCATCATAGTAGCGAGCACTACTCTTTAAAAGATAGGAAGAAGCAGCTTCTGTCTATGGTCTGTTAAAACTAAGTTTGGCGTCAATAGGACTTTTTAGTGAAGATTCAGAGTTGGAGTGGTAATAAGAATATTCCAATTGTTTAATTTGATGAAGTAATTGGGTAGATTTAATTTCAAAAGACATTTTCTTTTGTGAGATGAAATTCATTATAAAGCCTCTAGCTGCTGCCTTAAAGGAATCTGTTAAGATGACCGCCAGGTGAGGAGCTCCGGCCTCCGATTCCACGGTGGATCTTGTGCCTGCACTCTGGTGCCTTCCTTTCCCTCTGGAGTTCTCCGGCTGGCCTGTTATACTGCCTCCGCGTGTACCGAGGGAGCGCCCACAGAGCCTTTGCCATCATGACCGTTGGCTCGGCGGTGAAGCCTCACTGCTGGGGAGTTTAACCGGGCGGCTTTTACCCCTCTGATTGCCACCCTCCTTTGGGATTTGTCCTCTTGGTCCGCGCACTCTGGGTGTCATCGAGTTTGATGGGCGATGGTGAATGCAGAAATGATGATGCCAATGGATTCCCAGGTTGCGAGATCCGACGACCTGATATGGCAGAGTTGGTCGTTCTAAAAACAGAGGGTTCTAGTGGCTTGTCAGAGACCCTGATGGTTTAGCCGAGCATTGGATTTGGGTTTAACCGGGTGGCTTTTACCCCTCTGATTGCCACCCTCCTTTGGGATTTGTCCTCTTGGTCCACGCACTCTGGGTGTCATCGAGTTTGATGGGCGATGGTGAATGCAGAAATGATGATGCCAGTGGATTCCCAGGTTGCGAGATCCGACGACCTGATATGGCAGAGTTGGTCGTTCTATAAACAAAGGGTTCTAGTAGCTTGTCAGAGCCCCTGATGGTTTAGCTGAGCATTGGATTTGTGAGTTTATGGCCGGCCACACACTCAACGAGGTACTTGCATCATTTACTCATCTTTTTTGGGGCTTTTGCACTGGGTGTTTGGGGAGTGCTGCCTGATTCTAAAATGGCAGCCACTTGCATTACACGGAGCTTCTTTTACCAGCCCGCCCCTCAATGGTATGCCAGTGAAGTGGTGATCAAGCATAAAAAGTGTTGGTTGTGGGTGAGGAAGAGTGGTTTCAACGGGGTTGGCTGTGGAATCATGTCGAACTCCAACGGAGCTGTGCCTGACTCTAAAATGGCGGCCAATTTAGATGAAGCGATCGGCTTTACCTATTCGATCTGCTTTAGCGTCTTCGTAAGAGCGCGAGTATTGAGGGGAGCAATGCCTGCATTTCATGAAGTGCGATCATTGTGTACACTGCATAGCTGATTTGGCTCCCACATCGTTTTTTTGTCCTCACGCTGAGCTTATAAGGGGCCAGTTCAAGGGCCGCCTACCCCCGTCACCCCAAGACTCAACTTCTCGTTCTGCCCTCTGCGGTCCATGCCCGGGAACCCACAACGCCTTCACTTTATCCACTGCGGACCCCCTCCCCCCCGGTTCAAAGATGGCTGCCTCAGTGGTCCCTTGTACTACTACTCGGGGACTAAATCTGGACTTCGAACTGAACTCGAATCATAGCCTCCTTCTGGCTTATCCTTCTAGTCACTGAACCTGCGAGCGTCCGTGGAGACCTTACTTTTTGACCGAAGCCCGGTGGAGCTACATGATAGCTATAGAGGAGATGGGCAGCGGGCTTCCCCTCTGCCCTCACCTACCCACCCGGACTTTGGGCAGACTTTCCATTGTCTCCCCGTCGTTTTCTCCCTCTCACCCATTGACCCTACCCATCCCCCTCTACTCTCCTTTTACCATGTTTGCTTTGCTCTTTTAATTGTTTTCCCACAGGGACCTAGCGTTCTGGCCGTTGCTCGGTGGAGCTACCTTATAGCTAAAGAGGAGATGGGCTTTGGACTTCCCCTTTGCCGTCACCTACCCAGCCGGTCTTCGAGCAGATATCCCTTTGTCTCCCTGTCCTATCTTCCCCTATCCCACCTTCCCTGCCCCCTTACCCTTCTTTGCATCCATGCTCTTGAAATGTTTTTCTAGCAACTGATGTTACCCGATTCGAACGTACTGTGCTATTTTGTGGAACCTTATGTAAAGGGTTCTGATACCTTCGGGTCTAGCCAGCGCTATATAAAACTCCTTAAATAAATAAATCATAACAGGAGAAGAGTCTGGAGTTGAATTAATAGTAAAAAAACTCGGAGGCAAAAGAACTGAATTGGCTGTAGAAATTTGGGTCCGTGAATAGTGAATTATTGAAGTGCCATCTGCCGGTATGAGGGACAAAGGCTATTAGGTTGATATCAACAAAAACTGGAGCATGATCTGAAATTAAAATAGATCCTATCTCAGAGTGTAGGGCATGTTGAGCTAAAGGCTTACTAAGAAAGAGATAATCAATACGGGATTGTGTTTGATGTGGAGATTAAAAGAATGTGTATTCTATGAGATCTGGATGACAAAGTCTTCAAATATCAACAAGGGACCCTCGGTGTATGGAGGAGGTAAATTGTGAGTGCATTTTAGTATTTACATATTTGAAAGACAAATGTCGATCCAATATGGGGTCAAGCTTTTGGTTGCAGTCACCGCCAACAATAATATAATCTTCATCATATGAAATAAAGTTATCAGAGATTCGTCTCCAGAAAACCTTATAAACTGTGCCAGGGCCATAAACATTGAAAATAACATGGGGCATGTTATCAATAAGGAGTTTATCAATAACCCAACGTCCATCAGAGTCTTTTTCTAGATGAACCATAGAAACATTGAGTTTCTTATGACAGAGAATCAGAACTCCATTTTTCTTACCTAAAGCTGGAGAAGAGAAAACCTTCCCTTGCCAACATCTCTTTAGTTTGGAAGCTTGAGCTTCGGAGAGATGAGATTCTTGAAGTAGAGCAACATCATTTTTTAAATTGGCTTAATGGGATAGCACCCGTTGTCTTTTAATGGGATTATTCAACTCCTTAACATTCCCTGTAGTAACTCTGAATGTGGATAAAAAGTATTAACATGAACAATCGTTAAGCAAACAGTGAAAACAAATTAACCTTGAATTAAGAGGAAATGGAAGAGAAAAAATTGAACAGAGTAGGTAGTAGGGTAAAGATCAAAAAGAAAAAAAAAGTAGCAGAATGAGGAAAGAAGCAACATAAGCATTTGCTAAACTTACAATGCCATAGTCAACCAAATACACATGAATCAATAAAGAAGGTATAGAGGAGAAAAAGAAAAAGAAATGGAAAGAAATGCTTTAGAAAAGAACGTCAAAAAGAGAAGAAGATAGAGAACAAAGAGACAGTACATGTCATACAAATGATAACTGAAGTACATACCTACAACACGAAGTGGGGACACCAGAAGATGATGACGACGACACCATCAGAGCTCCGCCGAGTCCACAAGGGGACCATGGGTAATACTTCAACATAAGGAAGGAGATCAAAAGGGAGGTAGTAACGGGAGAAGATCTAAACCTGTATAAGAAAAGGGATAAAACATGTAGATGAAATAAAACATAAAACGTTAAGGAAAGAAGGGACAATGAGTAAGAGCAACAGGTTAATACATTAGAGAGAACAAATGTATGAACATAATAACAATCAATGAGTAACATGAACGAGAAAACAATCAGACAAGAAGAAGTAAAATATAAAATGAAGTAGGTTTTGAAGTGTCCATCGCGACAGCTCCATGTTGACGAAGAAATTCCTGCAGAACAACTGGATCATCAAAGGTGATAGTTTTTTCTTTATAGATCGTAGAGATCTAGAGATCGCAGTTGAGGATAAAGATCAAGGAATTCTATCCGACGATCAGCTGTAACTTTAGCCACATCTTGAGAGAAAAATAGGCTTTGACCCTACCAAAAAATAGTTTTTGGGGATGTGACTGCAGACAAGACTTGGAGAAGGTCTGTATATTGCAAGAAAACATGACGACTCCTCGGGGTTTTGCAGAGATCTTGGGTCTAAGTCTAAGAGCCCTCTGGATATTGAGAGGAGTTGTAGTAGGAAGGTCCAAGAGCTTAGGTAAGAAAGTTTTAAAAAAGATGGTTGGATTGGAACCTTCTATATTATCGGGAAGACCATAAATTCGGAGTTTATTCCTGCGATTACGATTTCCCAAATCTTCCGACTGTTTCTTAAGCATGGCAATCTCAGATTCCCGAAAGGAAATGCGAGAGCATGAGACCTGCAAAGAATCTGTTCTCTGTTCCACAACAAGGAATACGTGAATCCAGTGAGGACCATTTCTCATCTAAAGGCTGCAAAGTTTTATTGGTCTCCTCAATGAAAGGTTTCAGAGCACGAATTTCCTTAAGGATTATATCCATGAATGCCAAGGACGAGTTTACTGGAAATGGAGGGTCCTTTTTCGCTCGCTTGGTGGAGATTGCAGGTAGTTTACTTGATAGGTGTGTTTTAGGAATGGTACCTGACTCCAAATCAGGTTTTTGAGACAAAACGTCCTCCATTTCTCTAGGAGGAGATTCAAAGTCTGAAGGTGCAATGAGTTTAGATGAAGAAGTAAGTTTAAGAGTCCTTAGTCTTCCCATAGAAAAAACACAGGAAACAGGAATAAGCAATATTGAACTTTAAAACATCCAAAGAGCAGTAAGATCTAGTTTCAGATCTGTGAAAAGGTCACAAAATCACTTTCGCAGTCAACCAAAAGCTGAATAATGAGGAGGGTCAAGCAATAAGAAAAGAGATAACTGAAAAAATAAGTCACAAGAACACCTTAGCATGAAAGTGAAAAGGAGGTCACTGTTGCGTACTGTTGAAGATAAGCTTAAAAGCAAACATGTGGAAAAAAGGCGACTCAAAAACCTTTCCAAATATGTCCACAAATTGTTGCAGCAATTGATAGAGCAGTGATATATTGAATAATCACAGGATAAGTCAGCGAGGAAAAACATTATCCAAAATGCTTAAATGACGCAGTGCCAAAAAAGGGAATCACAAAATGGTGGCCATAACTGAAGAACCAAGTGACATCAGGTCCTCATAGGGTAAACAGACATAATATCGACTACAAAATATCGAATGGACATAATATCGAGTACAAAATATAGGCTGGACAAAATATCGAATGAACAGAATATAGACATCAAAAATATCGTTTTGAAGGTAAGTAATGTACTATCGAATGTTAAAAATATAGAAAGTTAAAATATCGAAGTATATAATATAGGTTATTAAAGTTATCGAATTTTTAATAATATCGAATTTTTTATAGTGTTTATGTTATTATAATAAAAAAAATTAACATGTGTGAAAAGTGTATTTATGTTATGAATAATTTTAATTAATGAATTTTGGTTTTTTAATTTTTGCGTAATTTAATTCTGTAGCGGGTTGTGGGTTTATAGGGGAATAGGGTGGGAAGTAATTTAATTATAATTAATTAAATATGTACATTTATTTATTGGTATTCATTTTTAATTAATTGTTAATTAATTTATATTTGGTAATTAATTAAATTTTAATTGGCAATTATTTTTAATTAATTGATTAATTGCTAATTATGTTAATTTTACTAATTTATTTTCTGTAGCGGGTTGTGGGTTTATAGGGGAATTGGGTGGGAAGTAATTTATTTATAATTAATTAAATATGTAAAAATATTTATTGGTATTTTTTTAGAATTAATTGTTAATTCATTTTTTATGGGTAATTAATTACATTTTAATTGCCAATTAATTTATTTTAATTGATTAATTGCTAATTATGTTAATTTTACTAATTTCTTTTCTGTAGCGGGTTGTGAGTTTATAGGTGAATAGGGTGGGAAGTAATTTATTCATAAATAATTAAATAATTCAATTTATTTAATTGTTTTTAATTTGAATTAATTGTTAATTAATTTTTAATTGTTAATTAAATAATTGTTAATTTGTAATTAATTTGAATAGGTAACTAATAGTAAAAATGAATTGTAATTTGTAATTTTAATTGATTAATTATTATATTATATTAAATCTGTAACGACTTTTAATTAATTTTTTATAGGTATTAATTTATACTGTTTTTAAATAATATAAGAAGTATTTACTTTCCCTACTGTTGCACTCTCTGGAGTGGGAATAGTAATTTTTACCACTACACTATCCAACGCTTTCCCTACTGTTGCACCCACTGGAGTGGGAAAAGTAATTTTTACCCCTACGCTATCCAACGCTTTCTCTACTGTTGCACTCACTGGAGTGGGAATAGTAATTTTTACCCCTACGCTATCCCACTCTTTCCCTACTGTTGCACCCACTGGAGTGGGAATAGTAATTTTTACCCCTACGCTATCCAATGCTTTCCCTACTGTTGCACTCACTGGAGTGGGAATAGTAATTTTTACCCCTACGCTATCCAACGCTTTCCCTACTGTTGCACCTACTGGAGTGGGAATAGTAATTTTTACCCCTACGCTATCCAACGCTTTCCCTACTGTTGCACTCACTGGAGTGGGAATAGTAATTGTAACCCTTACGCTATCCAACGCTTTCCCTACTGTTGCACTCTTTGGAGTGGGAATAGTAATTTTTACCCCTACGCTATCCCACTCTTTCCCTACTGTTGCACTCTTTGGAGTGGGAATAGTAATTTTTACCCCTACGCTATCCAACGCTTTCCCTACTGTTGCACCCACTGGAGTGGGAATAGTAATTTTTACCCCTACGCTATCCAACGCTTTCCCTACTGTTGCACTCTTTGGAGTTAGAATAGTAATTTTTACCCCTATGCTATCCAACGCTTTCCCTACTGTTGCACCCACTGGAGTGGGAAAAGTAATTTTTACCCCTACGCTATCCAACGCTTTCTCTACTGTTGCACTCACTGGAGTGGGAATAGTAATTTTTACCCCTACACTATCCAATGTTTTCCCTACTGTTGCACTAGCTGGAGTGGGAATAGTAATTTTTACCCCTACGCTATCCAACGCTTTCCCTACTGTTGCACCCACTGGAGTGGGAATAGTAATTTTTACCTCTACGCTATCCATAGCGTTCCCTACTGTTGCACTCTTTGGAGTGGGAATAGAAATTTTTACCCCTACGCTATCCAACGCTTTCCCTACTGTTGCACCCACTGGAGTGGGAATAGTAATTTTTACCCCAACGCTATCCAACGCTTTCCCTACTGTTGCACTCTCTGGAGTAGGAATAGTAATTTTTACACTTCCGCTATCCTATGGTAATAATATTGGATATTATTTAATTATATTATGTTACTATATATATGTTTTAACAAATATGATTGTAAAACATTTTTTTTATAACTTTCATTAATTATTTAATTATTATAAGGTAATTTAAGTATTTTTAAGTATATTTTAGTAATTAATTTTTAATATTAATTTAATTTAACATTGTTTTTAATAAAGTCGATATTTTTATAAACTATATTTTTGTAAACGATATTTTTTACTCGATATTTTGGTACTTACCTGTTTGTAGATACAAAGTCGATATTCTGTCTGTCGATATTTTGTCGCCGATATTTTTGATAGTCAATATTATGGCCCTCGATATTATGTCAGTGATCCCCCCATAGTAGCAAGAAAAACCTCAGGTAAAGAGAACCATGAAAAAGTTATTTATTCATTTAGAAGGGCAGCCATAAGTTTTCCTTTCCTGAAAAGTTGAGAGAATAATCCACTTTGAGAGGAACTTCAAGTCAAAGCAGGGATCTGAAAGCACAAGATGGCGGCCGATAATGAAAGGAAATGGCGCATCTCGCCAAACAAATGCAGAAAACTGGGGAATTCCACACCTGAGACAGAACCGGAGGCTTCTTGTTGCTCTGTCAACAGCAGGCATTCCTTTCATGCTTCCATATCAAGGTGTTCTCCACTTGAAACAGAGACACTGAAATACCCTCGGCGCGGAGCTCTGACGTCACGCCGCCATCTTATTGGGCGCCGAAACCAAGCCCCTACATTTCATTTTAATACTGCCATTAGGAAGCAATTAGCCTTGTTTTTTAAATACCACGGCCGCAATGAAAGTGAATAATAGCCGCGTTTCAGAGATTGGAGTTTACATAGCTCCTGGGACTCTGCGGCTCATTACCATCTCTGACACGGCCCGCAACTAAAGACCAGACATCAGAGCTCCACCACCAGGTGAAACAGCAAGGGACTGGTGGCAGTACTGCAAAGGAGGTGGAGAAGAAATGTCCTGACGCAGTGGTGTGCGTCTCTGAAGCCAACACAGGCATAGAAATGGAGAACTATGAGGTGCTCAGGGTCTGCACCATAATGATGCAGGCTGTGGGCTGGCGACTCCAATGCCTAGGTTGATTTTCAGAGCTGGTAGCGATACAGTTTCTACTTTAATGTTTAGATTAGCTGCGAAAGACACTAAGCACTGTTGTGGGAGGGGGTGGGTGAAAGAATCGAACTGCAATGTAAATAACACACCCTAACGTGGGTCTCAAGCATGAAAGAATGTAATTGAACCATAGCGTCAGAGTATAAATGCAAACAAAATACAGTCCTAGTCATTGCTTGTACATATATTAAATACTAAATGTGCTAGAAATAACAGACCTCACAACTGAAAATCTTATTCAACAAGCAGTGTTGTGGGACGGGTGAGATGGTGGGTGGGACGGCACAGGGAGAATAAGTGGATGGCACAAAACACGAGCAGGGAAGAAATAATAACAAATTAGTCTGAGAGGAACACATAAATATTGAAAGCGTAAGAAGACAGTACTTGGCTGGTGCTGCTTGGCAGGAAAGCGGGAACACAAAGGAGGAAAAAGAGGAAGTATTGCCCAGTAGCAAGCAAGTATTTCTGAAGGACACTGCCATTGACAAATAAAAATCAATCGCAAGCAATGGGCGGAGTTTAACTCCCCAGTCGTACGCAACAGGTCGCGAAGCGACAGCGCAAGCTCTGTCTAAGCTCGACATAAAAAGGGCTTCAAACAAGGGCTCTTTCTAACTTTAGGACAATAGCCAACTACTTCTAGACTGAAAGATTGAAAGATGCGTTTCAAAACATATAGCTATATTAATCGAAGAACATAAACTTCTCTTAGATTATGAAAATGGATTCTAGTATGGCTGTGGCACAAAAGCAGCACTGACTTACACAATTGGGTACACTAAATTGTACCTTTAGTCATTAATGGAATGAGACCATTTTTCTAGACTTGCAATGATAAATATTTCACAAGAAAATTGTCCTGCAACTTAAGGGATCAATGAATTGACAAAAAGGATTTTGTCTTGAAATAAATTTGAGATAACTTGTCTTACGTGCTTTGGATTCAAATCTGTAGAAGCCATTTTTTTAGTGGTCAATACACTCAATCTGCTTTTTACAGATCACTGTGAGTAGCCTAGGAACAGTGTCAAATCTACAGAAACTTGTTTGTTACAATAACAGGTTTGTCCAATATATTTCAATTGCAAAGTTTGTCTCCGCTTTTTCTTATATTGGCTATGAGGGTAGATCTGATCCCACTTCTGGAAATACTTGTTCTGCCCCACTGCTGGAAGTGTTAGCCCCTCCGACCGAAACTGAGGTTTAGTTGCTACCTGGTTCCAGGTTTCATCAGGTGCTGACCAAGCCGGCCTCAGTGCCAGTGACCCCGAGCAGACAGCCAGACTGCCTGTGCTCTGAGCTGTGGTATATAAATAAATAATACCGGATCTAGGTTTTAATGGACATAGTAATAACAGATAGCTCAATAAATAAGAGTCAAGATTCGAGGTAGTAGGAGTTTGCAGGTTTAATACAGCATAAAGGACAGGAACAGGACAACCTGCACAGGAATAGGATGACAGGGCCCGGCAGCTGCCGGGGCTGGATATGGGATGAGCGCGCTAACTTTAATAACAGTACACAAGCATATATACTAAAACAGTTGCATTACAGCGAATACAATAGGCGGAGCAGTGGGTGTGGTCAATAGCAGTCGCGAAAGATAAGAGTGAAAGTGGGTGTAACAAGAGGCGTGCACATAGACATGTGATGTAAACGTAACAGAATATGTCATAAATGGGGCGGAAACATGGAGGGGGCTACCTGAGGAGCCGGGACCTCTAACCTAATGGTGCGCGCAAACTGACAATGACGTGTTACTAGGAGAAACTGGGGGCTATGAACTCTGTGCTAGGAGCAGAGACTGAAGTCTGGAGAGTCAGGGCGACATGTACCTAAACCCTATCTAGTATCTAATGTTTAGAGGACATGTTGATATAAACTAAGAGTCAGGAGGGGAGAGGCTAACAGACTCTAAGACTGGAGCATGCATTATTCTACATGTAGTGCGTGATAAAGAATATTAAATTACCATTAATACAGTATTTCTCTTACATGGAGACGTAAAGGCTAGACAATGACGGAAACTATTGATGCGATTCAGTAGCTTAGGAATGCAGAGAAGGAGGGCTGGACTGATAACTAGAATCATAACATACTCTTGGCAGACTCAGAGGCAGAGCCAGGCCGAGCCGGGCACTGCGAGGCAGGAAGTAAGTGAAGGGTCGAGGATACAGGTGGGGGCTGTATCGCTCCTCAGCGAGGGTTCAGGAGACAGGAGCTGAATCTGGTGTCCAGGCCCTTTTGAGGCCTAGAAAACGGGGACTTTACAATGAAATAACGTGCACACTGAGAAACGTGGCAATGTAACTTTACATAGGCCTGATATTCGTAGTATTCACGAGAACTGGGAACTGGCATACTAGGGATGGACACAACTGTAAGTGCGTCTTTAATCGAACATGGGGAATACATATGCATATTAATCATGCACACATAACATAAGATGGGGACACGTAGGGACACAGAACATGGCAAAATTTACTTTTCCACATTCCCTCCTTGTCACTACGTTTCCCTCAGGAAACATCAATATTCATGATACCATCTATCATTTCATACAGTATCATTTGCTCGTCTCGAATTTTCTTGGAACTGGATTTAGAACGGGACTTAGGACTAGGAATACAAGAGGTAGCACAAATGCCACAAATCGCAGGGCCACATTGTATACAGAGGCAGCAACTGAATATGATCGCTACTGCAATACCCAGAAATGACAATACTTTCCATCCCCAGGCGGAAATTATATTCCAGAACCAACCGGACCATGTCCAGGTGCCTGGATCTTGGTGTAACATATGGGCAATTTTATGGAGTCTGGTTATGGCTGAATAAACAGACGGCGCGTTATTAGGAATGAAAATGCAGCAACTAGATCCGATGACTCTACAAGCCCCGCCCCTATCGGCCAGTATGACGTCAAGGACGAGACGATTCTGGAGCACGACAATTCTCATAAAGGATTGTTCTTCGGTTAAGTTACTTAGAGCAGAAGTAGTCTCAATCACTACTGCTTCAAGTGTTCTGGTTAATCTACGTATCAGTTTACTATTTACAACAGTGCCTAAGTAGGGGAAGACACCTTTATTGATATCTATGTATTGTTCTAGAGCAGTTTCAGTATAATCGACAATCGGGAGGTCTCTTTTGTGTCTAGTATGTACTAGGTGGGAATTCCTATGGTAGTCAGGTGGGGCTAGAAAAACTGGTGGCAGTAGGAAGGCAATGTAACAGGTTCCCTCCCAATCGAGGGGCAAACGAACATATGCGGTCTGACCACAAACAAAATAAGAATGACGTGAAGCTTTGAAAATAGATTTCCTACTGTCACTATACTTGACAATAGTAGTACAATCACTATAGCCTACATGTATGGAACCATTATTTCGGACACATAATTCACCTTTTACTGGTAGTACTGATATAGCAGGTAAGTCTGGAGTAGAATCAGACTGAACATTCAGGACCATGAAATTCGAAGAATAATTACCTAAATTATAAACTTCATTTTCTAGATCTAACCCTATTCTGTGGGGAAGACCTTGCTTGTCTGGAAAACATGTACTGTTAAGAAAAGACATATCTGTTGAGGATGACGTTAACGTGGACCATGCTCCACACGAACCATTATGTGAAAATGGATAAGGAAAGAGTGGCAGAACTCCCTTCGGTGTCTGGAAAGGGGGAGTCGACCACACACCCAACAATTAGTGGCATTGCTGGTCTGGTGTGAATAATGTAACATGCGGATAAAAGAATTATTTCGCATAGCGAGACGATATGAGAGTTCATGAGGAGGCAGATCACTAAACGTGTGTTCTACTGTAGCATTAGCAGACTTATTTACATGAGAAACTGGAAAATACAAATAAAATGCATAACATGTGCAGGTAGTCATAAGGCTGAAAAACAATATGAAACTTAGAAAAACGATACATCGGATTGAGTTTTGACTAACTCTCTCACTATGGGGGTCTATTTTATACATGTCAGAAACCGGTCTAACCGTTTCACCTAGGGGAGGACTTAGACAATCAAACTGGCTGACTTATTTTACTAGACCTTAATTTGAGCTTATACTCCTGTTGCGGAGTTTTCTCTAACAGGGAGGGTTCAGTATCATTGTCTTTTGCGGGACAGTCCTTAAGAATAGTACTTTGGCAGTCTTTAAGATCCTCGGAAATGTTCTTTGAAACAGGCTTTAGTCCAAAAAATCTTTTCACATGTGACAGGTGGACCCAGCCCTTCCTGCCTTCCAGCTTGACGGCAGTACGGGTGGCCAGGAGGACCTGTCGGGGTTCCTTCCAGCGAGGCTCCAGCGGACTTGAACGATCAAAATTCCGGACAAGAACCATGCATCCGGGAACGATTTCATGCGGTGCCACCTCGGTATTGTCTGGAAATGCGGCAGCAACCTGTGAACGACAAGAGTTGAGGGCAGACATCAAGGAAGCTAGGTAATCTGTCAGCATATTACTTGAAACATCTGTAATACTTCGAGGTCTAGGTGTACCCCACATGTTAGGGGGGCGGCCGAATACGACCTCATACGGGGACAGACCTGATCTGGAATGTGCGACCATGCGCATATAAAATAAAGCGACTGGCAGAGCTACTAGCCAGTCCACACCTTTCTCTTTACATACTTTGGCGATGCGGATTTTCAGGGTCTGATTATGTCTCTCTACTAGACCAGCTGCTTCAGGATGGCGTACACAATGGAACTTCCACTGGTACCCTAACAACAGGGAAACATGTTTCATAAGCTCGGATGAGAATGGCTGGCCGTTATCAGAATATACGACTCTAGGGAGTCCATAACGGGGGAAGAATTCACGAACCAACTGCTTGGCAGTGGTGGCGGCTGTGTAATCTGGGACCGGATATGCCTCTGTCCACCTGGACAAAGCGCATACAACTACAAGGACATACTTTAAACCTCGACATCGCTCCATCTGAATATAATCCATTTGGAGGACTTCAAAAGGGTGGTCAGGGGGCTGGAATCCACCTTGTTCCACCGGGACACTTTTACCTGGATTAAACTGGCAACATATCATACAGGTACGGACTTTCTGTTTGGCTGCAGCCCGTAAATGCTTGTTGAACCAAATGTTCTGGATACTGTCTAACATAGCTTTTTCTCCTAAATGTGCTGGACTATGTGCGGTATTGATAATGACTTGAACCATAGAGTCGGGGAGAAACCATGTGGCTTTACCCTTCGTTACCCATCCCTGATCTGTCTGGACCCCTCCTTGTTCGGACCATTTCTTGATTTCATCGGGAGTAGCATGTAACTGGATATCTATGACATCTTGAGTGGGGTCCTTAACTGTCATACATGTAGTCGGATCTGGAGTATGTGTCTGTGTCGGATTAACTGGAGTGTCTGGAGTCTGTGCTGTAAGCTTGGCTGTGCGATCTGCTAGATCATTACCTTGAGAAATAGTGTCAGTAACTTTCGTATGTGCTTTGCACTTCATGATAGCAATAGATGTCGGTAAATGTATGGCATCTAACAGAGCCTGAATAAGGAGACCATGCTGAATCTTGGTTCCATGAGAAGTCATGAAACCTCTCTCCTGCCAGAGCACTCCAAAGTCGTGTACGACTCCAAATGCGTAGCGTGAATCTGTGTAAACATTTACTTTCAGGTTCTTAGCGTGTATGCAGGCTTGGGTCAGAGCAACTAGCTCTGCTGCTTGAGCGGACAGGGTGTCAATACGGTGTGTTTCAATAACTTCAGTGTCAGTAGTCACTGCATACGCGGCTACTAGTTCTCCTGTACTTGTTCTCATACATGAACCATCCACATAAAGTGTCAGGTCGGGATCTGGTAATGGAATGTCTGTCAGATCTTGTCTTGGCTTAGTCATAATGTTAACTACTTCCACACAGTCGTGTGTGGCAGGATTTGAATTAACTGATGGTAACAGTGTAGCAGGATTTAGAACGTTGCAGCGTCTGATTTCTATGTGTGGCTGGAACAGTGTCAATTCATAACCTGTTAAACGTGCAATTGTCAAGTGCTGAGTTTGTGTTCGGTTTAAAAGAACTTCCACGGAGTGTGGAACTTGTACTGTCAAGGAGTGTCCTAACACTATGGAATCACTTTGTCTGATAGCTAGTGCTGTGGCTGCAACTGACTTGAGGCACGCAGGCAGAGCCTGGGCTACAGGATCTAGTGTGCTCGAAAAATAAGCACATGGCTTGTATTGTCCTGCTTGATCTTGTGTGAGAACAGATAATGCTGTACCTTCACGTTCAGTGACGAAAAGTGTAAAAGGCTTACTGTAGTTCGGTGTAGCTAGAACAGGAGCTTGGCATAGAGCTTTCTTTAATTCATTGAAACTAAGTGTATGTTCAGATGTCCAAGGGAGGACAGTCGATACGGCTGCCTCCTGTGTCGTTAACTGTATCAGTGGCTTGGCTAGGAATGCATACTGAGGAATCCATTGTCTGCAATAAGAAGTAAGGCCGATAAAAGCACGTACCTCCTTCTGGGTCTTGGGCTGAGGAAGACTCGCTATTAACTGGATACGGTCTGGTGTCAACTGCCTACCCCACTTGGACAGCAAGTGGCCTAAGTAGATCACTTGCTGGACACAGAATTGAAGCTTCGAAGGGGACACCTTGTGCCCCATCTCGGCAAGGAAATACAAGACTGTAAGTGATGCTCGCTCGCAAGCACGTTCAGAACGGGCTGTGATTAGTAGATCATCGACATACTGGAGCAGGGCAGTGTCAGTTGGCATGTGAATGTTGTCTAGTTGTCTCTTAAGTGCCTGACTGTAAATACTAGGACTTTCTGTGAAACCTTGAGGAGCTCGTGTGAACATATAGCTCCTTCCATTTAAACAAAATCCGAAAAGAAACTGGCTGTCTGGATGAATGGGGACACTGAAAAACGCGTTCTTGAGGTCTATGACTGTAAAAAATGTGGCTTCAGAATCAATGGCTGTCAATAGGGAAGAGATATCTGGGACAACTGGGTACTGGGGAATAATACATTTATTAAGTTCTCGAAGATCAATCACTAATCGATATACTGGGGGTGCATTTGGATCAGTACGTTTCATGACTGGAATGATCGGAGAATTACATACATTGGAGTCAGTTTCTACAACTACTCCTTGAGCCATGAGCTCGTCAATGATTTTGGATAAGGCTGCTACAGCCTCAGGTGGCAATCTGTACTGTCTGATTCGCGGTAACACTACACCTGGTTTGAGAGTCACACGATGGGGTGTGATTTGCATATAACCAACATCAGTTGGACCTTGAGCCCATAGATGCTGCGGGACATTAGACAATCTCGGATCAAAATCTCGTAACACATAGTGACCCTTGAAGTCACGTAGAAACAGTCGTATTCCCTCGGGGGAACAGCAAATAACTGCACCTAATTCTTTCAGTGTTTTAATACCTAACAGATTTTCTGGACATGACTTCGTAAGTAATAGATCAGTAGTGCGGGACAATGGACCTACTTCTAGAGTAACTGGCTTAGATATCTCGTTTACAATAGGCTTTCCTGAAAATCCAAGGGAAACATTTCTAGAGCCTGAGAGCGGAGCCCCTGGAACTTCGGCGTGGCTGATGGTGGTCCTACTTGCCCCTGTATCAATCAGAAACTTTCTGTCTTTCCCTAATACTTGACTATGAACATAGGGACCCTCTTGATCTACAGGTATCTCGATGAGAGGCAAGCCTACCTCCCTCTCTAGGCTGTTTCATGAATATGGCTGATACTCTGGATACTCGGACTGTGCATACTGGTACATCTGCTGTGTAACATGCTGTGTCGCAGCAATAGGCTGCGGTGCTGGAACTGTCTGTTGTGCATTCTGTGGCTGAGAAGTCTGTGAAACTTGTTCTTGTCTAGGCGGACGTGGTCTTTCTTTAGTTTTACCAGTAGCTATATTGTGTTTCAGAACTGCACACTCGTTTATAAAATGACCTGGCTGTTTACAATAATTGCATGTCCCTTTAACGGGAACTGCAGGATGACTGGCTTGATTCGGACCCCTCTTCTGACTGTCTTGAGGAACAGATTGTGCAACTAGTACTTTCATTTTCGTGTCTTTCATACGTTTTCTTTCATGATCTTGCTCTTCTCTGATTCTATTCTGGTGGTACTGGAGCATCTGTAACATCTGGGACGGAGTATTAGCTTGCCACGTACTTTCGACTTTCAAAACTCGATTCTTTACTTGGGGACTTGAATTCTCGACTAATTTAGTAACAAAAAGATGAGGGTATGACTCACTACTTGTCTTGAGGCCACTGTTTATGATAAAGCATTTCTCAAATCTCGAATAAAAATCACTAGTGTCTTCGTCTTGTTTCTGTTTACAGGCTGAGATTGCATCCCAGTCTTCCTTTTTAGTGGTTAATAACCTGGGCAAAACTTGTATTAACAGTTCTGGTAATTCTTTACATTTCTCTCCTAGACCGGTACCTGGTACTCGTATCTTATCTTCAGCTTCGAGAACTGCCCAATCGATCTTTTTCTCTCCCACCTCCCAATCTTTTTCCTTGAGTTTCTCGTATACCCCTGCGGGCAACAGGACCTTTAACATTTTAATTATATCTGGATACGTGTATTCTCCCATACGGAGCATGTCTTTTAATTCTCGGTGGAACCCTGCTGGATCTTTGTCGTGACAAGGAATTAATTTCTTCATCTCTAAGAGTTCCATCTTTGTAATCGGGGTGTAAACAAACACTCGTTGCATTTCACCATCTGTTGTCCTGACTGGGTGTACTTCTCGTAACGGGTTCTGTCTATCTATGTAAAAGGGTTTACTTTCTGGGGGTGAGACATGAACAAAATGCGGGTTCAAAAACGTTCTATATTTGTGGCGCTGTTCTAGAATGACGCTAATTAAATCGGTACCTAGACCTTTCCATCTATACTGGAGTAACTCGTTCAGGACATCATGTAACGGACCTGGATCAGAATGTTGACCTTCATACAGAGTAATGAGGTGCTGGATCATATACATACCCACCAGTCGTTGCTCGGCTGGGGCAATTTCAGAAACATTTGTGCCACTATTTCGTCTGGAAAAGTGGTAGAATCAGTAATCCATCGGACTGCTGATCGGACTAGTTCTTGTTCATGCATAGTACTTAACTCACTATAACCGATTCGTGACTTCAAAATGTGATCGGTAGCTTGAAATACTTGTTCTAGAGAACCTTGTTCTGGTGCTGGATGATGAAAAACTGTCTTGTGTTCTAGGCATAAATGGCGATCTGGAAATCTAGATTTTCCTACATACGCTATTCTAGTGGGATTCTCGTCCTCTACCTCTTCGGTAGAGTCATTTTCTTTTTCGCTTACTTGTGCTGCTTTACGTTGTTCGTGTAACTTTAGTATTTCTTTACGAATTTTCTTGTACATACTCTCTATACTACTGATAGTCTTGTGCTTACCCTCGGCTATATTATCACTCCACCTTGTCAGGATTCTCATTTCGGCCGGATCTTTAGTCGGGTAGTCTTGTTCTCTTATTAGACAATTAATCAGAAACTTTAATATCATGAGCTGGATCTCAGCTTTCCTTTGAGACATGGCTTCGCCAATACTTTCTGGATCATTCCCTGTACGGATGAAACGATATATTCTGTCTAGATCTTCTTTCATATCTGGTAGGGTGTCTAAATACCCGGTCACCCGTCTTACACGGATGGAATATATTACTGTACTATCATCACCTGCAACTGGATCATAGCGGCATTCAGTAAGAGCTCGTCGGATATCTGCAACGGACTTAAATTTGGGCGTACGTTGTAACGCACATTCATGTAACTCGGCCAACGTTCTACGTTGGTGTGGTGGCGGGGTACCAGGAGGACCTCCTCCTGCGGCCCCTAAACTGGAATCGTCGACGGACACTCGTCGTACTGGTGCGGTGGGAAATTGTAATGTAGGCTGGACCGGGGGTACCGTAGCGGGTACTGCAAAGGGTGCCCCGGTGTCTGGGGGAGCAGGAATTGCCTGATTTACAGGGACTGGCGGAACAGGATTTGCATATTCCGGGACTGTGTCGTCCAAATAGGACGAGATGAAAATATCAGCTGCGGTCGGTTTGTGACGTAGCTTAGTCGGAACTAATGGTGGTGGAAAATTACTGGATGCCTCCGGGGTCGCTTTTGGCAAGCCCTCGGCAAGAAGAGGATACATACCCTTAATAAGGGCATGCCTCTGTCTGTCTGACTGTTCGGTTTTGACTCGTTCACCTATCTCGATTAATTCCCTTTCTTGGGCTCGTTCTAAAGATTCTCTACTTAATTCTGACTTTCTGATTTCTTTTTCGGTTCTCTTATGAGATTCTTTGCGCCATAACTCGATGGCATCTTTCTGTGACTGTCTGGCTTTCTTTTTCCATAATGCTTCTTCTACTCGCATGATGCACTCGGCATCCCATGTGCCTGATACAGGCCATCTATACTTTTCCTCTAACTGTTTGGTATACTCTACCCATAAATCTAGATATAATATGGCACTTATGCCATGCTTCTGATACATAAAGTGACCTGGACTGTCCCTAGGCGGGACAGGAACTGCTGCTTCTAGCAGACCTTTTCTGGTTTTTAACTGACGTAGTTTAGAAAATAAGGGCATGACTGAACTGTAACCTAGACACAATACGCAATTACAATACACAATGAACACGATAAATACTCCACATTCATACCACGACATCACAATACATGAAAAACATTTAAAATAACAGTTCGAACAGAATACTACCTGGAATACTGGAAACAGAATACATGAATTTTCTCGAGAAACAGAACTGACTAGAACAGAAACTAGATGTACTGCTAAAACAGTACGAAACTCACCGGTCTCATAAAGAGACACGTTAGGACCCGCATCCACCAAAGTGGACACTTCGTTTTGGGTCTGTGTACCACCAACCCACGGACCAGAGTCAATTTAGATTGACCCTGTCTAGATACTACCCCAGCAATGGTACTCACCGGGCAGCAAGAACGGAAGGCCTCGGACTGGACTGGACTGCTTCGACGCCGGACGGACGAACTTCGGACTTCTGTTACGGGTGGGCCTCCGGATACCTCGGACCTTGGACTCTCGGCTTGGGCTCTGGTCGGGACTCGCCGCGTTCCTCCACCGCCTCGTCTGGATGCTGGACCGCCACCTCCGTCTCCTCCGTGGGCCTGAGGGATACTTGAAGCAGAAATATCTGCCGGTGCGCAGAAGAGTTCCGTCACGGCTGCAGAGGGTCAGGGGGCCGGCGTGGCTTCACCGGCGCGTGGGGAAAGGGCAAGTCCCTGTTCGGGCGCCATTATGTGGTATATAAATAAATAATACCGGATCTAGGTTTTACTGGACATAGTAATAACAGATAGCTCAATAAATAAGAGTCAAGATTCGAGGTAGTAGGAGTTTGCAGGTTTAATACAGCATAAAGGACAGGAACAGGACAACCTGCACAGGAATAGGATGACAGGGCCCGGCAGCTGCCGGGGCTGGATATGGGATGAGCGCGCTAACTTTAATAACAGTACACAAGCATATATACTAAAACAGTTGCATTACAGCGAATACAATAGGCGGAGCAGTGGGTGTGGTCAATAGCAGTCGCGAAAGATAAGAGTGAAAGTGGGTGTAACAAGAGGCGTGTACATAGACATGTGATGTAAACGTAACAGAATATGTCATAAATGGGGCGGAAACATGGAGGGGGCTACCTGAGGAGCCGGGACCTCTAACCTAATGGTGCGCGCAAACTGACAATGACGTGTTACTAGGAGAAACTGGGGGCTATGAACTCTGTGCTAGGAGCAGAGACTGAAGTCTGGAGAGTCAGGGCGACATGTACCTAAACCCTATCTAGTATCTAATGTTTAGAGGACATGTTGATATAAACTAAGAGTCAGGAGGGGAGAGGCTAACAGACTCTAAGACTGGAGCATGCATTATTCTACATGTAGTGCGTGATGAAGAATATTAAATGACCATTAATACAGTATTTCTCTTACATGGAGACGTAAAGGCTAGACAATGACGGAAACTATTGATGCGATTCAGTAGCTTAGGAATGCAGAGAAGGAGGGCTGGACTGATAACTAGAATCATAACATACTCTTGGCAGACTCAGAGGCAGAGCCAGGCCGAGCCGGGCACTGCGAGGCAGGAAGTAAGTGAAGGGTCGAGGATACAGGTGGGGGCTGTATCGCTCCTCAGCGAGGGTTCAGGAGACAGGAGCTGAATCTGGTGTCCAGGCCCTTTTGAGGCCTAGAAAACGGGGACTTTACAATGAAATAACGTGCACACTGAGAAACGTGGCAATGTAACTTTACATAGGCCTGATATTCGTAGTATTCACGAGAACTGGGAACTGGCATACTAGGGATGGACACAACTGTAAGTGCGTCTTTAATCGAACATGGGGAATACATATGCATATTAATCATGCACACATAACATAAGATGGGGACACGTAGGGACACAGAACATGGCAAAATGTACTTTTCCACAGAGCAGTGGCTAAATCATCTACTGGTACCAACAGAAACCTGGGAGCTGGGAGCCCCCACAACCCCCAGATATCTCCTCTGGTTCTAGTCTGAATCTATTAAGCACCAACGTTCTGAGGCCCGCTCAGTTCTCAGCCTTCAAGGATCCCTGCAGTAACACTTGCCATCCACTGCCTTAACTGGGCCGGTACTGGGTACAAGCACTTCTTAGTTTTGTCCCTTTTAGTACCGGAACTTTTCCTTCGGCTAGGAGAGTACCTGTACTCCTAGTGGCAGCAGGACTCAAGCCGCTGAAAATTAGCCTTTCCAATGGAGTGTGTCTATGTACCGCTCTGATTGGCAATAGCCAGTGTATTCCAGCATTGGGTTGCTGCTGCAGCCTTAGGTTCCAATTAGCATTATAGCAGGATAAAAGAGATGTGGCCAGAGCTGCCGACAGTGGAAGTGGAAACTAGGTTCGAATCCCGGTATTGACTCTTCATCCTGTGATTGATTCCAGGCAGCCCAATCAACCATCTGTGCTTAAACAAAACTATGCTTTAATGTAAAACCTCTGATTGACATGTAAAGCACTCAGGTGCCCTTGGGCCAAATTTGCATTATACCAAACTGCAAAAAATGAGGCCCTGCACATATGACATAGAGGCTGATACCTGCCAGGGATCACAACACACTCAAAATCCAAACGTACATGTTAGGAGTGCAGTGTTTTGTGACCAGGCTCTGTAAGGAGGAGGTGAGTTGAGACACAGCATACATAAACGGGACCGCAGCCACATTTATGAACAAAATATGTATGGAAAGTTGCTGCAAGTGCCGATTTCAATGTTCTATAATGTATGTAGCCCTATGGTCAGAGGCTCACACCTAGTGGCAGGATTGGAAGAGACATGCTGGCACTTACTCCCTCTCACGCTGAATTCCGGACTGGGAGAAGGGATTAGAATGTGTGTACATGTATTTATAAAGCGCAAATCACCGACCCAGTATCTAAGCGCTTGCTTAGGGAACCCGTCCTGGTATTCCCCTGTGAGATACCCCGGCAGGGTATCCACAAGGCGAAAGCCAGGCATCCCGCCGCGAGGGGCCTTAGTGGAGATTAAGCAAGCTATTGCCCAGAGTCGCAGAGTGTGACCCCGTGAGTCGAGTAGGCACCGGAGCAAGAATTGTCGAGTCCGTGGAATTTTTGAGCCCGAGACCCGCCGATGCAAGGAATCGAACCCTGGTCCACGGCTGATCTCAGCTTCCGGGTCTGCCGCCTCTAACCACTGAGCCACGCTACTCCACATCTCATGGGGCACAGTTTACAACTATTGACGAAAATACATCTCAGCGATGCTTCACCTTGAACTTATTTTGCTATGTGATGGTTTTTTGTGCCATTTCAAAATCTGCTGTGGTGAACCTTTCTGTGGAAATGTTACTGAAAATGCAGTACCTTGCTCCATGATCACCATTCTGTGATAGACACGAAAAACAAGTTCATATTGTGAAATGCCTGGCTCACAGCACTTTGCACTGCTGCTACGTGGCCATCCCGGGCACTGAGGGAGGACGACGCAGATTATTATTGTCAGTTCGAACGCGACGGCACCCACCGTGACACTGCACGATGCGGAAGTGAGACAAGAACATGGCCACAAACACAACTCAATTTCCTTGTGTGATATCATCTTTTCACTGGGTGGCTGTGCGAAAGGAGCCGATATCACATGGCGGCTTCGTGGGAGCTGTTAGCTCTGGATTTAATGAGTAGTGACTAAATCAATAGGCGGCTCAGCAGAGACACTCAGGGGCATATGTACAAGCGCCTATCACCACGGGAACGTCACTCTTTGGGACGCTTCCATTGAGATAGGCTTGGCCTTATTTACAAGGCAGTGTTAAGTCACTTACCGTGGCTTAACGCTGCCTTGTAGAAAATGCCCCTTTCACGCTATGCTTAGCTTGAAAGGGGTGGGCAGCGGGTGTTGCAGTGGGCGTTCCACCGCAACACCTATTGATTTTGACGCTGCCCCCTAATTACAAGGGCAGCATAAATAGGAGGCAGCATCAAAATTAAGAACAGAGAAAACCTGGTCTTAACTTGGCGAAATGAGGAGAAATTCTTTATTTCTCCTCGTTTTTGCTATTTCCATGTGTCCTGCCTTGTGCAGCACACATGGAAAAAGCAAAATGCCTTGGAATGTTTATGTGTAGGATGGTGTCCCTTCTGGCACATAAACAATCTTTTTAAAAAAAATTGACTTTCATGTGTGCTGCATTAAGCAGCACATATAGAAGTGACAAAATGGCATTCAAAGATTGTTTATGTGCAGGAAGGGACACCTTCCTACAAATAAACAATTTTCCCCTGCTCGCAGACACCCTTACCCTATTTGGCAAGGGTGCCTGCGTTGGCACTACACCACTAAGTTTAGCGCCAACACAGGAGGAAACGCAAGGCTGCACCATATCCTTGTAAATATGGTGCAGCCTTGTGTTTCTGAAGTGGCAGAGCGAGGCGTTAAGCCATGACGGCTAATGCCTCACTCCTTTGTAAATAGCCCCCTTAGCATCCCGGCATAAATGAAGATATAGGCTGCACAAATTCATATTAACCATAGCACCCATAGACAATCGTTACAAGCTCTAACACACATGCGTGCACCACTGCACACAAACAAACAATTCTGGCCACAATACACACAGACAAACAATAAATAATACATGCTGTGGAGCAAACTGGCAAACATCAACTGACCAACGCACACAGATCAGTAGCCAGAGTGCTCAGGGGGAAGGGCAGCAGGGAGAAAAGAGTGATTCTAGCTACAGGACCACAGGTTGCTATGCACAAGGGGATGACTGACTATTGCTGAACTTAAGGGAGCAGATGGTGATGCTTCCAGAGGGGGCACTGATTGATGTGCCTCATACATGGACTGGGGAGGGGCTAAACATCTGCAGAGGCCCAAGTATTGTGCATCAGGGAGCCCAAAATTATGGACAGTTAAAAGGAACAAGGAGTGTGTGAATAATGTGAGCACAGGAGGGGGTCTGTAGGAAGGCGTACAAAACAGGCACGTGGGAAAAGGGACCATGTCAATGTGCCACGTGTCATGTGTGACACCATCCGCAAGCCCAATATGTCTGGGCAGTAGCCACTCTGTGATGTATAAGTCTATAATGATGAGAGCAAAATTACAAACCCTAGCATGTAATGTTCTGTTGTCTACAAAGCCCAGACTGACTGCCTGTGTCATTCTTAGAGATGTACTTCAAGGAAACCATAAACATGGAGGAATTAATGAAAAATAAACACAAAACATGCATTTAATCTTTATTGTGTACAAAATCTGACACGTTCTTGTTTAACTGTTTCAACATATTTTGTACTTTTGCTGTTTCAATGTGTGGCATGGAAAGATGTAAGTAAGAGAACAGTTATTATGTGGCAATTAAATACTGTGAATCATTTTCTGAGGCTCACGAGGACAAACATTAATTTATGTGGTATGATTATTAGGGTACCCAAAGCATTTGTTTTTAGAAATGCAATTGTGAAAAGGTGATGAAATACCAAGAGCAGAGACACATCTCACAGATTATTCCGGCCTTTACTGTTCCTTGCAACGCAATGAATGTCTAGCAACAAATCGTTTCAAGTGTATATTGCTGTGATGTTCTTTAGAATGTTTATAACTCCTCGTAACCTTGAAAAGGCTTCAAGGTGCTCTGACTTGCAATGAGTTCAAAGGTTCCCATTGGAAGGACATGGTCGGGGTCTGCCCAGAAGTGGGATGGCACTGCCCAGAGTCTTCACTCAGTGATCCTGTGGGAGGAATGTGGTTACATTTAAGATGAGGAGAACAGGGCTGGACTGCACAGATTTATTTCTTTGGCCATTTCCCAGGTGGCCTAGAGTTAATGGAGGTCGATTTCCAAAGGCTGAGGGACTCTGTTGAAGTCTCTGCCACTTTCTCCATCTCCCTGGGGAGTTACTGCAGACAAAAGAGAGGCAAAAAAGGAAAAAGAGCGAGAGGAGAGAGAGAAAGAGGAGGAGGGAGACAAAGACAGAGATAAGCGACAGATAGATAGATAAAGTGGAGGGCAAGAGAGAGGAAGATGAGAGAGGAGGAATGGAGCAGGTCTGTTTAAACATCTTTGCCAGTGCTACTTTCTCGTGCCAGTCTGGCCATGGATGAGGAGTGGTGGGGACAGGTTCAGTGAAATGAGTGGGGAACAAGGGTTGATCCTCCGTAATTGCATAGGAGCGCCGCCCCACTTGTCAGAGTCAGTCACAAAAAAATAAAAAGATAATAAAGCAATCTCATTTTATTTTCCTGTGACTAGCTGGCAGCCTGTGTTCGGGTGGGGCCAGACCATGAAAGAGAGGAGTGGTGGGCGCTTAGAAGTGCACATGTAAGTCAGAGCCTGGCCAAACAGACATGCGCACTTCTATTTCTCAAATGTTTTCACAGCTGAGTTGAAGAAAAGCCACAGGCTCCCAGGCAGTGTTTGAGCAGCAGATCAGGCCACTCAGACAAAACTTGGCGCTGCTCACATAGCATGAGAGCAGCATCTGGATTGGGTGGGGATGTGCCCTCGAAGATACTGCTGGGATTGAAGGATCGAGGCGGCAGTCAGAGGCAGAGGCAGCGGCAGCGAAAGGTACGTTTTTAAAAATCATTATTTTACCCTAAATTCCATGTCCCACCCACCCCCGTCCCCTGCCCCCACATTCGTTTTGTGGTGGCCGCCACTGGTGGAGAACACCTTAAAAGAGGTTATGTCCCAAGGCCCAAGCAGTAGAGTTACCAGATGAAGATGCCCTTAATCTCCCCATCCCCTCCCCTTGAGAGGAGAGAAAAAGAGGGGTCAGTTGCACAGGAGTGAGGAAGAACAACCCTTGAAAGATGGTGCGCCAGAGATTAAGAACCCCCATGGTGGGGTGAGGGCAGGAACTAGTGACACTTCATGATTAGGGATGTGGGGGTTTGGAGGGGTGCAGAGATCCGCTGCACTTGGACTCAGATCAGGAAAGAGACGCAGTCTGTGGACAGGATACAATGCCTACAAAATGGGCTCAGTTTGATGAATTATAATTTCTGCTCGGAAAAAAATGAATATCTGTGTGAGAAATCATTTGCGATCGGTTTGCGCCGGTGTGAGTTTCGCTTTTTTCTCTGTGTGCAGTTATCAATAGATGGTGTAAACCTCTTTTCAGGCGATTTGCAATAAGGCAAAGGAATTGACAGACTTGTTAAAAAAAAAATAGTAAAGCACACAAAGATTTCCACAGTCACATAAGTGTATTAAATAAAGCAGTACAGAGAGGTTGCAGTTGAATTCCATGCGATGTATTCACTCCACAATGTTGCACATTCTTTACGTCATACATGATATACAAATACAGACAAGCAACCAACTTGTGTTCTGTCACAGGGACGTTTTCAGGGCTTGAAATCTGACGAGGCAAAGTGGAGAGCGAGCACGCCGTAGTGTGGTGCCTCACTCTATGCTTCCATATAGGCAGCCCACAAAGTTTATAGTCAATAGAAAGATGTTGTGGGGCTTTAGTTCACCTTTAGGTTCGTAGTGTGACCCACGTGGGGAGTACTACCGTAAAATAGGAAAGTGCAAAATCAAGCCGCGATAAGCCTTCGTAAGATTAGCCGGTTCTCCCAAAAAAATTGCAGGAATAGACTCTATTCAATTATTTCTGGCCTTGAAATAGTCCCTGTGATGAAACACATGGCAGCTGCCTGTCTGTATTTGGATATCCCTTATGATGTAAAGAATGTGCAACACTGGAGTGAATAAATCGCACTAAATCCAACTACAACCTCGCTTTACTGCTTTATTCAAAACACTTACGTGACCGTGGACTTCTCTGTGTGCTTTGGTATTTTTGAACAGTTCTACCACAAACAGGGGATTCTCCTGTCCGGGTCCTTACGCCCCAGGCGGCAGGGTCCTTATACCAAGAGAGCACCAAACCTCATATTTGTTCTAGATATTGTTTTCTCTATACAATTGTACAACTACGAATATGCGGACCCTCTGACATAGCCACCACCTTTTCATGTATGAAATTGATGGACTTGTGAATGGCAAATACCTTGGAAATGTTGAAACTGTTATCCACACTCAAAGTAAAATTTCATTTACCAGCTGTGGCATTTCCCACACACTCACAAATGTACATTTCCACATTTCATTTTTCCGGAGGTTGGTGACACCACCAGATGCTACCCTACGGTGGTGTTTCCTTCCTTGCAGACTCTGGTATTAAAATGGTTTTAATAAAGACATAACTTATGTTTTGTTGTGCTGAACTGCCAATCTCTTCAATAATGCTATAGGGAAGTCAAATTCCACTCCTGAAGCATGTTCGTAGGAAACTACAGAGCCAGGGGAAAAAACATACCACTTTCAAAGCCCATTATTTTTTATGTTTTGTTTATAGTATTACTGTTTCCAGTGCCTTGAAGGTCTCCCTGCAGAGTCAAAAGATTCATAGAGGCAGGCACTGAGTGACACAAGCCCTCAGCAGCTTTCAGGCCTCAGTCAAGATGTGCGTGAGAGGTGAGAAGAATGGCACTCACCAGAGGCCAACATGGTGCAGAGATACAGATGGGAGATGGGAGTAAGTGCAGCCTCACCAAGTGAGTGCGACTCGCACCACTTACTGACTGTATATCTCACTTTTCGGAGCACAATAGTACTAATTGTTTCTATGTCATTAGTCATTTTCTGGGGTTATCAATTGGTTCCTAATTCACAGTCTCACTCATATAGTGTGATTCTTTCACGCTGGGAGGATTCTGCTGCAGGCTTGAGTTCAGCCGGACACACACAGAATCCGATTGCAGCCAATCATCTCTAGACTGGTTAGCAGTTTCTGATACTTGCCTACCCCTAAAGTGAGACCTACCTCATTTCTAATGAGTTGCTGTCAAGTCCACCCATAGCCTAGAGCACGCAAATGACCAGGCCACACACAGAGCTCTGTAATACGTCTTTAATTTTCAGCATGCAACCGTGAACTGACACACTCAGATACCTCCCAACTGATGACATAACTTTGTAAGGAGTCTGGCAAGGACCACACGTGTCCTTTTACACATGATTGCACAACAATACAGTTGCTACCTTTAAAAAGTTGTAGCAGTCACTTGCACTTTTGTCTTTGCTGACTAGCACCATTCCTGTCTCACTGGCAGTGGTGGCTCCTCCGCTAAGGTGAAGGAGCGTCGCCCCACTGCTATTCAGCAGTGTAAGAAAAAATAAAATGATAATAACTCAATGTTATTATTATTTTCTTTTTGCTAGTGCGGCAGCTTTGGGAAGCAAGGCGGGCGGGGCTGCTATGCTGAAGGAGCAGGGGAGAGGAGGAGTATTTTTCACTCCATAGGTGCGCATGAATGTTTGGCCGGCCATCTTGGACACGCCAAACATTTATGCCCACATAGCATGCACTCCATCCAGGCAGCAATACAGCCTGGGTGGGGAACATACCAATCAGAAGGCTGCACTAAAGCCTTGTGATAGGCTCTGGGGAGACTGGGTGCTCCGGTGTCCTTCCTGTTCCGGCCTGAGGAAGGAGTGGAGAGACGCATTGAGGAGGATGCGGAAATCACGACAGGAGGTCCGTTTTCATTTTTTTTATTATCCCCTTCCCCCGCCTCGCTGCACCGCCACCCCGACCAGTGCTGGCCGCCACTGCTCACTGGCCCTGCAAACAGCACAAACCAGGCTGCAGCCTGATGCACATGATCAGCATTCAAGCCATCTGCGTAACAGAGGGATTAGGTGTGGTGTTCATACACCCCTGGGGAAATGCAGCTCTTCCTTTAAAGCCTGCCAAAGTCTATAAAACAAATTATATTGGCGGGATGAATTAGGAGGGTGGAGAGTGATATGTCGAGGTCTTTAGTGGTGAGGAGGAACTTACAGTATCCCATGAGCTGCCAGCAGATTTGCCCGGAGGGGCTGCTCTCCTGCCCTGCTTGGAGCTTCAAAGATGACCTGGAACCTCTGAATCAGAGATCTGTCTGCATCAGGAAGCTCTGCTGGACTCCACACCATGTCCAGGGTCTGCCCTCCCTGTGATAAGCGCCCTTTGTGCTTGTGAGCACAAGCTGCCTTTCCTTGTAACTCTTGTAAGAATAGTAGAAACTAGAATGTTTCTTCATCTCTCTATGGATATTCATGTAATAACTTGTACTATGTTTGTTTTATAGATAATTCTACAAATGTTGTTGCAGGTGCTGTCCCAGCCGCCCTCAGTGTCAGTGGCCCTGGGACAGGCGGCCAGCCTGCCCTGTGTTGTGAGCAGCGGATACAGTGTCAGCAGCTACACCACCTATTGTTACCCACAAAAATTTGGGAACCCCCAGATACATCTTCAGATTCTATTCTGACTTTAACAAGCACCAAAACCTTTGGACCTCTCTCTGTTTCCAAGCTCCAGAAACCACTGAATTACCGCCGGATACCTGACTGTGACAAGGGCACCGAAGGAGAACAATACTGGTTTTTACTGCCAGACGTGGGATTGTGTCAATGGTTCACAGTCACACAGAGCAAGGGGTAAGTGAGATGAACCGTGGATGCCTGTTCAATAAAAGCATGTAAAGAACCATGTTTACAGATTGAGTACATTTCTTTTTCTGAGTGCCATGGGCTGTGACGTATACAGGCCCCAGTGCCAAGAGATGTCACTGCTGTGCCTTTTTATAGACTGTAACACACCCAACAGGGGAACAATTATTGCATTCCACACTATCTTAGCCATCAATCACTTGTCTGGAGAAACTGATGGATGCTGCAACACCCACAGCTGAGTGAACACCCAGATCAACTGGTACAAGAAGGAACAAGTACCCCTAGTTGACATTGTGCACACAAGAGTACTGGTAAATGGCTTGAAGAAATTACATTCTGTTTTAATTGAAGGCAGTAAGAAGACAAGACTTTCTTAAACACTTTGCGTGATTCAAAGAATGAAGACAGTCAATGATGTGATTAATGACAGGAATAAAAACATATCCAATGCATACTGAGAGATCACAGGATTCCTCTCTACTCCAGATACGTGAGTTTCTTAGGGGCACCAAACCAAAACAGTCACTTTTTAAGCAAAGAAACCTTATCTTCATTTACTGAACCTATATCAAGTGAAACTCAATGCTCACTCCCAGTTTCTGTTTAGTTTCCCCCAACTTTTTTGAGACTGAGACTGAGGTTGAGAAAGTTCAACTGGTTTTTCAGGACTTTAAAGATAAACCATTGTTCAACGTCCGCGGCCCATCCAACATCAAAATGTCACTGAGTCAATAGAAATTCCTCCAAGTTTCCAAGAAAATGAAAGTGACCAAAAACATATGGGCCTTAGCTCCACAGCAACCTTAAACAACGTTTTGGGTGGTTTAGCACCCAGTATGACAACTCCCCATAGGAACCCCTCCAATCCCAACCACTGAAAATGAAGAAACGTCTCTCGACTAAAAACTGATGCCTGTTCCCTAATAACCAATTTGCAACCACCAACTTACTAACAAGATCCTGGAATCTGTGATTACACAACATTTTGCCTGTTTGTGGTAGCCCAAACCATTCCTACCATGACCAAGGAGGCTTCAGACCTAAAAAGTACTTTGAACCACCTTGGTCCAACATCAGAGAAACCTCTACCTTTGCTGGACTCAATCCAAACTGATGTCCTCTTTCAATTGAGCAGAAACTCAGCCCTTAAGTGGATCTGACAGACTGAAGCTAGTAGAACAAAATCAGCAATTCCAGTTCAAAGACTAAAAATGTGACATAGGGTGTACCACACAGCACTGCTCTGTTTACCTCTTCTGTTCAACATGTACATGTCTTCTCTCATAGAGATGCTTTTCTCAGCATCAATGATGGGTCCACATGTATGCTGACAATACTTGACTGAAATTAGACTATGGCCTAGGTGTGCTGTGTGCAAACAGGGAAAGTGGGCCCTATTCAGAGATTGCGCTGCCTTCAGAGCAGCCGCGAACCCTTGCTGCCGCATTCACATGAAATATTGAGCAGCTGCTGCAAAGCTGCTCCATGCTTCAATGTGCAGACATCAACCCACCTGCACTTTGAGGCGGGATTAGAGATCCCTTTGCCAGCAGGTGCAGTGACTGACTGGACCCGCCTGCAAGGGGGTGTCTTGGGGGGGATCCATGGGACCCCTTTTCCCTTCAGAGGGCTGACAGCTTCTTTGCCTTTGCACCTGTGTCCATAACACGTCATGGGGCAGAAGTAAAGAGATTATCTCATTTGCATGGGTGCCTGTGAAAATGAGGAAACACCCCCTGACGATAGCGCAGGTGCTACATGTGCGCCAGGACTAACAGTATTCAAAAAGGGCTGCACAAGCGGCTGCGGCTCCTTCTGTAATACCAAAGTACCCCGGTCCTCTGAGATGTGACACATGGAAACTGAATCAAGCGTTTGCAGTACACTGTATCTATCTAAGTATGTTTAATATGAATGTATGTAGAAACAGCTATCAGCAAACACAGAACACCAGCAGATGTGGTTTGATATCCCTGATCCAGCACTTTTAGATATGTTCGGTGTCATTTCATATTAAATAATACTTGTGTCTTCAATTCTTATCTTTACCAGGTATTTTGAGAGATTTTCCAACTCTTTTTTTTGGGGGGGGGAGATGTATTTTATTGAGTTTTCAGAAAGAGTAAGTTACAACAAAAAAGAGAAGAAAAAAAGAACAATAGTCACAATACACAATAATGCGGTCTCTTGCTCACTTCCGGCTATATCTGTGCCTCGATGAGGGTTGACCGCACCCCCAGTGGGAGCAGTCCAATACAGTTGACATATTATCATTCTATCACATTTGGACATCATCATCAGAGCCATATGGACAACTGTAAATAAAAATAGGGCCACAGTCTTACCATTTCAAGCAGCCTATGACGCTAACAGGAAATATGTGTGCCACATCCTATGTCCAGCCCAAAACACAGTGTAAATGCCGCAAGTAACAACAAACCTCGAACTGTCCAGAAATTGTTCTGTGTCAGCTTTTGAAAGTGAAAAGTATTTTTATTTTTTAAAAAAATACTTACCTTATTGCGAAAATCTTGGTCTTAAAATAGGGTACAAATAAAGCTTTTTTTTAATGAGAAAAAAAACCCAACAAACCTCATCAGCCTATGTTCTAACTGACACCTCTCCACCTTCATGATGATCTTGCTATGAATATGGGATTAATCGGAGAGGCCACCTCTAGACTCCAAAGGAAATATTTGTAAATAGGACCTCAGTGGCTGCCAAATATGTTTGGGCCTGGAAGCTATCGGTCGCAGAGAGGCATATATCTCACTTGTGGTGTCACAAGCTACTAAGTCTGGCGCGCAGTGTTTAACCGAGGGCGCCGTTGGTGCCCCCCAGTGTATTGACAACAGCTCCAATGGAACGGCACAATAAAATGCCAAAAGTGGGCAGTAGGAGTAGGTGAAAGTGTATATTTTGTGTGGAATTTCATGACATTTTGTGAAAATTAAGCACAATTCTGCATGTAGAGCAAAATGTGGTCTGCCAGTCACTCATATGACTTTTGTTCCTCAGGGCGAACCTCGCCCACTAAAGTCACACCACATACCAGCAGCAGACATGCTCGAGTGGACAATCTCTCTCAGCCACAGTTTCACTGTTTACACAAGTCATGTTGTGCTTAAATCCGTTTCCTACGGGTGAAAACAGTGTTAAAGGTGCTGCATTTAAAGATATTAGCTCGTCTGTCCCTTTCAACACTGGGCCAGCTTTAGCGCTGGTGGCACCAGGAGTGGCCATCTTTTTTGGCACCCCCAAATGAGCTCCTCTCCTCATACATTTCATTTGTTCTACAGTGCACTCATACCAGTGTAGGGTGCCTGCGCAATGTTTCATCATATACATTATACAGAGACAATTAATCATACATGTGTAAATCATGAGATAAGAAATGGTACATATAACAATGAGAATTACAAGATGCTGGAATGATTTATAATCCAGTAGCCAGTATATATGAGTGTTTGGTCTGTAGAAGCACAAACTCAGGATAAAACATAGCAGAGTGGGCAAGGTTGGCTTTACTAATAAGAATGTATTTCTACCTAAAAAAACATTTTAGTAACTGTAGGATAATGAAAGACCGGAGAAAAAAACATAACAGTCCAACCTATACCATGCAATTTTCAAAAACTCATTTGATGACACTCCATAGGTCACTGTGCTATATTAGGATTGTAACTTATGAACTGCAAGTAACAATAGGACCTCTGCGACAAAAGCAGTAACCCACTGAGCTAACCACATAAAATTCAGTTCTGTAATCTGCATGTAACCCATTCTTTGCAGCAGGCATTTTAGCCCTCTGCGCTACTTTGTGATGACTCAAGACTACCATTAGACAAAACGCCAATCTCTCTCCATCACGAACATTAATCACCAGAGTTATCTGGACATTTTTATTGTTCCCTGAAAAAAGCTGGACATGCAAAGAACTCTGTGGCATGTGCTGTTGTACCCATGTTATTTCTAAACACAGTGCCCTGCCAAGGTCAGTGCCAGGTCCAGTTGCACCACCCTAAAGCTGGCCCTGTTTGAACATCTTCCTTCTTATGAGAAATTGGATAATTAGTTGACTGGGGTGTGAGCCCCGGTCAAACAGCTCCACAATCCTTGTCAGGGTAAGGCACAAGCAAGCCCGAAATTAACCCGTGCTCAACCTTCTGAAAGCTTCTGACAGAGCAATCAGACTTGACATAGAGGCATTGTGTAAAGTATTTGTGCAATACTTAATACATTAACACAGTGACAACACACCCCAATGAGCCCACTACAATATTAGAATATTAGAGTGATTTTCAATAAATAAAACAAGACCAGAACGACAAAAATCCAAATGAATAGAACCGCAAATATTGAATTGTTAGGTTTTTAGAGAAAATAGTGTCAAAAGGCATAAAGTGCCATCTGTGAATATCTGGTTCTGCACATCTGGGGCAAAGTCAAAAATATGGGCCGACTACGATAGAGCATGGCCGGCTACAGGGACCTAATTAGCCCACTAAGCAGAGTACATTAATTCCTGGTTTGCAAAGCTTTGCGTGAATCTGCATAGTTGATGCATCACGCCGCCCAAGTGATGCGTCTGTTCCGAGATCTGGCGAAGTTGTGGCAGGTCCTGTTATGTCGACACCGAGGAACCTGTCGACGGTGCTTGCTATGCGAATTTCCGACAAGCTGCGATGTGGAGTCCATTGCCATTGTCAAAGCTGCCTTTGATGAGAGATAAAAGGGCCTGCGCCAAGGATGCATCACGCAGTAGCGGTTTTGAAGGCGACGCTGGCCAAGGCTGCAATGAGAGTGTTTGGGACGGATCCAATCCACGTGGCAGCTGAGATGCTTCAGTTCTGCACGGGGTGCGTCGCGCAGTAGAGGAGATGTGTCGGTTCCACTGGATATACAGAGGCTGGCAAAGCACCTTAAAAATACTTTCAAGGGTCCAAGACTGGGGTGGCACCACTTGGCATGGTAGTTTGACTGATGGCAGAGTCTGGTGCAGATGCAAGGTTATATAAGTCTTTTATGTCCTTCAGGCTTCAGATCGGGAGGCCAGCCAACTAGCCCTTGGGGTTACTCTGTGTTCAAGAGATGCAGGTCCAGTCTCTCTCACCCAGTCGGGAAGACAGCAGGTCAGTGCAGCAAAGCAGGAGTCAGATAGAGTGCAGTCCAGCAGAGTGACAGTCCTCCAGCAGCACGGCAGTCCTTATTCCTGGCAGAGTATACTCAGGTCCAGAAGTGTATTGAAGTGATGGTGTTTGAAGTCCCATATTTACACCCAGTTGTGCCTTTGAAGTGGGGAAGACGCTTCTAGAGGTTTCCCTTTGAAGTCCCCAGGCATCCTGCCTTCCCTGCCCTGGCTCCATACTACCTACAGGGGGTATGCTGCCCTATGTGTGGCGGTAGGACACAGCCTATTCAGGTGGTGGTGGGGATGTGCCCAGCTCCTCCCTTCCATTCTGCCACTGATGGTCAACTACACTCATTCATTTGACTAGAGACAGTTTGCAGGCACCAAATGGCTAAGACAAGAAAAAGCCAACTTTCTAAAAGTGGCATTTTCAGAATTGTAATTTAAAATCCGACTTCACCATAAGTTAGGATTTTAAATTAGCATTCCAGAGCCACCATCATGAACTGTTTATCCTTTCTTATTTGAAAATTACACTTATATAATGTAACAAGGCAACTCCAATGTTATCCTAAGGTAGAGATAGGCCTTTCAGGACTGAAAGGGATTTTCAGAGCTTTTAACTACCAGGACCTGTAAAAACATAAAAATACATGTCCTACTTTGGGCCGGCCAATGCCCACACTAAGGGTGATATATGTATTATAATGGAAGATCAGGTCGAAATGGCAGTTTAAACTACACACAGGCTCTGCAATGGCAGGCCTGAAACATGTTCAAGGGACTACTTAAGTGGGTGGTACAATCAGTGCTGCAGGCCCACTAGTAGCATTTAATTTACAGGCCCTGGGTACATATAATACCATTTTGCTAGGGACTTATAAGTAAATTAAATATGCCAATTAGACATAAGTCAATACTACCATGTTTTAAAGGAGAGAGCACATGCACTTTAGAACTGGTTAGCAGTGGTAAAGTGCCCAGAGTCCTAAGGCCAGCATAAATGAGGTCAGAAAAATGGAAGAGGATGGCAAAATGTTGGGGGGGACCAACTTAAGGCTGACAGGTCTAAAACTTCTTATTCGTCTTTGTTTCTTGTTTTCTAATATTGCAACATTATGCCTACATAATTCATGGACATTTAAGTGGGGGTCCACTTACATTTCATTTATTTTTCTTGGAAGTTACTGATTTTCTCAAAATTTCCTATACAGTATTTACTTAGAGCTTTTGACTCAGGTGTCACATAGAAAAGATATTTGGGCAGGTGTTCCTCCAGTTTTGTGTTCCTTCGCTCATGATTGACATAATTCTAAGCAAAAAAAGTGGGTCCTAATTGCTGTACTATTAAAATCGTTGTTTATAGAGTAGCATTGTGTAGTAAGGAAGTCCATGCAGGTAGGATGTAGTTTAAGTAGATTTATTGAAGTCTGTTACATGTAGAGGAGTTGTAGTGATGCAGGTAGTTAAGTTCTGTAAAGCAGCCCCACCAGGAGCAACCTGCCTGATGCTCAGCCCATTCTCAACTGTCACACTTCACCTCTCAGGCACCCAACATTCCAAATGCATCATCATTCCAACATTCCATGCAGCACACAGCACATTCACACTAGCTGAGCAGATGGGGAAAATGGCAGAACAATAACATGAGCAGGATACTACACATTGGTAATAGCATTGTCAGTAAAACTAAGACATTGTTAGTAATAACAAATCAAGCCAACCTTACTTCTATCATCTAGTGCAGCTATACTCAAAGTACGGCCCTGGGGCAGCATGTGGCCCTCCTGACCTTTACATCCGTCCCCTGATCAACAGCATCACTGAGCTGCTGGTTACTCAACCCAGCTCTAACATTAAAAAGACTTTACAAATACGAACTATTTGCCCAGGTCCCTTCACCATACTACAGTCTGGGCTACTGCTGTGGGGAGTGTAGTGCTGAAGGCCTGCTATGGCAGGGATATCACATCTCTCAAAGCAAGGATCCGTCCTAACCCTAACCTAGTGAGGGGTACTTGATCACCAAGCGAAGAGTCCGTAAGCCCTCTCCGACAGCGTACAACCCCCCCAAAAGGAGGAATAAACCTGTCCCTCACCTGTAAAAGGCTATGATAGCCCAAACATTATCAATTAACTCTAGCCTCACATACAGGAGGGTACAATATACCCAAAGGTAGGATTAATACCAGCCCTCAACTAGAGGAAGGTACAGTATTCCCCGCAGGAAGGATTGTTCCCAGCTCTCACTGAAAGGGTGAACTTCCCTGAAGGAAGGATTCCCTTCAACCCTCACTAGCAGTATGATAGCACTTTGCCCCATATAATCTGAAAAAAAGAGAAGTGTTCTGCTCTACTCTCTCACTACAGGAGCACTAACCAGAACCTTGCCCAAACCTTTTCCATGTCAAGACAAGGCACCCGTCGCGAGTAATCTACGTCTACAGCAAAGATGAAGATTGTTTATACTTTAAAGGTACAAAGGTCAATAAATAGCTTTCAATGCCTCACTGAACTAAACCAGATATGGGTTGTGGAGGTAAGTTACCTTTTCAGCACTTACAGGAGGCCACAGTGAGCGGGAACTCTGTCAGTGTGCTTGATGTGCCTGACAAACAATGGTAACAGTAAGGCTGGTTTCCCCAGAATAAATCTTCCAGCAACAGACTTTAGAGTAACTCCGCACAAGGGCAGGGTTGTGTCCGCTATATGGCCATAGCATCCTTCGAATAGGCAGGGGTATTTGCTCAGAGGAGGATCATTGTCATTCCCCAGATGCCCATTGACTACTTCCTTGGCAAATACCTCCTACAGGCCGGAGAAGAGCCAGGAGGGTTGACTGCCAGGGGTTCCCAAAAACAGTGATTCTTAGGGAAAGAGGGTATAGAGGCCCAAATGAGGAGTAAGGTGGATGCCATTCACAATCTGAGAACCAGAGGCTCCGGGGTTACCTGATCTGAGAGAGAAGATGACTTTGTAAGGCCACTCCTGATCTAGAGCTCTCAGAGACAGGGGACGGGAGACCTGCACAGGCAGACCCCTAAATGAAACACCCAGAGTGTGTCACCCTTGGGGAGGGCGGTATGTTTATCCAGGCACATGTTCAGTCTCTTCAGTGCAGACGTTGAGCTGAGGACCCAGTCTTTTGGTGTCTCCTCTAAGATGGTGGAAGTAATAGTGGAAAGAGGGTGTCTGTAACCTCAAGTTGTAGTGTCATGTAGTTCCTAATAATAAATAGGATCTGCACGTTTAGACAATATAAACTAACGGATTGGTGTCCAGACTGATTCCAGACACCCCCACAGGATATGTTAGCCTTTAGACCAGCTAGGTCACAGTGATACAATAAGCCCCATAACCTTACCAAGGAGCGAATAGTTTCTAGCAACTATCAAACATGACAATCCTTGATCCTTCAGGGATCGTGGAACAGTACAGTACTTTTTATTCAGTCACTCGTGCTCACTTCTCAGAGAGATATACAGAATAAATTATAGGGACGTTTTCAATAAGCATTTATTGAACCAGCATCATTCTAGTATAAAATATGTGTGCTGCGACAATCAACAGACAGAAATAGATATATACTATTGCAAGCACCGACAGAGGGAAAACAAGGTAGAATTCCACCATGGTGCTAAAACAGTGAATATATGCAGGGATATAGATACTTAGCAATAATCAAGCGTATTCCTAAAATGAGAACTCTAGCTAAGTGTACCTAGCATGTATGTAGTTGTGAAGCCTCCCCCTAGGAAAGAGCCAATCCTATTACCTGATGGGAGAGAATGAAGGACCTTGCCTTGGTCTCGAGTTGGGCACCCTACAAGGGATGTCAGACCACTGAGTGCTGGAGTTTCTGCGTGCAGGGACTTCAGTGTTTCGTGTCAGCATGGAAGCTTCTCTTCTCGTTAGCTCATCGAAGATGTAGTGCTTATATGCCCAAAAAGTACCCTCAGGGGGTCTATTTAGATGTGTAATGGTACTGTGGGCCTGTAGTTTAAGGATGACGATAGCAGTAACTTTTGTACTGAGTTATTATATAGAAGATGGTAATCCTGCTGTGTGATACTAAGAATCCTCATGATTAATACATTGTAGGAAACTAGCTTTATAAATACTACACCAAAGTGAGGTATAGTCTGTGTAGAGTCCAGGTGATCCCAGAGGTAGGTAAAGGTTAAAGTTAGATAGAACCTTACTCTCTATTTGTGGTAGAGTGGTACAGTGTTAAGCATTTGATGTACACACTCAGTCAGCAAATGAATTCGCACACTCAAGGACTGAATTCTAGACCAATTGTTTTTGTATAAAAAATATATTGTTTTATTTTTAGAAGCAAGCAAGCCTGCCACAGGTAAGCATTAAATACTTTAAAGTAGTAAGTTGATGATTGTAGAACAGTTTGAAAATGCAATAGGAATTGTACGTTGTTTGATTTACAAGGGATGCAGTAGTTTGCAATACTTAGCAAATACAGTACATTGAAAAGAATAGGCTTTTTCATTAAATTACAGGTAAGTTACTTTTTACGTTACTTTTCTAACTCAGTGCTGGATACCTAGATTCAGCATTGGGACATTTCGTGCAAACAGGTAAGTAAATATGTTTTGGTTAGTCGTACGATTTTCAAAGAATATTTTTAGGTTTCAAAACTCCACCCTTTAAAATTTTTTAGAGAAAAATGATCAATGTTATCCTATGGAGGAAAAACAGGTTATCGGTTCAAAGGTAAGTTATCAACTGTGGGAGTTAAGGTTCTGGGGTTAGAGTCAGGGGTCCCCAGGGTCAATGATGCACTCTTGCTATACCCTCAGCGGCACTAGGGCGGCCGGGTGCAGAGTGTTGAGGCCCAATTTTATCCTACGGAGGATAGGGGGTCTCCGGTTGGTGGCTGCTATCAAGCAGACCACTTGGCTGTGAGAGCTAAGCTCCTGGGTTTAGCTCAGCTCAATTGGGGTTGCAGGTCAGCACAAAAGTTGTACCCTCAGTGGCACTGGGGTGGCCGAGTGCAGAGTGCTTGTTTTGGTGCTGGGTGGCCTGTTGTTTGCTTTTGAGAGACTCCAGTCGAAAGAAACACTGCAGGCTCGGGGACAAAGATCTTCTGGGTGCGACCACCAGTTCGAGGGGTATGTTAGGATATCTTGGATTTGCTAGGCACTGCTGTTTGTAGCACACAAGGCTGTGGGGCGTCGGGTGTAGGGGTGCCTTTTGGCGTCGGAAAGTCTTACCTGCTCTCTGGTCGCATTAGAGGGGGCCCTCTGGATTGAGGCTGCAGGCGTCGTCTGGGTTCTTGAGGCTGGTCTGGGATGTCCGGATTTTGGGTCACAATCAGCGGGGGGACCTCCTCGTGGTGTTTTTCCACTTGAGCTCGGGCCGGGTTCGAAGGGTGCAGAGTGGGCTGGATGCTCGGTCTCCGGCTGCTACCAGAAGTTGCAAGTTGAACAGGTAAGCTGTTCTCAGGAGACCCAGTCTTTTGAAGTGAAGGCAGGCAGGTCCTCCGGATTTGTTGAGGTTGCTGGCTGCAGGACACGCCGGGATTTCGCAGGAGCATGTTTGAGGGGAGACAGGCTGGTAGGGCTGAGGCCAAGTCTGTGGGTGTTGTCCTCTTGTTAGCTCTGCATGGCTCTTCGGTCCTTCTTCTTGTCATTTCTGGATCTGAGGATACAAGGTTCAGGGTGCCCCTAAATACTAGATTTAGGGGTGTTACAGGTAGGTAGAGGGCAGGGACCAATGGGTCCCTTCCCTGGGGTGGGTACACCTCCTATTGTGCCACCCTCCAGTGGGAGGGGAGCACGAGCCTGTCCCTGATTGGTTGGGTCCCACCATCCTCAAGATGGGGGGGACAAGGAGTTGTGCTTCACCTCGCCTCCACCACATGAGGGGTGGAGTTGGCAGAGGTGGGCACACCTCTCTCCCTCAATTGTTTTTGCCGCTGGTTCTCCCACCCAAATGGGGTGCAGAACCAGTGGGGACCAGTTGCTGAAAGCAGCAAGTGATCTGGGGTCCAGAAACATGTCTGTTGATGGCAGCCTAAGCAGCCACTCAGTTGGAACATTAGAAGTGGGTTAGTTTTCTGGGGCATCTCTGAGATGCCCTCTGTGTGTATTTATCATTAAATCCCACACTGGCATCAGTGTGGGTTAAATGTGCTGAGAAGTTTGATATCAGTTTTCAGTGTAGCCATTACGGTGTTGTGGAGTTCGTATTGACAAGCTCCCAGCACCATATCCTCTTAATGGCAGCACTGCACTTAAACTGTCTAAGAATGGACTTAGACACTGTAGGGGTACAGGGCTCCTGCACCTATACCCTCACCACTGGTATAGTGCACCCAAATAGAGGGGTGACTGATCTATGCCAGGACAGTGGGTTGTAGGCATGGCACACAGGGATGTGTGCCATGTCGACTCTTCACTTTGTTCTGCACCAAAACACGCGGCCTGCAAAGGCAGTGTGTGAGTGTGGTGGTACAGGACCTCTAAGCATGGCACAATAAATTCTGCAGCCCTTAAAGGCCTTCTTTGGTCACAGTGCCCTGGGTACCTGTGGTACCATTTACCAGGGGCTGACCTGTGGACAGAGATGCCAATTGGGTTTAGTTTTGGGGAAAGAACACAGGCCCTGGGAACCTGATTGGCAGGGACCCAGGGCACACCAAGTAAAAGTGCATCAGTAGTCTTGCAAAAAGTGGGGGGATACTGCAACAGAAACCCACTTTCCTACATAAATGAGGCTAGTTTTCAGAGAAAACCACTTGACATTTATTCGGCACGTAACTAGTCAAAAGTTCAGTGCCAGAGCTGTTATGTAGAGCAAGGTTCGACAAATGTAGGTAAAAGGTCGTTCAGCTACCTAAGCCTATCTTGGGATGTACAGGGGCTCATAACAATAGCCCCCGACTTGGATAAACCTAAGAGGGCAAATGGACTTCAGGAGCAAGTGGGGGACTCCTTGCAAACAACACGCCTGGAAGTGAGGCCTACACAAGGCCCAAGATTGGAGCCTACTCCTGGCAGTGGTTGGTGAGGAACTTGGTTTCTGAAGCTGACCCCTATCAGTGGCTTCTGTTAGTAGTTAGCCTTTTGGGCAGAGCTTGCCCTGAGTTGAGGACAGACGTTTGACCTAGGAGGCAGATTGGGCGACATAACCTTGTTAACTATGTAGGTTCTGTCCACCTACTAGGATGTATCTGTGAACAAGCTGCCTCAAAGGTTAGGCCTGCAGATGAAGAGAAAGTTTCCCCATGGACAAGGTTAGTGTCTCGGGAAAATGTTGACAGAGGGGTGCAGGTTTAGAGGAGCATAGAACAGACACTTGCTACTGCAGCAGCAGTGAAGTGTCCACGTTCTCTCACCTGAGCAGGAAAATTCATCAAGAGATTTATTAGTCTACTACAGTGCTTGTTTGTGGGCGGCCTGTGTAGAAAATCCACCTTTTCTGTATGGTCATGCAGAATTTATTTTTCCTTTTGCGCACCCTATATCTTTGCTTGATTTAGAACCTTGTGCATTTTACCCCCACTATCCAGTGGCAGAATTCCAAATTGCCTGCGATCTTCCTTTAAACATGGTTGAATTTGCTATTCCTATAATGGCACATTTAACTTGCATATAAGTCCCTAGTATATAGGGTAGAAAGTGCACCCATTTGTGCTTTCCACTGCAATGGAAGGGCAAATGTGACCTTGAGCCTATCATAACCTGACTGCTGTAAACCCAGCAGTGTGACCTCTCAAAATTAACCTTCGGAAGGATTCTTTAAACCACAGATTCATCACCTTGTGAACGCCTCCAGGAGCCACACTGGATCTAGAGAATTTTCTTCAGCAATTCCTTCACACATTGGAATGTGGCATTGTGCAGCTGTGCATCAGTTCTATCCAGCCGAATGTTACGTCGGGCCCCTAGATGCTGCCACCTCTGCACACTAACATCTCCCCCTCCTTCTTGATCCCACGAATTCTGTCCTGTCTGATAGACTTTGTTTCTCAAAACATTTCCAGTGTGCAAGGGACATGTACCATCTAAAAAAGATTCAACATCATGCAATAAGAGCGTAAAGATGAATCCAAAGCCTACTCCGGGTCACATAGCCAAGTTATAAGTGCAGAACACCGACAAAAAGTTAGGAATGGTTTTTTTAGAGGAGAGGAAGATGGCCGGCCGGCTGAGGTGCTCGGTCGCGAGCTCCGATACACCACCAGACAGTAAGGAATACTGATCACCCTCCTAGAATCTTGAGGCGCTAAAACCCAGGATCAAGCAATGCAGATTAAGATTCCCGCATAAGTAATATCGCACCTGATGGCAGAATCGGATTGCAGAATCGGAACACAGACCCGAACTAACCTGAGAAACGCCAATTGTGAGTTACGAGTTACTTCCAACCCTGCCGACCAGACCGAAGATAAAGGGCAGAGGTTAACTGGCCACACGAAAGGAAAGCAAAGCACAAACATAGCCCAATAACATGATTAATAGAGTTTTTTGGGGGGAGAAGTATAAACGTACCTGAAGGTCCGCCATCGCTGCCGCCATACATCTGAGTCTGGGCAAAAGCGTTGAGCGCAATACGGAGCTGCCGCAGAGCGTACTGTAGGATTTCCTTCCTGTTCCGGGGCACGAGCGACAGAGTCAGCGGATCAACCCCCAGTCAGGAAGACAGGATTCCAAATATAGAAAGATTGTCTCAACTCCCAGAAAAGAAACCGGCACAGAGGCTGTTGATGCTGGCTGATCTTGGGGTAACGTTAGCACACAATGCTGAGAGGAGCGATAGCAGCACACGGTGTGTGAACTCCCCGGAGCCCCCAACTCGGATGAATAGTGGGAGGGGAACCCTCTCGACCCCAGAACTTGAGGCTGGGTCAGAAACTGAATTGGAGACACAAGAACCACCGACACCCCCCGGACAGCAGACCGAAGAGGTCAGAGAGCAACAGGTAAGAGGCGGGAGGGCTGGATTTGATATTGATATTGATATTGATATTGCGAAAAAAACAGCCCCAGACTTAATTAAAGGCTGTAACCGACACTTAACGATAATACGAGCAAGCAGCAGCGAGGGATAAGGAGGCACCCTCGCACAGTCAGAAAAACATTTCAATTTTACAAGATCCAGAAAAATTGAGGGGGGTAAGGTTACCCAGCCAGAACCAGAAAACCCCTTGGGAAGTGGTAAATCCTCATACTGTCTTAGAAACCGCCAGTTAGCAAAAGAAAACTTTATCCCCCCCAGAAAAAGTGCGTAACCCCGAGAAGCACAAAAAGAAAACAGAGGGTGCTCCCCAATTTAGTGGAACTATCAGAAAATATAAAATCAAGATCCACAAAATCAAAAGCACAGGGGTCAAGCGGATTAAAGCAAAAAATCAAAGTAACTCCTTCTTTAAGGTCTTTTTTCAAAGTCCAGCAATTTGTACAAGTGAGAGGAGATCAATCCTCTTTGCAGACTAAGACCCTCTCCTCACTCACAAACCTCGACGAGCAAAATATAGTTACCATGTCGGAAGGGGGACTGGAATCGGAATTTATACCATCAAAGGGTTCAGTAAAACAGAACGAAGGTGAGATGTCGACCATATCTTCAATTGCCTCATTAAGTATAACGTCACTTGTAGACACAAATGAAGGAACCCCCACGCTATCTCAAAAAGAAATCTCCGATCATCCATTGGAACAAGCAAGCAATGATACCGGGGTAGAAAATCAAATGGGAAAAATGATGGAGTCATTCATGGACAAAATAATGGGAGAAATGAGGGAAACATTTTCTATTTCTGAGGGAAACCAATGCAAGATACGCGAGGTATGTGAAAATCTGGACCAAAAATTAAACGACCTGGGCGAGAGGGTCACCGCAGTAGAATCGGCAGTTGGAACCCTTAACAAAAAGGTTGATATAAATAAAAAAGAAATAAGACACTTGAAAGACAGTGAGAGATCGATCAAGGAGAAACTCGAGTCTTTGGAGAATCAAGGAAGAAAAAACAATCTCAGGGTGCTAAATGTACCCGAAAACTTGAAAGGAGTAGATATAAAAACTTTTGTTGTCTCCCTTCTTGAGGAGTTTTTCCCATGGACGAAAGACTGCAACCTGATAGAGGACATCCAACGGGTCCACAGAGACCCCTTCAGGAAAAGCAAAGACAGAAAAGCCCCAAGAAAAATACTAATCAATTTTAAGACTTATACTTTGAAAGAGAAAATCTTAAGCGAGGGTTTAAAAAGTGGAACACAAAATAAGGATAATTGGTCTTGTAGAATTCGGTCTGACATTTGTAAAGCCACCCAAGATAGACAATGGGAATTGGGACAGTACATGCAAGAGCTAAAAAGTTTAGGAGCGACTGTCCAAATGAAATTTCCGGCAGCATTGAGAATTATGTGGCGTAATAAAATGCACAACATCAGGGAACCACATGAGGTAGAGAACCTTATACAACTGATAAAGGACCAGATCCAAACTGAGAAATCCAACTAAAAAAAAAAAGGACACTAAAATAAAGCAGACGATAATAATAAAATTACCTGTAATAAATGTATAAACGTCATAACAAGCTCTCGTAAAATATCCAGGACAAAGTAAAAACATATGAAACAATAGAACATCAAGAAGTCCTAAATAGGGTTTCGCAATATAAATTCAATGAAGGAAAGTGATCACATAACAATATAAAAATTAAATAAACTGGTGAAATCTGAGCACGAACTGGGTAGTGATACTACCCAAAAGAAGAAGAAGGGAGGCTTCTTCAGGGTGGGAATGTCAAATCTCACATTCACTTAATAATGCTAAATATGACAAGACACGGGTGGGGAGCAAACTAGGGAAAAAAATTAGAAAAAATGTCCTCATTAAACAAAAAAAAGGAGTAAAATGGGAGCCAATTAGATCATATAATATCTGCCCCAGTTCAGAACGGGAAGAAATAAAACCAGACATAAAATGATAAAAGAAAAATTAGTCAAAGTCCTCTCATGGAATGTTAATGGGCTCAGAACTCTTAATAGAAGAAGAAGAAGAATTCTGGAATACTTAAAGGAAGCTGAAAGTGAGATTATTATTCTTCAAGAGACACATCTTGTAAGTGCTGAATGGGACCAAATAGTAAAAAAGCTAAACTGGGTGGATGCTTGTATATATACTACGCAAGACTGTAACATAAAGGGGGTTGCGATTATTATAAAAAAATCTCTAAAAGCCAAGGTAGAAACCAAGATAGTAGATAACAAAGGAAGGTGGGCACTGACCAAAATCAGGATAGAAGACAATATTTTAACCATAGCTGGATATTATGGTCCGAACTTGGACGACTCTGCCCCTCTTCAAAAACTTTACACGGAACTTCTAACAACCACCGGCCCCATAATAGTAGGGGGAGATTACAACATAATACCTGACCCCAAACTGGATAGATCACCTCCAAATAAACAGATGAATCTACCTAAAATGAGAGAGTGGTTAGGAATCTATAAAAAAAGATCTAGACTTGGAGGATATGTGGAAACAAAAAGGGGAGAAAACGCACCCTTACACATTCCACAATAAAAAACTAGGTCACGGGTCAAGAATAGACTTCTTCTTAGTAAACAGGACTCTCCAAGATAATGTCAAAGGCATTGAACACCTTCCAGCTCACCTATCGGACCACTCTGTAGTACAATTAACTCTTTCGCTACCGAAAAATAAAACCCTCCCCAGATGGACAGTAGAACGGTCTATATTCAAAGACGCACAAAGTGTGAACCAGCTTGAAACTGCCTCTACACATTACTTTGAGGATAATGAAATCGGCACAACAAAACAAATTACCTGGGATGCTTACAAAGCTATAATCAGAGGGAAACTTCTCAGTCTAGGTGCACATAAAACAAAGACTAAAAAACAAGAGATTAAAAGGATGGAAGCGGAGATTAAAGCGGCAGAGATTCAATTAGCCAGCGGAAATCACTTAGAACAGAAGGGATACTTACTAGAAAAGAGCCGTAAACTCAAAGAGACTCTGGCCAACTACTTGGAGAACATAGTACAAGAAAAATGGGAAAATAGTAAACTATCAAATTACGAATACGGAGAAGGATGTGGTAAAATGCTGGCTTGGAGAATCAAAACGGACCAATCAAGGAACAACATTCCAAGTATCCAGACTCAAGACCAAACATCACAAAGCTCGGACGATGCCATAATAAGACAGGAGTTCACAAAGTTTTTCTCCAGCCTCTACAAAGAAGACATAAACCCAACAAAAGAAGAGATTAGAAAATATCTCGACGCCATATCACTCCCAAACTTAACAGAAGAAGAAGTATCAGAACTAAACAGCGAAATTAGACCCGGGGAAGTCAGAGAGGCTATAAGATGTCTGAAAAAAGGAAAAGCTGCTGGCCCTGACGCCCTTCCAAACGAATTTTTCATAACATTAAAAGAATCCCTAGTTAACCGGTTAACAGAAATTATGAATAACATATATTTGAACCACGAAAATATACCTGCCTCCTGGTAAAAACCATAAATTATGTGAGTCTTATAGACCTATTTCATTACTTAACTGTGATTACAAGCTATTTATGCAAGTCATAGCCAAGAGATTAGCCAAGGTCATGCCAAGATTGATAAACCTAGATCAGAAGGGTTTCATAAAAGGACGACAAATTCATGAGATCACTCACGAACTATTTGCAGCAGCTGACATTGCCACGTGCGAAAAACTCCCCCTAACCATAATTACCTACGACGCGGCTAAGGCGTTTGACCGAGTCAACTGGGCCTTCCTAAACGAAATTATCGAGAAAAACAAACTAGGGGAAAGCTTCGGCCATATGGTAAGGGAAGTATATAAGAACCCAAAAGCAAAAATAATAATCAACGGGAATCTAACTAACAACATAGAGATACAAAGAGGCACTAGGCAAGGCTTCCCACTATCGCCTTTACTCTTCAATCTATATATAGAGCCACTGGCCTGCTCAATCAGAAACTATCTTTCGAATACACCTTTTAAACACCAAAAAAAAGTGGCATTATATGCGGACGACCTAATGGTATTCACAGACAACTATGAAGAAGTTAATCAGGCAATAGAAGACACGATGAACAATTTCGGCAAAGTCTCAGGGTATTTAACAAATAAAGCTAAAACAGAGGCGATGAGCTGGAACACGAGTCCCAAAACTCCATTCACTAGGGATAAAATAAAATATCTGGGAATCACGCTGGTAAAAGAACTCGAAAATATCCCACAACTGAACCTGAATATAGTAGCTAAAGAAATGAGAAGGCTTTTTAAAGTCTGGTCAGGACTACCTTTAAGTTTTCTGGGTAGATCCAATGCAGTAAAAATGACCATCATTCCTAAATACACCTACCTATTTAACACTATCCCTTTGGAATTCAGAAAAGAATCCTTGAAGAAGATCCAAGGAGAAATATCTAGCTTCATCTGGGCATCAAAAAGTACCAGAATAGCATGGAATAAACTTAGGAGAAGAAAAGTGCAAGGCGGAATAGCAATCCCTGATATGTACGAGTACGATAGATCATTCCAATTCAAGAACATTAGACCCCTCCTAAGAAAACACCAATCATACCCAAACTTCTTACAGAATATGACAGATGGAGTAGACCATTTCCTGTTCAAGTTTGGCCATCCAAAATATTTAAAAAAAATAATACTGAAGATACTACATAACGCTGCTAAGCTTTGGAGCCAAATCAGAACCACAGTAAATATACCGTACTACAGTAAGGTGTCCCCAATATGGGACTCTCCTGGGACTCCAGATTGCCTGAAAGACTCATTAGCAACACCACTCAAGAAAGCAGGAATTGAAAGTTGGGGACAACTGCTGATAGGAAATGAGTTGTTCACGTGGGACCAACTACATACAATCACGGAAGGTAAACTATCAAAATTCAAATTCTACCAACTAAGTAGCTGGGCTAACTCTTTACCAAAAGGAAAAAGAGAAAGTGACCTTGGGAACCTTGAAAGTGAAATGATTAAAATAACACCGATAAAGAAAGAAATATCAAAATGGTATTGGGCTTTCATCGAATCAGGAGAAGAGGATTTCTTAGTCCTGGAAATAATATGGAGAAAAGATATTCCAGATCAAAACATAGACCTACAGTCTATCTGGAAGAAATCGTTGGAAACATGCTGGTCCTGTGTAAAACAAGCCTCATTAAAAAGGAATCACTTGTTCTCGTTACACAGAGCATACTGGTCCCCAAAAAGACTATCTAAATTTAAAGGTACAAATATAAAGTCATGCCCCAAGTGCGGAGAGGCAAAAGCAGATGACGTCCACATGTTTCAGAACTGCCCGCACTCTCCCCCTACTGGCTAGAGATTGGTAAGATGCTAAACATGGTAATGGGAACCCGCATAACTGTAAGAATACCTCTCATTATCTTTGGGATATATAACAACAGAGAATCTGATACGGGTAAGCTAAGTAACAGGCATGAAAGCCTGATGTTCATGTTGATTTTGCTGGCACGAAGAGAGGTCTGCATTAATTGGGTTAAACCGGCACCGCCTACACATGATAGCTGGCTAAATTCTGTAATAAAAATTAACAAACTTGATAGGAAAGGGAAAAACTCCAAGAGAACAAGTTTCTGGGAAATTTGGGAACAACATTACCAAACAAACCATTAACTCCCTTACGTCACTGAAAAAAAAAATCCAATGATTAAAGCGAAGATAATAATTCCAGGCAGGAATGATTACTGCCGAGTAGCCTACCAGGCTAGCTCCCCCCCCAAATACCGGAATTATTGATCACGATAAAGGGTGATAGGAGTAAACTGATTGGTCATAACAATATACTCCCCAAGTACAACTTATAACAACGGGGCAGTGAAGACTCGGAACAAAGAACCATCAGACTCCCAAAGCCTCCTTATCAATATAACCGCAAGATGAGGTTTAAAAAAAAAAAAAAAAAGTTAGGAATGGCAATCCTGCTCAAAGTTGAGAATGCAGATGCGTTCTCGTTACCAAGGCTGATTTCACGCCCAATCCTCTTTAAGATCAAAGTCATCAGGGCGAAGAAGAAGGCATAAGAAGTCGAAACACAATTACTTTGGTCCCGTCACTCCCTCTAAATTAAGTTGGACAATAACCCAGGTACCTTCAGGCCGCAAACTCAATATCTGTGTTTTGAACCAGCTCCATTCCTTGTTCCAATGTATTCTCCATTTCTGGGTCCATCGGCGATGCTGCAACAAATAAAGAAATTCATTGATGCCATGTTGCGGCTATTTGGACCCCACCAGATGTCTCAGGAGCACCTGTAGGCCCTAAGGATTCAAGGGGTCCTGCCAGGGCCGGCTTTAGGACTGGTGGCGCCCTGTGCGACAATGTCTTTTGGGGTCCCTCCAATGACCACCTCTGCCACGGATTCCTTCACTAGCACCCTTTAACATTGCCCCTCAAATCTCCATAATCACTGTCTCTCAGATTTATTTAGTTTTATAGCACCACTCATACCAGTGTTAGGTGTCAGAGCACTTTACATCACACACACATTACAAAGAGACTATCAATCATGCATGTGTAAATCAGTGTATAGGAAATTTTACATCAGATAGGACTACAAGGTGTAGTGTAGGAGTGACATGTCATCGATACTGGTAGGCAAATTTGAGTCCTTATTCTGGAAAAGCACAAATTCAGAAAATGTAAAAACATAACATCATTATGGGTTCTCTTCAATAATAACACTTGTTGTTGGAGATGGCCTTTTTGCAGGGTTATCCCTAAACGTTTTGCTTCTTCCTCCTATTTCTTTCTGACCTACTGTTGGTGGTTTTAGGACTCTGGGCACTTTATCACTGGTGATCAGTGCTAAAGTGCATATGCTCTCCGTGTACATTGTGTTATGGATTGGTGTTTCCATGATTGGCATATTTGATTTACTTGTCAGCCCCTAGTAAAGGGCACTGAGTGGGCCAGGGTCTGTAAATTAAATGTTACTAGGGTGGCAGAGTGAGCTAAAGAATGGTGATGGATCAAACCCAGATCAGTTGACTGGGGGTGGGTGAGTGTTTGATTTGCTCAAACGCTCCGTCCATCATCCCCTTTTGTATCGCTTTGTTCGCCCTAAGTTGGCAGGGTATTCTCAGACGTGAGTCCCTTGCTCACTTTGCCACTGGATTCAAAATAGCCTGGCTGATGAGGATTATGAATCCAAAACTGGTCCCAGGATGCTTGTTTCTGGCCATGTCTGAACTGGGGTGGCAGAGTGAGCTAAAGAATGGTGATGGATTAAACCCAGATCAGTTGACTGGGGGTTAGTGTTTGATTTGCTCAAATGCTCCGTCCATCACCCCCTTTTGTATCGCCTAGTGGGCCTGCAGCACTGATTGTGCCACCCACATAAGTAAACCTGAAAAGGTAACTTAGACCTGCCACTGCAGAGTTTACGAGTAGTTTGTAACTGCCATGTCGAATTGGCAAGCGTTCCCACTTGCCAGGCCCTAACATTCCCTTTTCTTACATGTCAGTCACCCCTTAGGTTGGCCCAATGTACCCCTGTGGGCAGGGTGCAGTGTATGTGGCAGGTAGGACATGCCTTGGTGCATGTGTGGCATGTCCTAATAGTGAATTACTGCCAATTTCGTTTTCCACTATTGCAAGACTACCTGTTCCCATAGGACAGAATGGGGAGTTTGTTTATAACATCTTATAAACATAACTGGCCCTGGGAACCAGGTAGAAAAATAAAGTTTAGTATGCCTGAACTCTGTGTTTGGAAATACCACTTTTAGAAAGTAGGTATTTCCTTGCATAGCCATTCTGTGCCTCTGCTAGGATGTGTATTGATTGTCTAGCTTTGGCGTGACAGGATTTGGGGAGGTGCATTATCTCAGATGGCCACTGGGGGATTGATGTGTCCCCTGCCTTTCCTGAAGGAGTCAGGGCTGAGCTGAATAGACCTGGGCTGCATTCAGAGTAGTAGGAAGAGTTGTCACTAGCACCTGAATAGGCCCAGTCTGTATTTAGAGTGATGGAAGGAGATTTCCCTCGCACCTGAATAGGCCCTGTCTACCTTTGACAAAGCTGTCTCAGCCTCCTGCTTGGAATCTACACCAGAGCGGACAGAATTGGTTCTGGCTGGGCATAGACACTCTCTGCCTGAGAGGACAAAGGATTTTGGGCTATAAAAAGTGGAGCCCAAACCCCTGAACTTTAGAACTCTTTTGGACCAAGATGACTGCCAAGAAGAAGAGCTGGAGAAGCTTGTGGTACTTCTACTTTGCTGAGTGCTTTGCTGTGTCGGCCTGCAGTGGCTGCTTCTGTCTTGGGCAGTGAAAGAACTGGACTGAACTTTCTGCAGTCTACATTTTTGAGTTTCCCCAAGGGCTTCAGGTAGAGGTTGCCCCCTGTTCAAGAAGTCTCAGGAACAGCAAAGACTTCAAGCTCTTCTGCCCTCAGCACTGGGAACTGTGTGTTTTGTGTTGCAACAGAAGAATAAGCTACCCGATGCCGTCTACAACGCCGCTGCCGACTCCTTGTCCTGAAGGCACCGCAGAGGGCACTGCCGCAATGCCGCACCCCAACCCTGGTCTCACCAACTACATCTGCTGATGCCGCCACCGAGCCGCTGCTCGCACAGCAACCTGTGGGCACCGCACTCCACATCGCCTCACTTTACGATGCCGCCTTGGTATCCCAGACGATCAAGCTCCACGCCGAAATCGACGCTGCTGCTTGCACCATGGTTTGAGGGCACTGCTCATAAGGTAACATGACGCACCACCTTCATCCCATACCACAGCCTTGCTTGCAATGTAACCTGCCAGCACCACGACGAGCAATGCATTCACTTCGCACCGTGAACCTGGTCTCACCAACCATGCCATCTGAAGCCAACACTGAGCTGCTTCTTGCACTGCAACCTGAAGGGCACTGCACGCCGCACCGCTGCACTTAGTACCGCACCTGATGCCTGCCGACGCCAGCGCTCCTGACTTCAACCGCGAGGAGTTCGATTTGCAACATGTGTGACTTCAAGGGCCCCAACGACTCCTGCACTGACCTCCAGAACGACGCCTGCAGACGCCGTGCTTTCGGAAGCTCAATGAGAGGTCGCTGATGCCCTGCATCTCTAAAGTTACTGGTTTGCGTGTCTTGCAGGCACCGTAGCTGGCCTGCGATGCAGCGGTCAGCCAGAACTGTTTGGATTTGTTTTTCACGCCCCCGGGATAGCCCCAGACGGAGCTATTGACATCAAGGAACTGTTTTGCAAGTTTATTTTTGATAACTGAAGATTTATAAGTACTGTATTGTGGATTTTTATAGTTTTTGGTCTTGTCTTAAGTATATAAAACTATTGGATATTTTTCTAAACTGGTGTGGTGTACTTTTGTAGTGCTTACACGGTATTTCTGTTGGTTATGTGCAAATGCTTTACACACTGCCTCTAAGATAAGCCTGACTGCTCGTACCAAGCTACCAAGGGGGTGAGCAGGGGTTATTTTAGGAGTGTAACTCCCTTATCCTGACTAGGAAGAAGGGTCCCTATTTAGACAGAGGTACCTACCTCTGCCAAATAGAGACCCCAATTTCTAACAATTGTTTTCCACCCAAATGAACCCTTTTCACAAGATTAGAATGATAAAAGACTGGGCAAAAAAATATATAGCTCTAACATATACTATGCAGTTTGCATGCAACTTTTGATAACAGTTAATAGCTCAATGTTCTATATTCGGATTTTGACTTCTAAAGGACAAGCAGCAATAAAAGCTCTCTTACTAAAGCAGTTACCCACTTATCTATTTACATTATATGCAGTTATTTATGTGCATGGTACATGTTCTTGGCAGCTTAGCCCGTGCGCTACATTAGGATGAGTCAAAACGTCCACTAGACCAACCTCCTGTCACTTTCCAGGAAGACAATTAATCACCAGAGTTATCTTGACATTTTAATTGATGCCTGAAAATTGCTTGTGGCCAGGAACGCTGCAGCAGGTGCTTCTAAAATCATAAGATACTTATGAAAATCACACCCCCACCCCACGTCAGCGCCCGGTGCCATGGCACCGATCGCACCACCCTAGAGCTGGCCCTGGGTTCTGCAGGCGGGTTATCACGCAAAGACAGATGGCAGAACCCCATGTGTTCACTCAACTGGCACCAGAGCTGGAAACCACAATTAAAACAGAGAACAACCTGCCTAATTCAAAAATAAGCAAAAGACACACAGATGATGGACGGAATGCAGAGCAAATCAATCATTCACCCTCAGTCAAGAGATCTGGGTTGAATCCATTGTTTTTTAGCTCACCCTGCCACCCTAATTTAGACCCAACCATAGGCAAATCAGTCTTGACCCTCTGCCTCATGGGAACAGTCCAGCCCGAACTGCCAAACCAGGTCCTCCCTGGACTGGAAACAAGCATCGTAGGACCGGTTTTGAGGCATCACTCCTGATCAGCCAGGCTAGCTTTAATCCAGTGGCACAGTGAGCCCAGGACCAACATCTGGGCATATCCAGTACACTTAGGGTGAGAAAGCAAAAGACACATATATGATGGATGCAATGCAGAGCAAATCAAACATTCACCCCCAGTCAAGAGATCTGGGTTGAACCCATCGTTTTCTTACTCACCATGCCACCCTAGTTTAGATCCTGCCATATGCAAATCAGTCTTGACTGCGTGCCTCATGGGAACAGTCTAGCCCGAACTGCCAAGCCAGGACCTTCCTGGACCAGAAACAAGCACCATGGGACCAGTGTCGGGGCATCACTCCTCATCAGCTAGGCTTGCTTGAATCCAGTGGCACAGTGAGCCCGGGACCCATGCCTGGGCATACCCAGCACCCTTAGGGCGAGAAAGCAAAAGACACATAGATGATGGACGGAATGCGGAGCAAATCAAACATTCACCCCCAGTCAAGAGATCTGGGTTGAATCCATCATTGTCTTGCTCATCATGCCATCCTAGTTTAGACCCAGCCATATGCAAATCAGTCTTGACCGTGTGCGTCATGAGAACAGTCTAGCCCAAACTGCTAAGCCAGGACCTTCCTGGATCAGAACAAGCATCCTGGGACCAGTGTCGGGACATCACTCCTCATCAGCCAGGCTAGCTTGAATCCAGAGGCACAGGGAGCCCGGGACCCACGTCTGTGCATACCCGGCGCACTTAGGGTGAGAAAGCAAAAGACACATAGATGATGGACAGAATGTAGAGCAAATCAAACATTCACCCCTAGTCATGAGATCTGGGTTGTTCTTTTGCTCACCATGCCACCCCAGTTTGGACCCAGCCATATGCAAATCAGTCTTGACTCTGTGCCTCGTGGGAACAGTCCAGCCCCAACTGCCAAGCCAGGTCCCCCTTGACCGAAGCAAGCATCTTGGGACTGTTTTCGGGGCATCATCCCTCATCAGTCAGGCTAGCTTGAATCCAGTGGCACAGTGAGCCTGGGACCCACCTCTGGGCACACCCAGAGCAATTAGGGTCAAGAATGATTTGCATATGGCTGGGTGGGAACTGGAATGGCATAGGGAGCAAAAAAATAAAACTATGGATTAAGCCCAGATCTCTGTACTGAGGTGAATGTTTGACATTGTGCTGCATTGTATCCATCAATTCTTCTTTTTTTGACTGAATAATAAGACAGAATATCTCGCCACAGTTTAAAGCGCTAAAGAAAGATTCACTATAGAGCCACGTGATTTAAAATATCCAAATAAGCAGAACTCAAATCTTTTTACATAAAATGGTAAACATAATTTTAATCTAATGTGACTCTTTAGCACTTTAAATTATGGCGAGATATTCTGCCTTATTATTGAATCATAGCCCTGTTTCCCTGCATTTGTATGGATTTGTTCTGGGGCTCTCTTTATCTTTGACGAGGATCACCAAAGCTGGAGCTAATAGCTCTTTCAGACTTGGAAAGGACTATCATTGCGAACTCAAAATAAATTGTAAAACTCAGGTTCACTAATCTACAATAATTCAGAATCTCTTTGCTTCCATTAGGACCTGCCTGACCTGGATGACGACGACAGTCATGTTTTCTGTCATAAAAATGCCAGCAGGCTCAGTACCTCATTTGACACCTGCCTTCACTCCCCAACTCCAGATACAGCCACTGAAGAGTATGCCTCATTTGAAAATCTTATTACGAGGGCAGCAGAGGTCTTAGTTTCCCACTGCTATGTTCAAACCAACATACTTTCAGAGGTCCTACAGCCAGGGCAGACAACACAGGAGTCTCACCTGTCATTTAGGGGCATATGTAGGTAATTTCCATTTTGCGATTCCCAAATAGAGATTTTTAAGGAATCGCTATTTGGAAATAGCAAAATGGAATGTAGGTAAAAATTCGAAATTTGTTTGCGAATCTCTAACATTCCTTATTTGCGATTAGCAAATTGCGAATCGCAATTAAGGAATGAGTGTCCCATTCATTCCTATGGGCCAAAAGGCCCATAGGAATGAATGGAGATACATTCTCAAATTGCGATTTTCTGTGTGAAAATCGCAATTTGAGAATCGCAATTCCAAGGGTGCCACGGTGTCCAAAGGACACCTGTTGCACCCCTGGAATGTGCCTGTAAGTACATGTAGTGCACATACATGGGCATGTCTGTGCGCCACATGGCATTTTGAATTTTTTTTTAAAATGCATTTTTGAAGGAAATCGCAAAATACCATCTAATTGAAGTAGGTGGTATTTTGCGATTCCTTATGCAAAAATCGCAATTTTTAAAGCACCCCTGCATAGCATTTAAGGAATCGCAAAATTGAGATTCCTTAAATGCTATAAGCAAAATAAGGAATCGCAATTTTTGCGAATCCTTATTTTGCTAATGTGCACCTACATACCAAAGCACCGTTTGCGAATCACAAACGCCTACCTACATATGCCCCTTATTGAGGCTTTACCTGACACAATGCTGAGACCCAGCTAAAACCAGGGTTTTGCCTGCCAGATGGCAAGGCATAAAGGTAAAACAATATCCCAAAAGGTATAAATGTAAGGACAATTTACATAGTATGCAATCAGCATTACATGGAGTGGAAAAAGGAGACACCTATTCAAATAGTTTTAGAGAAATGCATTTTTAGTTTTGATATTTAAGCAAAAGATTTTTTAGGGTACACATAGTTATATACAGCACATGAACCAGAACTTAGGTTGACAACCCAAAGGTGCACTATATATACAAGTGAGGTGTGGCGACTCAAGTGAAGGCGTGAGCAGCGACGGACGGCGCAAAGTGAGCGAAGTGAAATATTTATAGTGAGTAGCTCAACAGTGACATGAAATTAGTGACAGTCTATTGTACAGTTTGTAATTCCAAATTTCAATTAAGGTCACAATAGTATGCGCCTATAATTTACGCTGGAAGGTCGACGACGTTTCGGTCCTTAACCAATGCGGACCATCTTCAGGACAGGGTTGTCTCGTTAAAAGTGCTGTGGGGTGAAAAATAGTAAATTTGGCCACCCTCATCCCCCCCTCCCCTTTGCCCACCCCCCCACCCCGCCCTTTCCATTCCATGTCTTCCCCGGTCCTTAACCTTTTAGATCCCATCCCCCTCTGGTTCCTCCGCCAGCCTCCTCTCTACCCATTTGGCAGTGTATTCCTGGGTGTTCAAATTTACTATTTTTCACCCCACAGCACTTTTAACGAGACAACCCTGTCCTGAAGATGGTCCGCATTGGTTAAGGACCGAAACGTCGTCGACCTTCCAGCGTAAATTATAGGCGCATACTATTGTGACCTTAATTGAAATTTGGAATTACAAACTGTACAATAGACTGTCACTAATTTCATGTCACTGTTGAGCTACTCACTGTAAATATTTCACTTCGCTCACTTTGCGCCGTCCATCGCTGCTCACGCCTTCACTTGAGTCGCCACACCTCACTTGTATATATAGTGCACCAAGTTTTCTTTGGGTTGTCAACCTAAGTTCTGGTTCATGTGCTGTATATAACTATGTGTACCCTAAAAAATCTTTTGCTTAAATATCAAAACTAAAAATGTATTTCTCTAAAACTATTTGAATAGGTGTCTCCTTTTTCCACTCCATGTAATGCTGATTGCATACTATGTAAATTGTCCTTACATTTATACCTTTTGGGATATTGTTTTACATTTATACTCAGCACCCTAATCCCGATTGGTTTATGGGTAATACTCCTGTTTTCTTTGTAAGATGGCAAGGCAACACACCTGCTCCAGAAGACTCCACATTTCTTCTCAAATATCCTAAACCAGAAAGCCTGCTATTTCAGGGGTCTTTGAGCAGGCAGGCTGGAGGCAAATACATTTCCGATCACCCCACCGTATAGGGTCAAAATGTATAGAGACATTGGTGAAACGCATGTTCTCTTCCACTAGCTTTGCCGTCCGTTCACTCAACTCGAGCATCCGGGATAAATGCTTGCATGTGCTGTGGGACATGGTGGTGAAGATGCTGCCAGCAGTCACAGAGGGCATCACGTCCAACCTCCAGTGTCCCATTCAGAATGGTCATGATGCTGCAAAGAATGTGATTCGCTCAGATCTGGACACTACTGACTGCTTGGGTATGGCAGTTGGAACAAGGGTGGTTCTGCAGCTCGATAGGATTTTCTAGTGACCTTCAACAATCCCTGATGGACATGCCATTTGATGGCACACGCCTCTTCGAAGACAATGCAGCTGATGCCCTGGAGATCTAAAAGGAGAACAAGGCAACAGCTCTCTCCCTTGGGCTTGCACCACTTGTTTGTTAATTCATAATTTCCCCAACAATTGTACCCCTTTTGAGGCATTGGAAGGGGATTCCAGCACAGACTGCTTCAGACTTTGTCTCAGCAGCAACAGGCCTCCCAAATGTTTTGAGGCAAAGGCCAGAGATCTGGCTGCCAGTGTCCTGGCCCTCAGGGGCAAAAAAACCTCCAAACCCCTCCCCCAACTATCTGGAGCTGCCTCAAAGCTGCTATTGTTTGCCCTTGGCGCCACAATAATTGCCTGGTAGGAGTCAGCATCACCTTTTACCTCCACGAATGGCAGGCCATTACATCAGATTGATGAGTGCTCTAAACCGCACACACTTAATATGCCCTCCCCTTTCACTCCACCCCTCTGAATATACCTCTTACACAGCAACACTTCTCGGAGGACCACTTGTCCATTCAGAGAAGGCAATTTCAGGATCTCTTGGCAAAGGGAGTTATAGAGATGGTTCCGGTATCAGAGGTCATGACTGATTGTTATTCCCATTACTCCATGGTCGAAGAAGGATGGAGACCTCTATCCTATCCTCGACCTTGCCCTCTGAAATTTTCCTCAAGAAGGACAACTTCAACATGCTGCCCCGGGCCCAAGTTATATCTGCCGTGGATCCATGAGACTGGATGGTGGTGTTGGATCTGCTGGATGTCTATTTCAACATCCTTGTCCTACAGTCTCAGAGTCGTTACCTGCGATTCCAGGTACAACACAAATACTTTGTTTTCAGTGCTTCCTGTGCACCACAGATGTTCACGAAAGTGATTGTGATAGTCGCTGCCTACCTACATGGGTTGGAAATACCAGTCTTCCCATAACTTGATGAATGGCTGTTGAACGAAAACTGGCCTGAGAGAATTGTGAACCACCTCCAGACGATGGCAACCTGTTGACATCGCTGGAATTTTCCCTCAGTGTGCCAAAGTGGCACCTGACTCTTCCACAGAGATTCTCCCTCATTGGATCCATCCTGGACATGATACTCTACCAAGCCTTCCTGCTGCTTCAACGAGTCCAGGATATTTAGGCTATGATCCAGATGTTTCAACCTTAGTCCTGGGTCTCAATGAGAGTGGCTCTGAGGCTTCTTGCCCTCTGGCATCCTGCTTGTGAACCATGCCAAGTGACGAATGTGGACCCTGCAGTAAGGATCTCACGTCTCAGTGGACTGAGCATCAGGGGAATCTTTCAGATTCCATCCAGGTGCCTGAGCAGACTGCAAAAGACCTGCAGTGGTGGCTGCTGAGTTGCAATTGGGCCAGTGACAGACCACTCTCCCTGTTTGAGATTGCAGGACTCTGTTCTCTTGTGGAAACCGACCTCCACATCAACTTGCTGGAGATGCTGGCTATTGTTCTGGCATGGAAAGTGTTCCTTCCTTCCATCAATGGTGATGGGTACAGGTTCTCACAGAAAACACTACCACCATGTGTTACTGCAACAAACAGAGAGGGTAGGGTCATGAGTCTTGTGTTAAGATGCCCTGTGCTTTTGGAACTGGATGAACCAGCAGGGTACATCCCTGGTTGCACAGCACCTGGCAGGATCTTTAAATGACAGGGCAGACAAAAATCTGACAGCATTGTCTAGCGGATCACGAAAGGTAGCTGCACTCAGAGTTGGCACAGGGTGTCTTCTGGCAATGGGGAGAACCCTGGCTCAATCTTCTTGCCACCATAAAGAATGTGCAGTGTCCAAGCCTTTGCACATTAGAGTTCCTCAGGCAGTTTCCATTCCGAGACACCCAGGGCCGGACTGGGAACCACAACCGGCCCTGGCAAAGTGCCCGGCCGGCCCCCACCCCTCCTCCCCACTTGAGGGGGTTGGAGGTGCCACCGAGCTCTTTGCCGGTTTTCGGCAGATTTTGGTATAGGGCCGATTTTGCAGCTATTCTGCAAAAACGCCCCTGTAACAAAACAGCCCCCACCCGTGTGGCGCACCGAGGAATTGCCCGGTGCCCGCTATGGCCTGTCCGGCCCTGGAGACACCTTCCACTGGGATAGGAGTTTGGGATTCCTGTACACCATCCCGCTTCTACCTCTCCTGCCCAAAGTTCCTAAAAAGATCAGGAATGACTGGGTTCAAGTCATCCTAGTGGTGCTGGATTGGGTCAGGAAAGTGTGATACCCAGAACCTTAAGCCACAAGCATCTGTCTTCTTATCTGGCTACCTTTTCAAGAGCATCTTCTGTCACAGCAGCAGGGCAGGGTCCTGCACCAAACCCTGCACACCTTACACCTCCATGTTTCAAGACTGAGTGGTGAGAATTGATGGCTTTTGATCTCCCTTACAAAGTATACTGTCATCCAGGCAGCCAGGTGTTCTTCAACTAAAACAATCTATTCAGAATGCTGGGAGAGGTTTTCTGTTTGGTGTTCCTCCCCAACTATTCAACCTTTAGAGACACAGTTGTCTGATATTTTGCTGTTTTGCTTACTTGACCCCAGCAAAGCCTTGCTGTGGCACTAGTTGAAGGGGATCTGTTGGCACATTCAGCATTCTCAATTTACCTGATCAGACATCTTTGTATTAATCTAGCTGTTGTGATGCTTTTCCTCAAAGAGTTGACCCATATGCTCCCGCAAATACAGATTGTGATGCCCAAGTGGGTACTCAATCTGGTTCTTACTTTACTCATGTGCGCTGCTTTTGAGCCAATTACAGCTGCTCCTTATGTCTACTCATATTGAAGACTACATTCTTCATAGAGAAAACGACAGCTTGTTGCATGAGTAAATATCAAGTGATATCTGTACGGCCTCACTGCAGAATTTTATGAAGCATACAATGAGAGCCTAGTTCCTCTATTGAAGAAATTATGGGCCCGATTCACAGAACTAACTTATGAAAAAATACCTAAACTTACTACTTTTGGTATTCACAGAAGGCATATAGTAGTCTTAAATTAGGATTTTGTCTTAAATTAGTATTTTGTCTTTAGTTAGGATTTTGTTCTAAATTAGGATTTTGTCCCAAGTTAGGATTTTGTCTTAAGTTAGGATTTTGTCCTAAATTAGGTCTTAAGTTTAACTTAAGACGAAATCCTAATTTAAGACAAAATCCAAGCTTAAGACAAAATCCTAACTTAAGACAAAATGCTAAGAGCGTCAGCCCACCCCAATGGAACTGTTTCTATATGTGCGGTTGCACCAGGACATACAAACGGCCACCCCTGACTTCCCCACTGAGCCTGAGATGTTAGTTCAACTGCATGTCCTGCTCCAAAGCACTACACCTTCACATGTGGTCTCCACACTATACCGCACCACCCAAAAAACAGCCCCGATCTGAGGCAGAATTCACACACCCACTGGGATGAGGATATAGGAACTCCCATTAGTGATGACCAGTGGGCATATTAGTGTCAGCAAACTGGGAAGGTGTCAGCAAGCTATAGATTACCAATCATGCACTTCAAATACTTACACCGCCTATATTTCACCCCGACTAGACTTTATCGATTTCAACTCCGAGATAATGATCAATGCGACAGATGCAACAAAGCAGGAGCAGGATTCCTACACCTGGCATGGCAATGTGAGTCTATTCAGGGATACTGGAAACAAATTTTTCAGGCCCTGGAGCAGATGATAAGCTCCCTAATTCCAAACACTTCACTGACAACATTGATACGGTATACAGCAGAGATAGAGGTAGGAAATATGGGGCTATTGTTAGCTAAGCGAAGAGTAGTTTGCAAATGGGGGAGGGGAAGAGCACCTCAATTTAAGGAATGGATAAGCAACCTTATTTACTGTCAAGATCAGCTGCTAACATATGCTAGAGCTAATGCCGTTTACCTCCAGGCTGCATGACATATGGGATCCACTGTGGGCCTACCTGATGGAACACCTACCAGATCGGGATATCTCCAGGAAAAATACATTAAGGGAGTCATTATATGTGGGGGATGATAGAGGAGAAGAGGGGGGACATGAGCCATTGGAGAGAGGGGTCCCAAAACATAAAAGCTACCAAAGCAACTTGCACAAGACTGCGCGGCAATTGGGGGGGAGGCGAAATTGAATGCTGGAAATTGAATTTTATTTGTAATAATATGGACGTTCAGACGCTCATTCAACACAAGGACAAGAGACTGCGATCCTGTCGACTGTGTGCATAATAGATAATGTCCATGGCTGCACTGCGCAACAGCAAGATATGACTGACTACCTGTGTTACCTTGTTTATTGAAGTTCTGTATTCATGAAAAACCTAATAAAAAAAGTTCACAAACCGCAGGCCCCGTCCTCTTCTGATCTTCCCCAGATCAAGAAAGTGTTCTATATGGGTGCCTGGAGGTACCACATTTATGCATGGAACTAGCTAGTGAACTGAGGGTATTCCTAGGCATGCCCTAACAAATTGGGTAAAAGTTAACAAGGTTAATCATACCCATTTGGGGCATTTTCAAGATGGCAAAATGGTGAGACAAAAGCAGAGTCCTCCAGCAACCAGACATTGGATACAAAAGTACTGTCTTGGCATAGTATTCTCCCCCTTTCAAGTGTTACATGTGGCTTAGCAGACCTGACAAGCAGGATTTGACACAGTAATGTAAAAAAGGATGCCAACAGTTGCCACTCTGATTATTTTGTGGATTTCAGAGGAGTTGACTCTACCCTTTCAGGTGAGCTTGTTTGCTCCTCAGGGGTGCGGAGTATTTCACACCTATTCAAGGTGGATCACTGGCTGGGAGAAACTGGAGAGACAATACAAATTATCCTCTAGGACCTTCAAGCGGAAAAAAGTTAACTTTCTAAAAGTTATTTTTACTTAATATTTATTAACAATATGATTTCACCATTGAATTGGAATTTTAATAACTATCAAAAATAGTTATTTAATTATGTTTCTAGCTCATTCCATTCCTAAGATACAGTTTTGGTATTTAATATATCTTCCCAGTGTTTCTCTTTGTGCCAGCCAGCCTTTCTACAGTGAAATTAGCTTTTGGATGCTAGTCACTGTTAATATTTAAAAGGGAGGTTTTCACTTGTAAAAAGGGTTTAATATGACAGGTTTCTTTGCAGTTTTTGCAGTGCTACAGTCAGGCTACGATGGTAGGCCTGAAGCCATTTTTGCATTGCCACAGTAGTAGATAGCACAATAAGTGCTAGAGTCTTTAGTGGCATTTAAATTCCATTTCCTGGGTACCTTTTGTACCATACGGTATGGACTTATGAGGAAGTCAAATATGCCAAGGAGTATGCGATTCAACCATGCTTAAAGAGGGAACACAGGAACTGCAACAAAATTTAAGCGCACCATGCAGAAAAGTCAAATTACACCTATGTTTAAGAAAATTGGATTCAAATGCACCATTGAATCACAATTTTACAAAAATCTTTATTGGTTTACGATCTCAATCCATCTCCTTTCCTTCAACAAGCACATTCTTGACTTGAATTTTTTTTTCATTTACTGTACTTCCTTGTTCAGTAACACTAGGATTTTTCTTAAATCCCTGTAATGTTAGTGAGCTGATGTCCCTGGACAGCACCCCAAGTTAGAAAATTGTTCCTGCATCAGTGGCAAGAGGGGTAGGTCAGCAAAATGATTGGATGCACAGCAGGCCTGTTTTTGACTCAGGGTGATTTTCTAAATGGGCCATAGCTTCAGGATGCCTGAGATTAAGCTACAAGATTTGGAAACTTCTAAGAAAAAGTTATTTGTCATCCAACCATTAAATCTGATCGCTTACCACGAAAAATTTGTGTATTTGAGTGCTTAGCTTTTTCTGAAAAAGGTTTCTAAGTCGGTTATGGGTGACACCTATTGATTAGGAAAAGCTCTCATAGGCGTATTATTTGCGTTTCTTGTTTGTTTTGTTATTTAAACATTAGGCAGATTCGGGCACTTGAGAGAGAGTAAACATTAGCAAGATCAGGTAAAGTCAGAAGAATGGAACAAAGAAAGGACAGTAATCCATACTGAACCTCTCTGGAGTTTGAGCACCGGGGACCAGTTATAGACCCAGCGGATTGAGAGTGGTGGGGATAGTGTTCAAGCTCCAGTTATAAAGCTATAAGGTTGTCTTTTGTTTAGTGCTCAAATGTACCAGTCATCGTCTATATTGTCCTGTGTCAGTGGCACCATAGAGACAAGGGGCTCCCATTCAAGGTAACTGGGATCTGGTTAGATTATAGTTGGTGAGTAAAGCTAGATTCCCTTCAGGTAGCTTATTCTAATCTTGACCAACAATCAATCAGGCTGCCACACACAGACCTAGGATTACCCTCTCCTAACTTGCTTGACCACCATACAGACGATTGAACCATATAAAACAAGGAATAACACAAATCACTTAAATTAAAAAAAGTATACATTCATTTATTCATCTTAAAGAGGATTTGGGGTTTCAGTAGAAAGCACAATCCATGTACAGTACATCACATTAATACTAAAACAAAATTGGTTAAAAATCGATCAATAGCACGTCAGAAAAAAGAGAGTATGAGAAAATTAGACAGGTACAATATGTCTTCAAATGTTACACATCCATCATATAAAAATATCTGGAGCACGGAATTCAGCGATTTTATGATTGATACTCTAAACCATGCCTTTTGTTGACAAATTACGTATTAGTATTGAGGCGTCAACGCATTTCGATGGTTGAAATTATATTTCCATCTTTGTCAAGGCAACATTATATACTCTCTATATTTGTTCAAATGGTTTGTAAGGTCACCTTTTAATCAGAGGAGAGAGGCACCTTCCATATTGTAGTTTGTCATTGATACCAAATGTCTGGTTGGAATTATTTTGAAAACCCAGAATACTCAGATTAAAATTTATTTTCAAACTCCGTCTCAGAAGGATACTAATAAAATCTCCACTTTAGAGGAAGCACTGCTGGTTTGATGCTAATAGTCACGCTTACTTTCAGCCAGCTTCAAATGTCCTCTCAGATAAATCGGAGGTCGTATAGTTTTATCCTCCCCGTATCCCACAACCTCACCCTCCACCATTATCACAAAGGCAGTGCAGAAGAGGGGAGCGTATCTATTGTCAAAGGACCACCCTCATTGGACTCTGGGATGAACAAGTTATTAAAATGTATTGCCTTAGGAAAGCGTCTATTGTGACCCTGCTGCAGCAGATAACCCCACAGCTACAGACTCCAAATGGAAGGGTCAGCAACATCCCACTGCTGGCAAAGCTACTGGCGGTTTTACACATGTTGGCCTCTGGATCTTTTCAAACAACAGCATCCCGAGTGGCAGGGGTCTCACAGGCATCTTTCTCCGCCTTCCTCCCTTCTGTCTTGGATGCCATCATTGAGCTCACACCACAGCACATCCATTTCCCATGCACACCCCAGCAGCAGATGGACATTAAACAAGGCTCTTATGTCATTGCTGGCTTCCCACATGTGCTTGGTGCAATGGACTGTACGCATGTTCAGCTTGTACCACCTGCAGCAACTTCACACCTATATCGCAACCGAAAGCACACACACTCCATCAATGTCCAGGCCATTGTGGACTATCGGAAACTGATATGTGCTTGATTCCTATATATTCAGAAACAGCATCATCAATGACCATTTCCAAAATGGACAATATGGCAATGGGCTCCTTGTAGGTAAGCATAAATAAATTTACATGCAAATATACTCTGCAAGATTAGCTGGCCCTTTCCACATTACATGCCCTTGTGTCCGATTAATGCAAGAAGTCAATGTGAAAATGCAGAACCACATATACACTATAAACACATAACATACAGTCCAAAGCTGCATACATACATAGCAGCATAACCCAAAGTTCCAAGGGACACCAGATAGGAATGCATGCAAATATCCTACCTAAAGTTTTGTAGATCAATAAGACACACTGTCGACATATGCACACTTGGCATCTAACACAATTTAACTATTGAAAGGTGCATGGAATTAGCAAAACAATCCATATATAATGTGCATGTGTATTTATGTGTATATAGTGTGCATATCAATTACACACAGGATGCATGTATTGGTGCACCATGTGACAGCGGTGCCTGTTCAGGGCCATGTCAAGCCAAATAAGTGATAATGCAGGGCCAAAGACATCAAACCATAATGTCAAAAAAATGTGTAGGACCCCTATGCCATGCAATTGACTCTCTTTTGCACAGAATAAACTTTTGTTGTACTCACATATTGAAATGTGCCCGTGCACAATGTTTGGAAGTGTGCAACCAACCAAAACATTATGGGGAAGATTTACAAGGAAGTACTGCAGGGCGCCACGCACGCCCTTAAGATGTGCCACGCTGCGGCACTTCCATAGTACAAGAATGCGACATATTTACAATAATATGTCGCATTCCTGTGCTCTCCCCTGCTCTGCCCTGTGCCAGCTGCCATGAGCCGGCGCAGGCACACTTGCACCATGTTGCAAGGATGTCTGCGTCATGGGGAGATTGTTTTTGTGCAGGAAAGGGCACATTCCTGCACAAAAACAATCACTACAGGCATTTTCCTCTTTCAATGTGTGCTGTATAATGCAGCACTCATTGAAAGAGAAAGAACAAGGAGGAATAAAAACATTTCTCCTTGTTGCGCCGCATTTCCAGAGTTCCGACTCCTCATAAATCTGGAAATGTGTCTTGTTCCCTGGGAGTTTTGTGAGAACACCCACAGCATCACCCATGTAAGCAGCTTTAACGAAAAGTGCTGCAAGTGAAGGGGCCATATTAACAGGGACAGGAAAAGCCACGCAGGGTGGCTTTTCCTGTCCTTGTAAATATGGGGCAGTGTAATGTGCTGCCAGTGCGTCTCAAAAAGTGACGTTATGTCAGTGCCAGGACCAGAAAAAGCTGACCACCAACTTTAAACACAACATGTAATTGGCACCAACGTAATTCACTATTACAATCTTCACAAACATGACGTACAACACATGCCTTGTATACTGATGTCAACCAAAAGTAATACTTTTTAATTACTTTCCACTTACAGCTGATCAAGGATATGGTCTACTGAAGTAGTTGATGACACCATTTGGAAATCCACAGACTGATCTGCAAAAGGCATACAACCATGCCCATTGCAGAACTCGAAACATCATAGAAAGAAGCTTCAGAATGCTCAAGTCCAGGTTCCGTTGCTTAGATTTATCAGGAGGAAGGCTACTCTACTCTCCAGAAACTTTATGCAAGATGATACAGACATCTGCAATATTCCATATCATATGTGTCTAAACAAATGCGGGGAGGCACGGAGAGGCGAGTAGGTACTCGGCTATTGTACCACGCAGTAACTAATACGTTACCCTACGTGGTTTTTCCTTCCCTCTACCCCGTGAAGCCTAAAAGACCCATAGTAGGAGTCTTTTTGCTTTTCTCACCCCCATCTGGGTGTGAAGACTTGACTATGACAGATTTTTGTCAGTAGTCTTAAGGAACTTAGGACTGGCAGGTCGTTAGTGTGTCCTGACCACCCACCTTCCTTTTTTGGTCCTGATGAAAACCCGGTACTTCCATACAACGGGTTGAAACATGTAGACCCTACACATAGTGATACACATGGTCATAATATACCTTTTTGTATCCACACACTTGATTTTATTATTGTCCAGTAACTTGCAAATAAAATTCTTTTTCACACAAGTATACCAGGACAATTTTTAACATTTTTTTGTTCACTTCACACACACAAATACCCGCTCGACTGTAATTCAGGTGTCGCAGCACACCCTGATGGCACTCGGCTATCAGGGTGGACCCTGATGATGAAGCATGTCGCCAACTAGGTTGGTGAGTGAGGGGTTTTTAAACAAAAGAAGGACTCTCTTCTTTTTGTAGTCATCCCATTCAGACTGTTTTCTCTAAACAGCCTCTGATGGTACTCCTCTGATGTTTTTGTAAACTTTGGACCTAGGGGACCAGGAGTACACTCCGTTCGCCTTTGCGAATTGATCCCTTACTCTCTCTTTGTTTAATTATCTAAACAAATGTGCCCTTGGATGAAAAGTAATAGCCCCCTGAACAAATGGATGATGGTGATGATGAAGCTGAAGCAGAAGGCCGAAACATACGCCACACTGCGGCAGGGATAAGACGTTGCACACACATTGTCACACAATTATTCGCATGATATAGCAAATTTAAGTTTGTAACACTATGCACCATATCCACAATAAAAAATTAAGTAGGAGCATCCACTTTGTTTCCATTTGCTTCACAGGTCATAATATATAAAGGTATATGTGCAGATTAACATGAAACTGCCGCTGCATGCCAGTGCAAGCACTTTTGCTGTGACAAGCTGTGGCCCTTGTGTAGCACAGGAATGCTACATTATCACAATGATATGTTGCGTTGTTGTAGGCTACCCTGCAATTGTGCCCAAACAGCTGGCATGCGGTGGTTCTGGCACCCTTGCACCATGATCTAAGGATGTCTGTGTGGAGTGGCTGACATGCATAGCTGCAGAAAGTGGCACCGCCCATCACTCATTAAAACACAGGAGTAAAATAAAAAGCACCTTGTGCCGCTGATGTGTCTCGTTTTGACATGTGAAAAGTGGTGCACCAGTGCCGCAAGGGGCCTGTAAAGAAGGCACATGGTTCCTCGCTGTGACATGGCAACAAATGTACTGCAGGTAGTGCCAACGATGCGTGATGCAATGTTGTCCACCTGCTGTGAAAGTGCAACCTAAAAGTACCACAAACAAAATTATCAATTTTCCAAATAATATGTGCACATTTCCTATGATGTACGTGAATGTTGGTGACAGAAAACAATACAACTCAATTAAATCATGCAACATGTTGAGAAGGAATACAAACATGTTCTTTACGTGACATATCCCTTGCACAACACCACATATATCCATCTATTCACTAACAAATCTGGGTTGAGTCACTCACACCACTGAAAAGTGTCACATCCAACAGCAAAGTATCACAAAGTCCCAAGTGTAAAGCATCTTCAAATCTGCCTTGACTCACTCAGACCCCCTTAAACGTGTCGCACCCGACTGTAAAGTGTTGCAAAATCCCAAGCGTAAAGCATTTTCAAATCTGTCTTGACTCACTCAGACTCCCTGACACGTGTCGCACCTGAACGTAAAGTGTCGCAAAGTCCCAAGCGTAAAGCATCTTCAAATTTGCCTTCACTCACTCAGACTCCCTGAAATGTGTCGCACCTGACCATAAAGTGTCGCTAAGTTCCAAGCGTAAAGCATCTTTAAATCTGCATCGACTCACTCGGACCCCCTGAAACGTGTTGTATCCGCCCGTAAAGTGTCGCAAACAACCAAAAATGGATAGCATCTGAACAAAGCGCGACGGAAAGTTAAAACCATTATGCTTTGTATTGACAAATGCATGTTAACGCACGATGCCAAAAGCAGCTAACAGGAAACATACGCAAAATAGAGAAACGTCACGCAAGCAGATGTGAAATGAACTGGCAATTGAGTCAAAAACACGACTCATAGTCTGAAATATGACGCGAAACATCAAAACGTGTCGCATCTAAGCAGGAAATGACGAATGTTCCAAACCAGGAAGTACACAGTTACTTTCACTTTCTATTACTATCTCTAGGAGTGTGCTTGGTGGAGGAGGCTGATGTAGATTGTTGAGCTTGAGATTTGTCTTATGGAGTGTGTTTTGTCAGTCCTGTGTGTAGTTTGAACATTTCTTGGTCTGTCTTTATTCACTTGTCAGTCTTGTGTGTGTTATAAATAGTTGTATTTTAGGGTGTGTGTGTTTAATAGGGGTAGTTAGGTGTAGGATTAATATACGGGTGGGCTAAGTTTCTTTTTCTGTATTTTATCTTTTTTTAAGTTTCCTTTATAGCTATTTTGAAGTTTCATTTAAAATGACTACACAGAACTGAGCATGTCCGGCAGGTCCAAGAACCTGACCAGTAGGCAGTTTGGTGGCCTCATCTGGCTGATTTATCATGACCTACCAAGGATGAATCAGCACAGGGGGGGGTCGGGCGAGCCAGGGCTACCTAACAGCTGATCGCAAGCGGAGGTGGGGCATGGTCCAGCAACATCTTGCCAGTATTTTTGAAGTGCTACCCACACCCCACCAAATCAAGCACCGCTGGCAGGATGTGATTAACTGTGACGGCGACTTGCTGGCCCATCTTGGCCTGGAGGTCGGTGGTCCAACTGGTAAGTAAATGTATAATATTAGTCATCTTGGTTTTGTAAGAGGTACACAGCTATGCCATACATTGCAATGTCCATATTTCAGATAGATTCAGTGGTGTTGCAATAGTGTCAGATAAAATACATCTGACCTCAAGGAATTAATTGCATGTTGTGTGGTCACAGACAAATATGTTGTAACCAATTTATCTGATATCTACTTATAAATGGTATATTTGCACACACACAAGCCCCAGTGCCAAAGGTGGAAATATTTCTGTGATGCTATAAACTATGCAGCAGATCTACAAGAAACTAAAGCAGCGCGGTGCAGCAAGTCATTTTTCAGCGTAAAGCAGCATTATCTTCGAAATGCAGGGATGCAACATATTTACCACAATATGTTGCATCTCTGTGTTTACCCCTGCACTGGCACACAAACGTCTGCCATGTCCTGGTGCAGGTAACCTTGCACCAAGGTGCAAGGCTGCCTGTGTCGCGGGGAGATTGTGTTTGTGCAGGAAAGGGCACCTTCCTGCAACAAAAATAAACAATTGAGGTGATTTCCTCTTCCAATGTGTGCTGTCGAATGCAGTATGCATTAAGCAATGAAAAAGGAAAAGGAAAAATTAATAAATTTCTCCTTGTTGCACCCCGCTACACCACCCCTGGGGTGGAGTTGCATTCTGATGCATTTCTAGATTTACGCTTTATTGTAAGTCTGGCAATGCATCAGTGGATATAGGTGTTCCATGGGAACAGCTAACACACTGTTGCCACTCTCAGGAGGTGCTGTAGGTGACCTTATGGTGGTAATGAGATCCTCCAGTGTGTCACTTTCAATGGAGGGCAGGGTGTAGTCCATTTCCTCAACACGATTGGTGTCATCTACCTGTTGTGATGTTGAAGGTGCATTCTCTGGAAAATAAGGTGCAAATGTGTTAGTTGTATTTGCATGTTCAATTGCAGTGATGTTTAGTAAGAGTCATCACATGTGGCTTATCAAAGCTGATCCCTGTGTCACATTCAAGCAATCTATGTCCTGATGCAGACTGATGCTCAGGACTCATACCCACTTGCATGGACATTGCAGCACCTATTGTTACAGTAGTGGTGCTGGTCATTGTTATTCATTGTTACTGACCTTTGGACATACTCTGCATTGGGAATGTTGCTCTTAGTGGTAGATGCACTTTTGTGGCAACAGAGCAATGGCAATTGTAAATTAATGTGCAATACCAGTGTGTTGGCCTCCTTTCAAGCACAGCATACTGCCAAACTAAAGATATGTTTCCATGCACATTTTGGAGACATTTTGGCCCATTTGTACAAGTATTAGTTAGCGGATGTTTGCGATGTGCCGGCCTACCGCCCACAAAGAACGCACTGTTAATGTTGTTATTACAATACATTGTGACATGGCGAGATTTTCAGTTGGCTGCAATGATGAGTGCCAGAAACACTGCTGTAAAAGCATTAGTAATTCCACCGTTAGCAAGCAATGACTGACAAAAGGCACATTAGCGGCAAAGGAAATCAAATTGGTCAGCCCTATTTTTTATGGCAGCAATAGTGAAAACGAGCCTATAAGTCAAACTACAATGAGAACTAGGTAACTAAACATATTTATCATGCAGAATGGATTAGCCTGGTCCCAGTACATCACAGATCAACATCTCCCCGAAACCCTCCAACAGCCATGATGGCCATCCTGAGACCCAGGGAAAGGCGAAAATCTGGGATACACTGAGTAAAAGCACTTTGCTGAGCAATACCAGTGTGTATCACTTCTCATTGGGCACTCCTGCTACACAATGGCATCCAAACCCATCTAAGCACCAATGAGTTCCCGGCTCAGGGTGGCATTTGTGGCCCGCCATTTGTGAGACGACCTGGGATGCGGAGGTGCAGTGTACTTAGTGGTCTGTAGTGATAGGCATTGAGGCATTGGTGATCACCCTTACCTGTTGGTGTAGTCAGGGAGGTGGCATGGAGGCATGTTGCAGACTTGTATGAGAGTACACCCTGGTCTCCCTTGTAGTTGTGAATGGTACATGTCCTCCTGAGTAACTATGTAGGGAGGAACACATTGCATACCATGCCCCAACAGTACACTAGGCTGCATAAAGGATATTGGCAAAGGTCAATCAATCATAGCATTTGTATAGCGCACTACTCACCCGGAAGGGTCTCAAGGCGCTTGGGGGAAGGGGTCTGCTATTGCTCGAACAGCCAGGTCTTGAGTAGTCTCCTGAAGGCGAGATGGTCCTGGGTCAGCCGAAGGTGGATGGGGAGGGAGTTCCATGTCTTGGCCGCCAGGTAGGAGAAGGATCTGCCTCCGGCGGTGGCTCTTTGGATGCATGGTACGGCGGCGAGGGCGAGGCTAGTAGAGCGTAGCTGACGGGTGGGCGTGTAGAAGGTCAGGCGGTCGTTGAGGTACTTGGGGCCCAGGTCATGGAGAGACTTGTGTGCGTGGGTGAGGAGCCTGAACGTGATCCTCTTGCTGATGGGGATCACGCATGTGGCCAATGCATATCTGCATCAGAGGCCAGAGGATGGGTCACTGGCCATACGCTGTGGAGGGTGCGGACCCTGAGAAGGTGCAAACTTATGTTGCACAAGCACTAAAACTACACACCTAAGGGATGCGTGTTGCATCACCTTCATCGTGTGATTACCCAGCTGTCTTGGCAGTGAATGCTGTACCCAGGCTTGTGTAAGCTCACCTGACTGAGGATCATGCTGGCTGAGTCCCAGACTTTGTGAGGGTGCATCAGATAACACCAGTGTGTTGATGTCCAAGTGAGTGGAAGGTGTGATGTGTAGAGGAGGATGCCCAGGGAATAGTGGGGCTCAGGGGTAGCACCAGTGCAGGATAAACCACTATGGTGCTGGAGCATTGGGGTAATGAATTTGAGCAGTGCTAGACGGTGAAACAAATACCATGAAGGTAATTTTTTGATGTACTAATGCTATGTTTCCTTTCTGGGTGGGAGGGTGATTGGGACTGCTCTACTCACAAGTAGGCCCAGGGCTCAGTGGTATGCCCACTAAAGTGCACAATGACTGTTTCTTTGGCCCTCTCAGTCCGCCCAGAACAGTCCTGTGCACTTCCCTGTTTGCAATACAGCCAGCATTACAGCGTGCATGGAGAACATGCCTACCCCTCAAGGCCCTGTCTGAACACACTGTCCCTGCATGCATGAGCAATCACAACACCACATTGCAGCCTTGTGATTGACTTAGGTGAGGGAGCCTGGCTGGCTGCTTCCTGTTCCTCGAAGCAGACTCAGAGGCACAGAATACGCAGAACCAAGCCTTGTTGCAAATTTCCTTTTGTAATGTGATGTCAAACCCCGCTCACACACACCCCACATCCATGCCCCCTCCAGTGTATTTTCAGGCTTTTACCACCTTCAGCTGTCCAGTGCTCCCTACATGTTATGTTATGTTAAAAACCGCACTTTTTGAGCGCACGGCTACCCGGAAAGGGTGTCCCTGCGCTTTAGCAAAGAGGCCTGAACAGAACCAAGAAGACCCAGAGGCGGATACACTAAAGGCGCACAGGTTATGCAGAAAAAAGGACGGTCTTCAGCTCCTTCCTGAAGGCCAGAAGGTTATTAGCCTTGCGAAGTGAAAGAGGGAGCTCATTCCAGCAACGGGCTGCCATGAACTGAAAAGACCGGCCTCCCATCCGCACTCGTTTGATCACTGGCACCTCCACTTTCGCCAAATCAGCAGATCTCAATTTCCTCCGGGGAACGTAAAAAGCAATACGCTTCCTGAGGTAAGCAGGGCCCGTAGAGTGGAGGGCTTTAAATGCCAGCGTGAGGATTTTAAACCTGATTCTGCAAGGCATTGATAGCCAATGCAACCTGCCACGCAACAGAGAGGCACTGGCTCTCCGCGGAAGGCCGAAAATTGCTCTGGCCGCTGAATTTTGGACAGTTTGTAATCTGGACACCAGATATTTAGGCAGTCCTGCAAAAAGTGCGTTAGCATAATCTAAACGCGATCCCACAAGCGCTTGAACAATATTCTTGCGGTATTGTAGGGAGAGCAATGGGAGAACTTTTCTCACCATCTTGAGAATGCCGAAGCATTTCCCCGCTAGACCCGTGATGTGTGGACGAAAAGAGAGATCGTCGTCAAACACCACTCCCAGATTTTTTACTTGGGAGGATGGTTTCTCCGGGGGAAACAAGTCCGGGGGCCACCATGTCCTCCAGCCAGGGTCAGGGGCACAGCCAAAAAAGAGCAGCTCGGACTTATCCGAGTTGCATTTCAGGCTCTGGTGCTGAAACCATGCAAAGACTGCACTCAGACAGTCTTTGATTCTGCTGCCGTCAAAAACCTCTCCCTTCCTGCAAGTAAACAGGAGCTGGGTGTCATCAGCGTATGAAATGACCCGGGCTCCAAATGCCTCCGCGACCTTCGCCAAAGGGGCCATGTAAATGTTAAAGATGGTGGGGCTCAGGATGGACCCTTGAGGCACCCCCACCTCTAGCGAAGGCATTTCCGCAGAGAACGGTGGAGCCCAGATCACCTGTCGACGGTCGGCTAAGAAGGATTGAAACCAATCCAACACCGTCCCCCGCAGTCCTATCTCCCTGAGTCTTAAAAGGAGACCTGCGTGTGGGACGGTGTCGAATGCCGCCGACAGGTCCAGCAGGACCAACATAGCCTTTCCCCCATGATCAAGCGTCTCCCTGATGGCATCTGTCACCTCCACAAGAGCTGTCTCCGTGCTATAATTGGCACGGAAACCAGATTGGGAGTCATGCAGCAGTTTGTTTTTCTCAATAAAGGTGGTAAGAGTATGCTGAACATGCTTCTCCGCCACCTTCGCCAACGCAGGCAGGAGGGAGATTGGTCTATAGTTGGCCAGCTGCAAGGGGTCAAGCAGAGGTTTTTTGATCAACGGGAGAATGAGAGCATGCTTCCACTCTCTAGGGACCACTCCGGAACTCAGAGACATGTTAAGCAGGGGGTTCAGCAAGCAGTTTACAGCTGAAGCCACATTGCTCAGGCATTTAGCCGGGCATGCATCCAAGGGGGATCCTGATTTTAGACGGGAAAGCAGCTCAAGTGAGGTTTCACATGAAAGCGGGGGGAACGCCGATAACGTGGGCCCGGCCTCTGCTTCAGCAGGTGACAAGAGCTTTTGATCGCTCCCCAAGGCCGCAACAGCCTTCAGAGGCCACACCCTGCCAAATGAATCCTGAATCTTTAAGATCTTAGCAACAAAAAAATCAGCAAGCTGCCTGATCCACTCCTCCGTGTGGGAGTGTACACGGGCGCCAGCAGCAGGATCCACAAATTCCTTCACAATTCGGATTAGTTCCCGGCTCGTGTTGTCAGCTTGATCTATTCTACGCTCGAAGTAGATCTTTTTGGCTTCGGCAATCTGTTTATGATATAGTTTTATAGCACCCCTGTACTTCAATTTCTCCACAGGATCGTACTTGCGCCGCCAGAGTCTTTCCGCCTTTTTACAATCATGGCGCATCTTCCGTAAGGTGGAGGTAAACCAAGGAGCAGAGTCCTGGCAGGGGGCCATCCTGGCTGGCTTCCGAGGGGCAAGCTCCTCAAATCTTGCCTGAAGCCAGTCTTGGACTGACAACAGGTCGACTTCTAGGTTCCCTGTCATAGTACAAGGATATAAACAGAGTGCCTCAGCGAGCATATCAGCTGTCACCAGGTGGAAAGCTCTTGATTGACGAGACCCCTCCTTGTGAGTTCTATGGCTAGTCTGACACTCAGATAGTAAAACAAAATTTATTAAAAAGTGATCAGTCCATAGAACCGGTAGAGGGAGGGACACCTTAATCGGCACTGTAGAAAAGATTAGGTCGAGCGTATGACCTTTGACATGGGTGGGACTATCAATGAAAGGAGCAAGCCCAAACATCTCGGTAATATCCTGTAGTTTGGACGCTTCAGCATCGGTTGTTGAGTCCATATGCAGATTTAAGTCGCCCAGCAGCACACAATGCGCTGAGCGCATACAGGGTACTGACAGCGCCGCCTGCAAATCCTCAAAAAACGTGCCAATAGGCCCTGGAGGTCTATAGACAAGAATCCCTGTGCAGGTATGTGAGGCTGACAAATGGAGAATAAAACCAAGGGCTTCACATCCAGCAATGTTGTCCACAGGGAAAGAGGAACATTCCAAGGACTTGTCGACAACTAGGGCCACTCCGCCACCTCGGCCTCCCGTTCTGTCCTTCCTTAAAATAGAATAATTGGGGGGAAGGGCACTAGCAATGTCCGGTTCAGAGCCGGCCCCCAACCAAGTCTCTGTCAAAAAAAGACAGGAAATTTTAGACAGTGCAAGGAGGTCCCAAATCTCCACCGAGTGACGCGCCAGAGATCTAGTATTCAGCAAGGCGCAGTGACATTCTAAGGGGGGAGAGGGCGTAATGCGGGGTGGTAGAGATACCGGACGCCATGTACACACAGAACATCCTTTGCCCAGTTGACGACCGCCAGGGAAAAGAAATTTGCAATCAAGCCCAACAGGGCGTAGCGCAAATAAAGCGGCAGCACTGTAGGCAATCATCCTAGATTGTCTACCCGAAAAGCCAGAGTCCCGCCTCGCACGCCTCCGAGACGCTGACGAGCGCAGACGGGCAGGACTCTGGCACGACTCAGGCGCAGGGAAGGCGCACCGCTGCGCTGGTCCAGCGAGCTCTAAATAGCGTCGTCCCGGCGTCCCAGGTGACCTGGACGCTCAAAGATGGCGCTCGCACTACTCCCCTCTCAAAGATGGCGCTCAGCCCAAACCCTCCCGGTAACCCGGATCCGCCCAACAGCGGTGGTGTTCACCAGAATTACAGTGCAGGTAAGGGCCAGAATGATTTAAGAGCAGGGAGGCAGGCTAAAAAATAAACGAGCAAAATCCAAAAAAAACGAAGGTTTTAAAATATAGGAGCAAACAAGCGCGCGACCAGCGCGGTCCAAAGCGAGGCGCCAAGAGAGATCTTGGCCTCAGGAACCCTAAGCAGGCTCACCTTGCAGCTGGCTCGCCCTAAATAGCGTCGTCCCGGCGTCCCAGGTGACCTGGACGCTCAAAGATGGCGCTCGCACTACTCCCCTCTCAAAGATGGCGCTCAGCCCAAACCCTCCCGGTAACCCGGATCCGCCCAACAGCGGTGGTGTTCACCAGAATTACAGTGCAGGTAAGGGCCAGAATGATTTAAGAGCAGGGAGGCAGGCTAAAAAATAAACGAGCAAAATCCAAAAAAAACGAAAGTTTTAAAATATAGGAGCAAACAAGCGCGCGACCAGCGCGGTCCAAAGCGAGGCGCCAAGAGAGATCTTGGCCTCAGGAACCCTACATCATTTCTCAATGCCTGATTCTGTGCAGCAATGCGCAGCAGGCAGACCATTGGTAAACCAAAGGAATATCTTGGGTAGCAAGGCATACCATTACATTGCATTCCAATATGATGCATACCAATAGGTCTCATATTGCAACAGTGGAGAAAGAGCTGGATAGGGTAGCATTGTAAATTACAGTGAGTGCAACCCTAAAAGGAACACTTGTAACACATAACACCCCAGATCCCTGAGATTCATCTCAGACCCCCAAAGCCAGCATAAATGTCACATTTGAGGGCATACGATACCCTAATTTCATTTCTGACCTCACAAGACACCCTATTTTAATATTTTGCCCCCAAAAGACACCCTATTTTCATATTTTGCACCCAAAAGAACCCTATTCTTAAATGTTGCCCCCAAAAGGCACTATTTTCATATTTTGCCCCCAAAAACACCCTAATTTCATATTTTGCCCCAATTGACACCCTATTTTTCTATTTTGCCCCCCAAAAAACACCCTAATTTAAGATTTTGCCCCCAAAAGACACTCTATTTTCATATTTTGTCCCACAAGACACCCTTTTTTCAAATTTTTACACCAAGACACCCAAATTGCAACATTTAACCCCAAAAGACACACTAATTTTCATTGTTTTACCCCAAAAGAAATCAATTTTTTTGATTTTATCCCCAAAAAAATAATGACACTATTTTTCATTATTTGGCCACGAGACAGCCAAAATGTTATATTTGATCACAAAGAAACTACCTTACATTTTTATTTAAAACCAGAATGCATTACCTAACCTAACCTAAGCGACATTTCTCCTATTATCAAGCTTCACGCTAACCCTGTTAGAGAAAAAGAAAGCAGAGCTAACCACGGTTAACGCTGCATTTTTATGTCTGCTAATTTTCAGACTTAGCCATGTAATCCAATGGGAGGTGGATTACATGGCTAAATCCACCATGGGCTATCACCAAGGATATCCCTATCCTTGTAGTTTTATTGCTGCATTATCACCAATAACCTCCCAAAATGCAGCGATCGCTACAGAAGAGTTGACGGTGACTTTGGAGCTGCAGCTATGAGGACCAGGCAATGCTGTGATTCACAGGCTGTCCCACATCGGATGTCAAGAGCTGAGGGGTTGGTGTGCGTCGGGAGCACCAACAAGCCTTGGCAACTGCAAACAATGTGGAAAATTAAGAAGGTGCAGTGTCAGGGCCAGCAAGGTCCAGGTGACTCACCAAAAGCAGGGAAGTCAGGGCAGGCCTCAAACAATCAGGTCAGCCCAAATAATATGAAGATGACCCTCAAGTGGACCGACAGGCCAGAGGCACTGGAGTTGCAAGGGGACCTCGAGCAGCTCAAGAAAGATGCAAGCCCACGATGCAAGAGATATGGTGAGGATGAAGATCTTGGTCACTGGAGATGCTTGAGGTTGGGGCTACTTGAAGCCTGAAGATCTTGGTGGAAGGAAGCCGTCAAGCCTTTGCAACTGCAAGCCGATGCAGTGCACAGGGGTTTGGTCCCTGCAGCTCCGACAAGGGATACTGGCCTCAAACATGGTGAGAGGACAGGTCAAGCCCCAAGAGATGTGAAGAACCACCACCTCTGTTAATGAGCCTTCTGGAGCCCATGGGAGACCAGGATCAGCAGATCGGTCAGCATAGTTGTGGTGCCTGCAGATGCAGGGAAGTGACTCATTCACTTCAAGGGAGATTCCTTCAGGTGGCTTGGATGCCCACAGGCCTTAGAAGGTTCTTGTATGGTGCACAGTCTTTGCAGCAGACGAGTAGGGCAACGAGATCAGGAGCAGCAGGAGGCTTCCTAGTTGCAGCCTTGACGCCCAGAGCAAAGTCCAGTGAAGTACAGAGTGCCCAGACGGTTGAAGAAGTGGTGTTTGAAATGATTATTGTCCCATGACGAATCTAGGAACCAATCCACAGTTTAGCCCTTAAATACCCTAAGGAAAGGGTTCGGACGATTCAGGGGTCCCTCCCAAAGGAGGGGCTGGACAAGTTGGAGGATACTCCCCTGTCCTTTGTCCAGTTTTGCACCAGAGCGGGAGCCAATGGCTCCCTGAATTGGTTAGGACTGGACTATGCAAGGAGGGCACTAAGTGTGCCCTGCACGCAGACGATGTGACGCTGGCAAGCACTCCCACCCTGCCCCAATACACTAAATCCTGTCTGGGAGGTGGTCACACCTCTCTGTGGCAGGATACGTATTGTTCTGCCTTCCCCTGCCTGAGCTAGGCCCAGCAGCAGGAGGGCAGAAACGTGTCTCTGGCTGGCAGCAGCCCTGGCTTGCTGTCCGAGTCTGGAAGACTGGTACCGGGAGCACCCAGGGCCTCCCAAAGGATCTGTACTGTGCATGGAATCATACCTCCCACACTGTTTATGATGTGGGGGTATGATTGCAACATGTTTGATACCAAACATGATAAGATTCGTTACAACCAGTTTCGAGATAGTTACCGTATAGTGACGCAGTGCCCCTCTATATGGTATATGACTGTCTGACTTACAACCCGGGAAAATAGATTCTGTGGGTCAAAGGGGTGTCCTGCTCATGCAGGGGCACCCTCACACTTAAATCACCCTGCCTTCAGGATTGCAAAGGCTTGCTGTGGGGGTGACTTATAGGTTTTAAATGACCTTAGGTATAGGAACATCTATATCTTTCATAAGTGGTTCTAGCACCAGTTTATACAGGCTGCAATGGCAGTCCTGTAGTTGCAAATTGAGTGGTATCCCATGGGTGCCTGCATGTTTCAGCCCATAGGGAACCCCTGGTGTACCAATGCCCTGGGTACCTCAGTACCATATACTAGGGACTAATAAGGTTGCACCAGTGTCCAATCTGTGATGTACCTAAGTACTTACCAAACCAATTGAGGGGAGAAAGCACAGAGGCTGGGGTTCTGGATAGCAGGGTCCCAGTCTGACTAGTCAGAAACAGCATTCCATCAGCAAAACGTGGCGGTAACATAAAAGCAGATCCTACTTTTCTACAGTATCAAACACCATGTTGCTTTCCTAACCACATTAAGCAAACAAAAAATTGGGCTCGCCTATGCCACAATATGAACAAGTGTGACACAATTCCAGTGTCACAGGAGGTAATTATTTGAGGGTACAGTCAATTATCAATGCTACCCCTTTATTTTACTCTATTTATTTCTCTTTAAAGTTAATGAGCCCAAAAGAGTAGATCTTTATTTCAAATAATGTTTTGGACATTTAATCAGTTCCATGAATTCTTTGAAATCTTCAATCAAATTCCTATAATTGTTTCGGTAATGAATGCAATGAATTGTAGAGCAGAATAGTCATAAGGTTTTTCAACAAGCCATGTCAATTTTATATAACTGGTTCATTTGGAGTTATTTCCTCCATCATGGTTTTACATGCCACAAATTAACAGTTTTCTTTAATTATTTACATTTAGTGCTAATTACTTAAACTCTTCAGTACTGAGCAAGTATTCTCGAACAATGGATCATCACTTGATTATTAATATATTTAACATACCAGAGTTAAAGACACATTGCATAATGCTGTGCTTTTCAAAACAGATAACTAAAAGTCTCTTTAATGATCACTAATATTTTCACCTAGCTTCCAATGTTCTTCTGCTATATGAATGTTAATGTTCTTTCGTGATACCATTTGGCATCTGCCTATAGCTGAATGTAAAGGCCATGACGTCTCCACTTTGCTTTCAAGTGTTTCTTCTGTACATAACGTCTTTTGATCAGAAGACTTCACTTACCCTTTTCCGCTTAATGAAGGACTTTTCCATATGTTCCATTTTGCAGTCACCAACTTGGAGTGTCTTTTAAACACTGAGTACTATAAGTTAGAAATATTAATTTCCATCTTGTCTAATCAGTATACTTAACATTTGTGACTCCTTTTTCTCAAATATAAACCTTTACTTTTGAAATGTATTATTCAGATCCATACTTGTCTTAAATATTAAACCTTTTGATACACATTCCACAAAGCAATTAGCATGTCAGGTTCATTAACATTCTTTGGTGATAATGTTTCCTATACATTAGTGCTGTATGTCTGTCTTTAGTCTAATAGACGATTCCGGTTTCTCTGCTCATTGGTAGAATATTTTCTAGCATTCATAATTTCATTTGTGCTATCATATCCTTTTTAGGTCGAGCTAGACAGCGCAGCTTTCTCTTCAAGAACTGCTGTAATCGGTCCGTGGGCATCAAGTCCATCTCCTTTCTTGACATTGCTTATTATCCTTTAAAAATCCCTGCTCACTAATGGTCTGGCCTGCCTCGTTGTCCCTCGTTTCTCTCTTCTGTTTCTCCCAGAGAGCAGGGTCTTAGTACTGTCTCATTCCACTATGGTTCTTTATCTGTTCTTTGGGGGAGTAGTTTTTTTTGCTTGGATTCCTGCTCTGTTACTGTTGGTCTGTGTTCATCTTCAGCTTCCTACCTGCTTACATTTAAATATAGAATTGCTAGTCCCATCTCCTCGTAATGCCACAGTTACGGTACTGTTGCCTCCCCTGCCGTGTGTCCTGCTCTTGTATTCTATTTAGGTTTATTTATACTTTTTGCACTTTTAGATATTTGCTGTCAGTTGGGCTTTTTTTGGTAGGATAAATTGGGCTTCCTTTTAAGGTGGGATTGGGCTTGTTTTTTCCCTGCTTACCTCTGCTCACTTCTCATTTGATTGTCCTCTTACCTTTTCCAGTACTCTCCACCCCCACCCAGTTGTCGTGTCTCTGCTGCAGACACCTTGTATTGTAATTACACGCTGGACACAAGGTGGGTGTAAGCACAATTCTTTATTTCTTTCTTTCTCTTGACGCTGTCCCCACGCGTCCGTCCCCGTCCTCGTTCCCGTCCAGACTGCCCTCTTCCTGTCCCCTGACCGGATGTGGTGTCTGGTGACCTGGTCACCTCCCTCATGACCCACAGGGTCCTAGTGTCCTCTGTCCCTAGCGTCAGGTCACTACATCTCCCCCCTTGTTGCAAACAACTGTTCATGGTGCTATTCTCTTGCTCATTGTCATTGTGAGAAAAGAAAGAGAGAGAGAGAGAGAGAGAGAGAGAGAGAGAGAGAGAGAGAGAGAGAGAGAGAGAGAGAGAGAGAGAGAGAGAGTCAGTCTCGTCGACCCTTCTCCCCAGTCTCTTGTTCCTACTTTTTTCTACGTATTCTCATTGTTCCTTTGTACCCCTTCCTTTGTCGTCGTTTCCTGCCATCATCCTTTCTTCTGCTTCTTAGTCGTCCTCCATCGGCTCTCTTTCTGTCAGCCTCTCTTCGTGTTGATCGTTGGTCTCTGCCCTCCACTTTGCTTCTTGCTCCTCTCTTTCTACGGCCGCCCTTTGCTGTGCTCTTTTTTTTGCTAATTTTCCTTTCTTCTCTTTGCTTGCTATCGGCATGTCCTTTTTCTTTTTTATACGTCATTGTTATCAGGCCCATCGTTTTAGCGGTGTTGTTGCTCATCAGGCATGGTCCAGGGGCATCGCCTTTTAACACATGAATGTCCTCCTTCTTTATTTTGTCCTCGTACCTCAGTTCCTCTGTGAATTTTCCCAAATTCGTTACCTCTTTCTTTGCCCCCCAGGTGAACACTTTCACCTTGGACGCTCTCAGTGTCGGCTTCACTTCCATTTTCTCGTATTCTGTTACACACATGACGTTGCATGTCGCACCACTGTCCAAAATAAAGTCTGCTTCGTGCGCTCCTACTCTTATCTTTGCATTGTCTGTCTTCCCTCGGCTGCTTTTGTCTGCTGGTTCTGTGTGTACTTCCGACATGTTGTATAGTCTTTGCACTTTCTCTTCTTCCTCTTCTTCGCTTGACCCTCGTGACGTACTTCTCCTTTCCTTTTCGACATACCTGACGTGTCTTGTTGTCGACTCCTGTTGTCTTCCTGTTCTTTCCTTGTCGCCTCTGACTTGTGCACTATGGCACATACTGGCGTAATGATTTCTTCTGCCACATCTTCGGCACGTCTGGCCAAACGCTGGGCATGCGCCTCTGTGAGGAAATTCCATTCCGCACTGGAAACATGTTCCTTCGCGTGATTTCCTTTCCTTTTGTTCCCTCCAGTCATTCCTCCCTCTGCCTGTGCGATCTCTGTTTGTCGTGAAGTGTGCGTTTTCTATTTCAACGCTCTTCCCTCTTTCCATTTCCTTGGCATGCTCCGTTGCTCTCGCCTCTGCTCTTGCCAGTGATAAGATCTTCTCCAACGACGTCGGCTCCTTGAGTATTCTTGCCCTGAATCCTGTGTCGCGACAGCCTTCTATGAGTCTTAGTCTTATTGCCTGCTCGTTATCGAATTTGTCGAACTCACAATGTGTCACCAATTTTCTCAATCTTGTCGCGAAATCATCTAGTGTTTCGTCTGCTCGTTGACACGCAACCGTGAATGTGTATCGTTCGAAGTCAATGTTTCGTTGTGGGTCGAATTTGGCTGTTAGGCATTTTTTTAGTTGGTCATATGTTTTTGTTTCTTCAGTAGGCAGTGTCACCAGAAGTTCTTCGACGTCATCCCCTGCTAAGTTCAGCAGTAGCCCTCGTTTCTTTCCGTCTGCTACATCTGTATCTTCTACGTATCTTTCAAACCGTCTGATCCACTTTTCCCACCTTATTCCTGCCTGTGGCTCCGATAAGTTGAACGGTAGTGGGCTCCTGTATTGCGCGCTGGGCTTTGGGTCTGCCATTCTTTCCCTTTTCTAGACTTTCCTTGTCTCTTCTAGCCTTTTCTAGGCTTTCTCTGTCCTTTTCTTGTCTTTTATTCTTCTTCGTCTTCTTGTATTCTCCTTGTCTCTTCTAGCCTTTTCTAGGCTGTCCTTGTCCTTTCCTCTTGTGTCCCTTTGGTGTCCTCTTTCCTTGTCTTTTTCTTGTCTTTGCTTCTTCTTCTTTTTTTTTTTTTTTGTGTTCTCCTTTTCTTTTAGCCTTTTCTAGGCTGGCCTTGTCCTCTCTTTGTCTCTTTTAGCCTTTTCTAGGCTTTCCTTGTCTCTTCTAGCCTTTTCTAGGCTTTCTCTGTCCTTTTCTTCTTCTTTTTCTTTTTCGCCTGACTCTGGAATGGCCGCCCTGTTTATTCCTATGGCCTTTTTCTTTTGTCCTCTTTTTCAAAATGGCCGCTCTCTTCTTGCGATATTTCGCTATTGAAGTCTCGCTCGCCTGACTCTTCTATCTTTCCATTGGCTCTCCCCGCCTGACTGTCCAATGGCCGCCGAGATGTCTTCTTGTTCTCGCGAGATCTCCTATCTCGAGCGCGAGGACCTCGCGCTTTAATTTCTGGCACTCGCGCTGTGCCTCGAACGCTGCTTACCGCGTTCTGGTGTGTCTCCGATGGACGCTCTCTGTCGGGGTGGGCTCCCGTGTAGCTCCTAGCGTCCTGCTGGCCGGCCTCGATCACGCCCGTCGATGTCCTGCACGCGTGGCAGTTCTTCCACCTTCGTCGCCAGTTGTTGTGTCTCTGCTGCAGACACCATGTATTGTAATTACACGCTGGACACAAGGTGGGTGTAAGCACAATTCTTTATTTCTTTCTTTCTCTTGACGCTGTCCCCACGCGTCCGTCCCCGTCCTCGTTCCCGTCCAGACTGCCCTCTTCCTGTCCCCTGACCGGATGTGGTGTCTGGTGACCTGGTCACCTCCCTCATGACCCACAGGGTCCTAGTGTCCTCTGTCCCTAGCGTCAGGTCACTACACACCCCTCCCACAATAGTGCTTGTGTGAGCCCCCAACACCCCTCCAATATCCATAGATAATTTTGTCTGTGTGCATTTTAGGGCATAGATTTGCCCACATTCAATCACAGGATGTCAAACCGATGCTGAGGCTCAAACACAGATCCCCAGTTCGAAGTCTGCAGCTCTAGCTGCTGAGCCGCATCCTCTCGCTCTGCAGGCTGCTCGCTTTAGCAGCAGCTCGCAATGCGGGCATTTTGTTTAATTTCATAGTGCTTGCCATAAGCACCAGTTACTTTATACAATTACAATTTCATATTTTTTAGATTAATCGGCAGCTCAGGACATTAATTAAATGTCTTTAACAGAGCTGCCGATTAATCTCCCAGTGTCTGCAAAAAATATGAATATGTCATTGTGTAATGTAACTGGTGCTCATGGAAAGCGCTACGAAAGTGAAGACTTTGCTGTCACTGACTAATGCTGCTTGTTTGAAATTGTGACCGGCAACACTTTTCACGAGCATAGTAACATTACACAATCAAATATTCATATCTTTTGTAGGCACGGTGATTGCCCCCCCCCCCATATTGTATTTCTATCTGTGACCCCATCCTGCACCTATCCCCTGGCATCCTGTCCACCTCCGATGCACAACAGTCTGTGCTCACCAAATGCACAACAACTGGTTCAGCCCCGTCCAGAGCGTTCATTCATCTTCATCTTCTGAAGCATATCATTCAATGCTCCCAAGGGATTCATCCTCCAGTACTCATCTGCGGTGCATGGCTGCCAGTGCTCTCCTGATGAACGTCACCCTGGGATTTTCACTTGTGCACCAGCCTGTTCCTCCTCTTACGAATGGCCTTGCGCCCCCTGCTGCATGCAATACTTTGGCTCCATGCCTTGTCCTGGTCAGGACATTGCTTCCCGGCACACAGCTCCACCCTGAGTGCTTCCACCCCCGGCACCCACCGCTGTCCGCCGTTCAAGGCCCCTGTGCCTCGCTTGGATACTCCTCGTCAGCCTGCTCCTTCTGATGCTGCCTCTGCCTGTGTTGTTCTCCCCCGATTTTTTGTCCTCTGTTTTTACTCTTTCCTTTTTTTATATGCCTTTCCCTCTTTATTTTTCCTTTTCCTCTTTTTTTACACTTCTCTTTCCCCGCCGCTGCTACACCGTGGCCCCTCCCCCTCCAGTGTGTGAGAGCAGATTACGTCATGCCGAAACAGCCAAATTTCAAGGAGCACAGGAGCCAAAGCAAAGTGACTCACACACACACCAACAAAGTTTATCCCCTGGGGAAAAAGAGTCTCACATGTAAATGTAAATGTACAGGAATTTATATAGCGCAAATCACCAAGCGGTTTCTAAGCGCTTGCTTAGGGAACCCGTCCTGGTATTCCCCTGTGAGATAACCCCGGCAGGGTATCCGCAAGGTGAAAGCCAGGCATCCCGCCACGAGGGGCCGTTGTGGAGATTAAGCAAGCTATTGCCCAGAGTCGCAGAGTGTGAACCCGTGAATCGAGTAGACACCGGAGCGAGAATTGTCAAGTCCATGGACATTTTAGGACTCAAGACCCCGCCAAGCCGGGAATTGAACCCTGGTCCCAGGCTGACCACTGCTTCCAGGTCTGCCTCCTCTAACCAGTGAGCCATACTTCTCTTTATTCCAGAATTCATTTCCAGAGGACGAGGGGACAGCCTAAACAGGGGCAACATTCTAAGGCTCATCAACTCTATTGATAAATTAAAAAACATCAATACAACAGACCTGCTTGGAATTGAATTTCTCCCCGCCACGGATCAACAAGGCAACGAAACAACAAAGACCATCTGGAAAACAAACGGTATCGCAAGTACAATAATGGGGGAATCACTTCGATTCTCACAGTGGAGAATAAAGCTTGAAGCTGGAAAAAGGCCAGCCTACCCAACTCCGCTCCAAGAATGCCTTCAAACAACCAAGTCAATACTGAAAGGAGCACGCTGCCACTCACCAGGAGCTGATAGTAACCGACTGCACTTACAACACCTCATATCTGATCAACTTAGAACAAACAGAATAACAATACAGCGGACTATACCCATAAGAGACACCAATTGACATAGAGTAACATTACCATCCTCCAAGAAAGCTGCCAACCACAAAATCAGTATATGTACTTGGAATATCAATGGCCTCGCAGACAAACTAGAGGACCCCTGAATATTAACCTATCTAAAATCTTTTGATTTGATCTTACTACAAGAAACCTGGGAAGAACAGGAGATCTCACTACAAGACTACACAACCTTAATCCATCCGGCAACCAGAGGCTCAAATTACGGCCACTGCTCAGGTGTCCTGGCGTCATTCGCCTCTATACCAACCATTGGAGCAATGGAAGAAATTGCAATTAAAAAATCACTCCCCCGAGTGCGGTTCAGGGATTAGCTATAACAACCATAATTAATCAGTCTACTCAATTATTATTTGTCATAAATGCATACATACACCCAAAGCACAGACAACCGGCGGGAAGGGAACTAGTCAGTGAACTGGCAAGACTTATGGCGGAAAGGGAAATGGACAACATATTCGTAGCTGACGACTTCAACCTTCATCTTTTCGGAAAGAAACCAGTCGACGAGATGACAAAGATAATGGACCTTGCATGGGAGATCCTGAATCAAGTACAAATTCCCTTACTAAACAAATACACAAAAACCTCAAACGAGCTACTGATCGATCTCGAGCAGTTAAACTTGAGAGTTCTTAACGGTCAATTTTTAGAGGACACCCCACCAGCTCCAACATATCTGTCTTCAACCACCTCCTCTCACCTTGACTTTGCTCTCGTGACCTTACCATTGTTTGAAAAAATCAGTTCATTCAAAGTGGCAGACAGGGGCCAAAGTGACCATCTGCCGCTAGAAGTGAAACTGGCCATGTCCTGTAGGACAGAGAGATAAACGGTTAAGGGGGGGTCCGAGGGGAAAAAATTATTATAGACCTTTTGGTACCTAGTCCCCCAACTAGACACTAAAACACACGGAAGGTACAGAAGGTCTCAGAAATACAGAGGGAGAGAAAAGAAAATAGCAAATCTCTCTATTGGGACCTAATAGTGTCCTCTTTACATGCCCAGAATACACAGTTAATCTGGAAACAACCAAGAAAACAAAAACAAGAGAAGATGCACAAGGAGAGGAAAAAGATACCCATCAGCCCACTCATAAGTGGAATCTCGTCATCTGGGTATATGTTGGTAAATGGTGTCCTCTAGGGTCTGCCTTGGAAGCAATCCATAGGACTGCCTAGTGATGGACCCAGAACATTTCACCAACAGATGACAGTATATGAGCGGGAGGGGTTGAGGTTGCAGTGCTCAAAGAAAAAGAAGAAGAAAAGGAAAATAATCCAAGTGATTCTAAAAATACCTACGATGATGTCATGAAATACTTTATTAGGGCTGACCATCAAAGTGGTATGGTTAAAAACAGTATGCTGATAGCATGTAAGGAATTGCTACCCACCAATGTTGTTATTCGGTCAACATGTTTCAGCCTCAAGGGCTTTCGTCAGGACCTATGGTGCTACTGCAACACTTACTTAAGTGATGTGAAAGTGGGATCTACATCTGCTTTCCAAACTGAAAAGAGTGTATCTTCTCCTGCATAGACACAATACAAAAGACAGAAACAGAGACATGGACAAATTATGTCAACAAAAAGAAGTGCACAGACTGCAAACTCTCGTTTCTATGGTCTTTATAATATGGCTATGAACACTTGAAAGACACTCACCCTTATTGTGGGGAGAGAAAACCTCACCTCACCTGGCCACTGCTCAGGAAGAAAGGGAGGCCACGCACTGGAAATAAACAGAACACTTAGAAAGTTATAACCAGTGGTAGTAGAAACACAATCTACAGACAAGAAAAACTGGATTCAAAACACATAAATCAGAGACACACATGGTGACACAATGGCCAGACTGGTTTCCTCTTGCATCAGGAAAGTATACCACAAAGCCTCACTGACTGCACAAACCTGTAGACCTATAAAGTACAAAGGCCCAGGTAGCCAGCCGCAGTCACTGGGAATAGAGGCGCCTACTCCTGTGCTTTCCACCTAGTACTCAAAGACCAAAGACCAAAGCAATAATGCTATTGACTGTACCACCACCACTGACCTCTCCGTCGTTGCCTCGGAGTGAAAACTGAGCCGAGGGGGAGGCGACGACTGATGGTCACACGCGATGTTAAATACACTACAGTGGACCTGAAAGGAAACTGCTTTGTTTCAAAATTTGATTGGCTCATGTGTAGGCCAATGGGAATCGGCTCACAGGCAGCCAACCGTGACCTACACTGATAAGCCTGCAGTGGACCTGAAAGGAAATTCCTTTGTTTCAAAATTTGATTGGCTCATGTGTAGGCCAATGGGAATCGGCTCACAGGCAGCCAACCGTGACCTACACTGATAGGCCTGCAGTGGACCTGAAAGGAAACTCCTTTGTTTCAAAATTTGATTGGCTCATGTGTAGGCCAATGGTAATCGGCTCACAGGCAGCCAACCGTGACCTACACTGATAAGCCTGCAGTGGACCTGAAAGGAAACTCCTTTGTTTCAAAATTTGATTGGCTCATGTGTAGGCCAATGGGAATCGGCTCACAGGCAGCCAACCGTGACCTACACTGATAAGCCTGCAGTGGACCTGAAAGGAGACTCCTTTGTTTCAAAATTTGATTGGCTCATGTGTAGGCCAATGGGAATCGGCTCACAGGCAGCCAAACGTGACCTACACTGATAAGCCTGCAGTGGACCTGAAAGGAAACTCCTTTGTTTCAAAATTTGATTGGCTCATGTGTAGGCCAATGGGAATCGGCTCACAGGCAGCCAAACGTGACCAACACTGATAAGCCTCAGCCACATTAACAGGCCGACCGTGAGACATACCTCACGCGCATATGCGCACCAGTCAAATCGTAAGGCAGTAAGATGGTGTGTTGTATTCTATCCAAAGAAGAGCCATAAGAAGAGCTAGGTGTGTTTATTTATTTATACTGCTAGAGGGCAATGTTTAGAGGTCGCGCGCTAATTTAGCCGTTTGCCAACTTCCAGTAGGATAGTACCGGGGGCTTAAACTGATATAGACACTGGCTACATATATTCAATATATATAGAACATGAGAAGGGGAACCCTACCCAGCGAGGGTGTTAGAGCTCAGTGGACAGGGCCGAGGTTGGAACAGAGGCAGGCGGAGAGGCCAAAACCAAGTTCAGTGGTCAGACAACCAGGACTCGACAACAACACACAACAAACAAGGGCAATGAGCGAGTCACAAGAGGATGAAGACTTGGTAGTGAACCTAAGTAGTCGAGTGATCACTCCTACTGAAAAGGATGTTCTAAACAGAGGCCTAGGGTTTGTCCCGACCAACAGTGGGGAACCCTTTTTGATAAGAGGGGAGATCGAACGATTTTTCAGAACCATTAGGCTGCACTATTTCTTCAAAAACAAAGAAACAGATACCCCGACTGAAGATACAAACACAGGTCTTAAAGTTAGATCCACTTTCATGCCCCTGTTGCAACAAGTACCATCCAAAGTTGGCACTTTTGAGGCTGCAATACTACAAGACCTCAAATCTATGGACTTTTCCAAAGAGGGGAACTACCAGAATATATCAAAAAGAGACAGATCAGCCCTGGACACTCTCTCGAAAGACACGGGGATAGTGACTAAACCAGCGGACAAGGGGGGTGCCATAGTCATTCTCAACACTACTGACTACCGAGCTGAATGCCTGAGACAACTAGGCAATGCACAGTCCTACACCCTCCTTGCTGAAAATCCCACGCCAAGACTAACTAATGAGATCAAACATCTGGTAGAGGAAGCCAGCGCAGAAGTCTGGATTACTCCGAAAGAGGCAATCTTTTTAGTCACCAAGTGTCCCATCACTCCCTACTTTTACATCCTCCCAAAGATTCATAAGCCTGCGAGACCCCCTCCGGGCCGTCCGATCATTTCGGGCATTGGATCTTTGCTCGAACCTCTGTCCTCCTTTGTTGACATCTTTTTAAGTCCCATTGTTAAGACAATGCCGACCTACCTTCAGGACACCAAAGATGTCCTGCGCATTCTACCTGAGGTGACCTTCGACATTAATACTGACATTTTAGCTAGTTTTGATGTCGAATCTTTGTACACTTGTATTCCTCAAATGGATACACTACAAACTGTACAAGAACTTTTAGAGGCTTTCCCTTCTACCTTGACAACTCCCACTCACTTTGTCATGGAATTAGCTCGGATTGCTATGACCGAGAACTTTTTTGCCTTTGAGGATTCCCTGTATTTACAAACCTCGGGGACATCAATGGGCAGCAAATTTGCCCCCAGCCTGGCTAATTTGTATGTCCACCAGTTTGAGACCCACCACGTGTTGAGCACCAACAACCCTCATCATCATCAATTGATGATGTGGAAGCGGTACATCGACGACATTCTTGTCGTCTGGCGTGGCGATGTACCTTCCCTCTTGTTGTTTCAAGAGTGGCTGAATGGTCAGAATGCTTTTTTGAGGTTTACCCTTGAGCATAGTAGAACAGAGCTCCCCTTCTTGGATCTTGTCATCTTTCCAGAAGATGGCCATTTGGCGAGCTCCTTGTATCGGAAACCCATGGCTCGGAACTCCCTGCTGAGATTCGATAGCCATCACCCCCGGTCCCTCCGTGAGAACCTCCCCTTTGGACAGTTCTTGAGGGTCCGGAGGAATTGTTCAAACATTCCAGACTTCCGCCGAAAAGCGAAAGATCTCTCCATGAAGTTGAAAGTGAGACGCTATCCGAATAACCTTGTCCGGACTTCAATGAAACGTGCTGCGAATAACCATCGCGAAGCGCTGCTTGAGCCTCCAGTTGTCAAACCACCACTAGACAGATTGGTGTGCGTGACAACGTACAACACATCATCTTCTAAAATCCAAAAGATGATCAGGAAAAGGTGGCGCATTCTGAACAGCTCCGGTGAGACCATTCCCCTTCCACTCTTTTCTTTTAAAAGAGGGAACAACTTGAGAGACTCTCTTGTGCATACACGACCTCGGCAAGAAGTATGTGAACCCCCGCAAACTCTATGGGGTCTGCCCCCGGTACGAGGACATCATCCCTGCGGGAATTGCTCAGTATGCCCACTGACCAGCAAAACACTTGAAGTGGACATTGGGACCTCGCGACCATGGCAATTGAAACACCACACTAATTGCAACAGTGAGAAAGTGATATACCAGATTACCTGCCCCTGTGGACTAAGGTACATCGGCATGACCGCAAGAAAAATCAAATTGCGCGTGCAGGAACATATGAGCACCATGAGACGCAAAAAACAGGCAACACGGCTCACCACTCACTTCCTTGACAAGAGACATAGTCCAGATGAACTGAGATGGTTGGTTCTAGAACAACCTTACATACCTAGTCACGTCACGGATGTTTCACTTTTCCTATTGAGGAAAGAACAGAAGTGGGTTTTCAAACTTCATAGTGACACAGAAGGATTGAATGATGACATTCCTTGGATGCAGCTGTGATTGCGCAGATTGTTTTTCCGAACACAGAGTCCTTGTGCTAACAGCCTTTGGCATAAGGGTTACCTCCACTGAGCTCTAACACCCTCGCTGGGTAGGGTTCCCCTTCTCATGTTCTATATATATTGAATATATGTAGCCAGTGTCTATATCAGTTTAAGCCCCCGGTACTATCCGACTGGAAGTTGGCAAACGGCTAAATTAGCGCGCGACCTCTAAACATTGCCCTCTAGCAGTATAAATAAATAAACACACCTAGCTCTTCTTATGGCTCTTCTTTGGATAGAATACAACACACCATCTTACTGCCTTACGATTTGACTGGTGCGCATATGCGCGTGAGGTATGTCTCACGGTCGGCCTGTTAATGTGGCTGAGGCTTATCAGTGTTGGTCACGTTTGGCTGCCTGTGAGCCGATTCCCATTGGCCTACACATGAGCCAATCAAATTTTGAAACAAAGGAGTTTCCTTTCAGGTCCACTGCAGGCTTATCAGTGTAGGTCACGTTTGGCTGCCTGTGAGCCGATTCCCATTGGCCTACACATGAGCCAATCAAATTTTGAAACAAAGGAGTCTCCTTTCAGGTCCACTGCAGGCTTATCAGTGTAGGTCACGGTTGGCTGCCTGTGAGCCGATTCCCATTGGCCTACACATGAGCCAATCAAATTTTGAAACAAAGGAGTTTCCTTTCAGGTCCACTGCAGGCTTATCAGTGTAGGTCACGGTTGGCTGCCTGTGAGCCGATTACCATTGGCCTACACATGAGCCAATCAAATTTTGAAACAAAGGAGTTTCCTTTCAGGTCCACTGCAGGCCTATCAGTGTAGGTCACGGTTGGCTGCCTGTGAGCCGATTCCCATTGGCCTACACATGAGCCAATCAAATTTTGAAACAAAGGAATTTCCTTTCAGGTCCACTGCAGGCTTATCAGTGTAGGTCACGGTTGGCTGCCTGTGAGCCGATTCCCATTGGCCTACACATGAGCCAATCAAATTTTGAAACAAAGCAGTTTCCTTTCAGGTCCACTGTAGTGTATTTAACATCGCGTGTGACCATCAGTCGTCGCCTCCCCCTCGGCTCAGTTTTCACTCCGAGGCAACGACGGAGAGGTCAGTGGTGGTGGTACAGTCAATAGCATTATTGCTTTGGTCTTTGGTCTTTGAGTACTAGGTGGAAAGCACAGGAGTAGGCGCCTCTATTCCCAGTGACTGCGGCTGGCTACCTGGGCCTTTGTACTTTATAGGTCTACAGGTTTGTGCAGTCAGTGAGGCTTTGTGGTATACTTTCCTGATGCAAGAGGAAACCAGTCTGGCCATTGTGTCACCATGTGTGTCTCTGATTTATGTGTTTTGAATCCAGTTTTTCTTGTCTGTAGATTGTGTTTCTACTACCACTGGTTATAACTTTCTAAGTGTTCTGTTTATTTCCAGTGCGTGGCCTCCCTTTCTTCCTGAGCAGTGGCCAGGTGAGGTGAGGTTTTCTCTCCCCACAATAAGGGTGAGTGTCTTTCAAGTGTTCATAGCCATATTATAAAGACCATAGAAACGAGAGTTTGCAGTCTGTGCACTTCTTTTTGTTGACATAATTTGTCCATGTCTCTGTTTCTGTCTTTTGTATTGTGTCTATGCAGGAGAAGATACACTCTTTTCAGTTTGGAAAGCAGATGTAGATCCCACTTTCACATCACTTAAGTAAGTGTTGCAGTAGCACCATAGGTCCTGACGAAAGCCCTTGAGGCTGAAACATGTTGACCGAATAACAACATTGGTGGGTAGCAATTCCTTACATGCTATCAGCATACTGTTTTTAACCATACCACTTTGATGGTCAGCCCTAATAAAGTATTTCATGACATCATCGTAGGTATTTTTAGAATCACTTGGATTATTTTCCTTTTCTTCTTCTTTTTCTTTGAGCACTGCAACCTCAACCCCTCCCGCTCATATACTGTCATCTGTTGGTGAAATGTTCTGGGTCCATCACTAGGCAGTCCTATGGATTGCTTCCAAGGCAGACCCTAGAGGACACCATTTACCAACATATACCCAGATGACGAGATTCCACTTATGAGTGGGCTGATGGGTATCTTTTTCCTCTCCTTGTGCATCTTCTCTTGTTTTTGTTTTCTTGGTTGTTTCCAGATTAACTGTGTATTCTGGGCATGTAAAGAGGACACTATTAGGTCCCAATAGAGAGATTTGCTATTTTCTTTTCTCTCCCTCTGTATTTCTGAGACCTTCTGTACCTTCCGTGTGTTTTCATGTCCTGTAGGACTCAAGTGTCGGAAAGAACAAATATCTGTACAGAGTAGACCTTAAAATACAGGCGAATGCGGTGCAAGATAGATGAAGCTGAGGAACTATCAACTAGTGCCAAAACAATCATGCACCACATATCTAGCGCAGACAAAAGGCCACTAGATGCCTGGGGTGAATTTATAGCGGAACTTGGGGCGAAACACGCCAAAGAACAAAAGATCGTCAAAGGTAAAACCTCACGGAATATAGTCGGCAATGTAATAACACCAGAGATAAAAACCTTAAAAAATGGAATAAACCAGACTTTGAGACAGCTCTGAAAAGACCCAAACAACGAAAGTCCGCAAAAGACGTTGAGCACCCTAAAAGCTCAGCTGAGGAAAAAAACATGGGAAAGAAAAAGGCAGCTGAACGATAACCTCTGGGCCAAACTCTTACATGACTCTAAAGAAAAGAACAGCTCTAGATTCTGGAAACTAATTCATTCCCTCCAACGTCCAGATCATAAGGGAATCAACTCAAACATCTCGGAATTAGTCTGGGCAAACTACCTATCATCTAATTTCAATACCGAAAACCTAGTGGGGCACTCGCCCCGTGGCAAAGCCCAGAAATCTGGTCTGGACCAGGCCCCCGACAAAACAGGCACAAACAACAAGGAACTGATCAATGCCCACACAAGGATACCATCCCCACACAACATTGGCATACTGAACGAGGAAGCAACAACAAGACTCGCACCAATCACAAGCAGAAAGGAACCCACATACTCGGAAACAGCGGCCAGGATCAGTTCACAAATTAAAAAGGACAAACTTGAAGGTGCCCCAGGCCCGAATGGGATCCCGTCAATAATATACAAACAAGATGCTGACTTTTGGAGTAACATCATGGCACCAGTCTTCCAGGAAATAAGGGAATCAGAAATATGTCCAAAAACCTGGAGAGGCTCAATTACAAGCCCAATTTATAAAAAGGGAGAAAGGAATAACCCAAGCAGCTATCGACTAATAGCGCTAGTCGATATAGAGGCAAAGTATTATGCGGCCCTCGTTCTGGAGGATTTAACATATTGGGCAAACAAAAACCACATCATCCCAGCTACCCAGACCGGATTCCGCAGAGGTCAGGGCACAACGACCAATATCATGGCGCTAACCCTTGTGACAGATGCAGCAAAATCCATGAAGAGCTCACTATACCTATGCTACATTGACTACAGCGCCGTATTTGACCACGTAGACCGGACCAAACTCTGGCAGAAGCTGGAAAGATGGGGGATACCAAGCCCACTCCTTCAGCAGTTGATCATGCTACATACCAACACCTGGGTTAGGATCAAATTGGGCTCCGGAACACACATCTCAAGGCAACTCAGTACCACCAAAGGCCTGAAACAAGGTTGTGTCCTAGCCCCAATGCTGTTCAACCTCTTCCTGGCAGATCTCCGGGGGGAACTAGAGAAAACCAAATCCCATGCCCCGCGACTAGGCAACACCACACTTTCAAACCTATATGCCGACGACCTGGTCCTTATCAGCCGGTCCCCTATTGGTCTCCAAAAGCTTCTGGACGCAACTAGCTTATTTTCCACAAATAACCCGCTAAACATCAACTTAAACAAAACAAAAGTTATGACAATGAACTACAACAAAAAAAGGAAACTTGCCTGGTTTCTGGGCGGACAGAGGTTAGAACAGGTAGCAACCTATAAATATCTAGGTGTCCTCATAGACAGCAAAGGCACATTTAGGCCCCAACTAGAGGCCATTCGTCGGAAGGGCGTGACTTTCCACTGGTCAATCAAACCCCTGAAGAAAGTTCTCCCATACTGGTCATTTGGCCCCCTTTTGCAGGTGATAAGGGCACGACTGCAACCCATGCTTACGTATGGCAGCGAATCCCTGCAAGGAAAAGATGCCACGATATTAGACAAACACCATCAGTCACGCATATAGGGCTATATTCCAACTACCCAACTACACCTCGCCCGCTCAAATTCGTCTGGAATTTGGGCTCCAGAAACAAGCGGTAGAGGGGAGGGGGCATACATTAAAACGTGGCAAAAAATCAGAGATGCCGACCACGGATCCCTAAATGCCCATCTCTGGAGAGAATTATCCGCCAGAGGCAACTCACCCGCAAGGAAATACCTCCAAGACTCATTGGAGATCCTGGACCTAACAAACCTCTGGGAGTCGTCAACTGATCTTAAAACCTTCAAAAAAGTGGTAACGAAAGTAACCAAGTTGATCTCATCAATAGAGGATAAAGCCACCCTGACTAAGAGGGCCCACGGATGGGCCATGCTAAAAGACCACAGTGCCCTGAAACCCCAAGAATATTTAAAAATGGGCCTCACGCAGTCAACTAAAAATAAGTTCTTAAACATGCGCCTTGGCATTATTCCCATATTACTGCACCTGGCACCTTGGAAAAGGGGAAGCTCAGCAAGTTGCTGCCGACTTTGCTTATCAGGAAAAGAGGACCTAATCCACATAATCTGCATTTGTTCAAAACATCTGGATATAAGACGATTCCTACTCCGTGCCATATGGAACCAGAAGGGCATAACGAGTTGCAGGCAGGCTGTGATGCTGTGCTTTAACCCTGAGGAGACTCAGTTAAATTGTAGACTAACTAAATTCTTTGACATAGTGACCAAAAGGATTATGATCCAGACAACTGGCTCATAGACTTGTGCTTAGAAAGCACAAGTCTACTCATTGCTGAGCTAAGTCCCTTGGAGCACCTTGCTTGCTTAAATCCCTATGGCTTTGAACAATATAATTATGACTTTTTTTATCTCAATAAGCAAGTCCACTGTATTTTATATTTTTAACTGTTACCATGATTGCTTTTTGTACACATTTGTATGATTTTTTTATATTGTGAGTTTTTATTAACTGTACAATATACCTTACTCACTTACCCTCCAGTGTGTTCCAGCTCCTGCCTCCCAGCTGACCCGCCCTCCCCTGACCCCTACTTAATGGCAGCCGCTGTGTGCCAAGGTGAGCAAGACCACTGACCTCCTGGTCAGGACATTGCTCTCCCGGCGCTCAGCTCCACTGCGAGTACCTCCATCCCTGGCACCCTCCGCTGTCCGCTATTCAAGGCCTCTGTGCCTCGCTCAGATCCTCATCATCAGCCCCTCTCCCTCCTGCATGTTCCCGCCTCCCAGCTGACCCACCCTCCCGCAACCAGTAATTAATGGTGGCATCTGTGCGCAGTGGGCACGACGATGGCTTGCCAAAGGCAAGTCCGTCTGCACCTGTCCGCGACCCAATGGTGACCAGCGCCAGGGACCCTGGTCCTCTGACCCGCCAGCGCTACAGCTCCGCGGGTCTCAGCGCATTCAACACCGGCATGAACAACAACTGCATGCCCTCTTTACCTGTTGACACTCATGGACCCTTATCCTGCCGACACTGCTGACACCCCTTTTCCTTCGTCGAGATCCAAGACCCATCTCCTCCCTCCAGCTACAACTCCATCGCACCCCAATCCCTGCATTGCATCGTCCTCAACATCTGCTCCCTCTACAGACATGCCACGGAAATCTGGGACCTCCTCGACAGCATCACCTAACACCGCCTAGGGACCAGAGATTGCAATCACCATCCCTGACGGATACAAAATCCCCCATAAAGACCGCCCTAACCGCCTCAGGGGAGGCATCGCCATCACCCACAACGCCAATCTCCGTCTGAGCACCTACACTGACGGAACCACAGACCTGATGGAACACCTCCACTTCAAGATACAGACCAACCCGTCCACCACCCTCCTTGGCACCCTCATCTTCAGAATCCCCCGGACCCTGCGCTCCTTTCTCCGACTCCATCACCAATATAATCACCATGTTTGACATCACCTCCACTGACTACACCCTTCTGGCAGACCACAAGTTCCACCTTGACAACAGCCAAGACCCCTACTCCACATCCCTCCTGGACAACCTCCACGACATCAGACTCAAACAAGATTGTTCCGGAACCAACGCACTCAGCAGGACACACCCTCAACCCTATCTTCACAGCAAGGAACTCCATCACCTTCAGCCACACCTCCCAACCTTCTTGGACGGACCACTGCTGTGTCGACTTCACCTTCAAAACTAACATCTCCCACAGACGTCCATGCCAGCTCCGGTGCAGGAATTCGAATTGGAAAAATATCCCCGACGACCAGCTCACAGCCGCCCTCAGCAGTTCTGCTCCCACCTCCACAGACAATGACCCTACTACTGCCGCCTACACAACTGGATCACCGATTGTGCCAACACCATCGCCCCTCTCAAGAAAGCCTTTAACCATCACGCCAAGAAAGCCAGCTGGTTGTCCACCGAACTCTGTGAATCTAGACGCACCTGAAGATGCCTCAAAAAGCTATGGAGGAACACCGAAAACCCGTCAGACCTCGACAACGTCAAAACAGCCACCACCACAAACTCATCAGATACTCTAGAAAGAAAGCACTCCAGGAAAGAATCACCACCCATGCACACAACAGCAAGAAACTCTTCAGCATCATCAGAGTTCGCCTAACCCAACAGCGAGAGTACCAACATCCCACCCTCCCAGGAACTCTGCGACAGAGTCAGCGCCTTCTTCCATCACAAAATCAAGATCATCCACAACAACTTCGGCCAACGACAACAGCCTCCACAAGGAACCCTCCATCCCCCACACCACACAGCCAACACTGGACAGTTGGACCACCCTCAGCATCAAAGACACCCTAAAGACGATGAAGACCACTCACTTCGGGGCCTCCACAAACCCCTGCCCCACCACATCTACCACAGAGCCGCAGACATCACTGCACCCATGCTCCAAAGGATTCATCAACTGCTCCTTCGAGACCAACTCCTTCAACGAAGACTAGAAACACGCCCAGATCAACCCTATACTGAATAAACTCTCGGCAGACCCCACCGACCTCAAAAACCTCAGACCGATCTTCTTACTCCCGTATCCCGCGAAAGTCTTGAACAAAGCAGTCAACTTTCAACTTGCCGCCTTCATAGAAAAAAACAACATCCTCGACTCTTCCCAGTCAGGCTTCAGGAAGAATCACAGCACCGAAACCGCCCTTCTCACTGCGACAGACGACATCCACTCCCTCCTCAACAGGGGAGAGACTGTAGCCCTCATCCTCCTAGACCTCCCCGTGGCTTTTGACACAGTCTCTCATCATAACTCAGCCCGCAGACTCCATGACGCAGGAATCTGGAACATGGCCCTCAACTGGATCCGCTCATTCCTCTCCGATAGAACGCAAGAGGTCAGACTCCCCCCTTTCCTCTCGGATTCCATACCAACCACCTGTGGAGTCCCCCAAGGATCCTCCATCAGCCCGACCCTGTTCAACGTCTACATGACACCGCTCGCATCCATCATCAGATGCCACGGACTCAACTTCATATCGTACACAGACGACACCCAACTCATTCTCTCCCTTTCTAACGAACCCAACATCTCTAAACACAACTGACAAGATGGAATGGAAGCAGTCGCAAGGTGGATGAAGAACTGCTGCCTACAACTCAACATGGACAAAACTGAGGTGCTCTTCATGGGCTCACACCCCGACACCTGGAATGACACCTGGTAGCCCCCCGCTCTCAGGAACCCTCCCTCCCACACAGACCACTCACGCAACCATGATATCATCCTGGACTCCAAATTCAAAATGGGCCACCAGATAAACGCTGCCACCTCTTACTGCTACCACACCCTCTGCCTGCTCTGAAAAACCTTCAACTGGAGTCTCCTTGAACAGAGGAAAACTATCACACACGCCCTCATCAGCAGCAGACTGGACTACGGCAATGCACTCTACGCCGGGATAAACAAAAACCTCACCCGAAAACTTCAGAACGTCCAGAACGCCGCCGCCAGACTAGTCCTCAACCTACCGCACGACTGCCAAGGCAGCCAACACCTGGGGACACTACACTGGCTCCCCGTCAAGAAGGGAATCACCTTCCAACTTCTCACCCACGCCCACAAAGCCCTCCACAAAACCTGGCCTGCCTACATGAACCACCGCCTTGCGTTCCACGCACCCCAAAGATCCCTACGCTCAGCCCAGCTCTCCCTTGCCACGGTACCACGCATCAAGAAGACCAGATCAGGAGGGAATGTATGACGTTAAAACGAATTCCGTTGCAACGCATGCCTTTACCACGCATGCGTTACAACGGAATTCGGTTTCCACGCATAACCTTTACCTCGGATGCTTGCGTGGTGACGTCATACGTCGTTAAGAGAAAGCGGAAGTTTATTTTCCGATTTCTCTTAAAAGACGCTGATTAAATACATAACCCGACGTGACTTCAGTAGAGATTTTTTTTACTTTTTACCTTTACCACATATGCCTTTACTACAAACCTCGTAGTAAAGGTATGCGTGGTAAAGGCTTTCGTGTTAACCACGCATGCGTGGTACTGCATGCGTGGTTAAGGATTTCGTGAAAACGGCTTCGTTGTAGAGGCCGTTTCCCATCAGGAGGATGCTCCTTCTCTCTCCTCGGTGCCAAGGCATGGAACTCCCTCCCTCTCAAACCTCCGACAGACACCATCACTCCGCAAGTTGTTGAAAGACTTCAAGGGCCTCATTTATGAGGCCGTGCGTCACTTTTACGTCGCCGGTGCGTCATTTTTTGTGACACACCAGCAGCGTAAATAATGTGCCTTGTTGCACCATATTTACAAAGTGACGCATCTAGGTAGATGCGTCACTTTGTAAACCCCTGCGCCACATTATACCTGCGCCAGGTATAATGTATGCAAGGGGGGGCGTATTGACGCAAGGAAGGGTCGTAGAAGTGACGCAGTGAAATCTATGAGGTTTCACTGTGTCACTTTTAGGACTCTGTTGCGTCAAAATCTTGCGCCTGCCTCACAGAAGGCGTAAGACTGACGCATGCCCTTTCACATGGGGCTTGCCCCATGTGAAAGGGAGCATTGCTGGAGTTGCGTCACTTTTGTGACACACTCCAGCAATGCGTCACTTTTGCACTTACAGATACGTCAGAAATACTGACGTATCTGTAACTCCTTGCGACATGATGCGTCATACATTAAATATGACGCATCATTGGTGTCGCAAGGAGTGTGCAGTGAAAAGTGACGCATCGCTGTTTTCACGCAGCGATGCGTCACTTTTCATAAATGAGGCCCCTGGCTTTTCGATGGACCCTCATGAACACCCAGGAGCAGCACCCTTCCCCCTACCCACCAGCGCCTTGACACCATTCCTGGGTGAGGAGCTGCGCTTTACAAACAGAACGATTGATTGATTGATCCAATCCAATCCAGTATGCGCGTGTTGACATGTGGGCGTTGGAGTCAGCACATATTTTAGTCTGTGTCTGGATCTGTGAGCAAAAGGCGCATGCCTCCTCGTGCAGACACTAAGCAAAAACTAAAGCTTGTTAGTTTTACTTTAAGTGTGGATGGCTTATTCCTACTGTGGAATTACCTTGCAACTTGGCCGTCAGTCATTACATCACCTTCCTTCATCATTTGTCCACTTTAAAGTTGACAAGGAGAAAAACAACAAAAAGTCACTCTTCAGTTCTGTTCAGGGGCACAGCCCAGGTGAAATACAAGGGGGGGCCAATAGGCCCCCACGCAAGCATGGCGGGGCCCGGTCCCTCCCACACCCCGTCCCTTTCGGGGCCGCTTTCCCCGCCCCCTCGCCCCGGAAGTACTGGTGTGCTTCCGGGGCGAGGGGGCGGGGGCCGCGGCGGCGAAGGGGTTAAAAGCCTGGGGAGCGCGGGAAGCGGCCTCTTTGTGCCCGCGCTCCCAGGCTCGCTCCTCGCCCCACCGTGGGGCCGTTTAATTTTCTTTTTCTTTGTTGCAGGTATTGCAGGTTCCTGTGTCGTCTGAGGACTCGGTATTTTCCCAGGAGCCCAGCAGACCGCCGCCTTGGATCGGAGCGTTGCGAACGGGTCGCAGCGGAGGACTCGGTGTCGGGGAGCACAGACCGGCGCCTTTTGAATCGGAGCGGGAGCGGTTGCTGCTGGAAGGCGGGAGAACGCGGCCGGGACAAAGAGTGAGAGGCGCCACACAGCCGTGCGGTGGAGACGGTTCAAGGAGAGGCGGAACACGAGGTATTTTGCGGGGCGGGGGCAGCGGCAGGAAGGCCGTTCAAGGAGAGGCGGAACACGAGGTATTTTGCGGGGCGGGGGCAGCGGCAGGAAGGCTTAGCGCACGTCGGGGAAAAGCCGTTTTTAAACGAGCCATCACAGCGGAATGAATTTGTGAAATACGCGAGTAAAGTTGACACGCGAGAGCCCCAGCGAACTGTGTGTTAATTGTCGGTTGCAGGCAGATTTCAATTTGACGCGCAAGCTTTGAAACAAAGCGAAGCAGGGACAGCTAGGGCAGAAGCCGGATGGGAGACCAAAAATCCCTTTATTAGTGCAACCAAGGGCAGCAAAGTGCTAGAATTGTTTAGTTTTTTATATTTTAATTGTATTAACACGATAAGGTGCCCTGCTTGTTGCTGTTGGGATTTACTGCCTCATATCACGTTGTTTGATAATTTATCTGAAGTTGCACGCTAAAAGGAGCCAGGACTGTCTATGTTGTGATTTATTGACAGAAATCCATGTTTTATAAAAAATCAATTGCAACACAGTGCTAGAGTTAACTAGTGTTGATAGTTTAACTGGAATAGCGCGCTAAAGGTGTATCGTGGAATCTATTGCCGCATATCACGGCTGGTATAATTTTATCTGAAGTCGCACGCTAAAGGTGCCCGGCGGTGTATGTTGTAAGTATTGCTAATACGGTGCAAGAGTTGATTTGTTCTACAATTTAATGATTTAAAACGCTAAAAGGTGCCCGGCCAGTTAATGTTGGGTTCTATGTGATAATATCAAGGATAGGGTGTTTCTCTAGTTCATGGTCACTAGTTGGAAAGGTAACGCTCTTTGTTTTGCAGGACTACGAGACTAGGTTGTGGTCGCCATACATCAGCACAGGCGCTTGTGATCGGGTCAGGTATTGCAGGTCGTGCACCACCAGCTGGGTCAGGTACGGAGCACGGTGTGCTCATAAATATGTCTCAAAGAAGGGGGCGTGTCAATCCAAATGTGGGTGTAATGTTACAAAAAATGATGCGCAGAATGTCTGCAATGGATAAGAGACTGGGGAAGGTTGATAAAATGGATAAGGCTTTAGCGGACCTGGGGGCCAAAGTAGATGCCCAGGCCGGTCCATCTGGAAGACCCAAGCGGACGATAGTACCGCCCAAACCAAGGGGCGTCTTTGTGACACCACCCAGGCGGGCAAGAAATAAGAGGGTGGGGGGGCAGCCACAGGGTATTACTCCCATCCTACCTCCTGCTGCACCAATTCTGCCACCACAGGTGCCCCCTGCTGCCCCACTCCTGCCACCTCAGGTCCCGGTGCCCGTTCCAGCCCCGGTGCCCCAGTTGCCAGTGGCACTACCAAATGTGCCAGTAGTACCGGCAGCGGCACCAGTGCCACCCGTCGCGCCACCACAGGCTCCGGGGCCCCTAGGTGCGGGCCATACTCCCATTCCCGCGCCAGTGCCAATAGACCTGGCAGCTCAGGTGGCGGCTATTCTCCCTTGGTTAGGGGGGGGTGCGTTGCCGGTCAATACTGCCCTGACAACGGAGCAACAAACATTGCTGACTCAGATATTGTTGGCTAGTGGTAGGGGCGCAACGCCGCCTGCACCGGTTTCTCCCCAAACAGGTCCAGCGAATGAGGGAGGCAGTGCCAAGACCGCGGAGGCAACGTTACCCAACGACGATGGGAATGGTAAGGAGATTGCCCTTCCTTTGCTGGGCGAAGGAACATTGCCCTCTAGGGGTGAGTGCTTAGCACAGCATGTGTCACAGAGTGTAAAGGAAATGATATGGGCTGACAAGTATGTGAACATGTTTTCATTGCTGATAGATAACAGGGAATGGGAATATGCAAAATCACAGAAGGAAATGTTGTTGCCCAGTGAATGGAGAGCGAAGTTGTACAAGTTTAGGGTAGAAGAAAACCTCATCAACTGGCTGAGGGCTTTTGCAGTGTTCGGCGCAGTAATGGGCGAACGTTTTAAGGGAATGCAACCAGCCATGAACTGCTATCAAAGTAGGATAACAATGTTCCATGAGAATCATGCAGGGGATGTGTGGAAGGAATATGATGTCGCTTTCAGAAAGTCCAAGGAATTTGATAAAACTTTATCATGGGACAAGGTGGATTCTATCTCATGGCACAATCAATTCGAGAAGGGTCAGGGGGCAAGCACAAGCACAAATGCGGGTAGAGGTTATTTCCCCAGGCCACAGCAGCCGTTTCAACAGCCCTTTCGATCAGCACCGGGAGGGGAGACGGCCCAAAAGCAGAGAACAAATGGAGGGGCGAAGGGGGTATGTTGGGACTTCAATAGGCGGACATGCAACAGGGCACCAGGTACCTGTAAGTTCAGGCACGCATGCAGCGTATGTGGCCACCCTTCCCACCCCGAAACAACATGCCGAAATAAAAATAGTGGTGCAGGAAACAGGGGTAGGAGGAAACCTGAATAGTAAGATCCACCCTCTAATAGCACATTCACCCATTCAACTGTCAGCAGTGATCCCCTGGTTGAACAGGTACCCGAATCACACGTCTGCTAGGTTATTACAAGAGGGTTTCACACATGGTTTTCGAATTCCTGCTGGGGGGTATGTCGGGAGACCACAGTGTAGGAATCAGCTATCAGTCCTTGCCAATCCAACAGTGGTGTCAACAAAAATAGCTAAAGAAGTGCGTTTGGGGAGGGTAGCGGGACCATTTCACGTCATTCCCACGCAGAATTTTGTGTGCTCTCCTCTGGGGGTGGTGCCTAAGAAAGAACTAGGGGAATTTAGGCTCATCCACAACTTATCCGCACCAAGGGGGACATCATTGAATGATGCTATTGATGATACAATTTGCTCTGTGAAGTATGCGTCTTTCGATCAGGCAGCAGGCATGCTGAGGAGTTTGGGCGCAGGAACACTGATGGCTAAGTCAGACATTGAGTCAGCCTTTAGACTACTCCCGGTTCACCCAGAGGACCAGCACCTGCTGGGTTTCTCCTTTAAGGGGAAGTACTACATGGATAAGTGTATGCCCATGGGTTGCTCAATTTCATGTGCTTATTTTGAACAGTTTAGCTCCTTTTTGGAATGGGCATTAAGACAACATACGGGTCACCAGTGGGTGATGCACTACCTGGATGACTTTCTTTTTCTGGGCCCGGCGGGTTCACGGGAGTGTGCGTCGGCATTGCAGGAATTTTGCGTGCTCATGCGCTCTTTCGGGGTCCCGTTGGCACAGGGGAAGACAGTTGGACCAGTGACATGCCTGGAATTTTTAGGCATTGAACTGGATTCTGTTGAGGGTTGTTTTAGATTACCAGCAGAAAAGATCCAAAAATTCAAACAGACTCTAGGACTGTGCTTACAAGCGAAGAAGGTGACTTTAGGGCTGTTGCAGCAGACAGTGGGACAGTTGAATTTTGCGTTGAGAGTAATTCCTATGGCTCGCCCATTTTCACGCTCAATTGCACAGGCCATGAGGGGTCTTCGTGAAAAACATCACCGGACACGGCTGTCTGCTGAGGTGCGCCAGGACATGCGGATATGGATGGCATTCCTGGCGGATTTCAATGGAAGAGTGCTGTGGGGTGCACCCACGGTGTCTTCGGAGGACATTGGTTTATGGACCGATGCGGCGGGCAGTGTTGGGTTTGGTGCCATCCTTGGCAAGAAATGGGTGGCGCAGAAGTGGCCCGCCTGGTGGGAGGAGAGCGGGCTGACGGTGAACATTGGTTTCCTCGAGCTCTTCCCAATCTGGGTGGCACTGAAAGTCTGGCCCGAGGAGCTGGCCAACAGATCGGTAATATTCTGGTCAGACAATATGTCAGTGGTTGAATGCATCAACCAACAAGCTGCAAGGTGTCCACTCATTTTACGCTTGATCAAAGAGATTGTGCTGTGTTGCATGACGAGGAATGTACTTTTCAGAGCAAAACATGTCCCAGGGGTGTTAAACAATGCAGCTGATGCCCTTTCTCGCTTTAAGATGCAGGTGTTCAGGGATCACTTGCCGGAGGCAGAGACAGCGCCAGCTCAATTCCCGGCGATTCTTTGGCAAATTGGTGCCCCCAACTACATGACCTCGTGGCAGCCAGCCTAGCACCCAAGACCAGGACGGCATACGAAGGGGCGTTCAGGTCTTACTGTCACTTTCTGGGACAGGGCTGGGAGAGTAGTTGGACTATGGAGGCTAGCTTCAATGGGTATTTAGCCAGCCTACACAAGGAAGGACGCACGGTGGCAACAGCCAACAGGCACAAGGCCGCTATCTCCTTTTTCGCACGGGCACGAGGGGGCAGGGACCCTACACACAGCTTCCAGGCCCAGAGGGCATTAAGAGGATGGCGGCGCATGCAGCCCCCCCTCCATAGATTCTAGGAAACCCATAGGTTTTGAACGTCTATCAGCTGTTCTCCTCGCGCTGCCGGACACATGTAGCTCTACATCTGAGGTGGGCCTATTTAAAGCTGCTTTCTCTTTAGCCTTCTATGGAGCATTCAGGGTAGGTGAACTCGTGGCGGCCAACAAAGGTGATAAGATAGGCGGCCTTCAGCTGCAGGATATCAGCATAAGGGGCGACACTATGTGGATCAGCATCAGGAAATCTAAAACTGATCAGGACGCTAGGGGCCAAAGTTTGGCGTTACATCGGGCAAGGAACAATCCCTGCTGCCCGGTGACACATGTGGAGGAACTGATAAGACAGCGGGCACAGGAGTGTGTGGGGTCACTGCTAATGCATGGGGATGGGACTCCTCTTACCAGGTTTCAGTTCCAGAGGGTACTAGCCATGAGCATGGCAAAAGCTGGTTATAATCACAAAGAGTTTGGGACACACTCCTTCCGGATAGGGGCAGCCACAGAAGCAACAGCTAGGGGTTTGACCACAAATAGTGTGCAAAGAATTGGGAGATGGTCCTCAAGCGCTTATAAACGCTACGTGCGGTTGCACATGTTGTGAGAGCTGCCGCCATGTGGAGTATTGCTAATACCTGCTGTTTTTCTGGTTATTTACAGTTTCACGGGCCTGTGACGCAGGACGGAAACTACCCATGGATCATCAGGGCAACTTTACTACAGCATGGAGGAACCAGGAGGACAGACAGAAGACCGTAGTCATTTGGGTAGTGGGGCATTCATATGTCAAACGTGCTAACAAAAATTTTCTTGCAGGTTCAGGCAAACAAAGGGTGGAAAGTAGGGGGTGCAGGGTCTCCTTCCATGGCAGGGGGGGGGCTCCGCCTCAATCAGTTCAGGGACTATATGTCGGACTTACTAGCGCGACATACTACACCACCCTCGGCGGTAATACTTCACTTAGGGGGGAATGATCTGGCAGGTCTGGGCAGAAGGGTCCTCCTGGAAGAAATTATATCTGCAGCGGGTTGGCTAGCAAAGCGGTTACCAGGTAGTGTTGTAGTATGGTCACAACTGATACCAAGGATGCAATGGAGGGGGGGAAACTCAGTCAGCGCGTTGAACAGCTCGTTAAAGAGGGTCAACAACAAGCTGGACAGGTTATTTAGGACTCCGGTCTTGCAGACCATCCCTCACGGTTGCATTTGGGGGGAACACTTCTACCTGCGGGACGGGGTTCACTTAACAGAGGAGGGGAATGCCCTTTTTATAAGAAACATCCTGGCATGGGTGGAAGTTTTTGCAGGAAGAGAATGACCTTTCTAGAAGGGGGGTGTTCTGGGGGGGGGCCAGATAGTCGGTTAACTACCTGGCCTGTGGCGGTAAGGTCATTAATCGGTGAGCAGCATTTTAAGGTCCTTACGGGGGGGGCGGACCCATTCACGAAAGGGGCCGCCCGCGGGAGGGGCCATTTGGTCTCTCTCAGAACTTCAGGGGCAGGATATGATCTCCATTAATTTAAAGGGTGCGGGGGAGGGAGTCTACGCTTTCCTCAGGCTGGTAGCCACCCCTCACAACACTATGATGTCACTAAGGTGCGCGAGTGTCTGGGCCCTCCTGTTATGGTTAAATGGAGTTCGGGGAGCGCACGTGGGTGTAACGTGCCCTGGGTTGCGCATGCGCATCTTCAACGTGAGAGCGCAGCTGTAAAAGGATCTGACACCGGTTGGCGACCTTGCCGTAGGACTTTATTAAAGGTATTAAAAGTATTAAAATATTAGAATGCAGTTTAATTTTCAGGATGCTTAGATTACGTTAGGAGACACGCTGTATTAGCTATTTGTTAAGGTTAGCCCATCATACCATGTCGAAACGGATGTCAATCTAATATTCTGAAAAGTGTGCATTTTAATAATTGTCAGAAATGTTTATTTGATTAAAATTTTTGATTTGTTTTTATATTTTAATAAATACGGCCAGGGGGGGGGCCCCGTACCCCCCCTTGACTTCCAAAGACCCCCATGTGTTGACTGGTTGAATTGGGTAATTCAGTCAGTGTTCAAGGGGGGAGGTGGCCGGCAGTCCAAGACCATGATACAAGGGGGGGCCAATAGGCCCCCACGCAAGCATGGCGGGGCCCGGTCCCTCCCACACCCCGTCCCTTTCGGGGCCGCTTTCCCCGCCCCCTCGCCCCGGAAGTACTGGTGTGCTTCCGGGGCGAGGGGGCGGGGGCCGCGGCGGCGAAGGGGTTAAAAGCCTGGGGAGCGCGGGAAGCGGCCTCTTTGTGCCCGCGCTCCCAGGCTCGCTCCTCGCCCCACCGTGGGGCCGTTTAATTTTCCCCACCCTCCATCCCTTTTTAGCAGGCCTTGGGGCTTGGCAAATGGTGAGTATCAGGTTTGTCAATATGCCGGAGCATAGATTTAAGGGGGGCTTGATCCAGTAGGCCTTGAATTTCCTGTTTACTGGAAGGAAGATCAGAATTTAAACTTTTGGTGCAGTGTCGTGATATTTAACTGATTCTTTCCTTAGGCCCTTTTTCCCGCTTACAGGAGTAACTATATATGTAGATGTTGTGCTTTGCTGTGTGTTAACAACTTTATCCTTAGGCCTTTTTTCCTTTTAGAATAGCAATGTCGTATTTATTATGTGTGTCTGGCGGTAAGGTCATTAATCGGTGAGCAGCATTTTAAGGTCCTTACGGGGGGGGCGGACCCATTCACGAAAGGGGCCGCCCGCGGGAGGGGCCATTTGGTCTCTCTCAGAACTTCAGGGGCAGGATATGATCTCCATTAATTTAAAGGGTGCGGGGGAGGGAGTCTACGCTTTCCTCAGGCTGGTAGCCACCCCTCACAACACTATGACGTCACTAAGGTGCGCGAGTGTCTGGGCCCTCCTGTTATGGTTAAATGGAGTTCGGGGAGCGCACGTGGGTGTAACGTGCCCTGGGTTGCGCATGCGCATCTTCAACGTGAGAGCGCAGCTGTAAAAGGATCTGACACCGGTTGGCGACCTTGCCGTAGGACTTTATTAAAGGTATTAAAAGTATTAAAATATTAGAATGCAGTTTAATTTTCAGGATGCTTAGATTACGTTAGGAGACACGCTGTATTAGCTATTTGTTAAGGTTAGCCCATCATACCATGTCGAAACGGATGTCAATCTAATATTCTGAAAAGTGTGCATTTTAATAATTGTCAGAAATGTTTATTTGATTAAAATTTTTGATTTGTTTTTATATTTTAATAAATACGGCCAGGGGGGGGGGCCCGTACCCCCCCTTGACTTCCAAAGACCCCCATGTGTTGACTGGTTGAATTGGGTAATTCAGTCAGTGTTCAAGGGGGGAGGTGGCCGGCAGTCCAAGACCATGTTGGTTTTGTGTTTCTGTATGTTACATACGTTTATGATGTTAAAAAAAGCAACAAAAAAACAATGAAAACAGTCACTCTGACTCTTCCAGTCTGTTCACGGGCACAGTCCAGGTGAATGTGATGCGTGTTTGTGAGTGCTATATACATTTTGGATTCGCCGTCATGCACTCAATATTTATATCGGGCGTTTATTCATTAATATGGCCGTGAATACATTTCTCTCAAGCACTGTTTTATTTCGTATTATATCAGTGCGGGGAGTAGGACGCACGTTTCTCAGTAAAGGGTCCACTGAAACCCTGGGATCAGAGTAGCGACAAATGTCACGTGAAAGAGAAAGGTGGGCGGTGCTGTGCTGTTTTGTGTGGAGAGGGAGGGCTGGATTAACGGACACCTAGGAATACCATACGTTTCTTCTAAAGTAGGTATCTCGAGAAGACAAGGTGAGGTACTTAAGGTAAGGGCACTCCATCAGATGCCTGCTCTTCACCCCATGTGCATGAGGGGTTCTCTGGGTGGGCCTTAGGCCTTAAAGTCCTTGAAAGCTCCTGCATGGTGAGTGTGTTCCTCTTGCAAGTTGTTTGCATTATCAGTGATCTAAGACGAGCCAGGGAACTATCCAATAACAGTCACACATACTGGGGCACCCAATACCTAACTATAAAAACAGCTGCCATCTACCTACAGTGCTTAATTTAAGCCAGTGGTTGCAAGTGGGGCCCACCGGCACTCAGTTTTGGGGACTAGAACTCATCAGACTTTGATCCAGAGCAAGAGAGAGAACAGCACACAAAAAGGGGAAAGAAGGGGGAAGACAAAGATGTACAACAGTGAAAGGGATAAAAGAACACTTGGAAAAGAACCTGCACGGATGATATTTAAAAGGCAGGGAGTATCGATGGAATAAAGAGGCATGAGAGCGAATAATGACCACGCAGCCTTGGCATTTGGTACCCTGACCTGCGACCACAGGCTTCTGATTAAAACCGTTGGCCCTGGCGCTTATTTATTTTCGATTAAAGTACTTCCACTTCACCTGAGACACTCATTCCATGATGACTTCACACAATAGAGACTTTTCTTTTCACAGGGCTACCATATTCATCACATGATCCTCCCACCCTACACGAGGATCAGTGACAAAGGCAAGATACCATGCTAGGGGCCAGCATCCCACTATTTAGGCCAATCCTGATTTAAAATTCCGAGCTGTGGGAACACCCTGCATTACTGATTTTATTTCCCAGCAGGTTTCGCACTGCTACCACCTGGAAACGTTTGAAAAGGGGAGCGGGCTAGAAAGGAGGGAAACCTGCAAGAATAAGTACATAAATACCAATGACCAAGGCTATTCCACCTATTCCCTAGTGCAAAATGCATAAGTATTGATACTTCTGCACCCTGTAATCACCGTGCCCTGCAGTACAGGAAGCCTGGGTGATGAATTACCAATGTGGTCTTCCTGCACCAATCGTGTTGAGGGCGTACGACTCTTCAAAGCACATTTGCCACGTCCCAGTTCTTGAACTTCTTCTCCCAATCTGCTATGTGTTTTTCAATAATATTTATTATCTTGCTCTGATCTACAAGATGTTGTGACTTTGTTGAGAAGAGAAAAGGAACTAGAAACACTCCTCCTTATAAATTTGCCAGGCTCCTTTTTTATTTTTCTGTGAATAAATTAAAGCAGAAAATTTGAGATAAAAAATCTTCATTGACTCAATTGATTTACCAGTCTCCGACAAATCCTAAACATATCCTCCATCACCAAGGACCTGCCCAACCCTTACACCTGACTCAATTCAAAAGCAAGTGACCCTCTGAACCAAACTATTTTGCTGCAACCCCCACCAAAGGGCACTCCCACATGCCTGTCTTTACAACCAGCATCTAGTTTCACCACCATATTTTAATTCATACCCCCAATCCAAATGAGTACAGTTATCCTGCATGGGAAATCTGCACATTGGACCTTTATCCCACTTGCTAAAAATACTACTAGCCCTTACACCCAGATATGAAACACGTGTTCGTTTTATCTAGTGCCAACCCTTGTGTTCCCAGGCAAGGCCATGTACAAAGCCATCACCCATCAGCTACAACATCAGAAAATGATTAAGACTTATTTGATGACTGCTAAGTGGGCTTTGGCCAACTTAATTGATTTATGACTACAAGGAGAAAGGAAAGTTACATTCCTCCTCCCTCAACTCTTGGAACACTTTCAAACAACTGTTTTAGATACTAATAAAACGTGCAGGACAACAAGGAGAAGTGTGAACTAAGTCCAATCATACTTGCATGGTAACTAGATCTTCACCTACTCAAAGAGCTCATCTTTACCGCCGATTCTCCATCAAGTATCAGCCCTGCAGAATTCTATTAACCTTTTTTACGAATTGACCCTGAAAAAGCATAACTACACCAAGTATTTGAGCCCTCACATTTGCATCTGCAGCAAAAAGTCAACAATGCTTAAAAAAGGAAAATACATTGTATGAGATTTGGGGAAGCTTGTATGACATCGGGTGAATGTATGCCAGCATGCCTGCTTTACACAGTGAAGGACTTTGTTGTCTTAATTGAACTTTGCATCCTTCGACGGCCTTTTCCAAGCAGTCCAACACTCAGCAGAGATGGTGCCTTAAGTAATGTACCTCGTTTTTAAACACCCAAAGAGGATGTGACTGGCTAATAAGACCCTAATTTCCTCAATAGACTGCCAAGTAGAGCCAAAAACCATGAACTCTGCATTCATTGAATTCAATCCAATTGCAGTACACACACCATCACTTATTTTCGCTGAAAAGTGGACACACTTGACCGCAGTATATACATTTTAAAATTACATAGATCAGTATTACCCAATAGTAACTCCTCAAAAGGCATCATAAACGGAGAATGTGGCGGGCACACAGTGAACGCAAGGATGCAGTAGAAAATGTATTTGCTAGCCTATCTGATTTTAAATTGGTATGGTACTTTTTAGGTCGCGCCTGAGCAGCGCATGCGCTGCTCTGTGAGCCATGCTGTATTGGAGAATGAACTTGAGCCCCCACCACTCTCCACCCATATTTGTCATTGGCTTGTGTCACTGTCCTTCATAAATGCTGGCTTCTGATTCGTTATTTGGCTTGTTAGTCCCTCCGTAGTACCACCTTGTCTTTATTTGTAACCTCCCATGAGTACTGGCCCTTTTGTTATGTTATGTTATGTTATGTTATGTTATGTTATGTTATGTTATCATAAGCTTATAGAGCGCCTTATCACCCAGGGGTATCTAAGCGCTATCAGCGGACACATAACACTAGTGAAGCACACAGCCACCCGATCAGAGAGGCCCCCAAGCCTCCAGGAAAAGCACAGTTTTCAGATTCTTCCTGAAAGGGAGAAGATTGGTTTCTTTCCTGAGGCTAGCTGGAAGGTGGTTCCATGCCTGAGGAGCAGTATTAGAAAAGGCTCTGCCACCCTTAGACACAAGGTTAAACCGGGGGCAAACCAAATTACATGCCTCAGCGGATCGCAAGGTCCTACTTGGCACGTAGGTAGTAAGTCGTTCCTTAATATAGCTTGGAGTCGAGCCATACATGGCCTTATGTACAATACAGAGGCTCTTGAATTTTGCTCTTTGGGCAATTGGCAACCAATGAAGCTCCTGTAATAGGGGCGTGGCCCGAGTTCGCCTGGGTTTGTTGAAGATAAGTCTAGCGGCATCGTTCATTACGACTTTTACTTCAGTTATTACACGGTATGTCTTATTTACTCTGTAAGCACTATTTTCATTAATGGTTTCTCCTACTGCAGGCACTACATGCTTTCTTGCAACATTCAGCGTGTCATGCACACAATCGCGGGCACTTTTACAAAAAAGCATTTGTTTGTCAACTTGACAAATAAATGCTTTTTTTGGTAAAAGCGCCCCATACCGCGATTTCACTTTAATAGTGGCAGCGGACCTTTCTATAGACACTGCTCATCTAAACAAAAGAGCGTGGCCTCTATTTACATGAAAACGCAGCATGGGGCGCTTGTAAACAAGAAGCAATTGCAATTCAATAGGTTTTGTATTTTAGAAACTTTGACCTATTGGTCTAGTAAGGAACAATTCCTTTTATTATTGCAGGTTTTTTAAACACGAATAAAAGGCATTGTCAATTACAAAGCCAATAGCTCAAAATCTCGCAATTGCAAGACCTATTGCATAGCAAATATATGCTTATGGTGTCGAGCTAGTGTTCATCAGGCTTAAATTAGATCTGTGCTTGTTAAACGTTACTCTAGCTTTTTGTGTTGTCTTTCTGCGTTCTATGTCCAATGTATAATAAACCACAGGGATGTTACACTGTGAATCTTGTAATCACTATCACAAGTATAATGACCTCAGTTTTATTTTGTACATAATCTGCAGGTGAATTATTTCTTAGACTTTGATGTTAATGCAAGACAAACATGGGAAAATGCCATATTGTTGTCACCAAATCTTCTCTGTGTCATTATCTTTAATGTTTTCTCTAATTTTATGATAAGAAAAAAGTTTGTGGATTTTGGGTAAACAAATATTGTTCACTCTGGAAAAATGATTTCCAAGTAGCTGATCATATTGACCTCCTACCATGTGTTAATTGACCATTCTGCTGAAATTGTGTGGTATTGTTGACTACTGGTTTGCAGTTGTTACTCTTCTAAAATGTGTGTTTTGTTCCCTCTTCCGAATAAGCCTAATCTGGCATTTTCAAAATATTTTTCTGATATCCTCTTTCTTGGAATTTAGAAAGTAGCTGCTCCTGCTTTTCCTCATATGTTTGGATCTGCTCTAATTTTCTTCAGACTCCCTATACGAATACAAGAAAGTCCACTCAGGTTCTGTCTCAGATGGACGCTCCTGCAATGTATTTTTTCAGTTGGTTTGCTGTAAAGTTTAGTTGACAAATTTTGTCAACTAAATGCTGGCTTCTGATTCGTTATTCGGCTTGTTAGTCCCTCCTTAGTACCATTTTGTAACCTCCCATGAGTACTGGCCTTTTTACTTCAGTTATTACACGGTATGTCATATTTACTCTGTAAGCACTATTTTCATTAATCGTTTCTCCTACTGCAGGCACTACATGCTTTCTTGCAACATTCAGCGTGCCATGCACACAATCAAGGGCACTTTTACAAAAAAGCATTTGTTTGTCAACTTGACAAATAAATGCTTTTTTTGGTAAAAGCGCCCCGTACCGCGCTTTCACTTTAATAGTGGCAGCGGACCTTTCATTAGACACTGCTCATCTAAAGAAAAAAGCGTGGCCTCTATTTACATGAAAACGCAGCATGGGGCGCTTGTAAACAAGAAGCATTTGCAATTCAATAGGTCTCGTATTTTAAAAACTTTGACCTATTGGTCTAGTAAAGAACAATTCCTTTTATTATTTCAGGTTTTTTAAACACAAATAAAAGGCATTGTCAATTACAAAGCCAATAGCTCAAAATCTCGCAATTGCAAGACCTATTACATAACAAATGCATGTTATGCTTATGGTGTCGAGCTAGTGGTCATTTCAGATCATCAGTCTTAAATTAGATCTGTGCTTGTTAAACGTTACTCTAGCTTTTTGTGTTTTCTTTCTGCGTTCTATGTCCAATGTAAAATAAACCACAGGGATGTTACACTGTGAATCTTGGTTTGCAGTTGTTATTCTTCTAAAATATGTGTTTTGTTCTCTCTTCCGAATAAGCCTAATCTGGCATTTTCAAAATATTTTTCTGATTTCCTTTTTCTTGGAATTTAGAAAGTAGCTGCTCCTGCTTTTTCTCATATGTTTGGATCTGCTCTAATTTTCTTCAGACTCCCTATATGAATACAAGAAAGTCCACTCAGGTTCTGTCTCAGATGGACGCTCCTGTAATGTATTTTTTCAGTTGGTTTGCTGTAAAGTTTAGTTGACAAATTTTGTCCACATTTTACTACTGTCACATAGAGAACATGGATGTTTGGTTCACTTAAACTAATCATTAACTTACATTTTAATTAAAAGCCAACAAACTTGTTTTAATTTCTTCCCATATCACAAAGATATCATCTATGCATGCTCTCCACCATTTTAGACCTTGGGTCAATTACAATGCCGACTGGAAAGGCTCAGAACGGGATTCAGATTCAATGAATCCGATTCGAAACCTGTGTTTCCGACCAATTCAGAATTGGTCTGACTGACATAAAAGGGCTGTCGGAATCTGACTTGGGGGGCCCATAACAGGCTCCCCTTCACCCAAAGGCCTCCGGTTGGTGCCTCTGTGGGTACCCATGGGAACTCTCTTTACAACCATGCACCGTGTGGCAGGCACTATGAGGTGCCCATCACAGGGTGCATGATTTCTGGCAACTTCTCCTTTTTTCAATGGAAGACTGTGTTCTCGTTCGGAACTATGGCTCCCATTAAAGTCAATGGGTGTCCGACCGAACGATGTACAGAAGCATCATTAGCAGTCAGTCGGGCTCGCAGAACCAGATTCAGACAGAAGAGTTTCATAAAGACATCATAATCGGCCCCTTTCTGTTGATGCCAGAGTATTTATCACATATGATGCCTCAAATGGTGCATGGGTTTATTAGCATATAATGGTGCTGTATTTGAACTCATATGTTTGACTAATTTGGACGTAATACTCTTCTTCGGGTCTGAAGTAGTTATTGTATGAAATACGTTCCATAAATTGTAATCTAAACATCTTTTTTTCCTTTTTTTTAAGATTAACCATTCAACTACCTTTTTAGGCCAATGGGAGTCCGACCAAATGATGTACGGAAGCATCTTAATCAGTCGGTCAGTCTGACTCGCAGAACCCAATTCAGGCAGAAGCGTTTCCTAAAGACATCATACTCGGCCCCCTTATGTTGAGGCCAGATTATTTATCACATACGGTGCCTCAAATGGTGCATGAATTTATTAGCATATAAGGGTGCTGTATTTGAACCCATATCAGTTTGACTGATTTGGACGTAATACTCTTCTTCAGGTCTGAAGTAGTTATTGTATGAAATACCTTCCATAAATTGTAATCTAAACATCTTTTTTTCCTTTTTTTAAGATTAACCATTCAACTACCTTTAGGCCGGTAATGAGACAGAATATCAAGGGAAAAATGAAAAATACAATAATATCGAGTGACAAATATCGTGGAATGGAAATATTGAATGCAAGAATATTGTTGTCAAGAATATTGATATAAAGGTAAGTAATATCTATTTTAAAAATATAGGGCCCGATTCACAGAACTAACTTAAGACAAAATCCTAAACTTACTACCATTTTGGTATTCACAGAAGGCACTTACTCATTTTGGTATTCACAGAAGGCACTTACTCATTTTGGTATTCACAGAAGTAACAAGATCTAACTTTAGGACTCCTAAATGCCTTCTGTGAATACCGAAAGTCTTAAAGTTAGGATTGTTCTCAGTTTAAGAGTAGTAAAGATAGGATTCCTAACTTTAGGACTCCTAAATGCCTTCTGTGAATACCGAAAGTCTTAAAGTTAGGATTTTTATCAGTTTAGGAGTCCTATCTTTACCACTCCTAAACCGAGAAAAATCCTAACTTTAAGACTTTCTGTTATATTATTAATGATTTTTTTAATTATATTATTGTTTAAAATATTACTTTATTTACATATGTATATATACATATATATATATATATATATATATATATATTACCTACTGGCGGTCGCCAGTAGGTATATATAGTTAGGATTTTTTCTCTATGGGATTTTTGAAAATTCTATGTCTAATAACATTTTGTTTCTGAGCAGCCCTTGAAAATTTGGGGGGTGTTCGTCAAGGGGGGGGCTGAGAAAAAAGGGGGGTCCCAAAACGTGTTTTTAACATTGAGTTTTCCATAGGGCGGTTGGCCTCACTTTTAGCCCGAACGGCTGAATGGATTTGCATGAAACTTGGCAAAATTGTAGGGACTGGTAGCCCGATGTGCCTTTTGTAGGTCTCAATATATGTGCTACAGTGGATTTTGAGAAATTAACGTTTAAAAAAAGATATATATCTGTAACAGCGGACCGGGCAGCGCTCTGGTTCGCGGACTTTTCGCGCAACGGAGCTTTGTGAAGCGAAGCTGATTGGTTCTCCGGCGTCTGTCAACATTCCAAACAGTCCGTAGCGGCCGCCATCTTGTCTCTCGGTAGGATCGAGAGACAAGAGGAGGCCAAAGCGAAGGGGCAAATGACCATAAGGGGGAATAGTAGATCCTCGCTGACCCCCTACGTTTGATGTGGAGGTTTTAAAAGGGCTCCGCGGGGCAAAAAAAAAAAAAAATAATAATAATCGAACGGCTGAATGGATTTGCACGAAACTTGGCAAAATATTAGGGACTGGTAGCCCGATGTGCCTTTGCTAGGTCTCAATATATGTGCTCCAGTGGATTTTGAGAAATTAACGTTCAAAAAAAGATATATATCTGTAACAGCGCTCCGCTTCGCGTACTTTTCGCGTTACGGAGCTTTGCGAAGCTGATTGGTTCTCCGGCGTCTGTCAACATTCCAAACAGTCCGTAGCGGCCGCCATCTTGTCTCTCGGTAGGATTGAGAGACAAGAGGAGGCCAAAGCGAAGGGGGAAATGACCATAAGGGGGCATAGTAGATCCTTCCTGACCTCTTAGGTTTGATGTACCATTTTGTCAAGTTTGGTGTAATTCCGTTCAGCCATTCAGGCTGTAGACGTATGTAAATGTCCTATGGAAAATTGCATGGGGAAAACACATTTGAAAGTGTTGAAATTTAGAACCAATTAAAATGTTACTTTGGTTTTGTATTTGTGTGTGATGAAAGTTAATTGGTTATGTATATATGTCAAATGAGAGGAAACCACAGCCATTTTGTGATACTACTGTCTGAGGTACATTTGTGAGGAATTTTTGGTGGTGAATTTCTGGTGTTTGATTTACACAGTACTAACACTTCTGCTACTTTTAAAAAGGTGAGTTGTTAATTTGTAAGGGGAACTATGTTGTACACTTGAAGATAATTTGAAAAATGTTTTCTGTTATTTATTTGCAGTCCTTCTGTTATACTAAATACTTGATGAAGTTAGTTTTATATTATGTATTACTAAAAACGATAAATGAAAGTGATTATTTTTTTCTGCAATTTACAGCAAGCAATTTCAAAATAAAATGGCTCACAATGAAGAGACCGTGGCAATTTCTTTTGAATTGTCCACTACATTGATTGAAATTGAGAGCACCAATAATGAAATATTGTCACAAGGAGGACATGACTTGTATGATTCCATTAGATTGATTGAAATGGACAGCACCAAGAATGAAATATTGTCACAAGGAGATGACTTGAATGATTCCACTACATTGATTGAAATTGAGAGCACCAATAATGAAATATTGTCACAAGGAGGAGATGACTTGTATGATTCCATTAGATTGATTGAAATGGACAGCACCAATAATGAAATATTGTCACAAGGAGGAGATGACTTGAATGATTCCACTACATTGATTGAAATTGAGAGCACCAATAATGAAATATTGTCACGAGAAGATGACTTGAATGATTCCACTACATTGATTGAAATTGACAGCACCAATAATGAAATATTGTCACAAGGAGGAGATGACTTGAATGATTTTTTTGATCAATCTCTTGATGGCGAATTTATCGAGTGTTTGGAGACCATAGAGTTACAAGAATCATCATTGGAGACTTTTAATGAGGACATTGCTGATGAGGACATGTTACTAGTTCTTTCAAATTTAGAAAATTCTGAAGAATAAATTTATATTTAGAAATCAAAAATTGTTTGAGACATTATTCATTTTTATTTTTAATTTATGAGGTTGTAGCGAAGTGATTGTAGTATAAAATGAGACTTATAGTATAGAGTGCAACATTTTTATGTTACATGGTAAGTTTACTCATATTTACTTGCCTTCTGCCACTATATTATCTCCAATGTGTATTTGACATCTCTTCTTCATCTCCGGCCTCCTTTCTCTCACTGTGTGTCTCCGATGCATCTTATCGCTGTTATTTTGTGTAATTACAGAAGAGAGTAAAATAAAATAGTTCGGAACGTGAAAAGGGGGCAAAGTAGAGTACTCCTCACCCCCTAGGCCTTTTTAGGCGGTCCCAAAAGGATCAGTTTCTGCTTTCCTGAGAGATTATGGTATGAGTTCCATATACCACAATAACTTGCATTACAACATGCAAGATATCTATCTCCTATTACCAACTTTTGGAGATATTCGCGCTAAGCGCGAATATCTCCAAAAAGTAACACCTGCCCTGAGCAGTTCTTAGCCATGTTATCCAATGGGAGGTGGATAACATGGCTAAGAGCATTAGCTCGGTAATGCATGAATATCGCTGAGTTTTTAGCGATATTCATGCATTGCGGCCGTTTATTATCGCATTTGCGATAAACCTTGATAATAGCAAGGTTTATCTTCGATAATTTCTGACGATGCTTAGTGGTAAAAAATTGGTTGGTAAGCATCGTTAGCGATAAATATCGCTTAACTTTGGTAATATGCCCCAACGTCTGTTAACGTTCGATTCGAAGGAAATGAGGAAGTGTTGAAAAACATTGTCTGCGCCATCTTGCCTCTTTTGAAATGCCACACTTTTGTCGTGCACGGCAGCCATTTTAGATGTCTTGACCAGACCCACTCTCTGCACGCTGTCGATTTGTAGCATGGCTCCTCACCCACGCAAGCATCTTCCCTAGGCACTGGTCACCACCGCTCTCTGTCTTATGCATGGGCAATAAACCTCCCCCCATCTGCGCTGCTCTTCCCTGAGAATCACACTCTGTGCCCGCCCGACACCTCCCTTTCGCCCTATTCACTACCGCACCCTCTGACACTCCTCTTTCTCTGTGTCCGATTGTCCAGGCTATCAGCTAGCCCTGCAGATGTAGTTTATGGCCCCAGCTGTAAAGAATCACCCCTCTTCAAAGGAGTTATAGTAGATCAAGGCCCACACCCGATGAGATCCGTCACACCACACGTGTTCCTACTATCTGAAAACCATCCTGTATTGTGATTGGGGAGGGGACCGAGCCTGAAGCGGAAGATTCCAGGAATGACTCTTTGTACATCAAAGTTTTTACAATTATGTGTCACATTAAAAATATATAGCACTCCAACAAAGTAGTAGGAATATAAAACTTTAATAACATATAAATATATACAAGAAAACAAAAACAGTAAAAACATTTAAACAACGAAGAGACCGTGGCAATTTCTTTTGAATTATCCAATAGATTTATTGAAATTGACAGCACCAATAATGAAATATTCTTGTCAGTAGCGGTCTGTTGTGCGAATAGTTCCAAGGCAGCAGAACGCGCTGAAATCTAGATGGCACGAAAGTGATGTCTAGTAAGTTGCTGCCCAGCAAAAAACGGCGTGGGGCGCCGCGGGGGTGAGTCAGTCCAGTAGGCACCACAGCTATTCTTACCGGCATTGCAGAATTACTGCTGGGGACAATGCCTGTGCTGTAGCAGGGTCACAGCAGAAACAAAAAGGATTCTGTTGAAGATGTTGTTGGTTTTCAATTTGAAAACAGTTCTGGTGTCAACTGCTATGCTAATGTAGTGGTTAATGTTTTGTTTTCTCTAGAAAATGTAAAAGAGGGGGAGGCAGTCCAAAGTTCCGTTAAAAGGGCAAAGGAAAGGATCGGTGGTTTGAACTATCAGTCAAAAAGGGGAGGGGGTGCAATAATTTTTCCTACCGGGTCACACTGTGCTTTCACCGGAAGTGAGGTCTGCAGGATTCTAGTAATTCAAAGTGAGGCTGGCGCCAGCATGGGAGCGCCGACGTCCCGCGGATACAGTTTCGTCACTCCACGGGCGATCATGGCAGTCATTCCCCATCGGGGGTCGGAGACTCCCGCGGCTCCTCTAGAATTTTCAAGGTCGTGGAGGACTACGGTGGTGGAGTCAACCAGTGACCGGGCCATTTCTTTATGCTGGGCCCGCTCTTGCCAGGTCGACCGCCATTTTGAGAGTTCGGCAGCTACCGGCGATCGCGGGGTCACATGAGCGGACGGGCTCCACCCTGCCGGGCGAGACGTTGCAGCATGGCCACAGTGGAAGAACCCTTTTCCGGGCGCCTGGAGCGCTGAGGGTGCAGCTGGGAAGCCTCCACCTGGGGAGGCAGGAGAGGCCTGTTCGCACCGTCTCTCCCTCCCAGTGCACCCCACGGCGTCTCGCTTGAGATTTGTTATGGCCGGACCAGGCGATGTGGACGAGGGGGGGGGGGGTCGGAGGCATGTGCAAGACATCCCCCCCCAGTGTTGTCGCAGCCATTATAAAAGAAAGAAGTGTCCCGTCCGTCTTCGGGCCGGGCTTCCGGTGGATGTCGGCCGGACGCCCCTGGCTCTGGCCCCATGAACGGGTTTCTTGGTTTATCGGCTGCAGCCGGATCCCGTCGGCCTCGGCCCCCCGACCGTTGGTGGCCGGACCGGAAGAGCATGTGGCGGGACTACCTGCAACTCTCAAGGGCCACCGCGGCCGGACTGGGAGAGAGAGGGGAGGGTCGAGGAGACATTCCCCCCCCTGCAACTGTTCAGCGTTGTAAAGGCAATCCCCTGGCCGGGTCCCGCTGGCCTCGGCCTCTCCTCCGGCTACACCCTACGTTAGGATCTCCTGGCCGAGGCGTGGCAGCAGGACCTGCCTTATATGGGCTGCTCCCGGCTGGGCGTAGCCGGAACCCTGCCCCACCTTGGAAGTTTCCAGAGTGGGGGCGGATGTTCTACTGACTTGCATTTTCCCTAGTCTATCGATTTTTTTGGCGTGGCAGGCGGTGGGACAGCGAGGGGTGATTTGGTTTCTCTTACTGGTTTTCTGGTCTCTCACCACTGGCATATTTTAACGTTTTCTTGTTTCTAGGACATTAATAGGTTTTATCATTACGTTATGTTATCGTTTCTTTGTTCGTTGTTTAATAAAAGTTCATGTTCATCAGTGGCCTACTGATTTTCGTTTTCCTATTTTTTTCTTTCCAGGTTGTTTCATGGTAAAGTTTCTGTTAACAGGATACAGTGATCACTTCGTTATTATTGCATATGTCCTTTTCACTAGGGGTGCTCTCTGGTCGGGCCAGATGACGTATCTCTAGTAAATGGTCCGGGTGAAAAAGGTGCATCAATCAGTGGGGAGTAGATAGGCATGACAGATTACAACGGGGGAGAAAGGTCCGCATTACGTACCCTTTCACTACTTGCAAAGATTTTCCTACGTTTATTTGCAAACAGGGAATACCTCCAAAAAGAACTAATTCCCAAACAGTCAATGTTCGGACAATCAATCAATCAATGAGGAATGAAATAGGTACGACGTGTTAAAGGCTTGCGTTACCTACCCTTCACTATCTGCAAAGGGAGAGAGAATATTCCTATTCTTCCTCGTTTGCAGGTAGAGAAGATCCTTAAGAGAATTAACTTCGAACAATTCAATGCTCGATTGAAACAATCAACAAGGGGTACTGTGAACACAAATGAACGCCGCTTATGTACATACGCATTGCTATTTTCAACAGGTTGTTCCTAATGTTTCTATTTTAGCGAGGTCAAAAAGAGATCACATTAGTGGCCTACTGATTTTGCTCGATTCCTTTTGTTTTTTTACACGATTTTTCGCTATCTGCAAAGACTAAACAGAGTATTGCGACTCTGTGCTTGTTTGTAAATAGAGAATGAACCAAAGAGAACAATCAATCAAATGGAGAGAGAAGCAGGCACGACGGATTACAAAGGGGGCAAAGGGCTGCGTTAACTACCCTTCACTATCTGCAAAGAGAGAGTACTCCTAATAGAAATGAGGGGTGGGGGGCAGCATTTAAAGCAGATCAGTGTGCATAAACACGAAAATGTTTTTACTTACCACGTACTTGACATTCGACAGCTTATGATATTTGCTATTAAAAAACCATTGAAATTCACTGAAAAAACCATAGGTTATAGACCATATATAGTTAGGAATTAGCATTTACAAAACCTTGAAAATTCACTGAAAAAACCATAGGTTATAGACCATATATAGTTAGGAATTAGCATTTAAAAAACCTTATTTTACTCACACAAAACCATTGAAATTCCATATATAGTTAGTTGCACTAACTATATATCGCGCACCCGCAATCCACTGCTGATCATGTCACATATTACATCATTCATGACATGGTCAGTGACATCACTGATGACATCACTGATGACATCTCAAATGACATCACTGATGACATCACTGATGACATCTCATTTGACATCATTCTTGTGCTAATACGATAAACCTCTTCAGACTCTAATATAACCTTAGATACACTCAGTGTATACAGACACTCACACACTGCCACTCATCCATGGAGTTACTCACACACCCAGTCAGTCATGCAAAGAAACAATCTCACCTCCATTTCTTCAACTATACAGTTAAACACACCTTACTTATTGAAACATATACTAACACATATTTACTCTCTTATACAATCCCTGATACAAGTTCACAATGATCGATACAACCACTCACTCATTCAGTGGCTCTCATGCACAGTTATTTATATATGCCAACTCTCACATGTACTGTGTTTTACATATGTACTTACTATGACATGTAGCATTGAGATATCCATTCACTCATCAATACACTCATGCACACAGTCAACTGCCCATGTAGCTGTTTCCACATGCACTCTTGAACTCATACACCTAGTGAATAAACTGCTCACACATCTATGCATAGAGTCTCACACCTTCCAGCCACCCCCACACAAACTCAATCTCCCATAGAAATACTTGGGCAACCAATTAATAACACATATAGCCTCTCGTATAGCTAATGATCAACACATGCAGCAGTTTACAGAACAACAGACATAATGATGCACAAATTAAGACAGTTTAGTCACTAACCCATGCATTCAGTGAGACACATTTAATCACTCACTCATACAGTCAGTCATGCACCTACTAAATCCTTCATCCAGACACTTATACATCCACTCAAGACATATTTTAACTTTACAGAAAAATACAGTCACTGGATGTTGTCATCAGTGATGTCATCAGTGATGTCATTTGAGATGTCATCAGTGATGTCATCAGTGATGTCACTGACCATGTCATGAATGATGTAATATGTGACATGATCAGCAGTGGATTGCGGGTGCGCGATATATAGTTAGTGCAACTAACTATATATGGAATTTCAATGGTTTTGTGTGAGTAAAATAAGGTTTTTTAAATGCTAATTCCTAACTATACATGGTCTATAACCTATGGTTTTTTCAGTGAATTTTCAAGGTTTTGTAAATGCTAATTCCTAACTATATATGGTCTATAACCTATGGTTTTTTTCAGTGAATATATATATATATATGTATATATATATATATTCACTGAAAAAACCATAGGTTATAGACCATATATAGTTAGGAATTAGCATTTAAAAAACCTTATTTTACTCACACAAAACCATTGAAATTACATATATAGTTAGTTGCACTAACTATATATCGCGCACCTGCAATCCACTGCTGATGATGTCACATATTACATCATTCATGACATGGTCAGTGACATCACTGATGACATCACTGATGACATCTCAAATGACATCACTGATGACATCACTGATGACATCTCATTTGACATCAATGACCACATCACTGATGATATCATTCATATGACAATACAATGCATCTCCTCACATTTTAATATAACCTCTGTTTCACCCAGTGTTAAATACAGAATATAATTTTTGAAACCATTGACACACCAATACTAGTTACTACATACGCACTCACTGATTCCTACGTCTACACACACCTTCACTCATTCACCCATACTATCATTCATACATACAATCACTCATCTTTACAACACTATCATATGCACTCATACACCTATACAGACACTCACAGTCTGCCACTCATCCATGGAGTTACTCACACACCTAGTCAGTCCTGTAAAGAATCAATGACACTTCCATTTTCTTGTCTATACAGTTAAACATAGAGCACCTTACATTTTCAAACATATACTAACACATACTTACCTTGTTATACAATCATTGATACAAGTACACATTGATCTGCACAGAGTCACACACCTCCCAGCCAGCCACACACACACTCAGTCTCCCATACAAATACTTGGACAATCAATCAGTAACCCATATAGTTAATTATATAGCTACTGATCAAAACATGCAGCAGTTTACAGAACAACAGACATAATGATGCACAAATTAAGACACTTTAGTCACTAACCCATGCACTCAGTGAGACACATTTAATCACTCACTCATGCATTCAGTCATGCACCTACTAAATCCTTTGTCCAGACACTTATACTTCCACTCATTCTTCAATATGTAAGACACATTTTAACTTTACAGAAACATACAGTCACTGGATGTTGTCATCAGTGATGTCATCAGTGATGTCATTTGAGATGTCATCAGTGATGTCATCAGTGATGTCACTGACCATGTCATGAATGATGTAATATGTGACATCATCAGCAGTGGATTGCAGGTGCGCGATATATAGTTAGTGCAACTAACTATATATGTAATTTCAATGGTTTTGTGTGAGTAAAATAAGGTTTTTTAAATGCTAATTCCTAACTATATATGGTCTATAACCTATGGTTTTTTCAGTGAATTTTCAAGGTTTTGTAAATGCTAATTCCTAACTATATATGGTCTATAACCTATGGTTTTTTCAGTGAATTTCAATGGTTTTTTAATAGCAAATATCATAAGCTGTCGAATGTCAAGTACGTGGTAAGTGAAAACATTTTCGTGTTTATGCACACTGATCTGCTTTGAATGGTGCCCCCCCCCCCTCATTTCTATTAGGAGTACTCTCTCTTTGCAGATAGTGAAAGGTAGTTAACGCAGGCCTTTGCCCCCGTTGTAATCCGTCGTGCCTGCTTCTCTCTCCATTTGATTGATTGTTATCCAAGTATTTACTGTTTTAGAATTAGTTCTCTTTGGTTCATTCTCTATTTACAAACAAACACAGAGTCGCAATACTCTGTTTAGTCTTTGCAGATAACGAAAAATCGTGTAAAAAAAAAGAAAAGGAATCGAGCAAAATCAGTAGGCCACTAATGGGATCTCTTTTTGACCTCGCTAAAATAGAAACATTAGGAACAACCCCTCATGACAAATACAAAACTAGTGAGATGAACTGAACTCCACACAATGATGGCTGCAAAACAGCTCGGCTCCGCCACCCACCCCGCCCAAAATAACGATAAAGAGCGGCTGCCATGATTGGTTGCGGAATGGCCACGACGGAGCTACGAAATGATGCTGCTCTCATGCTAACCCCAGCTTCAGTCTGAAACATCCAGAAACACTGTAGACTACCAATTCGATCAGTTCCGGTAGCGCCCCAATGTAACCCGGTAGAGAAGAACTAGCCCTCCCCTCTTTCACTGATGGTTCTTGTTGCCTGTCCCTTCTGTTCTCATTTAACAGAACTATTTAGCCTGCTGAAAGGGGTTGTGTTCCGACCGCTGGTTGGTGGAGACATTTTGACTATATTCTGGACCTGCGTTGTCGCGTAATGCGTCATATGACGCGCCGCGTTAGCGCATCCGGAAGTCATCCGGGGCGCGCAGCGCGTAACGTAAGCATAACAAGTCATGTGACTTGTTAATAAAACTTTTCATTGGTTCATTTTACTTTTCTTATTGTAATGATGAAAGGCTTGCTCATATGACCTAAAAATTACGCTTTTCATTACTTCCGAACATTATTTTTTCTTAAATATATGTTATAATGTTCCAGGCTAATGTACTTTCCCGGAAATTTTACAACTGTCCTGCAAGTAAAATATATTCTTTTTTCGAGAAAAAGAGCGTTTCTTCGTCCCATGATGGAGCCGTTGAGCAAAAGAGGGTCGACCTGCTGTCTTAGTCGCCGATACGCCTGAATATGAGATTCTTATCGATCACTTTATGTTGCAGGAATAGAAAACACAACAGCCCTTGACCATTTATCTTTACTGCGTTCCTTCGTATTATACCTTTTACCCTTCATGTAATTGGTCTGCTTTATTTCACTTGCCTTTTAATGATTCTAAAACAGTGACTATTATTACAAACTTTACCAATGTATATACTACTACCATGTTTTCTTTTAAAAACCTTTATTGTGAAAATTTCATTATACAAATACGAGCCTATAACCACGTGGGCCGGCCACGGAGCAAACTGTAATCGTATGTGATGAGTAGACATTTACACTGTAGAGGAACGTAACGGGCGGGCCATTAGGTTGCAAGAACTAAGGTGTCTAACAGTTATGGAATCGGTGGACGTACATTTTATAATTAAAATACGACAGGGCCAGTTACAATAAAATTATCTAGATATACATTTGCGGGCAAGTACCATGGGTGACGTTAATTCGAACTTTCAACAGTACAGTAATCAATAACACATCAGAACTTAATATCAATAGGGATGTCGAAATATTCAATCAATTCTCGTCCCCGCCCGCCATGTGCTTCAAAACTGCATACGTATCTCGTGATTTCAAGGTTCTGCAACCAGTACACAACAAGGAGTTACGAGTCCCATTTATTCCGGCGCCATTTTGGGCGAGGACGGGCAGGTCCAGGATATAGTCAAAATGTCTCTACCAACCATCGACTATGATGATGTTCATATGCTGTATTTATTAGAGTAACACTCATCTGCCCACATGAAATTAATTTACCACAATCTAAACATGTCATTTTAATCTTTCCAAAGTTCTTCTAAATATTTGGGACCGTTTCCCTTGCCTCTGAAGCTCTCAGTGCCACTTCTTTGATGAATGTACTAGCAGGTCAGGGGTTCTCCTCCAAATCTCTCTTTTATGCAGCACTATAATTAATTGGTGCCACCTCTCCATATGACGATGCATGGTATAGTTACCACAACTATATATTTTTTCGTTTCCTCTGGAGAGTTCATCGTGGCAGATGAAGCGTGTAACATACCGGGCATTTACCTTTTTTTGCATGTACAGGAAAGGAAAAAAAAATCGAGCGTTCGAGTTCTTAGGTGTCCCAGGGCCATTTTAGTGGACCAGGCCCAAATCCAAAGAACAGCTATCTCACAGGCTAATGGGGCGACCCACGCCGAGTTTCAGCATTGTAGGATGACCACACAAGTACAGCAACTTGCTAGACATCACCTCGGTGCCATCCGGATCTCGGCGCCCCACTGCAGATGAAGTGCCTCTCAACTATGAAACCACCAGAAAACGCTTGAGTCAGCTTTGTGTGAAGCCGCCATTTTGATTCAATCAATAGCGTCCCCCTGCACACATTCAGGGACCTGGTCGTGTCTTCAGGTCAAACGAATTTGGGACAAGATGCAGAAAGGAAAAGGAAAAAAGTTCCGCCGGACCCCGGGAGGTGGCCGCCTATGTCATGGGCGATCTTAGGCCACACCAGGGCAATAGTGAAGCTGCAGCAGGTGCAAATAAGCTTCAGACAGTGTTACAAGCGCTGCTCAGAACTCTCAACTATGACACCACCTCGGTGCCATCCGGATCTTGGCGCCTTGTGCTGGTTCCGGCCTATTCACACATCGGTCCGCTACTGACGCCACCTCACAGGCCAACGGGGCACCCCACGCCGACTTTCGGCGCAGCATTGTAGGATGGCCACACCAGTGCGGCAAATTGCTGGACACCACCTCGGTGCCATCCAGATCTCGGCGCGTTGTGCTGCCTTCGGCCTATTCGCCACAAGTGCGCACGCAACTCAGCTGCATAGCGAGTGAAACACCAAGGGGCGCCCCACTGCAGCCGAGGAACCTCCATCTTGGGGGCGACGCACAGCATCACATTGCTTTCCAATGCAGTCAGATCCTCAAACAGCCCCCACTGACTGACGCGAACTCACAGGCCAACGGGGCGCCCCACGCCGACTTTCGGCGCAGCATTGTAGGATGGCCACACCAGTGCGGCAAGTTGCTGGACACCACCTCGGTGCCATCCGGATCTTGGCGCGTTGTGCTGCCTTCGGCCTATTCGCACATCAGTCCGCTACTGACGCCATCTCACAGGCTAATGGGGCGACCCACGCCGAGTTTCAGCATTGTAGGATGACCACACCAGTACAGCAACTTGCTAGACATCACCTCGGTGCCATCCGGATCTCGGCACCCCACTGCAGATGAAGTGCCTCTCAACTATGAAACCACCACTGTGACATCCGGATCTTGGCGCGTTGTGCTGCCTTCGGCCTATTCGCACATCGGTCCGCTACTGACGCCATCTCACAGGCTAATGGGGCGACCCACGCCGAGTTTCAGCATTGTAGGATGACCACACCAACTTGCTAGACATCACCTCGGTGCCATCCGAATCTTGGCATCTCAACGCCTAGTGGTATCTTCCATACAGAAAATATTGTTACGCTACCTTTGGCCCCATTCGCACATCAGTCCGCAACTTAGACATCACCTCGGTGCCATCCGGATCTTGGCATCTCAGCGCCTTGTGGTGTCTTCTCGTCAGAAAATATTGTTGCGCTGCCTTTGGCCCCATTCGCACATCAGTCCGCTACTGACACCATCTCACAGGCCAACAGGGCGCCCCACGCCGACTTTCAGCATTGTAGGATGGCCACACCAGTGCGGCAACTTACTAGACACCACCTCGGTGCCATCCGGATCTTGGCGCGTTGTGCTGCCTTCGGCCTATTCGCACATCGGTCCGCTACTGACGCAAACTCACAGGCCAACGGGGCGCCCCACGCCGACTTTCAACATTGTAGGATGGCCACACCAGTGCTGCAACTTGCTGGACACCACCTCGGTGCCATCCGGATCTTGGCGCGTTGTGCTGCCTTCGGCCTATTCGCACATCGGTCCGCTACTGACGCCGCCTCACGTGCCAACGTATTTTCTCCGCATTTTATACCCTATGCCGCATAACAGGTCATGTGACTTGTTTATAAAACTTTTCATTGGTTCATTTTACTTTTGGTTTCCTAATGATGGAAGGCTTGATCATATGACCTAAAAACAACACTTTTCATTGGATGAAAACTTTTTTTTTTTCCAAACGATGAAAGCCCCACCTTGTTTCTGGATGTTTCAGACTGAAGCTGGCGTCAGCATGAGAGCACCACCATCTCGTAGCTCCGTCGTAGTCATTCCGCGAGCAATCATGGCAGCCGCTCCCCACCAGAAGCCTGCAGGAGTCGGGGCCCCCAAAACTTTTGATGAATTCTCAAGGCGGAGGGGACGCTTTCGAGAATGGGGTCCAAGACCTAGCAGACAAGCGTCCGATTTCCAAGGTGTCCCAGGGCCATTTCAGTGGACCAGGCCCAAAAAGGAAAGAGCCTGCCGCCATTTTGAGAGTCCTGTGACAGCCGCCTATCGCTGCACCGCAAGAGTGGGCGCAACTCAGCTGAATTGCGGCTTTTGACACAGTGGACCAAAAACGGACGGAATGGCAACTGAAACGGTAAAGGGGCGCCCCACTACAACAGATGACACTCCACCTGGAGAGGCCCGTTCACGCCGCCTCCCCCGGGGCGCCCCACGCCGTTATTCGGAGCAGCATTGTAGGATACCAAAACCAGTGCGGCAACTTACTGGACATCACCTTGGTGCCATCGTTCTGCTGCCTTGGAACTATTCGCACAACAGTTTGCTACTGAAGACCCACCCCCCGCGACGCCCCACGCCGTTATTTGCTGGGTGGCAACTTACTAGACATCACTTTCGTGTCATCTAGATTTCAGCGCGTTCTGCTGCCTTGGAACTATTCGCACAACAGTTTGCTACTGATGACCCGCCCCACGCCGGAAATCTGGACGTTGTACTGCGTTGGGACTATTCGCACAGCCGACCGCTACTTCGTTGTTTTTCCCTAAAAATGTTTATATGTTATTACTATTTTTGTTTTCTTGTATATATTTATAAATTATTAAAGTTTTATAATCTTACTACTTTGTCGGAGTGCTATATATTTTTAATGTGACACATAATTGTAAAAACTTTGATGTACAAAGAGTCATCCCTGGAATCTTCCGCTTCACGCTCGGTCCCCTCCCCAATCACAATACAGGATGGTTTTCAGATAATAGCAACGCTTCTGCTGTGACGGATCTCATCGAGTGTGGGCCTTGATCTACTATAACTCCTTTGAAGAGGGGTGAATCTTTACAGCTGTGGCCATAAACTACATCTGCAGGGCTAGCTGATACCCTAGGACCAGCCTGGACAATCGGACACAGAGGAAAAGGAGTGTCAGAGGGTGCAGTAGTGAATAGGGCGAAAGGGAGGTGTCGGGCGGGCACAGGGTGTGATTCTCAGGAAAGAGCAGCGCAGATGGGGGGAGGTTTATTACCCATGCATAAAACAGAGAGCGGGGGTGACCACTGCCTGGGGGAGATGCTTGCGAGGGTGGGGAGCCATGCTAAGGATCGACAGCGTGCACAGAGTGGGTCTGGTCAAGGCATCTAAAATGGCTGCCGTGCACGACAAAAGTGTGGCATTTGAAAAAAGACAAGATGGCGCAGACAATGTTTTTCAACACTTCCTGATTTCCTTCGAATCGAACGTTAACAGACGTTGGGGCATATTACCAAAGTTAAGCGATATTTATCCCTAACGATGCATTGCAAAGATTTTTTTACCGTCAGAAATTATCGCAGATAAACCTTGCTATTATCAAAGTTTATCGCAAATACGATAAAAACCGACCGCAATGCATTAATATCGCTGAAAACTCAGCGATATTCATGCATTACCGAGCTAATCCTCTTAGCCATGTTATCCACCTCCCATAGGATAACATGGCTAAGAACTGCTCAGGGCAGCTGTTACTTTTTGGAGATATTCGCGCTTATCTCGAATATTTCCAAAAGTTGATAATAGGAGATAGCGATGTTAGCGACTGTTTCCAGTCGCTAACATCTTGGCATGCCCACTTTGCATGTCATTAGTGATAAATATCACTCACATGCAAAGTGGGGCCCAAGATGGTCGCTATCTCCTACTAGCCGTCGCTAACTGGTGTTAGCAACAGCTAGGTAATACAGATATAATTTTATCTCCGCGAAGCGGAGCGCTGTTACAGATATATATCTTGTTTTTGAACGTTAATTTCTCAAAATGCACTGAAGCACATATATTGAGACCTAGCAAAGGCACATCGGGCTACCAGTCCCTAATATTTTACCAAGTTTCGTGCAAATCCATTCAGCCGTTCGATTATTATTATTATTTATTTTTTTTGCCCCGCGGGGCCCTTTTAAAACCTCCACATCAAACCTAGGGGATCAGCGAGGATCTACTATGCCCCCTTATGGTCATTTGCCCCTTCGCTTTGGCCTCCTCTTGTCTCTCGATCCTACCGAGAGACAAGATGGCGGCCGCTACGGACTGTTTGGAATGTTTACAGACACCGGAGAGCCAATCAGCTTCGCTTCGCAAAGCTCCGTAACGCGAAAAGTACGCGAAGCGGTGCGCTGTTACAGATATATATCTTTTTTTGAACGTTAATTTCTCAAAATCCACTGAAGCACATATATTGAGACCTAGCAAAGGCACATCGGGCTACCAGTCCCTACAATTTTGCCAAGTTTCGTGCAAATCCATTCAGCCGTAAGATTATTATTATAATTTTTTTTTTTTGCCCCGCGGGGCCCTTTTAAAACCTCCACATCAAACCTAGGGGGTCAGCGAGGATCTACTATTCCCCCTTATGGTCATTTACCCCTTCGCTTTGGCCTCCTCTTGTCTCTCGATCCTACCGAGAGACAAGATGGCGGCCACTACGGACTGTTTGCGGCCACTACGGACTGTTTGGAATGTTGACAGACGCCGGAGAACCAATCAGCTTCGCTTCACAAAGCTCCGTTGCGCGAAAAGTACGCGTCCTAGGCCGCTGCCCGGTCCGCGCTTACAGATATATATCTTTTTTTAAACGTTAATTTCTCAAAATCCACTGGAGCACATATATTGAGACCTACAAAAGGCACATCGGGCTACCAGTCCCTACAATTTTGCCAAGTTTCGTGCAAATCCATTCAGCCGTTCGGTCTAAAAGTGAGGCCAACCGCCCTATGGAAATTAACATGGGAAAAACGCGTTTTGGGACCCCCCTTTTTTCTCGGCCCCCCCTTGACGAACCCCCCCCAAATTTTCAAAGGCTGCTCAGAAACAAAATGTGCCATTTTCCTGAAAATTTCAGCCAATTCCGTCCACAAACGGCAAAGTTATTAGACATAGAATTTTCAAAAATCCCATAGAGAAAAAATCCTAACTATATATACCTACTGGCGACCGCCAGTAGGTAATATATATATATATATATATATATAAGCTCCCAAAACACCAGCCTGCCGCACCACCGAGCGGGTGCCTGCATAACGGGGGTGCACCCGTCAATATTATCCAACTCCAGGCATCCTACAGGTCATAAACCTGTAAAAGATAGCAGCACTCGCGGGGGTGGTTTCCAAAACATGTTTATTCGAAAACCCTCAGCACATCAACAAGACGCGTTTCGGCGTATAGCCTTCGTCAATTGTTTCACAGTTGGCGTGGTGGCCATTGATGATATTTAACCATTGAATGTTTACTAACATGGACAACAAAAGAGGACCAACACTTCAAACTGAAAAGCGCCGCCATATTGTAACGTGCATTTTTACAAACGTTATATAACGCAAAACCAAGAGGCAAGGTTGATATATAACGTTTGAAAAAATGCACGTTACAATATGGCGGCGCTTTTCAGTTTGAAGTGTTGGTCCTCTTTTGTTGTCCATGTTAGTAAACATTCAATGGTTAAATATCATCAATGGCCACCACGCCAACTGTGAAACAATTGACGAAGGCTATACGCCAAAACGCATCTTGTTTGCTGAGGGTTTTCGAATAAACATCTTTTGGAAACCACACCCGCGAGTGCTGCTATCTGTTACAGGTTTACGACCTGTAGGATGCCTGGAGTTGGATAATATATATATATATATATTTAAAAAATATTATTGGTTTGCACAAAATAATGTAGGCACTGTATAGGGAATGGTTGAGGATTTTAATATGGTGATTACTGCTAGTACATTCAAGCATTTATGCTGTGATTCTATTCAAACAATGCATGAATTTATGAAATGACTATGGATTTAATATTTATATGCATTTATGCGGTTATTTAAGTTCCATATGAAATCATGAATTGAAGTGATTAAGGATGTAAACGATGAATATGTTTATTTATCCTTTACTATTGTGGTAATAATATGCAGTATTTCTTCCATGACTATGCATTGACCATATGCACTTGCACTTTAAAGAACGGTGAAAAAATTAGTAGAGCTGTCATGTGATCAAGGGCAGGAGCGCCCGAAACGCGTGGTGGCAGAGCTGGCTAAATAAACATAAAATTCTGCGCAATACTTGGGTCCACGCTCATCTTTTCTACAAGATTGTGTGTTTGAGCAAGAAACCATATATATATATATATATATATATATATATATATATATATATATATATATATATATATATATATATATATAGCAATGTATTTTATAGCTGTGATGTGCAAAGTATATATTCTGAGTGCCCACTTGGGCGGAAAGTGAGGAGTTGGTCCAATAAGAAATAAGGCCCACATGGGCAAAATAACTTTTCTGCAATTTGGAAAAAGGTTTCGAAAAAAATGTAACTCCAAAAGATACCGATTATTTACAAAGCACAGGATCACAGTTAGCAAATGTTTTGTGAAATTAACATGCATTGCTGATATATATATTTTTGTTTGTAAATGTCTTCCCTGAATTATACTGCGTAGTCTGTTTTCTATGGTACCTGGAGATAGATCACATGTTCATTTAAAAACTCACCTTTAACTCACTGATGGTACTCGTGACCAAGAGACAAGGTCTCGAAACGCGTCGAGTGAGTGTTGCCGCTTTTGAAAATAAAAATCACTGCAATGCTGTCCAAGAAGTGTTTGGGAGAAAACGCAACGTTGTGAGAAAAAAAAAAAAAGAAAAAAAAAAAATATATATATATATATATATATATATATATATATATATATATATATATATATAAAATGGCTTTTGATTTCCCTCACGAAGTAGACTGTCATGCCGGCAGCGAGGCGTTCTTCGACTAAAAGAATCTATCCGGGACGCTGGAAGATGCTTGTTGTATGGTGTTCCTCCCAAAATATCCAACCTTTCCAGGCACAAATGTCTGATATTTTGCTGTTTTGCTTATTGTATCCCAAGCAAGGCTTGCTGTGGCAACAGTTGAGGGTTATCTGTTGGCTCTTTCAGCTTTCTTGCATTTACACCGATCATCCATTTCTGTAAAAATTACATGATGTGATCATGGCTGTCAATTCACCAAAATGCAAGGGGTGGTGGAAATGTAATCACATAGCCTTTGACCTTAATGACATCACAGGAAGAATCATCATATGACCCTTAAGCCTGATTTATAAATGAAGAAATGTCACATCACCATAACATCACAACAGTTAACATTGCAGAATTTCCATAATATCTGCATGACTAGTATAACAGCATAACAAAAACAAATGCATATTTTAGATACCACCTATATGACAGTGCCGACTTGATCTTTGAATGTTTCGGGGCATAACACTTGCCCTGAATTATAATGAGCAAGCAAAGAGAGTATGCCAGACCTCTTCTAGGAGCCCCCCCCCCCCCAGGGATTTTGAAACAAAGGAGGTGACATAGTGTATATTAAAGTACAATCTTCACCTACATTTGCTAAAAGGCCATAGGTGCCCAACGGGCCCCAGTTAAATATTCTAATCCTTTCATAGTGTGCTAAGCCAAATAAACCTGGCGTTCCCCAAGAGTTGACCCAATTTGTTCAAATCATTGTACGAGTGCACACATATGTAAAAAAAATCCATTGTGTCAGGGCCAGCATTTTGTCATGGGTGCCCCCATAATCCATGGGTGCCCCCATAATCCATGGGTAAACCCCTTCTAAAAAAATAGGCTACAATATGCCAGTACCAGAATTTTACAATTTATGCCGCCCATATACTATAGGTGACCCTTATGTAAAAAATTACCTCAGTATGTCAGGGCCAGCATTTGCTCATGGTTGCCACCCTCCCAAATGCCAAGTTAGTCACCTTCATGCCAAGAGTTACCTCCATTGTGCTAGTACTAGCATTGTGCCACAGGTGTCCATATGCCAAGACGTTCCTCAAATATGCCAGTATTTTTCCATGGGAGCCTAATATGCCATGAATTACCTCTAGTATGCCAATACCAGTATTTTATAATTGGTGCCCTTTGTGCGAAAAAATAAACCCAGTGTGCCAAAATTTTGTCACATGTGTCTGTCATGCTATGAATTGCTGCACTTATGCCAGTCAGTATTTTCTCTACAAAAGAATAATTACCTTCAATGTGCAAGTTAGGACGACAAACTTGCAAGCATCACATTCCGCCTCGCACTCACATTCACTCCGTTACAATCATTCTCTCTCCCACACTCACTCTTACATCCTCTTACAGTCATACTTATTCATTCTCACTCACTTGCATTCACTCCAAATGTTACTTGATCTCACTCACTCATACTTACTGACACTCAGGCCCAGGTGTACGAATGTGATGCAAACATGGTGCACAGTGTTATGGTAGGATTTACTAGCCAACATAATTCAGGATTTGCATTCAATAGTATTGCAAAATAACATAAAGTTGTGCTATGTACTGCTTTGCGTTCCTTTGCATCCAGAGGGAGTTCCATGGGTGTTGCCTGGCTGTGCGCAAGCGACCTTCGATGGTTTTGATGTAAATCCCGATCTTCAAATATTGGTAGATGGAAATTTGCAAAAAAATCCTACGTGTCCTTGCGGCAGGCATAACCAGGAGAAATCCTTGATTTTCCAATTTTGCACGTGTGCTACATTGTACAGCACACGTACAAGGTAGGAAAAGAACTAAAACAAGATGTTAGTACTGGAAGTGGCCACTAAGTTTCAGAGAACACACACCCTCTTGCATTATGGCAGCAAGGGTATGTACATTATCACATGGCTGCCAAAAGTGCGTTAGCACACGGGGTGGGAAAATAATGTACCATATAGAAGATATCGTGCTTTTTTTTCTGTCTCCCTTTGACACAAGGCAGTGCAATAACTTGGTGCAGCATTGCCTTATGTCAAAGAATAGTAAATCTGGGCTTCAATCTCACTCACTACCCAACTCTCGCTCAGTTTCACTCACAAACACATGCTCACACATATGCACAGTTTCTCATTTAAACATGCTACCACCTGCAAGCACACACACACAAAATACATTTATAACCATTTTTTACTTACCTCTTTTGCCACTAAAGATCCCGTTCCAGTTAAGTGTGCTCTAATAGTGAATAGGATATGAATCACGATTAGTATAACGAAAAAAGGGCTAAAATTATGAACACAAAGCTGCCCCAGCGTTGTTGGCACTGATATTGCCACCTCTGAAGCCAGGGGTGACGAAGGCAATGCCAGAAGTCGCAGGGAGCAAGCCAAGTGTTGCAACGGCGACCCATGGCGACCCCTAAGTGACGTCCATGGTTGTGATGTGTTTCCTCAAAGGGCTGATACATATGTTCCCACAAACACGGACTGTGATACCCAAGTGGGACCTCAATATGCTTCTTACTTTCCCTGTGTGCTGCATTTGAGCCAATGCAGAGCTGCTACTCACGAATGCTCATTTTGAAATCTGTGTTCCTCAATGCAATAACGTCAGATTGTCACATGAGTAAATTCCAAGTGATATCTGTTCAGGAATCATACAACAACCACTACCTAGACACATAGTACTATGTACTAAAGCTGCAGTCCTACCAAAAGTTGTCAATGTGTTTCCACATAGGGCAGTCCATCACCCTGCATAATCCACCCAGGATGGCAGAAAGACTACATTGACTAGACCCAATAAGAGCTCAGAGCTTTTACATCAATTGTCCCAGGGAGCCTCAGATGGACGATAAGCTCTTCGTAGGCGTCCCTGGGGAATAGAAGGAAAAAGCTGTACAGAAAAGAAAAATCTCCAGATGGATTGTCCTATGCATCAAAACTTGTTATGAATTGGCCAAGAAACAGTCCCCAGAGCAAAGACTGCTATCACAGCAGTGGTGCACGGTGTGCTACTCTTGGACATTTGCCAGGCCGCTATGTGGACGTCAATTCACAGAGCGTTACTACCTGGATAATCAGGTTGGGTGGGAAGGGCATTTCACTTATTCCATCTTGTAGAATATCATGGACTGAATCACTCCACAGATCCACCACTAGGGGTGGGGTTTTTTAGGAAGGGCATGGGTTACTGTCTTACTATCCATTCACAAGATGAGGAATCAGCAGTTATAAGTATCCATCAGAGAACCAAGTTACTTACTTTCTGTAACAATCTTTTTGGTGGATACTCAGTCTAATCACAGATACAGATTCCTCACTGACTCTGTCACCTTCCTGTTTTGTGGAATGTACTTTTTGGGTCTGTCATTATAAAGTTCCAATTAAGAGATCTGCACACTTGCACAATCTGATCACAAAGGCTCTGCATCCAATACCGCAGACAGACACCAGAAAGAAATTATGGCTACATAGGAGATCAGCTAACTGAACCTTGATGTTCGCGTTTTTGTCCTGTTACAAGGAGGAACAGCTCCAATCTTACAGGGCTCTTCTCAAGGTGACAGAGAGCAGGTCCAATCTTCTGCTGTTCTTCCACAGATCGAGAAAGTGTTCTGTATTAGTGCCTGGAGGTGCCACCTTCATGAATGGAACCAGCAAGTGCAGTGGGGTGATTAATGGGCACACCCTAACCAATAGGTTAAAAATCAAAGGGGTTAATCATGCACACTTGGGGCATTTTCAAGAAGGAAAAACTGTGGTACAAAAGGCAGGTTCCTCCATCAACCAGACAGTGCTTACAAATGTACTGTCTTAGCATACTGTTCTCCCCCTTTCAAGCTAGCCCCAAGTGTTACATGTGGCTCGATAGAACTGAAAAGCAGGATATGACACAGTAATATAAAAAAGAATGCCAACAGCTACCACCCTGCATATTCTGCGGATTGGTATTTAATATCCCTTCCCAGTGTTTCTCTATGGGTCAGTCAGCCTTTCTACAAAGAAAATAGCATTTGGATGCTAGTCACTATTAATATTTCAAAGGGACGTATTCACCTGTAAAAAGGTTTTATTTTGACAGGTATAATTGCAGTTTCTGCAGTGCTACAGTCAAGTTATGTGTTTGCATTGCCACTGTAGTAGATGGCCCAATAGATGCTACAGTCTACTAGTGGCATTTCACTTCCATGCCATGGGTACCTTTAGTACCATATATATAGGCAAGTTAAAATGCCAATTAGGAGTATGCAATTCAACCATGCTTAAAGATGTAACACAGTCACTTTATTACAACAAAAATCCAAGGGCATCACGCAGAAAAGGCAGATTTCCTGCACCTACTTTTAAGAATATTGGATTAAAATGCAACATTGAATCACCTTTTTGCAAAAAAATGTCATGCTCTATAATCTCATGTATCTCCTTTCCTTCCACAAACACATTCTCAACTTGAAGATTTGTGTTCGTTTATTGCACTTTCTAGTTCAGTAACAGTATGTTAGTGAGTTGACGCCACTGGCTAACACCCCATTCAGGAAATCCTGCTCCAGTGCAGAGGGGTAGGTCAGCTAAACAATAGACGCACAGCAGACCTGCCTTTGACTCTGGGTGACTTGCTAAATGGTCCCTAGCTTTGGGATGCCTGAGAGTAGGGTACATCATTTTGAAACTTCTAGGAAAAAAGTAATGTGTCATCCAACCATTAAATCTGATCACTGACCACAAAAAATGTGTTTGCTTTTGTGCTTTGCTTTTGCTAAAAAGGTTAACAAGGTTATTGAGGCTTTCATTTATTTGATCAAAAAAAGCTCGCATAATCGTATTATTTGCGTTTCTTGTTTGTTTTGTTATTTAAACATTAGGCAGATTCGGGCACGTGAGAGAGTAAACATTAGCAGGATCAGGTAGAGTGAAAGTCAGAAGATTGGGACAGAGAAAGGACAGAAATCCATCCTGAACCTCTCTGGAGCATGAGCGGCGGGGGGGGAGGTTATGGAACCAGCTGATGGGGAGAAGTGAGGATAGTGTTCAAGCTCCAGTTCTAGAGCACTAATGATGGCTTTTGTTTATTGTCCCGTCTCTCCAAATGTACCAGTCATCATCAAGGTTGTCCTGTGCCAGAGGCACCATAGAGACTAGGGGCTCCCACTCAAGGCAATTGGGAGCTGCTTAGTTTATAGTTTGGCTTGACCAGTGCTTTAATCAGTTGCATCTCCTGAATCGTGGGGGCTGATATGGTTCAAACAATTATGGAATCAGGTCAACCTCTGCCATTCAACAGAGCCAGCCTCTACATGGTGGGATGGAATGACCATCTGTGTCTGTATTAGGCAAGTAAGTCGTACACCTCTTCCTAGGGCACATCATTTAGTCTGCTTCATAGGCCTTTCCAGAATCAGACCCATTGTTAAGGGAGAAGGGCAGCCACACAGCTCTTCCACTTCTGTCTCTGTCTCTTTTTTACGGAAGGCAAAGGCTTCCACTGTCTAAAAGACAATGCTGAAGGCAAAGAAGGTCCTTTAAGGTGACAAAGGCTGGTTGTCAGAGTCAACTAAATGGTGTCCTGCCTTTGAAGGATATGAGCCCATTGAATCAAACCGCAACATCCTGCCCCTTTTGGCCCATTTTGTAATCTTCTGTCACACCGCCCAACCTCTGACCAGTTCTAACTGGTCAAGGCATAATGTCAGTCTGAGTTTTGTATCTGCTTTCACTGCACTGCGTAATGGCTACTACACAGACACGGGTGAAAGGGCAAGTTTCATGCAGGCAGGAGAAACCTACATTGAGTCAAAGGGGGTGGGCTGGGGGTTCTCCACTACCCACAAGGCACACAGGTGTCAGGGAGGGTTGGCAGGAAGTGTGTACATGTAGGCTGTTCTGTCTGAGATGAACGTCACTACCTTGGCACAAAGGAAACCTTAATTTTGTGCAGCACACACACACTGGGTCCAAAACTGGCCCCATCATTTACATGTCAAGCTAGAAATCATACATTCCACATACACACAAATTAGTTTTTTCGTTTATGTCCCTAACTCGACTAAAGCAAAACCAAAGGTGGTGATGGACGGAGCGTTGACAATACAAGCACTCACCCCCAGTCAACTGATCTGGGTTTAATCCATCACCGTTCTTTAGCCCACTCTCCCACCCCAGTTCAGACATGGCCATATGCAAATCAGTCTGACCCTGTGCCTCATGGAAACAGTCCAGCCCGAACTGCCAAGCCATGCCTTCCCTAACTCGACTAAGGCACACGTACGGGAACTGAACAGACCTGTTACTAGAGAGAGCAGACCGACAGCGACACAGGCAGCTTCTTCTGGGCTACAATCATACTGCCATCATTATCAAACACTGCATAACGTGGGTTGAGAGGGTGGTAGTCTGTCGCACACAGATAGGGAGTGGATTTAGGCTGTTCCTCTGTAATGTAATGTACAGTGGATTTGTAGAGTTCTGCGTGTCACACGTGAGGGTATTCAGGTGCTGAGAAGGTGAGTTAGGCATGTGGTGAGGCTGGGCTGAATACAGGCAGTCTCAATGGACCCGCAAGATGTCCATTAAATAGCCAGGTCTTCAGCTTCTTGTGGAATTTAGGAAGTGGGGATGGGGGAGGCCCTGATGTGTTGGTGGAGGTCCTTTCAGCATTTGGTGGCTTGGTAGGAGAATAATTAACCTCCTGTTCTGCTTCTGTGGATGCGGGCTGAGCATGCCAATGAGAGTGATGCTCAGCGAAGTTGTCTAGTGGGTTGGTGAAAGTGACGCCAGTGATTGAGGTATGCGAGCCCTGTGTATTGTAGTGACTTGAACAAATATGTGAAAAGTCTGAATTGGCATCGCTTCTGAATGGGGAGCCAATGGAGCTCTCTGAGGAGTGGTGTGGTGTAAGTTTGGCTTGGGGACTAGAGGACAAGTCTAGCAGTGGCTTTTTGAATGGTTTGAAGTCTGTGAAGGAGATGGGTTGGTATGCCGGCATATTGTGCATTGCATAGTCCAATCTGCTTGTGATTAGGGCCTGGGGATGGTACATCTGGTGCCCAGTGGGAGACACATGAAGATTATAAATAACGGGGGGGGCGCTAGAGGGCGCACAGCGGAATGGCTGCCTCTTGAGACAGCTCCGCCGGCCAGGTCCCGTTAACGGCGGTAAAGAGCGGTAAGCAAACCACTGATGGACTGCTGACGATACGCACGGCTGTCGGAATGCCCCGGCGTTAAGATGTGCAGATGCTGGATTTTAGAACTGAGAACCTGCGTCTGAAATTAATGTCGGAATAAACGTGGCTCTAAGTTTCGCGCCAAACAAGATGGCGACGCCCAGTGAAACTCTTGTGTTTAGTTTAGTTTATTTGTTTAGCACAGTTAATTAAAACCATTGCTGTGAAATATCCATATTAGCACAATTATCACATCAAGAAACAAAACTGAGGAAATACACTGTCATTTTAAAAAAAAATCTATACATTTAAAAACAATTTTAAAACTACCAGTGTTAAGTTACTATTGAAGTCCAAAAAGTGAAAAGATTAGGACATGAGGTGCTAGTCAAGGGGACGAAAAAAGTCAGTAATAAGTTTTTTTGGGGGGGGCAGGAAGCATAGGAGCCGAGGAGGGTGAAAAGAAGTTTGCCAAAAGTCTCACAAACTTTCCAACCCTGGCAAGCACTTGAATATCTGTGGAGGTAAAACACAGAGCCGTCGCCTCCCAGCATGACCTAGTGCCCCATTTTAAAAATAGAGGTTTTAATAAATGCCTTCTGGGGCCATCCATAGCGGGGCAACAACACAGTAGGTGCGGCCATGATTCTTTGTGATATGAGCACAGTCTGCAGGCCCCCCCCCTCCTTTGAAGGAGCCCATCTGTAGGACGCCGTAGAGCACAGGCCTAGAAGGCGCATAGACAATATGTTCTTCCGTGCCACTGCGTTCAGGTTTTCCAGTAGATAGAATTGCGGTACCCCAGGCTGGTATGAGACATTCAAGGGAAGCAAGACAGTTGGTGTGTTTAAAGCCTGAAGGTCCATCCGATGGGAAATTAGTTTCGCCTGCTTATTTATGACTTTTTTCCACACTGAGTATGGAATTGTGTCTGAGATTAGCAGGGAGCTGTCAATTTCTAATGATTTAATGGCCTTTGTCATTTGACGGTCCCATGGGCTTTCAGGGCTGGTAAAGTGAAACTCTTGTAGGAAGATCGGCAGTCGCGGCGGATAAGGCGCAATGAGGAGCGATCTTCTGAATATAAACCCAGGTGATCAGCAGTGGAGTATAGTGGCTGTACAAGGAGCTAACAGGCGGCATACTATACTGGTCCTTGCATGCACACAATAAAAATCAGCATAGATGCGAGGCACAAAATGGCAGCGCCCATGTAGCCTGACAGGTCCCACTGGTAGCGAGGTGCGCTTTACTGAGCAGCAGGACGGGCAAGGCTCTGAAATTAGCGACTGGTGGCACTCCTACAGAGAGCTCGGATGCTATCGCAAGTGTGCAGGTGAAAGGGTGCAATCACCGCAACGGAAGCTAAGGAGAGGTGCAGGACCTTAAGGTACAAATGGTACTGTTGGAAAGATGTGACAGCGACCGCTATGTGTGAGCCTGGGGACAATATGGTGGGCATCTCCATGTAGCAGCTAGGCAGCAGATGCGGCTTCCGGGGAAGGTGCTGTTTAGTGGCTTGTGCTGGAAATAATGTTGTTATCCAGAGCGGGAAGTACATGATGATAGATACCGAGATTGAACTTATTACACGGCTTACCACTTGAATGAGCAAACACCCTACTGATGGTATACCACAGCAAGGCGCCTTATTGTGAATGTGTTGCCATCGCGGGAGAAGCGTTGCTAGAGGTATACAACTGCATGCATGGAGGAATAGTCAACGTGTGGCAGTAACGGAACCACAGATCTGTGACGAGATTCCATCTATGGCTACATGACTGCGTCTGGGTGAGAACACTAGTATAATAGATTAGCAGAAGCACCTAAACTTATCGATTTGGAGTGCAATTCAAGCGGCGCTAAGGGTAAACCTGAGAAACTCCAAACTAAGCTAACGTTTGATGCCAAAAAGAGCACGAAAGGGGCAACGGCACACTCGGATACCGAGGTGGAGTACGACGCAGAACCCTCACATGGTATGGAACAGGTGCTCAAAGCTATTCAACAAAGTTTGCAGGATGTCCATGTGAAACTAGACACCATAACGCTGCGAGTAGACAGCATGGCGGCGAAGCTAGATAAACATGGAGAGCGCCTTGTGGAGGCCGAGACCCGCATATCTGCAGTGGAGTATGTATCTCGCGGAACAGCGAAGAAATGCTTAGACAAGGACAGACTACTGGAGGTCATTAACAATAAGGCAGAAGACTTAGAAGCGAGATCCCGGAGAAATAACGTAAGAATTGCAGGTATTTCGGAGTCAACAAACACCGGGAAGATGGAGAGCTATGTGGAGAGTTTGCTCCGTGATATTTTTGGAACAGAACAATTATCCTCAGTATTTATTGTGGAACGCGCACACAGATCGCTTGCGCCACGACCAAAACCTGGTGCGCCACCGCGACCGATAGTTGCCCGCCTTCTCAATTATAGAGACAGAGATGTCGTTCTGAAAATGGCGCAGGAAAAGGGACGCATTGAATATCAGGGCAACAAACTGGAGTTCTATCCGTATTTCACCATGAATGTACAAATAGTGCGTAAGGAATTTGCAACTGTAAAGCAAAAGTTCCGGGAATTGGGGATAGAATATGCAATGCTGTACCCAGCCCGGCTGAAGATTACACAAGACGGGAAAACCATGTTGTTTCAAACTCCGAAAGAAGCGCAGGATTACATTAAAAAGCATAGACAGTGGCGACGAGAGCAAAGGCGGACCGAACAGCAGCAAGATTCGGACTGAGAGCAGAAGGTGAAGGAAGACGAACTGATGAACATGGTGGACAGAATGAAGTGTTCCCCTTCGTCCTTTGGAGTTGCTATCCTCTGCATTGGGATATGTTTCTCACTGTCAATGTATTGTAGTGTTAGCATTTGGCGTTTTATGCTCGGACCTGCGCCATATTGAACGCCACAACAAAGTGATCAAATAACACTCACAGTGAATGGAGTAGTGTACCACGGCTAATACTACTGGTGCAGCACGTCCGTAGGATGTGCAGCTGCCGCTGCTATGCAACGAAGGCTGTGGCCTGGAAGTGATGGGGTGAGACTTGTATAGCTGAAGAGTCCAGGCTGAGAAAGCAAGCATGCGTTAATGTTCGTTAACAGAGCCTCAGGTATGACGACGCAGCTGAGATGTGTGCTCAGGAATTGTTCATTAGGCATACATATAATGAGTGAGGCCTATTACTGCTTGGTTGGGACAAGGAGATGTTTGGAGTACACTATGCTGTAGATACTGTTGGGCGAGAGTAGATACATGAATGTCCCTTAATCCACATCTTGAGTGGAGCATGGTATTAGTATGTGTGAACAGGCCGGATATTATGTTAGAAAGATTTGTTGCCTCTTGATTAGGCATGGGGTTGCCAGCTGGGGTTGGGCTTCGGACTGCGTGTATTTTGCGACAGTGTATTAGTGCTTGCAATGCTCATGTTCACCTGGCCACATCCACTATGTTGGATGCAGATGTGTGACCCGAGTGGACCCCCCGATAGGGTGTTCCCCTACCACAGTTTGGGAACAGTTGTAAGTGTTGAAGGGAAATGTCTTTGGCATGATTGGGATGCTGAAGTGGGTGGTGGGGGTGGGAGGGTGGGTTTGGGAAAGTTGTTATGCATTGCTGCATTTGAGAAACACTGCCATAATCCAGGGTACAATTGCACATTATGTTGTGGACATGGCGATGTTAAACATACGATATGAATGGTGTACATTACGCACTTGGGCATTAATACATTTGTACTGTAGATTCTGTGGGGCAGATTTATGTTAACTGGCGCATCCCCAGGGATGTGCCAGTTAACATGCGCCACAGTGCGCCACTGCTCCGCCACCCATGGTGCGCCGCATTTATGATGCGGCGCACCATAGTGCAAGGCAGTGAGGATGCGTGACGCATCTCTCGGCCTACGTGCGGCGCATTGCAGGAGTCATGTCGCAAGTGCGACATGACTCCTGCAATGCACAGGAGCCACCTATTCTAGGCATGCTGCGTCACCCTTACGCCTGCTTCAAGCAGGCGTAGGGAATTGACGTAGAAAGTGACTGAGTGAAATCTCATAGATTTCACTCAGCCACTTTTAGGAGGCATTCCTGCGCAGGAACGCCCCCCCTGCGCTGGAACGCCTCCTTATGGCGCAGGGGTTTCCAACGTGACGCATCTCCTAGATGCGTCACGTTGTAAATAGGGTGCATTGTTTGCGCCGCCATTGCGTCATATTACGTGACGCAATTGCGGTGCAAGGAGGCGCAAGAGCCTCATAAATCTGCCCCTGTATGTGTAACTAATGACTGAACGAATACAGTTCCTAACCTGGAATGTTAGTGGTCTCAAAAACCCGAAGAAAATTCGTCAAATACTGGCCTACTTCACTAGATTACATATTGATATAGCATTCTTACAAGAGACGCATATGGCCCCGAATACGACGAATCGTGTAGGTCACAGATGGGCAGATTCGGTACATGGGTCTGCTTATTCCTCCTACTCTAGAGGGGTCCTTATACTAATTCGAAAGGGCTTAAACTTTCAGGTAGAGCAAGTCTATTCAGACAAAGAGGGGAGATATGTGGTATTAACGGGAACGATCAGAGGACAGAGGCTCAACTTACTCAATCTATACGGGCCGAATATAGATGACCCCGACTTCTATCATAACGTATGGCAGATCATAAACAAGTTGCCAGACGCACCACTGCTCTGGGGAGGGGACTTTAACGTCGCTTTGAATGAAGATGTGGATAGATCACAGGCCTCGGTAGAAACGCACAAACGAGCATTAACTAAACTGAAAGATATTATATTGGACAGGCAACTAAATGATTTATGGAGAATGCGACATCCTGAGAGGTTAGAGGCTACACACACAACAGCGGAAAATATAGCTGGTCCCAGATAGATTTTTGGTTGGGATCTTCGACTATATCACTGTGGGTAGATTCCGTATCTCATCTTCCCAGAACACTGTCGGATCATAATCCGGTGCTCCTAAAGCTTAAAATGCCGAATTATACTCCCCCCGTATAGTTGGAGGTTTAATGGGAAAGCACTACTTGACCCTATATACACGGATACAATTAGTAAAGCAATCACTGACTACTTTGAGTTGAATGTACCCACCACGGATGATCCAGGATTGCTGTGGGAAGCATTCAAGGCTAACATAAGAGGGATCTGCATAAGTACGAGTGCAGTTATCTTAAAAGACATACGCCAACAATTAACCAAACGTGAGGATAACATCCGGAAACTGGAACAGGAATATAGTGTAACACAACACGCGTTGTTACTGGGTGACATTAGAGTGGTGATGTCAGACTACCAGACATGCACAGAAGAACTCCGATATATCACGAAACGGCAAGTCGCACGCTGTTATGGGGAGGGAGGTAGGCCAGGTGCAGTATTGGTAGCTAAGATATGTGCAGGTAGACCGCCAACGATTGTGCAAGCCATCCGAAATTCAGAGGGGGTTCTATGTCACAACATGCAGGGCATACTGAAGGAGTTTGTGGCCACATACGGGAAATTATACACTGGGGAGAATACGGCGTCAGCAGAGGAAATAGCGCAGTATTGTGATGATATAGCGCTCGCCTGGCTGTCTGATGCACAGAGAGCATATCTCTCCTTACCCATAACGGTAGAGGAAGTCACTGAAATTATCAAAAAGCTCCCCAATGGTAAGGCACCTGGCCCGGACGGCTTTACGGGGGAGTTCTACAAGGCTTTTGCAGATGAGATAGCTCCGCATCTTGTGGCAATGCTAGGAGATGCGCACAAGAAATCAATACTGCCACAGTCAATGAGGGAGGCAATGTTATTAGCGTTACTGAAGCCTGAAAAGAACCCAGAATACTGCGAATCGTATAGGCCGTTATCCCTCATAAATGTAGACACTAAGATCCTGGCCAAACTGTTAGCTAACCGATTGCAACCCTTAATGACTAGATTGATTCTGCCTGACCAATCAGGATTTATTCCAACGCGCTCAACAACCCACAACACTAGAACCCTGTTTGCAATATTGCATTATCTGACCCCAAACACAAATGCGGCTGCGATACTATTGGATGCCGCTAAAGCGTTTGATTCGATAGCATGGACATATTTGCATACAATATTGCAACGAATGGGATTCCCCCCCGATATTCTTGCAATGGGTGAACCTATTATATACGGCGCCCACCGCCTGCATTAAGATCAACAATTACATATCAGAGGTAGTTCCTATAGCACGGGGTACAAGGCAGGGTTGCCCTCTTTCCCCCCTGTTGTTCGCCATAGCGCTCGAACTGCTGGCTTGTAAGGTGGTGGTGTGGAGTGCAAAAAAACGATGGATTTAGGCCCAGATCCTTTTACTGGGATGAATGTATGACATTGTTCTACATTCTGTCCATCAACTGTGTTTTTTGCAATTTTCACCCCGAGTGGGCAGGGTATGCTCAGACGTGAGTCCCAGGCTCTCCACACCACTGGAGTCAAGCTATCCAGGCTGATGAAGGCTGATAGCCAGAAACCGGTCCTTGGATGCTTGATTCCGGTCTGGGAAAGACATGGCTTGGTAGTTCGGACTGGACTGTTCCCATGAGGCACAGGGTCAGAGCTGATTTGCATATAGCCAGTGTCTAACCCAGGGTGGTGTGGAGTGCAAAAAAACGATGGATTTAGGCCCAGATCCTTGTACTGGGATGAATGTATGACATTGTTCTACATTCTGTCCATCAACTTTGTTTTTTGCAATTTGCACCCCGAGTGGGCTGGGTATGCTCAGACGTGAGTCCCAGGCTCTCCACACCACTGGAGTCAAGCTATCCAGGCTGATGAAGGCTGATAGCCAGAAACCGGTCCTTGGATGCTTGATTCCAGTCTGGGAAAGACATGGCTTGGTAGTTCGGACTGGACTGTTCCCATGAGGCACAGGGTCAGAGCTGATTTGCATATAGCCAGTGTCTAACCCAGCGTGGTGTGGAGTGCAAAAAAACGATGGATTTAGGCCCAGATCCTTGTACTGGGATGAATGTATGACATTGTTCTACATTCTGTCCATCAACTGTGTTTTTTGCAATTTTCACCCCGAGTGGGCTGGGTATGCTCAGACGTGAGTCCCAGGCTCTCCACACCACTGGAGTCAAGCTATCCAGGCTGATGAAGGCTGATGGCCAGAAACCGGTCCTTGGATGCTTGATTCCGGTCTGGGAAAGACATGGCTTGGTAGTTCGGACTGGACTGTTCCCATGAGGCACAGGGTCAGAGCTGATTTGCATATAGCCAGTGTCTAACCCAGGGTGGTGTGGAGTGCAAAAAAACTATGGATTTAGGCCCAGATCCTTGTACTGGGATGAATGTATGACATTGTTCTACATTCTGTCCATCAACTGTGTTTTCTGCGGCTTGTAAGGTAAGGCAGGGTCATCACTACTCGGCTTTACAATTCCCCCAGGGGCCACTGCATATATCGATGTACGCTGATGATATGATGTTATATTAACGAAACCCGGCGCAGAACTTGAATACATTATTGCGGGAATATAATAAATTTGGGCGTCAGTCAGGACTCAAGATTAACTGGTCTAAATCACTGATCATACCATTAACAAATACTACACTACCGCACCAGACAGAGTTCCCGTTAGAATGGCAGTCGGAGCCCGTGCGATATCTAGGAGTGTGGTTTCACAGAGACCCTGAAGTGGTTGTCCGTACGAATTATGGCAGAGTAGTCAGTACACTAGAAGAGAAAATCAAAAGATGGATTCAGCTGCCATTATCGCTTGCTGATAGACTGGCAATTGTAAAAATGGTAATTCTGCCGAAACTCTTATATTTATTTAATAACATCCCAATCCGTCCACCTACAAATGAAGCATGGCTTTTGATGGGGCGTATGGCAAACAAGCTGCCTTTATATGCTCCGGCTTTGCCTCTTCATCACCACCCGGAAGAATCGGTATCGCAAGAGCAGGTGGGAATGGGATTGCTTAGACAGGTGGGTATAGATACTATGGGGGACTTGTATTGCAATGGGGTGTTCAAACCGATGGAAGACCTGTAATATGTGAGTAATCAGGCACTGCTATTTAAGTTTACCTACCACAGGTTACAAGGGGCTGTAAAGAAATTGTATCCGTCATACCCAGCTGAGCCACACCAATTAGCGACACTGCAATTTTCGCTCACTACCCCTGATCCCAGACACATAGGGGTCGATTCCGATCCGGTAAAAACCGCTCCGAATAGTCGTTCGGAGCGTTTTTCCCGTACGAATCGTACCCTGCAACGTCCGCCGTACGTACGACGAAGTACGATTCGTACCAGGAGCCGGACTCCGTACGAATCGTACAGAGACCGTACGACTCGAATCCTCATACGAGTCTCAGTCGGAACCCGCTGTACGTGAGATCTGTACAGCCCGCGGCTGGTTTTTACGACCCAGCAAGTACGATACGTGTCGGGTACGCACCGTACGACCCTTTTTTTACGGGAGCTGTAAACAGCCGTAAAAGCAGAGTTTGCACCGAAACAGGTACGGTACGCCCCCCCGGGTACGGTGCGTACCCCCCATGCTTGCAGGGGTACGCCCCGTACACCTGCGATCAGGGGCGGTACGCACTGTACCCCGTAATCATGAGGTGTACGCACCGTACCCCATGTTCGCTGGGTGTACGATGCGTACACCCCATGATCGTGGGGTACGGTGCATAGCCCCCATGATCGCAGGTGTACGGGGCGTACCCCTGCAAGCATGGGGGGTACGCACCATATGGTGTGTATGTGATTGTGCGCTTTTCCGTACGAATCGCCCTTACCTGACGTGGACCGTACGGATCGCGTCCTGGTGCCTTGGTCCGGATCGTACTTGTCGGGTCGTACGCCGTGTGTACGAGTCGTACGGGGATGGCCCCGGATATGATTCGTAAGGATGTTTATTTTACCGGATCGGAATCGAAGTCATGGTGTCCAAATTATATGTATCAATACAGGAAGATATAGGGAACACAGCGCACAAAGCACTGGAAAAATGGAATGCTTGTCTAGATACTCCCTTAACTGAAAAGGAATGGGCCATAACAGGAATGCTTACAAGTTTACTGACACCTAATGGAAATTTGCGAATTATACATATTAAATATCTACATCACACATATCATACGCCTGTACGATTGGTAAGATTTGGTCTACGTACGGATTCCAGATATCAGCGGTGTGGTGCTGTAGAGGCCGACTTCATCCATCTCACTTGGTATTGTGCAGGGGTTGCAGAGTTCTGGACACGAGTAACACGAATGCCGGGCACTATGGTGGGAACGCATGTAGAATTTACGATACAAATTTGTTTATTGGGGTTATTACCAAGCGTACGTGCTCTGAAACGCACATTTTGTGCAATACCTCTGTTATTGGCCAAACGTAGAGTGTCGCTGGAATGGGGGAGTAAACGAGTGCCTCAAGCTAACCAATGGATACAGGACTTGGTATACTGCAAGGACACTCTGAAGACCTACGAGGAAGAGCTACCAGCGGGATCGAGACCTAGAGACTATTGGATATATCTAATAGAGTACCTAAGTGCGACAAGTGTGGATAGCTAATGCGTACCGCCTAGAGTAGATGTACATGTTAATACGAATGTTGTGAATTATGTACCTATGGACGAGGAGTGTTGTGATGCAGTGATTACTATGGTATGGATTTGCTAAGTTTGACATATATATATATATATATAAATTCCTTTATTCGGTTTAACACATTGGCAAACCATAAAAGCAACATTTTTGAAAATACAATTTCATATCTAAAATGTATAAAATCTGCAAATTACATACAAAAATTTAATCCAGATCAGGTCAATACATTTTAAAATGCTAGAAGTTATTAGTTTGTTACATTTTCTAGGGCCACAAGTTTGACATATGTTGTCATGTTTTTGTTTCTTATTAAATGCCAATAAAAAAAATAAAATAAAATAAAAAAAAGATTATAAATAACATGCGGAGGATGTGGAAGCATGAGGAGGTGACAGTGTTGACCTGGGACTTCATGGCGAGGTTGGTGTCCAGGATTAGGTGTGGGTTCCTAGTGTGGTCGGTTTGGGTCCAAGATCGAGGGGGGGACCAGGTTGAGTCCCAAAGTGAGTTCTTCTTCCTAAAAATTAGCACTTCAGTTTTATCAGTGTTGAGCTTGAGGCAGTTTTCTTTCATCCAATTGACCACGCTGGTCATGCATTGTTTGATGTTTTTCTTGGTGCTGATGGTGTCGTCTGAGAAGTAAAAAATGAGCTGGATGCTGTCAGCATAGGACATGATGTTGTATCTGTGGGATCTGATAATGTTTGATGGGGGTCATGTATATGTTGAAATTGTGGGGCTAAGTGACTGATGATCCCTGTGAGACCCCACAGATGAGGTCCCTGGGTTCTGACGAGAATGCCGAGAGCTTAGCACATGTTCTTCCGTAGGGAAGAGAAGATATCCATTTAAGTGCTGGTCCTTGTATTCCTGCTGGGTGTAGCCTGGTGATGAGTGTGAGGTGGGAAATGGTGTCTAAAATGATGGAGAAGTCGAGGAGGATGAGGGCAGTGGTCTGTCCAAGGTCAATAATGGTGTGTATTACATCTGTAGCAGCAGTAAAGGCTTTTTCAGTGCTGTGGTTTTTTCAGAACTCTGGTTACTAGACATCAATGAGGCCTTGTGGTGGGTCCTTCGGTGGTTCTCCATTTGCTTTTGAGTTGTTTGAAAACTCCCTTGGATTCTCTAAGATCAGCATTGTACCACCTTGCTTGTTTGTTGGATCATATGGGTTTGGTGTTTTTCAACGGCACCAGGTTATTGGTGCAGGTGAAGATACAGTTGTTAAAGTTGTTTGTGCCATTAAGGAGGTAGGGTCTGGGTAGTTTAGTTGGAGGGATCTGAGTCATTCCGTTTATGCAGCTTTCTTTCATCACCGGTTTGGGGAGTTGCTAGACTCATTAGGGGTGGTTAGTGCCACCTTATGTAGAAAATGAAGATGGAGAGATCCCTCCGTGTGAGTGGAGGGATGTGATGTGGCTGACATTAAACTTGTCACTGGAGGAGAAGATGGGGTCCAAAGAGTTTCCAGTGATGTGGGTAGGGCCTTTTCCGAGCTGGGGGAGGCTGATGTTAGACTTTCGAGCAAGTCTGTGGATTTGGAGTCCGTGGGGGCATCCAGATGAACTTTGAGTTGCAGTCTGTGGGGGCATCCATATGATATTTGAGATCACCCAGTAGTATGAGGTCTTTGGTACCCATGGCGAGGGGTATGGTGTGGCAGTGAGAAGGTTACTGAAGTGGGTGCGATGACCTGGGGACTGGTAGGTGAGGGTGCCTTTGATAGTGGTTCTACTGGCTGTCTGAAGCTTGAAGTGCATGTGTTCCATTAAAGTGGCTTCTGGGTCAGTCTAAGAGGTACGTGAGATAGTGTTTCTGTGGATGATGGCAAGTCCTCCTGGTTTATGGTGTCAGTCCTGGAGCAGGATTTCGTACCCAGTAGGGATAGCTGCGGCAATGACTGGCGCCTCTGCTTGCACTGATGTTGGTTTGAGCCAGATTTTGGTGAGGAAGAGGGGGTCCAGTGTGTTGGAGTCAATGTGATCCCAAATCTCTGTGGAGTGGGTATTGTTGTGCTGGGGGGTGTTGTGTGCTGCGTGAGTGCAGGTATTGAGTTTGGATTTGGTGAGGGGTGCGGTTTGTGTGTTCGTGTGTGGGCAGTGGGAGAGGGTGTGTGGATGCATGTGAGCAGGCAAAGGGGCCACACTGTGGACTGAGGTGTGGCTTGGCAGCAGCGTTTGTGGCAGTGTCCAGGATTGAACAGGTGGTGTTCATCAGCAGTGCAGCAGCAGGCGGCATTTGGATCAGGGTTCCTGGTGCTTGGAGCAGTCCAGGTGCAAATGGTCTTGCCTTTGACACACCAACCTCCATTAAGTAGGGCTTTGGAGAGTGGGAAGTGTGCAGTGTCCTCAGCAAGAGTGGGAATGTCTGGTGGGGAAGCAGATAAGTCCGACAGGAGTGGCAGAAATATGTCATCAATGGAGCAAGTTGGAGGGGGGCAAAAACTGATAGAAGAGACCAAGATGAAAAAAGGGAGCAGTATGAGATGCAAAAGATACAAAACGTGGGAGTAAAGAGTGACAAAGTATGCAAAAAAGGAGCAGTTAAACAGAGACAGGAAGTTGGAACAGATAGCACAAACAACGAAAAGCAGTTACCGAGTCAGAGGTGTGAACAAGCACCTAACAAGGAAAAGGGCAAGATAAAAACACCAACACGAGTCAGAAGGGTAAAACAAGGTCAAGGTCAAACTGAATCAGAAAAGTCATGCTTGGGCACCTATACCCTGAATGTCAATAAAACCAGAAAAGTCATGAAGCACCCCCAGGGGGCTGTAATGATCGTCAGACCTACTGGAGAAAAAATCAAAGACGTCAGACCTACTAGAGAAAAAATTAAAGACAGTCCTGTTAACATGCAAGTGAACAAATTTCCAAAGCCATACAGAGAATTTGTGTTGCGTCACATATTTAAAGAACAGTGCCAGATCACACAATGCTTATCTCATTTCTACATGGAAAAAGACTTCATTAAGTTAGTGTACCATGACAGTGGGACGACTACTGGCTATCTTCTTGTATATGACTGAGGGTCAATATGACTTTGCAGAGAGCTTTAGGCAAAGAAAAAAGGGAGGGAAGGCACAGAGTAAGGTGGGGGGAGTGACAGGAGGACACATATATTTTTTATAGAGGGTGGTGTAGAAGCTTGGATACCAAGTAACATTGTTTTCGTGGGTAGAAGATATACGGAGGGTGGTGGAGGTGGGTGGCCGGAGACCAGGGATAATTTTTTCTTCTTCCCTTTGGGAAGAGAAGACCATTTACTTCTGAAGATGAACCATGCACAGAGCATGGTAAATACCATTTCACAAGTCATAGAATGGAGGTAGATGCCCTTATCCCATAAAATCTGGAGCAGCAATGCTCACGTGATATCCGTCTCTCTGTGCAGGAAGAGCTCAGCCACATGAACAGGAGATCTTCCTGCACAAAGTGTTGTATATCAAGATCACAAGCCAAGACCAGAGGCAACTCTGCCATAATGCTGATACAGACTGGTCAAGATGCAGTAAAAAATATAAGTTCCAAAAACTCAACAGGGGTGTTGGAGTTGGGCTTTTTTTGCAGGGTCATCCCTAAACTTTTTGCCTTTCTCCTAGCCTTTTCTCTGACATGGTGTTGGTGGTTTTAGGGCTCTGGGCACTTTAGCACTGCTGTCCAGTGTAAAGTGTGTGTGCTCTCTGTGTTATAATATGGTAAGATTGGTCTACACCTATTTGGCCTATTTAATTTACCGGTCAGTCCCTGGTAAAGTGGTATCTCAGATACCCAGGGCTGGTAAATTAAATGCTACTGGTGGCCTTGCAGCCCTGATTGCGCCACCCACCAAAAGTAGCCTTGCAAACCTATCTCAAACCTCTGCCATTGCAGGGGCTGTACGCGCAGTGTTACTGCCGCTGTGATGTGGCACCTAAAATGTGTGCCATGACTGTGACCCCCCCTTTTTCTGCATGTCAGTCACCCCTAAGGTAGGCCCTAGCTAGCACTATGGGCAGGGTGCATTGTAGGTAAAAGATAGAACATGTACCTTAAGTGTATGACATGTCCTGGTAGTGACAAACAGCCATTTTGGTTTCTCTCTACTGTGGGGCTGCCCTGCCATAGGAATGCAATGGGGATTCCCTGGTAAGTGTTTCAGTGGTAAATCCTGATATGAAAGGAGCAGCATGGTCAAGTTTAGTATATTTGGAATGGTAATAATAAATATTGCACAATGGTGTGCGCAGATTTCTTATAACTATTTTAGAAATGCCACTTTTAGAAGTTGGAATTTCTGTGTGCTATGTGTCTGCCTGCCTGATGTGAATTTCCATGTCTGGATTTTGTGTGACAGGGGCTGGGGAGGTGTGTGTGGCTCCAGGAGGGGCAGGGTGAGTAGCACTAGGCTAAATGGGACATATGCATTTGGAGTAGTGGGAGGAGTAGTCCACTGACCCTGAATAGGATTGTGCCTGCCCTGTACGATGCTTGCTCTGTCCCCTGTGGTGTGTCTGATCACCGAGCCCCCACCTGACAAAGGGGAAGAGGAGCCTGATAAACAGAGTGCTCCAATTCCCGCATGAACCGGTTTTTCCTGGTTTTCCCAAACCCTGCACTGCAGACAAAGGGGAATGTGTGTATTAGTACTGGGGCTGTGACCCCATGAAAATGTGCTGTTCCTGAACTTGAGAGGGACTGGGTGAAGGCAGAGTGCAGGGGGAACCTCGCTGGCTCCTCAGGCTGCCAGGAGCCAGCATAGGAAGAGCGGAGAAGAGCCTGCAAAGCCCCGGTGAGTGGGGGCCCTTTTCGAGCGACATTGCCAGTGCCTATTTTCAGAGCGGGCCCGCAGGAGAGCTGGCGGCTCCATCTTGGGGACATACTGTTGTATTCGAGGTCCCAGTGGGGTCGCAGTGGCACAATTAGTGCCAAGGGCCTGGTTTGTTCCACAGCTGCGCGCCGTAGCGGGCAGCTGCAACGATTGGCATAATTGGTTCTTAGGGCCCCAGTGGGGGTACAGAGGACATCGAGGTGCCCATGCCTGTATTTATTTTTCTCAGTTGCGCCGCAGTAGCGGGCAGGTGCACCGTGGGGCATGTTTATTTAAGAGTCCCTGTATCTTCACAGCTGCACAACAATTAGTGGCAGCTGCAATGTTTAGGCCAGCGCAATTGCGCACTTTTGGATTCTGCTGCAGTGGCAGCCAGCCCTGATATTTGAGACATAGGGCATTTGAGCCCTCTGAGAAGGCCAGTTGGCCAGGGGGTCAGTTGGGTTGGTAGGGCACCAGGCCCTAATGTGATTTATGTAGTGCCTAGGATAAATGTGATTTATGCACCGTGATTTATGCCTCTGATGTTTATGTTTAGGAGGTTATTCCCTAATCTGAGGTTTAGGCCTATGAGGTTATTGCATACAGTGTTTATGCTTGTGAGGTTATTATTACCTAATGTGTTTAGGCTTATGAGGTTAGCTCAGAATGTGTTTTACGCCTGATGTGATACTGATTGCATAATATGATTTATGTTGCAGGATATAATGCAGAGTACAGTGTTTTGCCAGTCATTACTGGTTGTATTCTACATTTACTATTTGTGTTTGTGATGGTTCTGACAGTGGCCCAATTGGCCCTGTCATGTTTATATAATCCCCTGTAAATATTGCCTAATGCCAGTGTGATTATTATTCTAATGTGTTTTGGATAATACAACGGCTATTTTCATATATAACCTTGTGTGGAGTTCCATTTGTGGTGTGCCTAGTGTGTTGCTGCTGTGTGTGTGTTGCGCAAACGCTTTACACATTGCCTCTGGGATAAGCCTGACTGCTCGAGCAGGGGTTATTTTCAGTGTGTAACTCACTTGCCCTGACTAGAGTGGTTGTTTCTGCCTGGCTTAGGTGCAAGCACTAGCCAACCAGAAATACAATTTCTAACATTACTAGACCACAAGAAAATCGTATGTATTTACACATATCTTTAATATAATTTTATTTGCTATACATGCTGATTTATGATATATTATGTGTGATATGGCCGTTTTTTATGTAAACCTTGAAATTAAAAGGGATAATTTTGGCAGACAAATACTTGCTCCTACTACTGCCAAGCAAAGCTGTAGCTCTGCCATCCTGCCTAGGACCCTTTTTTACCGAATATATGAGATAGAATAGCATCGGCCAATATATGAACATAAGGCATCAGGAAACCTACTAAATAAAGGCCTGATTTTGGACCTCCAAAAAATAAATTACCCTACTGCCCTACTTCCAAAGGGAAAACTGGTACAAGAGGACCATGTCCCTGAATCATGCCTTACAGCAAGGATGTGAATCGCCTCAGCCAGGGAGAAAATCCTTATTTCAAAAACCCCAAACTGTGACGCGTTGTCTTAATCATGTCTGTAGCACTGAAAAATATAAGCTGTTCTTACGAGGGATGTGTTTGTTACAGATAAACTACTGAAATGGCGGGATTCATTTGGACTCAGCTGTACAAAATTGTAGTCTCCTGATTGTTGAGCTAGTGATGTCCCTCTCTGGCATCAATTTCCTGTACTTCTCCCTGACCCTGTGGACCATTATCCAGTGTAGATTTCCCCTGCCCTGGGAGAAACTGCTATCTCCCTTGTCCTATTTTGGGGTCATTTATCTCGGCAACAGAATGACTTACTAGCCTTGTGTGTAACCTTGATCAGTCAGAAATGGTCTGAGTAGAGTTCGGGTCAGAAGCCTGCAAAACCTGACAAGCAACAAAGGTAGGATGTTCCTCCAGGACCGCAGGAATCGACAAGCTTTTTAATACTGCAGACACTCTGGTTGGTTCGGGCAGTCTACTTCAACCAGTGGAGTATATGTACTGTGCCACACACCAAAACTTGGCTCATCTCTACAATCTTTGCACCGAGGATCAATGCACACCAAATTAAGAGATAGGACATAGCACAAGAGGTAGAATCTGTCTCATGTTCCTACCTTCTCTCCAGTGTGAGCTGAAGTGTAAATTCTGCAGTACCATCTTGCTGTTGTGTCCTGGAGAGATTGTATGCCTGGAAGAGTAACCGGAGTCCCAGAAAGACCTGCACAATGCCCAACTGACTAGAAGGACCTCCATGAAGATGTTTCAATGGCCTGAGCCCGCACTGGAGCCATGTGTTTGCAACATTCTGGGTAGCAAGGTGGAAGGAAGACAAGCATCCCAATTGTGAAACTGCTGCATCACCACTCATCAGTGCAGGGGTAAATGTGTACTATTCGCGACCTACAGCAGGTTGCTTAGTGTCTGTATACCTCCATCTTTACCAGAAGGACCAGGAGACAGCCTGTGTTCAAGCCGATGTGATAGAACTGGTTCTGTTGACTAGAGAATATTGTTCCATTCTGGAGTTATCTCTTTCTAGCCCGTATGGTCTGGAGATATTCCCTGTGAAAGTCACAGTCACAAGCAGACCCTAAAGGGCCTGCCAGTTATGTATTTGGCCCAGTAGCATCAGTATCTACTGTGAGTCTCCCTATTCCATAGATGCCCCTTCACTGGAAAATTGTGACCATGGCTGGTAGATTCTGAATGCAGGCGACTAAAAAAGGCACTCCTGGGACTTAATTGTGCACACTGGACCACTCATTTCACTCATCTTCAAAAGCCACTCCTGACTGGCCCCAGGGCTTTATTTGACTGTTTGGATGTGTTCTTAACTGCAAATTAATATATATATATCTTTTCCGCACTCCCAGCTAACACTTGTTTCATGAATTAATGAATTAATGCATTTCATGTTATGTTATATTATGTTAAATAAATTTCTTAAGCGCGGCTAACACCATTAGGTTTCTTGGCGCTGTGCTGGGGGAGCAGTGAAAAGAATGTAAGACGGAATCTAAAGGTATGAAGTGGTGAAAAGGAAGGTTTTAAGAAGTGATCTGAAACCAGGATATGAGGGTGCAAGCCTGAGAGAGAGTGGGAGAGAGTTCCAGAGGGATGGGGCCAGAAGAGAGAACCTAAGGCCCCCGTATTTTTTCCTCTTGAACCTGGGAACAGATAAAAGAGCCATTTGGGATGAACGTAGATTGCGGGACGGGGTATAGGGGTGGAGAAGGGAAGAGATAAAGGAGGGACCCTGACCAGAAAGGGACTTTGAGATAATACAGCCTAGCTTGAATTTACAGCGGGCAGATACCGGGAGCCAATGAAGACTCTTAAGAAGTGGACGAACGTGCTGATCCCTCGGCTGATGGTAGATCAAGCGAGCAGCTTGATTTTGGATCAGCTGGAGTCTTTTCAGTTGGTACTCAGGAATGCCAACATACAATGCGTTAGCGTAATCAAGTCGGCTGATCACCAACGCAAGTAGCGCTAACGTGAGCGCTTCGGTGGTAAGTAGGCGGGAAATTTTTCGGATTTTCCTGAGTTGGAAATGGCTGGCGGACACTACTGCGCTGATCTGGGGAGTCATAGAGAGGTCATTGCTGATGACGACACCCAGACTTTTAGCGGAGTTGACTGGAGAGGGAGGGCTTCCAAGGCTGGCAGGCCAGATGGAAGGCTGCCAAGGATTGGAAGCTCCCCCGACAAGAATAAGTTCAGTCTTGTCGGGGTTAAGCTTCAGGTGGTTTGAGCTCATCCAGTTACTGATGAAACAGAGTGTATTTTGAAAAATAGAGATGGATTCCTCGGAAGAGTCGATGGTGAAGATCAACTGGATGTCATCCGCGTAGTTGAACGCGGTGACGCTCATCCCACGAAGGGCACGAAGTAAGGGGGCTAAATACAAATTAAAAAGGAGAGGGGACAATGATGAACCCTGGGGAACACCACAGGTCAGCTCAACCTGAGAGGCGGAAAACTGGGCCAGCCTGACGGCTTGTTGACGTTCCGTCAAGAAAGACTGAACCCAGTCCAGGGCGGTCCCATGGATACCAGCCTCTCTGACACGGCCGACCAGGATGCCATGGTCGACCGTGTCAAAGGCGGCCGATAAATCCAAAAGGACAAGGGCTTGACGAGTGTTAACATCAGCCCCTCTGCGCAGTTCGTCCATCACGGAGAGAATAACTGCCTCCGTGGAATGCGCAGGTCTAAACCCTGCCTGCTTGGAGTCTAAGACACATGAATCCTCAATAAAGGAGCTGAGTGTTTGAGTTACGTGCGATTCCAAGACTTTACTGAGGAAAGGGAGAAGGGATATAGGACGGTAGTTGCTCAAAATGGAGGGGTCTGCCGAGGGTTTTTTTAGGATGGCAACCACCTCGGCCTGTTTAAAGGAACAAGGAACTTCCCCTGTGGCCAGAGAGTTGTTTATAAGGGCCATACTCCATTTTGCTTTCCTGAGCATATTAACCATATAATAGGGGTTGCCTAAGTCACAATATGAACAAGGGTGACATTATTCCAGTGGCAGGATGCAATTATTTGAGGGTATAATCAACTATTGATGTTACCACATTATTTTACTAATTTCTCTATAAAGTTAATGAGCCCAAACAAAGTAGGGGCATATTTACAAGGAGCTAGCACCGCCGTAGCATAATTTTTCTTTGTGCAGTGGCAGAGCAAACAGTGCTCCACACTGCTTCATATTTACAAACTGATGCATTGGGCCCAATGCGTCAGTTTGTACAGGCCTTCGTCATATTTTACCTGTGCCAGTTATAATGTATACAGGTTAGGCGTTCCCACATTATAGGCCACGTAGAACTTATGCAATGAAATTTACATCTTTTCACTTTGTCATGCTGAGACTTGCCTGTGTCAAAATCACTATGCCCGTTCAAACCAGGCGTAAGGATTGATTCAAGGCTTTTAACATGGGACTGACCTCTGTGTTCTGACGCATTGCTGGAGTTGTGTCAGTCTTACGACCAACTCAGCAATTTCTGTTGCATCCTTGTGCCATGCATGGAGCACTGTGTCGTAAATACAGCGCATCTATGGCATCGCTAGGGCATTTATGGCAGGTTCAATAAATCTGACGCAACAATGCATCAGTTCTTGTAAATATGCCCCCTAGTTCTTTATTTTAAATTACATTTTGATAATTTCATAAATGCCATTAATTCTTTGAACTAGTCTACAAATTCCTATAATCATTTCAGCAATTAATGTAATGAATTGTAGAGTAGAATAGTCCTAAAGGTTTTGAACAAGCCATGTTAATTTAATATAACCAATGCAATTTGGAGTTACTCACTCGATCATGGGTTTTTTGTATGGCACAAATGTTATAGGCACGTTCCATAATGCAGCACTTTTCACGTACTGCTATTTCACAAATCTAAAAGTAAAAATAAGATTAGAAACAGATAACTAAACATCTCTTTAATGATCACTAATCTTTTCACCTAGCTTCTGAAGTTCTTCTGCTATATGAATGTTAGTGTTCTTTTGTGATATCAGTCTACATTTGCATGTAGCTGAAACTGAAGGCCATGAGGTCTCTACTCTCCTTTCAATCGTTACCTCTGTACATTACAGGTTTTGTTCAGAAGACTTCACTTACCATTTTCTGCCTAAGGAAGGACGTTCCATACGTTCCATTTTGCAGTCTCTAACTAAGAGTGTCTTTTAAACACTGAGATGAGTTAGAAGTATCAATTTCTGCCTTGTCTAATCAGTATAATCAAAACTTGTGACTCCTTTTTCTCAACTATAAAACGTTTACTTTTACAATATATTATTCAGATCCATACCTGTCCTAAGTATTAAACATTTTCGATACACATTTCACAAAGCAATTGACATTCGTTGGTGATAACTTTTCCAATAGATTATTCCGGTATGTCTGTCTTTGGTCTAATAGACGATTCCTGTTCCTCTATTCATTGGTGAAATATGTTCTAGCATTCATAATTTAATTTGTGCTATCATACCGTTTTTATCTTAAGGTGTCGAGCTACTGGTCATTTCAGAACTTCAGTCTTAAACTAGATCTGTGCTTGTTAAACGTTACTTTAGCTTTCTGTGTTGTCTTTCTTCATTCCCTGTCCAATGTATAATAAACCACAGTGGCATTAGACTATAAATCATGTAAGTACTTTCAATAATAACCTTAGTGTAATTCTGTACCTAATCTGCAGTAGAATTACTTCTTCAACGTTGATTTTAATACAAGAAAAACATAGGAAAGTGCCATATTGTTGTCACCAAATCTTCTCTGTGTCATTATCTTTAATGTTTTCTCTAATCTTATGATAAGAAAAAAGTTTGTAGATTTTGGATAAACAAATATTGTTCCCTCTGGAAAAATGTTTTCCAAATTGCTGTCCATATTGACCACCTCCTTTGTGTTGTAGACCATTCTCCTGATATTTTCTGATACTGTTGAGTACTGGGTTATGGTTTTTACTCTCCCCAGATTTGTGTTTTGTTTTCTTTTGAATAAGCCTAATCTGCCCTTTTCAAAATGTTTTTCTGATATCCTCTTTCTTGGAATTTAGAAAGTAGCTGCTCCTGCTATTCCTCATAAATTTGAATCTGCTCTAATTTTCTTCAGCCTCACTAGTTGAATGCAAGAATGTCCACTCAGTTCCTGTCTCAAATGGAAGCTCTTGCAATTTATGCTTTCAGGGGGTTAGCTATAAAGTTTAGTTGGCAAATCTAGTCCCCATTTTACTTCCATCACATTCAGAAAACTGATGTTTGGTTCACTTAAATTAATCATGAACTTTTAGGGGGTCATTACGATAGCGGTAAATCCACCACGGCAGCCTGCCGGTGGCTGATTCACCGCTATTGTGAGCCCATTCTCCGCCCACCAGATGAGGATGGCGGGCGGTTTGCTGGCTGACAGGAAGTCCGTCCACCACGTGTCCAACACAGGCAATCGTTACGCTTGCCTGTCGGACCCACCCCGAATCCACAAAATGGTGGCGGTGCCTAGCAGGTACCATCCGCCAGATTAGGATGCTGCATGCCCGCCAGCCAGACTTAAGTCCGTCCGTCCGCCATCGTAATGACCCCCTTCGTCTTTAAATACTTATCAAAAGCCAACAAACTTTCTTTAGTTTCTTCCCATATCACCAAGACATCATCTATGCATGATCTTCACCATTTTAGGCCAGAGGGAGTCCGACCGAATAATGTACGGAAGCATCGTAATCGGTCGGTCGGACTCGCAGAACCCGATTCAGTCAGAAGAGTTTCCTAAAGACATCGTAATAGGCCCCCTTATGTTGAGGCCATATTATTTATCACATATAGTGCCTCAAATGGTGCATGAATATATTAGCATATAAGGGTGCTTATTTGAACCCATATCAGTTTGACTGATTAGGACGTAATACGCTTCTTCAGGTCTGAAGTAGTTATTGCATGAAATAAATTCCATAATCTGTATTCTAAACATTGTTTTTAATTGTTTTTAAAAGGAGGCATTCAACTGCCTTTAGGCCTAATTCATACACGGTACCAGTGCATCCCAAACGTTTTAGAACTACCCCCCACTTTTTAGAACAACAAACTTTCATGACCCACCTAGTTTTAATGGACATAAGGTGGGTGACTTTTTAATGTCATTAAAGTATCATTTGGTAGCGCGCTGTCATTTACAGACAACACAATTTCCATTGAAATGGCCACTAAATTTGCACAGAAATACAGATTTACTGATAAGCCTATATAGCACACAAATAATATAATGTGACAATTGTGTTTCAGTGAATATTTATAATTTGTTCTTCACCAAGTGCCTTGATTTGCTTCAATCCTATTAAAATCTTTGTATCTGTTACACTTCAGAATTACAAACAATTTGTGCTTCATTTTTGCTTTCCTTACGTCTGCATGTCTACGGTTCGTTTAGAACTATTTAAATTTTTTTGTGTTACAAAAAATGACATCGTACTTAATTTTCTTTCGCACTCACTGTACCAACAAGATTGCCATATAATTCACTGCACTTTTCTTTCTCTGACTGCAAAGTGAGAGGTGTTTGTAAACAATTCACATGTTAACCCATTAACTGCCCCAAAGTTCTGAGCCCTTTTCTGGCTATTTGGGGTAGTCCGTGCTTTGGCCTCCATAACGTTTTGACCACATAAGGTATCCACGCCAAATGTGTGCAGTTTTTTTCCCAACATCCTTGAGATTCTAAAGGTACCCAAGGTTTGTGGAGTTCCCTGGAAGGATCTGAGAAAACAGGCAAAAATATAGCTACATTTGGGTGAAAAAAGGATAAAATTGTCGATTTTTTCACCTAAAAATGGCATCAACAAATAATTTGCTGTGCTAAAGTCACCATCTTCCCAGCGTTCAGGGAAAAAGCAGGGCTGAATCAAAAAAACTAATTTTTAACCACAGTTTGGGCATTTTTCAAAGAAATAGCCAATATCTCCTTTTTTGTGCTTTCAACCTACTAGCAGTTTGTGTTGGAAACCAGTGTGAAGCCTACTGTTGCTTCATGAAAACCATAGATGTCTGAAAAATAGACCAAATTCAGCAAGGGGTCATATCAGTAAATCCCACAAGGTTTTCCCAAAGACACTAAGGGGCACATTAGTAAGGCGGGCGGACATAGCCCCGGGAAACAGGACTGCCCGCAATGGTTGTGGCGGTCCCGCACCTACAGTTAGATTGCGCCAGCCACACTGGTGGGTGCATCCCGCATTTGTAACATTGCGGTGGGCGGTGCCACCGCAATGCCACAAATGCAAGTTGTGCGTTTCAATGCACAACGTGACAGGCACCGTGTGGTGCCTGCCACGTTGTACATTGAAATGCAGGGTGGTACCATGTGCACCCCTCACACCCCAGAATCCCCCAAACTTGAAGACCGCAAGCCCGCCACGGAAAGGCATTCCACCACCATGATGCTAATATGCAGGCACCGGCACCATATTTCTGGGCTTTTCCGCCCGGAAGGCAATCGGGCAGATTGCCTACCGGCAGAAAACCGGGGAACGGTCTTCCCGTCCGCCGAAGTCCCCCCCCCGCCATCGCAATGTGGCGGGGGAAAGTAATGTGGGCGGTGGATATTGGCAGGCGAATCCCCACCACCATTCGGGCGGTGGCGATCCACTCGCTTTGCTAATGACCCCTTACATGTTGAAAGACATTGTTACTGAAAATGAGCAGGAAAAACTGCCATCTGTGGCAACATTTCCATCTGTAACTTTTTGTCACCATGTGCCATTTACAAAAGCAAAATATCATTATGTTGGCTAGACTTTTCTGGTTGTAGTTTCTCCAAGAACCCAAGGTACCCAGAGCCAACAAATGAGTTGCACCGGACAATGTTTTTTCATGGTGTACCATGAATAGACCAATTCATATGGTGAAATATGTAAAATAAAAATTGGGTATAAAGGAACCCTATTCATTTCTGAAATGGGCACAAGATATGGAGTTTAGGAGCCGTGGTTATTTGTACATCTTTGAGTTTGTGGTGGCTACTGGTACTAGCGCATGATTTAGAGTTTATTTCAAAATGTCTTCTTTTTTGCACACTGGATTAAATTTGGACGGCACAAATGAAGCTAAATACAATTGGCAATAAAAAATGTTCCACTATTCTATGCTCCCATATGTCTTCTGATAACAATGGTACCTCACGTGTGTGGGTAGGCCTAGTGTCCACAACATGAAATGGTCCAAAATGCAACACAAACGTATGACATTTTTCTACTGAAAATGGACCTTTTTTCCAATGTGTAGAGTTGGGAATTTTGGGTCCTAGCACAGATGGTACCTAGGAATTCCTAGCAAACCTGAACTTTTTGAAAGCTAGACATAAAGGAGGCTCCAGATTGGGTTGACTTGCAGGGCTCTCATCAGCTTTTTTTACCCAGCATCCCTTGCAACACCCAAACTTTAACTCCAAAAACACCTTTTTCTCAGATTTCAGTGATGGAAAGTTCTGGAATATCCAGAGAGCCTCAGATTTCCTACCACTTAGCATTGCCCCAAGTCTCCCAATAAAAATATTACCTCACGTGTGCGGGTAGGCATAGTGCCCATGACAGCAAAGGGCCCCGAGAGCAACATAGACATTTATGATTTTTTCAATGAAACCAGACCCCTTTTTTTTGCAAGTTGGGTAGCTGTGTATTTTGGTCCCTAGCTTAGCCGGCACCTAGGCAAACCTGCACATTTTAAACTAGACAACCAGTGGAGTCCTTTGGTGCATGGCATGCATGGCTCTTACCAGGTCCTTTTTTTCCAGAAGCCCTTACAAAGTCAAACTTTGGTAAGAAACACACATTTCCTTACTTTTCTATGACACAAGGTTCTGGAATATGCAGGCAACCACACATTTCCAACCACCCTTAGTTCCCACATTTCCCCCAATATGAACAAAACCCCACTTGTGTGGGTGAACCAAGAGACCAAAAACAAAAAGCCCTATAGCGCTATGTTGAGAGATAAGCAATAGGGATAACTGCAGTATTTGGGGCTGTGCTTTGGCGCCACCCAAGCAAACCTACGAACCACAGATATTTTTTAAAACTAGACAACCAGTATAGTTGAGGGTGGTGTGTATTGCAGTGATTCCACAAGGTTTTCTTACTCACAATGCCCTGCAAACCTCAAACTTTTCCTGCAACACTGCGTGAATCTGCAAAATTCTTACCATCCAGCGTTACCTCACTTGTGCCGAGAACAACGCTACCTCACGTGTGTGGATGGGCCTAGTGCCCGTGACAAAAATGGATAAAACCAAGATCAGGCAAAGTTTGAGATCTGCAGGGTAAACATTTAGAGGTTTACCTAGGTGCCTTCTGAGCTAGGGCCCAAAATCTAGAGCTACCCATATTTGTTTTTTAAAAAGGTGTGTTTTCAGTGCATAAATGCGATGTGACTAGGTTGCACTTGGGCCCTTTGCTGTCACAGGCACTAGACCTATCCACACAGTGAGGTAGCATTTTCATTTGCAAATTTGATGGAATGCTTGGTGGTGGGAAATGTGTGGCTCCCAACTTCCAGAACTTTGTGTCACAGAAATGTGAGAAGCATTTATGTTTTTGGCCAAACTGAGATTTGCAAGGTTTTCTAGATAAAATTAACTATTGAGAGCCATGCAGGTCGCACATCCCTGGACACCCCTAATTGTCTGGTTTCCAGAAGTATGTGGATTTAATTGATTTCCTTAGGTGGTGACGCAGACCAGCGCCAAAATCAACAGCCACCCAGATTGTGAAGAACAGCATGGTAACTGTGGAAACAATTGATATGTCCCTGTTGCGTTTTTAGCACTTTCCAATCGCAGGTGCTAGGGCCACCCACAAAAAATGGATACAATGTTTATGTGGAGACATGTGGGAATGCTGGTTCATTGTCAATTTATGGATTTTAACAGATTACAGAATTTTCCAACACAAAATGTATCCTTAGCCATGTACTTACTTTCAAGTTTTGTATGGCATTGTGGGAAAGTGAACGAAATCAATGCAACCACCCTGAACTCCTCCAGCGGTTTATAATGCAAACAAAATAATATAGAAATTCTTACAAAGGGCCAGATTTACATTTTGGCTGATAGAGAAGACTCCATTGCCCTGGCGGAGGACTTAACATCTGCCATGCTGTAACTACACCGCCCGTAAAATTTAGAAATTACCACCAAGCTGGCAGCCAATCCAAAAGCATTGGCAGGTGCCGTCATTACAGCGGTACTCGCCAATGCTTTTATTTGTTTGACGCACTGCTCTATCAACATGATGGAGCTGTCCATCAATCTTCTTTTAGTTTTCAAAAAAATAATCCTAAAGACAGATTTTCTTTTTGAAAACAAAAAGACCTTCTCAACATGGGAGTTGTCTCCCATGGCAAGTAGGGCACTCACTGGCCTGTATGTCCGCCCATCTAAATTATGTGGATGGACAGAAATGTCAACCTCAGATGGCCCTTAGTCAGGCCGTGGGAGGGGTGCAACCATGCCAGAGACAAAGTAGTCTTCCTCATGGTTACATCAATGGTTTATCTGCAAATAAATTAGGCAGACAATTATCTTTCTAGTAATGATACTCTTTGCCATTGCAGCGGAGTATCCTTGCCGCCACATCTAAATCGGGTACTAATATTTTTGAGTTAATCCACCACTTACACTGGTTGGTTTTGAGACCTTCAGAAATGCTAGCTTCAAAGAAAAAAGAAAAAACATACTTATCACAGTATCTGAATATTGAAACTAAGACTACTGAAGAACAATAAAGCCACGTCAATGCACCAACCGCTTTATGGTCTATTCACAGGTCAGTCACACACCACACGCAAGACTTTCACACCCCTGGCCTCGGACCCAATCCAACAGATCACTGCACTCATCAACATACTGACTCCATTCAAGGGGCCATCATATTCATATGCCACAGGATGGTACCCCCATTCAAGACAGCCTCTCAAATTGCATACAAACGCACCACAAACAACCCTCTATAAAACACATATTTCCATACATGTTGATGGTTGGTACGTCCACAACCTTCGCACTCAGGAGGCTATGCTGTTGCCAATAGAGGAGCAGTCAGGGCTGATCTACAGATTAACATAGTTCAAGAGCCAAGTGTTCAGCTTTGTGTGGAATTCACTTCTCCTTGTTCTGATGCTGTGTATGCATGGAATGTGTGTGAGTACAATACCGGCTGAGCAAAGGTGTCTGTAAGGTTTCTGAAATCTTAGGTGGTATTGAGAGGTATGCTGGGCCAGTGCTGTGTAACACTTTGAATGTGTGTAAGGAGTATGAAAAGAGCTTTGAATGGGGAGTCTTTGAAGTTGTTTGAGGTGCAAGGTGTGTGCGTATTGGGATATTGAGGGAGAAGGCTGCTGGCTGTATTCTGTTTTAGTTTGGAATCATCTGCTTAGTTGAGTGAGGGAGTAATTCAGTATCAGAATGAGTATGACATCAATGGGTTTGAGTCTGAAGGTGAAGATGGAGTAATGGCATGTGTATCTGTACTACCTTGAATATCTGCCTTCTAACTATGTGATAGCCCTGTGAAAGCACACCTAGCCTAAGCTTTTCATACTCGTTAATGTCTTTGTCCCCTTCAAAGTCCAGAGTAATCCTGTACACTGGCCCGAGTGAACCTTTACTTATGCCTTCCGTTGCCACCAACTTGAAGCTTAAGAAAACATGTCTTTTATGTGCCTTCAGCTCACTCACTGTGCTAAATTCAACTCCTTCCCGTTTGTGGATGCAATTTGGTGGTGTCTAAGAATGCCTTTGAGGCCTCCATTCATCAAACTGGGTGAGCATATCTATCTTTGAAACTGAGCCAAACATGCTGGGGAATACTGCCTAAGTTCTTTAATGTAATAGGCCAAGCTAATTTCCTGTGGGACTCATTCACCGACACTTTTACTTTAGCTTCGAAAGTGTGACAATTCAATTAGTACTTGTATCATAATCAATGTTATTGAAAAAGGGTACATGACATAATATCTTGTATGATGATTTACAAATTTTTAGTATAAGGACAATATACATTTCATTTTGTATCAAAATTAGTGCAAACGACACAGTGCTCAGACAGGGAACTGATATGTATACAACATAGAACAAGACGATGAACAGATACCAGGGTTGTATATGATTTCAGATCAAACAAACATAAGTGGAGATCCTGTCTGTTCATATATGGTATCTCCTGATGAACAGTAACCTATATTGAAAGCAACTTAGGGAGGGGATGTTGATGTTTCAACCTGCAGTCAGTCTTTGGGTCTCATCAGCATTGTAAATAGAATTAGCAATAATCAAGTAATTTCAGCTTCATTCAGTTGATGAAGAAAGTCTCTTGTATCCATGATTTATGTTATCCAAGTGCTTACTAACTGATTAAGTATCACAACTGCATAATCAGAAAGAGATTGTAGAAACAGGGGTAGTGCTAGTTGGCCAAGCGCTCATGTAGTTATGAATATAAAATGTTATCATATGCAAGGAGCTGTTTGTTTGCTAATGAAGGTTGTGGAGATTTTCAACTATCACCGTACATTAAATATAATTAAAGCTTGATGCCCCAACTAGAAAGATGGTATGGTTAATAATTGGCAGTTCTCTAAATTGTGCAACTATATCTGGCTAGAAGTTGTTGGAATGCAGAATTAAATCAATCATTCTAAGAGACCCAACACCTTTCACCACACTCCTGACACTGTCTATGGTTTGGGGGTTTGTTTTGATCAGAGGATGTTTTCCCTATTATAGCCACACAAATTACCTGGCCCTGACCTCTAACAACTTAAGTGTTGTAGAGCAGATCCTAAACACCTCCTTTATCTGCATATACATAAGCCTGGTGTCCAGTCCAATCCATCTTAAAAGATTGGCTTGGCAAATATTAATTGATCCCATTGTATGGGTCTTTCTCATGTATGTCCAAAGTGTTATAAGTTTGGGGACAATGTTCATACGTTCACAGTTTGTCAGTGCATTTACAGTGGGTCATTCAACTCTGGGGCCTATAAAATGACTTCTGATCCATAAACTGAATAACATTTGAGGTCTTAAATCTGCTACATGACACCAAACCATCTCATGTTTGAGCATTAGCTGTGTGAATGAGGTGTGTTCAATTTTTCTTAGCGTTAGGTTCACCATGAGCACTTGATGTATGTATGAATCGAAATTGGTTGATTGCACACAGACATGTTGGCAGGTCATATGGCTGCTGCATTATGTAAATTAACCGGAAATGTACTTAACTAAACCAGATCATTATATATCCTCTTTTCAGGTCATGCTATTAAGCCATCCTATAAGACAGTTATATTGAATCATGGGTCCAGATTAGTTATCGCTCTACAATACACAGTTCCACCAGCGTCGCATGCTGCCGACCTTCTCTCCTCATCCACCCCTCCAGTGAGAACAATGCAAGTCCAAAGCCAGTCAGAATCAACAGAACTTGAGGCTGGGGGCTAAAGCCGTGCATGGGGAGGGTGCACTGGGTATGATGGCTGTACCTCAACATGAGGAGGTTGTACATTGTATTGGGACTAAATCTCTGCAAGTATAGGAATGTTGCAATCGACAATTGAGGCTAAAGCTTGACATGGGCATTTATTGGTAAGACAGTCTGGAGATGATTATTTTGGACTTTTATAGAAATTCAAAGGCAAACAGTGGCCACCCATAGGCATTGGGAGTCTACTTGAACATTTACATTCAGAGCCTTGGCATTGGGGGTTGTGTTCCTGAAAGGACCTGCACATTTAAGACCATGTCTGTGGTGGGCTAATGATCTAGGAAAGCTTCAAAGCATATGCCCCTATCTGCCCCCCACCCCCACCTGCCTTACCCACCTGGCTGTCTTTTCCCACTAGCCCACTAAATGATATTTCAGTCCACTGGAAGTACCTAATGTTTTTTTTTACATTCAGCAACTGAGGATGTGGCTGTATATATTCAGGGATGCATCCAACACATACTCCCACCCATAGCGGATGCTTGCATATCAGCCAGAGGTGACTGACGGCTGGTGGTAGTCTCAGGAACATTAGCATTTTTACCTGGGTGTTTTGGGTTTCTCATCCCCTCCCTAAAAAATCCATTGCCTCAGTAGTTGGTCTAGGGACTTTGAGTTAGGTGTAGCAATAGACGGGTGTCCCCTGGGACCCTCTGCACATGCACATGTTCCTCTGCCTCTATGAGTCGCTCCCTTACACAATCGCCACATTCCTCCAGCCCACCAAGTCAAGGGCAAACAAAAAGACTGGTTAGTGCATGTCGAGACCTGAATACAGTAAAATGATCATCAAGTGAACAAGCTCACTTTGAAACCTATCCTGCTCATCCTTTTTGACTTGGAGAATATTTTCATTTGTTTCTTTTGATTGAGTGCCTGAGATTCTATACGTAGGCAATGTCAAAATATGTCTGTGATTTGGAAGAGGAAGAGCAGAATGAATTCCAATAGTCTTCTGTTTGGTAGTTGTTCTGTTTTTTTATGTATAGCATTAGCCAAAACCTTTTAATGTTACTATATATATATATTGAAGGCTCCGGGCGAAACGCGCAAGTCTTTTTGTTGCACTGTCGGTGGTTTAAAAAGAAAATACTACTTCTCTTCTGCGCCCTGGGAGGGCTGTTGTTGGAAGATATATATATATATATCAAGAACTCCACAGCCAGCAGGCTTCTTGTAATTTCTTCCAAAACAAATGGAGCACGGACCCGATTTGGTGCACAGAATACTTCTTTATTCAGTTACCAACATATATATATATTGTGATTACTCCTCTCTCTCCCTTTCCCATCAAAATCAAACAAAAACTAAATTGTAAATCAGAGTTTGTTGTGTACGTCCTGGAATGCCCTTGCGGGCTGAGGTATGTGGGAAGTACTCGTCCGCAAGTACACAAGCGGATATTACAACATCTGCGAGCAATTACCCACGCAGACGTGACATACCCGGTAGCCAGGCACTTTGAAAGCGTACACGGAAAGGATGCTTCTCTTTTGAAATACTTTGCGATAGATTGTGTTCCTCCCCAACGGAGAGGTGGTGATAGGGAGTCTCTTCTGCGCAAATTGGAGACTCGTTACATAATACTACTAGACACTAAGGCACCACAGGGTCTTAATATTGGGGAGGATTGCCACACCTATCTCTAAGTACCAATATGTTTGCAATGCCATTTCACAATGATAAGTGCATCTCTTCTGCATCCACTCATAGCAGTATGTGTGTGTATATTTATGAATTTTCAATCTTTTTTATTGCAATGTGACTGATGATATGATATTTTATCTGATGATTATCCACCATTTCCCTGAATATTTCCATGACCATTTTTTTTTTAAAAATTCACCAATCATTTTATAGCACAAATTGTGGGAGCACTTTATACCATCACTGATTTGAAGTAAATTGCGTATTTTGCACATGTATAATACCTACTATCGGCCCGTAAGATTACCAGCCCACTTGGGCACTATTGCACACAATTAGGAGTTCATGACAAACGGAACCTTAATTTAAATTTTGCTTTGGATAGAGTTTTGGCGAGTTTTAATGGTTATATTTTAGACGTATATGACTATTTATTGGCTTTTAGCTTTTATATCATTTTAAAAGTTAGATATAGCCGTTGCCATGTTGACTCTTGTAAATAGTTGCCTATTGTATATAGATGGTATTTGGGATGTTTGACAAACTGTATTTAACAGATATTATTCCTCACGTGCAATCAATCCTTTTAATACATGTGCATTTCTGACATTTATGTCGCAATGTAAGAATTTAAACTCATTGGAAACTGTAATAGTATTTTCTTTGTTTCCATTACACGTGATGGCACTTTGCACTTTAAATAGGTGAACAGCCCTCTTGACGCTTGTCATGTGATCAAGGCTATCTTTAGCCGAAACGCGTCATGGCGGACTGGTGCTGGGCTAGTACTCAATAAAATATTTTGCACCATCTCTGGGTCTCGCTGCTCCTGTTTTCCTGTTCGACAGTGACTGCTGTTGCTGAGTATTTCGACGTGGGAGCACTACGTACCTCATATATATATATATATATATATATATATATATATATATGCTTTAAAGCAGCCTTCCTCATCCATTGGTCTATTGTCTTCCATCTGCAGCAGCATACAGCTTAGTGCAATGGGTCCGTCCACTCAGCTATTGGCTAACTTAAGTGTGGGTGACAGCATTCTGCTCTTTCACAAGGACAACATCTGCACACAAAGTAGGTGCTTCAGTGCCAGGGACTGTTATGGAAAAGTGAAATATTAAGTGATTATTAAAGGCGGTCACAGATCTGCTAGCACGTGCACAGCAAATGCATGGCATAGACAGACACTCTGCCTTTGTCTTTAGACCATATGGGTGCTCTGATCTGCAATAGTAACAAAAAGCAACCCAACTGCACCCTCCCCCACCCCAGAGCTTGGGTACTCTGTGGCACACTTTGGAACAGAAATACATACTTAGCATTACCCTCCTGGTGTGTTGTGTCCCCTGTGTACCTTTTGATGCCCATACCCCACACGCACACGCACTGTGCCCCAGGTTGAATCTGCCTGCCTGTTTCTATTTTTTTGCCCCTACAGTTCATACACATTATAATGGATGAGTTTTACCTGATCTCGGTGACGTGTCAGTTGTGGAATGGAGCATAACAAATCTGATCATTTTCATTCATTTGATTACTATGTAAATGAATACTTAAGCAGACTGCAGTTGTATGTTTCCTCTGTTTGTCAATCTATATGGATTTTCTGTAGTTAGTTTCTTGGAAGGCTCAGTTCAAGGCTTGCAAACGAATAAAGAGCGTTTTTACGTCTCGCAAGAGCAGCAAGTTCTGGATTTATAGAGTTTAGCAAATCTTGTTACAAATCTACAGTAGTAGCCACAAGACCGAAGAACCTCTGATGGTTCCTCACGGTATTTGACCCTGACCAACTCCAAAGTGCTTCCACTTTTAATGGAGCAACAGTGAAACCTTCTGCAGATATGATGTGTGCAGCATATTTAACGCGGGTTCAGTAACACAGGCTAAGTACAAGAATAGTGTATGTCCTGGTGCTGTCAATGGATCACTGAAATAATATCGACTACCAAAATATCGACTACCCAAAATATCGACGAGAAAATATCTACAACCAAAATATCGAGTTTGTATGTACAAACAGGTAAGTACAAAAATATCGAGTACAAAAATATAGTTGTAAAAAATATCGACTTTAATAAAAACAATGTTTAATTACATTAATATAATAAATTAATTACTAAAATATAATTAACAATACTTAAAATAACTTTTAATAATTAAATAATTAATGAAAGTAAAAAAATAATATTTTTTTAATCATATTTCTTAAAACATATATATATATAGTAACAAAATTGAATTAAATAATAGCCAATATTATTAACGTACAAATACAAAAGAGTAAAAATTACTATTCCCACTGCAAAGAGTGCAACAGTGGATATATGACGTTACAACGCAACTTTTACAACGCACTACCATTACAACGTAAGTATTGGTAAGTATATAATAATTTTTTTAATTTAAATTATTTAAAATTATTTAAATATAATTTAATTTAATTTCATAACATTAAATTAATGTAAATTTAATTTTACTTTATTTTTACACTGTACCCCTGTACCCCTGTACCCCAAAACTGACCCTGAACCCTAAAAAAACCCTTTACCCAAAAACCCAAAACTGACCCTGAACCCTAAAAAAACCCTTTACCCAAAAACCCAAAACTGACCCTGAACCCTAAAAATACCCCTTTACCCAAAAACTAAAAACTGACCCTGAACCCTAAAAATACCCCTTTACCCAAAAACTAAAAACTGACCCTGAACCCTTAAAATACCCCTTTACCCAAAAACTAAAAACTGACCCTGAACCCTAAAAATACCCCTTTACCCAAAAACTAAAAACTGACCCTGAACCCTAAAAATACCCCTTTACCCAAAAACTAAAAACTGACCCTGAACCCTTAAAATACCCCTTTACCTAAAAACTAAAAACTGACCCTGAACCCTAAAAATACCCCTTTACCCAAAAACTAAAAACTGACCCTGAACCCTTAAAATACCCCTTTACCCAAAAATTAAAAACTGACCCTGAACCCTAAAAATACCCCTTTACCCAAAAACTAAAAACTGACCCTGAACCCTAAAAATACCCCTTTACCCAAAAACTAAAAACTGACCCTGAACCCTAAAAGTACCCCTTTACCCAAAAACTAAAAACTGACCCTGAACCCTAAAAATACCCCTTTAATTTAACATAATTAGCAATTAATCAATTAAATTAAATTAATTACCAATTACATTTTAATTAATTAACAAATATTATTTAATTACCAATTAATTAAATATTACTACCAATTAATACATTTACATATTTAATAAATAATAATTAAATTACTTCCCACCCTATTCCCCTATAAACCCACAACCCGCTACAGGAAATACATTATTTTAATTTACATAATTAGCAATTAATCAATTAAATTAAATTAATTACCAATAAAATTTTAAATAATTAACATATAATATTTAATTACCAATTAATTAATTACTACTACCAATTAATAAATTTACATATTTAATTAATTATAATTAAATTACTTCCCACCCTATTCCCCTATAAACCCACAACCCGCTACAGAATAAAATTACACAATAATTAAAAAAAAATCATTAATTAAAAATAATTATAACATAAAATGACACTTTTCACACATATTATAACATAAAAACACTATAAATAATTACATATTATATAAAAAAAGATATTTTTTACTTTCGATATTATTTACAGTCGATATTACTTCACTTACCTTAAAATCGATATTTTGGCTGTCGATATTCTGTCCTGCCGATATTTTCTCCAAACGATATTTAAAACTCGATATTTTGTCCATTCGATATTGTGGAGTCGATATTATGTCTGTGCACCGCTGTCAATCTGTCTAGAGCGGGTCCATATGTTGTTCTAGAGGTCTGCAAAGAAAATGTGATGACCAGACACGCCAGTACCTTTAACACACTTGTGTCTCCTAGAGTCTTACCCATCAGATACTGCAATGAGCACAGGCTCCATGTGGGTTTTGGTGCATATCAATGAATTCATATCATTCTACATTACTTTGACTTGTGGACTCACTGGACTCTGGTTAAATCTGCTGCAAAGCTCTAGGGTAGAAAACCATCCGCTTCCTGTTAGTCACTCGAATACATCACTCCCTCTGGGTGGATGTGTTGGTCCGACACAGTTCTGCTGTGAAGCTGGCGGGAGTCCATGTGAAGTTTGACGTCGTTAGTTCCGCTTCTGTAGATGTATTATTATATGGCTTGGGGCATCTTGGTGAATTCCTCGAGTTCAGCAGCAAAGGTGAAGCCAACCTTCCTTTTGTGTCACAGGTGGAGTGGTGTGGCTCACTGGTTAGAGGCGGCAGACCCGGAAGCCGAAGTCGGCCCGGACCAGGGTTCGATTCCCGACGTGGCAGGGTCGTGGACCAGGGTCAGCGGACTCGATAATTCTCGCCTCGGTGCCTACTCTAACCAGGGGTCGCACTCGGCAACTCTGGGCATTAGCTTGCCTAATCTCCACAACGGCCCCATCAACGCCGGGGATGCCTGGCTCCACCTTGGGGATTCCCAGCAGGGACCATCCCACAGGGAAAGCCAGGACGGGTTCCTAACGGTATACAATGCCAGGATGCGGGCTGGCAACAGTGCGCTTTACAAGTATACACATTACATTTACATTAGTTGCATCAGAATCTGGCTGTATCTGTTGCACAGCTCTGGCACAGAACATCATTCCTTTCCTGTTAGTTAACCTATGCATCCCCTGCTCTGGTCATTGTGCAGCGGTCTGACTTAGTTCTGCTAATCTGGGGGTCGTCATGTTATTGTTCTTTCTGCAAACCACAATCGTCAATGTAGATAGGCTTGGTGATTCTCTAGTGATTCAGTCTGACACTAGTTATTCCAGATATTTTTTACGTCTTTGACAACAGTGTGTATCAAACGCCTGGATTCGTCTCTAAGCTGCAAGTCATCAGACAGGTGTGTGTGATATTCTATACCATGAGCATACCCTACGACACAATCAAAAGGCATCATCCCTCTGCATTAATTTAGCTCTAATTAAAAATATATATTTATTGTTGCGGCTTATAAATACAACATATATAAATAAAAATCCACAAATTTGAAACATTAAGGGCATCACTTTACAAAGTAAATTTGGATGGACAATTTCCCAAAATGTTTTGCACATAACATATACAGCAGCCAAGTGGCATGGAAAATATGCTACAATCTCATCCGTAACCTCTTCAATCACCTTATTGTCCTCCTAAAGTGTGCAGTGCATTTAATTATTGAAACACAATGGTTTTGTCACCAGACAGAATCAGTTACAAGCAACTTATTTGGAAACTTAAAATAAGTGCCTTCTACTCAGAAACTGCTCTTTGTGTCTCATCGTAGCGCTTCTGATGTATGTGTGGCGAAGGTTTCCTATATGATAGGTATAGATACATGCTTATCCACCTGTTGTGAAAAAAGCCATCACTGGAGCCAAGACTTTTGTGAATACTCAAGGAGCTGTTTTTATCCCAAAGGGGAGGACCTGAAACTGTCAATGCTTTTCCCTATACAGAACCTGAGGAATTGCTGCCTTGCTGGTTCTGTGGGAATATAGAGATAAGAGTCCTGCAAATCGATTTTAATTAGAAAATCTCCCTGAGAGATGAGAGGAATGATCTGCTGAAGGAAACACATATTAAACTGTTGGTATGAGCTTGTTCAGGCCCTTGAGATCGATGATCATTCTGTGCTCCATCGAGGGTTTCTGAACCAGGAATACTCTAGAGTGCCACCGGTGCCCCAGTTGACTCTTTGGGACCTGGGCGACAGCCCTCTTCCAAACAGTCAATGCACTGTCCTGTAAGGCCTCCCTCTTTGCACTGTGTACTGGAAGTGGAGTAGGCTGAAAATAAGGAAGTTGTAGCCAGGAGTCAAATCAATGATATAACCGTCTTTCACAACCTGCAGAACCCACTTGTCTGATGCTCTGGGGACCCAATAGTTTAAAAAAACCAAAGGTAACCTCCAACCAGCTTAATCTGGAATGCTGGAGAATTGCCTTTTTAAAAAAAAAAAAAATTTATTGGCATTTCAAAGACATACAATGTCCAAACAGGTAAATAACACACAGACTGTAGTACAACAACATCCATCATCCAGTTATTGCATTTTGACAATGTTACCAGTAATTAACATTTACTTCAATAAAATTACTGTGCACAATTAATCAGTTTGGTACGTTTGTAGGAAGTCAATCAGGTATGTCCAGTAGTCCCTGGTTTGGATCCAGCAGGCAGCTCCTCCTCATATGTTTTCAGGGTGTCTTTACAATACGTCATATCCTAAATCCACTGCCGGACTTTTGGAATCTCTTTACTATCCCAACACATCGAGATCCTACGCTTTGCTAGCAACAGAGCAACTATGCAAAATTTGAGCTTAGTAGCGGGTACCCCTTGAACAAGGCCCAACAAGCAGGTGCGAATGTTGCATTCAAAATTAATATCCACCATTTTCCCTAGTGTCTTTATAGTGTTTACCCAGTAATCATTCACTGTCGTGCAGTACCATGCAAGGTGTATAAAATCAGCCCCTTCCGCCTTGCAGAGTTTACACATCGCATCTGTGCGTAGACCATATTTACATACCCGTAATCTAGTTCCCGGTCCATATGATTTTCTTTGCTAGGCGCCTTGATGCCCATTGGGCTTAGTTGCGCAATATAAGATTGCTTTCATTTCATTTCATTTCACATAGCCTGGCTGGTGTATAGTACGTTTGGTGTAAATATTTATAATGCACCATACGCAAATTACCATTTGGCATTAAGCATACCAGTTAGGGTGCATGTCTTGGCCCATTCCTCCTCTGTAAGTGGGTCATCTAGGACCTCATTCCACTTCCCCAACGTGTTATACGTCGTATCAGCTATGTCCTCCTGCAATTTAACATATAGTTTAGAGACCATATGTGCGTTGCTAGGTGTAGTAAGTAGCAGCTGACAGCTGTGGTGGCTCCGCAGGGTAAAATGTGCCTATCTGTTTCAGTAAACTCATGCCTACCTCTTCTTGAGTGACTGACAATTCTGGATGATGATTCAGTGGTAATGCCAGAGCATATAATGGGAGTCTGCGTGCTAACCTACCCATCCTATGCCAGGCAGCGTTTGTTGTGTCTATAGTGTTGATATCTCGATCATGGAGAGGGGGCCTACGATGATTTATGATAGAAGTTAAAAGTATTGGTAGCGCGTCACCTTCTTCAATTGCTACATGTGTGATATATGGGACAGGATGATACCAATAGTGTGCATATTGCGCTTGCGCACATAAAAAGTAAAGCAGAAAATCCGGGACTGTAAAACCACCATGTGAGTATGGTAATGTTGAAGTGCGCAATTTAATTCGGGCCTGCTTACCCACCCATATCAGACGTGTCACCATTGTAGACAGTCATTTAAAAAACGCTGCTGGGGGAGTGATAGGGATGTTATTAAAAAGATATAAAAATGTAGGTAGTATGACAATCTTGACAATTGCCAGACGATCAGCCAATGTTAAGGGTAGTTGAATCCACCGTCCTATTTTGTCCTCCTTGGCGCTAATCGCCCTACCATAGTTAGTACGGATCACTACCTCTGGATCCCGCTGATACTAGACACCTAAATACTTAACTGGGTCTGATTGCCATTCCAGCAGGAATTCAGTCGGATGTGGATGCGTTGAGTCCGTTAACGGTATTATGAGAGATTTGGACCAGTTAATTTGAAGCCCTGATTGGTGACCGAAGCAAATATATTCCCTCAGCAGAGGAGCGAGATAATTTTCGGGATCCCGCACATATAGCATCATATCATCTGAATAAAGGGATATATGCAATGGTCGCTGTGGAAATTGAAGTGCCGAATAGTGATGTCCCTGCCTAATTTTACAAGCCAGTGGCTCAAGTGCTATCGCAAATAGCAAAGGGGATAGCGGGCAACCTTGCCTCTTCCCGCTTGCAATCGGAATGGCGTCTGATATGCATTTGTTAACTTTAATCCGAGCTATAGGTGCGGTATACAGTATTTGCACCCATTGCAAGAAAATGGGTGGGAATCCCATTCTACGTAACACAGTATGTAGATAGGGCCACTCAATGGAATCAAATGCTTTTGCAGCATCTAATAGAACCGCAACAGCTTTAGTGCTGGGGATTAAATAATGCGAGAGCGCAAATAATGTTCTGGTGTTGTGGGCTGTGGCTCTAGATGGGATAAACCCTGACTGATCTGGTAATATCAGTCTGGTCATCAGGGGCTGCAATCTGGTGTTAAGAAAGAATTTTGGCCAATATCTTAGTGTCTACATTAATAAGGGACAGTGGTCTATATGATTCGCAATATACTGGATCTTTGTTTGGCTGTAAAAGGGCGATTAGCATGGCTTCTCTCAACGTGGGCGGTAACATTTGTTTCTCATGCACGTCACCATACATTCCGACCAGATGGGGCACTAATTGATCTACATATGACTTATAGAATTCACAGGTGAACTCATCAGGGCCAGGTGCTTTTCCATTAGGGAGTGGTTTAATGATTTTTGTGACCTCCTCCACCGTTATTGGCAAGGACAAATATTCTCTTTGGATATCGGACAGCCATGCTATCGCCACATCCTCCAACTATTCCATGACTTCAGAAGGTGTGGCAGTGGGCCGTGCAGCATATAATTCCCCATACGTTCTCATAAACTCCCGCAGTATTCCCTGCGCATCATGCTGTAACTCCCCCTTCATATCCCTGAACGCCAGTACTGTTTGTGGTGTGCGACTGCCACAAATTTTGGATGGCAATACCCTTCCTGGTCTACCCCCTTCTCGATATGAACGTGCCGTTTGTCATTTCGTAACATATTTCAGCTCATCCTCTGCATATGATTGATATTCCGACAGGACAACCCTTTTGTCACCTAATATTTTTGCTTTTTGTGTACGCTCGTATTCCCGCTCTAGTGTTTTTAGTGTGGTTTCCCGTATGCTAAGCTGTTTATGTATGTCCTTCAGGATACCGGCGTTGGTGCTAATACATACTACCCTAATTGTAGCTTTAAAAGCTTCCCAGAGTAAGCCAGGGTCCTCAGCGTTGGGTTCATTGAACTCGAAATACTCAGTGATAGCCTGACTAATGGTGTCAGTGTATACTGAATCCAGCAAAGTTTTCAAATTAAACCTCCAGGCATAAGGTGGCGGTATATAGTATGGCATGTTAATAGAAAGCAACACTGGATTGTGATCCGATAATGTTCTGGATAGGTGACTTAGATTCTGCGTCCACAGCAGTACGTCGTTAGTACCCAACCAGTAGTCAATACAAGACCAGCTGTTATGTACCGCTGTGGTATGCGTGGCCTCCCTCCTACCTGGATTTCGGGTTCTCCAGATGTCATGAAGGTGTGCTTCACTCATAATACTTTGCAATACCCCCACTGCCCTCCGATGTAGCTCTTTTGATGTGTTTGATCTGTCAAGGCTGTCACACAAAGCAATAGTAAAATCACCACCACAGAATATAGCCATGCCCGTCAAGTCGTTAATTTTACGCCAGAGTGTGTGATAGAAGTCTGGATCATCAACGTTGGGGCCATAAGTATTAATTAACGCTAGTCTCTGACCCCTAAGTTGCCCCGTGATAATAACATAGCGCCCCAGTTCATCAGATATAGTACTATCTACGCAAAATTGCGTCCCTTTTTGATCAAAATGAGGACCCCCCCTGGAATAGGAGGGGTATGATGACCTGTATATTGCTTCCGCCCATTTTCCCCCAATGTAATTGCTAGAATTAGGAGCAAGATGTGTTTCCTGAAGGAGGGCGATATCAATATGTAGCCTGTCAAGGTATGCAAATATTTGCCGGATTTTTTTTCGGGTTGTTAAGCCCTCTAACATTCCAAGTAATCATATTTAAGTGAGCTAGTTGTAGCCTATTGGCGGACATCGTTAAACAGTAAAATATATCTTAAGGTATTTGGAGTTTACACTCCTTGTGCATCTCATGTTGCTTAGTAAAAGCCCGGCAACAACAATCATATGGAAGTCAGTCTGGATATTCGCGATGTTTCTCATGCACAACAGTATGTAAAACTGTTTCCAACTCCGCCCCACCCACCACCCACTTCAGCATCCCAACCATGCCAAAGACAAACCCCTAGTTTAGAAAACAACATAACAAAACCACTTCTTGGGGAACACCCGCCTGGGGGGTCCGCCAAGTGAACACAACTCCGTCCATCAAAGTGGATGTGGTCAGGTATACGTTATTAATGCAGATCTAACATTTTCCCAGAATGTATCAATTATCATAAAACCGCCTAATTACTATACATATCTGACTTTTATATGATGTAGAGTAAGGATCTGTGACCATCCGCTTAGGATGACACAAGTTGTAATACTTTTTTGGACTAAGTAGACAAGTGTCCAGTAACATCAGAGAATGTGAGGCACAGCAAACTACTCCAAGGAAACAGAAGCCCAGAACAGAACATTATATGCATGACATATACATTACCCCCTGGTGTACACAGCGTCTCTATTGAATATATTGTCTAGTCGCAGTGCAACCAACCTCCTCTTTTTGTCTTTAGAAAATCCAGGGAGCCCATCTGGCTGGCGTCAGTATCATGCAAACATTTCAACTGGCTTCGGTGCAATACACAGAACGAGCGACAGGATTGTACCAGCAGCGTAACCCGTTCACACCCAATACATCGTAATTCCCGTCACGACATCTCGAGAGTAGTATGAAGATTGGACTCATTCAGAATCTTGGTTCTGTTCAGCTTGTTTTTGCTCCTTACGCTTGCCGATCATCTTCTTAATTAAATCTTGCACTGCCTTTGGAGAGGGGAGAATCGTAGGGCGTCCATCATATGTCACCTTCAGCCGAGCTGGGTAGAGCATTGCATACTCCACTCCCAGTTCTCGCAGTTTCTTTGTCGCCGGATTAAAGTCCTTTCATGCTAGCTGGACCATCATTGTAAAGTCCGGGTAAAATGCCAGCGTGTTGCCCTGGTAATTTATCTGCTGTTTTTCTCGTGCCATCCGCAAGATGGCATCGCGATCCCTATAATTAAGGATCCGGGCAACTATGGGTCTCGGCGTGGCGCCTGGTGGTGGTCATGGGACCAGGGATCTATGTGCATGTTCTACTATGAGGACCGTCGAGAGATTATTAGCACCGAACACCTCACGAAGCATGTCCTCCACATATGTCTCCATCCGTCCCGTGTTTGTGGATTCTGGAATTCCCGCAATTCTGATGTTATTGCGACAGGACCTTGCTTCTAAGACCCACCTTGTTTTTAAGGACCTCTAAAACTTTCTCCATATCTGTGCACTTTCGAGCTGTGGCATGTGATTTGTTCTCCACTGCAGCAATACGATTCTCGGCCTCATCAAGACGTTTCCCTTGCTTATCTAGTTTCGCTGACATGTTGTCAACTCGTTGAGTAAGGGAGTCCAGTTTGCCATTTATGTCTTGCAGGCTTTGATGTCTCGCCTTAAGAACATGTTCCATTCCGCTGCTTGGCGCATTTTCCACTTCCAGTTTGGTGTCTGAGAGCGCTCTTTTGCCTCTGGCTTGCTGTTTTGTTTCAAATGTTAATTTTGATTGCTGCTTGTCCGGCTTACCCATGATTAAAGTAACCAGCACTACCGATGTCGACGTAGGATGCCGTATAATACCTCAGTTGGAGGGTTATCTTGCCCTGTTGTTCCACTGTCCAGTTTCCTGCGTCCCCAGTCCTCGGCGCCGTCATTAAGCACAATAATTTTGCGCCACACAGCACAACCTTTCGGTGGTAGCAGTTGTTGGCATCAGTCGATACCGTATTGCCACAGATTTAATCCTCCGCCTCAGACTTACAGATTGCCCAATAAGTTCTGCATCCCCCCTTCAGCAGGTCACAGGGCCTCTATATGGAACATCACCTTGTCATAATAACGCAGTATAGCAATCCGATAGCTCTGGATAGCAGGACACAGTCCATTGAGTGGGGCCCATCAATGCTTTAAGGTATGTATTATAGGCTTTAACTTCTCACGCTTTCAGTTTGCGGTGGCGGCAGCACTCTCAGTGCAGTCGTAGTGGGTTTAGCACACTTATAACTTAGCAGCGCTGATTAAGTTAATTTGTTACCTTTTTCCGGCGATTTCGTACCTCTCGTCCACATTTTTAGGAGGGTGCCGCCGGGAGTATGATTCCTGCAGCACACTCTCAATATATGGCAGGGCAGGTTCCGCATTTATATATATTACGTAGCTGCGCATTAATCACAATTCGGTGGCATGTCCGTTAACAAAACTGCTCATACATATTACTCCTATGCATCCATAAGTTTGCAGAGTGCACTGCTTAATGGCCAAGAGCATCAGCCGTGGTGCCGCCGTTATCGAAATCCGCCATTTTGTATTGGCGTTTCATTTTCTTCTTTCGTTTATAGCACTCGAACATAGCTTGAATACTCACAGCACGTTCCTGTATGTTGAATTGTCAGCTATCCCCCCGTGGATGCGCTCTTTCAATATTAATTACTGTCTCCTGTGCCCTTTGTAGGTGTGCCTGAAGTTTGATCAGCTCCGGAGTGGCTGTACCTCAGGGTGCCGCCATCTTGGGCACTCCGAACGTTGCCTTGCGGCAGATCCGCAAGTATGCCTTTTTCTGCTTCTACGATGCGTTACAGGCCTCTCAGCACCCGCATCTTATTCCCAAAGCATTCCGATCACCATTCTTGTCAGCAGCGGTCAGTTTCGGATCCGCAAACCCCTAGTTTAGAAAACAACATAACAAAACCACTTCTTGGGGAACACCCGCCTGGGGGGTCCGCCAAGTGAACACAACTCCGTCCATCAAAGTGGATGTGGTCAGGTATACGTTATTAATGCAGATCTAACATTTTCCCAGAATGTATCAATTATCATAAAACCGCCTAATTACTATACATATCTGACTTTTATATGATGTAGAGTAAGGATCTGTGACCATCCGCTTAGGATGACACAAGTTGTAATACTTTTTTGGACTAAGTAGACAAGTGTCCAGTAACATCAGAGAATGTGAGGCACAGCAAACTACTCCAAGGAAACAGAAGCCCAGAACAGAACATTATATGCATGACATATACATTACCCCCTGGTGTACACAGCGTCTCTATTGAATATATTGTCTAGTCGCAGTGCAACCAACCTCCTCTTTTTGTCTTTAGAAAATCCAGGGAGCCCATCTGGCTGGCGTCAGTATCATGCAAACATTTCAACTGGCTTCGGTGCAATACACAGAACGAGCGACAGGATTGTACCAGCAGCGTAACCCGTTCACACCCAATACATCGTAATTCCCGTCACGACATCTCGAGAGTAGTATGAAGATTGGACTCATTCAGAATCTTGGTTCTGTTCAGCTTGTTTTTGCTCCTTACGCTTGCCGATCATCTTCTTAATTAAATCTTGCACTGCCTTTGGAGAGGGGAGAATCGTAGGGCGTCCATCATATGTCACCTTCAGCCGAGCTGGGTAGAGCATTGCATACTCCACTCCCAGTTCTCGCAGTTTCTTTGTCGCCGGATTAAAGTCCTTTCATGCTAGCTGGACCATCATTGTAAAGTCCGGGTAAAATGCCAGCGTGTTGCCCTGGTAATTTATCTGCTGTTTTTCTCGTGCCATCCGCAAGATGGCATCGCGATCCCTATAATTAAGGATCCGGGCAACTATGGGTCTCGGCGTGGCGCCTGGTGGTGGTCATGGGATCAGGGATCTATGTGCATGTTCTACTATGAGGACCGTCGAGAGATTATTAGCACCGAACACCTCACGAAGCATGTCCTCCACATATGTCTCCATCCGTCCCGTGTTTGTGGATTCTGGAATTCCCGCAATTCTGATGTTATTGCGACAGGACCTTGCTTCTAAGACCCACCTTGTTTTTAAGGACCTCTAAAACTTTCTCCATATCTGTGCACTTTCGAGCTGTGGCATGTGATTTGTTCTCCACTGCAGCAATACGATTCTCGGCCTCATCAAGACGTTTCCCTTGCTTATCTAGTTTCGCTGACATGTTGTCAACTCGTTGAGTAAGGGAGTCCAGTTTGCCATTTATGTCTTGCAGGCTTTGATGTCTCGCCTTAAGAACATGTTCCATTCCGCTGCTTGGCGCATTTTCCACTTCCAGTTTGGTGTCTGAGAGCGCTGTTTTGCCTCTGGCTTGCTGTTTTGTTTCAAATGTTAATTTTGATTGCTGCTTGTCCGGCTTACCCATGATTAAAGTAACCAGCACTACCGATGTCGACGTAGGATGCCGTATAATACCTCAGTTGGAGGGTTATCTTGCCCTGTTGTTCCACTGTCCAGTTTCCTGCGTCCCCAGTCCTCGGCGCCGTCATTAAGCACAATAATTTTGCGCCACACAGCACAACCTTTCGGTGGTAGCAGTTGTTGGCATCAGTCGATACCGTATTGCCACAGATTTAATCCTCCGCCTCAGACTTACAGATTGCCCAATAAGTTCTGCATCCCCCCTTCAGCAGGTCACAGGGCCTCTATATGGAACATCACCTTGTCATAATAACGCAGTATAGCAATCCGATAGCTCTGGATAGCAGGACACAGTCCATTGAGTGGGGCCCATCAATGCTTTAAGGTATGTATTATAGGCTTTAACTTCTCACGCTTTCAGTTTGCGGTGGCGGCAGCACTCTCAGTGCAGTCGTAGTGGGTTTAGCACACTTATAACTTAGCAGCGCTGATTAAGTTAATTTGTTATCTTTTTCCGGCGATTTCGTACCTCTCGTCCACATTTTTAGGAGGGTGCCGCCGGGAGTATGATTCCTGCAGCACACTCTCAATATATGGCAGGGCAGGTTCCGCATTTATATATATTACGTAGCTGCGCATTAATCACAATTCGGTGGCATGTCCGTTAACAAAACTGCTCATACATATTACTCCTATGCATCCATAAGTTTGCAGAGTGCACTGCTTAATGGCCAAGAGCATCAGCCGTGGTGCCGCCGTTATCGAAATCCGCCATTTTGTATTGGCGTTTCATTTTCTTCTTTCGTTTATAGCACTCGAACATAGCTTGAATACTCACAGCACGTTCCTGTATGTTGAATTGTCAGCTATCCCCCCGTGGATGCGCTCTTTCAATATTAATTACTGTCTCCTGTGCCCTTTGTAGGTGTGCCTGAAGTTTGATCAGCTCCGGAGTGGCTGTACCTCAGGGTGCCGCCATCTTGGGCACTCCGAACGTTGCCTTGCGGCAGATCCGCAAGTATGCCTTTTTCTGCTTCTACGATGCGTTACAGGCCTCTCAGCACCCGCATCTTATTCCCAAAGCATTCCGATCACCATTCTTGTCAGCAGCGGTCAGTTTCGGATCCGCAAACCCCTAGTTTAGAAAACAACATAACAAAACCACTTCTTGGGGAACACCCGCCTGGGGGGTCCGCCAAGTGAACACAACTCCGTCCATCAAAGTGGATGTGGTCAGGTATACGTTATTAATGCAGATCTAACATTTTCCCAGAATGTATCAATTATCATAAAACCGCCTAATTACTATACATATCTGACTTTTATATGATGTAGAGTAAGGATCTGTGACCATCCGCTTAGGATGACACAAGTTGTAATACTTTTTTGGACTAAGTAGACAAGTGTCCAGTAACATCAGAGAATGTGAGGCACAGCAAACTACTCCAAGGAAACAGAAGCCCAGAACAGAACATTATATGCATGACATATACATTACCCCCTGGTGTACACAGCGTCTCTATTGAATATATTGTCTAGTCGCAGTGCAACCAACCTCCTCTTTTTGTCTTTAGAAAATCCAGGGAGCCCATCTGGCTGGCGTCAGTATCATGCAAACATTTCAACTGGCTTCGGTGCAATACACAGAACGAGCGACAGGATTGTACCAGCAGCGTAACCCGTTCACACCCAATACATCGTAATTCCCGTCACGACATCTCGAGAGTAGTATGAAGATTGGACTCATTCAGAATCTTGGTTCTGTTCAGCTTGTTTTTGCTCCTTACGCTTGCCGATCATCTTCTTAATTAAATCTTGCACTGCCTTTGGAGAGGGGAGAATCGTAGGGCGTCCATCATATGTCACCTTCAGCCGAGCTGGGTAGAGCATTGCATACTCCACTCCCAGTTCTCGCAGTTTCTTTGTCGCCGGATTAAAGTCCTTTCATGCTAGCTGGACCATCATTGTAAAGTCCGGGTAAAATGCCAGCGTGTTGCCCTGGTAATTTATCTGCTGTTTTTCTCGTGCCATCCGCAAGATGGCATCGCGATCCCTATAATTAAGGATCCGGGCAACTATGGGTCTCGGCGTGGCGCCTGGTGGTGGTCATGGGATCAGGGATCTATGTGCATGTTCTACTATGAGGACCGTCGAGAGATTATTAGCACCGAACACCTCACGAAGCATGTCCTCCACATATGTCTCCATCCGTCCCGTGTTTGTGGATTCTGGAATTCCCGCAATTCTGATGTTATTGCGACAGGACCTTGCTTCTAAGACCCACCTTGTTTTTAAGGACCTCTAAAACTTTCTCCATATCTGTGCACTTTCGAGCTGTGGCATGTGATTTGTTCTCCACTGCAGCAATACGATTCTCGGCCTCATCAAGACGTTTCCCTTGCTTATCTAGTTTCGCTGACATGTTGTCAACTCGTTGAGTAAGGGAGTCCAGTTTGCCATTTATGTCTTGCAGGCTTTGATGTCTCGCCTTAAGAACATGTTCCATTCCGCTGCTTGGCGCATTTTCCACTTCCAGTTTGGTGTCTGAGAGCGCTGTTTTGCCTCTGGCTTGCTGTTTTGTTTCAAATGTTAATTTTGATTGCTGCTTGTCCGGCTTACCCATGATTAAAGTAACCAGCACTACCGATGTCGACGTAGGATGCCGTATAATACCTCAGTTGGAGGGTTATCTTGCCCTGTTGTTCCACTGTCCAGTTTCCTGCGTCCCCAGTCCTCGGCGCCGTCATTAAGCACAATAATTTTGCGCCACACAGCACAACCTTTCGGTGGTAGCAGTTGTTGGCATCAGTCGATACCGTATTGCCACAGATTTAATCCTCCGCCTCAGACTTACAGATTGCCCAATAAGTTCTGCATCCCCCCTTCAGCAGGTCACAGGGCCTCTATATGGAACATCACCTTGTCATAATAACGCAGTATAGCAATCCGATAGCTCTGGATAGCAGGACACAGTCCATTGAGTGGGGCCCATCAATGCTTTAAGGTATGTATTATAGGCTTTAACTTCTCACGCTTTCAGTTTGCGGTGGCGGCAGCACTCTCAGTGCAGTCGTAGTGGGTTTAGCACACTTATAACTTAGCAGCGCTGATTAAGTTAATTTGTTATCTTTTTCCGGCGATTTCGTACCTCTCGTCCACATTTTTAGGAGGGTGCCGCCGGGAGTATGATTCCTGCAGCACACTCTCAATATATGGCAGGGCAGGTTCCGCATTTATATATATTACGTAGCTGCGCATTAATCACAATTCGGTGGCATGTCCGTTAACAAAACTGCTCATACATATTACTCCTATGCATCCATAAGTTTGCAGAGTGCACTGCTTAATGGCCAAGAGCATCAGCCGTGGTGCCGCCGTTATCGAAATCCGCCATTTTGTATTGGCGTTTCATTTTCTTCTTTCGTTTATAGCACTCGAACATAGCTTGAATACTCACAGCACGTTCCTGTATGTTGAATTGTCAGCTATCCCCCCGTGGATGCGCTCTTTCAATATTAATTACTGTCTCCTGTGCCCTTTGTAGGTGTGCCTGAAGTTTGATCAGCTCCGGAGTGGCTGTACCTCAGGGTGCCGCCATCTTGGGCACTCCGAACGTTGCCTTGCGGCAGATCCGCAAGTATGCCTTTTTCTGCTTCTACGATGCGTTACAGGCCTCTCAGCACCCGCATCTTATTCCCAAAGCATTCCGATCACCATTCTTGTCAGCAGCGGTCAGTTTCGGATCCGCAAACCCCTAGTTTAGAAAACAACATAACAAAACCACTTCTTGGGGAACACCCGCCTGGGGGGTCCGCCAAGTGAACACAACTCCGTCCATCAAAGTGGATGTGGTCAGGTATACGTTATTAATGCAGATCTAACATTTTCCCAGAATGTATCAATTATCATAAAACCGCCTAATTACTATACATATCTGACTTTTATATGATGTAGAGTAAGGATCTGTGACCATCCGCTTAGGATGACACAAGTTGTAATACTTTTTTGGACTAAGTAGACAAGTGTCCAGTAACATCAGAGAATATGAGGCACAGCAAACTACTCCAAGGAAACAGAAGCCCAGAACAGAACATTATATGCATGACATATACATTACCCCCTGGTGTACACAGCGTCTCTATTGAATATATTGTCTAGTCGCAGTGCAACCAACCTCCTCTTTTTGTCTTTAGAAAATCCAGGGAGCCCATCTGGCTGGCGTCAGTATCATGCAAACATTTCAACTGGCTTCGGTGCAATACACAGAACGAGCGACAGGATTGTACCAGCAGCGTAACCCGTTCACACCCAATACATCGTAATTCCCGTCACGACATCTCGAGAGTAGTATGAAGATTGGACTCATTCAGAATCTTGGTTCTGTTCAGCTTGTTTTTGCTCCTTACGCTTGCCGATCATCTTCTTAATTAAATCTTGCACTGCCTTTGGAGAGGGGAGAATCGTAGGGCGTCCATCATATGTCACCTTCAGCCGAGCTGGGTAGAGCATTGCATACTCCACTCCCAGTTCTCGCAGTTTCTTTGTCGCCGGATTAAAGTCCTTTCATGCTAGCTGGACCATCATTGTAAAGTCCGGGTAAAATGCCAGCGTGTTGCCCTGGTAATTTATCTGCTGTTTTTCTCGTGCCATCCGCAAGATGGCATCGCGATCCCTATAATTAAGGATCCGGGCAACTATGGGTCTCGACGTGGCGCCTGGTGGTGGTCATGGGACCAGGGATCTATGTGCATGTTCTACTATGAGGACCGTCGAGAGATTATTAGCACCGAACACCTCACGAAGCATGTCCTCCACATATGTCTCCATCCGTCCCGTGTTTGTGGATTCTGGAATTCCCGCAATTCTGATGTTATTGCGACAGGACCTTGCTTCTAAGACCCACCTTGTTTTTAAGGACCTCTAAAACTTTCTCCATATCTGTGCACTTTCGAGCTGTGGCATGTGATTTGTCCTCCACTGCAGCAATACGATTCTCGGCCTCATCAAGACGTTTCCCTTGCTTATCTAGTTTCGCTGACATGTTGTCAACTCGTTGAGTAAGGGAGTCCAGTTTGCCATTTATGTCTTGCAGGCTTTGATGTCTCGCCTTAAGAACATGTTCCATTCCGCTGCTTGGCGCATTTTCCACTTCCAGTTTGGTGTCTGAGAGCGCTGTTTTGCCTCTGGCTTGCTGTTTTGTTTGCCAATGTCAGAACCTGACCAGCGAAGCTGTCTCAATAGTCAGCCATTCCGCAGTGCGCCCTCCCTCGAGACTAGCAGAAGAGAGGGGTTGAAAGTCTTTCACCAAAGATTGGGAAGTGCACACTGAATACACTCGGCTTTCATGTCCACGCATCTGAAACCACAACATCTTCGCTTATTATAGCATTATTTATGACCCACCAAATTACCTAGCAGGGCATCAGTAGAGGGACTCTGAGGAAGTTCCAAATCACCAGCTGCCAAGGGATCCAGTCTACACAGAAACAAGGGAAACGTAATCCTATCAGGATCCCTCCATTCCCTCTGTAGCAAACTCTGGACCACTGAAGGACTAGGAGCTTCGGAACCGCTGTTTTTTTTATTGCCGAATCCAATCTCCACTGGAGGAAGGCTGCTCAGAGTCAAGTAGGAAGATGCAAGTTAGAAGACAAAAAATCAGGGATGGATTTACTTTCCTCTTTATGAATATATTCCCCCCTTGGAGTCAAAGAATTATCCGAGAACCCTTAAATCTTCTTCATCATACTATAGGGCAGCCCAGGACGACACCGAGGATGGAGAGGTTACTGAAAAACCAGAGGAATCTGAACCAGGAGCAGAATGATGAGGAGAGTACATTCTACCCTTATATCGATCATAAGCATCCGAAAGAGACTTCACCATCTCTGGTTAATTTTTAGTCTGCTGATGGAGAAGAGCGAGACTTGGCCTGAGAACTCGCTCTTACAACATGAATAATATCTGTCCCAGGAGACCAAGGCCTCTTTTTCTGCGTGTGTTCCCCCATCTTCACGGCCCAGCAGGAGCTCCTACAATGGGACAGTGAGAGAAAGACTTCTATATATAGGAAGGATAAGGACCCTACCGAGAGGCAACTGCACTGCCTGAACAACAGCAAGCTGAAAAGTTTACTGAAGGCAGAACATCATAGAAAATATAATTGCATTAATACTCAAGGTAGTGTGTTACAAAAACAGTGAAGAACCCATAGAAATAACCAAATGCAGAGAGAAATAAATGCAAACATCATTTTGAAACAGGCAGGAAGAAAGCCACCTTGGCACTGAGATAAAATGACCATCCTTGCTGTCTCTTGCCTGTTTTAGAACTCTACAACTGCTGGACCGTGGGGGCATGCAGTAAGTACACAATTGTTTGTTTACCATATCATTTTCATTGGAAGGATGTTTAAGGACACACTGCATTGCGAACCTCTCAGCCCAGTCAGAGAGGAGGCAACCCTCGCTCCTGTGTTTCCTGCTATGCAGGGAACAGAGTGCGGGGCTTGAAGACTCCATGCCACTCCCGAGAGAAATCGCCACTAATTTCCAATTCCTCCTGCTCTGCGGGGAGAGAATGGAAAATCCCTCAAAGCGTAGCTGGACCGTGTTAGACTGGGGTTTCTCTCACTCTACAGGGAGAAATGTACACAATCTGGCAGCGCGGACCTTGCCGCCATGCCCAGCACTTCCCCACCAACCAAAATCCAAATGAAAAGTCATTGGGCTTAACTGCATGTCCGGACACCTCAGCTGGGAAAGAAGAAGCCGCAAGGAGGGCTGTGTCGGGGCGTAACACAGGCCCACGCAGCCCCCGCCTTGCAGGGGGGGGGGCCCATGCTTCAGAGGCCCCCTCGCTCTGCACAACAAGCATTACCAAGAAAGCCTCTTAGTTGGTTCATGAATTAAAAGGTGCGCGCGGCCACGGCGCGCAGAGCCTCCGACATGGTCGCCGACTGGCTGCCGCCCCCCTCCCTCGAACTCACCACGCCAACCCAGGACACAGGCTCATGAAACATGGTTAACATTTTGGAAGGCGGGGGATCACGAAACCCCCCGGCCGTATTTATTAAGATATAAGATCATAAAAAATTTAATTGCATGATAAACGTTTTATACAAAAATCATCAAGACATTAGATACAATGTTATCAACAAATGTGAAAGCCTAACCTTAACAGAGACTCTAATACATTTTTGTTTCCTAACCAAATCTAACATCCTCATCTAGATTTTTGTATATTACATCTCTGGCCATATGGCAAGGTCGCTAACCGGTGTCAGGTCCTACAAGCTGCGCCTTACCTAGCGATGTGCGCATGCGTAGCCAGGCCCGTTAAATTACCCGGTCCACGCCGTGAACTTCATTTACCCACTAAAGGAGGGCCCTTACTCTGCGCCATCCGGTGACGTCATGAGTATGCGCGCGCGGGGTGGCTACCAGCCAAAGGAAAGCGTGACTACTCCAACCCGCGACCCTTTGAAGCACCAGTTACCTTGCCCCTGAAGTTCTAGGAGGTGCCAATGGCCCCTCCCCCTGGGCGGGAACCTCCATGGGATGATGCCCGCCCCCTCAGACCTTAAAAATTAGCTGCTCACCGGTCATGACCTTACCGCATGCCCCACACCTAATAAATACGACGACCTATGGAATGCTAAATGCAAACATCATTTTGAAAAAGGCAGGAAGAAAGCCACCTTGGCACTGAGATAAAATGACCATCCTTGCTGTCTCTTGCCTGTTTTAGAACTCTACAACTGCTGGACCGTGGGGGCATGCAGTAAGTACACAATTGTTTGTTTACCATATCATTTTCATTGGAAGGCTGTTTAAGGACACACTGCATTGCGAACCTCTCAGCCCAGTCAGAGAGGAGGCAACCCTCGCTCCTGTGTTTCCTGCTATGCAGGGAACAGAGTGCGGGCTTGAAGACTCCATGCCACTCCCGAGAGAAATCGCCACTAATTTCCAATTCCTCCTGCTCTGCGGGGAGAGAATGGAAAATCCCTCAAAGCGTAGCTGGACCGTGTTAGACTGGGGTTTCTCTCACTCTACAGGGAGAAATGTACACAATCTGGCAGCGCGGACCTTGCCGCCATGCCCAGCACTTCCCCACCAACCAAAATCCAAATGAAAAGTCATTGGGCTTAACTGCATGTCCGGACACCTCAGCTGGGAAAGAAGAAGCCGCAAGGAGGGCTGTGTCGGGGCGTAACACAGGCCCACGCAGCCCCCGCCTTGCAGGGGGGGGCCCCATGCTTCAGAGGCCCCCTCGCTCTGCACAACAAGCATTACCAAGAAAGCCTCTTAGTTGGTTCATGAATTAAAAGGTGCGCGCGGCCACGGTGCGCAGAGCCTCCGAGTCCTCATTAATTAAGTAAGTGGTGTGCGTGAGCCCCCGGTCTGCATTGCGCGGGGGGGCGTGCTCCAGGCAGGGACCCCTCACTGACTCAGCCAGCAAGCCTTTTCATGAATTAAATGGTGCGCACACTCGACGCGCAGACGGGGAGTGGCTACGGGTCCCGGTGGGAGCATCTGAGGTACAGTGGAGGCCTGACTGACACTCCAGAGAGAGACCCGAACACCCTACCATCCGTGGTCACGAGCCCGAGAGGGCCACAGGAGCCGAGGATACAAGCAAGGTAAGGGTTGGGCAGCAATAAATGTGCCTGTAATGCAACTGGTGCTCATGTAAAGCGCCCTGATACATTCGGGTCGAATTCGCGCTAAATAAAAAACAGAAAATTTAAAATGGAGTTCCCCACAACCTGAGCTGAAGCTCACCGAGCTAGGCCAGGCCCCACCAGCTAGATTATGCACTAACCCCCAGCCCTAAAATCGGCCAAATTCAGAGGCCAGACTTTGTTAGGCTGCAGCTATATAACTAGGCTGCCCCACCTAGAAGTCTTTATGAGCCTCAGGCTGAGGCCAGCTCGGCCATTTCATACACAGGAACAGCTGATGGATTTGTAGTGCCTGGTCAATATATATGCACGTGGTGCTTGAAATTCTATGGCAGGACGGAGGCTCCGATTATGCTTTTCTCTATTTCTTTACTGAGAATACAGCAGCCAATCAGTACACAGTAAAGAAGAAACTACAATACCCATGAGTACATAGACAGTATAAATAGGGTCACAGAGGTCATAACTTCCTCTTTCTTTGCTGCTGCGCAGCCAGTTAAGTGCATTATTCTTATTACTTGCCTTAGCGCTGTTGTTGTGGCTTTGTTGTCTTTGTGCGCTTTGCTTATTTAAATATTGCCGCGTTGCTTCAGGCGTTGTTGTTCTCGCCGCTCGTGCCGCTTTGACTGTTCGGCTTCGCGCAGTATTTAATTAGTCGTTCAGCGCTCCTTGCCGCTGTGGGATTGAGAGCGTGTGTCACCTCTCTTCTTCTACGAGGCGCTATTCTGCGTCTTTCTTTTTGGTGGAGCGGGAGACCGGAGCTGGAGAGACGCGCGTGAGTGTCGCGCGTCCCTCCTATCGGCAGCACGCTTTTGCGCATGCGCGACAGCGTTTGTTTGTTTTGTTTTCGGTGAGGAAGCGCATTCCAGCCTGCGCTTGTCCCTCACGGAGGTATTTCTGGAATTTCCAGTGCAGTGCCCTATTACACGCTGCCGTTTGAGCTCCATTACGCCCCTCTTCTGGTCTAATTCGAAAGGGGTTGTATAAATATTCGCATAGGCTCTGCCTAGAGTGGGAAAACTTTCTTTGTAGTGCAAGCACACCCTCCACATTTAATTTCCTTAATTCTGCTTTGTTGGCAGGTTCTGCCTGCCGTATTGGCTTGCATTAGGGGTGCCACTCCCCCAAATTTTGGCCTGGGCCATTGGAATTTGTAAATATTTTTTCTTGTGGGCATTTTTTGGCAGACATTGTCGCCATGTCGGAGTATTATGATGATGAGGGGTATGCTTATTACACTGAAGAGGAACCTTCAGCATCCATGGATGACTTCATGGGTCAAGCTTTATTCCAGGCGATTGCGCCTTTGAAGCGGCATTTGTCGGAGTATGCTGCACAACAAGGTTGGTTGTCTCCTTCTTCTGGGCACAGTAAGAAGTCGCCCAAAAACCCCCATCACTCCGATTTCGCAAAGTTAGCGAAGACCCTCTCTTCTCCTCCTGCGGCGAAAAAGCGTCCTGCACCTGCGACTCCTTCTTCTGATACAGATGACGGATCAACTTCTTCCACGTCTTCCTCAGAGCCTGCGAAGCCGCCACCTTCAAAGAAATCCAGAAAGGACCATTATGTAGATGCTTCTTCTACGTCCCAAGTCCTGACGTTTGACCCGTCGGACATTGTGCATCCAAATTCTTCTTCGTGGTTACCCTCTCCTGAGGTGGCTACCTACGTCTAAGACCATATTCGCACTCCCTTTGAAAAAGATGTGCGAGCGCGTTTGCGCTCTGAATGTCCGCGCCCGGACCTCGCACATAAACTTGCTGTCACTCCAGAGGTGGATCGGACCATGATCACCTACATGAAAAAATACTCGAAGGATCCTACTAAGCGTTTGGATCGGTTTTGGCGCTCTTGTCAAGATAAACTGTTGGATTTGGTGGGACCTCTCACGAAGATTCTCGATTTGGCTTATCAAGCTAAGGAGTCTGGTACCATGATCGACCCCGATGAACTGGTGGGGTGGTCCCAACGGGCAGTTTGCATCCTGGGGAATGCGAACTGCGCCTTGTCTTCAGAACGTCGTCGTTCTATTCTTATGTAGCTTGACCCCAGGCTAACTGACTTGGTGTCTTCAGAATCAGGTTCCCATGCTCAGGGTTTGCTTTTTGGAGCTCCTTTTCTAAAAGAGTTAACCAAGTTTGTGTCCACCTTCAGTGGGTTGGATAAAGCTCAGGCTAACTTACGTAGAGCTTGTCACCCACTTTTTGGCAGGGCCGGACGAAGGGGTCGTTCGTCCGGCCGTGGCTCGGATCAGGCCCCGCAGCGCGGCAACAAGTCCCAGAGAGGGAATCAGAACTTCTCCACCAACAAGTCCAGCTTCTATCCTTCCAAAAAGGGCAGAGGAAATTACGGCAAGGGTGGTTACAACAGTAACCAAGGAGGACGACAAGATTCCGCCTCAGGTGAGCTTGATTCTCGCTTCCAATGTGGTATTGGGGGGGAGAGTGCAATATTTTCTCCACAATTGGCGTTTTATCTCAAACGATGCCTGGGTGCTGGAGACGGTGCAAGGGTACAAGATAGAGTTTTACACTCGCCCTCACCAGCATCTTCGGCCTCAGCCTCTTGTTTTTTCCCTACACGATCAGGGGGTTATCTCCGCGGAGATCGCTTCCCTTCTGGCCAAAGGGGCCATTGTGCCCACGACTCCTCATCCCCGCGGCTTCGTCAGCAATGTTTTTCTCGTAGAGAAAAAAGGGGGAGGGTCTCGTTTGGTCCTCAATTTATGGGATTTCAACGGCGGAGTTGTGTACCGCCATTTCAAGATGGAGGGCATCCATCTTCTACGAGACCTGCTCCAGGAGGGCGACTGGATGGTTCGTCTGGATCTAAAGGATGCCTATCTCTCGGTGCCAATTTATGCCCCTCATCGCCGTTATCTTCAATTTCACTGGCTCGGAACTTGGTACGAGTACAAGGTCCTTCCATTCGGCCTTTCATCAGCTCCGTGGTGTTTCACGAAGCTGCTTTGTCCTGTGATGGAATCTCTGAGGTCACACGGAGTCCGGCTAATTGTCTACTTAGACGATGTCCTCCTCTTGGCGCAGTGTCCTCTTCTTCTTCGGACTCATTTACAATGGTCCATCGATCTTTTACAGTCTTTGGGTTCCCTGGTCAATCCTCTGAAATCCGATTTTTCTCCATCTCAATCGATGGATTTCCTGGGCTTTCGGATAGACTCCGTCTCCTGACAGCTCCTTCTGCCCGGTCAGAAGATCAGGTCCATCAAGAGGGACTTGTGCATGCTTCTGGACAAAAAGACTGTTTCCTTGCGCTCCGTGGCTCGCATTGTTGGCCTTCTGTCCTCGTCGATCCAAGCGATCTTTCCGGGGCCGCTGCATTATCGAGCGCTTCAGCGTCTCAAGATCAGACATCTTCAGAAGGGTCTGCGTTATTCCGATCATGTCCCCCTTTCGGAGGATGCCCGAGCGGAGATGTTCTGGTGACTGGACCACATGGAGGCGTGGAACGGCCGGGCGCTGTTCGGGAAAACTCCCGATGTTGTGATCGAGTCCGATGCCAGCCTCTGGGGTTGGGGGGCCCGGTGCGGTTCGGTGACAACGGGGGGTCGCTGGTCACCGGAGGAACTGTCCTTGCACATCAATTGCCTGGAACTTCTGGCGGGTTCTTTCGCAATTGGGTGTCTGTCGCCTCAACAGGCGAATTGCTGCATCCTTCTCAGGATGGACAATGTCTCGGCGGTTCGTTATGTGAACAAACTGGGGGGTACCAGATCCCATCTTTTGTCGGAGATTGAAAAGGACTTTTGGCACCTGTGTCTGCAGCGCAGGATCACAGTTATTGCAGAATATCTGCCGGGTTCATGCAATCAGATTGCGGATTGGAACTCTCGCCATCTACGCGACTTCAGCGATTGGAGGCTTCCTCCTCGGGTCTTTCGCAGGTTGACTCACATTTGGGGGTCCTGTCATCTGGACCTGTTTGCCTCCCGACTCAACGCCCAGCTTCCCCAATTTTTCAGCTGGCGTCCGGATCCGGAGGCCCTGGCGACAGATGCGTTTCTCCAGCCTTGGCCTCCTCTCCTGTGCTATGCGTTTCCTCCATTCCTGATGATTCCCCGGGTTCTGGCCCGGGCACGTCAGTTTTCTTCGGAACTTGTTCTGATCACCCCTCTCTGGAGGGCCCAGGCGTGGTTTCCAGTTCTTCTGGAGATGAGCTGGTCGACACCGCTCCTCCTTCCGCACAAGTGGAACCTGCTTTTGGATCCTCTTCGCAATCCTCACCCGCTAGTGTTGTCGGGCCAGCTCCTGCTGGTGGCTTGGAGGATTTCGGGGGACGCTGGCAAGTCACGGGATTATCGGGAGACGCTACCCGATTTATCAATGAAGCTTGGGCCCCCAACACACGCAAGCGTTATGCGTCTAGTTGGAAGCGCTGGTGTGCTTGGTGCTCACAACGATCGGTGGATCCCGTATCGGCAGATCTCACTTTGATGAGCAATTTCTTGGCTTCTTTGGCATCTTCTGGTCTGGCTTACCGGACTGTGAATAACTTTCGTTCTGCCATTTCGGCTGGTCATCTTCCTATTGATGGCAAACCTGCGGGAGAACATCCCTTGATTTCCAAGCTGCTGAAAGTCATTAGGATGGTAAAACCTCCTTGTCCCAAGTACATTGCTTTGTGGGATGTATCTGTTGTACTGCGTTTTCTTTCTGCTTGGCCTTCCAATTCCTTATTGACCCGTAAACAGCTTTCGGCCAAGCTGACTATGCTTTTGTGTTTGTTATCCTGCAAACGGGTTTCTGATGTGCGGGCTTTGGACCTCGCGGGTCGCACGTTCTCCCCTGAGGGTGTCACTTTTGTTATTACTAAACGGACGAAATGTAACACCTCCTCCGTTTCTTATCCTTTTCCTCACAATCCTCAATTGTGTGTGGTTCAGTGGGATGTATGACGTTACAACGCATACTTTTACAACGCCTACCTTTACATCGCAAGTTTTACAACGCATCCCATTACAACGCATGATGCTTTTGGGCGCTGGATAGTGAATAGTTTAATTTACTATTCCAACTCCAGTCCCCGTGGATAGTAGGGAAGGTGTTGGATAGTACATTAAACCTATTCCCTATCGTAGAGCGCCCCCAAGCGCTATGCGTTGTAATGGTTTGCGTTGTAAAAGTTGCGTTGTAATGGTAGTTCGTTGTAAAAGTTTCGTTGTAAAGGCTGTATACCGGTTCAGTGTCTCAAGGATTACAAGGTAAGCACTGCATCTTTTAGACATGATTTGCTGGGTCAGCTTCTGATTGCTTTGCACAAGCCATTCAACCCTGTTACTCCTGCTACGCTAGCACGTTAGTTACGTTGGCTCATGCAGGAAGCAGGCATTGATACTTCTTTGTTTGGTGCTCATTGCTCAAGAGGTGCTATGGCTTCCAAAGCTTTTTCTAGGGGTGCCAGTCTTCATGACATCATGAGGGCTGCGGATTGGTCCTCTGAATCTGTGTTCAAGACTTTTTACTTTAAACCAATTGTTGATGTTGCATCTGTCGTGGTGGATCAGCTTTAAACAAGCATAATCGGAGCCTCCGTCCTGCCATAGAATTAAAAATTCACTAACATTCGTGCCAAGAATTTTCAATTCTATTAAGGACAGGAGGCGAGGATTATCCCACCCTTGTTATTCTGATTGATAATTGCATTATTCTATACAGTTATGTTATAACTTGTTCTTTCTTTATATTACAATGTTTTATGCAATGTATCCCGCCCTCTCATGTTGTTTCCTTCATTGAGTTGTGGGTGTAGATATTACGACTTTGTTTTGCTATTTCAGGTCCCGACCTCAAATGATCTTTGGATTCAGCGTCTTCGGTTGCTGCTTTGGTTCGTCCCCCTGGTCCTTGGATTTGCCTGTTTTCTTGACCTGTGGATGACCTGCGGCCAGATGTTCTTCATGGATCCTTGGTTTTTTCTTCTACGATTTTGACTTTTCATTATTATCTAACTGTTTTGACAAAGAAAGAGGAAGTTATGACCTCTGTGACCCTATTTATACTGTCTATGTACTCATGGGTATTGTAGTTTCTTCTTTACTGTGTACTGATTGGCTGCTGTATTCTCAGTAAAGAAATAGAGAAAAGCATAATCCTCGCCTCCTATCCTTAATAGAATTGAAAATTCTTGGCACGAATGTTAGCACATTTTTAATTGTAGCTTTAGGTGGAGCATATTACACCCTTTCACTATTGCCTTTCTTCCTGCAACAGTGAAGATCAAAGCGCTAATCTGAGGATTTTGACCATGTCACAGCTTAAAATGAAATAACTTTTTTCCTACGTTATTTCCTGCTGCCTTGTCCCTTCCTCTTCATATGTGTACACTTCTCTTGCTAGACATTTAACTTTGACCCCGCTGTCATGGGTAAGAGAAATGGGACAAGGCAGGATGAACACAAATGTGAAAAAGAGGTCTAGGGAGAGATGTGAAGCAGGAGAAGGGAGTAGAGTTAGAGATGATGTAGAAAGAAAAGATATGGGGTAGGAACAGAAAAAAAGTAAATAGAGAAAAGTGAGGCAGCCAGAACCAGAGATAAGGAATGGTAGAAAGAGGAAGATGTAGGTAGAGAAAGAGACGTAGAGAAATAGGCAAGGTTTTAAAAGAGTGTGGTAGAAATAGATAAAGATAGGGAGAGGAAATAGAGACAGAGAAGTGCAGTACTCCAGGGGATGAGAAAAAGACGATGGAGAAAAAGAGGTGAATTAGCTGGCGGTAAAGGCAGGGAGATGTACATGAAAACGGAGAGACTGGATGAAAAACAGAAGAAAAGTAGAGAACAAACTGAAAAGAAATATAAACAAGTGGGTTGGGTAAAGTGTAGTGGGGAAGAGAAAAGGTAGAGAGAAGGATAAAGGGCAGAACGTGGTATCTGCTGTGGAACAAAAAGAGGACGTTGAGAGGCATAAGTGAAACAGAAAGAGGTGAGGTTTATACAAAAGTAGAGAGTTGTGAGAGGAAGAGATGGCGAGGTGGAGATCCATAAGGAAAGAAGATGAGATTGTTAAGGTGGAAGCGGGTGAGTGTAATTGGAGAAGGGGGTCCAGAGAGAGTGTCAGAGAGAGAAAGAGATAGGAGTTGATGATAGAGAAAAGGGGTCCCGATACGGTAGGAGAGGCATTAAAAGAGAAATAGAGAGGTGATATAAAGACTGAGATGAGGTTGTGTGAGGAGTGAAGTAGATGGAGAAGAGATACCGGGTGTTCAGATGGAAAAATACTAATGAGGTACAGCAAGAGTGATGAGGTAGAGAGAACTGAGGAAGAGAGAGGGGGTCAGGAGTCACAACTATACAAGAAGCCACAGAATGTGATAGAGAGAGGGCCGAGGTCATGAGAAAGAGGTAGAGGGAGATGAAGTTGAGTGAGTTCTATTGGGATATATTTAGAGATGAGTGTAGTAGACAGGGTGGCACTAATCCACCTATGTTACACCCAACTAACACCCAGTTGATGCAAAATGGTCAAAGCAGCATAAAACACCAGTAATACTGAGAAAAGGGCACGTTTCTAGCACAAAATACTTTTTTATGCTAGAAAGTAAATGCCCTTGCAAGATTTTGCACTGCTTTGCATCACTTTGCATGAACTTGCCCCAGCATGAGCCCTCAGTAAATTATGCATTCTCAGCTGTTGGATTAGAAAAATAAACTGATTTTTAAGAGCAGCGTTATAAAGGTAGGAACTTCAACTGGAACTTCGACTGTCCCATTCACTTTACCAGGGCCCTTGCAAGGTGGTGTCTTGGGCAATAACCCACTCTGCACACCTTAAAACGTCTCTCAGGCCAGACCACAGCTAGACTCTGGCAGGCCCAGACCTGGCCAAGCACAACTGTCAAAACCGAGCTTAGCTCACCTAGACTCTTAGAGCTCTAGGTGAGGGCACAGCCAGGTACTCTGGGTCCCAGGCCAGCCCCAGCCGCCCGTGATCCAGGCTGCGTGCGCCTTAGGTGGACAGGGAGTGCTGCCCAGGCAGGCTGAGGCCAGGGAGAGCTTCTCAAGCAGGGTGCACTCGGGACCAGGAGAGCTGGAGGCAGAGTTAGGAGAGGCTGAGAGAGCTGTAGGGTGCCCAGTGAGAGGCGTGTCCTGCTGAGAGAGGAGGAGGGGATGTTGATCTTTATGTATCTGATGTTCCAGGAGACAGTACAGGTCGTGTTAGACTTCGCAGTAGTTCTCTGGTATTTGAGATGGGCCAATCCAGCCTAGAGGACCCTTCTGTCGCGTTTTACTCAAGAGGGCTTTGTGGAAAAGGTTGGGATAGGGAAGATTTCTACTGGTCTGGGGCTCAACTTAGAATGTCCTCTGAATAATTTACACCATATCATAAGCATTTCCATTTGTAGAGCTCACAGGCAGACTGGCTGGGCTTTGTATGCAGCAATTGTAAGGACTTCTGAAAGTTAACTTTTATGATCTCTTTTAATGTTTCATGGTCATGATGTCACCATTTTCGGTTTTTCTCCTCTCGCCCCTCTCGCCCCTTCCAGTGCTTAAATGGCTGGGTTAAAGAGACGCCTCTGTGAAGGACAAGCGGGGGTGGGAGTTTATCTCAGGAGACAGATGAGCACTGCTGACAGTCTGCTGTCTCACGTGGATCACGAGCGTCGCAGCCACGCCCTTTCACGTGCAGTCAGGTAGGTAGATGCACGTGTGCGCGTGGGCCCATCAGAATGGGGAGGGAGGACTAGGACAAGTGGGTCATTCTTCCCCAAGCCTCGCACTTTTTAGCAGCTCAACCCCATACTTGTGATGCAACATATTTAATTATAGATTCTAGGAACCAGACTTCCATCTTTATGATGAGACAGCTAATGGTCCAGTAACGGGAACTGGGGTCTCTTTTCCCCTACATTAAATATTTGTAAACTTTGAAAGTCAGGTACTTCTCTTGCGAAAGGCCTGCCTACAATATGATTGACCTGGGCCCATAAGTAAATCTGACATGCAGAGTGCGTATGCAGCCAGCCTCCAGAGTGGCATGTCACAGCAATAAGCGTACGGCCTCTTGGAATTCATTCTGAAGCACAGTCACTCAGGCGGGACACCAAACTCAGTGCAGGGGCACCCACAAAGAGACCTAGGTATCTCATGCCTCCATTATACTCAACACTCTCCTTGCTAGGGTTCTCACCTGGCCGTGTTTTGTTTAATGGGAAAACTAGTGTAAGGAGGTATTTTCCATTTGAAATATAAACCTCAAACAACAATCACATGGAGAAAAAAAGGTTACAAAATATTGAAAGCAGTCTAACTAATTTATAAATGATTATTGAAGCAAACAGATGGATAATTTGCATGGTGCAAAATAATACTGATAATTTTTTTTTTCACCGAGCAGTGCTTGACCCAAACCAGAATAAACAGCTGCATGAATACAAATGGGTACTATATTGTTTCTGTGAAAGATGCCAACCCTATCCGCCACCTGTTCTCTCCATGCACTGTTGGGGCCGTATGTGTCATCAGTCACTAACTGTGATCATGTGATTCCATTCTAAAAGTGTCCGGGATAAAGGGACACATCTACCTTGAACATAAGGCTCTGTGCTTTTCAGTGTGTATTTGTTTTTCATTTTATGGTGTTCTTGAAGACATACCTCACACATCCTAACATGATGTGTTCTCGATGGTGGCAAACAGATCTAGCCAGGCCTGTCATTCCCTTACAACGCACACGTTCGATGGTGCCTATTTCCGCCTCCAGAGGGAGATGCCGTTCATGGTAGACCAGCCAACATCTACTCAGTTCTGGCATTCAGGGACCTTTTCAGGTTATTGGTGCAAAGAACGATCTGGTGCAAAGAAAGATCTGGTGCTAGTCCAGCCATCTCCAAACGTGCAAAGCCTCAAGGCACAGAATACTGGACCCCACTTCTCTTAGCATGTTGCAATAACACATGGCAGTCATGTTGTCTCTGAGAACCTGCACCTGCCTCCCCCAATGGTCATAAGGAACGCTTTCAGACCCGGCCAGATTTCACAAAGCTGCAAATGATTGACATGGAACTGGTGCTCTCCCAAAGGCCAGAGACCTCTGCAGTGGCGTAACAAAAGCCACCAGAGCTCCCGCAGTGCAGATGGGCCCGGGCTCCTGGGGGCCTGAGAGCTCCCGAGTGAGTTCGGAGGGGGCCCCTCTCCATGTACTTTGCAGGGGGGCCCCCTCAAGTTTCGTTACGCCACTCGTACCGGTCCCAGAGGTCTACCCGGATGCAGCCATCTGCCGTGGGCTCCAAGCCACGCCTGGTCCCAAATGATTCTTAATCCAGAATGCCTGCTGAAAAGGACAAACTCCCTAAGGACTGGCGTAAGGTTAGGTTTTGGGTTTTGAACATACAATAGGGTACCATTCACATTAGCAGACAGAATAAGATTAGAATGTGAGAAGTTAATACCGCAATGAGCGTGATATTCCTGCTATGCACAAGCCAAAGTCTCCGTGACAAGCGCATACACCAGTGGGGACAAGGGACTACCTTGGCGCGTGCCTCTCGTAATGAGTATTGGAGCTGACACTAGACCATTAATGTGGATCCACGCTGTAGGGTCCATATAGAGGACCTGGACCAGCGTCAGGAAAGCATCCTCCACCCCCACGTGGCGCAGCGCAGAAAGCATAAGTCCCCACTCGACAGAGTCGAACTTCCGCACTGTTCGGCGTTTGTCAACCTTTACTTCACCCGCGAACCTCTTCTTTGGCTGACGGCTCGGATCTCCTCAGCGAGCCAGCAGACATTTTACAAAATCGGTGGTCATGCACAGATAGGGATTCCTTTCACGAAAAAGTGAGTTTTTCTTCGGCAGCAGCATTTTCTTCATTTTTTTTCAATTCCCACGCTTAATGACATCTTTCAACACGTGCGGCTCCTGTTTTATGGGCTTTTTCCTATTATGTACTGCTATTTGCCTGCTCCACAATAAATTCTCCTCACATCCTTGCTGCAGAGGTGGAATTTGTCTCTTCCTTCTCACTCTTGTTCATATGAAGGATTCTTATTCTACCTTTTGGATATACTTTTGAGGTGTGGGTTTTTTCTTTCTGTGCTGAAGTGCTGACCTCTGATGGCATTTTGGTTTTTTAAGTTACTATCCCATACTCCAGTATATATATGGGACGTCTGAGAAAGGCAAATAACCCACTTCCTACATCTGCTCATCAGATTTTTAAGAATTCCACTCTTTTTTCAAAACGATCCAATATGAAGGACTCCTTGGTTGCTCTGCACAAAGGTAGCCCCTCTTCAGCATTACGTCTCTCCCATGTCTCTAACTCTGAAATTCCAGATTCTGTGGGCCCCATTACTCAGTTTTTAGATGATAGCGCACAGGGCTCCTTGGCACGCACACTGACCCAACAGGAAGTCCTCAAACCCCCCTAACTTTCTTTTTATCCTCATGTAACATAATTAATTACCGGGTTTGACAACCCAATTGTGTATATAATTTATTTATGATATGTTTCCTTCCATGTGATTGTATTACCAAACTTTTTTGATTTCATGTGACCTTATTTATGTCTTTTCATTATCAGATTATTATCATTATTTGGTACTGTATGATTTATGGATTATTTATTGTAATGTATTGCTCCCTACCCCTATGTCTTATTATGCTTCAAATAAATGTATTTTTAAAACTCAAAAAAAAAGGATCACTTGGGACAAATCTCTCATATTCCCCCTGACTGCTGCCACAGAACCGGTGCACCTAGAGTACCTGTTGGAGTGACAATAGAACCGGGCAATATTTAGGCATTCAGTTTCACATGGAACCAGAGATGGTAATACTGGAGAGTTATGGGAAGGCGGTACAGAGTGCAACAGAGGCAATAGATCTTTGGATTCGCTTGCGCCTATCTCTTTGTAGCCACAAAGCCATCGTGAAGATGGCGGTGCTGCCTTGATATTTGTTTTATTTGCGAACATCTCAATGCTACAACTGGACCCTGCACGCCCAGATGGTGTGTCTGGCATGGGCTGGGAAGCAGCCATGGCTGCAAGGGCTCACCCTGCCGTACGTGTTGGGGGGCTAAATGCCCCAGACCTCGCAGCTTATTATAGAGCTGCGCAGTGCATGTTTGCCCACTTCTGGTACCATGGACCGGAGGACCTACCCCATCTTTGGCTGGAGCAGGATGCTGTGCTTCCTTTGTCGCTGACCCAATTTCTATTTAGTACCTCTGTGCTGCGTTTTCATAGTGAGGACCTCATATGCACAATGGAATGCTTAAGGAAAAAATGAGTAGACTCGCAGGCTGGGGATTTGCTCTAATGCCCGTGGCACCCCCTGGAATGGTGTGCGTTGTTTCCATAAGGGCGGGAAAGGATGGCTGCAGCTGAACTTCAGGGGCTCAGAAAACAGAATATGTGTGACTTCTTTGAAAAGGGGGTTCGCCGCGACAGGGCTCAGGTTAGTGCACAATGCGACGCACCAACTGTACTTGTGCAGTTCCTTTACTATGAAGTGCGCCACATAATACTAGCCTTGCTGGGGGAATCACTGGCGGAAACCTTGGAGATACCAGCTCCCACTTATTTACTGCAGGCAACCAGGGGCGTAACACGGGCCCCCGCATCCCCTGCGGAGCGAGGGGCCCCCGAGCTGCAGGGGGCCCCCTCGGCACAGTACTCATGCCTGAGCGCTCCGGAATAAATCCAGAGCGAGGCCCCCTCCGTGTATAGTGCAGGGGGGCCCTTAAACTTTCGTTACGCCAATGCAGGCAACTTCGCTGCAGCCGGTGGCTGCTACACTACATTTCTTCTTGCAAGAGGCCTGGTGACCTGGCATCACCACGGCTCGCCATGACGAGCAGGAGGACTTAGGAATTGTCATGAATGACAATAAATGGGGGTACTGTTCCTCTGTGGTTTGTACAGTGTTTTTAAATGGCTGCCATCGCCTTGAGCACGTCAAGTGTCTTAACCGGGTATATTATACCCTGGCTTAGCTATTTCGTTATGGGCTCCGAGCCGATTCTTGCTGTCCGTGCTGTGGTGTGGATGATGCAGGCTTTGCTCATGTGGCATGGCACTGCCCTGGGGTGCAGTGCTTTTGGCTCACAATATCGCAAGAGCTGCCTGAGATCATGGGAAAGATGGTGGTCTATACAACTTTAGTAGCACTCCTGGCTTTGACCGGGAAAATCGTGAAGGACTGTTGGTTGCTTGTTGCATTAGGACTTCTGCTTGTGAGGCGTAGAATAACAATGTGCTGGATTAAAGGTCCACTCCCCACTATGCAAGAGTGGCATACTAACATGACGTATTGTAATACCAAATCAGATGCCTACCACATCCTCATGTAATTGCCAGAGAGATATATGGGATCCATATCAAGAGTACTTGGTGCGTGCGTAGATTGACTTTGATGCGGATGGAGAGGTGTGCGGAGAGGTGTCATGGATACCATGTGATGTTCCAGTTTACCTGTATGCCGGGCCGGTATTGCTATACCTGTTGTGTTTGTGGCATGGTGGTGACACGAGTTGAAGACTATTGTTTACAATTGTGTGAACCAATGCATGAAAGGAAGTCGCACTGTGGTGCCCAGGGGCATCTGCAGGGAAGCATGTACATCTGTGTTGGAATGGCAGTTTTAGTTATTGCATGTATCCCAATGTACTGTCTATACCACCTAAATCGCGGTCACGCTTGCTGTGAGCCTGTAAAGATTTAATCTATGTTCTTTGTAACTCGTCAGTGCTTGAAATTTCATTCTTTATCTGGTGGTTCCGTAAAATGAAAGTACAGTTAAAAAAACAGTGCAGGAGTTCACAAGGCGGCGGGAGGATATCGCACTCGCGGTACAATTAAAAATAAAATTAAAAAGTAAAAAAACTGACGAGTGCCTTTGCAACCTCCCAAAGCCTGAGAGTCAAAGAACAGGTGCACACAACAACCAGCATTGGCAATTCCAATAGGTCTTGCATTTGTGAGAGTTAGATCTATTGGCGTTGTAAATGACAATGTATTTTACCCATGTGTTGTGTTTATGTATGTGGTGTGGAATGGAATTATGTGGGTTGCATTCGAATTGTTAGTTGTGGAATTTTGTGGCGTGGAATTGTGTGGTGTGTAGTGGAATTATGTGGCATGGTGTGCAGTGGAATTATGTGGATAGTAATTATGTGGTTTTGAGTGTTCTGGAGTTATTTGGAGTGGGATTGTGCATCATCAAGTGTAATTATGTGGAATTATGTGTTGTGTTGTGTAGTGGTATATTGTGGAGTTTAATATGTGGTGTGTTGAGTTTTGTGGCATGATGTTAGATTCTGTGGTTTGGATGTATGTGATGTGTTGTGTAAATATGTTGTGGAGTTGAATTATGTAGTGTGTTGCCGAATTATGTGGTGAGGAATTGTGTTGTGTGGAACTGTGTGGCTTTGAGTGAAATCATGCAGATGTGGCATGATGTGTATTGATGTGGATTGTTGCTATGTGACATCAAATGAACTTAAAAGCCACGTTGCCTTTTAGATATTAGCATAGCAGTTGTAAAAACGAGGAAACGAAAATCAGATTCAGGGCTGCCTTTCATCCCACAGAAACACACAATTAATTCAATAAAAAATTACCTTTTTTGTGTGTTGCACCCGGAGCGTGTGAAGGACAATATTAGGGACTCCATTGGGAAGCCGATCAGGGGAACGTACGAAGGGTGAGAGCAGATGTTAGAGGGGTACTGCTCATAGCTGCCAAGGTTTGAAATTGCTATGTGTGACATATTCACAAATTCAGTGTAATTATGAGTGACATTTCAACAATTATGAGTGACACTCACGAGCAAAATCAAGCAAGGAAGAGGAGTTTAACTAGTCATCTGAATAAATGCTACAAATAACCAAGTTTTAACCGTATACAATCCCATGGAGAAGCGCATTACCATACAATAATGTCAAGGTACAACCTGTGTGTGCATTAGCTTGCACTGCGCACAACATAGAAAAATAAAAAAGTAGCCTAGTAGTTCGAGATTGTGTCTCTGCCTCGTGCCTGCACTCATCAATGCAAGTGTGCTGTGTATACATGCTGTGTGTGTGTGTCTACACTCAGGACAGGGCACGAATATTGAAGTGAAGATCGCAGTTTGTGTCTCTAGATGTCTTAGGTAAATAAAGCACATACTGTAAATGTCAGGCTACCTTGCAACCAATTAAGTAGCATCAGTCTACTCCAGGGCCTCCCTGTCGCACGTGGATCCGGGCAGAGTCTTTCAGGATGTGAAAGGCCCAATCTCGTCAGCTGCCTAATCAATCAACAGCACTTAGCTGCCTCGAGTCACCAAAGCAACCATAGACCGGCATTGGGCAAGCCTCAGGAGAGTGAGGCTGAGGCACACGCCATGTATAGTTCTAAAGAAATTAAATAAAAAAGAGGTATGTTGTCATTTGTGCTATAATAAAAGCTGCACCCTGTGCAGACACGTGACGTGGCTGGTGCTGCTTTTTCAGACACAGTGAATGAGCTGTATTTGTTGGTTACTCCCGCTCGAGTCCTTAATCATCAGTAGTTTGTGTGCTTAATTAATATATAATAAACTGCTGACATGCAGAGGCTGCAAATCAAGGCAATTAGAACATTTTGAACTTTAAACTTTTTCCGCAACTGTTTTCTTCAATTAATTATTGTAGGAGTCCAGGGCTTCCCTTGGACACACACTTACTTTATACACTGATGGCCAAAAGAGCAGCTTCATTACCACATCGGCCGCCTGCGGCCCCCACTTGTTTCTGGTGACCGTCTGCTGAGCTTCTGTCAGGAGTCCTGGCTTAGCGTTGCGTACTCTAGGGCCGGAAACAAACAGTACTAAACAGGCGGCACCGCAGTAGGCACGTGACTCTGCTGCCCAGACTACGGTGGCCCCCATGGGGTCCTCGGGGGTGGGATCGCACTTAACTGCAGAACTCATTTATCAGTAGGCTAGTTTACAGTGCACAATTCAATTGCCGCCCGCCCGCTGACTGTCCATTGGCAGGCACAGATAGTGACGTCAGTGTGAAACTGCATGGTGATTATGTCAACACCGATGCCTACGTAACGTTTGTTCTTTGAGTCCTGTAATGCACCGTTTGCCAAGTATTGTATTTTGTTTGCTCACAATTGTCACTTTAGTTTTGCCTTGTGTACTTAACCTTTGCTTTTGTGTAATATGGGTTGTCTTATCATTTTCTCCTCATCATGTACTACAGTCTGTTCCTATTCAATTGAGAAGCGCTACACCCCGAGGTAAAGTCGCGCTATAAATAACGCATAACATATGTAGTAATTCAGAAGGTCCAAGTGGATTTATTCATATGAAGAACAGCTTAACAACCACAGGTAGCAGGAGAAGTCCTCACAGCATCAGCAATACAGTAACAGTCATAAAATCAAGGGAAAACATTCCAAGTTACACAGAGTATTCCAAATGACATAGAAAGATTCCAGATGACATCAAGTCATGGAATACCACAACATAGAAAGTAAATAATAAATAAAACCATTACCAAACACCCGGCGTCGCGTGCGCAGCGTGGGGACAAGTGACTGACACTTACTTATTAGTTATGACTCTCGGACTCCAGTCGACAGGCAGCCCGCCCCCCCACCCCCCTGCAGACTGTGATGAGGAGTCTGAGGTAGCCGCGCCGGCGCCACACCATTTGCAGCACTAAGTTTCCAGGGCAGCAGGAGTCGGGACAGCAGGCAGCTCCGCAGAGCAGAGAGAGATACATTGTAGCGCGCCACTGACACTAGAGAGCTGAGAGCTCAGCTGCAGTCTCGTTAACTGTTTAGGCACTCTGTCGGGCAGAGCAGCACCTCTCAGAACAGCAGAGAGAGCCCAGGCACAGGAGCTACTGGCGCGCCTGGCACAGGTGGCAAAAATGCGTGACATTGGCATTTTAGTGAGGTGATGCGGATCACCCACTGAAATGCGTGAGCGTCACACCTGTTGCGTGACGCTTGACAGGACTGACTGCTGAGAGGAGTATAGTCTGGCCCTGGGAACTGCGTGGGTACAAAGTAAACCGACATGTGTTAATGCTGATTTTTGCACAACGAGACATCAAACTAAAGAAAAAAATAATTTTACATTCCTGGAAACTTAATACAATGAACAAAAGAATATGCTATGGTTCCAATATAAACGTACACAGAAGGTTACTTCTACAAATAGTTTACCACAACCGCGACATCGAACCAAATAACAATAATGTTGCCTTACAGCAAACCTAATGAAACTTACAAAACAATGTGCTCCGAATCCCATATAAACACACACAAAAGGTTGCTTCTAAAAAAACAATTTTAAAAGGCAGTATCGCAAACTCAAAAGTAAATACACATTAAAAAAAAACACAAACTCAGAAGAAGAAACACAAGTCAAGAAACTCGAGCGATCGTGTTAATGCCTTAGCACGCACCAAAAGAAATAAGTTCCACAAAGACATGGTATAATCCTAACCAGTGTAGGGACATGGTACTTGGTTACTGCTCTCGAGGAAGGACGAGGAGAGATAATCACTAAAGGAGCATGCCAAATGCATGCCATAAACAAATAGAAAGCAAAATTACCAGAGTGACAATGGAACCAACTTGTTTTAGGGAACAGTGATCCCCTCTGAGAAAATCGCTCACAGATATATGTGTTGGAACTGGTATAGTGCCAACCTAGGTGAGAAGGAATGAATCATTCGATATAGCAATATCGATATAGCAATAATGTGAGGTGATGTTGACTGCATTTCAGTTGCCTGCAGACATACAGTAGCTGCTTTAAAAAATCCCTGAATCTGAAAGTCACTTACACCACATCTGAACTAACATAACTATTTATGACATCCTTCCCATGAGGAAAACCCTTAATTTTGCTTCTGATTTCATAATACATTAGTGTATTTTTTTAATCAAGGGTTGTAATGTGTGACGCGCGCAGCTTTCTGCTTCGGATCACCCAATGTAAAAAAGTCAGTGGACTGGAAGTGACATGCTCTTACACCCCACTATTCCTTGCACAGGCTGCTCCCAAAGGGAGCTCGAAAGCCGGCGCCATAACTAGCGCCGTGCCTCCGGACACAAACTAGTGGGGGGTTGGTTTTGGCGCGCAAAAGCGACCAAGGAACAAAGGAAATGCCTGCGCCCTCCCCCCCCCCCCTACAGCAGCTACCAAAGAGGCGCCAGCCCCCAGCCAATGGAGGCCGGGACGGGAGAATAACCACCCAATGGACGTAGGGCATACCGGGCTGGCTGGAGGGCGAATGGCAGGGGGCATATAAGCAACGCTCCCCCAAGCAAGCTCCTATCTTATCGGAGCGGGGAGCAGCACCGGTGTTCTGAGAAGCGCTGTACCCCCATGACTGGCTGTACCCCCTACGTCACGGGGGTGCAGCAAATCTCAGCACCGAGCTATTCGCCATCGTCCCCCCATGGCGCTTTGTACCCCCTACGTCATGGGGGAGGAGCTGTTCAGGTGCTTTAGTGTATTCAGAAAAAAAGGCAGGCGCGCGTCGCCTTGATTCAAACAAGCCTCAATAGCTCAGTTGGGAGAGCGTTGTACTGCAGAGCTAGAGGACACTGGTTCAATCCCGGGTTTCGGCATAGATGCAACTTGTGCTTTTATTTTTATTTTATTTCTGTATTTATTTATTTATGCGATTTTATATAGCGCGGACTTTACCCGAAGGTGTCAGAGCGCTTCACAATAGGACCAGTAATGATACAAGAGGAAACAATTGCAAATTAACAAATTACAAAAGCAAACGTTAAGTTACATGATCAAAAGTGACAATAGTGAGCAACCAAAATACATGAGGTAGCAATCGGTACATTAGAGGAGAAAAAAGTGATATGTGTGCAGGTTACAAAAGCACACTAAGTACAAGTAGAGGTATAATACTGCAATAAATGGCAGACACTCCAGCACAAGAACAAACGTTACGTAGGCAATGGTGGCACTTGTGCAAGTATCTAAAGCAAACAAAATGTGAGAGGTAGCAAACAGTGTGTTACAAGAGAAAAGTGACATGTTCAAGTTACAAAAGGGTACCATAACAGGTACAAGGATAATACTGGAAAAAATGGTAAACATTCAAACTACCAGAACACACTCGGAAGGAACTTCCATAGTCCTGGACAATAGACTTTTCAATAATGGGAGGTCTTCCTTCAGATGATAGCGAGGGTGTGAATTAGATTTGGAGGTGTCTTTGGAGGAGGAGTTGTAACGTAGTGGTTACCATAAATGAAGACACTGCAAGTGTAGAGGGTTTGCGTCAGGTTTATTTAATTTATAACCTCTAAAGAGCGCCGAGCCGATGGTGCACCGCTCTCGGCTTTCGCGCTAATCCTGGCGCCTGTGTGCGCGCAGCCAGAACATGGCCGCCTGCACGTCACGTCGGTACGTGACGTGCATACACTAGACTGCACCACCACATATCTCGCCCTTTTTCCCAATACAGAAACTGTTAACTCACAGTCCGCCGTTCATGTCAAAGTCTCTGAACCAGGCTGTTTTGACCACCGCTCTCCCCCTCCGGGTCAGTCTCACCGGGGTGGATGGGGTACCTCCTTCCTGAGTCCTTTCATCGCTCCTTCCACTTCCAAATGCAGCCTCACTATTTTCTCTTCTATTCACGTTACCTTCACTAGCCAACGCTTGGTTGGCACCACCGGGTATCTCTTCCTGCTGCTCTCGGCTCTTCTCATCCGGATGCATCTCAGAATGTTCTTGCTCTGCAGCTCCTTCCTCCTTGTCTTCCAGGTCTGCTCCAACCTGGTCCCAACGTAGTACTTTGTTGCATCTTGCCATGCCGTCCAGTGACCACACGTTTCCGTCACTTAGCAGAGCTGCTCTGCCCATCACTTCCTTGACCTGCATAGGCTTGATATACTTGCTGTCTCCTTTCTTTTGCAGCGTTGCCAACTTTACTCGCACCCATTCTCCTTTTTCCAATCTTGTCTCCTTCACGTTTTTCCGGTTGTTGTAGTGTTTTGAGTAAATGGCTTGCGCCCTTTCCAAGTTGGCTCGCACCACTGCAGGGGACCATTCGCTCACTATAGTCTTTTCCTTCCACACTCTATTGTCTTGAGTGAATGGTTCGCGGCCTCTTAATTTCTGGAAGGGGCTGTACCCTGTCCCTGTAGGGGTGATCCTGTACGCCCATACCAAGTGCCATATCTCCTTTTCCCAATCCTTGTTGTTGGAGATAGCTGCTTGAACGGACCCCGTCACCACTCTATTAAATCTCTCCACCAGTCCGTTTCCTGCGGGGTGATATATTGACGTGTGCTTGACCAGTATGCCATTTCTCTGCATGAAATTGTTCCATTTCTCTGACCTGAATTGGGGACCATTGTCGCTCAGGATGGACTTAGGGATGCCTTCCCTCACAAATGTGTCGGCCAGGAACTTAATAATGGTCTCCGCATCCATCGCCTCATCTATTTTCAGCTCAGGCCACTTGGAGTACCTATCCATAAGAACACATACATACTTTTGGACTCCGTGTATGTCCAGTATCGGGCCCAGAATATCCGCTGATAACTCTTCCCATGGGTTCCTAGGGGGATCGAACTTGCCGAGAGCCGGGCGTAGTGGTTTAAGTGTCTTATCCACCCCTTGGCACTGTGAGCAGTCCCTGACATGCCTCTCAGCCTTTACGTCCATCCCTGGCCACCAGTAGTTTTGCTTGGCTCTCAATTTCAATTTCCCTATCCCCAAGTGTCCTTCATGGAGAATGTCCAATAGTTTGGGGATGATTCCTGCCGGGGGGATGACTTTCTCCCCTCTGTATACAAACACTCCTAGGTCGTCCATCGACAACTCTTCTCTGACTTCGAAGTATGGGTTGAGGTCCCCACGGGTTTGTATTTTGTCTGGCCATCCCTTCGTGATGTATGATTTTACTTTTTCTAGGATCTGGTCTTCTCCATATGCTTCCTTCCATTCCTGATGTTCTATGGTTTTCTCTTGGTCTTCTGTGAGTGCCACCATTTCTTCCGCCCCTGCTTGGTCTTCTCCACTCTGATCCATGGCCACTGCTCTACTCAGATAGTCTGCCACCCTGTTCCTACTGCCGGGGATGTGTTCGACATCGTATCTAAATTCTAGCAGTTTGAGAGTCATCTTTGAGATTCTGGGCGTAGCACTTGCGTATCCGCTGGACGTTAGTACCTTCAGTAAGGGTTTATGATCTGTTTTCAATAGGAAACGTGTGCCCCACAAAAACTGCCTGAATCTGGTCATGGCCCATACGACCGCTAGCATTTCTTTTTCAATTACGCTGTACTTCTTTTCAGTTTCACTCAGTGCGCGGGATGCGAAGCTGAGCGTTTCCATTCTCCCCTGACCTCGGTCTTGCATCAGGACGGCAACCAGCCCCTTGTCGCTGGCATCGGTGGTGAGCACTGTGTTACCTTAGGGGTCATATCCTTGGAGTGGTACTGCTCCTGCCACCTCTCTCTTGATGACTTCAAATTTGCCTTGCGCTTCCTCCGTCCAGCAGAATTCTGTGTTGTCTCTCGTCAGTTGCCTCATGTGGTGGGTCTTGGAGGCGAAGTGCTGCACGAACTTACTATAATATTCCGCCATTCCAATGAACGATCGGACTTCTTCTTTGTTGGAGGGCGGTGGTGCTTCGCAAATGGCTCTCACGTTGTCTGCTTTCGGGGTAACCCCTCGCACCTCTATCTCGTGTCCTAGGTACGTCACGGACTCCATCCCTATCCGGCACTTGGTCCATTCAGCTGTGAGGCCCTTACCCTCAAGGATCTTTAGTACTTTTCCGAGTTTGTTGTCATGATCCTGTCTGTCCCATCCCATTACCAGGATGTCGTCCTGGAAGTATTGGACTCCATCTGTGTCTTTGAATAGTTGGTGCATCAGCTTTTGGAACACCGCAGCCGCTGATGCTAGCCCGAACGGCATGCGGCGGAACTGATAGCACCCAAATGGGGTGATACACGAGGTTAGTTTGCGGCTCTCCGGGTGCAGGGAAATCTGGTGGTAGGCGGAGGTCAAATCTATGGTTGAGTACCATTTGACCCCCCTTGTGCTGGCCAGCATTTCCTTGATCCTGGGCAAGGGAAATTTCCCCACCACAATGTTCTTGTTCAGTTCGCGTAGGTCGACACACAGCCTGACCTTCCCGCTTGGCTTCATCACTACTACCAAGGGCGCGAGCCACTCCGCGCATGTGATGGGTTCGATGATCCCTTTCCTCTCCAGATCCTGTAGTTCCTCTTGCACTGCGTCTCTCACCGCCAATGGCACATTCCTCACCTTGTGGGCGACCGGTATGGCATCTTCCTTCAGGATTATCTTGTGCGCGAACTTCTCCATCCTTCCAACTGTGCCTCCGAAAACCTTAGGGTACTCACTTTTCCATTTGTCCAGGTCCGGCCATGTTCCCGGTTCCGTGAGTAGTATCTGTTCTTTGCCCCCTGGATCCAACTTGATGCCCAGGTCGCCTTGGTCAAGCCATCCTAGGACCGAGGGTCCTCTCTCTGATATGTAGAGTTTGCAGAACGCAGATCGGCCTCTGAACTCGAAATGTAATGGTCTGAACCCAGCCATGGGTATTCGGTCCCCATTGTACGTCACTGGTCGGATGTCCAGCTTTTCCAGTTCTGGGCCTAGGTGTGGTGCAAAGCTCTCCTCCCATACTGCTCTCTGAATGATGGTGTAAGGTGAACCCGTGTCAGCCACCACGTTTATCGGTATTCCTCCAATCGACATCTCCAGGACGGGTTTCATTGTTCTCTTGCCGTCAACACTCGGTACTTGACCATCTACGCCTAGTACTTGATCCTCGATATAAATGACTGTGACGACATCTTCCTCCGTGCCCTCTTCTTGTTCTTCACTGTCCTGTCCGATGTATTTCACCACGCTCTTCGCGGCCTTTCTCCGACACACCTTCTCATAGTGGCCCACTATCCCGCAGTACATACATTTTGCGCGTAATGCTGGGCACTTCCTGTCGTGCGCCTCGTGGGACCAGCTCCCGCACCGGTAGCATGACTTCTTGTTGCTTCCCGCTTCTTTACCCGGAGGGCCTGGGTTGCCTTGCCATCTGTTGGGTCCCTTCGCCGCCGACCCCTTGTACTTGTGGTCCCGGCGCGGTTCCTCATCGTCTACTCTGTTCACCATGGCGGTGGGTGCCGTCTCCTTCCTCGTTGCTTCCGCACACCTGCGCGCCAGTTCTGCTCTTTTGACAATCACCATCACTTCCTTCAGGGTGGTGTCTCCGCTGGCCCACAGCTTGTCCTGCACTGCTGTGCTCGTGGTGTGCATCACCACCTGGTCCTTGATGAACTCTTCTTCCCAATTATCGTACTTGCACGTGGACGCCAGTCTCTTCAGGGCTGCAACATATTCCTCCCCTGTCTCGCCTGGACGTTGTTTCCTCTGTTGGAAATTAAATCTGTCTACCGACACACACACCGCCGGTCTGTAGTGTTCATTTAGGTCATCGATGGCATTGGCATGCACGTTGTCCTCCGTGCTTCCTCTTTCCTTTGGCACCAGGCTCTTGTATATTCTCAGACCTTCTGGGCCTAGGTTGAGTAATAGGATACGTTTTTTTCTTTTAGGATTGAACACCTCCTCGCTCTCGTCTTCCAATACTTCTATAAAATTGTCTATGTATTCTCTCCAGTCCTCCCACTTCATTAGTGGTTCCCCTGGCCTGGGTAGAAATTGTACTGGCGCCATCGCGTATCCCGCCTGCGCACTCATCTTCTCACTCTTGATCGCGGAGGGCGTGCTCCCTTGGTTCCTGGGACTGCCTGGTGTGTTGTCTTGCTCTTCCTTGCTTGTGTGAGACTGGGGACTACTTGCGTCCGCCCCCTCGCTCTTCGGTGGGGGATCCAGCGCTGTCTCTCTGTCTCGCCGGTTGCTGTTTGGTTTGGCGCGCTTTGCCTTGGGCTTGCTTGGTTTGGCGCGCTATCTTGTGGGCTTCTGGGTAGTGCCCTGTCCCTTCGGTAGGTTTGTTCTGCCTTTCTGGGCGATCCTGGGCTCTGCCACGCTCTTTAGGGCTGGTACCTGTGTGTTTGATTCTGGCTAGTCTCGCCCCGACCTCCAGCTCTCTTGACCTTTCAGCGCTGTGGTCCTGCTCCTCTGCCACGTGTCTTCTGTACACCGGTGTGGTTGTTGGTTCCCTCTGTGGCTCCTGCTCGTGTCGTTCCTCGTGGTGGGTGGATCTAACATCCCACCTTCGTCGCCATTGTAACGTAGTGGTTACCATAAATGAAGACACTGCAAGTGTAGAGGATTTGCGTCAGGTTTATTTAATTTATAACCTCTAAAGAGCGCCGAGCCGATGGTGCACCGCTCTCGGCTTTCGCGCTAATCCCGGCGCCTGTACGTCACGTCGGTACGTGACGTGCATAAACTAGACTGCGCCACCACAGGAGTCAGTCTTAAGTCAAAATCAAAATCAAATTAAGATCAAAATACGGCGGTCTATCCGCAACGCGGGTGGCCTTATTAGACTTAGTTTTTATACCCGTTTACACCCCTTTTACAATAAAGGCCTGACGGATCTCTGTTATATGTGTTCATATGTACTTCCACCTGTTATAGAAGGGATCTTGCAGCTTTTCTGTATTATTTACTGTCCCTTGGTTTCTCACGCTTACTAAGTGTTCCCGCCAGGAATTGTTTTCGCCCACGGGCGGGATACTTGAAATGTTCCTTGACCGGTGGGGTTTTACCAATGTGCGCTTCTAGTTGCAATGCCTGTGCAATTTGCATATAAGCTTCATGCCTCAACTGCCTAGACGATGTCTTTGTGTCATAACACGAAATGGTTAACACTTCCGGTCACGCAGCCTTAAGACGCTCACGTTGGTGTGGAGATGGCGTGCTCTCATTTTATAGATTGACTCTACATACGTTGGCCCAACTGGACGCTAAATCCAGACGGGGCTGGGAGAGCTTGGCCCCGCTCTGGGGTTCCAGCGTTACTACTACGCCACTGTCGGTGGTGGTAAGGTATCTTACTAATGCCAAGGGTTCCGTATTCAGTGCAGGTAGGTACTATATATTGTCCCAAACTAGTACCTTTACAATGTACTTCCATGGGTACGTCGGGGACTACTTCCTATCATGGCGCAGTTTCGCGCTTATCCGCTACAGGCCTTCCCAAGTGGCTGAGTGCGGATTAGAGCCGATTACGAGCCGGGGGGCGTAACCCAATCAGGTTCCACTTATACCAGTTTGGATTACGCCCTTCGCTTGTGTTCCCAAATTGCTCCTAGGCTCTTAATGCCTCAAGGTCAGACGGAGCAATTTTTTGACTTACGCCTTACCGGCTGTAACAACAAGAGGGCCCTCGGAGTGCGCACACGCTCCTTATAACTAGACATGGCTCTTACGCCTTTGTGGGCTGCAATGATTTGGACTACAGCTCTGCTCAGGAGCCGGTTATATTTTTAATTTCACTTCTGGTGTGCAAAGGGTTGGCTCCCCCTCTTACTCCTCCGTGATTGGTGCCTTGCACTACAATATTACATTCTGACACCCTTACACGGGCGTGATTGGTGCTTGGCACTACAATATTACATTCGGACACCCTTACAAGGCTGGGTGAGTTACAAGGAGGATCAAACGTACATTAAAGGAGCATTCGCTCCAGAATGCACTCGGTGCCAATCGGGATTTTTCCGTCCCAGTGTCGGTCACCAGGGCCCCAGGTATACAGTCCTCAACACGGTGTGGTAAGCCCTATGACCGCCCATCATTATCTGGATGCTCCTCTCACAGCGGAAGAACTGGGAGATGCTCTGTGACAGCTTAACGCGGGCAAAGCCCCCGGACCGAGCGGTTACCCTTGTGAATTCTATAAAAAGTTCCACACGCAACTAGGGCCCCACTTTCGGCGTGCGCTTGAAGCGGCGCAGGGTAGGCTTTTGTGGTTTTCCAGAAACCGGGTAGGCCCCCTGATAGGCACGACTCTTATCGCCCTATCTCGCTGCTTAACATAGAAGCCAAAATACTGGCCAAGGCCCTGGCTAATCGGTTGCTTCCGTATATCACGGAACTGGTACACCCCGATCAATCGGGCTTTATGCCCGGTAGGGCTACACGCCATAATATTCGGCACGCGTGGGCTGCGATTGATGCCATGGGGGCCACAGGTGAGCAGGCGGCCTTGTTGCTTGCTGATATTAACAAAGCGTTTGACTTGGTGAGCTGGACGTTTCTGTTTGCGCTCCTGCCCCGTCTTAACCTGGGCCCCGTATTTCTATCATATATTAAGCTGCTCTATGCGGACATCACAGCTACTGTGCGTGTTGCCGGGGCGGTGTCGGAGACCTTCCACATTGGCCGGGGGACCCGGCAGGGATGCCCTTTATCCCCGTACCTCTTTGCCCTTGCTATGGAGCCGTTGGCCGCCTGGGTCCGTATGGACGCGCAGATGCGTGGCTTTGTGTGGCCCTGGGGCCTCTCTGATAGGATCGCGTTATACGCTGATGACGTTCTCTTCTTCCTTACGGACCTGCGACGCTCCGGGCCGCGAGTGTTGGAAATTATGCGGGTCTTTGGAGAGGTCTCGGCCTATATTTGAACATGGGTAAATCTACCCTGTGGGTCCTTGGAGGTGGCACAGTGTCGGACCCTTGGACATTGGACCTGCAGGTGGCGACCACTGGCTTGCAATACCTGGGAGTGTTCCTGTCGGAATCTGCGACCCTCACGTGGGAACGTTCTGTACTTCCGGTCTGGGAGCGGGTGCAAGCCGACGTGAAAACTTGGTCCCGAATGCCCCTTAATATCTTTGGCCGATCCGCCATCTTTAAGATGGTAGCGCTTCCACGCCTTCTGTATCAACTGCAAAATTATCCCCATCCGGTCCCGACCTCATGGTTTCGGCAGGTGAATTCGGTCTTGGGGCGGTTCCTATGGGCTGGGGGTTCTGCCCGGGTGGCGCTACGTACGTGCTTTTTATCTACGTACTGTGGGGGCCTCGCCACCTCGGACCTCCTGTCCTACTACCAAGCAGCTCACCTGCTCATCCTAAATGACTGGCAGTGCTCTTAAATCGTTCCAGGACCTCAGTGCGGAGTTCCACATGCCACGGTCCCAATTCTTCCGGTATTTACAGCTCCGGCATGCGCTAACACCATACATTGCCGATCTTGACTCGCTCCCCGAATTCAGCCCTATTGAGGCGAAGTTGTTCATGGGTGATCTCGGTGACAAAAAAGTATCCCGGATATACCAAACGGTGGTCACTCATTGCGCTTCTGATTTACTTCCCCTGCGGACGGCCTGGGAGGCAGATGTTGGTCCCATGGACGAGGATGATTGGCGAGAGGCCCTGGAATCCCCACGAGACACTGCCATCGCAATGAGGCTCAGGTTTATTCAATTTAAAATTCTCCACAGGGCTTATTTTACCCGTGAACGCCTCTGGAAGGCGGGACTGATTGAATCGTCGGAATGCCTGCGTTGTGGGATGGAGATGGGCTCGCTGCTTCATACGGTGTGGCTGTGTCCTGGGATAGCTGGCTTTTGGAGAGGTGTGTGGAATTGCCTGTCTGAGGTACTACACTGGGATCTACCCCGCACCCACCGGCTGGGATTGCTCCATATTCTTGCAGGAATGGGGGGGAATTGCTATAAGCGCCATCTATTGCTGTTGGGACTTGTATTAGCCAAAAGAGACCTAGCCAAGAGACCATGGAAAGACGAACGGGCACCTCCTTTGTGTGTATGGAAAGCGGGACTAGACTTCTGTATGGGTCTGGAGCGCCCGATCTTTGAAGCGCGAGGGTGCCCTCGCAAGCACTTTAAGATATGGAAAAGATGGGCCGATTACAGGGACTTGCCACTGGACCCCCGATCGACCCCGAAGAGGAGCCCTAAGCTCCCCCATTGCATGGGCCTGTGTCTTGCGCCTTGGCGGATACACTATACTCACACAACGCTGTTTCCCCCTTTTTACACGTGCACAGGGTTAGGGTGGGACTGCGGGGTGGAATTAGTTGAGGGTGGTGGGGAGTTGGGATGGGATGGGGTGGGGGGTTGTTTCAAATAAATAAGATTTGTGATGATTTCATTTCGACCTTCGATCCTGCTAGATGTAATGTATCCAAATGCTTGGTGGTTTCTCCTGATTGTGGGGTGCCACATTGATTGCCTTGCTTGAATTCCTTAATAAAATCGGTTGTGGAAAAAAAAAATTGGATTGGGAAGTGAAAAACAAATTTATTCGGATAATGCTTCCTCTTCCAACATTAAAAATAGTCAAGACAGGTAAAGATATACACTGTCTAATGGTGGAACGTGGTCAACATGTTTCAGCAATTCACGGCCATTATGCCTTGCTTTCTTCAGGACCTATTTGACGACTATGGCTACTGCAGCAAATGAATACCAAAACGTGTAATCAAATTGTGAAATAAATAAACAAATAGTGAATCAATAGACAGACTGGCACAAATATCACCTGGAACTCCTAGGTGCAATGTCCCGTCTCCTCTTACAATTTCAGTTATTCACCGAATTGTAAGGTGTGAAGACCTCACCCCACCTGGCAGCGGCTCAGGGCAAAAGTGAAGCACCGCTCTTTCAGTCGGTACTTCAAACCGGCATCTGTGCCGACTGGGGAGGGACCAATGGTCATCTGCTCGGCCCATTCCTGTTTGTGATAAGACATCTTGGTGTGTGTGTGGGGGGGTCTCTCACGGAACCCCAAATGATGACGGCGGTTCCGAGTGGTGACTGATGGGTGTTCAAGACCATCCACAGGTTTGTCTTATCTTACTAGTTTTATAAGAGTCAGGGTGTAGCTGCTGGTATCAGTATCTAGTCCCAGTCTGAGTACACTTGCCACTATTTGACCCTCTGGTACCTTTGTTGTTATGAGTATACTGTAGGGAATGTATCCAGAGCTCGGTCGTTAAACTTTCCCTTGGGTCCCCTCCTAATTGTGTTTGTGTAGTTGTTCCGAAAAGTCTCCCCAAACTGCAGATTCAATTCAGTTCATGTGAGCCAGGCGCGTGCACATCACCAGCCACATCCCACACCATGCCTCGGCATCAGACTTGAAAGGAAGCCGCTCCCCCGCCCCACTCCGCGCAATGCCAGAGCTAGTTTTTCTCGCTTTTTATTTGGTGTTCTTTGCGGCCCATGCTTCATTCCACCTACCACTTTACACTGACTTGTTCACTTTCCTCCCATTTCTATCACCTTCCCTCAGTCTCCTCCTTCATGTATTCCTCTTTGTCAATCTCCGTCTCCCATTCTTCATCTTCGATGCATCTTTTATTTTCTTACATGCTTTGGTGTACTTTCTCCTTTCTTCCCCTTCCTCCATATTTTCTACAACTTCATCACCTGTATTCTCATATCTTCTTTATTACTGCCTTCCTTATTTGATTTCCTCTTCTTCATTCAACCTTCCTTGTTCTCGCTCCGGTTTTCTCTTTCTTACCTCATTCCTCGTTCTTTCCAACATTGCCCCATCCTCTTCAGTCTCTTTCTCTGTGCTTCTGCTTTTCTCCGTCTCTACTTCTGCTCATTATTTCTTGTGTCCCCAATGTGCAGCTTTCCAGCTTTATTCCTTCCATTCTCTTCTTTCTATCCTGTTGATCTTTCCCCTCTACTCCTTCCACCCTGCATGCCTGCCTCAACTGCTTCCTTCGTTTTCGCGCTTTATTTCCGTAGTCTGTATTCTGTCAATCCACTTCTGTTCTCCTCCCTCATAACCCCCTCCTCCGTTTATCCCTCTCTTCACCCCTCCTCCTTCTTCCTTATCATATTATTTTCTTCCTCCTCTCCTTTCCTTCCTAGTCTTTCCCGCTCTTTCTTGCTTCCTTTGTTCCTCCGTCCCTGTCTGTGTCCAGCCCCCTCTCCCTGGTACCTCAGACCTTTCCAGCTGCCTCCCGACCACCCTGACAGTCGGGAGCTGGTGCCTGTGGGTACAGAGTCTGGCTTGGCGTGATTTATGCCATTGGTATAACAGCAGACACACTGCAGTCCATCACTGCAGTCCCCCCCCCCCCCGATTAAAATTCAGCTCCGGCCCGACTGCAGCACTCCACAAAAGGAATATTCTACATAATTTCCGAAAATGCTTGTTTATCTGGTTTAAAAAGTGACCTTGTGTGATGTAACTAGTGTTCATTTAAAGCGCTGCAATACCTTCCGATAGGGTTCGCGCTAAATAAAAGTGCAGAAAAAACACAAGACAAATCGAACGCTTTAAAGCAAGAAAGGAACACCTCGGTGGGTGAATCACCCAGCTGGTGTCACAAGGCCCCCATAGGCAGAGCGGATATTTCTTGCCATCCCCACCTCTGCTCATTATCCAGAGGCTACCAGGCCTTACAGTAACACCTCGTCACCCAGAATACCCTCGGCCCCCTCTCCAATCTCACACCTCAGCAAAGAGCCTTTGATCAGCATTAAACAGGCAAGTGCTCCCCCCTGGGGCGCTACCTCCGGGCATAAAACACATTATACACCACCTTGAGTGTACCCGTTCTTTGAGGTAGACAGTACCATATAGGAGAGGTGCAAAATAAGTGTATAATCTTGTTGTAAGCCTTTATTACTGCAGGACATAATCAGGGTTTCTTTGCTACAACAGCTTGAATTATATACAACACTACATTGGGCGCTAAAAACTGAGAAAAAAAAATCACATTGGAATGTTTAGAACCCAAACTGCTTAAATTTCCTCAAAACGTAACCATGAACAAATCAATTTACACTGGAAGAATACTGACGCATTTGCTGTGCTTAATACAAGCTTTAGTTTAATAAAAAAACTAAACTTAAAACCGGTTTGCCCATAGGCAATTAAAACAGAAGTGGAATGCATGCAGGGTGAACGAACTGCTCAACTTTGCGGAAAATTGTTCTTAAAGTCCACCAATGCAGTGTGCTAAAGTGTTTGGTCTTTCAGGGCAGTTTCTCAACTACTTTTCATCAGTGGTTGTTAAGTCCCCAGAGTAATCATTTGGGTCAGCAGCATCATCCGCATCTGCACTTTCTGCCTCCACATTATCTGCTCCTCATTTTCATCGTTTTCACCATCAATGTCCTCCTTTTCGTTTTGGTCATTGTCTTCATCATTCGCATCAGTTGTTTCCTCAACTACCGATTCTCCCGTTTGTTCAACGATTTCAAAGGGATTCTCACCCTAAAAGTAAACACAAGTTTTAAACCATCTTTAGCAAAATTCTCAAGAACAAATGCACACCAACTATTACAAAAGTAACAGCAAAAGTCTTGTGTACAGTGCAAGTAAAGAAATCAGATTTCAGATCACAAAAAAGCAGAAAGAATATATTATTAGAAAAGGCATCTTACAACGGGGAGAACATATGCAGGACTTCTAAATTTTAGAGTATGTCCAGACAGACCATAGGATGGAAAAATCCATGCCAGGTCTATGAACGCCCATGAGCTCCGAGGAGTCCTTGTACAGAGGGGGCGATGACTGGAATATTGAGGGTGGGCATCACATTTCCAAGAAATTCATTTCCTGCGAAACTACAATTTTTTGGGTGAAACTCAGTACGGAAGAAGTGTTATTTGCAAAGCTGAGGAAGGAGTACACAGATCTGAACATTCAATATGCAGTGTGAGCCCTGGTGGCAGGAAGGGTGCAAGTGCATCCACAGCATTACAGGCTGCAAGCTAATTGTTGATGGTAACTAACTTATCCGTTTGCAGCATGTGTACCTGTTTAATTTAATTAATGATTTTATTTAATGTGTATAGCGCTTGAATCACCCCCAGGGGGGTATCTCAGCGCTTGGAAGCACAGCATAGGTCATGGGTACTCACAAACGTTCTCTCAGGGGCCAAATTTACACTGTGGTTTGTGCCTGAGGGCCGCACCAGTGGGGTCAGTGGGGTGTAGTGTAGTTCCTATATTCCCAATAGGCTCTGAGCATTGGAATAATATCTTCAATAGTATAGACGTAGGACAGAGGGTAACTAGGTCTTCTACGGACTATATTAGACTTAAATTTTGTGTGCCAGCTAGCTCAGAGTTCACTAGAAACTTTCTCGAATAGGCGAGGAGGATTTTAACCTCCCTGGATAGACAAGAAGGGATTTAGTTTCTGACAACCATAGAACATGACAACTTTGCTCTCCCTGATCAAGAGTACATCTCTAGAGTCGTGTGAAAACAAAAGACAGCTATTTTACTCAGTCAATACGTGCATTCTTAGTTTCACCAGATTGTGGAGAAAAAAAGAGACGGGCGTTTTCAATAAAAGGTGTTATTTATTGATCAGTCTCTTTTCTCATACAAGAGAAATGAATCGCTACAATTGCAATACTTAGGGTTAAGTAGAATGCATATAGTAAAAGCAGGATTATAAAATAATACTGTAAAAGCATTGATATGGTTTCTTAGCCATATGATACTTTAAAATGGATAAAAGATATACATACATATATACATTGACTAATCGTCAATGGTGCTTCTAACTACGCCTACCCCGGTGTACCTGACCTAAGCCTAATACGTGGGAGGGAGTAAGTAAGTAGCAGTTTAAGTTAAGTTTGTTTTGCCAAGAATCTGACTCAAGAATTCTCTATACGGTTTTAGTCAGTTCAGTACCTGGGATTTAGAATGCTGGAGGGCTGGTATCTCTCTCTCAGGACTCGGTATCCCAGTCACCCACGAGGGCAAGCTGAAAACGCACCAGGACTTGACTGTTGGGTTGTTTAGGATACTTGTAGCAATGAGTACGCTCTCCCTTTTTATTTGTTCCTTGTAAGCCTGGAATTTTTTTTAGATAAATAAACGTTAATTTATACACATACTGCTAGTTCAACTACAATAACTTGGTTGGAACCTAGAAGAGAAGGCCTTCAATGTGGACAGAAACCCTTTAGAAACTACTCTGCCACCAGGGTGTGCCAGATAAGCGTTTAAAAAACACCAGGGACTCTTATTAGGGAATGACCCGCAATCTCGCTCCCTCCACAAGCAAGCAATCAAACCACACCAAGCAGGCCGTGACCTGAAACCCTCAAGGGAAAAGAGCACAGCCAAGAGACAAGGCGAGCAGGACTCCAAGGCAGACTGCAAGGCAACGGGTTACACCGAGTCTGATTGAATGGTTTGAAAAACCTCTGGTAGATTTTCTGAAGACAAATAAAAAAACATTGTCATTTACAATGCAAATAGATCAAAGTCTCTCAAATGCGAGACCTTTGACGCACTCGTGCTTTAGCTGTAAACATCGTAAGATAAAGACAAGGAGGTGCAATTGCTTCAAAAGCAAAGCTATATAAAATAAGCATTTGCAATGCAATAGGTCTCGCAGCATTTAAGTTTGAGTTACTGGCATTGTAAATGACAATGCTTTGCATAAATTCTTTTTTGGTGTCCGTGTGTGCATGGCAGTGGTGGTGTGTGTGTGCATGGCAGTGGTGGTGCAGAGATGCAAATCAAAGCATCATGAAACAGCAGCCTCTGAATTTAATGGAATGTCGGCAGATAACAGAACATAGCCAGAGATGAACTGCCAGCAGTGTTTGGTCCACCAGCCATGTTTAGAGGCAATGTATTCAGGTTTACTCAAGAGAAGTGCCTTGTAGCTCACACAACACACTTCGAGGTGGATTATGAAATGGAGAGGGAACTCATGTAATTATTTCAAAGAAGGGCAAACAAGCTCACATTGTCTGTTGTTGGCGATTAGAAAAGCGACCGCGTAAGAGAAACTTTGACAGGTGTTAATGAGAACTGTGGGAGAGTAGTGTGGGGCCTCATTGGGCAAATGATAAGACAAGTTCCTGGAACGTGAACCACAAATGTTTAAGATGAAGGGCAAGCTTTATAATGTGCTTTAATGTAAGCTGGGACTCAGAAGTCTGTGCTCTTTTCTGGACATGCCCTTTGAAGGACACAGATTGGTCAATGAGAGAGCCGAAGGATTTGGAAAAAAATGAAATAGGGAGAAGAGGCCATCCAATTTCAAAGACATGCCCTTCACATTGACAAAGCCTTTATTTTGAGATACCCATAATTAATATTATAACCACCACACTGCCCAATTATTTCAACTATCAAACCAATGCCAAGGTGTTGGCGATGTGAAGGTCTGTAATTGTTAATGACGTGATGGATTGCACTGACATTCATATAGAGCCACTCTCACACAGACAGAGCGCCCCACACAGACAGAGCGCCCCACACAGACAGAGCGCCCCACACAGACAGAGCGCCCCACACAGACAGAGCGCCCCACACAGACAGAGCGCCCCACACAGACAGAGCGCCCCACACAGACACAGCCGCGCACACACACACAGACACAGCCACACACACACACACACACAGACACAGCCACACACACACACACACACACACACACACAGACACAGCCACACACACACAGACACAGCCACACACACAGCCACACAGAGACACAGCCACACACAGACACAGCCACACACATACACAGACACAGCCACAGACACAGCCACACACACACACAGACACAGCCACACACAGACACAGCCACACACACACACACACACACACACAGACACAGCCACACACACACACAGACACAGCCACACACACAGCCACACAGCCACACACAGACACAGCCACACACAGACACAGACACAGCCACACACATACACAGCCACAGCCACAGACACAGCCACACACACACACAGACACAGCCACACACACACACACACACACACACAGACACAGCCACACACACACACACACACACACACACACACAGACACAGCCACACACACACACAGACACAGACACAGCCACACACAGACACAGCCACAGCCACACACAGCCACAGCCACACACACGCACACAGCCACACACACACAGACACAGCCACACACACACACAGCCACACACACACACAGCCACACACACACACAGCCACACACACACACAGCCACACACACACACAGCCACACACACACACAGCCACACACACACACAGCCACACACACAGCCACACACACACAGCCACACACACAGCCACACACACACAGACACAGACACAGCCACACACAGACACAGCCACACACACAGCCACAGCCACACACACAGACACAGACACACACACAGACACAGCCACACACACACAGACACAGCCACACACACACACAGACACAGCCACACACACACACAGACACAGCCACACACACACAGACACAGCCACACACACACAGCCACACACACACACAGCCACACACACACACAGACACAGCCACACACAGACACAGCCACACACACACACACACAGCCACAGCCACAGCCACAGACACAGCCACAGCCACAGACACAGCCACACACACAGACACAGCCACACACACAGACACAGCCACACACACAGACACAGCCACACACACAGACACAGCCACACACACAGACACAGCCACACACACAGACACAGCCACACACACAGACACAGCCACACACACAGACACAGCCACACACACAGACACAGCCACACACACAGACACAGCCACACACACAGACACAGCCACATCTTCTCACCTGCACAATGGAAAGGACAAAAATGCACACAGGCTTCGATCAAACACCTTCCAGATTAACTGCCCAGAATGCAGCAGCACGCACAGCTTCAGACCCAGCACTTACCCACCAAATACACTTCCGCCACAGAAGCAGCACTGGCTGATGAGACTAGCCAGCCACCAGGGTAAAACCAGACAGAGCAGATGTTCTGAAGTGGCCGCTACCCACAAGACAAGGAGGCCACCAATTTCCAGGACATGGCTCACCAAGACTAACTATTAGTCAGTCAAAGCTCTAGCCTGTAGAAGGGGCAATCCAAAAACCACTTGTAACCCAACCGTGTCCCCGTCCTCCCTCGCCCCAAAAGAATGTACAGTTAAATGAGATTGATAGGACACTTTGTTAGGCTGAAACAGGGCACATTAACTGTAATATCCAGACGCGGGTAGAAATCTAAGCTCGGAATCAGAAAGGGGGGCCCTGAACACTGCAGGGGGGCTGGGGAGTTCAGCAGTCAATTATACTCTGCCTTGAAAATAGTACTGTGCCAAAATGGCCTCTTACCCAGAGTGACTAGTACATGTCGCAACTCAGCGCCCATCACAGAGCCATTGGCTTCTTTGTCGAAGACCCTCAGCCCCTCCACAAAGTCATCGTAGGTACCCTAGTCCTTGTTCTTCGCAATTGTCTGCAGCATGGGCAAGAACTCGTCAAAGCCAATCATCTTGGTGTTAAGCTCTGGGAAGGAGAGAAGAGTTCAGAGGAGCAGTCACCGGCTGCAGCAGCGTGCCAGGCTGGCGAGTACACATTAACAGTGACAAACTTTAAACAATGTGATCGTCCAAGTTCCCCAAAACCCCCCTACCACCTCCAGTCAGGTTTTTGTCCCATCCCAGACTGCCAATGAATATTACTGATATGGTCCATCTATCAACTGTGAACGAGGCAGAGATCTCCAATTCAATGTGTGGCACAGGGTAAGAGCTGAGGGCAGAGGGGTAAGAGCTGAGGGGTAAGAGCTGAGGGCACAGGGGTAAGAGCTGAGGGGTAAGAGCTGAGGGCACAGGGGTAAGAGCTGAGGGGTAAGAGCTGAGGGCACAGGGGTAAGAGCTGAGGGCACAGGGGTAAGAGCTGAGGGCACAGGGGTAAGAGCTGAGGGCACAGGGGTAAGAGCTGAGGGCACAGGTGTAAGAGCTGAGGGCACAGGTAAGAGCTGAGGGCACAGGTAAGAGCTGAGGGCACAGGTAAGAGCTGAGGGCACAGGTAAGAGCTGATCTGCCACGATTGTCACATTTTATGTAATATCCTAAATCAGATACAAGCAACACGTTGCGTCCAAGTGAAAGGGGCCCATTAGACTCTAATGGAAGCCTAAGGTTTAGTAATAATAGCCAACTAGGATATAGTGAGCACTTCTGACTTGCCCCCTAGGTTCAATGCACCACAGACCTAATAAGCCCCTGGGTCTCATCGTAACAGACTTTGCACTCTGAAATACACCTTAAAATGTAGCTCCTTCAGATTCACCCAAGTTAATTTTCAACTGGGGGGTGCTCTGGTCCACGGATGAGTGGCGTGTGCTCAGATCCAGGGGTGAGTGGCGGGTGCTCTGGCCAGGGGTGCGTGGCGGGTGCTCTGGCCAGGGGTGCGTGGCGGGTGCTCTGGTTCAGGGGTGCGTGGCGGGTGCTCAGATCTAGGGGTGAGTGGGGGTACTCTGGTCCAGGGGTGAGAGGCGGGTGCTCAGGTCCAGGGGTGAGTGGCGGGTGCTCAGGTCCAGGGGTGAGTGGCGGGTGCTCAGGTCCAGGGCTGAGTGGCGGGTGCTCAGGTCCAGGGCTGAGTGGCGGGTGCTCAGGTCCAGGGCTGAGTGGCGGGTGCTCAGGTCCAGGGCTGAGTGGCGGGTGCTCAGGTCCAGGGCTGAGTGGCGGGTGCTCAGGTCCAGGGCTGAGTGGCGGGTGCTCAGGTCCAGGGCTGAGTGGCGGGTGCTCAGGTCCAGGGCTGAGTGGCGGGTGCTCAGGTCCAGGGCTGAGTGGCGGGTGCTCAGGTCCAGGGCTGAGTGGCGGGTGCTCAGGTCCAGGGGTGAGTAGCGGGTGCTCAGGTCCAGGGGTGAGTAGCGGGTGCTCAGGTCCAGGGGTGAGTAGCGGGTGCTCAGGTCCAGGGGTGAGTAGCGGGTGCTCAGGTCCAGGGGTGAGTAGCGGGTGCTCAGGTCCAGGGGTGAGTAGCGGGTGCTCAGGTCCAGGGGTGAGTAGCGGGTGCTCAGGTCCAGGGGTGAGTAGCGGGTGCTCAGGTCCAGGGGTGAGTAGCGGGTGCTCAGATCTAGGGGTGAGTAGGGGTACTCTGGTCCAGGGGTGAGAGGCGAAACCTAAAAAACAGAAGCTGTCTATCTAGAAACATACCTTTTTTGACCGCATTGCCATTTGATCCAGGTTTTCTCAATTTAGGTTTTTTGTCGACAAACGCCCCTCCAATGGGTTTATTAAGCGATTGCATCATCTTTCTTTTCATCCACCTTCCAGCAGGCCGACCAAATACCAGATTTGTCTGGTAGTCGACAACAATTCCAGGTCTCTGCATACCGCCATAATCCTGCAAATTGATAACATAAAATTAGCAGAGAGTATGCAGATAAGGCAAGTTACATGGTGTGCAAAAATGTGTTAACAGTTTTATAATAATGGCAGGCATAATCCAAGAACCAATGTTGGGTGGTCAAGGAATTCGTCGGCTAAGCAGCAATTGTTGCCATTCTGGTAGGTGTAGATACTTCTTGGCTACAATTCTGAAAACTGCAGTAAGGACACTGCTGTACAGGTTTTCATTTGCATTAGTGAGCTTGAGAAATAAAGAAGATAAAATGCTTATAAACATGTGTGTGGTTGTGTCTGGTTGCGCGTGTGGTTTGGTTGTGTGTGGTGTGGTTGTGTCTGAGAGAACCGGGAGTTAGAGAAGGAGGCGGGTGAAAGAGAAAAGCAGATAAGCACAGTAAAAGAGAACAGGGAGTTAAAGAAGGAGGCGGGGTGGAAGAGAGCAGCAGTTCAGCACGTGAGATGACAAGAGAACAGGGAGTTAGAGAAGGAGGCAGGGTGGAAGAGAGCAGCAGATCAGCACTTGAGAAGAGAAGAGAACAGGGCGATAGAGAGAGATGGGAGGGCGATAGAGAGAGGGCGAGAGAGAGAGAGGGCGATAGAGAGAGGGCGAGAGAGAGAGAGGGCGAGAGAGAGAGGGCGAGAGAGAGAGAGGGCGAGAGAGAGAGGGCGAGAGAGAGAGGGCGATAGAGAGAGGGCGAGAGAGAGAGGGCGATAGAGAGAGGGCGATAGAGAGAGGGCGATAGAGAGAGGGCGATAGAGAGAGGGCGATAGAGAGAGGGCGATAGAGAGAGGGCGATAGAGAGAGGGCGATAGAGAGAGGGCGATAGAGAGAGGGCGATAGGATAGAGAGAGAGAGGGAGGGCGATAGAGAGAGAGGGAGGGCGATAGAGAGAGAGAGGGAGGGCGATAGAGAGAGAGAGGGAGGGCGATAGAGAGAGAGAGGGAGGGCGATAGAGAGAGAGAGGGAGGGCGATAGAGAGAGAGAGGGAGGGCGATAGAGAGAGAGAGGGAGGGCGATAGAGAGAGAGAGGGAGGGCGATAGAGAGAGAGAGGGAGGGCGATAGAGAGAGAGAGGGAGGGCGATAGAGAGAGAGAGGGAGGGCGATAGAGAGAGAGAGGGAGGGCGATAGAGAGAGGGAGGGAGGGCGATAGAGAGAGGGAGGGAGGGCGATAGAGAGAGGGCGATAGAGAGAGGGCGATAGAGAGAGGGCGATAGAGAGAGGGCGATAGAGAGAGGGCGATAGAGAGAGGGCGATAGAGAGAGGGCGATAGAGAGAGGGCGATAGAGAGAGGGCGATAGAGAGAGGGCGATAGAGAGAGGGCGATAGAGAGAGGGCGATAGAGAGAGGGCGATAGAGAGAGGGCGATAGAGAGAGGGCGATAGAGAGAGGGCGATAGAGAGAGGGCGATAGAGAGAGGGCGATAGAGAGAGGGCGATAGAGAGAGGGCGATAGAGAGAGGGCGATAGAGAGAGGGCGATAGAGAGAGGGCGATAGAGAGAGGGCGATAGAGAGAGGGCGATAGAGAGAGGGAGGGCGATAGAGAGAGGGAGGGCGATAGAGAGAGGGAGGGCGATAGAGAGAGAGAGGGAGGGCGATAGAGAGAGAGAGGGAGGGCGATAGAGAGAGAGAGGGAGGGCGATAGAGAGAGAGAGGGAGGGCGATAGAGAGAGAGAGGGAGGGCGATAGAGAGAGAGAGGGAGGGCGATAGAGAGAGGGAGGGAGGGCGATAGAGAGAGGGAGAGAGGGCGATAGAGAGAGGGAGAGAGGGCGATAGAGAGAGAGGGCGATAGAGAGAGAGGGAGGGCGATAGAGAGAGGGAGGGCGATAGAGAGAGGGAGGGCGATAGAGAGAGAGAGGGAGGGCGATAGAGAGAGAGAGGGAGGGCGATAGAGAGAGAGAGGGAGGGCGATAGAGAGAGAGAGGGAGGGCGATAGAGAGAGAGAGGGAGGGCGATAGAGAGAGAGAGGGAGGGCGATAGAGAGAGAGAGGGAGGGCGATAGAGAGAGAGAGGGAGGGCGATAGAGAGAGAGAGGGAGGGCGATAGAGAGAGAGAGGGAGGGCGATAGAGAGAGAGAGGGAGGGCGATAGAGAGAGAGAGGGAGGGCGATAGAGAGAGAGAGGGAGGGCGATAGAGAGAGAGAGGGAGGGCGATAGAGAGAGAGAGGGAGGGCGATAGAGAGAGAGAGGGAGGGCGATAGAGAGAGAGAGGGAGGGCGATAGAGAGAGAGAGGGAGGGCGATAGAGAGAGAGAGGGAGGGCGATAGAGAGAGAGAGGGAGGGCGATAGAGAGGGAGAGAGGGCGATAGAGAGAGGGCGATAGAGAGAGGGCGATAGAGAGAGGGCGATAGAGAGAGAGAGGGAGGGCGATAGAGAGAGAGAGGGAGGGCGATAGAGAGAGAGAGGGAGGGCGATAGAGAGAGAGAGGGAGGGCGATAGAGAGAGAGAGGGAGGGCGATAGAGAGAGGGAGAGAGGGCGATAGAGAGAGAGAGGGAGGGCGATAGAGAGAGAGAGGGAGGGCGATAGAGAGAGAGAGGGAGGGCGATAGAGAGAGGGAGAGAGGGCGATAGAGAGAGGGCGATAGAGAGAGGGCGATAGAGAGAGGGCGATAGAGAGAGGGCGATAGAGAGAGGGAGGGTGATAGAGAGAGGGAGGGTGATAGAGAGAGGGAGGGTGATAGAGAGAGGGAGGGTGATAGAGAGAGGGAGGGCGATAGAGAGAGGGAGGGCGATAGAGAGAGGGTGATAGAGAGAGGGAGGGCGATAGAGAGAGGGAGGGAGGGCGATAGAGAGAGGGAGGGAGGGCGATAGAGAGAGGGAGAGAGGGCGATAGAGAGAGGGCGATAGAGAGAGGGCGATAGAGAGAGGGCGATAGAGAGAGGGAGGGTGATAGAGAGAGGGAGGGTGATAGAGAGAGGGAGGGTGATAGAGAGAGGGAGGGTGATAGAGAGAGGGAGGGCGATAGAGAGAGGGAGGGCGATAGAGAGAGGGTGATAGAGAGAGGGAGGGCGATAGAGAGAGGGAGGGAGGGCGATAGAGAGAGGGAGGGAGGGCGATAGAGAGAGGGAGGGAGGGCGATAGAGAGAGGGAGGGAGGGCGATAGAGAGAGGGAGGGAGGGCGATAGAGAGAGAGAGGGAGGGCGATAGAGAGAGAGAGGGAGGGCGATAGAGAGAGAGAGGGAGGGCGATAGAGAGAGAGAGGGAGGGCGATAGAGAGAGAGAGGGAGGGCGATAGAGAGAGAGAGGGAGGGCGATAGAGAGAGAGAGAGGGCGATAGAGAGAGAGAGAGGGCGATAGAGAGAGAGAGAGGGCGATAGAGAGAGAGAGAGGGCGATAGAGAGAGAGAGAGGGCGATAGAGAGAGAGAGAGAGGGCGATAGAGAGAGAGAGGGGGGGCGATAGAGAGAGAGAGAGAGGGCGATAGAGAGAGAGAGAGAGGGCGATAGAGAGAGAGAGAGAGGGCGAGAGAGAGAGAGAGAGAGGGCGAGAGAGAGAGAGGGCGATAGAGAGAGAGAGAGAGAGAGGGCGATAGAGAGAGAGGGCGATAGAGAGACCCCCAATTCTACTACTCTCTTGTAGCCCAACAAACAAATCATCAGAAAATGAAGCAGAGTTGAGGGGCATGCCAGGTAGAGATCCATGCCACACAAGCGTCCGGTGGGGATGTATGGCATAATTACAGCACCAGGACTCCTCAGCGACCTATCATATTCAGAACACTGGTACTCACAACAGCAAGGAGGTAGGGAGACGGTGGGACGGTAACTACTTCACACAAGTCTGTCTTCGTTTTGAACAAGAGATCGGCTTCTTTTTAGACAAGCAACCATCCTCAACTTGTCCCAAGTACAATATCACTCCTAATTGGAGTCCAAGGAGAAATAAAGTTGGTTGTGTCTCGGTTGCAAATTCGCAACCTTGACCGCCCCCCAAACTTGGGGGCTTATTTACAAGCCCCTTGCACCACTTTTGCGTCATTTTTAACATAGGAAAAGTGACGCAAAAGTGGCGCAAGGGGCTTTTAAATCTGTCCCTTGGTATTTAAGTCACCTGCACTTCTGTTGAACGTTGTAATACCTAAGAAAGGAATTCTACTCTAATATGAATTAAAATCTCCAGAGCTGATGCCGCAACCATTCCTTTGAAGGGGAGGCTGAGGTCAGTCAGGAGAGCTGCTGGTTGCGCCCGGTGCCGCCTGCACAGCCAGTGACCGTAGCCGGTGCGTCGGACCCTGGCTCCCCGCTTCCCACAGGCCCCTCCCGGCGCGGCGCCGCTGCACTCACCGGTGTCCAGACGCACTACCTGGGGCAGCCGCCAGCCTGTAGGAGCTGATGAGCTGGTCCAGGGGCAGCGAGGCCGAACTCCAGTGCACCTCCTTGAGCGGGGGCACGGCGGCGGCGGGCTCCATGCTCACGGGCGGGGGTCGGCGGAGAGGTGGCGGCAGCCCCGGGCTCCCCCGTCAGCCGCAGCGGGACATGCTGCTGCTGCCGCCGGTCAAAGCAGGGTCGCCTCAGGCTCACGGGCGGGGGTCGGCGGAGAGGTGGCGGCAGCCCCGGGCTCCCCCGTCAGCCGCAGCGGGACATGCTGCTGCTGCTGCCGCCGGTCAAAGCAGGGTCGCCTCAGGCGCGTCCGCCCGCAGCGCTGCCCCTCTGCCGCCGAGGCTGCCTCTGGTAGGAAGCGCCATCGCAGCGCCTGCCAGAGCTGACTAATCACAGCGGCGGAGGAGCTCGCGCGCGCGACGGGCAACGTAGAACTGGCCCCACCCACACTTGCGTAAATGTGTGCACAAACAGGGGGTACAGTCCCTGATGGGCGGGGTAGTGAGACGTCATGAAAATTAAAATGCGCATGCGCACCATTAGTGCGCATGCGCACAACGATGAGGGGACACATGGGGGACAGTGGATTATAGAACACCGGCGGCAGGGCCCACATTTTTGTTCCATTTCTCGAAGGCAAAGCCCTTCATGGCCAGGTGACTGGCCGCTGCTGCCTAAATGATTAACAAAGGGTTGCCAGGGACGTCTGGGTGCCCACCCCGCTCCACCTGCAAGAGAGAGAGGGACTGCCCGGAACTTCCCGCTCAGGGCCACCAACGGGAGAAAGTGAGCAGGTCATAGGCGAACGGGAGCCCACCCTGCAGCACCAGGCATCCCGGTGGTGGGCTCAACCATGTGCGGCGACCAGGAAGAAGACGGGTGGCCACGCTGCATCACCGGGCACATCAAGGAGCTGGAGGAGGGGCGCAACGGATTTCGAGTCCGCCACGGGCCAGCAGTATCGAAGTACCCCACCTCGCCATATAGCCACCAAAGAGAAAGGGATGCTCGTGGAACAGGCCGAGCAAGAGACAGAAGTGAAGGTACCCCTCCTTCTTGCAGGACAGATGAAGGGCCGGCCAGCGCAGCGAGCGGCAGGTCGATACCAAGAGGGTGGACGTGATCCAGGCGGCACCTCGCGGGAACCGGGAGCCAGGATGCCGGGGATCGATGACCAGCGGTTGGACGAGCGATCGAGGCAGAGCAGGGGGCCAGAACGGCTACCCGAATGCACCTCAGGCCAGAACGGCGGTGCTCAGGAGAACGTGAGCTGCGGCACCCGGCAGCCTTGGGCGCAAGCAGCTGGAGTAACTAAGGGACAGTAGCCAGGCCAGAACCAGGTGGTGAGCGGTGCGGGCGGTGGTGCCCCCGAGATGACAAAGGCCGGGGCGGGCGGCAGTGCCCCCGCAGACATCAAAGGAGGTAAGAGACAGGGCCGCTCGAGCATTGTTACTGCCCCTTCAAGGTACCAGAAACTAGACATGGCCAGCTTAAGAATAATGTGCGAGGTCCCTAGAACATAGTGCCAAGAAAGGATATGAAGCACCCGATACCTACGTAACTGGGGCTATTGTACAGTGCTTTGACACCTTCCGGTAAAGTTCGCGCGTTAAAAAAAAAAAAAAAAAAAAAAGGGATTTAATCAACTTAGATAGATAAACAGCCCGGGTATACTGAATCTCAATTTGAGGCGCTTCTGGCGCGCCCTCGCAAGAGGGCCGAGCAGCAATAGTGCTTCGGGCTGGGCTGCACCGTGCGGTGTGGCAGCAGTGCCACCTAGTGGGCAAAAGGGCAAGAGGGAACGAGATGGCGATAGTGGCCAGTATTCCAGGTTGCTCAGGTCACCTCACGCGGTGGCTACTGACTGGTGGGTAGGCCAAGAGTTGAGCCTCGGGTTAACCCCGCGCGGCTGTTTTTTTATTAAATGAACATAAAGAAGGGAAATACTGATTAGGGACGCAGCGCTGGTGATGGGGCCTCTAGTGTAGCACCCATGTTACCTACGGGGAAGAATAAAGTGGGAAACGGCCTAACACACGAAAGCACAATTTTCAGTTTTCTTTGCGTCATGGGATGCTGCAGTAAAATAACCGGAGGCCTCAAACCTCTTCAGAAGCCTCACTATATTTGGTTAATCCTGGTTTCACGGCGCTGTTTAAAGTTTGCATTCCCGCATTCTTTTATGTTGGTGCAGTTGTTGTTATGAGAAGGGGAAATGTACTTTTGTAGAGCAAAAGACACACATAGAGCGGCACAGCAGGCCACACAGAGGGGATTGTAAATGCAGAGAGGCATTGCACTGTGCTGTTGATGTCCTGTAATTCCGCAGCGGATGTGTTTTCCACTTAAATATGGATGCAAAGCACTGGTATCTAATTCTCCCTCTTCTGTATAATTTGCAGACGTAAAAAACGAGCGTTCTGACTCGTACAGAACTAACAGCCCTAGGAAGTGTATGTTAATACACCTCATGCTGGCAGAAGTTAACCGATCCTTTTCACCTGTTGATTCTGTATCCAGGCGCATAAGAGTTGCTAGTCTGCATGTCCAGGAATGAGAGCACCTGGAGGAATAAGTTAACGTAGTCCTCCGTCCATAACCCACAGGTTGAGGATGCCATTTGAGACAACTTCCCCGGTACATTTGTGCCTGAATACCGGCTATTCACAATGCCCTGCAGGGCAGAAAGAAGGATGGTAAGCGAGAGGCTGGTTTAATAACATATTAAACTGGCAGACCTGCCTCTAGCAGCGGTGATGCGTCAGACAAGGCCCAGAGGAGTGTAACCCCCTACAAATCTACATTCACGGGTCAAAGATTGTTAATATGATTGCTGCAAAGGGCTTGACCCAGGCACAGCACACAGCATACTATTATAAGTAAAGTCAGTTAGCCCCGATTTGTCGGGGAGTCCATGGCGGTACCCGCTGCCGGAATTCAAATAGTGTAATAAAGGGGTTCTATAAACCAGGAAGCCTCAGCGCCAGGCTGAAAGGAGCTAACGCAGTATATTTACACAAGAGCACGCAAGCGCTGGGCACAGTCTGCGAATTGGCAGGCCCGCGCTTTAGGAGTTTGCAGCGGGAGTGGAGCGACTGGAATAAGGGCGCACACTCTCCAAGGCCTCCTGGCCCATGAGGAGCGCGACGGGTGGGGGAACCAGTCCACACCAATGCGCACACAGGGTGGGTTGGTAAGGGCGACCCACACATTGCAAGCAGCACCAGAGTGACTACATGCCGAAGGATCTAATAAGGGCCTGGATGGTGACGCGCCGAGGGGCCCGCCCAAAAGAAAAGAAAACATGTATAACCTGGTTAAATGCCCCCAGGCTAGGCCTTCTCAAGGGGAGGGACCAATCCCAGTGTTGCCCTCTGCGTAAGACTAGAGCAGTCAACCCAACACGGGGGGTTGGGCTTGGTTAAATGAGGCGAAGGTACAGCTGCCTGAGGCCGGCGGTTTCGGTACGCGATATATAAAAGTGCGGGAAAGAAAGGCAAGGCTGTACCTACAGGTCATGTGCGAGCCGGACAGCATGAAAGGTTACAAAAAATAGATAAAAATACAAATAAAAACCTGCAAAGATCAGGCACCCCCGCATGACAACATAACTGAGTAACAGGTTTTGTTGCATCCCGCCCCTGCCAGGAATAGACACATGCAAAAAATCAGTTCAGCCGGTGGCGGGGAGAATACGGGAAACACAGTTGAGCAGCATTGCGAAAGCCAGTAGGCAAAAGTAGGTAGGCCATGCTTCCATCTTGCCAACGGGAACTGGGGGAACCTTATCGGGTGCGAAGCTTGGGCAATTAAGTGAACTTTTTGTAGTAAAAGGCTCAGACAGCCCAGCAGCTCGGGCAAGGAGCTTGAATATTCGCAACAAACTTCGGGCAAGTACGTAGCATGGGGCTTAGCGTCATATGGCTAAATAGGGATACACAAGCTACAAGGGAACCACTGGCAGTAGGAGAGCCTGCAACACCACTCAGAGCCCCCCTTACCCCAAGTAGAAAGGGTTGCCATTAAGGAAACATAAATACAAGAAGGGCCCCTAACCTAACCTGTAATATGGCACTGCGACCGGACAGAACGCGCTGAAGGGACAAGGGCAGAGCGGTCGCTAACACTCCACGTGGTATGGTCCTATCCATACATGCTCTCCTCTGCATCTAGGCGCGCTAAAGCTGTCACTGCTGCGACGTGAGTCCTCCTAAACACAGCTCCTCATATCAGAGAAGCACATGAGCAATGTATATATTTCAACCTTGTCCTCATACCTCTCGATTAGTAAGGACATTAATAATTACTTTTATCACCTGTACATTTAAACTGGGGAACCCCAGAGGCCAAAATAACGATTGCAGAGCTAGCCTGAAATGTCTGCACCAACCCAACGGGAGAGGCCTTAGGAATTTCCTCCGAGTATTTGGTTAGTAGTGACGAACAGGTAATAAAACACAGGGAGCGCAGGAGGCCTGGTGACGTACATGTCGTACATTCCAAATAATGTGCTTTTTTCTACAATGCAAAATTTCACAAACTTGCCAGTTAAGCTGTTTCAGGGAGTTGGGCGAGGCGTGCTCCTGGGTGGTGACATCCAAGCCTACCAGACCGTGCACGAGACATATGTCCTAGCAGTTCGGGATGGACGGTGCTTTTGGGGGAACCCAGACTGACTTTATTTTGCACATGGCTGTTCCCTTCTTCAATGGCGAGGAGGCACAACAAAAGAGGAAAGACTTTAAAATCCATGTGTTCAATCCATAATTCTCACTCATCACTTTATTGCAGTGTTTTATATAGGGTACATTTTCCTGTCATTAGAGACAGGCCAGTCCGCATATTGCCGGCGGGGAGGGCTAACAGGCCTCCTCCCCTGGTGCACAAAGCCAGTGCTCCTCCAACACCCGGGGTCCGACCCGTAATACAAAGAAGGTGTGGTGGACACCACGACACAGATGCGAGAACGAGATCGCAATTTTAGGATAGCGAGTCAGTGACCGACCGAGGTGAATAGGGGCAGGGAAGCCAGGCCTGCGGTATGTATAACGGCCATCGTACAGTATATGACACAGCGACAGAACGCTACAAAGGGCGTAAAGCAAAGTGCTACCAAAGAGTTAGCCAGGCGGTTAAACAGTGACAAACAGCGTTTATGCCGCAAGGGGGGCACCCCAGGGCGGGAGCGTGACCCACCCACCCCCAACCCGGGCGGAGCGTGTTGACAAGGCAAAGGGGGGATAGATAAAGGGCAACAGGCCCAGAGGGGCGCAGGCCCCCCGCCCCGCAGGATAAAGGCGGAAGGAATGCAAGACGTGTAGGAGGGGAAGGAATTACTAAAAGTAGAGGGAAGCCTCCTACCAAACAGGTCATTGGGATGACACATGGCAGGGGCGCATGGAAGGAGCCACGGGTGTCCCACCGCCACAGGAAAGGTTGAGGTGAGGCTCCTGCAGGCCCCTCAGGAAGTCTCGCGGAAGGGGACACTGATGGAGAGAAACGGAAGGAGGCAGCCTCACGAAAGATAGAGAGAGTGGAGGCTCAAGCCGGGCCAACCTATGGGGAGCAAAGAGCTTGGAAGGTGGCAAATAAGGAAGAACAGGACGTAGTTGGGGGGAGCCGCAGGGAGACGGAAGCCTCCCAGACGGCGTGGCGGAGAACTACGCTGATAACGGTTGGTACGGAGGCACACCGGAGGGCGGTGTGCCAGAATAGGTCCACTCACCTTCAGATGCCTCACGGCTGGGTGAGTTGGCCTAAGGACAGGTGTGTAGGACCACTCACTCTGGGATGCCTCACGGCTGGGAAGATGGCCTACCAAAGACGGGGGGTAGCAAACGGAGACGGCGCTCGCAGCCCAGCCCCTGCCGGAAGGCAGGGCACAACAAGAGTCGGACAAGGTAGCGAGGGGGCCTAACTCCGGGACAGAAGCTACTCCCTCCCCGCGCAAAGTGAGCGCAAAACCAACCTACCAAAGAAAATGACCCAGAAGGGCCAAGAGGCAATAACAAGGAAGTTTGTCAGGACATAACATGCAAAGTATGCAAGTATATACATGTTTCCTTGTATTCCTAATAAACTGCGGCCAACAAATGACCACCACAAGACAAATGTGTACGTTGGCTTTTTTTTTTCTTGTCCTCATAAGGAATACAGTATGGCAAATGTGGCATACATGTGGGAGTGGGGCAGAGTGCGGGGGTTATTGCAGAGGCTGCTCCCAAAGGGAGCTCGAAAGCCGGCGCCATAACTAGCGCCGTGCCCCCGGACACAAACTAGTGGGGGGTTGGTTTTGGCGCGCAAAAGCGACCAAGGAACAAAGGAAATGCCTGCGCCCTCCCCCCCCCCACAGCAGCTACCAAAGAGGCGCCAGCCCCCGGCCAATGGAGGCCGAGACGGGAGAATAACCACCCAATGGACATAGGGCATACCGGGCTGGCTGGAGGGCGAATGGCAGGGGGCATATAAGCAACGCTCCCCCAAGCAAGCTCCTATCTTATCGGAGCGGGGAGCAGCACCGGCGGCAGGGCCCACATTTTTGTCCCACCCACCCACACCTAAAGAACAGCACTGTCGCAGGGCTGAGGAACAGGCAAAGCATGGCGGAGAACTACGCTGATAACGGTTGGTACGGAGGCACACCGGAGGGCGGTGTGCCAGAATAGGTCCACTCACCTTCAGATGCCTCACGGCTGGGTGAGTTGGCCTAAGGACAGGTGTGTAGGACCACTCACTCTGGGATGCCTCACGGCTGGGAAGATGGCCTACCAAAGACGGGGGGTAGCAAACGGAGACGGCGCTCGCAGCCCAGCCCCTGCCGGAAGGCAGGGCACAACAAGAGTCGGACAAGGTAGCGAGGGGGCCTAACTCCGGGACAGAAGCTACTCCCTCCCCGCGCAAAGTGAGCGCAAAACCAACCTACCAAAGAAAATGACCCAGAAGGGCCAAGAGGCAATAACAAGGAAGTTTGTCAGGACATAACATGCAAAGTATGCAAGTATATACATGTTTCCTTTTATTCCTAATAAACTGCGGCCAACAAATGACCACCACAAGACAAATGTGTACGTTGGCCTTTTTTTTTTCTTGTCCTCATAAGGAATACAGTATGGCAAATGTGGCATACATGTGGGAGTGGGGCAGAGTGCGGGGGTTATGTGCATTGTGATACTAATTAGAGAATCAATAGCATCCAATAAGCATTGCCTGGGATATAATTGTATATTGCCCCGTCCTCGCTTTTTTTGCTTTGACAACCTGGACAATGAAGAGATGAGCGCGCAAAATATCTTTCGCCACAGGACCCTGAGCATTTCCTTTTTTTGCATACAAGGCAGTCATTAACTGTTATTCTCCGCCATGATGCCTCTTGATGGGTTCAACACGTTCGTGAAAAATCAACAAAAGCATGTGAACCACCAAGAGACTGCTCCCGTTTGTGATAATGGTGGTCATGGCTAAAACATTGTGAAATTGTCATGTTTTCTTGTTTTAAATGTAAGGTTTCGGATTCCTCATCTGCGATAAACATGGCAGAAAAGAGGCAGGCTGTAGGGGGGGGAGGGGGAGGCGGGGGGCAGATAGAGGGAGTCATCGGAAAGCAAAACCTCCAGTTGATTTGGAAGTGAGACAGGTGTTACAGCGAGTAAGGGAATGGCATAGAACGGTGGGAAGACATAAGCATATGGTGGATGAGGAGAAGGAAAGTGATCGGGTGGAAAAAAGAGAACAATGTGTGAAGCACATGAGGCAAAATAGGATGCTGATTGAGAAATAAGATGGGTTACAGAGATAAGACAGACTGGAGAAAAATATGGGAAATGGGTAAAAAAAGATATTATTAGGAAAGGCTAGGATTAGGAAAGGTGGGGGGAAGAAAAAAGATGGCACGAGTAAGTAGAAGTCAAAGAACAAGCATTGGCATAGCCAATAGGTCTCGCCTTTGGGACCTTATAAGTGTTTAGCTATGCAACGGTTGATGTTGTGGCACCAAGTATATTGTGCTACAGAACTAAATACTTATAAGGTCCCAAAAGCGAGACCTATTGGCTATGGACAAGTCATGGATGTTGCACAGTAAGCAGAGTTCTACTATACATCGTTGTTTTGAATAGTTTCAATGTCAGTTGGTAAAGAGAAGCCTTGAAGTGCATAGCTGCCAAGGTTTTATACAGCTATGTGTGATATTTTCATAATTTTATTGTAATTATTTTGCCCCAGTTTTAAAGTCTTTTTAGAGTTTCTCATTGCTCAAATATATGTAATCACCAATATGTATTTTTCCCTCATCTTCATTGCTTGAGTCTTGCTCGCAAAGAAAGTGTCACTTATAGTCGTTGAAATGTCACTTATAATTACACTTTAATTATGAAAATGTCACACACACTAATCTGAAACTTTGGCAGCTATGGGTATCACAAACAAACGCTCACAGCACTTACATCAGGCTGGGGAACAAAGGCATGCAGCAAGGTTAGAAATGCATGCAAGGAGTACACAACAGGCACTAACCAGCTCTGTTGTGTCTGCAATATCTCTGGACCTCTCCAAGAACAAAGGAGAAGAAAGATTCAATTTGCATTCATGAGAACAGCACCAATAAGATTCAACAAGAAGGCAAATACATTTAAAACTAGTCATGCCTGGATATGAGTAACTTGCTACTTAGTGTGATTCAATGTTCCGCAACAATACCACGTTCTTAAAAAGTACTGCAGCAACTGTTAAACAAGAGTTGCACCTCACACACCCCAAGTACGTATAACTCACACAGACACTTGCATTTTAAACTAAAGCTGTTAAACAGAGTAGGCAGCAGGACAGTAATCACCGAAGCTCGACGTCTAGCTTCTGGATCACCGCTGCAAAGTTCCTGCTGGTCTGGAAGAGAAATGTCACAGGGTGAAGGCGGGAGGCCGCAGCTGCCTGCAAAGGCACGCATTTCTGTACAACCTTGCTCTTCCTTAGCTCCCGCTCCTACAGCCGGGGCAGACCCAGCAAGGTTCGCCTTCTGCTGGGCTCCTGAGCCAAGGACAGGGTGAGGAATCTCTTGAAGAGCGACGCTGTCACTTTACAGTTGGCACTGGCCATGAGCCTAACAATGGCAGCCTTCTTCAGGCCTGAGGCACACAGACTGAGGAGGGACTGGCCCTCCGGCAGGGGGCTCTCCATGGCCTTACGACGGGTCAGGGGGGAGAGCGCGCACAGAGCCGGGACCCCCTCTGCAGGGTGAGGGGTGATCGACAGACAATCCTAGTGCACACACAAACACACAACACACTCCCTCCTGCAGGTGAACAACAAGCACCTTCCCCACCCCTAAAGCTCGGTGTAGAGAGTGGACTGCCGTCTGGAGGCAGATGAGGAAACGCCTTAACCCTGGGAGGAGTGTGAAAGCACTGTTCATGTTTACAAAAATAAGGGAGCTTAGCTATGCTGTGCCGGGAGGTGGGAAGGGTGTGGAAGCGCTGCTGATGTTATATAAATGAAGGCGCTTTTGCAATGGCACGTAGGTCCCCGGAGGCTCAGTGGGCTATGCATGTGGCGGTTTCAGGAAGCGCAGGGCGCCATGATAGAAAAAAAACAAGTTGTCCGGTTCCAGCTGCGCGTATTTGCGCTGTGTTTAATCATCCACAAGGGAATGCAGCTGGCGCCGCCGCTTGCTCCAGCAAGCTGGAGGCCGTGGGAGTAAACACTCACTGAAAAAGCTGGGGCATGCACCCGCCTTTGGCCAATTGCGTGCTTTAATTTTTTTAAAGCCACACGCAAAGGCCAATACAATGTGGGGAAAATGTAAAGTCACATGCACAAGTTTACTGAGAAGTTTGGAGTGATTCCAATAGGCCTTCTCCTAGAGCAGCGCTTGCGCGCTGCGCTAGGCTCGACCTAAAAAATAAACAAGTCCTCACACAGGAAGGCTCATGAGGCATGCCATGAGTGTGTGGTGGTGGGTTTTGGGTAGAGTTACAGTCTAGTGTGACCAGAGCCCTTATATTCTGAGCTGTAACACAGGATCTCGACCAAGCTTCGGCGCTCCTGCGTTCACTACAGGCGTCAGTTGCTGCTGAGCACAAATAGGAGGAGCCCAGTATGCTGATCTCTCCCAAGCAGCAAGAAAAAGGGGAATGTTCTCGGGTGGTGGGCTTCATCAGTGATGAAAGGGAAGACCCACAAGAAGGAGCGGGCAAGAGACTGACGCGACATACAGCAAACAGAGCATGTGCACGACGCAACGACTATTAAAAATAAGTGAAATGAGCTGCCAACAAATGAGACATTGTGCAAACCTTATTGCATTGTATTTTACCCCAATAGGGACCACCAATGACAACCTTTTTCTACATCCGCTATCATGAACCTCTTTCGTCATCTGGGTTGCCCCTATTGTCTGTCGATGAACGTCAACTGGAAATTCAATTTTGCAAACAATTCTGAGGTGTTCCTGCCATTGGTACTATTATGTAGAATATGTGAGGAGGTGAATTTTGGATACCCCCAGAACCATGCTACAGATGTTACTTACCTGGATAGGGAAAACAGGCAGGTGTCAGGACTGGCAATAGTTGCTGCAGCAGAGAAACATCGAAGCGCTGAGAAGGCCATGGACTGTTAGTGAGAAGGGGCAGGCCCTGGAGTTTTGTAGGGATGGAGCCAAATGAGGAGGATCAATAGTGAGGGGAAAGAAAGGATGTTTGAAGAAAATTCCTCCTCCAACAATACACGTTGAAGGGGAGGGAAGGACAGAAAGGGGGTGGGAAGCAAAAGCCAGGTTTCTACCAGAAATGGAGACTGGCCACACAGCAGCACCCTTCTTTACCAAAGGTCCTTCTCCTTTCCAGGTTGAAGTGCTAGAGCCTGCCATGAATTAGGGAAATACAAGGAGCGAGAAGCACCAGGGGAGGGTTGTTAAGTATATTCATTTGCATTAAGTTAGCAGCACTTGCAGGTGTATGAGCCTGCCTTCATTGCCTCTCATTAGCTTGCAGCACCCTTCTTTCTGTCGACACAATAGCTGAAGAAAATAATCAATATGTTGTTTTCGGGCGGTTAGCTGTTCAAATACTTCCATTTTTGAGCTGACCAGCTGGGCGAGAGGGGCGGGTTGATTATCTTGTGACACTGCCTGTAATGGAGTGTCCACCCTCCTGTTGAAACTTGGGATTAAGCAATAAGTCTCGGAATCTTCCATTGTGGCTGAAGTGAAATTTGGTTGCAAAGCCATTCACTTGGCTGAATTCTAATTGCCTATTAATTTACGCTTCCTGAAAGACATTTTGACACTGTAAGAGAAGTCAACTGGTCGTAGTCAGAGGAGGAAGCCTTTGAAGCGGATATCGTGGATTCCGTTGTAAATATGTGGTGCTTTGAACTCTTGGGAGACTTGACTGGGAGTCAATATTTGGCCGAAACTTCACGTAGAGTGTGCCACTTCATTAAAAGAAGTTATTAAGTCCCTTCAAAGCTGCTCAACCCCCCTTCTCCCCACTCCTTCCAGCTCCTCTGGTAAGCTCTGGTTCTTGTACGTCCTTGCTCAGTGGCCATGCGTGATCTCGTATAACATATTACGGTACTCATGATGAACAGCACTCCTGTGCCCATGGGCAGATTTTGCGCTACATTCAAAAAACATACAAGTGAGTGGGGGGGTGCCGCTGGAGACGGTCTGAAAAACTATGCACTTTTATAGAGTGCTGCAATGGAAATCAAAAAAGATTAAAGCAAAAGAAAGGTGCACATCCTCCCAAAGCGGCCACAATGGGGGAATAAATTGAAGAGTGGCGTCCGTGAAACTTGTGCCATGACTGAGTGGGAAGTGCTTGGTCCCAATTTCAACCACAAAAAGCATAAATTGAAAAGAAAATTGTGCGATGCGCAGCGTTCGTTAAGCGTGTGCCATGCTAATAAAGCATAAACAAAACACAACAAACAATTGAGGGAAGTACTCGATTACATTGAAGAGCAGCGGCTATGAATCAGGTGCGGCAGTAAGTGGAAGTGCTCGGTCTGAATGTAAAAAAAAGTTTCAAACACACATAATACAATGACTCAAGGGGAAGCAGACAAGATCTGTGGCGATACTCCATGGGAGTTAACAATTGTGAAAAAAGGTGGGACAAACATGAGACTTTAACCACTTGGAAGCAACGTTTTTTAAAGGACACTAGCATAAGCCAATCAAAGGCTGTGGGTGTGCTGTAAGTCATCAAATGAATACATGTCTCGAAGACAGCGTATGCGCTGCCTAGGCATGACCTAAAGAAGAAAAGTGCCTCAAAATAGGGACGGTGTTATGGGAGGAGTGTGGGGGTTAATAGAAAGAGACACAAGCATTGGCAAAGCCAATAGGCCACAGCAATTTAAGAGGTATAGGCGTTGGCAATGTTAATGCGTTTGTATACAGCTCTGGGGCTGGTTTTCTTGATATACACAATGCATTAACACTGCCAATGCCTATATCTCTCGGATTTGTGAGACGTATTGGCTATGCTCGGAGACTCGAGAGCATACTCCAATCTGCTGTGAGCTGGATGGAACCTAAGTCCACCTTTGTGAGAGGTTTTAATTTGCCCTCAGACTTTTTTCCAACTGAAATGCCTCACAGAGCTGCCTTGTTCATGTAGCCTGCAATTAACTCAGCTGGAAGTCACAGTGGAATGTTAATACAGCCAAGCAGGCTTCAGTGTGAGAATAAAAATAATTACAAGTTTATCGCGGGGATACTGTGCACTCTGCATCATCAAGCCTGTGTGAAATGCCCAACTGAAATATTTTTACTAGCTGTGTGACCTGTAAAGGTGTGGGTATACGATCTCTAATTATCTCATTTTCCAGATTAGGGTTCATTTAAGGTGAGGGTCATTTTAGAAACACAGAAAAAACACACCCCAGCCTCCAACCAGATGTGCAAGCGAATATTCATTTGCAGGGGCCACATGCGGTAGCCACCAAGTGGACCCATGTCAGCGGTGCCACAGTTAGACAGTCCTGGGTTTTAAGACCTTGCATTCTGGGGCTTGTAGTTCCACGTTCCAAGTGATACGCCTAACAACCAAAATGGAAGTGATGCTGGTTTAAGAGCCAGAACTTAACATCCCGGTATCATGACTGACTTGGGGCCATCCAGTGGCGGCTCCTCCGCTAAGCATCGCCCCACTGCTTGTAGAGCAGTAAAAGAGGTAACATTTAAATCATAATAACTGAACGTTTTTATCATTTTATTTTTGGTTGCTGCAGGGCTGAGTTAGGGTGGGGCGGGGTTGGTGGCTCAGGGAGGAGTAGTGAACCATGCACCTCAAGTGGGCATGACTGCTTGGCCGGCCAGTTTGGCAGGCCTAGCAGTCATGTGCACTTTGCAAATTCCCTACCTGGCTGTAATGGACAGCCTGGTAGGGAATAGGCACAAGCTCCCTGTCCCGATCTGAGTGCGGATCCATGGCCCTCAGATCAACCACTGGCTTGGCAGTTCGAGCTGGACTGTTCCCATTAGGAACAGGATCAAGACTGATTTGCATATGGCTGGGTCTGAACTGGGGTGGCGAAGTAAGCTAAAGAACGATGATGGATTCAACCCAGATCTGTGACTGGGATGAGTGTCTGAAAAGTTTCACTGCTCTGTCCATCATCTCCTTGTGTTTGCTTTGTTTGCCCTACGTTGGCAGGGTATGCCCAGGCGTGGGTCCTTTGCTCACTTTGCCACTGGATTCAAGCTAGCTTGGCTGATGAGGGGTGTTATCCCGAAACCGGTTCCAGGATGATTTTTTCCGGTCCAGGGAAGACCTGGCTTGGCAGTTCGGGCTGAACTATTCCCATAAGCACCAGGGTCAAGACTGACTTGCATAAGGCTGGGTCTGAACTGGGGTGGCGAAGTGAGCTAAAGAACGATGATGGATTAAACCCAGATCTATGACTGGGGATGAGTGTCTGAAAAGTTTCAGTGCTCTGTCCATCATCTCCTTGTGTTTGCTTTGGCAGTCAACACATGCCATTTGAAACACATGCCTCTTGAAGACAAAAAGAGCTAAATTGGTAGAGGAACTAAGAAATATAAAAAAGTAGTCCTGAAACAATGCCCTACAGCAGTGTTTCCCAAACTGGGGTCCGTGGACCCCCAGGGGTCCGTGACACATTCCCAGGGGGTCCGTAGGAAATAGTTTTAAAAACACAGAAATGTTTCTTGTATAATTATCAGCTTTCCAGCACCAATTAAAGTGTCAAGATAATGCCAGTGATTTATGTAACTGCTGGAGAGAGATGAGAGTTTTTTTCAGTGGCAGCTCTGACTTAACTAATGTAGCACAGAGGGTTAATGTGCCTACTGCAAAGAAAGTGTGAACTGCATTTTAAAAAGCAGTATTATATGTGCATAAGTCTGTGGTTACTGCTTTTGTCACAGAGATTATTTTGTTACTGTGCACTTCACAAGTGACAATCGTAATCTAGCAGAGGAACCTATAAACTGTCTTCAAAGAGCTGCTTGCAAACTGCATGGTACTAGATAGTAACTTATGTTTTTTCCCAGTCATTCATTATCCTGATGCTGCTAAAGAGATTTATTTGGGTGGAAATACATTGTTAATGCTAAAGTCAGTGCTAGCCACTGTGTTATGTTCTGAATCCTGAGTTTGTGCTTTTCCAGACCAAGCAATATTTAAAAATGCCTACCAGTATGAATGACATGTGAATACTACACCTTGTAGTCCCCTTTATCTTATGTAACATTTTCTATACACTGATTTACATGTATGATTCATTGTCTCTATCTATGTGTGATGTAAAGTGCTCTGACATCCTACAATGGTATGAGAGATGCTATAAAACAAATGAAATACATGTGACAGAGGGGCTATTCCTTCAATATAAAATACTAAGGGCCAGATGTCCGACCCGTTTTTATATGCGCAAACGGATTTGCAAACCTGCTTGAGCATGCAAAAACCTATTGGGTCATGTACATAGCCTATTTCACGAGTCGCTATTTTCTTGCGACTCGCTAAATAGGTTATGCAACTTGATATTTAGAAGGGGCATTCCCTTCCAAATAGCGAGTCTCAAAACCATGTACACATTTTTTGCGACTGCAATAGCGGACGCAAAACACTTGCAATTACCACCTACTTCAAGTAGATGGTAATGCATTCGCAAAGAGGAAGGGGTCCCCAGGGACCCCCTTTCCCTTTGCAAATGCATGCAAAATTATTTTTTAAGGGCAGGCAGTGGTGGAAAAGCAAATGTTTCATTTGCTTTTCTTTTAAATGCATGGCAAACGAGCTGCATTATTAAAAAGAAAACTGCTTTATTTAAAAGCAGTCCCAGACATGGTGGTCTGCTGAGCCTAGCAGGCCACCATCCCTTGGAGGCTGGCATTCCCAATGGGCTCGCAAATTGCAACCCCATTGGAATCCCAAACAGTGTTAAACACACTGTTGTAAATTTCATTTAGCGACTCGCAATTAGCCAGTCGCAATGTGTCCCCAATTGTGAGGCACTAAATGAAATGGTCGTACATCTGGCCCCGAAATCCTTAGTACTTTGAGTATTTGTTTTGTGTGCCCACGTGTCTTTTTTTAATTACTGTTTTAATATTTGAAATTTAACTCATACACATTGCTTGGGGGTCCCCGACTTCCAGTGGTGACTCAATGGGGGTCCTCAGGAGTCAAAAGTTTGGGAACCACTGCCCTACAGTGTCAGCTGCATATGCTTAACAGTAGTTGGCGGGTGCGCTCGGCAAAGGCTAAACACTTGAAGAGGTATGATGTATGTATGCCCTTGACAAATGGGGAGAAGGCAAATTGGAGCGACGAGTGTGCCAGCATATAGGAAGCCTATGGGCAGCTGTAAGCCCACAATGTAGATACAGCACATCTTGGTTCTAGATGGCGCATTTGCTCTGTCTAATGCCGAGACCTAAAAAGCTTGACAGGGTGTTGAAAAAACAGAATGCAGAAGGTAAAACCTCATGTAGTGAGTACTGGGTAAATCTGCATGTAGTAAGTACTGGGATGAGGAGGAGAATGAGGATGGTAATGCTGGTTGAGCCCAAGGAGATTCAACAAGAAGGCAAATACATTTAAAACTAGTCATGCCTGGATATGAGTAACTTGCTACTTAGTGTGATTCAATGTTCCGCAACAATACCACGTTCTTAAAACGTACTGCAGCAACTGTTAAACAAGAGTTGCACCTCACACACCCCAAGTACGTATAACTCACACAGACACTTGCATTTTAAACTAAAGCTGTTAAACAGAGTAGGCATGAGGACAGTAATCACCGAAGCTCGACGTCTAGCTTCTAGATCACCGCCGCAAAGTTCCTGCTGGTCTGGAAGAGAAATGTCACAGGGTGAAGGCGGGAGGCCGCAGCTGCCTGCAAAGGCACGCATTTCTGTACAACCTTGCTCTTCCTTAGCTCCCGCTCCTACAGCCGGGGCAGACCCAGCAAGGATCGCCTTCTGCTGGGCTCCTGAGCCAAGGACAGGGTGAGGAATCGCTTGAAGAGCGACGCTGTCACTTTACAGTTGGCACTGGCCATGAGCCTAACAATGGCAGCCTTCTTCAGACCTGAGGCACACAGACTGTGGAGGGACTGGCCCTCCGGCAGGGGGCTCTCCATGGCCTTACGACGGGTCAGGGGGGAGAGCGCGCACAGAGCCGGGACCCCCTCTGCAGGGTGAGGGGTGATCGACAGACAATCCTAGTGCACACACAAACACACAACGCACTCCCTCCTGCAGGTGAACAACAAGCACCTTCCCCACCCCTAAAGCTCGGTGTAGAGAGTGGACTGCCGTCTGGAGGCAGATGAGGAAACGCCTTAACCCTGGGAGGAGTGTGAAAGCACTGTTCATGTTTACAAAAATAAGGGAGCTTAGCTATGCTGTGCCGGGAGGTGGGAAGGGTGTGGAAGCGCTGCTGATGTTATATAAATGAAGGCGCTTTTGCAATGGCACGTAGGTCCCCGGAGGCTCAGAGGGCTATGCATGTGGCGGTTTCAGGAAGCGCAGGGCGCCATGATAGGAAAAAAAACAAGTTGTCCGGTTCCAGCTGCGCGTATTTGCGCTGTGTTTAATCATCCACAAGGGAATGCAGCTGGCGCCGCCGCTTGCTCCAGCAAGCTGGAGGCCGTGGGAGTAAACACTCACTGAAAAAGCTGGGGCATGCACCCGCCTTTGGCCAATTGCGTGCTTTAATTTTTTAAAGCCACACGCAAAGGCCTATACAATGTGGGGAAAATGTAAAGTCACGTGCACAAGTTTACTGAGAAGTTTGGAGTGATTCCAATAGGCCTTCTCCTAGAGCAGCGCTTGCGCACTGCGCTAGGCTCGACCTAAAAAATAAACAAGTCCTCACACAGGAAGGCTCATGAGGCATGCCATGAGTGTGTGGTGGTGGGTTTTGGGTAGTGTTACAGTCTAGTGTGACCAGAGCCATTATATTATGAGCTGTAACACAGGATCTCGACCAAGCTTCGGCGCTCCTGCGTTCACTACAGGCGTCAGCTGCTGCTGAGCACAAATAGGAGGAGCCCAGCATGCTGATCTCTCCCAAGCAGCAAGAAAAAGGGGAATGTTCTCGGGTGGTGGGCTTCGTCAGTGATGAAAGGGAAGACCCACAAGAAGGAGCGGGCAAGAGACTGACGCGACATACAGCAAACAGAGCATGTGCACGACGCAACGACTATTAAAAATAAGTGAAATGAGCTGCCAACAAATGAGACATTGTGCAAACCTTATTGCATTGTATTTTACCCCAATAGGGACCACCAATGACAACCTTTTTCTACATCCGCTATCATGAACCTCTTTCGTCATCTGGGTTGCCCCCATTGTCTGTCGATGAACGTCAACTGGAAATTCAATTTTGCAAACAATTCTGAGGTGTTCCTGCCATTGGTACTATTATGGCTAATAGAATATGTGAGGAGGTGAATTTTGGATACCCCCAGAACCATGCTACAGATGTTACTTACCTGGATAGGGAAAACAGGCAGGTGTCAGGACTGGCAATAGTTGCTGCAGCAGAGAAACATCGAAGCGCTGAGAAGGCCATGGACTGTTAGTGAGAAGGGGGCAGGCCCTGGAGTTTTGTAGGGATGGAGCCAAATGAGGAGGATCAATAGTGAGGGGAAAGAAAGGATGTTTGAAGAAAATTCCTCCTCCAACAATACACGTTGAAGGGGAGGGAAGGACAGAAAGGGGGTGGGAAGCAAAAGCCAGGTTTCTACCAGAAATGGAGACTGGCTACACAGCAGCACCCTTCTTTACCAAAGGTCCTTCTCCTCTCCAGGTTGAAGTGCTAGAGCCTGCCATGAATTAGGGAAATACAAGGAGCGAGAAGCACCAGGGGAGGGTTGTTAAGTATATTCATTTGCATTAAGTTAGCAGCACTTGCAGGTGTATGAGCCTGCCTTCATTGCCTCTTTCATTAGCTTGCAGCACCCTTCTTTCTGTCGACACAATAGCTGAAGAAAATAATCAATATGTTGTTTTCGGGCGGTTAGCTGTTCAAATACTTCAATTTTTGAGCTGACCAGCTGGGCGAGAGGGGCGGGTTGATTATCTTGTGACACTGCCTGTAATGGAGTGTCCACCCTCCTGTTGAAACTTGGGATTAAGCAATAAGTCTCGGAATCTTCCATTGTGGCTGAAGTGAAATTTGGTTGCAAAGCCATTCACTTGGCTGAATTCTAATTGCCTATTAATTTACGCTTCCTGAAAGACATTTTGACACTGTAAGAGAAGTCAACTGGTCGTAGTCAGAGGAGGAAGCCTTTGAAGCGGATATCGTGGATTCCGTTGTAAATGTGTGGTGCTTTGAACTCTTGGGAGACTTGACTGGGAGTCAATATTTGGCCGAAACTTCACGTAGAGTGTGCCACTTCATTAAAAGAAGTTATTAAGTCCCTTCAAAGCTGCTCAACCCCCCTTCTCCCCACTCCTTCCAGCTCCTCTGGTAAGCTCTGGTTCTTGTACGTCCTTGCTCAGTGGCCATGCGTGATCTCGTATAACATATTACGGTACTCATGATGAACAGCACTCCTGTGCCCATGGGCAGATTTTGCGCTACATTCAAAAAACATACAAGTGAGTGGGGGGGGGGGGGGGGTGATGCTGGAGACGGTCTGAAAAACTATGCACTTTTATAGAGTGCTGCAATGGAAATCAAAAAAGATTAAAGCACATCCTCCCAAAGCGGCCACAATGGTGGAATAAATTGAAGAGTGGCGTCCGTGAAACTTGTGCCATGACTGAGTGGGAAGTGCTTGGTCCCAATTTCAACCACAAAAAGCATAAATTGAAAAGAAAATTGTGCGATGCGCAGCGTTTGTTAAGCGTGTGCCATGCTAATAAAGCATAAACAAAACACAACAAACAATTGAGGGAAGTACTCGATTACATTGAAGAGCAGCGGCTATGAATCAGGTGCGGCAGTAAGTGGAAGTGCTCGGTCTGAATGTAAAAAAAACGTTTCAAACACACATAATACAATGACTCAAGGGGAAGCAGGCAAGATCTGTGGCGATACTCCATGGGAGTTAACAATTGTGAAAAAAGGTGGGACAAACATGAAACTTTAACCACTTGGAAGCAACGTTTTTTAAAGGACACTAGCATAAGCCAATCAAAGGCTGTGGGTGTGCTGTAAGCCATCAAATGAATACATGTCTCGAAGACAGCGTATGTGCTGCCTAGGCATGACCTAAAGAAGAAAAGTGCCTCAAAATAGGGACGGTATTATGGGAGGAGTGTGGGGTTTATAGAAAGAGACACAAGCATTGGCAAAGCCAATAGGCCACAGCAATTTAAGAGGTATAGGCGTTGGCAATGTTAATGCATTTGTATACAGCTCTGGGGCTGGTTTTCTTGATATACACAATGCATTAACACTGCCAATGCCTATATCTCTCGGATTTGTGAGACGTATTGGCTATGCTCGGAGACTCGAGAGCATACTCCAATCTGCTGTGAGCTGGATGGAACCTAAGTCCACCTTTGTGAGAGGTTTTAATTTGCCCTCAGACTTTTTTCCAACTGAAATGCCTCACAGAGCTGCCTTGTTCATGTAGCCTGCAATTAACTCAGCTGGAAGTCACAGTGGAATGTTAATACAGCCAAGCAGGCTTCAGTGTGAGAATAAAAATAATTACAAGTTTATCGCGGGGATACTGTGCACTCTGCATCATCAAGCCTGTGTGAAATGCCCAACTGAAATATTTTTACTAGCTGTGTGACCTGTAAAGGTGTGGGTATACGATCTCTAACTATCTCATTTTCCAGATTAGGGTTCATATAAGGTGAGGGTCATTTTAGAAACACAGAAAAAACACCCCCCAGCCTCCAACCAGATGTGCAAGCGAATATTCATTTGCAGGGGCCACATGCGGTAGCCACCAAGTGGACCCATGTCAGCGGTGCCACAGTTAGACAGTCCTGGGTTTTAAGACCTTGCATTCTGGGGCTTGTAGTTCCACGTTCCAAGTGATACGCCTAACAACCAAAATATGGAAGTGATGCTGGTTTAAGAGCCAGAACTTTACATCCCGGTATCATGACTGACTTGGGGCCATCCAGTGGCGGCTCCTCCGCTAAGTGTCGCCCCACTCCTTGTAGAGCAGTAAAAGAGGTAACATTTAAATGATAATAACTGAACGTTTTTATCATTTTATTTTTGGTTGCTGCAGGGCTGAGTTAGGGTGGGGCGGGGTTGGTGGCTCAGGGAGGAGTAGTGAACTATGCACCTCAAGTGGGCATGACTGCTTGGCCGGCCAGTTTGGCAGGCCTAGCAGTCATGTGCACTTTGCAAATTCCCTACCTGGCTGTAATGGACAGCCTGGTAGGGAATTGGCACAAGCTCCCTGTCCCGATCTGAGTGCGGATCCATGGCCCTCAGATCAATCACTGGCTTGGCAGTTCGAGCTGGACTGTTCCCATTAGGAACAGGATCAAGACTGATTTGCATATGGCTGGGTCTGAACTGGGGTGGCGAAGTAAGCTAAAGAACGATGATGGATTCAACCCAGATCTGTGACTGGGATGAGTGTCTGAAAAGTTTCACTGCTCTGTCCATCATCTCCTTGTGCTTGCTTTGTTTGCCCTACGTTGGCAGGGTATGCCCAGGCGTGGGTCCTTTGCTCACTTTGCCACTGGATTCAAGCTAGCTTGGCTGATGAGGGGTGTTATCCCGAAACCGGTTCCAGGTTTCGGGATAACACGGTCCAGGGAAGACCTGGCTTGGCAGTTCGGGCTGAACTATTCCCATAAGCACCAGGGTCAAGACTGACTTGCATATGGCTGGGTCTGAACTGGGGTGGCGAAGTGAGCTAAAGAACGATGATGGATTAAACCCAGATCTATGACTGGGGATGAGTGTCTGAAAAGTTTCAGTGCTCTGTCCATCATCTCCTTGTGTTTGCTTTGGCAGTCAACACATGCCATTTGAAACACATGCCACTTGAAGACAAAAAGAGCTAAATTGGTAGAGGAACTAAGAAATATAAAAAAGTAGTCCTGAAACAATGCCCTACAGTGTCAGCTGCATATGCTTAACAGTAGTTGGCGGGTGCGCTCGGCAAAGGCTAAACACTTGAAGAGGTATGATGTATGTATGCCCTTGACAAATGGGGAGAACGCAAATTGGAGCGACGAGTGTGCCAGCATATAGGAAGCCTATGGGCAGCTGTAAGCCCACAATGTAGATACAGCACATCTTGGTTCTAGATGGCGTATTTGCTCTGTCTAATGCCGAGACCTAAAAAGCTTGACAGGGTGTTGAAAAAACAGAATGCAGAAGGTAAAACCTCATGTAGTGAGTACTGGGTAAATCTGCATGTAGTAAGTACTGGGATGAGGAGGAGAATGAGGATGGTAATGCTGGTTGAGCCCATGACATGTTTTGCAATCCGTAGCAGTGGCTCAATGACGGCAGCTGTAATGCCAGCGGCCAGAACCCCTTGAGGTCATCTCATGGCCATCTCAATTTGTTTCTTTTATTTTATTTATGTATTTTATTTTATTGTTTTACAGGGGAACATAGCAGTGTACAATAGGCAAGGAATCGCATTCGGGTAGAGGCCACGTATGTACAGTTTACATAGAAGTAACTCCAGATAAGGCCCCAGACGTCTTAAAGAGGTAGCTCAGTATTCCGAAGGGAGGCGCTAGTCGGTAGTTGGTCAAGGTCTATGTATTGGTAGGAGGCAGCATTTAGGAGAGGAATTTACCCATAAGGGAGGTTTTGGCCTCCTTTTTGAAATTGCCAGAGTAGGGATTCTTCTGAAGGCGGAAGAGAGTTCCATACTCTTGGAGCAGATCCAGAGAATGCCCGGTTAAAAGTTTTTTTTTTTCCGGCACCGTGCAGGTAGGAGTAAGAGGTCTCTGGCGGATCGGGAGTTTCTGATTCGCCAGATACCACAAGTTTCTGTGCGAGATAAGCAGGAGAGTGAGTATAAAGCCTTGTGTGTGAAGCTCATATCACCTTATCTCCCTTATGGCCGATTATGTTCTTTCCACGGGAAACATCCTTTACAACGCAACTTTTACCACGCAGTGCCTTTACGACGCAACTTTTACAACGCAAACCATTACAACGCATTGCGCTGGGGGGCGCTCTAGGATAGGGAATACGTTTAATTTACTATCCAACACCTTCCCTAGTGTCCACGAGGACTGGAGTTGGAATAGTAAATGAAACTTTTCACTATCCAGCACCCCAAAGCGCTATGCGTTGTAAAGGTTTGCGATGTAAAAACCGCGTTGTAAAGGCATGCGATGTAAAAGCATGCGTTGTAATGTCATACATCCTCGTTCCACCCTCACCCAGGATCAAAAGGGACCGCAGCTCAGCAGCTCAGTAGCGGCCGACAAGCAGGCGCTGCTCCCCCTCCTCCTCCTTGTGGAACCCAAAATGACTTGTGACTGTTGTTAGTTCTGGCACAACAGAGACAATTTAGCTCTTAGTTTCTCCTCCTCCCATTATAATACTGGTGAGTCTCCAACACTCATTTCTGCACAATGCAGTTAAGGAATAGGTATTTGTATACTGTAAACTTGAGCAACTGCATATCTGACACAATTCAGCAATTTTTGTTCCTTTCAGCAGGTTAATGCAATAGTTTGTGTTGTTGGTCAATGGGACTTGAATGAATCTCCACCTCTATTCCTCCGATGGTTGGTAGGTGTGATGCACCTTGTTTACTGCAGGGAAGGTGTCTCCTTCAGGCATTTCAATGACTAGCGTCCTGGACTTTGGTCCCTCTGACTGGAATATTCTCCCCCCACCATCTATCTGGTCATTGGCGGTCTCAGGATGCTGTAACCTTCCAGCTGTTCATCAGGACTGCAGGTAGATTCTTCTCCCTTCTTCAAATGTTTGCTGACAAAGAGGATGCACAATCTGGATGGCTACATTTTATGTCCAACTATTTATCTGTACAGTCTCACTTCTGCACCAAGCATGTCAGAATCAATTCCCAGGACACTTGGTTTTCACTTTCCATCATTGTCTTGGCAGCAAGTGCAAGGGTACACTGTTCTCAATGATCTCCAGCACTATCCTGGGATATACAAATGTTCTCCTTGATTTAGCCAGTGAGGGGAACGAGCGATAACCAGAACCAGCACTGAGAGTGGGTACAATCATAAGACTCGTGTTTGGGTGTTTGGGTGAAATTATTCTCTGGAACTCTTGGCCTAACACTGATGGCTAAAACTGAGGTGTCAATTGCCTTGTTCCATCGATCACAGTTCTGCCATTTCGCATGTGTCTGGAATAACCTTCTGCTTCGGTGGCTCTTCCCGTGGGCAAATGCACTTGCCTTGGTGGAGCCAGTGACTGATGGGAGTCTGAGATGAGCGAGCAACATTACTTGCCTAGAAGAGGCACCTGCCTTAAAGGAGTTTGGGCTGAGTGGGCACCGGCAGGTTTAGGCAGACACACATGGCACTAAGGTGAAGGTCTGAGCTGGAAGGCATGATTTTTCTTTTTTTAGTGTATTAGATTTAAGGTGTAACAAAACAGCAACAGAAACAAGCATTTGCAATGCAATAGGTCTCGCATTACTGAAAGTTTGAGTTATTGGCGTTGCTGATAATAATGCAACGCCAAAATTCAAACTTTTACGAATCTGAGACCTACTGCATTGCAAATGCTTGTTATTTTAAGCCATATTGCACAGCAGACTGTGCTGCTGTGCAAAATATTCTTTTAAAATGACAAAGCCAATATATCTCGCATAGACGAAACCTGCTGCCTTTGCCAATGCTTGTTTTTATTTACAATAGCTTTCCCTGACAGCAATTGAGAGAAAATTTGCAGTCAAGTGTGAATTTGCAGCGAAAATCTGTGAGAGGAAAGCATGAAATCTGTGAGAAAGGGAAATCTAACTGAAAGGGGGGAAGAAATGAACAGGACACAAATTGCGGGTAAATGAGTGAAAGTTGCAAGCAAAGAAGGAAAATAGGCGAAGGACAGGAGAGAAATAAGTGGTGACACAAGCTGTTCTTCTGGCCTGGCGGGTCTCCTTGCGCCACACCCACCGGAAAAGCAAATTAACCCAGCATACACCACTCTGGCATGGCACGTGGCTTCGGGAGGTTAGCGCACTAAAGGGATTCCCGGCGTGGGACCTTATTGGGATTTCTCAACTTGGGGATGTATGGACCGGCAAACCACAAACCAGACATTCCCCACACCAATCACAATTTTATAGATACCTGCAGCTCTGCCACACCCTCCAATCACACCAGCCGGATGGCACAGCACCACCGGAACACAGCCCTCCAGAGGCGCAAACTATGATGGGGAAACTGGGGTGAGGGGGAATTTCACAAATTTATCGCTTAACCAACAACACCCCAACTATACTAGACCGGCTCAGAAGCCAATGGGAGGGCTGAGTGGGACCACTTGAAAAGGAAGATTGGAGAGATGCATTGATGGCTCCCAACACAACCACTGCAGCTGCAAAGCTCCGCCTGATTCAACTGTACTACTTGCACACCCCTAAACACCTCCATTGTGCTGGATTGAACCCGACTGCCACAAGCGCACGCTGCGGTCTAGAAAAGGTGGACTTCTTCCAAATGGTTTGGAGCTGTCCCCCCTCCTCCCCCCGGTGCGATATTGGGGGCGTATAGAACAGGAGCTCACAGAGTTCTTGGGCTGGTAAGTTCCGCACAACCCACTGAACACACTCCTGGGGATCACAGATGGTCTGGATGGGTCCAGGAATGACAAATTGTTCTTTAATCCGGCCATGATCGTAGCCAAAAGAGACATAGCTGCCAACTGGAAGCTTCCCACTCCACCTAGCGTCACAAAGTGGCGCAGGGGAGTGGACTGGCGCGCAACATAGGAAAAGCCCCTCCACGAAGCCCGGGGCTGTCCAGCTAAACACCGTAAGGTGTGGGGCAAATGGCTGCGTCATATCAATTGATTACGTTGTACGTACCGCTTGTGGCCTCACGGGTTCGCGAGCTACCATGGTTCGACATCCAAACAAACTGGGGGCTTCTTATCGCTATTTCACTGTATTGTATTGCTGGTCTTTTATTTTTGTTTAAAATCAATATAATTGTTTATTAAAAAAATACATTATATTATAAATTAAAATATTAAACTATTTAAAAATCTTTAAACCTACATTTCCCACTCCACTCAGTGCAACAGTAGGGAAAGTGTTGGACAGCTGAGGGGTACAAATTACTATTCCCATTCCAATGAGTGCAACAGTAGGGAAAGTGTTGGATAGCGGAGGGGTAAATATGACTATTCCCACTATAATGAGTGCAGCAGTAGGGAAAGTGTTGGATAGTGGACGGGTAAAAGTACTATTCCCACTCCAGTGAGTACAACAGTAGGGAACGTGTTGGCTAGTGGAGGGGTAAAAATTACTATTCCCACTCCGATAATGCAACAGTAGGGAAAGTGTTGGACAGCGCTGGGGTAAAAATTAGTATTCCCACTCCAGTGAGTGCAACAGTAGGCAACGTATTGGATAGTGGAGGGGTAAACATTACTATTGCCACTCCAATTAGTGCAACAGTAGGGAAAGTGTTGGATAGTGGAGGAGTAAACATTACAATTGCCACTCCAATTAGTGCAACAGTAGGGAAAGTGTTGGATAGCGGAGGGGTAAAAATTACTATTCCCACTCCAGTGAGTGCAAGAGTAGGGAAAGTGCTGGATAGCGGAAGGGTAACAATTACTATTCCCACTCCAGTGAGTGCAACAGTAGGGAAAGTAGTGGATTGCGGAGGAGGAAAATGTACTATTCTCACTCCAGTCAGTTCAAAATAAAAACAAACAAAATATTAACAAAATTAAAAAAAAAAATGTAACAAAAATATAAATGTTAAAAATAAAAATATATTTAATATTCAAAAAACATATTATAATGTCAAATACATATCACAAATACCTACACATATTATATTCAATATAAAAATAATTTTCAAACAAATATTTTTATTTAGAAATTATTAACAAAAACATAATTTACATACATTTTCTCTATTTACTCCCTACCCTATAACACCACACAACTCACAACCCACAACGAAAATAAAAAATAAACATTATTTGCATTATTAACATAATTAATTTTCAATTAAACAAATACTTTCACTGAAAAAACGAATTAAAAAATACATAAAACTTAAATAACTTCCCAGCCTTTACACCCATAACCCCCACAACCCACACCTAAAATTAAGTTGTAAAATAATTAATTATGCAATCAGAAAAAATTCAATTAAATAACTAATAGTATTTAACAACTAATTATAAAGTAAAATTAATGTACTCCCCACCCTTCACCCATTCAATCCAAAATCCACACACAAAAATAATTATACCATTACCCTAATTAATTATCAATTAATATCAATTTTCTACTAATTATTAATTTAAAATAAATTACTAAACCTTTACCCCGAAAAACCCCACAACCCGCAAATAAAATTATTCATGCAATTTCCATATTTAATTGTCAATTCATTATTATTAATTACCAATTGTTAAATAAAAATAAATTACTTTCCACCCTTTACTCCTATAAACCCCACAACCTGCACCTAAAATTAATTACATAATTACCAAAATTAATTGTCAAATAATTAATTTTTATAACTGATTAATTAATTAGAAATAAATTACTTCATACCCTTTGCCCCTATAAACCCCACAACCTGCACCAAAAGTTACCCCAAAAAATAAAAACACATTTAACATTATAAAATTAAATAAATATGAATAAATAATATGAATTTATTATAATTAAACTACTTCTCACCCTATTCCCCTATAAACCCACAACCCGTTACGGAACTAAAAAACGCAAAATGTAATTAAAATAAAATTAATAACTACTAGAAATTTAACACATATATTAAAAAACAAACACTACTTAAACAAAGAAATCACATACATTTGAAATATATATTATAAAAACATAACACTAATAAAAAAAATCGATATTTCTTACCTCAAAGTTGTTATTCTTCACCACGATATTGTTGCTGTCGATATTTCTGTTACAGTTGGTTCTGTCGGGTAAGAACGATTGCTTCAAAGAATCATGAACTGAATCATACATTTAAGAATGTGGGACAACATTACTTGAAAAAAATTAGCTGGAACATACAAGACAGGCAACTTATACAACTTAAACAGATTCAAACATATTTACTTCTGTCCTGAGAAAAAATATTTTTATGCACTTTTTTGGGAAGGCTGTCAATAATTCAATAGAAATAGAGTTACAATAATAAGATGAAAAAGTGCTCAGTGACATAGGTGAAATAAGTGTCATTTATTCAGGAGTGAGACAAATATTGCATTTACAAATTGTACAAAAGAAGGGGGGGAATTATTATTTAGTCGGCCAATATTGAAAGGAATCACGTCTCTGGTGAATTATAAGGTTTCTTGGTACTGTGAAACCAGAAAACCTAATGAAACTGGACCAAAGAGAACGTTGACGTTTCGACCCCAACGATGGGTAATTTAGGAAAGCATCATGGCGGGTCTTCTTCAGGACAAGAAGACAAGGGTAAGGACAGCCTAAATGGAAACTGACTGAATGAAATACATTACTCAAGTACGATTCACATCATCCTAGAAGTCTCAGGGACAATTTGCCATATGGGCAATTAGAGATTTTAAGTTAGCGACTAGAAGAAAGAGGCTACCCCTTTGGGTTACTGAAATGGGCCAGAAAATGAGCCTGGTACTGTTCCCGCGACTCTCTTCTGGAGGTAAAACCTAAGGATACAAGAAAAGATAAACTTATCTGTGTCACCACCTTTAACCTCAGAAGTCACAGACCACCAGACAGCAGGAGTCAGTTGAGTTTACCACCACTCCTTAGACACTATAAACGTGGCCACGTTGGCGTTCTCTTTGGTAAAGTTTCATCAGGTCTTCTGTTTACACAGTACCAAGAAACCTTGTAATTCACCAGAGAGATGGGATTCCTTTCAATACTGGCCGACTGAATAATATTTATTTCCTTTCTTCTCTTGTACAATTTGTAAATACAATATTTGATTTGAGATTTGTATAGCGCATGGCTAACCTAGGGCTTCCCAGCACTGATGAGTGCTGTGGTAAGACCTAGCCATTAGTCTTAAGGTTTTTTCTGAAACCCAGTTGATTTTGCAACGCTCTTAGATCATGAGGGAGCTTGTTCCACAGTTTAGGAATCAAGTGTGCAAAGGATCTTCCTCCCCATCTTGATCTTTTGATTCTGGTAGTGCAGAGGAGTTGTAGATGGGAGGACCTCAGTAGTCTGGTGAGGGCGTGAGCAGATATCAAATTCCTGAGTTTTTACGGGCCTTTATTATTTACTGCCCTGTGAGCAATACATAGGGATTTGAACTTGACTCTTGCTACAATTGGCAACCAATGGTGCGGTTTAAGAGATTCTCTTACAGATACGTGGCTAGGGAGTTTGAGCAGGAGCCTTGCCGCCGAGATCTGCATAGTCTGAAGTCTCTTTATCACATACTTTGGTGAGCCTCGGTAAAGAGAGTTACCATAGTCCAGGCGTGAGACTATAAGGTACTGCAGGACGGTTTTCCTTAGCTGCCTGTTGGTTCATTGCAAGGGTGCTATCCAACCGAATGCCTACATTTTTTATAACAGAATTAGGTTTAGGTGGGTTTCCCATGCAGGATGGGCAATTATTCAGTGGCCTGAGTATGGCCATGTTACCTACTATCATAAGTTCTGTCTTCTCTAAGTTCAGTTTTAGGCAACAATTCGACATCCAGTGCGACAATTTGTTGAGGCAGGGAACCAGTTGTTGGTTTCCTTGGTTGGGGCCATTGGAGAGAGAGACAATCAACTGGGTTTTGTCTGTATACAATACACCCGAAATGCCAAACTACTGTATGACAGTGGCAAGCTGTCTTACGTATATATTGAATAGCGTGGGCCTGAGGGAAGAGCCCTGTGGCACTCCGTACTTAATTGGCCTGCGGTCAGAGAAACAGTCCTTTTCCATCATTTGGAAGGACCGAAAACGAATAAGCCAGTGCATCGCTTTGTCCCGGATACCTATTTCCCTTAATCTGTTTGAGGTAAGAAATATCGATTTTTTTTTATTAGTGTTATGTATTTTATAATATATATTTCAAATGTATGTGATTTTTTTGTTTAATTATTGTTTGTTTTTTAATATATGTGTTAAATGAAGATCGTCCCAATTTGGGAGAACTTTCAACCACAGAGGCAGGTCCAATAGCGCAGGGTACCATGTTCAGCGAACCTTTCGTCAAGGAACTAGGAAAGTTTGTCTCCATGTTCTCAGCCCTCGATAAAGCACATTCTTCATGGAAGAAGATCTTCCTGAGGAAGGTTTTTGGCGGGGCCGGAAGAGGGAGGCGGTCACTCCTTTGGCCGCCAGTACTACCAAGGCCCTAACAGAGCTCAGACGAAGAGGAACAATGAATGGCTATCAGGGACAATTTTATCCCTCCCGCGGCCACGGTAGAGGGAAATATAGCCGTTCCCAAGGAGGACAATAATCCTTTAAACCATTTCGTTTATTTAAACATATCTTTATATCAAAAATTCTTAAGTAGTCATCAACTATATCATTGTTTTACAATGTTGTAATTCTCACAGTAG